>NC_090670.1:11844925-13209603 GCF_013368605.1 Nyctibius grandis
GCTGCAGCAATCTGTTAGCTAGCACTGAACTCTGATGAACATGAGTCTCTAGGCATGTTTGGAAAAGCTCATGAATTCTCTGCCATTCGCCTAATGAGCTGTTGGAAAGGTTCCATCAATAGTGTCAAAAAATTTAAGGACCCTCCAGACATGTTCAATACAAAATGAGTGTCATTGGGCTAAATATTTCTGGAAGGGTCCTTTGCTGACGATACAAGAAGAATTAAAGGTCATGCTTGAACATTTGCTTTTGAGGAGGTGTTTTTGAAATGTGGATTGTAATCTGTAGCTATTAATAGCTTCAACGTAATCTCTGGAAAGGACCGTATGAAGGTCTATCTGACTATCTCCTCTCTGCCACAATACGAGGGTGGAAAGGGCCTTTTCTGCTCTCCACTAACCACAGTACAGGGATTTGAGGGGTACATAAAAGAACCCCAAATTTTCTGGGGTTCTTTGAACACCACAACCGTTGCACGAAATAGAATTGTGATAGATGATAATCTTTTAATGGATCTGCAAGCCCGTGGAGATCTAATAACCTCAGCATTTCTGCAGTGTCACACATAAGGTTGTGAAAGAGGAATACTCTTTTTGACAGTTTCTGCTCTAAAGGAACTGAAAGGCACGAGGTGGTGACCTCTTCACATGTCACTGACCTAGTATTCATCCGAGAATTCACAGAGAGACAATAAATCCTCTGTACTATTCACAGCATGAGGGTTATGGCATAGCATCCTTTTGGAGCTTATAGGGTATGTGAATGTCACAGTACAGGATATATTCTCAGGAAGATATGGTAGAGTAATCTGCTGTTAGTAATAGCCCTGTAAATAATTTATAACTAAAACTTGTTGACTAGCCAATACCTTGAGTTAAAAAAATAGGCATCTGTTCTCTAACCGTATGTCAGTAGTCTCACTGCTGCATTGATAGAAATATTCCATGTTTGTAAGAATAAGCATATGTATAAATATTTAAAAGTGGAAGAGCATGCACAGGAATATTTACTTCTGATGAGGCAGTGAATAAAATATCAGCTCCTTACAAGCCAAGATACAGTGCCCAAAGAGATTCCCGGAAACCCTAAATCACACTAACGATACTGGGTTCTAAGACAATTCTATTTTTTTTTCTTATTAGCAGTTGAATCTTGGTCTGCAACACAATGAGGAGTCAATTAGATATTTTTGATTTGAGAAATAAAAGATGATTTGTTAAAACTATCTCATTTAAGCCTTGTTTTTTACTAGCTAGCAATACAGACAAAGTTTCAGAGATAAAGGACAATAACTTACGTTTGCTTCTTATCTGCAACATACAACACTATTAAAATTAATTTTTAAGTAACCTACCAAGGGTGGTCCTGAAACCAATACATTACACTTAAGGCTGAAAGGAGAGATCTTTTGCAGAATCTTTTATATTACATGCATTACCAGCATAATTTCCTTAAACACACACATGTTTTCTTCTGGCTAATACGCTATCTGCAATAATTAAAAAAAAAAAAGGGAAGGGGGGGGATTGGTTGATTCAAGTGTTCTAGTCAAATCACAAATGAAGTTAAACTTCTTGTTGAGAGCTATGGTGCTAAGTTTCCCTTTTCTTACAGAAGTGGTGCAGAGACTGTATTAACAAGGTTCATCTTCAAATTTTTGGCAAATCCTAGGTAATCTGCATCAAAATTCTGATAGGTGATTGAGGAAATTTTAAATGTGCTTTGAATGGGAAGTAGTTATGCCTGGAACAGCTTAGTTGGTACTGAGGCTTTATCTGGGAGAGAAACCCAGAGATTACTGTTTAGATACTTGCAATGTTTCCATACACCTGGATTCAAATTAGGTATGTGATTAAATCTCTAATTTGTGAAAGTCAAGATTTTACAAAGCCAAGCTTTTTTGTATGTGCTGCACTGTAAACATCTCATAGAATATGTTTTATAGAAGACTTACAGAGAAGAGAAGATTTTAATACCTGAAAGGAGGTTGTAGCAAGATGGGTGTTGGTCTCTTTTCATAGAATCATAGAATGGTTTGGGTTGGAAGGGACCCCAAAGATCATCTAGTTCCAACCCCCCTGCCAGAGGCAGGGTCACCTTTCCACTAGACCTGGTTGCTCAAAGCCTCATCCAATCTGGTCTTAAACACTGCCAGGGAGGGGGCAAGTAACAAGTCATAGGACATAAGGAAATGACCTCACATTGCTCCAGGGGAGGTTTAGATTAGATATTAGGAAAAGTTTCTTCACCAAAAGGGTTGTCAACTACTGGAACAGGCTGCCCAGGGAAGTGGTTGAGTCACCATCCCTGGAGGTATTTAAAAGACATGTAGGTGTGGTGCTTAGGGACATGGTTTAGTGGTGGACTTGGCAATGTCAGGTTTATGGTTGGGCTTGATGTTCTTAAGGGTCTTTTCCAACCTAAATGATTCTATGATTTGTGAGCACAGATGTTTCTCAAGTATCTACATTCCATTTGCACCAATGAAAAAGTTCCCAACAGTATACATCTATGAACAGTTAAAAATGCCAGAGTGGATGAGAGATGCATGTGAAGAAGATTCTTTAGACCTTTGTGCCGTTTACTTTATTGCCTAATTGATACAGTGATGCATCCATACTATGAGCTATATAGATATGTATAAATTATCTATTTAGTTCCCAAATATAAACGGTTTAGCAACTCTTAATGAGATTTGATTCACAGTAAAAGGGCATTTATTTTCTTCACTCTTCTTAAATTCAAAGCACAAATTTTCTCTTGGATTTAGCTAGCACAGCTTTCTTATGTGTTGATAGCATTGTTTCAATTAGGCAGAAGAAATTAATGTTTCATTAAATATGTCATCTACATATAAAATTACCTCCCAAAATCTGTAATGAATAATTGCCTTCCTTTTAATTAAAAATGTGGGAATTTCAGTGGACGTTATTTACACTACAGAATTTGATGAAAGTCTATTGTCAGCTAGTGATTATGGCTATCTATCTGTGTCATAACTACACCCATACAGCATTAACATACATCGTTCCTGTCATACTAATCAGTTGACTATCTGTTCTGTGGACTGACAGTACTACAGATGCATAGATATCCAAGCTGGCCAAGGTAGCATCTGCACATATTTTGTAGGCACATATGCACAGAAAAGAAGGCTTTTCTTACCCAGTTTTTATAATTAAGAAGAATAAAATTCACCACAAAGAAATGCATTTGACATTGATGGAACTTGTACGTCTTAGATCAAAAATTTTCATGTCACTGTCTGTGTCTGCTCTCTGAGGAAAAGGGTGAGAAGATTGCTCTAAGGCAGGTTTCTTGACTGTCAAGAATATCATCAGAATGTGAAGGATAAACAATATTTATTGGCTGTTAACAGATAGATAGGCTGGTCCATGATCTGCCTGATGTTTTTGAAGAGGTGATTACCACCCCACCCCAGGAGTATATATCACTAAAATAGTTATATATTGTATACAACAGTAGTTGTCACCATGTATTTAGTGGGTTTAACAAAACAATTAAGGATGTAGATCCTCATGTCACTCAAGCTGGGTGACAGCTTTTCTGCTTTTAACAAGTCATGGTTTGCCACTGGTTAACATACTTGAAATTGAACTTCATTCAACTATGAAATAGGTTGTAATATGTGTGGCTTGATGGAAATAAGCTTAAATATAAACATATTTTTTCACTTTAAAAGGTACTTGAATGCTAACATTCTTTGCTCTGAAAAGTATGGTGACAACCTCTTGCCTATAATTACAGTTTGTATACATGCAAGCCACAAAAATTTCCTCTTTAATAAGTATGGAAATCTAGACTAGGAAGTCAGGTATATTAACCTTCCACAAATTATATTGATCAATGCTTAATCTTTAGGTGTAGTTTCTGTTTTGCCTTGTTGCTTTTTTCCAGGAAGAGGTAAAGATTTATTTTTTCTTTGATGTATCACTGTCATTTAGATCAATGTGATGAATTACTTTAATTTCAGTAAGTGTATGTATTTGGACCTGTTGCAGAGCACCAGAATATGTAACTGTATTATTTTTGAAAAGATCATCTCTACCGTTGGATAATTTCACTGCCTTACCCTACCAATTAGCAAAACCCATGTAAGAGTTCTCTTTGATTCTCTGTCTACAATACCCACACATGTATGTATACAAAATTGTAGAATGGGAATATGGAACTCCAACAAAGGGTTGGTGATTTAGAGTGTAGTCCTTTACTAGTAAGTGTGAAATACTGTGTGCAGGACGACTGAGTGGCAGTCACATAGCCTCTTGGTATCCTTTGGATAGTCTGCTGTGCTCCGTTTAGACTACATAACGTTTCTAAAGTGTTTGCTGATTTTAATAAGGAATGTTCATCAGCACTCATGTTATGGCACTGATTAATCTTAGTCCACTTTTATATTTTACACAGGAAAACAGCATCACCTGCTGAGTTTAATGGCCTGACCTTCCCCTCAGACATGAAAAACAAATTGAAGTACCTTGCATGGGTTACCTGGTACAGTTTCACTGCCCATAGCAGGTACAGAAACCCTATTCACAGACCACTGGGAGATCAAAAAGAGGGTTTTAAAGGACATTTAAAGACAAAGGAGTAAGAAAGAGGGAACATAATGGTAACAGTAAAAGCAGTTACAGGGATACTCTGGAATATTTCAACTACAATATGGTTTTAAGGAAAATAAAACTTGTATTCCTCCCTCCCTCATTTCTTTCGCCTAAGTGGTCCTGGTTGAGATAGTATGCTTGCAAAGTAATTTAATTAATAATGTGGGGATGGAGTGGTGGTATTTATTTGCTTGTTAATGTAAAGACTAAAAATTATCAGCACAGACTATGCAGGAAGGTTATATAAAACTGAAAACTGACTATACAGTATGAGAGTACCTGTGCTGGATCACACCAAAGATCAGCCTAATTTGATGTCCTGCCTCTGAGAGTAACCCTTCTCAGTGTCTCTGAGAAGATGTAAAAGATGAGGGAATGTCAACCACTTCCCAGACAATCTAGAAACTGTAAATTGTTCTATGGAACCTATGACTGTATAACTACAAAGAGACAATCTGTAGAGGAGAAAAGGAGAAATTATGAAGTTCCCTAGATGAGCTATTCAGAGAGAGTAACTACAGCAATGTGGTAGCTTTTTAAAGCCAAGGCACAAGTCATTATTAAAAAAAGTGCCAGCTGAGAAGAGCTAAGTGTAATGGTTATGTCTTCATATCAAGGTGAGGTCAGCTTGGAGATATCACCAAAAAAGCAGACCATGCTGAAAAAAAAAATTTAGACATGGATAAAGCATGTCATCTGGAGCACAGAGACATACTGTAGTATGTCATCAGGAATATCCTGACTGCTAATGAAATAGCTATTTGGATACATGGCAAGCAAGAAATGAAGCACTCTGTGCTGTCACCTGCTCCAGAGATTTGATTTCTTGGACATTGAATGAGCTAGCCAAAAAAAAATGAGGCTGCCAGAACTTACAGACCAGAGGGGTTTTTTTGGTAGGTAAAGTAAAACCCTCTAGTTTTAGATGCAAAGCTGCTGCTGTTTTCAGCCCAACATGAATAATACAGGGAAAAACATGTAATATGCAACACATCTGTTTCTGCTTAGGTCAGGGATGCTACTTGCTATAAAAGAAAGATGTCTAGGTTTTATCTTATTTCAATGCTAGTTATTGACAGTTGAAGTGTTTTTTAACACACACAAAAAAAAGATTTGTTTTCTCTGAACAGAGGCTTAGAGATAGAGAAGGGCTTTTCCTAATGGAGTCTTGAAGTAAATCAAAGATTAAGATGGGAGAACAACCCATTTTCTCTAGTTCCCATTCAATTTTATTTTTTTTTTGAGATCTGTGCACCTATTTACATGACAGAATAGTGGTCATGCTGACCATCTTCCATTGTGAACACTCCTAAAAACACTGTTGCATCTAACCCACAAAGTCTGTCAGAAAGAAAAAAAAAACAGTGTTAAGCAAGTCTGTCAGAAAGAAAAAAAAAAAGAACGGTGTTTGTTAAGCAACTAAAAGTAGCATTTGGGGTTAAATAATGTCTTTACATCGCAAGTAAGCCAGGTTGTGTCACAGGGGAATTTAATATGTTGATAATATTATGATATTCCAGTACTATCTGGCTCTAGAAGAGTACATAATACAGTTGGTAAATACTAACAAGACAGTTATGTTCACCATAATACACATGGGTTGTCAGCCATTGCCTTACTATAAACATAAAGGAGAAAGACCTTTTTTTTTTTTTTTCTTCTCTTTGATATTTAAAAGGTGAGTAGAATTGTAACTGGCAGATGGCAGTTTAGCACTTAGATGTGTCGGACATTTATATTATCCATTGTACAGAACAAGTGTGGTATGCTTAAAAAAGAGAAAATACCAACCCAAGATTATTTAGGTACCAACTCTCCATGCCTTGAATTCTTGTGAGAGTGCCTATTGCCTTTAAGAGGATAAGGCTTTAAGAAGGTGATGTTTGCTTTTCATTGAGTATTGTAAAGTGTTTGTCTGAGAGAGTGTTCTGATAACCTTCATGGACTGATGAACACAACTGAAAGCTATTCGTAAGGAGCCTAATGTCTTAAATGAGTAGGAACTGATAAAATGATCTGTTCTTCGAACCGCTTTCTCTTAAATTCCGAACATTTAGTTGTAACTGTTGTTTACCCATTTTAGGAAATTGAAGAGTATAATCTATGCTTCATTACATTGTTTCTGCAGTTATAATTTTCAAAGCATGGCAAATTAAGGTGGTGAATATCTTATCTCAGTAACTAAATACTAATGAAAGGTTTCTTCAGAAAAATATCAACTTTCTTAATGGAGCTGATCATCTTGAAAACAGATACAGAGTGTGAATATGCATCTCTTATAATGTCTTTACTATATTTTCATATGTTTCATAGACATTGGTTATGTCAAAATGTCTTCTGGTGTTACAGCGTCCTATTTTTTTTCTTGAATTTCTTAGGACTGTATTCCTATTAAGATTATAGTTCTTACGTTATTTTGCATAGCTTTTTTTACTTTCTTTCCAAGGTAACATTATCTTCTCTAGTTTCCTCAGGCTAATGGGAGTCTGATGGAAACTGTTAAATGAATTTTCCCAACCAGATGTTTCATGTTTGAGTTTAATAAACCCAAGGGGAATTTTTTCTTCTGTGAGTTTGTCTAATCACTTTTTGAACCTAGATAAACTGTTGATATCTGCACCACTCTTGAGGCAATTGATTCCAATGTTTAACTACAGTAAGTGTGATCAATTTCCTCCATTTCTTTATTTTGAACCTGCCATCAGAGATTTTCGTTTAGCTATTTCGTATTGTTACTTATGAAGACATCTATTGTATACCTCTGCAGTCATGTCTTTTTCATGCTAGAAAGTCCTAGTCTGTTCTCCTTTTCTACAGCTTTGATTGCAGGCATATTGCAGGTCTGTACAGAACCATCATAAGGATCCTGCTTGTTTTTATGTTCCTTTCCTGACATATTGGATTCATTGGTTTTTTGAGCACTACTGGGTATTTTTTGAGTTACAACTATTTCCTCTTTCCTGAGTTTATTTTTCCTATGTGCAGTTAGGACTCTGTTGCCCTTCAGTGAATTACTTTTAATATTTATCACATTCAGGTTCACCTGCTATTTTGTCACTTGATTACTCAGTATTTTGGGGCCCTTTTGCAGGTTTTTTTTCAGTCAGCCCTCATTTTTAGTACTCTGACTATTTTAGTATAATCCATGAATGCTATCACACCTTTATTTACCTCTTTTTCTACATCTTTCAAGTTTGTTGCTTTCTCCATTTTAAGTACAGCTTTGTTTAAACAGTTATAATTTTTGAATCTTAGGAAACAAACGTCAGCACTCATGGAGTTGCTGGAACAAAACTAGTCTGCTCAGGGCAAAACTGTCACAGAACACCACCCTGAGATCCTGCCGACTATTTGTCGCAGAGGAGTGTTTAGATAAAAGTGTGACTTAGCAGAGTTCAATGGCAAGGTTCACTCTGTTACTACATGGAGGAAGCATACAGAGGGAAAAACAAGTTAGAATCACACTCAACTCTCTGTATCACTTAGCTAAGATTTTGAAGTTTCATCATGCTTATTCCCACTTCACTTACCTTCCATCTAGGTGTCCGGTGTTAGTTCACTCCGATGTTCGAACCCTAGGTTTCCTGAAGCAGACTCTCAGGCATGGGATTTTATAAAACAAATAGTTTAATAGAGTGGTACAGCAGCATGGTCAGCTCATGTCTCTGGAGAAGGGCCGAAGCAAGGGGGGACAAAGAAATCCCTGGGCAGTTATACCCTTACAGACTATTCACCTGCCCCTCATGCGATGCTTTGGTCCAGTGGTAATATTTGGGTCTGGGGTCATCTTGTTGCTCATTGGATTCCTTCAGCGTTTTCAGACAGACCATTATCTTGTCTAATTGCAGCTGCTGTTGATGCTTTGTAGCCCTGAAGCCTCCATATCTTCCAATTTATGCTGGCTCTGGAGGCCCTGTTTTGACTAAGTAGGTACACATTCAGCAGATCTAAGTGGAAATCTACAGCTTGCGGCCTAAGGCTTCAGCAAATCAAGCTACTCATGCTAACTAAGTATAGCTAAGCAAATGGCATACTAAATCACACAACATTATAACTCTAAGTGATTCATTCTATTGAAAAATTACTTATTTAAGCTAAACAACTAATATCTCTTAACATTGAGTGGCGTCTCTGCTAAAAGGTAGAGTTGCCTGGCATTCAGTCCAGTTGCCGTCCAAGAAGAATTCAAATTGAGCTCATCCAGCAGTCTGTCATTGGTAAAAGATCTCGTTGCCTCAAGGAGCAGCCTTGAGACGCATCCTGGCTCAAGGGGAGATCATTACCTTGCAGCCAGGCTGCTTAGCAGGGTGAGCTCAAAACAGGCTCACTTAGGCTGTCATATTTACAGGATAAAGTGGTTGGCTCGTAGTCAAATTGCATACAACATGAAAGGTATGCACGAGACTCCTTGTACCCACAACTTATCGGTGTTCCCTGTGTTGCTCTGCTTCTTTGTGGGTTTCCTAGAGGAGTTCTTGGTCCAGCTACAGCTCAGGCCTTTATCTCCTTTGGAGCCTGTACCAAACTGCTGCTGGTTTGGTTAAGGGAGGTCGAGTGCATCCGTCACAAAAACCCCTCTCTTGAACAAGTACAGCATGGTTATATAATGTTGGATAACCTTTTCTGAGGGTCATATCAAGTATTTAGGCTCATATTCTCAAAGCTTCCAACTCTCACTCAGTTCATTAACTGCATAATGAAGAAATGTGAAGCATTTATAAATACACTACTAGTTGTTGCCAATTCTTAACTACTGCTGGGCATGGAGAATAATTACTGATCAATGAAAATGGGAACACTGCAGCCTGAGTGCTGGAAGATGCTTAGCTATTTACCTGCCATAAGGCTTTGCTGATTAGGCATTCTAGTTTGTTCTTTCTTTGTGTATGTTACTCTGAAGCTGACGACTAGCTTCAAAATTTCTTGATTTCTGCTTGATATTGCAAGCAAGTGTAGCTAAATAGCTCCCAAATAAGTAGTGCTTACTACCTAAATAGAATATTTGCCATCATTGAGGAATTTTATTTCATTCTTCACTGACAAGTCTAGCAAATTTTATTTGGCACTTCTGACAGTATGTAATGTGTAGAAAACGTGTGCTGTGTTTATAAGAGATGCGCTGCATCATATGAAATATTACCTGTCATTAGAGCCTCCATCAGTCATATCTGACTGGCATAAATCAAAGAGAACAAATTCCCATTTTTAGAATAGGAATTGTTTTGGCAAGTGTGCCATCACATAAACATATTGTGTTGAAAAAAAATAGAAATACACCAAGCATTCCAAACGACACGCATAAAACTGCAAGTAAAACTGACAATAAATGTCAACATAACAAAGTGTATAGCCTGTGATCTTGCAGAAACCCTTAATATAAGCTGATGTGACTTACAGTGAGAAAAATGTTACTGTTAATAAATATGAATAGTGGAACACAAACAAAAACAACACCAAAACTCAGAGTTAATTTGGCAGCTGACATTAAGTTAATATTTCTTATGTAATAGCACGTGCTGCACAAGTATGTATCTTCTCTTCTTGATAGTGTGGTGGTTCTCATGAGTAAGATAAACAGCTTTCTGTTTTCCAGGCTTTTCAGGTGACACACTGTAAGTTTTAGCTGCACTTCACACATCTGATTGTGATATTTTTGGGAAATACTATTTCAGTAACACCTCCACCTAAGAAAGGATAACTGTTGTTTATGTGATTCAGAATAAAATGTTGTGTTCTCAGAGAACTATGAATGTTGAATCTTGTATGCCATGTTATTTGAACAAAAAGCCTGTCAACATCTGAGATTTGACTGTCTGTATAACTACAAAATTCACCTACCGAGACACACACACATACATATATATATATATATATATTTAAGCGCTAAATGGGAGGTCTTGCCTTTCATGGAAGGTCTTGCCTTTCATGGACAACAAGTAATGGCTTTTTTCAGAGCAGAGGAAAACTTTACTCTCTTTTGCCAGCACAGGTAGACATTCTTTATTTATAAATGTTAACAAGTCAAAATATTTCAGGATGAAGGTGTAGATTTTACTCATCTGTATTTTGTATGGAGCTAGCCAATAGTTTACATCCTCATAAATCTTCCTCTGTCATGACCGTTTTGATATCATGAATGTAATTCCATGCGAGTTACTGGTATTTCTGTATTTTTGCAAAAGAGGTATCTCACTGTAATATTTGGTCAAAGAACGAATGACATTATTATTGCATTATTTTCAGCTGTGGCAAAATAATTTGTTTCTCACAAAGACTGAAGTTCACTGTCAATTATTTATGCAGAATGCAAAATATCATGAACCACCTTTGTATTGGTTCAATTGGTTTTGTATAAAACTGCTTGGAGGAAAAATTATCTACTGCAAACGGGTACAGCAATAACTGTAATCAGCCCATATGAAGAGTTCTCCTATACAGATTAATAAATATTGGATATGAGGCTAGAGTTCAAATAGGATTGGTATGTTTATTGTAAATGTAAATAATATGGCAGTCATTTACATATTTATTGAGCTGTTAATTAAAAAGTTGAAATGAAAATATGGAAGCACAGACAGCTGACTTTTATTATTGATATGCATTTATGCATATGGAAGTTAAAATCAACAGAAAGTTATTGTAGTGGAAGCGATATTTAATGCCATACAATAACACTTATAGGAATAATTTTATAGAAGGAAAATATGAACTGAAATTGTGCCCTGCTGATAACATTAAAAGAAATGAGAAGCATTTAAAAATTAAGGTTATTTTATACACTAAATTATTTATATTACCAATGATAAAGACCAACTTTTTGCTATCAAATAGTGGTGATCACTAGTGCATACTCATTCATGAAAGACTGTTTTAAAAAACTTATGAAATTCCAATATGGTAAACCACAATGGAAGCCTAATCAAAAACCAAAACAAAACAGTGTCTGGCATGTCAGGTAACTAAGCCATTCATTTCAAGATTATAATAAAAGATTCAATGCATGGTAGCATGTATTAGAATTACATTATTAACTGCATTGTTTTATAGTCTATACTGTGTGGAAAATAAAATATTAGTGTATATGTAAGCACCTTAATATGTTAGTTTAGGATATGGATCCAGAGTGCAACTAAAACTTTGGAAAGACCTATATTAATGTGAAAATTGAGCCTGGATTTTGAAAAGACTACTCACTAACTAAAAACATGGAGATTTTGGAGATTTTTAGAAAAGAAAAAGAAGGTAGTTTCCCTTTTGAGTTGTGGGGTTTTTTTCTAACATCTTGTGTTTGTTAATGTGAGTAGGCAGTGAAATAAAGATGCAGGTCCACAGTAACAGTATTTGACTTGGATCTCACAGTGGTTTATATGTTGATTTTTTGGAGCAAAGTTTTTCCATCATAGTTCTTCTGAAGCTGATACAGTCACAAGGTTAATAATTGAAAACCATTAACCCTAATAGTTGTAGCAGTGGAAGAAAAAAATCATTTGTGATCACAGCACGCTCCTACGTGGATTGACTGTCCAAAAAGGAAAAAAGATATCATTCAGAGGCAAAAGAAACATGTAGTACCTTGGTTCTGTTACAAAATCAATTTAGTAATCAGATAATTGAGCCAAAAGATACAGGGAAGTAATAAGCTTTTAAAAAACTTGGCTTTCCTGTCAAAGTAGTGAAAGGACTTGGAGATATGCCCTTTCTGGGAGATAAATTTAGTTTGGCTGCAGGTAGATCTGTGGCTTCCTAAAATTATATAGTTCTCTTCTGGTAACTTACATGAGAACTCTCTCTATTTTTGATTATAGAGAAAAGCAGGACTGACTAGTTAGAACACAACAGATGAATGCTTTAAAATGTTCTCTAATGCCTTGCCCTACATAGAGACAGACAGGTGCACAGAAGAGCACAATATTAAGAGAAAAGTTGTTGGGCGGTTTAAAGTACCTGTATCACTAAAATGTCAGTATTTTTTAGTGCTGTAAGAGAGTAAATTTAAAAGTGATATCAAAGCTAGCAGGATAAATCCCTGATTCCACAGATTCTCTCATGCAGTTACTAGAAGAGGAAGATGTGAAAGTCGAGGAAGATGTGAAGGAATAAATAGACATGACATTGCAGAAAGTAATAGCACCTGTAACTGGGGGCAGAAGCAGAGTGTAATGATCTGGAATCTTTTAAAGAAACAGTTGGTTGCTACAGGTATTTTTTTTTTTAAGTGATTTAACTAAGCAACTTGTTTAGCCAGCATTATGACAAACAGAGCTACAACAGTGTTCACAATTCTTTGTATATGCAGTGAGATGTTTTTTGGATAGTGGTCTGAAACTGTTGGATTACTGGTGTGTCATCCTTTTAAAAAGCAGCATGAGAAGCAACTCTTAAGATATTTCTTGCTATCCTTAGGTGGACTGCTGACAACAGTGCCTGTTTATTTTTGTGCTGTGAGTCCATGTGCCTGCAGATAGCCTAATCCTAGGTAGTACAGGTCAGCCTCAGGAAAGGAGATTGCCATCACTGCCAAGTCTGCAGGAGAAAAGCCCTTGAACTCAGAAAGCTGCAATAAAATGTGACCTGGATGTACCTGTTCTTTTCTTTCATACATCCTCCTGTCATCCCTATCCTGTCACAGCTCTATATACTTCAGAGTTTTGGGCATCTGGGTCTAATAAGAAAAGTTGTTTGTCCTACAAAGATATTTTCTTAATCTCTGTAGTGCATGCTGTTGACAAAACAGATAATTAAGTGGTAAAGTCATTGAGTTTCCCCTGCAAACTCGGTTTCTTGCACTAAGCTAGATGGATACAGAGATAGGAGGCATAGAATGAAGACCATCCATGTGAGGCCCTAGAATGAGCCATACACCACCACAGTGGGATTTGCTGGTGTTCATAAAGGAATACTTATCCAAGTTCTCTTTTTATAATCCCAACTGAAAGCTCATGTAATGAAATAAACAGAAGAAAAAAAATTATGTTGAAAAAGCAAAGTTGAAAAGAGCCAATCTGATATATACTCCATGAAACTACACCTAGATACGTGTATCAGAGAGAGAAAGAACAAGTACAAATAGCATGTCGAGCCCATCTGTGCCCTGTTTGAACCATACATACATCCTCTGAAGCTAAAGCTCCATGGGAACTTTTACAGAAGGGTAGAATTTGGCTTGAAAGCCTGAATCTAGATGATGACACAGGTTCCATTCAGTTTAATGAGTATTCTAATTTATTGAGTCCACCTGCATAATAAAGTAAAAGTGCTATGTAATAAATTGAGTCTGAGTTCCCCTTTCACAGGGCTTAGATTCAACATGGTAATACATTTTGCAGCATTTCCTTTATGCTCAAACAAGGAACAAACAAAGATTCAGCTATTTAAAATGGCCAACATAAGAAAAACACCCTACTTTTGTGTTTGTAGATTTGTTGGGGTTTTTTTTGTCTCAATTAATTTAACTGAATGAATACTTCATGTGCAGCAGGTAGGTAATTAACTGACTCCATAATGTAATCCTTGCTAAAATATTCTATGCATATGTAATATCAGTGGCAGTTTAAAAAAAAAAAAGGACTCGTTTTAATCAATTTCAATATATTAGCATAAAATATTAAGAAGCTTGTGATTTTTTTGCCCCAACTGTTGCTCTTACTTTTGTTTCATTACCTACCATCAATTGATGAATATGTTGGGAATGTAGCAGGATTTGGCTTCATAGAAGAGTTAAGGTTATGGTACAATTTTGGATTTTCTATCCTACATGACTAATAAAATTGCCTTAATGGATTTTTATGTCTTCAAGCATTACACAGAGTAAGAACTCACTTCTCTTATAATGACAGAAGATTGCTAAAGTGGCTGCTTTTGATCTCAGACATGATCAGAGTAACTGATATTATACTATTACTATAATTTTCAGACCTTGCCAAGCTAAAGCATTCGCCGTAAATCCAGTGTACTTCAACCCCATAAAATTCATGTACAGAGCAGTCCTTTATATCTGAATCCCATGTCTGGCCATATCTGATGCTTTGGTTTTTTAAAACAACAACCTTATCTATATCTGGTAGCATTGCCCTTCATTCCAGTGTGGAACTGAGAAGCATCTGGAAATGGCATGATGGATTTGGCTGCTGAATGACAGAACAACAAGAAAGTGGATAGTCCATAGGGTTCAGTCATTTTATGGCAAGTTAAAGCAGCAAAGCAGTTCAAAGGAAACTAAAGGTATCTGTACACTTCAGAGTTCAGGAGAGCTTTTGACCATGAGGCACATCAGTCAACTGGAGAACTCCAACTGGAATACAGTACTCTGCTGCCATACAGCAGGAAGCAAAGACTGCTGCCTAAACAGTGCTAGTTTTAGATCTCAGGTAGGTCTTGCACACTTGCCAGGTAAATTGCTAGAAGTCTTGATGTTGGTAAACAAGTTTAACAAATGTTTGTGCTAAGCTAAAAACAAATAATGCTGAATTTGGTGAAATGGCACATTTTGTTCTTTGTTTGCAGAGACAGCAAAATGGAAAATGCCCCAACATAATTTTGAATTGTTTCACAGAAAGGGATGGGTTTCCAAGTCCATTGCAATCCCCATGATCTTGTCCACAATCTAGTTTTTTTCTTGTTAATGGTGCAGTTGGTTTGACTTTGGCAGGCTGTCTACACTATGCTGTTTTGATATTAAAGAGATGTATCAGTAGGTCTCATTTTTTTCTGAAAACTATTGTTCTTGCTGAGGATTGTGCTCTCAAATGGAGCTTGCTGGGCAGATTTTGAATTTTCTGTGTTAATTTGGCTGGTGCTGGCTGATGCCACACTGCTGCTTTTGCTGTTTCTTGATGTTTTAAGTTGTCTCTTTAAGACAGCCTCATCTCCCTAATAAATCCTCATTTTCAGCTGAGACATCTTCACACTTTACTCACTTGTGAGTTTTGTTTCCATGTTCCTTTCCTTTCCTAGGTGGTGAATCTCTGTACTGTAGCTGGGAAGTTCAATGTGAGCAAACTTACTGTTTCCTTAGGCACTTTAATTTTATTGATTTGTTGGAAGAGAATAGCGTAAACATCTGATTCTCTTCCATTGGTGCTTAACTTTAGGCACATGAATAATCCTGTTTATCAATATAGGTAAAATATAGATTAAATATTGTATGTATAACATTTACTTCAAAAGGTTGTAAACGTGGCAAATTTGTGAAGTGTGGATACATAGGTCAAGTAACCACAAATGCAATAAAGCAGATTGCATAAAATATATCTGTGGGGAAGGACAGAATTAGTTCTTTCCATAATTACTAGGGAAGTCCTCAACATCTGCTCCATATTGAGATCCCAAAAGCCTTTAGGCAGCAATAAAGTTACTTATTATGGCAAATTGAGTCTGACTTACTTATTGTACTCCAGACATTAAAATTATGTTTGAGCATCCCATCTGCCTGTCTATTGACTGCTATTAAAAATAAGGTTAATGTTTAATTGCCTGAAATACTTGTGTTCTTTAATTGTAAATTCATATGGTAGAGAAAAAAAAAGAAAAGAGAAAAAAAGGAAGAAATGATCTAAACATGACTTAGATTGCAACTACATAAAGCTCTGGCCTTCAGAGATCTGGCTTTTATTTCTGACTCTGCTGATGGGCTGTTGTCTGACTGGGGACAGCCACTTTGTCCTACTCAATCAAGTAGCTATGTTAGGGTAATGACTTCCTTCTCTTCAGTCATGACCTTGATGAGTCAGGAACCCTCTCTCACTGTACCCCTCACAAAGGCAGAGATCTAGGCGCAGTTGTGGAACAGATGATGTTCATGAAGGGCTAAGGATGGGAAGACTGCAAATAGAAAAGTGTTTGTGAAGATACAGGTACCACAAGTGCCAAGGGCAGGCAATCAGGAATAGAAATAGGAAAGCAGTTGTGAATTTGGAAAAAGGTTAAAGGCTTTAATCTTTATTTTCTGTTAT
This sequence comes from Nyctibius grandis, assembly GCF_013368605.1. Lineage (NCBI taxonomy): Eukaryota > Metazoa > Chordata > Aves > Nyctibiiformes > Nyctibiidae > Nyctibius > Nyctibius grandis. Next base: position 11,861,503 of record NC_090670.1, read on the forward strand.
TTTTTCCTCTTTTTGTCCTCTGATTGCACCTGCAGTAAGTGGAATGTAGAAGAACCTCAGGGCAAGTTTGAAGAAAAGTTAATTCAGCTGCATCCTGCATACAGGAAACAGCTAGCATCATCTCAGGTCGGTTTACATAGATTCACATTTACTAGCGTTGTGTAGCGATACTTAAGTAACATTCAGAAAGTATGGCAGCTCAATAAACATTACACGTGGTGGTGAACCCATGGATAAGGTGCAGTTACAAAGAAACATATTCTCAGTTGCTACTTACATATATTAACTCAATAACTGATGTCAGACTCTCATCTGCTTTCCTCTGGTAATATTAGTAGGCTTTCTGTCCCCAGCAAAATCACCAGGTGAATGGAACAGCAAACTGTTACAATGTGATTTTTGCTTTAAGCTGCGTGTTAAGCAATGCTTTCATCTGCCACGCACCTCCTTTGGCAAAGACATAAGGGGGCCGTAGAGGAGGGTTTGGCTAAGGCTGGTTATGAATTGGCACATCTCATTGTGTGGTGTTTTGCATAAGATCTACACTCAGCCTTTGAATTCCCACAATTGCTGATACCTGCAATTTACATACCATCATCCACATGTGGAAATAACAGATAACAGAATTACAGCCACCTGAAAGCATACACAACTGTTCTTCAGACCTGAAGGTGTTTGTCAGTTAGGGAATGGAGGAATTTGCTAATGACAGTTGCAAAATCAACTACAAGAGCAGCATTGGTGTCAGTATGTGATATCAATACCACAGTAACTCATCAGGAGTGTCTTATTGCATTTACACACTGCATTTTAATTAAATTTGGTTTTGTAAAATATATTTAATGCATTAAAAGAATCGTTATCTGCAATTGTTTCTTTATTCAACATCAAAAGGAATAAGAAAACTTTATAATTGGGTCAAAGTAATATAATAACATTAAATAGCATTTTACAAAATATTATCTAATTCATCCTCTTTTAATTAATATGATTTTTAACTTCTCAGAAATTATTTTCTGACTCAGTTTCCTCCCTTTGCTTTAGTCTGTGTGCATCTGTCCTTGCTGGTCCGTCTGATTGTTATAGCTATTCCAGACAGTTTTCCTTCTGTAGGTTTGGAGAATATTATTAAGGTGAATTTTCTAGAGAGCATGTGTTGAGAATGGTACTCATGCTGGCTGTACACAAAGCAAATGTTAAATGTACCAGATATATATTAAAGAATAAATGAATATTAAATAACCTGTAGCCTCCTTTAGAAAAGTAACTTGGTGGATTACTTGTGACTATACAGAACACATTTCAGGTGTCCCCATCAGTGTCTTGAAAGATACCTTATAGCTTTCTGTTACCTTGAAATGGTTAGGATAAATGATGCACATTGTTTACTTATTTTGCATTTGTCTAATTAATATACTTCAGCTTTTCATCCATTAAATGTAAAGCTCTTGGATGGAGCTGTTTTCCAGCTAGTTAGCTTGATTGTTTCAATCCTGGAAAGCCAGGATATTTTTAGGGTTTTTCTAATAAATACATTAGAGTCACCAGCATTAAACAGAAGGTTCAAAATGTTTTTACTTTAGGTACAGTCACTCGTATGAACTCACAGAAATTGACAGAGTTTGGTAACAACAAAGCGGATCTCCCTTTCCTACCTATGTGAATTTTTTCATAACAGGTACCTTTTCAAAAGCTTATTTTATTTTTTAAAATTATTTTGTTTGTTATGGGTTTGACCCAAAATGTAATGTGATAGTACTCTTTAATATAATTTTAAACGCTTTTCTGTTTAGAGACTAAATAAAAATTACTTCCTTGAACCAAACATTTCCTACTTCTAATGAATTTGAAGGACACTTCCTAACCTCTACTTAGTATTTACCTGTAAAATAAAAGGTAATTATCTTGATTTCAGTATCTTAATAGGATGCACCAGGAGATGAAAGTGGAACTATATTTTTTTAATACTGCAAACCGACTGTGATATTTGAATAATTTATCTATATAGCTTTTGAATAATCTTTGGTATTATGAAAATTGCTGTCTGTATGTGTTCATAAAAGACTGTCAGATTAGCTCTTGTCTTGTCAGACTCAAGGTAATTTGCACCATTAGAATGCATTCATGCCCTACTCATTTAGTCGTAGGACAGTTGATTACTTGCCTGAACTGAGAGAAGAGGAGAGGAAAACAAAAGCAATCTTCTTTCTTTTTCCCTAAAGAGATGAAAAAATGGAGTAGGCAGGGCTAACAAGACATGTTTCCTAGAATCACATAGGGAGAGCATGAAGCAAGTACACAGAAAATATGAAACAGATGACATGAAGTTACATACTTCTGTAGCAGGAAGTACTCTTAGGGATTTTATCTTGTAAGAAAAAATTAATGATTTACCATAAGCCCTATGCAATGATTTTGACTGTAACTTCATTTCATGTACAAACGAGGACAAATCAAAGTTCCATATAGCACAATATCCATCGTGTTGAACCGTATTTAGCATCCTTCTTGCAGAGTCAAAGCAGAAATCTCAAACCTTTGGTAGGATTATGATGAAAGATAGGCTGAAACAGAAAGACTCCAGAGAAAGGTGCAAGGACTGGTGGAAAGAGTTACCAGAAGGTGTTGCTAAGCAAAAGGTTCATGTTCCAGCAATGCCAGCACAATACCATGCTTAAAATATGCATGCATAAAGGAACTGAATCTCCTAACAACAGTGTCTGACAGAAGGTGTTTGTTTGGATTCTGTCACATAAGCAGTGACTTCTGTTGTCTTACAAAGAGGAAGCCAGTGTTTTCTTTGAGTCCAAGGTCTTCATGATGGCATAATACCAAGCTATTTTCCTTCTGTCTGCTTTTTTCATATTATCAGAAAATACAAGACAGAATTCTTCTGGTAATTTTTTTTCTCCTTTCGTGCCATTTAATAATTAGAAAGAAAAAAGTCTTCAGTCTTAGCAACAGAAAGAATATCTCTTTCCTTGGAATATGCATGGCCAGCTGGGAAACTCTCCCAAGCCTGATTGAAGCATTCCACATAAATGTGGAATATATGATCATGCTGTCTTTCTGTGTGCTGGTGTCTGTAAGCAAAAGAAAAAAATATTGGCTTTCAACTGGCCAAAAGAATGTGCCTTAATATCAGTGACTTGGAGGTGGGTGTGTTGATGCAGGAGCCTGGAAGATGGAGATTCACAGTTGGAAGCTGAGGTGGATAATAATGACATTTCAAAGCCATTCAGTGGGTTACTTAGGAAATTTTCTGTTGGTAATAATTTATTTACAAATGGTTTTATCCTTTGAGTTCTGTAAATATTGTCTGTATCATATATCAATATCATCTGGGCAGCAAAAAGCAGATTTTGTTATAACCAGTAAGGACCTAGTTTTGTAGAAATGGTGACTCTTGGGTTTTAGGTGTGGTTTGGTGTTTGTTTTTTTTTTCCTGCTTGTCCTGTTAGTATCCCTGTCTATCAGTGCTTCACACAGCATTAACTAAGAGGAGCGTGTCCAAGAGTTGTGGTGAGTTGGGGGAGAGTGTTTCCTGTGATCTCTGTTCTTGCAATAAAGAGCTGCAAGAAATTGTACCAGTTGGCTCTGTCAGTGGCTATGAGTAAACAGATGATCATTCTGTCAGTTCTTAGCAGCATCTTTGATATTACTAGTCTTTTGTGCTCTTGTAAAGAGATAGCTGAATTGTTCATTGGTTGGTTCACAATTATGGCAGATTTTTTTCTCCTTCAGAATATACTTATTCAGTTTCAGTCAAGGGTACAGAATTTCCTATAGAGCACAGAAGAGCCCTGAATAGAGAAACAAAAGGAAAATGGTGGGTGTAGAGAATTTGTACATTGTAGAATATATGATGTAAATTAAGGCAAGACTTTGATTTCGTTCCTCAATGCTATGTCCCTTCTTGAAAAACGTGTTATGTGATATAGAATAGAATAGACTATTTCAGTTGGAAGGGACTTAAACAATCATCTAGTCCAACTGCCTGACCAATTCAGGGCTGACCAAGTTAAAGCATGTTTTTAAGGGCATTGTCCAAATGCTTCTTAAAGCATGGGGCAAGCATGAGGCATCAACCACCTCTTTAGGAAGCCTGTTCCAGTGTTTGACCACCTTCTCAGTAAAGAAATGAAATTACATTAATATAATGTCTGAATTATTTGAAGGAAAAGAAAAGAAAAGAAAAAAGATAAAAAGCTGTAATACCATGAGTGTGACTAATATGTGCCTGGTGGATAGAGCAGTGGGTAGGGATTCAGGTGGCCCAAGTCATGTTTTGAGACTTTTGCCATTAGTTTGCCTTGTAACCTCAGTAAAGTTCTCTTGCTTGTCTGCCTCTGTTTCTTTCCCAGCAGTTTATCTTCTCTAGTTAAAGAGGTCTTTGGCAAGGGGACTGGCTCTTATATTGTACGGTACTGGGGAATAATTATATTAATGTCTCTAGCCATTATTATAAACTAAATAACATCTAGTGGAATTTTTTGACCCTTGAAATCCTGTTGGAAGGATCCTTCAAATAGTTAATGGAAGTCTTGTAAATCTGTATACTGCTGAGATTTTAGGCAACACTTAATCAGCAACATAGTTTTAATTACAACATAATTATAGTTTTATCCAGGAATCTCAGCCTAAACCTCTTGTTGCATAGTGAGGTCTTGATGTGCTGGGCAATTTGTTCATCAAGTTTCTGTGTATATCTCATGAGGCCTTCTAAGAAACCAGTGCTAGCATGAAGGTACTTTTTTAGTTCTAAACCAGATTTGTTAATGTGCCACACTAATGCTTACATGGTTTTAATTAGCAATTCCACTTTGCTTGTCCCTTCAGGTTTGCATTGTATTTCTATACTGCATTATTAAAAATAAAGTAACTTGTATAAAAAGAAAAAGAAACCAACTGCTTTGAAATATGGAATGAAAATGATTTATCCCTTTTGCTTACAGTCCTCTGCTAGTTGCCATACCACAGAGATTCCACTGAAAAGTATCACTGGGATATAATATTTTACACAGCACAGCAGGGTGCAATCTGCTTGCCATGCCAAACACATCTTGCAGCAGACAAGAGTTTTAAAGGGTATACCCGTGAGGGACTATTAAGTGAATGCAACTGGCGAGTCAATTACAGGAAGGAGCCTTATTCTAAAGATGCAATGTAAGCTTGAACAGTTGCTGATATTAAGACAAGCAAGGCATAGGCTGGTTTTGTATAAAATAGACAATACATTGAAAAGCTGTGACTGTTGGTGTCCATCATCAACAGTGCTCAGCAAATAAACTATTTCTTCAACTACAAATATTCACTGACTATGGAAAGGTGTCTGGAAGACTGGGAATAAAAAATGATTAAAAAATCTGGAAAAAGTTCTGCTGGTTCTTTTAAGGGATTTTAATTAATTAAATTTTAATTAATAATAAATTAAATAATAAATATTAATTAATTAATAATTAAATTAAATGATAAATTAAATTTTAATTTAATTAATATTTTAATGATATGATCTAGGTAATCCTGCTCGGGCAGGGGGATTGGACTAGATGATCTTTCGAGGTCCCTTCCAATCCCTAACATTCTGTGATTCTGTGATTCTGTGATTTTCAAAAAGATCTTTCAGCTTAATGTTGGAAGGAGAGGACCACTCTCTTTGAAGAGAAATGAATCTAAGTGTAGTGATTAGCTGCATAGGCCACACCTTGAATACTGAGTTCAGTTTTGGGCCCCTCACTGCAAGAAAGACAGTGAGGTGCTGGAGCAAGTCCAAAGAAGAGCAACGAAGCTGGTGAAGGGTCTAGAGCACAAGTCTTATGAGGAGTGGCTGAGGGAACTGGGGTTATTTAGCCTGGAGAAAAGGAGGCTGAGGGCAGACCTTATCACTCTCTACAACTACCTGAAAGGAGGTTGTAGCGAGGTGGGTGTCGGTCTCTTTTCCCAAGTAACAAGTGACAGGACAAGTGGTGGACTTGGAAGTGCCAGGTTAATGGTTGGACTCAATGATATTAGAGGTCCTTTCCAACCAAAATGATTCTATAATAGAGAACCACAGACGTTTGATCTGTGAAACACCTTATCTGTTTTTTAAGACTTGGCACACCACTGAACTTGATAAGTACTTGTTCATTGCTGCTCTTTTGCTTTTTCTCTTTAGGTATTATAAGGATCTTCAGAGTCAGGTTAAAAAAGGTCTTATGACAAGTAAATTTACGTGAGCCATTCCTGCGCATGGCTTTACCACTATGTGAAAGGAGCAAAGTTGTGTGTGTTTATATAAAATGGAATAAAGGAGCTAATAGCTGACAGGAATGTCAGAGGGGAAAAAGCTTGTGAAATTGCGGTGAAGATCTTCTAAAAGTTTGGAGTTTCTTGAACAAAACCTACAAGATGCCTATATACAATCAAGAAAAGCGCTCTTCACTGAGATTCAAAGTAGACAGTGAATTAGCATTCAATTAAGGCAATATAAAAGCAAGAGCTATAAATGCAGTAATTAAGAGGAAGGAGGTTCTTAGACTTTGCCAGTATAGCAGCTGTAACAATTTTCTTTTTCTAATGCAGTTTTCTCCTCTCACATTAGCGGTAGCCATACTCTAAATTTGAAAAGAATCTAGTTACATTTTGATTAGAAAATCATCATAGTAACTTAAGGGTGATTATTTATAACTTGTCATACATTTGTCTAAATTATAAGAAGACTAAATTATGTTATCCCTGTTTATTTTGTTCAAATGAAATGGTGCTCTTTGTCAAATTTATCACACTTGTTATCTTACTACAGCATCGGCCTTAATTGCTATCACATGTTCACAAATAATTTTGAGTAAATGAAGAAATATACATGGCTTGATTTCTGGAATTAAGGTAAAGATATTGCCCTCATGTATCTTATCAGCAATGTTTCTTACACCATAGAATAAAAAATCCTATAAATTTCTATTAAATACATATTTTTTTTTTTGGAGATGGGAAAATGAGTTATGTGTCCAGTCGTTGGATCCAAATAGAGATTACCATTCTCTAACTCATTCATTAATTGACTTCTGGGTTTCCTAGACTAAAATAGAGAGGTATTAACTCCAAAACAGTATTAACTGCTAACCAATCAGACTCTTGTATGCTTATACTAATTATTTAAATCAATATTTGATACAACATAGTCAGAAAATTAGTAAAATTACTCTAAAATTTCCAGAGCATTGAAATAATGCTTTTTGGTAACTTCTTGAATGTAAGGAAAGAATATTGCAGTGGAATGGGACTCTTAAGTGAATTTCATGGCAAAACAAAATAATACTTTACTTCAAGGAAACCAACTATTGCTAATTTTCTGTGACTCAGTTCTTTAGGGTACTTAGATGTGGTAGCACCCTTCTGCTGACTTGAGTCCAGCTTTGCTTAAAATTCCTATCTTCTTCATTTTGTGTACAAAGTTAACCAAATGAGGCAGCGAAACTGTTAACTAGTACATAGCAAGAATATAAAAAATCTAGATCAATCACACTATTAGCCAATTAAAAATAGCCCTTATTAGAGAGAGCTAAAACAAGCTGCTATGTAAAAGGAGTAAAACAGTGTCATGATAGAACTGGTTGTTAATAATTCGATTTTTATATTATTTTAAGCTTGTAGCTGATGCTTTTGAGGGAAAGAAAAGTAATATTCATAAGATAATTAAGTAAACATGGTTCATAGCAGAGGAAGAGCAAGAAACCATGTTAATTTGCAACAAACATTATTTTTTTTTTAGATACTAGGAAAAATTTTCCATCCATATGGTTGGAGAACCATTGGGACAGACCTTTAGAGACTTTGTGGAAAATTTAGACAAGTTAGACACTTTGAGAATAGTTGTTATACTTGATTCCTCCTCAGTGAAAGAAGTAAATGTAGCTGAATCTCAGGAAGTTTCTGTCAGCCTTGTAATTCTATGATTTTATGATCAAAGTCATTTTGAACAAATGTGCAGAATAGATTACAAATTTCTGTGTCTAGCATATATTCAGAGTTATTTACGAAGGATTAAGCAATTTCAGAAAGGGTAGGAAGTCAAACCCCTCATACTCCAAGGCATAAGCCAACCTCTGAAGCTAAAAAGAAGCTTTTCTTATTAATTTTTCTTTTCTATACTAATACTTTCACTTTCTAATTCCTTCTGAAGCTGATGACATTGCTTCTGTTGGAAATAAGATACTGGACTAGCAAATACTCTTTCCTCATTAGTATATTTTTACTACTTCTACATCTGTTTTCTTCAGCTTAATAGGAAAAGTCTTGTGTTTGCCCTTACTATGGCTTGTTATAATCATGCTGCTATATAACAAAAATTAGGATTGGAAACTAAATTATCCTTCTCTCTGTTCCATTTAATGCATCTGTCTTCCTCCTTTCTTTTAATGCTCCTATCTACTGACAGAACACTAGTAATACAACAGCATTTCAGTGATGAGATGATACCATTTTATGTCCTCTGGGTTTCAGTGTACATTTGAATCTTATGTCCTGCAAAAAAATCTCAGGTACAAAACCAAGAACGCTGAATCCTTAAATGACAAATTTGATGGAAGATTCCACCAGGGCATCTTGTCATTTTACTGCATCCATATCTACAAATATCTTGTATTCATCTGGTATAAGTTCCTGTTTCTGAGGGGATGATTTCCATATGTAAGCTGCTTCTCCATTTTTCATACTTGGCATTTACTTTTTTATTTTGGGTTCTTGTCTGACATTTCATTCTGGATAACAGAGAATTTCCTTGCATTATAATATGGATAACACAGAAGCTGTTATTAGTTTCTCTAAGACTTGCAGTTGCCTCTCCAGTTCCGTTCTGTTGTTTTACTGCTTTGTACCCTATTTCAGCTTATAAACAAAGGATATTATTTCTGTATGCTGAGGTTTCTGACTAGATGTTGAAGACACACAAGGGCAGCAAACCTCCCTATTCTGTTTCTAAAGTAATTACAGAGTTATTGTCCCCTCATTCATGTGTTCCTGGCTGCCAAGTTAAGGAATTTCCTCTTCTGTGAAACATGGAAGAAAAAAATATGTAAAACTGCAAGCCAAGGAGAACCTGCCAATTCCTGAAGTGACGTTTTTGCGTACCAGAGTCTCCAGTAGACAGAACACCTAGTTTGCGCATCTGTCTCATCTAAGTCTAAGTGGAGCTGTAATTGGACAGGACCATTTGAGTCACTGCATCTCTGTGGTAGATGGTGTGATTCCTCTAAAATGCTGGTAGGTGTAACAGTAGCTTAGTTTATGAAAGGTGCCTGTTGCACTGGTAAAGAAGCTGTATGCAACATACTCGCCCCTGCTGAGGTTTTTGGCCTCTGTAAGCAAAATGCTATAAAAACAGTGGCAACCCTATCACCACCTACTTTCCAAGACAGATTCCCTATATAGAGAAAACATTCATTTGACATTCTGTTCTTGCATATGAAGTATTGGTGACTAAGATGCTGGAGATGATAAGTATTTTAACTTTTCTTCTGATTTTCCTTAAAGCCCAGATAAGGAGTCAGTTCACAAGAGTTAGTTCACTAGATTACTCAAACCTTATCAAGAAATATTTTTGGCAGGTTCTCCAGTGATACAGTAGTCACTGTCACTTGAGTGTTTTTCTAGTTAGCATTACTCCAGCAGAGTATTCTCTGTTTCAAAACTTGCTAAAGCAAATGGAAACATTCACAGTGATTTCAGTGGGAGCTGGATCATGTCCTTGCTGATCACCATGTGCAGGCCTGATGGTTTCTGGCTGCTACTGAAAACTCTCTTGTAAATTAACCCCCTTATGGGTGTGATGGCACTTCAGCTCATGAATCATATGTGTTAGCCGTTATCACTCTCTTCAGTGTGGTGAAAGCTGGTAATTATGTAGCTGAGAGCATAGCTAGAGATTTTTAAAGCAATATTTAAGTCTTGTCCCTTATCCCGTTGAAGTAAATAATAATGCAATGAAATGGGACTGCGTAGCTTAAACAGAGAAAGGCCTTTGCATTTCCTTCCAAAGAAATTCAGTTACTGCTTCTGGCATATCTGCAGTAAGTCCAAGCTTTCTAAATGTTTACTTTCACCTTTGACAATAAAAGGGTAAAGAATTTCTAATGATTGTCTAAAATGTATTAAGAAGTATGTTACAAATGCCTTTCAGTCATTTCCATCTCTGTGAGATCAAGATGTGTGTTTATACGAAGTGCTCATAATGTCAGGCAAAAGTGCTGACCCATCCTTTAGAAAAGAAACAGAAAAGACACTCCAGAAAGTGACTGAATCCAAAAAGATTTGAATTGCTTTTCAGAGATGATTGTTTCTCTCTCCTGACTAAATGAGGACTCAAGGAGAACTGTGCTCTATTTTAGGCATCTTAGTAAGTGCCAAAAATTAAGTAGAATCAAACTGGATGTAGTTCTTCTGGAAGGAAATGGTACAGTAACTCATCATAACCTTGTGCCTCAGGCATCACAGAACACCCTCATAGGAGATTTGCCTGAAAGCCTTAATTGAAATCCAGGCTACTTAAAAACCATCAGCTATCCTTCTTACTCAGAGTTTATTAGGATGAATTGTTTGTTGCTGCTGTTTTTCATGCATTCCACTGGGAACAGCACTAGATGGGAAAGTTTTAAACTGTATTAGCTTTTTCTCTCACTGAGTATTTCTTTCAAGTACTGAACTTTGGAGAGTATTGATTATCCTTCTGTCAGATCACTTCATGCCTTAAAAATTCTCAACTGGTAAAAAAGAAAAAAAAAAGTGCAACTTGAATTATAGATAATTTGTAAGAATAGTGAAATCTATACCCGATTTTGTTATGGTTACGTATTTGTTATGTATTGTTACGTATTTGTTTATTATGTATTGGTTTTGCCTTTGCGAGCTTTGATTTTTCAGTCATTCATGGTTCCTATGGTTTACTTTCTCTTGTGAATTTTTTTAAACATGATGGTTCAAGGGATTAGTCAAAAGAAACTAGCGTTCTCTTGAGTAGTTTCTTCTGTGTTTCAGTTTTTTGCTTTTTTTGAAATCTGCATTTCAAGGAGCTCGCTGGGAAGGGTATATTTGGAAGTGCTCATAAGTTTCATTTTCTTTCTTGAAAGTTTCATGCATTTTAGAGGATTAGGTTTGTTGCTGGGACTGTAAGTGTGGTTCATAAGATCACCTAGCCAACCATTAAACTAGACATTAAGAAGTTAATGTTTTCAGTCTTTGTTTAGATAAGTTAAAATCAATAAGAATGATGTGTTTACTCTAGTGGAATGGAAATGTTCACATTAGTCTCTAAGGCACTGATGTATATCCATGGAAATGTCAAAGGTTCAGCACATCTCTCATTACACAGGGTAGGTTTTCTCAGAGCTTGGATAGATGGCCTAAATAAAGATGTCTGGAGTTAGGTTTGCTTTTGGTCAAGGCTTCGGGAAACACTGTACCGTGTTACAAGTTACAAGGTGAGGAAAGTTCTGCCTCTTTTGAAGAGCTTTGGCTGTAGTATTAACATTGCTTTATATCAGGAGAGAATAAAGGACAACGCTTCCTTCTTCGTATTTTTCCGTAGCACATCATAATGTGCATTTAAGCAGATCTTTTATTTAATGTAAAACTCTATTTCTCCATAAAAACTTGTCAGTTCTGTGCTACATCAGTAACATATTTACCACAAAGGCTTTCTTTCTGTCTTTGATAAACACTGTGTTTCCTGAAGTTGTAGAGCATTTTCATAAACCTTTTGGAAATATAGAAATATACATAGAAAGAGAAACTGAAAACAGAATACCATAAACAAACAAACAAACAAAACTAGTCATTTGTGACTGGCAGAAAAGATTGCACTTATTTTTTCTTGACCTTTTTCCCCATTTCTTGTACCGTGTAACTTCTTATCAGTGCTCTTCTTGAACTTGAAGAGTTCATAATACACGTGTCCCATTTTGATTCTCTGGTGTCCCATATAGATCAAAGCATGCTGGGACATTTTCCTTAAGGGGCCCTAAGTTGGAGCTCATCGTTATACTTAGCTGGCTTAGGGATTCTCTGGGAGTGTGAGGGGGGAACTTTCTGTAGCATAACGTCTCTGAGACCTTTACCCTCTCTCAGTTGGACCTAAATTGGTGGACAGATTTGAAAGTCATTAGGGGGGAGGGGGAAGAAGATTGTACGCAGAGGGAGGTAGATGCACTGAGTATGGTTGTACAGATCTTTCCTTCCTTGAGGAAGACTGCCTAAAAACTAAGATTTGGAGTTACAGGCAAAATTCAGAATCAGCAGGACTTATCTCAAATGTGTGTAATAGAGTCAGTGGAAGAAGTTCATAAAAATTAGGAACTGAAACAGATGTGTTGTGTTCCTTTTTGATTAATACCCTTTTCCTAAAATTAGTGTGCAAGTCAGACAAGGTTTTGCCTTCACAGAAATTGGTTGCTCTGACCCAAATTCGGTGTTTTCCAAATGAAAGGAAGTGCACATATTTTCAGGCAGTATTTGAACATCTCTGTTCAGAAAAAGAATGTCTTCCTTTCCCACGGATTACTTTTTTCCCCTCTGGGAAGCCTTGTTACAGAGCAGCTGACTAAAAGCCTCATGTCAGTTGATTTCTCTGTGCAATACTTAAGAGGTTTATCAACTTTTAGTTTGAGAAGAGAGGAAAGAAAATTCTTGAGGGGAATTTTATTTCTTTTTTTCAATTTTCAATTCATGTGCATTAAGTAGAGATGCAATAAGCAATTGCATTTTACATTGAAAAAGCTATACTGGTGTAAGCATACAGCTCACCAAAAGCAAAAATGAAAGCAAACACATTTTTGTTCCACAAACTGCCAAAAGTTCAGTCCTTCCTTCTAACCTGAAAGTTCAAAATCAGTTGTATAACCTGTAGATTTTGCAATTGTGGATCCAAAAAAAGCAGCACTGGATTGCAGCCTTCATTCATTCACTACTCAACAGTAAGTCAAGACCTGTTCAAATGTTTTTCTTAAATCGCGGTTACAGAAAAAAACACAGAGTTGTATTGGTTCTCAGAATAGGTGAACCGTGCTGTAGATGCTGGAGGGCAAGACTGAGCTCTACCTTGCTTTAATTAGTAGGCACTTTGCAGTTAATAGGAAATTGCAGCAAAATCAATCTACTACATGGTAATCTGCATTATATTTCAGGGCAATACCTCATTAGTTATATTGCACTCTAAAGGACTTTTATAAAAGCAAAGTAGTGCACCTTTGGTGGCAGTTTTTAATTGGTATGTGCTCTCCATAATTTCTCTATATTATGAAAAATGAAATTATAGGAATTATGTGAGCTCTATTATTTTAAATAGTATCTATCTACATAGAAAGCTCAGATGACAAAGCAATTGCAGAATAATATAGCAAATGAGGAGGGGAGAGTAAGAAAAGCATCTTCTAACCAAGACCTGACTAATTATTGGTTTTTAATTTAGCTGAGGAATGCTGACATTTTATTTGGAATGGTTTGGATTCTATAGCTCATAGCTTGGTAAGACATTTTTAATTCTTAATCTTTTAAAATAAATGTGGCATTAATTGATCATTCAAAACATACTAGCCTTCCTGACACTGAATTTCAAAAATACGCTTTTTGGATAATCTTAAGTCCAAAATAACCTACAGGTTTGGTGTTTGTTTTTTTTATTTCAAAGGCTGAATTCTAAATTTCTCATTAAGATTATTGATCTTATCTTGGGGAAAAAAACACCTTTTTAAATCTGATTTTTTTTTTCTTATGTGCATAGTGCAAATTCTTCTGTCCTAACAGATGACCCTTTTTTGAATTTCTTTTTTCACGATGAGTAGGCTGATCTCATTTACTCTAATGTTGTAACAAACTTTTCTTGTCTTGGAGATGGTACAAATTACATTCAGATCACCTTCTGACTATCAAAGCAGTAGAAGGTGACATTAGTCCCTGTCTACACTAAATTGTTAGTAGTGCAGTGTAGTAAATATGTAAGAGCATAATAAATTTGCTGCAAATACCCAAATGTGGATGGAAGTAGACCAGTAATAATATAGTAAGTCCTTGTGCTATATAAATTATTTAATGCAGGGAACTGTTTTCACCTATATTTTGAAAAATCTTTTTTACTTACTTAAAATTTCTACTAACCAACATCTCTATATCAGCAATTTCTTAAAATTTAAACAAATTCTTCATGCAAAGGAGAATCATACCTTATATGACCATTGTATTATTAAGATCAAACACTTCTGTCATACTATATATTTATCTGGCCACTGTCATTTCATTAAATGAACTGATCTTGTTTCTCAGTTGATTTATCAAATGTTCAAGCCTCTATAATCCCATCCATTCTGGCAAGCATTGGAGAGTGTTCTGGTCTTTGGGGAAAAATACAGAAACCTAAGAATGTCTGCAAAGAAAGATCTTGGAATAGCTGTTTTGATGTGTTTCTGGACTGGTTCCTCATGCAGAGGCTCTTTTTTCATGCTAATTCTCTGCTTTGGAAAAGCTATGCTGAAGTGTTTGATGTCGCTTTTGTGGCACATTGCGTCATCAGTGGAAGTGCAGACTTGCAGAGACAGTGAATAATTATGAAATACCTGTTCATAATTAATTTCTTGCATCAGTCCTTTAGTTTTGGAATCACTGTCACTGGTTACACTAAATAAAAGAGGTACTTTTTGCCAGAGTAAACAAGAAAGATGGGGACAGACTTTTTAGTAGGGCCTGTTGTGATGGGACAAAGGGTAATGTCTTTAAACTAAATGAGGATTGATTCAGATTAGATATAAGTAAGAAATTTTTTATGATGAGGGTAGTGAAAAACTGGAACAGGTTGCCCAGAGAGGTGGTAGATGTCCCATCTCTGGAAACATTCAAGGTCAGATTGGATGGGGCTCTGAGCAACCTGATCTAGTTTAAGATGTACATGTACCTGCTCATTGCAGGGAGGTTGGACTAGATGACCTGCCAACCCAAACTATTCTATGGTTCTATGATAACATGTTTCAGAACTTTGCAACATCAGCAAAATTATGTAAATGCCTCACATTAAAAGAACTGCCTTTGTTGACGAATGAAGCTGTATGTAGTGAATAACTGTCTTAAACAGCAATACCAGTTTAATCATATTTCATAGGTGGAATAAGTCTGCTGCTTGTCATTTTTTTTTTTGTTCGTGATGAAGCTATGTTTTCACTGGTAATCATCATGTGGCATTATGGGATCAGAGTGAAGCACAGGTGTATTTTCAGTCCCCTAAATCATGGGTTCGGGAGGAAGCCTACAAATTAAGAAAGATGAGAAGTTGCAATTCTTCAAGAGGGAATTGGTGGAGTGTGCCAACATACTACTTCTTTTTCTTGTAACTTTTTCCCAAGATTGCCACTGTGCTGCAAAGTGTTTGCACTTCCTTACTATGCTGGATTTTTGGCAAGGTGATACCTGATGCTTCACTCTCTGAGAAGCTGTTTGGCAATCGCATACTTGTGCTGGTTACGTGAGAAGTAATTGCATATGTCTTTGCCTAGCATAACTGTGTCTCTTGGCACAAGAATCACAGAGATAGATTCAGTGCTTTATTATTTAATAGAGAATATCAGCTGCTTTAGAGTCACTTAGGTCCACAAGTATTAATTCAAGTTCTGCTTAAGACTTATGTTATTTTCCATTCCATCTGTATCCATGTGAGTATTGACCCCTGAGACTGGGGAATTAAATATGACATGTCTTACCACCACTCACATGCAAGACTTGCATATAGCTGGGCGTATAGCTGGCTTCAGAAACAAGGGAGGTTTTGTCACACTATCCTGATGAGCCACCAGGGTCCATTGAGCTTTTTATAATTTCCTTATTGATTCCTAACTGTCAGATTTCCTCAGCCATTAAAAATAGCCTGCCTTTCCTCTCCCTTCTAGCTTCTGAAACTAGATAGATCATTAGTAATTTCCTCATTCAGAACAGGAAGAATAGGTAAATTGCTTAATGATCCAGAAATTTTTATTTAATAAAACTTACATAGTGGAGAAACAGCAAGGTTCGCAGATTCCCTTTAATTGTCAATTTTTTGACAATTAAAACCTGTAGATGCTTGCAAATACCACACCATACTGATGCTCAGTTTCCATGGTACTTCATAGCAAACCTAAGTAATAGGAGAAAAAAAAGATTTTAAAAAGGGATTGCTTTTTTTCTAGCTGATGAAAAACAGATTTTACTGTCTAAATAGACAATCTGTACTTATGGAAAACTGTGTAAAATAATAGTGCTTAAAACTTGTAAGCAGCTCTGAGTAAGATCTGCATTCTTACTCAGTATTGCTAATGTCCCAGAAAATTTTGGGACCAACTTAGGGAACTCTTCCTGTCAAGCTATTAAAACACATTTCAGAGGAGTGAGAGGGAGGCAAACTATATATGAATAGTGGCCATGATTGATGAGATGGCAAGCGACTAACTAAAGGTCAGATTCAGCTCTCAAGACACCACTTTAACCTACCGTTGAAATTCTTGCAATATCGAGGCTTTTGTCACAGTCTCACTCTGTGATTATGTGAAAATGTTGGCTTTTTCTTTAAAGGTCCTAGCCAATATGCTTCTTGGAAGAAAATTGAAGAAATTAATCTTTAGAGGGTCAAACAAAGAAATGAAAGTACCCTGCTTGATAGTGTTTGCTAAAAATATGGCAACTCATCATAAGGGGTGGTTTGATTCATGATTTTTTTTAATACAGTTGTAACGTTGAGGTTTATAACACCACATAGTAACTTTATACATTACTTTTCCCACAGAAATGACAACACAACTTGTTCATTACATTTCTTTTTTTTTTTTCTTTTTTTTTTTCCACCAAAGCAGGAAGGCAATGGGCAGAGAAAAGAGGAAAGTATTTCAATTTCATTTGTGAATATTTAAGTTGCTGCAGAAGTAGACTTAGTTGTATTAATTTCCAAGAAAGAGTAATTTACCCATTAATCTGGAATAATCCATTTCTAGAAAGGAACATTCATCTTTATATATAAATGCATCGCTATTCAGAAGAAAGTGGTCATAAATTTTGCAGCAACATGCTAGAGCATATTTAGTTACTTTATTTCAAGTTAGTTGGAATTGCCATACAGAATAATATATGAGAGCATCCCTGATATACTTGTAGTCATCTATACTGTGCTTTACAAAGGAAAACTGTTAAATTAGTATATGTGGAACACAAATTCTTCTTAGCGATATCTGTGCAAATTTGAACATCTCTGTAGATACCATTTAAGTTACTCTGGATTTTAATAGTTATAACCAGAAATAAACTTTGTCCAAGAATCTTTTGAAAGTGTACAGACTCCTAACATTCACTGAAAATAATAGGCAGTATTGTCTGCCTATTTCTTTAAGAGACTGCTTTATTGTATCTGAGAGGAATGGAGAATAAATCATCAGGTAATTTTCTTACAGTATTCAGATCTTCTTTACTGGTGTGTTTCATGTATATACTCTCTATATATTTTTAAATGTATATTGATGAGAGTTGGAAACTTTCTGTTTCTTTACTATGTTATGCTTTGAAGACCATATATTGTTGAGGTTGCTGATAGGGTAATGTGTGGGGGTTTTTTTCTGAACCCTTGAAGTTAGAAGACTTTCCTGGAAGAACATATAATTGCATAAATCTTCTTTGTGATGCCATTTGTCTTCAAATGGATTTAGCTGTTAGAGGGTGGAGTACAGTATAGGAAGAGAAGTTAACCAGGTGTCAGGTCAGCATCTGAGCCTTGAGTAACACATGACCTTGACTGTCATTTACTTGTTTTCTTCTGTTTAGCATTTGGACAATTTTGATAGTAAGATAATGGACTTGTGCGTCTCTTGCTATGTATAAATATAGCACCTATTACAATGAGGGCTGATTTCAGTTGGGCTCTTCAGGTACTAGTATAAGTCAGATTGATAACATGAACAAACCTGAATTTCCAAAAAAATTCCCTCTGCTGCAGTAAAAGCTGTGCTTCAGGTTTTGACAAAAGGTTCATTAATCCCAAAAGTGCAACAAATGTCAGTCATGAAAATTTCCATATTTGGACCCAGATCTAACATTTTTCTTTTCATAAGGCTATGTTGTAAAGAATCTGATCAACCTTGACTAACATGCTGCTGCTCACTTAGAATAATTTATATATTACTTGCAAGAATATTTATTTATGCTTTCACTTACCGTGAGAATTATGTTCTCCAGAAGTCCACATAAAGTACTTCCTTTACAGTGAGACTGATCATATCTGGAATTAAAGTATGCAGTCACATATCTATAAATAAAGAACATCTTGTGTTGCTGATGCACTGAACTTTGAGATATTCCTTGGTCAGGATGTTAGAATATATATAAAAAACTTTTGTTGAAATATGGTATCTGAAAAGCAAATGCCCTGTCACTGGATGCTCTTACAGAGAAATAGTTTTCTTACAGGAGACAGCAGATAAAACCTATATTTGCATTTCTGTAAAGATAGTTGCATACTAATCATTCTTCAGTAATGTACCTCGAGAATCTGTGGCCATCTGAGCTCTGAATTTTTTATTTTAAATTGTGACAAGAAACTTTATTGGTGGAATGTAGGGGAAATGATAAAAGGACATATATACGAGAAGTCAAATGTGACTTGCTGTATCTTGCTATGCTTGTTTCCCTGAAATATCACACATCAACAACAGTTCATGCATGAAACTAAACATAGTTTATTTGGAGTCCTGAAGAGAAAGTTAATGGAGATATACTTCTCAGTTTCAGTGAATCTGGATCATAACTGAAGTGGTTTTGACCCACAACAACTGTTTTGCAATTAGCTCGTTTTCATTCTCATTTGTCTTCGGGTTCAGGGTCTTGATGAATCCAATATGTTTGGGATACATCAGCACAGGTAGCAGTAGCAGCTAATACCTTGAAAGTTTGAGAGGAGGAACAAGAATTTTCAGAAAGTTCAGGAAAAAGAAGTTCATTTTTACTTCTTCAAGGTTTGGAAACATATGTCATATTGTTGCCAAAACATTTTTAGAGTCCTGCATACCAGTACTAAAACTGAAGTGTTTCCACAAAATCAAACACAGTTATGTGCTGCTGCTTTCTGATGGAAGTGCTCCTCTTTTCAGCAGACGACAGTATATTTGTCCAATGGTTGTTATTGCTGTCTGGCAGCTGCTGATGATATTTTATACTACTTGAGAACCTTCCCTAGAGGGAGGAAAATAAGCCAGAGGTTTGACTGCTAAAAATCCAACTATATTTTTTATTTATTTATACATAGGTTTTGTTGTTGTTGGTTGGTTGAATTTGCTGTGGATTTTTTTTTAAAAAAGATCAAGATATCCTTTAAATAGCTTACATAAGGTGTTTTTTGATGAAAACTACTTCTTCCTTTGACCAAACCTAATAAGAATTTAGCGCATCAGTTCCTCCACAGTGGTTTGGGGTTTTGTTTTTGAGGTAACGAATTGTAGCATTAATCATAATTAGCTCTCTTGCTTTGGTTTGAACGGGCCCGCACCTGTGGATTTCTTTATATAGGATGGCTTTTGACCAGTGTACTAGTCTAATGAGAACACTGCATACCAGGGAAGAAACACACAAGTGAAAGGCAATGGTGATGAGAATTGTGGTGTTTTCTGGCAAAATATGAGATATTAATTTGCATGCTACATGCCAGCTTATGAAGAATTGGCATAATCATTTCAAAAAAAAGGTAAAAGCAACTGGAATTGCCATCTTTCTGCAAGATAGCTTTAATTATTAGGTATTATCACATGAAAATGCAGAAGAGGAGATATCATCAATGAACTGGTGAACAATATCCAATTCAGATAGCTTTTTAACTCGCCAAAATATTCACTGTTGTCTGCCTATATACATCTCACTGCCCTCTAGGAATTCTGTTTTTTGAAGTACAAGATTTTCATTTAGTTTGTTTTTATCTTTCAGGAAGGAGTGGTAAGTTCCTTGATGCTGCAACACCTCAACAAGTTATTCTCAAAGCCTCACCTGTGAGACTTAGTTATCTGTTTGTAAACTCCCATAACTGGCTGGCAGAGTGGAACAGATTGATTCCACTCAGTGACTTAGCAGTAATGGGCATGGGATTGAACTGTGACACTGTGAGCCATTCTTTGGTTCCTGAGTTGGCCATGCCAGCAATATGGAATCTGTGATGAGTCTATACAGAGAACAGACAAACTTCACTGACACTAGGCATAAATCTACTGTTTGCCTAACATAATCTGCCCAATTTCTGCTAGTATGTGTAGAAGGGCATGTGGTGTCTGTGGCTCCTGCTTTCCTTTTCCATCACCTAAAGATGATTGTTTGTATCAAGAGTTTCTTCACATACAGAGATCCCTTTGCTAAGCTCTTTATAAACCCAGAGTTGATCCCTGCTCATCTGCATTTACAGTCAAAGTTTTACTCCTCTGCACCACTGTGTTGGGCACAATGTGCTTTGTAACTCTGATTCTCTCACTATATTGATTCCTTCCCTTCAAAACTAAAATTAACTTTTTTTTTTCTTTTTCTTTCTTTCTGGTAGTTAATGTGAATAAAATTCAACATCCGTCACCATTAGCAGTTCTATCTTCAATTAAATTTAAACATGATCTACAACATGCCTCAGCTCTTGGGATAGAAGCAGATATTGTTCCCAGAGTATAATTTTTCATGTCTGTCTTCTCCTTGATTATCATGACAGTGGTGGGTGCAAGTACTTACACAATGCTTAACAACACATATAAATACAGAAAAAAGTATACATTTCTTTTTCAATTTTCCCCAAAAGGTGGCTTTACCAATGGCCTGATACAAAGCATATTGACGTCTGTGGCAATCTTTCCATTTATCTTCAGTAGCCTTTGTTCTGGGTCCCAAAGCAAGAGAATGATGCATCTTGAGAGGAAGGAGTACAATGGTGTAATTAGGAAAAGACACTCGTAGTGAGGTATATTTCATTTCCATAAACTATCATAAATAGATCCTGCTAATTTGGCAAGGAAGTGAAAGAATGAGCTATCATGAGGAATAAGGCTAGATAATAAGACTCTGCTGCTGTATTTTATATCTTTTTACAAACTGCTTGCTCCATTTATGCATTTTGTCCTACTGTTATCTGAGTCCAGTATTTAGAGTACTCACTGAATCTGACTGAGAAGAACTACAGGGAATTCTGCCCAGTTCTGCCCAGTAGCAGAGAGTTAGGCAGGCCAGCTAAGGCTGCTTTACATGGTTTTGCTTTGCCAGATTACCTATGCCAGACCCAGTAACCTGTAATGGAGATACCAGTCCCTTGTGTTGTGGTAATTACATACTGGAACTCTTCAAAAGAACTTTAGGAATACATACAATGCAATATGCATCAGAAACTTTACCACAAAGGGTAAAACAAGCAAAATATTAACATTAACTTTTTATTGTGTTATCTTGAATACTCTGTTAAATAATAAAATCCAGGTATTCTTTGAAGGCGCAAGGGAAAGAGAGAGTGAAAAAGCATATCTCTGTTTGCAGTTTTATTTTGGGGAAATCTAATTCATGTTTGCTTAGATATACTGTAAGAAAAGACCTTGAAAATGAGACAATTATTGTTTGAGTAGTCCTATTTAATCCATACATGACTGAATTGAGATAAGTCTTGTACCTCATCGATTTATAGACTTCCTCTTCTATCATTGTCACTTCTAAAGTGGAGAGACTTATCCTCTGTACGGAAAATGTGTAGCTGGATAATAAGTGCAAACTTGAAAAGTCACACCAAACTGTACGACCTCTCACATTTCACTGTCAGGAAGATTTTCAGTTTAATTTCATAAACTGCATCCTATTTTCCACAAAGTTTGGGTAGGTGATGTTCACTGGAAAGTGGCACAATCACAATCCTCTTGCAAGGCGAGGGTGTGATAAATGTTGTCCACTATCTTGTTATAATTTACTTATATCACTTAATATTTACATTTTTACACCACATTGATTTGTATACAGCTTTTGGGTACTGTATTTGTGTGAGAAAAATATAGTAAGGTAGCTGCAGAGATCTCTTTTTAATGAGATCCCTTGGCCACTACTAGGATTGCAATAGACTGACTTCAGAGAAGAGGATAGGGATGGCTATATTCCTGTTATTTTCTGTTCCCAGCAGAAGAACTGGTTTTATACATTGAGGGATAAGTGAGCAAGATCCCCCGAGCCCTAAAGGGCGGGATGCATGCCAAACTTGTCTTTATCCCTGCTAAGCACAGCAGGGGACTGTACCTACCAGGAAGCCACACTGTATATTGTGAAACACCCTCTACCAACTGTTCAATGGTGAATCAGGAGCAGAGACAGCAAGGTTAGTACAGCAGTCAGGATTTTTTTCCTTCCTTTCTGTATCTTGGGCTTTCTCATCACGTACTTGCTTGAAATCTGGACTTTATAAGACCTTCAATATACCATCAAACTCCCCTACTGGGAAGCGACTTTTGTGAGGAACAAAATCTTCAAACAGATGGAAATCAGGAAAGCTCTGCTGGGCCAGCTTTCACTAGATCTGATTTAGGAGACCTAACACCTCTTTTTAAGAGAAGAATTAACAAATGTGGTCTTCTTTCTAATTTTACAAAAGGGCAGAAGGACTATTATCACCTACTTTCTTTTAGTAATTAACGTAAGGACAACCAAAAGTAAATGTCTCAGAAGCAAGCATGTATGTTTCTACACTGGTACTTACCTGCTCACATGACATGAGGCAGGAGGAGAGCTGTATTTCTTTATTTTCATGTGTCTATTATTGTAACTTAGCCAAATTAAGGTGAAATCAATAAATCAGGGTAGAAATTTTGACTCAGCTTGCTTAGCAATATCAGTTCTGAAACAGAAAAAAAGGAATAATATGTCTTTCTAGTTCTGAGCCTGCATATAGTCCTGTGCTAATTTAATTCTATCCAGTATTCCTATTTATTATAAGCTCATAATGGACTTGAAAATAAATCAGGAAACTTTGTTTTTTAACAGTGGTTACATTTATAGAGTGAACTGTTGTTGCTGAGTTCCAGTTTACCTTTGTATTTGCTCTGCCACTGCCTCTCTTTTGTCTAGGCTTTTCTGCCGCCCTCAGAATAAGCCTTTCTACTTCAGAAGTGGATACATTCAGAGATTGTTATTTATTAGCTACATTCAGTGTCCGTGTGTTACATCCACTTAGATTAGTAGTAGTCATATTAACTCCAATATATATTTATTTGTGTAAGAAATAGGAAGCTCTTAGTTGCTGTTCTAGGAAATTCTTAATAATGAAACCTTGGTTTAATACAACAATTTTATTAGATAGCCTAAGGCTTTGTTAAGGAAATCAATGTCTTGGATGTATCTTTGAAAGTGGAGAGAATTACATGCAGAAAATTAGAGAAATACATGAAAAGTCAGCCTTCGCTTACCACTTTTCAAGCAGTAGCAGAGTAAGAATTGAAATATGGATATCCTTATTCTCAGCTTCCCTTGAACTAGCCTCTAATCTCTTCTACCTCAAACGAAGTAAACTCACCTTTGTATCTCTTATTATTAAACATTGATGTATTTTCCATAATGAGTTTGAGTTAAGTGAAAAGTGTGTGGTTGCTTTGGCCTCTGTGGATACATCAAAGAATGTTCCATCCAAGTAAATTTTCTACCTGCCAGTGTCGGTAAAGAAAAAGAAATCTCATATTGTTTAGTGGAAAGGATAAACGGATGTGTTTTATAATGGTGTATTTATCTTAGTGTTCTAAGGTTATACTCTGCAGCATTAGGGTATTAATGTAGACAGCAGTGAATACATTTTCTCGATTTTGAGCTTCAGTCTTAGGGGAAGGAAGCTGAGATTGTTTTCTTGTCCAACAAGAGCAACAAAAATGAAATTCTGCCATAGTATATGGTCCAGTAAATGAAAGGTATCAGAAAGAGATTGTAAAGAGAAAAGGTATAATTATCCCAAATGCACAGAGTGAGTGTGGGTCAAACATGAAGTTTTCTTTTTCATAGAAGACTGTGACTTGAGAAGCTGTTGTATGTATATTACATCTAAGTGCACAGTGAACTGTACAAGTGGGGAAGTGACCTTCATGGTGCCCTACAATGACGTTTCATGCTTGTTAAGCACACTATGTATAGCAAAGTTATAGTCATGATGCTTAAGCAAGGGAAGCAGCATAATTAATGGAAACAAGTACATTTAGGACATGAACAGCAAATACTGACTAGCTCTTTTCTAAAAGGATTAACCTGACTTTCCCCCTACACTGCATTTTGACTTAGAAATGGAAGTGCAGTGATTTGTCATGCAGAAATTTTGACTGAACTTTAGTAGGAAGTGAACATTTATGAGAAGTTTGTATTCTCTACACCATAGGTAATGCTAGGAACACTTTAAATTGGTTTTAGAATTGGTTACCTTGATATTCATAAAAAGGAAATGCTTATAAACAATTGCACATTGTTTTTAAGCAAATAATATTTTGTAAATATTTAGATTAGAGATTATTTTCCTCAAATTTAGAACTATGATCCTTTAGGGAGAGGAAGGAAAAAGTAGACAGGAGGATGAAGTTTTTGTTACAAACTATTTTTAGTGGAGTAATTTAGGGTATTTAAGGAAAGTAATTTAATCTCAAACTCAAATCTCATCAATCAGGAAGACTGAGACTCCCATTATTCATGAAGATTCTTCTAGCAGCAGAGCCATTGTTTAACTTCCTAAACAGATACAGGACTGTATAAGCACAGTGTGCTGCACCCTAAATTTTGCTAGAATGTATCAAAGAAAATACTATTCCTGACTCAGTGAAAAACCAAAGTCACTCAGCGTGCTCAGGAGTGACTAATACTGCTAATAGTGACAGTAGTGCTGTGAACTCTTGGGAAGTAAAAACTAGGGGAAGGTTAACTGAATTTGATGCTCTTACATTTTGTAATACATCTGAATGTTATCTGAGGAATATTATCGTCATCTTCTAACAGGGAAGAATACTGACATTCTTCTAATTTTCCCTCTTTTTCCTGTAGTCTACAGTCTAAAAAACTACAGATCTTGCCTGCTTTATATCACTCTGGATGTTTTGATAATATACTGAACTTAATGGCGAATTTCATATCTTAGGTGGCGTTGGAACAGGTTGCCCAGGGAAGTGGTTGAGTCACCATCACGATTTAGTGGCAGACTTGGCAGTGCTAGGTTAATGGTTGGACTTGATCTTAAAGGTCTTCTCCAACCAAAACGATTCTATGATTCTATGTTGAGTTTGAGGTTTTCCAACTAAAAACAAACAAACTAAAAATAGTTTTCAGAGTTTAGCCTTATTTCCTTCTTAGATCCTGTGAAACGTGGTGTATCTTGTTCTTGACTTCACTAGAGTTATTTGGATATTTAAAGCAAAGAAAACTTTCCCCCTTTCCTGCACACTAAATCTTGATGCTTGTTTCACTGAAATCAGCTGAGTTTAGGCACTGGTCAGGAGACATGGTAATATCAATTGTCATGGTGAATGCATGAACCTAGATGAAACACGGATGGAGGGAAGTAAACATCAGTGGCTTTTTCTACATATGGTCAGATAGCGCTTCTATTAAGAAATATGCTAAGTATTAAGTGCGTTATTTATATGAATGGCATTTGTTTATTTTTTGGGAGATCATGCCGCTTTGATCTTGTTTCCCAACCAGCATCTCATTTAGGAAGATTGGGGAATAGTAGGCAGAACTATTTCCTAGAATTTGTCCTCACAGTTTCAGAATAGGCTTATAGAGCAATTTAAAAAACAGATTGCAATGCAGAGAGTCAGATTGTAACTTGCTAAATTAGCTAGTACTTATAGCAGTGCAGCCATGGCAACAAGGACTTTAGTGGACGCTAGATCCCTGAACTTAGGTGGGTTTTGTGACCTGCATTGACTCTAATGCTACCATAGCAACACTCTTGCTGCAGCAAAGGTAGCTTATTTAAAGGCAGTACCAGTATGTCGACATAAATTGTCATTACGCCTTTGAACTTCATAATAGAGACACTCTTAAAAATAGTGGATATCCAACAGCCTTGAGAAGTCAATCTGGAGCCAGATCTTTCTGGTTTACTGCAGCATTCAGTAGATATAACTGAGTTGATCATCAGGATAAAGAAAGGCAACTTAGCTGGCGTACGTGTGCACGGAGATAATTTTAGCCAGACTAAACACATAATTCTATTTTGGTTGATGAATATTAGATTTTAGTTGGTGAAAAACACTGCTTGGTTTAGTTGTTCTCCTTGAATAGATTGTATTGAATCTACTGACTCACTTAGCAACATTATCCAGTGATGAGGTAAATATACCACAAATTCTCAAGCTACAGTGCTGCACTTGTAAACTCAGGTATTCGTATATAGTTTGCAGAATATGTAAGTTAAAAGGCAACTTAAGAAACGTAAGAAAATTTGGCCCTATAAGTAAAAATGCCAAGGAGTAGCACTGGCTTAACATACATCCTGGAGCTCATAAAACAACACAATTTTATCTGAAACATACCTGGATTTCCTAGTGACCAGTGTGCCGCTCAAAATCTTATAACCATTGCAAGAACAAATGGTGCAACTGTCACAGATAATAGCTGTAAATGAAAAGATTTAATCACGTCTTTTTAGTTCACAGGTTATAGAAATTGAAACCTGTGGTTTTCTTAGCCTCAGCTGGGATATTGAATTCATTCATAATAGGGTAGTGATGTAACAACGGCAGCCACCTCATTCCTCTTCTGAAGCGTATACTGTTGCACTGTGGTCTAGCTGGAAGTGATTCTCATGGCCTCTCAGCAGTTACAGCTTGTTGAAGCTCAGTGTATGTTATGGTTTCCTTTTCCAGAGCCACCTGTACATCACAGTAATGTTCTTTATCTTACATTCTCTGCTAATGCATTCCTGGGATCATTCCGAAGTATTTACCACACTGAACACAACACAACCTGAGTACCTTATGCTAAATTTATATCCCACCACGTCAGCTGAATTCCAAGTGCTTGAAGGTTGGCCTTCATCATGAGGATTTGGGGACAGAAAAGTTTGTATGATTACCATGTTTTGAATCTTGAGATTTGGAGAAGGAATGTTGGCTATTTTTCATCTTCAGACATGGTGATATCTACTGAATTTGAAATCTGAGTGTCTTATCAACCGATGGCAAAGTGTACCCATGAAGAGAAAAAGCTTCCATGCAAGGATCCAAAATCATACCTGGCACCGAGCAGCTGGGGTCTTGTTCTCCACTATGTAATTTTGTAATGTAATACATTACAAATTGATTACATGACATTGAATCTAGCTGAGCCAGCTGATAACTGGCCTTCAGCGCTCTGGAAGAAACTTGGTTCATACATGCCACAGAAACTTACTTTTTCTATATGAGTGAGGTCACTATATTCTTCCAGGATAGGGGGCAAAAGGAAATGAGTAAAGACATGACTCCTGAGATAGCCTATCTAGAGATTTCTGAAGAGGCAGAACACAATCTGTATGTGTAATTATTTTTCTCTGTGAAGAGCTTTCTTTCTCTTTGCATTTGCAGGTAGCCACAGAAAGTATCTTCAGCATGAAACAAATTTACATCAATATTTTCTGCAAGTAGAGTTAAAATACAGCAATTGTAATTTTGAAAGACATTTTAATTATTGAAGAAAAGAGTAAAATAATGTAAGTTAACAAAATGTATCATATCTGACAGTTGTTCATTATTAAAGTATGAATTACCATCTAGGGAAGTAAGTAGCATTTTAAAAAAAGTTATGTTCTAAGAAGTGAATTAAAATGCTGTTGAATTTAATCAAACAAAAAAAGTAATATGAGACTGTGTGTTAAAAACTATTATGAATTTTAGAGTAACATGTGATCCTGGAGGCCTGAGGGGCAAATTGACAATTAAAAACTGAGAAAGACTAATTAGGATTTTATTATGACAAACTTATTTTATATGACAGAGTTTCAAATTATCACCTGCTACTCCATGCCAAGGATAGGTGTTTGAACATGATCAAAACCAGGTGAGAACTGGTTAAGAAAAGTGGCTAGGAATATTAAGGGATTTTTCTGGCAGCTTTCCTTTCTGCCATATGTAAACAATTTGTCTACGTGATGGTTATACTGTGCATCTTAGTATTGCTTATAGCTCCAGCAGTGTCCTTGTGCTGCTTTTAACAGAAGACATGGAATCTTTTCATTTGTGCTCTTTTAGAAATGTTTTTAAAAGCATTAAGTCTACACATCATGTATTTGATTCTAAGTGATGGCACTATGCCAAGAATACACTGTTGTGTAGAATCTAAGAGAAAAATTAAGCCTGTATGTTGTAGGCTCTCTGTTATTTTGTTGAAGTCTAGTTTCAGAAAAGTTTCTACTTCTGTTCATTATTCAGATATGTCACATTGACATGTAAAAATGTCTGGATTTCCTTAATATATGAGGAGTGAAAGTGTTACAATATGCATTTTATATTTTTATTGCATTCATTTATTTCCACAATATTGCTGCTCTGTCAAGTCTATGATGTAAGTATCACTGGGTGATGTTTCTAGGACATCACAAGATCTTCAGACTAGGACAGTTTACTTTCAGTATGCTTTCCTCAAAACAAGTTGCTGTCAATTGAAGAGAGTAATCTATTTGCTAGTGATCCAGCAGTAACAAACTGGGAAACTCAATTTTCAAGTCAGATTTTTCAATCAGAAGCACATCAGAAGAACAATAAATGATTTTAAAAATGCCTTTATTTACAGAGATATGATAAAATATACATCAAAAGGGAAAACTTTAAAGTGCCAATAATATATTTGACTTCATTTTTTTTCTTTTTACCAAGCACATGCAAGCAGGGTAGGTTTTATCTGTGGCCACAATAGTACTAAAATAGACAGATGGAAATGCACATTGAGAAAATGAAAAATCTAAGAGTCAAATACAGGGAAGCCACATGGAGCTCTCTTTGCCTTCTCTCGTAAATGAGAGTATGTTCTTCATCCCTGCCTTTGAACGCATCCTTTGAAAGATATGCTCCTTTTGTTCAGTGTTACCTGAAATATTACTTTTACCCTGACTGTAAAGTTATGAGAATTGAGATAATAAGTTGTTTGTAGGGATAGGAACAGTGTAAGCCTCTTCCTGCAGGCACTTTAACTTACAGTGCATCACACTCTCAAACTATTTTGCCTTGCTAGAATGTGCCTTTTTTCACTTACTGAGAAATGTAGCCTGGCTGAAAAACAGTAGCAGCCTCTAAAAAGGGCTTTGCCCTGCCAGCAGGTGATACAGGTTACTTTCCAACTCAGGTCCTTCAAGGATTTCACTGGGCAATATTTGTCAGTCTCTAAGTCATAGGAGTTGCAGTTCAGGTGTTTGCTGCTTTGTATCGCCTGTGCACTGTAAACCTGCTCATCTGGGAGTGCTGTTCCCAAGACACAAGAAGGCTGTTACACTTCTAAATATTGAACATTAGGAGCTGGAGCTGATCAAGACTTTTTCTCAGTGGGGTTCTCCTGAAGAGCGTGCTGAATTGGGAGGATTGTTATGGGACATATTGTTTGAACTGAAACCTTGTTTCTTACAGATCTAACAAACAGACTTGCCAGCTCGGGTTCCTGGCAGCCTGTTCTCCCTTGGAAACTGTTACTATATTGCCTTTGGTAGTAACTGTGCCCAACTGCTTGTTCATATTTACAGAGCCAATATGCTCAAGCCAGGTGCCCCTATCTACACTTAGTAATGGAATTTGAATGTGAGTCTCATCAAGCCTTAGCTTTCTGACTGGAGAGCTTGTTGCCTTGCATGTGGTTACACCCAATATATAGTCACTATGAACTGTCCAGGAAGTGGAGGAGCAAGCTGGAGCCCTGAGCTAATACAAAAGCCAGAGTCACTAATGGTCTACTTTCAAGAAGTTTCCAACTCCCCAAGCTGTGTGAACAGCTGGGTAAAATAAAGCAGCAGCTACCTGGAAGCATGGTTTGCAAGGAACAAGTTGTAAAATTTCTCCTTGAAGTTGATTTTTTTTTTTTCTTCCTGAATTTTTGGGTAGTCACCTCATCTTCCTGGACTGAAAGAATTTCCCTTTTCCTTTATCCCTTTCTATGGGGGAGTGTGTTTTTCCAACTAGTAATTCTTGTGACTCGTCCAGATACTCTGTAAAGAAAAAAAAGAATATCTGCACAGTGCAAGGCATGGTAACCCCACCTGCTGAATTGAATCTGGGCACCTGCTCAACCTTTGCTAACCTGAGCTGCAGCCTCTAAACCTCTCCACATGCTGTTTACTGAAGTCTTAATTATACTATGGAGAAACCCAAAGAACACGAAAAGAACAATAAAAAAACATAAGTTGAGTTTTATGCTTCATTGGTGCTTAATAAAGAAAAACTTCAGGGAGTGTGCTGTGCTGAGAGCTTGGGGTAGGGATTTTGCCTATTCATTCAATAATTTCACATCAAATGTTCATAGCAGTGCATTGTGGATCTATACTACAGCAGAATTATGAGCTTTGGAGCCTAATTATGCCAAATACAAAAATATCAAACAAACTTCAGCTGCTCTTTATGTAATTTGAATGATTGGATCACATTTTTTTTGCTTTTAAGGCCACAACCAAAGCATAGTAAATATTATCCTGTGCCATGCAGCTCTGCCAGCAAGCTAACTTTAATTTCTATGGTGGTTTTATTGCTGAGGTCAAGCAGCCTTTAAGAAGTCATTTCTACTCCTCCCTTTTACCTGAAAGAGTGGCTGCACAACCTTGCAAATTGAAAAAGGTTTGTTTCTGAAAGAGTATGTAGAGTTCAGATTTAAATATCTGGAAAATTTCTGCAAAAGAGCATAAGAGAAGAAAGAAGGGGCAAGAAATTTGGAATCACTTCAATAGCAATTAATTGAGGTGGAAAAATCTACATGAGTCAACTTCATGATCATCACAGAATCACAGAATGTCAGGGATTGGAAGGGACCTCGAAAGATCATCTAGTCCAATCCCCCTGACGAAGCAGGATTACCTAGACCATATCACACAGGAACGCGTCCAGGCGGGTTTTGAATGTCTCCAGAAAAGGAGACTCCACAACCTCTCTGGGCAGCCTGTTCCAGTGTTCAGTCACCCTCACCGTAAAGAAGTTTTTCCTCATATTTATGTGGAACCTCCTGTGTTCCAGCTTGCACCCGTTGCCCCTTGTCCTGTCAAGGGATGTCACTGAGAAGAGCCTGGCTCCATCCTCATGACACTTGCCCTTTACATATTTATAAACATTAATGAGGTCACCCCTCAGTCTCCTCCTCTCTAAGCTAAAGAGACCCAGCTCCCTCAGCCTCTCCTCATAAGGGAGATGTTCCACTCCCTTAATCATCTTTGTGGCTCTGCGCTGGACTCTCTCTAGCAGTTCCCTGTCCTTCTTGAACTGAGGGGACCGCCAGTGGTAGGATTTCAAAATTACTGAAACTGGATGCGAAGTTTACAGTCAGTGAAAAGTGCAAGACTGTAGAGTAAAATAAACTGTCAGAAACACTTCAGTATACTGGAGATAGAATGATTTACATATCCTGTAGGTTTCTGTGTTTTGTTGATAGTGTTCTCAATATAACATAGCTTACCAGGCTAAGGATTTTATTTTTTTTTCTATGTAGAGGAATATGCACCATAGGAAACTTCTAGCAGAAAACAGTTCTACATGAAAAATCTGAATTATTAGTAACAGCCATGGCATTAATTAGGTGATATTGCCTCAATATCCATTATTAGTGATTTAGACAATAGGAAAAAGTACAGAATTAACAACGTGTGACTAAATCATGTAATTTAAATTAACAAAAAAGAAAGAAAAATAGCACATAGTTGAATCAACCTGCCTTTAACATTTTGGAACAATTGTTTTCTCCTCCACAGTTATGATCAAGAAGGTATAACAGGATATTTCAGTAATTGCTTTTGGTTTTGGTTTGTAGAGGTAGAGTACCCTCTATTTCAAAGGATTTGGGTGATGGTCATCCATTCTTAACTTTTACAGGTTTTGCACAATCCGTTTGTTAATTCATTCTCAAGTGTCGACTCCCATAGTAAATGATGCACCTTTATAATGAAGATATAATCAGAAATTGCTGTTTGCTTATGGGATGACTGAAAAGGAGAGCAGACTTGGTTGATCCATGGGAAGTGTTTCTAAAGGAGGCTCTGAAATAATCTCTAGGAGATTCTGGACAAGACTGGGAGAGGATGAGGAGCACTCCTATTTAGTGGGAAAGGACTAGCCTGATAATGATGGTTTTGCTTTGTCCCAGGACTCATTGGCAGAGGACATAGATTCCTAAAGCAGACATCTATTCAAAAGACTTCAGTGATGGTTCTGCTGAGGAAATAGAGACAGAGTTATTGTACCATGTCAAGGATGTGTGTGTTGGTCTTCTTAGGCAGTATAAATTGCCATCTAAACAAATAAAGTCATGAACTGATGTGGATTTATTTCCATTGATTTAATAATGTACTTTGTCCAAAATATTTTTTTATTTTATCAGAGATTTCATGTAAGAGCTTCATGGGAGGTCAAAAGCTAAAAATGGCAGCAAAGATGCCATACTAAGGTTTATTAGTTTCCCCTCTATATTTCCTAAGAAAAATGTTTCTGACAATCTAGGAAAGTATATCTCAAAGAAATGTGTCTAAGAGATTGTGGCCAGCCACAAAGGTTAATGTCCAAGTTAAATAGTTGCAGAAAAGAGAAAAGTAGAGCAGCTTAATGGATTGGAAATTGGTTGAAGGGCAAAAAATAAAGAGTAATCTGAAATGCAGCCTTGGAAAGAACTTGGTATTGTATTCAGTGAAAGCCCTGTTTCAGTAAAGTATGTATGTAGTTGGAAAATTCAGTTTAAAATGGGTAAAGGTGTACTTAAGACACTGGAAAGCTTTTATGTGTTTGGGTGTATGTTTTTATTCAGAGGATGTTGTAAAACACCAGATAAATATATTCAGAAGGGACCTTTCAGAGAAACCAGTTCGCAATTATGAGTCTGGGTACTGTCGTGATTCACACAGTTCTTGGGGCAGGTGTATAGACATATGTAGTTTCATAACGTTTAAGCTTGGAATTGATAAGGCAAAATCTTATTAATTTGCAGAGCCAGAGTAATCCTATTAATTATATAAGCAGTAATCCAATTAGCTTAGAAGTCCTCAGGACATTCCACCAACATTTTCACCAACCTCCACAGCATTGCCATTACAGACCACTGAAGCACCATTTTAGCTTCCCAAGAGTGAGACAATTACTACAGCTATGATAGTTTTCTAAACGTTAATACTCTGTGAAACCTAAAATGCTTATTTTAGTTTGCCGTCCATTACCATTAGTTTACTATCTATCCTGACCTGTTCCATCTTGTCAGTCTACATGCTACAGTGACAATAGGTCAGCAGATACCATGACAACCCACAGGTTCTTTTGATTCACTGACTTCTCTCCAATCTTAACTTGCCTCAGACTTAGCAAGAATTAGGCAGAGCAATAATTAATAGAACTGAATGGCACCACTTCTAGTTGAGATTGTCAATCAGAGGCACAGTACTGGAGAAGGAGGGGAAAATAGGATTGAGCTGACTTTTGCTGTTAGACCTTCCAGCCACTTAGTCAGGTAGCTAGGAGAAACAAACCTCACACCCGTAGCTTTTTGATAGCAAGACTTTTGGAGCTTTAGAGTTCAATAGTGTTACAATGCATGTGGATATAATGCTTCTGGGGTACATTAGTGGTTCTTTACAACATCATGTAGGTATGTGGCTACCTCTGAGCTAGTATGAGGGCCTCTGGGGCAGTGTTGCATTGTGCAGTCTAGAGCTGTTAGAGAGCCCTGTATGTTTGTGTCCTACAGCTGCTCACCTAACAGAAGGGTGGTGCCTCCATGGCAGCTGTAGGGCTACACTGATCGTGTAAGTCAGCCAGTGTGTATGCCACTGTCAGCATCTGTCAGTAATTTAATTTTCAACTTGTTGCTTTCACAGACTATACTGTGTAGTGGAAACTCTTCTTGATTTCCAGCATGCCAGGTAGTTGTGGACGGCTCTTGTACTTGATGTGACTAACGGTATTCTTACCATCCCTCTGTGACTAGTCCAGGTGAATATTTTTCTACTTTCTAAATTTCTGTTTAATTTTTAGATGGTTTGGCTGAAATCAAGCATTGAAATTACATTCAGAGGAAGACGATAATTGCTTTGGTGTATGGTAGAACACAGCACATTTTCTCTAATGATTCCTAGCTTCTCTTGAAGGGACATCTTTAAAAAATGCTTTACAGTCCAAGATTGCTGTTGCTTGTTTGGCCATCTCTGTCTCTGCTTATATGTGTTGTAACAGCTGAAACTATTATTTATGTGCCTTTCTCAGGTGCTGCTTCCTGAGGGTGACTCTTCTAAGAGTGACCCGTGATTGTGTCTGAGAATTATGTCATTTTTTGACAAGTTGAACATGTTTAGTGAGTGTAACCATTCCTGCCGGTACAAGTGGCTTCGCTTTCCTGTTTCCACATAGTGTGGTGCTTCCCATTGCACTCTCTTTGAGGTTATTATTTATGCTTTTAATAATCATTGGTACTCCTGAGCCACGCAAGAAATGTGCTAACAGTTCTACCTTTAATCTCAATTGCTGTGATACAGATATCAGTTATAGTGTCAATGCTTTAGAGAAGTTCATACCTGCCCAGTGTCAATTTAACAGGTTCCTTTCCCTTGTCTCTTTCTCCTTGGGAGGGGCGCGTAGTGTAAAAGCAACTCATAGGGTAACAATTTTAGTTCTTGGCCTGATATATCAGTATACAAATGAAGTCAAGCAGATGTTTACATTAACGTTTAATTGAATTTATAACAGGCTACCCCATTACATATATTAGTAATAAGCATTAACCAAAATAAAAGAAAACATTATGCATGTGCCCTAAGTAGCAGCATGACATGAGGAAGAGAAAAGATCCCTCGGCAGTTGAAATTGTTACTATCAATGGGGTAAGTGCAAACTAGCTGTGGCTATTTGTGTTTTTTTTCTTACTGTTACAAATGGGAAGGGGATTTGGCCTGTTAAAGTTGACTTCAAGGCCTGCTTGGGCCCAGTATAGGAAATCTGAAGCCTTGGCAAAATGAAGTTGCGCATAAGTCTTTCTACAGATAGGGCTGGATCTGAAGCCTGTTGAAATTAACTGGAAATTTTCTATTGGCATCACTAGGTTATGGATGGAGCCTCATTAGAGAAATATTTTGTGTCATTCAAGAGAGACACAGACTACTATGGATGAGGAAAAGATCATAGAGGATTCCATGCTGCTAATAGCAATGGGAAGAACTAATTTTAGTGTCGTCTTTTAATGTACTGGAGATGGTTTCCAGGACATGATTTTCCTCTTAGCTGTGTTTCCAATATGTTCCATCTAAAATTCCTGCCTGCTTCCATCTAAAATTCCTGCCTGTATGAAGCAATTCGTCATCTAGTGATTTTTTTTATTTAGTACCATACTCGTAAATTGCCAACAGGTCTCTAAAAGATGGTGTTAAGCTTTTCTTGTTTCCTCTGTTCATGTTGGAATGCTGTCTGTATACTCACTGATTCTATATTTCTTTGGTTTAAATCAACTTTAGGTTTAGCATTTAATAGGCAAAGGCAATGGGTATATCTGACACCCTAAGGTTTGTTCAAGGTCAATTCAAATTCCACATCCCACATTTTCCACTTCTGTCTTGTAGATTATCCTGCTCTTTCTTGAAAACAGGACTGTTTTCAAATAAGATTCTGAATGAATGTAACCAAATCCTAATGACAGCCCATGAAATACGATTACAAATGAAAATGTCATAACCCCACAACTTCCTATCTATACTTATTAATGTTCTGGATGCTCAGAGTGATCTCAGAATGGTATGTGTCTTGTTATTTAAAGTAAAAAAATGTAACATATCAATAACAGCAGTGCTTTTATTTTAGTTAATATATTAATTTACCTTTATTATCATGTTAATTTCTGTCTGTTGTCAATATAGTCTTTCCTCTTCTTTGTCACTTCTGAAGACTGAAAATGTTAGTGATCCAGCTAGTGTGAAGGCAAGGAGCAGCTGGTAATAAGAAAATTATTAGAATTATTGGGCTGTCTACAACACCCATAAGACCCATTTACCAGAATTATAGCTGTTTATGAGGAAACTCTCAGTAATACTTCACCTTTTTGTCAGCCAAGTATTATCTGTCTACAGGAAGGCATAAATACCTATCATGTTGGTAGCAAGCCTTAAGAAGAGATTATGTTCAGAAATAAGTAAGCTGGTGGTGTTTTATAATGGAGGTAATTCTAGGAACTGTGAATTGCCCTTTTATCTCAGTGAATTGCTAAATCTCATATTTCAGTATCACATGCTGAGTACCAAAGCTATAACTCAAGCCCGCTGGAAACTGATGAAAATTCTTCCCCCGCCATATTTACTTGTATGTTCTAGTTCCTTGATTTTCTTTCTGTATTTTGTTTGAGTTTCCTTTATGTCAAAACAGCCACATTCATGATTTTACTAAAGAAATCTTTGCCCAAGTTATGAACTAACAAGATATATTAATTACAACAAATTTAATTAATTCGCTACCAGCAAATTTAAAACACATAATCTTTAACATTAGATATGCTCAACAGTATCTCATGGATACTATGATTATTGATGTGTGCATGGCTATTCAGTTTCACATCTTTTTGGCTTTGAGAAACTTCAGTGCTCAATGAATATTTTACAGTCTGTCCTATATTTTTGTTGTTATGAAGAATCCCATAAACTAAAACCTCAAAATCAAACACTTTGTTCCATGTCTGATGTTTGATTTTGCTAATTTAAAAAATATCCTTTCCTGTTTATTAATTACCATGCTATTCCCTGCGCAACTGCTCAATACAAAGTATGTGATGTCCATAGGAGACCCCTCTTTTGAACATTTTTTTCAAAACGAATACCTGCAAAATGCTCATAAAAACTTAGCCAATGATTAAGGAGAGGGTCAGATGATTAATAATAGTTGAGACTACTATTCATAATATTAGAAAATTTATATGTCTACGTAAGAGCTACATTCATTTGTTTGCCATCCAGTTTCCTGTTTGGAAGTGGGTCATGTTGTACTGTGGTCTTATTGTGACAGAGATTATATCTTTATCGTTTTTAATGTTTTGATTTAGTGGAATAAGATATGATTTACTGAAACCAGGGATCTAGTACTTGTTCCGAAAATGTATGCATTGCTCTGGTTTGAAGTCATTCTTTGACATTAGCTGAAAAAGCCAGAAATATTCTCTAACTTTGGCATTAGGGTTTTATACAAGAAGTTATTAAGCTTAATGGAACTGTTTGTGCTCAAACCTGAATATGTAGTCATGTATGGTTTAGGGCTGGAGGTCAGGAGTTAGACAGCAGGATGAAGCTCTGTAAATGTTATTTTTGGTTATCTTCCATCCTGGGAAAAAAATTTCCATGAAGAAATTGCTAAAAATAATGTGACATAGTTAGTGCTGCTGTGGGAAAAGCAAATTATTGTCTTGGAATTTCTTTGTAGAAGTGTTAACACTTTTTTTTGTTAAAAAAAAATGAAGACTACAGCAGAAATTCATGTCTTCATTTTAATGTCTTTTGCATTTTCAAATTTTTTTTACTAGCCACTCTACTTGCTGTAAAACAGGTTTTTTTCTTACATAATTGAATATAGTATTTGTTGATTTTGTACGGATTTAATATATATAAAATTCTTTATAACTGGAGGGTTTTGTGAAATGTGACAAAGTATTAATTTCTCTGTCATTGTTTCCATTGTAATCTATGTAGAATATATTTTGTTTCTTTGCAGCCTGTGTAATGATTTTCCTGTATTTTCTATTACTTATGTTATCCATATATAAATTTTTGTGGAGTTCTTGTATAAAACTATGTCAGATCTCTCAAAAGTCTTACTTCATCAAGTTCTATTGAAGTGCAAAGATTTTATTTCTGTGTGTTTTCCAAGTTTTTAAAAAGCAATAGAGCTACTGATTTACTTGCAATCCTCTGACATATTGCAAAGAAACAAGATGAAATGAAAATCTGCAAAGTGAGTCTTAATTCAACAAATCACAAGTTTTAAAAATAGAAGGGAAGGGAGTATATTAATAATTTTGCATATACAATTGAAAAGGCAATGAAGATGCAACACAGCTAAACTTGTTTATTCAATTAATACCAATTTGTATATGAAACATATTCTAAGACCTAGAAAATGGACAACATTTTATGGACTTTGAATTGGGCATCTGGAGAAATTATACTATGTACTGAGATACTTTGGTTAATTTTCTAGTTCTTGGTCTTACACCATACAACTATTTGCTTAATAATCATACATACATACAATGTAATCATATTACTTATCTCTTTCTAGAGATTAAGTAATTCAGCTGCATTTCTGTGGCTTCTAATTATACTACTGGAATTAGAATTCAGATATGAGAGCTGATGGGTGGAAAGAATACTTGTGTAGCAGCAGTAGAACAAACAGTAGGAAAAATTAAATTGCTTACATTTTTCAGTTCTGTACTACTATGGTTAGGCACTGTTTCCCAAGCTTCTTATTTTTAATTAAAAAAGATAAATCAGCATAATTATATTCCATGATTTGTCTTTTCAAGCAAAATGAATAAAATAGCTGCTGCTACTACTTATACGATTAATGGAAGGCTGAAAATGGAAAGCAGTTTCAGAGAATGAAACAAGTTACAGGGCATCAGAGAGAATGATAGGAGACAGGAAAATGGTCTGATGTTTATGTTAGAAGAGTTCCTGGATGTGGAAAGGGAACTAAAATGAAAGATAGCCCCCATTTGTAGCAAACTTCAGTGAATTCAGGAGAGTTTAGAAAATAGACAGAACTGTTGAATCAGTAAAAGCAATTTGTTACAGCTCATTTTATTGATTTGTTCTGAAGCTTTTTCTTTCTGCTGATATTTTGGTTTGAGGTAATTCCTCCTTATGCTCTGTAAGGAAAGGCAGTTTGAGGTTCTAGGAACTCCTTCCTTTTTTGTGATGTTGTAGATGCCTTGACTAACCATCAAGTACACAGCAGCTGCCAGCTCGCTCTTGTCATCTTGCCAA
This sequence comes from Nyctibius grandis, assembly GCF_013368605.1. Lineage (NCBI taxonomy): Eukaryota > Metazoa > Chordata > Aves > Nyctibiiformes > Nyctibiidae > Nyctibius > Nyctibius grandis. Next base: position 11,900,645 of record NC_090670.1, read on the forward strand.
ATGTAGATTCCTGGGTGAGGAGGAGAAGGGAACCTTGTTCCTAGAATTCTCAGTTTTTTCCTTCTGTGCAATGAAAGAAGGCAAGAAACCTTGATGGATCTGAAAGAACAGGTCTGAGCTTCATTCCCATGTGAAAAAAGAGCTGAACGACTACATACAGATTAGGATCTGGTTAAGTAGCAGGGCAAATTTACCTGGACTGGACTGCTTCAGGTATCACTGAGAGCTAATGTACTGTTGTCTCTGTTTAGCCCACAGTCAGGGCTAAACGATAATCAGTTGTTCTATCACCCAATGACCACTCCCCAGCTGAGAAAAGGAATTGGGAAAAGGAGGGAGACTCGTGGGTTGAAATGGAAACAGATTTAATAAGAAAACCAATATTAGTACTGATGCAAATATAAAATACAGAGTTATACTCAGCCCATGTAGTGGTCGCGAGCTGCACACTCCCAGCAGTGAATGCCAGATGTCAAACGCTGCGAGCACCACAGCTCCAGCAAAAGCACAGCGGCCACAACGAATGGGAGAGCAGGCCCTGGGAGCAGAATGATGGGTGAGACCCTCCAGGGATGGAGCCCACTGAGGAGAGAGCCATCCCCAGCAAACTTTCCAATTTGTAGTGAGCATGGCATTTATGGCATAGAATACTTCTGTTGGCCAGCCTGGGTCAGCTGCCCTGGCTTTCACTCCTCCTAACTTAAGCACCTGGCTAACTCGAAATTGCTTAACAGCCTTGATCTCCATGGAAACCTGCATACCATGGCTGGCTGCAAACTAAAACAAAGTGTTTCATCAGCTTTATTCCCACCATATCAGGTATTGCAGTCTTCTCAAAAGTGCAGCTTTTCTGAACAGAAAGTCGATTCTATGATTCTATCCCAGCAAAACCAGGACAACTGTCTAAGATGTGTAAGGTAATGGCTATGTTATGCTGCATAGGCGAATGGGAAGGTAAAAACTTCCTGTAGAAATCTAATAATAGGATGATTCTAGGACATACTGCAGAAAGAAACTTAGGAGTGTACCCGGTGAAAAGAAGCAGCATGTTATTGCAACAATTGGTTTCATTTGGTGAAATAGAAATTTAAAAAAAACCCCAGAATGATACAAAACCAAACACGAGACTACAAGGGAGCAAATCATAGGGTCCCTTGAGACCTAGAAATTGGCATGTCAGTCACTGATGTGAAAGGGACAGCTTTGCTTGTAGGATTGATGCCATGTTCCTATTCCATCTAAGTTCTATTGCAAAAAGCAACTGTGTTCCTTTGCTCAGGAGACTTCCCTGAATTGGTCTTTCCCCTGAAAAAAACTGCCAAAGTTGATTGTGTCAAGGAAATTACACACTTATTTTTAACATAATTTAGGAGCAAGTTTCCCCTACATAACAGACACAAAATGATTTCTCCAAACGCTTAGCAAGGTTACTTTAACTATTAGATGAAATAAAAGACTGACTGATTTGAATTTTTCAAGTCTGAATGTTGGAGTTGTGTTTGTCCAGATCAATTGCTTGGGTTAAAATTACTATAAAGTACTCATTTTGTGTCCCACACACTCCTGTCTGTTGCTTTCAAGGCACATTTAAATGCTTTCTGTTTAACATAAAATGCTGATCTTCTATTACATTGCAGATTCATTAACGCACCATGCTTAATGACTTAGCAATGGAGAGGTAATCTGTTGTTTTCAGTGTTGAGCCAGTTATTTTTGAGAAGTCATGAAACTTTTGCTAAATGGCCATTGAGTATATATATTGCCCACATCTGCATATGCTGTGCAATTCCGCAGTACACTAGTTACATTCCTCAGACATGTCAGCTGTCCATCCCATACGGTACAAATTCAATCTGCATTGTCACTGAAGGCTCGACTCAAGACTTGTGGAACTTATCACCATGTATTGAATCAATACATTGAAGTAAAAGGGTTTAAAATTTCATTCTTGATCACAGGGTTCAATACAAAAAGGAAAAGCAGATACCAAGGAAGCTCATGTAACTCTATATTGTCTGTTACCTGAGGAGAGTGGACAGGCAGAAGGGTCAATGTATCCCGTGTTCTAAATTGTTTAGAGCTAAATGTTTAGGGCTCATCCTATTTGTAGGGGCATCTAAAGCACTGGATAGCAATAACAGAGAGTTCCCACAGTATTATATGCAATAGAGGTATTTTAGAGATTTTTCTTGGTAATGCACTGTTCAGTTCATTATGTTGCACCAGTTCTGTCCCCTAGGTTAGCTATGCCATGACAATAGAAAATAGCTATTGTGTTGTTGAAATGCCACACATTTTAATTATCAGGGAAAGTCCAATAACATTTTTTTCTGCATTGGTGAAATGTGTCTAGATGGAGTTTTCCAGTGTGAATAGCTTAAGTAATCGAAAGCAGTTTTGAGTTATCAGTGCATTCGTGTCTCAGAAATGATTAACGTTCCAACATTGCTTTATTACATTCATATTTAAAATACTTATTTTAGTATTTAATTTAGTTTCTAAATACTTAGTTTCTATTTGTGTTATATATGTGTGTTTCTCAGAATGGTGTGGACTTTGTTCTTGAGTCTGAAACTACAGCTTGTGGACAAGATAGATATTTTAATATCTGTTATTATAAAATGCATAATGAAGCTACCCTATTACTCAATATTAAATTAATTTCATATGTCTTTTTAAAATTACACAGTAACGTTTCATTAAGCACAGCACAGGAATTTCTTGATTCTAATCCATTTCTGATAGCTGGTTGATCCACAATACTTATCTTTTTGTATAATAGATTGAATAATCATACATTTAGAAATTTACTTCCTGTAGTTGGAGAGAATTGTTAGACTTTACTATGCAGTAGTCCAAGATTTTTTTTTTAATTAAAATTATTATCTAGATGTTCTCATTATTTTCTGACTTGAAAATCATTAACCTCTGTGCAGATATACAGATGGTCCATAATAATAATTTTTTCTTTAAAAAATAAATCTGTTCAACTGAACAGTAGTTTTGATGGGTTTCTTTCCCATGTGTAAAAACCAAGCCAAAGAAAGGCTGGGATGATGGATTACGTTATAGTCTCCTTATCTGCAAAGGAAGGATTCTATAAATCCCTTACAGAGTACTATTTTACAAGATCTGTTGTCCCAAGTCCACTATTGGGCTTTGGGGATCCAATAACTAATAAAATAGCATTCTGTGTCTGCAGATTACTAAAAACAAAGCCCTATACAGTCAGTGAAACCAAGCTATGGAAAGCTCAAAGAGCTGGACTCATTGCTGTGCACAGTAGTGGGTCTGATCCTTATTGCTGTTGTTCTTCACTGTTTTGCAGCAGTGTGACATAGTGCTTATTTTGAAAACTTGCATTACTGGCTGTGGAAGAATAATGCAACTTCTAGTATTATATTTCCTGAAAAGAATAATCTCAAATGTCACTAGCACTGCTACTAGGACGTTCCTTTCCAACTAAACAACCCAGGGACACTGAGAAGCGGTGTTAGGATATTGCAGACAAGGCCACATGCAGAAAGTGAGGCAACCACGTGTGACCTCAATGGGACATTGGGGAGATATGGAAAAAGGAGTCCAACAACCATGATGTACTTCTTTCGTTGTCCCCCTGCTGTGGACAGAAGGGTAGGCAAGGTTGTGACTAAGCCAGTCAAACTGTATTTGCCCGAAGAAGTGTAACGCATGTAAGAGAGTCTTGTTATACCGTCTCAGCTTTAAGATTCATCTTCCCTCTGCGGTCAACTAGCTTCCAGAAATGCTACTCACTTTTGGACTGAGAACGTTCTGGAGTTCATGGCTGTATCAAGCACTATGTACACTTTATATTTGCCAGCTTCCATTTCCTTCTGCTCTTCCCTCCTTGTGACCAAAGCAACAATCTATCCTGGCATCATGTTCTCCCAAAAAATACTGAGGGTTTTAGTGCACTGTTTCCACTTGGTAATTGGTCTGATTTTGGCTGAACATCCTAGTTCAGTTCACTGCATTTATTGAGTAGTCTGATAACTGTTTTTCAAGGGTTTGTTTTCCTTCCAAAGAGAAAAGCTGTTCTCATTTGATCATGACACTCAAGCTGGTGAAAAGTGCTGGATTGACGACTGTTCGTACCAGCTGAAGCTATGACTCAGTACTTGCACTTTTAAATGCTATTAAGAAATACAGTTCAGTTATAGCATGACACAGAACGTCCATAAAGGTTAATTATAAAAATGTAGTATTCTTTTATTCTTCAGTTATATTACTGATATGACATGTGTGGAAAATATTATCATTTTAAATCATATTTTACACAGAGAGTTATCTGATTACCACCAAATTTCTTTGCAGCAGTTTTTAATTTAGCCTTATGCATTTTTAACATGACAGCTGGAGCACAGCATGCATATGGCATACTAATAGAGGAGGAGGCTAATAGTCAGTTCTGTCTATCTGTTCTTGCAAAGAAAAGAGACGGGAAATAAGCAAAAATGTTTAAATTGCATGCTGCTGAATAAAAGCAACAGACACTGCGTGGCAAACTGAAGCACTGTTCAGAGATTACTTCATTATTCAATCTCCGGTTTGTTTTTCAGAGACTAGCTAGCTTTTTTGTTTGTTTTCAATTAAACTGCTGTAGTGTACATTGAGAGATCTATCATTTATCTATCAAACAGAAAGTCGTGCTGGAAATGCAGCTTCGCTGTAAACTCTATTTTCAGTTGCTCCTAACTTTGCAAACAAGAAGTCCTCTTGAGTTGAAATTTCCTCTATTTGATCATGACATTTTGGTGCTTGTTTGTTTCTGCAAAACTGGGTCTTATTCAGCCTTTTTGAAGTTAGTGTTTGAAAACAAACATGCACTAAGTGATTAAGAGCATGAAAACAAATGTTTCATTTTGTTATTCATTCATACGGGAAAAAAGAAGAGAAGCAATCTAGAGCGCTCACTATTTTTAGAGAAAATATGCTCTACAAGCTTTAAAATAATATGAATTCAGCTCCTCTGCTTCTCATGATATTGTCAGTGGGATTTTTCTGGTAAGTTTTTTTTTTTCAAACTAAATCTTAAAATGTATGGGGTTTATAGGTGATCTGCTATATGGTATACATTTTTTTTGCAGTTATTCTGATGAATAGAGTGGATTCAAAATGAGCTCTCAAAACTTAATTCCATCAAAGATTATTGAACTTCAAAGAAATATTAGGGACAATACTATAACCTGTCTAAAACTATGACCAAAATAACATTGTTTCTCATTGTTCTCTTTTTTAAAGGAAAAAGGAAACCTACTGTAAAATGCAAACAAAAAGCTTAAGAAAACTTGGTCAACAAAGAATTTCAATTTGGGGAATGTAGCGTTAAGTTTAATAAATACTAAATTTCAATTATCGTCTAAATTTAACATTATTTTTCATCTTAATTTTTATTACATCAAATAAGGAAAAGAGTGATTTGTAGAAACTAATTTTTTATTCAAAATTGTACATGGTTATAGCTCTGTGAATCGCGAATACTTCCTTGTTTTGTGATTTCCTCACAAATCCACTGATTTTCTACCATGTTACAATTATACATTCATCCCTTGTTTGCCCTATCTTAGTCTCCTCTTGGTCGACTGAGTTGGTTTGACCGCGTGCACTAGACCCGCACTATGTTCCTGGCTTCAGTACTAGCAAACTGGTCAGCTTTTGACAAGTTTCTTCTTTCTTACTAGAAATAATGATCCTGAACTCTATTTGTAAAGTGTCTTTGAAATACATAGATGAAAAATGTTGCATAGCATTAGATATGATTTGACTTGTAGTAGAGTTCCTTTGCACCACTGTGGAAAACTAGGGGAAAGTCAGATTAAATAGATCTGTAGTGCAACATCCTAATTTGTTAAACAAGCCAGCCTCCTGAAACATAAATACATTAAATATCACTGTCATTAAACACACATCATGGAACTGTTAAGGAGGATTAAAGAAGAGCAATAGTCTTCATCTTACTCTAATAGACTATTATTAGACTCTAATAATAGTCTTCATCTTACTCTAATGGTCAATGTGACCTGGACTCAAATCTTCATTGAAGAAGTAAAGAGAAAATTTTCCTTTTATGGGCTCAAGTCTTCTACCTTAAAGTTAATGACCTCTAAATCAACACTTGATGGTTTAGCACATGGGAAATTCAGGCAGAGGTGGAATACTTTAAACACCTATTGACATTCTGGAGCAGTTTGCTTTCTGACCTTTCATGACAGAATGAGTTCAGCCAGCAAACAAGAGAATGTCAGAAGCTGCTGCAGAAACTGACTGCAATTATGAGACTAGAAAAGGAAACAAATGCCTTAGGCAATATTTTTAGATTGCAGAATGGTGGGCAGATTACGGATACAGTACTTAATAGTGAGGTGACGTGTAGGTACCCTTTTAAAAGGTCATACCTGTCTGAGATGGGAGTGGCTTGGTTTATAATGATGGTAGTCTCTTATCTGAAGTGGTTTCCATATGTGATGGGAGGCATTGCCTGTGTGATATCCCTGGAATAGAGAGATCCAAAAAATAGTATTTCTGGCTTGCTGTTTGGCATACTTGAGAAGGTGTTAAATACGGTTCATAAAATGATGGTAATTTCCAATTTGATTTCTTAATTGGCTCTGCATCATGTTTTTTGAACTTGATCATCAGATGATGCCAGTTGTTTGTTAATGTAAACCCATTCAGTCTGAATCACCTTGTTCATACCTTGCAATATGTCATTTTAAATAGATATTGCCGTATCTCCTGATAATTGAGAGAGTTTCATCAAAAAATGCAATTAGGATTTGCTGAAAAGAATTGGACAAATATACAGAATCTCCAATTGCTTTCTCTTCTCTGTACTCTTTGGACCTTCTCTAAGCCCTGGAGAAACTCAGTGAATTTGGATCAGGCCTTTCATTGTCCTGTTTCAAAGTGGGTGATACAGCCACTTTTCTTGTCAATCACTGTTCTTGGGAAATCGGAAAACCAAGTGAGTGTTCTTTTCTAACTTCAGTGTCCCTTTTATTTGATTTGTGTTCTGAGAAAAATAAGAGCTATAAGAAATTTATCAGATGAATGTTGCTTCCTTCACAGTTTTTCAAGTGCTTTTATCTTGGTGGTGGTTTAACAATGTAATAGAAAATGATGGGCCTCTGACAGCAATTATGTAGGAATTTTTGTATCAGACAATGAAAAATGTGTCCTCTTTGATTTAACTGACACTTGCAAAGTAGATTTGTGTCTGTCTACCATGTGATTAGAAGCTAAATTTTTTCTTTGCCAAGTCCTGGTATTGTGGGACAGCTGGGGTTACTCCTGACTGGGAGCTGCCCTGAAAGACAGTTCCATTGTGTGTGCAGCTGCAGTACCACAGAAGTTCAGTTAAGCAGAATTTTTCAATAAAATAATGTGGACATGCAGAAGGGATCTTGCAAGAACAAGATTCACATATACAAAATCATCCCTCATCTCCTTAACTTTCATCAAGTATGCTTTACACAGTATTCCTCAAGGATGTTAAAGGCAGACCACGGCACAGTATCTTCAGTTTCCAGACATAACTGTCAACTTCAGCAGTCATTCCACTGTAGCAACCTCAAACTTATTCACACAGGCAGCAGACACATGCAGGCTTTTACAGTCTTTTGAATTTTTAAACAATGTTGGTTTAACGTAATCAGCTAAAACAAATCCACAGTGCTACCCTAGTGATATGAATAATATCTGAAATTCAGAAACAGGATGTTCAGAATAGCTGAAATATTTTACTTTCCTGATTGACTTTGAATTGTGTTATATTTATAGAATTAATCTCTGAAAAAGTTAGGTCTTTGAATTTTTTTCTTTATTTTTTTTTCTTTACTAATTTCTGTTTCAGAATAATAAGTAGTCTCTGCAGGCAAGGCTACTTCTGGAGGATTATTTCACTGATCAGGTGGTTGTATGTACTTGACCTTCAGTCCCATGTGACAACATACCTGAAGAATAGGCTTAATCCTCTAAAAATGCACTATTTATTGTGTCTAATGCTTTGAATATCACCTGTCTCCCTGCTTTTCACATCATAAGAAATTCATATGCTTGCTAGGATGAATGTATTTAACTCTTACTTTGCAGAATGACAATATACTCACTATACCTACTGCAGTTATCTTCTGATTCAGCACAATAGCGAGGGTAGTCATTTTATGGGAGACAGAACACAGGTAGGATAAGGTGAGGAACAAAGTTCTCAAGGTCAGAGGGAGAAACTTCTCATCTGCTGTTTTATGATGCCAGAGGAACCACTAGCACCTGAAGGCAGTTCTCTTTCCTGCTCCACATGGGTAAGTCCCAGGCACTTTGTGCAGATCAGTCTGCCTCCTGGGCAAGAGCTTTGAGTGCAGGTTCAGCCGCAATGGGAAATCATGGAGTAGTAATTGGGTTGGAAGGCAAATGGCAGTGGAGTTTTTCTAACTAGAAAGTTTGAATAGTAGGTTGTTATTCACAAGGTCATTTCCTCTGCCTCTGTGTGACTCAAGTGCTGTATCAAGCCAGCTCAGGGGAGAGTAGATGTCAGAGCTAAAGCTGAGTTTCAGAGCCTGGAACACTAACACAGTGTATAATATTTGCTGAGGGACACTGGTGCTTTGATTATACGTCGCAGGAGGGTTATGCGTACTGGCAGCCTCGAGGGCTGTGCCACACATCCTCCCCAAATGGGATCTGCGCACAAAGTTTCTGTAAAGGGAAGGATGGCTCCCCAGCTGCCTGTGGACATTAGTCAATAGTTTTAGAGCATTCCTTCCTATCCAGAGTGCAGCAGTGCAGAACAATGTATCAAATCCTCTAGTGCAGAAGAATCTCTTTGGAGGGAAGCAAGTACAGAAATGTGAAACCCAGTGAGCAATATGAACGGCTGAGCATTCCCTGCTACTTCTTAATATCAAAGTGTGCAGGTTTTTTTCCCCTGTGTGTTTGTCTTAAGTGAAGAGTGTCTGATGCAGAACAAGAATGCCAAAATGCTGCAGCGAGCAGCTGACTTGCACAACTTGCTAATGTCTAGAACAAGCACCAAATCACTTCTAGGGATATTTGTGCTTGTATTGCTGTCATCAATATGTTGGTATTGTAATCAACAGGCCCGCTATATTCTGTTAGCCTCTGTAAGACTAAACCAGTTTCACTGAAGTATAACATGCCAAATGATAATAGCTAGCAAAAGGTAGTGTGTTTTTAAGTTTGAAAGGAGAGAAGATTTTCTCATGTGCTGAATGGCTGAAATGCACAGCTTAGAAGCAAAAGGAAAGAAGATTTTTCTGTCAGTTTCTCTTTGGGATGAGGGAGGAAGACGAACAGAAGGTTCTGTTTTACAGGTTGGTTCATTTACTGCTCACTGATCTGGGGAGTCTGCACCTGCTCCCTCTATTGCTGACCAGCTAAGGGACCTTGGTGGAGACAACTACAGCCCCCAGTGAAAGGCCCAGATTCACAAAGGTGTTTAGAAGCACAACTCCCTTTGAAGCCAGTTTAGCTAAAAGGAGTTGAAAGTCAAAATGCTGCCGAAGATGCTGGCTGTATATCTTTACACTTAAACGATGGAACCGCATTTGTCTCACTGTGGTCCAGGGTTCTTTTGTCAGTGGCAGTCTGTTCTCACCTTAGCCCACCAGTTAAACATCCTTGCACACGTAAGGAACAGCAGCGTACTAATTAAAAGTGGAAATAAAAGTCTGTGGAGGATTGGAAAAGGGAACTTTAAACTAGGATTCTAACCTTATAAAAGATTGTCTGCACATACAGAACTTCACAGATCATTGAGTTCAGATTCTTGCCCTCCAGTGCAGGGAAGTCCTACAAGCCAACTGGTAGTTGCTCTAAGTTTTCCTAGATTTTATCTAGTATTATTCCCTTTCTGTACAACATGTGCTAAAAAATATTTTATGCAATACATGATTTTAAAAAAAAAATCTAAAATAATAATAGCACAGAGGTGGAGTGTTGCAGCATTCTTACACCTATTACTGCTACTTTATTAATGCATTTATAAGGACAAAGATTAAATATTCACAAAGTTTACTCTGACTTGATGTGCTGATATTAATCATGTTGTCATGTGATCAAGTTGGAGCAGAAAACGCACATATCTATATACACACCATTCTCTAGAATTCTAACTTACTCTAAGTAATTGTACTTAGTAAATATAATACACATATGAAAAGTTGAAGTAGGAAAATATGGTGATTGGAAAATCAAAATGCTGCACTTTCTCCACTAAAGTTGTGCCAGGACCTCCTGCAGATAAGCAGCAGCATTGATGAGTTGTGGTGTCCTTAACCCTGGGGGATGATGCTGGAATACTTCACTTCTGTTCTTATGGAGGTTGTGACTCACATTTATACCTTCTTGTTACCACCTTTGTGTTTTTACCGTATGAGTCATTTTACATATGCTGGATACCACTTCTTTTTTCTCTTTATTATGCCCTAAAACCAGTTCTAGCCAGCTCCCAAGGTTACATTCCTTTAGTAACTGACTATTTGTATTTAGAAGCTGGAGGCCTTTGGCTTCATCCTGTGCCTTGTATTTTCAAGGTCTTCAGTATCATATTGTGCTTATACTCTCGGGATGCCTACTTTGAGATGTGGAAAACATGTCATCAGTCTTCTTGAAATGCTAGTGGCCCTCTGCAAAGATTCAGTGTGCTGCTTTAGATGATATGCTAGACTGGTGCTCAGCTGGTATAAATCAGCGCAGCTGCACTGACTCTGTCAGGGCTCTACTAACTTGAACCAACTGAATATGTGGTCCTCTTTTTAGATATTACTCTCTCCCATCCTATGTGCAATTTGGTTAAGTTTTTCTCTAAGAAGTGGTATAATTTTTCACACCTGTACTTACTGGATTTAGCACACTTATTAGAATGAACAAGCTCAATTCATTCATAATCCAATCTCAATATAGAATTATTACTGTTTATCTCCTATTTCTTCTGGGTTCCTTAATGCACTGCAAGTGTGAGATTTATGGTGTTGTATCTTGCCAGTGCCTTTGTCATACTTCTATAGTAATTTTTCATTTTCTGGCAATAATTTCATATTCTGTTTTGGTGGGTGTGCATAGTGAGAACAGTGATATGACATCTGTGAAGACAAGGTCTGAAGAGCACTTCCTTGTTTGGACAAATAGTTGATGTCAGATTGCTTTATGTAAGAGGTCACAGAGTGCCTAGACAAAACTGCTGTTCCCATCCAAACTAGAAAGGTATGGTGCACATTACTGATAACCTCTTACTGCTGCCTTTGAAGGTGGTGTTTTATGTTTTCCTTTGATCAGGGACATTTAATTATAGTAGAGAGCCAATTCTGCTATAGTTACTTGAAAAACACTTATGCCGAAATGTTGACTTTTCTAAACACTCTAAAATCTGCACATTAATTCTCAAATCACCCTGTAAATTACTGTGCCAGATGGAGGAACAGAGTTAAGGTTTGAATTTATTGGAACAAGGGGCTTCTTAAACACATTCTCACCAAATCAGTATTTTTTAAACATTCTTTCAAATTTATTTGTACCTCTCTAGGGATCAAACCATCTTGTCAACCTATCTTCCACCCAATTAATTTATCTTGCTTGATTTTAGCCCCACCTTTCCTAGGATACTGAGCAGTTACTGGAGTAGCTGTTGTCATGATATTCCCTGGTTGAAGCCAGGCAAGATAGAGCTTTTTGCATATTGAGTTGGAAGAAGAAGTTAACCTCAATTAACTTAATCGGCATAAACGTTTGTGCTTGAGAATCAGCTCTGGAGCAGCTGTCCCTGTTGCCAGTTGGTGACTGCTAAATCAGAGCTGTCCCCAACTCTGAACAGTGCCTAAGGGCTCCTACAAGTGAAATGCATACAGTGGCAGGTCAGTGTACCCAATAAAGTAATCCTTCCCATGTGCATTTGAAGAGGAAATTATACCCATTATTCATTTGGAAAGTAAGTTTTAAAGTATGTTTTTCATCTCAGTTGCTATGTGGTTTTAAAACTAATCTGCCTCAAACTGATGCTGTTCCGTAAGTAGAGTCTTTTGAGATGTTCTCCTTGGTTTATAACCTTCCCCCTTTAGTGCACTTGTCAGAGATTCAGTATAGTTTATTGCACTCTTACGCAGGTCCTGCACCATGCTTTGCCTCAAGTTTGCTGGATAGCCATCAGCAGGTCACTCGTACTCCAGCAACTTGGCTCTTCCTTCTGTTAATGCGGCTACCAAAGCTGACACTGCTGTAAGATCTCGTAGAGAAAATTTAAGTTTTATTTAACAATGGGATGTTCCCTAATCTGGCATGCTACACATCTCTGCAAATCCATCTGTGTTATGTGTTTCCTTCTACACTCTGATTTTGTTCTACCGTATGTATGATGCTGCATCTGAGAGGATTGCAAGAAACTACGAGTAGCTCCTGACAGGCAGCCACCAGTGCTGATCTGGACGCCTGGCATGACATGAAGCTCTGGTTCTTATATTCCCCAGAAGTCAACAGACTTAAGTAGCGCCCTCCAAAAGGGAGGATCAGATACCAAACGTGTATCTATTATTGCCCTGAAAGCTTCTTAAATGAATGGTTTATCAAACTGACACCTTGATATCACTTATCTCCAAAGGAGAATCTACAGCTTGTTATAATACCTGACTCTGCCAAAACTCTTAAGCATGATGATGCTGAGACAACTCATAAACTCAGAGCTAAGGATGTGTTCAAACATTGTGTTGGCTCACTTCCTGAGCCGTCTTGTTAGTCTTGGAATCAAGTAAAGGTCACTACAGAGGGTTAGCATTTGTCCCCCAATCTTTTGTTTATCTGTATGTTCTTGTATTTCATTACAGTAAATATTCCTAGTAACTCTGCCTTCTGATGAAATAATATTTGCTTTATGATTGAGAATGTGCAAATATGTTATGTATAATCACATTTGGGAGAACATAATTCGAGTTTAAGGGAGTTATTTTTTCCCATAGCAGATGTATAATTCAATTAACGTTAATGTTAAATCTAGATATCACTTTACCTCTGCTGCACCACGCAGGTAATTACTTTCTGGTTAACTTAAATTCCTTTGTAGTTGCAACGATGAAGTTATTTTTAATGCTTCTAGAGTGCTAAGTCTTGTTTGTAAGACTAGTGAATCCTGTGTCTGATTCTGTACATTCTAGCATTGGACTGCTTGCGAAAATGATGTGATTCTCTCTACTGTGAGTACTCTGTTTAAAAACAGTGTTAAAATGAATGAATGAAAACACTCAGAGTTAAGTAATTCTGACTCAGGGTTGGATTCTGTGAACATTTTTGCCTATCCGTAAACACTGTGTCTCAAACTCTAAACACAAGGAATCTCACAGCAGTTTTGGGAAGTTACACTGGAACTAAAAAGAGGTGTAAGTGTATCCGTGACTGCATTCGTGTGCATGGTAATCCCCAGTCATCAATTAAAATCAAACATTTGTTCTTGACTATATTAGAGAGTTTAAACTGGAATGTGGCTGCGTATGCCTTTATGTTATGGTACTGTGTGTTGGAGGGAAAGAAAAGGTTTCCATGCATCACTGAGCTTGGTAGGATACTGTGAAGTGTCTTCCACCTGCTCTGGTAGAGGTGAAAGAGGGTTTGTACTTCTGTTGTTAAAGCCCAAACTTGACATGAACTGTCATCTCCTTGTGCACTGATTTAAACAAGATCTCCTTGGGCCCCTTCTTTGCTGAAACAGCTTGTTAGTTGTATCTAATTGTGCTTGTTACTTGAATCTAGCTCTTATCAAAAGTTAATCTTTCAACTGATAAGTTTTGCTGGAATGATGTGTTGACAAAAAGCCAGGGTCTCTGCCTGAGTTATTTTTGGCTGTTTTTTTTTTTTTCCCGGTATTCTCAGAAGTGCTTTCAGACTGAAAGGCTTCTTTTAAAATACCAATTGATATGTAAAAACCACAAAATATACTCTTCAAGATCCAAACCCAGTTTATTTTCTGATAAATATTTTTTTGGGGAAAATCAATTACAATGCCAGGAGATAGAGTTTAATTATGTCTTTTGAAAGGTCAAATGAAAATGAAAGGTCATACTCAAATTTATCCCTTCTCAGAGAATAAATGTTTTGTGTCTAGAACTATCTTGGCCCCATACCTCTATATATATGCATGTACCTATAGCTATATATATATATATATATCTGTATATGTACACGTGCCCCACCTCGCCTTCGCAAATGCCCTGTTCAATGCATTCTGTCATGGCAACCAGCTCTTCAGCTGCTCAGATTTATGATTAGTGACATATTGAAGGATATATAGATGTGTTCCTGTGAGGGCATAACAGGATGACAGATCTGGCAGGAGCTCCTGTTTTTCTCTTAAAAACACCTAAAATTCTCTTTGAGGAAGAGAAACGAGAACAAGGAAGGAAAGTAACCTTGGGGCAGCTTTTTCACAGCAATTACAAATAATGCAAAATAAGCTCATTAGCTAAGCCTAAAAGACCTAGATTCATCCAAAATTGTTTCTGAGAATCCTTATTTGCTATAATCCTGCGTTGTATTTTGCTGTGGAATTAAATTCTGGTATCTCTGTCCTTTACCATGTAATAGAACATAAGGTTGTTCTTAATTGTTGCTCTAGGGGTAGATTTTCAAATTTTCCTCTCAAATTTAAAGTTTATCTGTTCCCACATGAAAAATTAAACCATGCTGAAAAATGTGGAACCTTCACATTTCTTGGTATACAAATCTCAATATGAGAGCCTTGGTCTTAGTTTTTAAGATGTCCAGCTTCAACTTTACATTGCAGAGAATTCTATTCAGTGCAGGGGGGGCTAGGTGAAATTAAATGGTCTGTTAAGTGGGAAGTCAAATACTAACCATAGTAGTCCCCTGTGGCCTTGAATTTATGAGTTCCTTAAAATCTATAGCACTGTGTAGTCTTTGATGAATGTTTACTATTCTCACTGCCCCTGGAAGTTAATCCATTGACAAATTTGTGCAGAATGGAGAGGGAAGCTGGGCAACTGATGGTGTTCAGGCTCTTTTAGATCTTCAGTCAAAACCCACTTTTTTTTTTGTAGACTGTCAATTTCTTAATTTTAGGTAGCTTCTGAGGGTGTATATCTTTCATGCCTGAAATTCTGTGTACTTTATTAATATGACTTGACACTTGTTCACTTGCTTGTTTTTAGTAGTGGATATTTCGTCCATTACAGGTCTGTGCTAATCAAATTTATGCAAACTTTGGCCTCAGTGCCAGTGGGACTGACACTGCATTGAAGTCTAAATTGTGTGTATTTGTACATGGATTTCTTTTCAGAGTTAGTGTTATTACTTGGGAAAAACATAGGCATAGTTTTGAAGACAGTGTGTGGTACATAGGCAAGGCATGCCACTTATGAATGTTGTTTTTTCGAGCTCATTTCTTATTGTGTGCATCCTTGTAATTATTCATCTACACTGATTCTTACACAGGAATGCAGAGTGATTTAGATCCTGTTTTCTGGTGGTTTTCTTCCCCTCATGTATTATTGTGCACCAAGGTGGACTGGTCTAGGAAAGACCTCATAGGGGTGCCTGTCAAATTGCATCATCCTGAGAAGAGGGTATGATGCTGTGATACATTTGGGGAGTTGAAAGTGAAACTTCTGAGCAGAATACTAAATTGTAGTTCAAGTGTTTAAAAAACTGTTTTGCTTTGTAACAGCTTCAGTAGTAACTCCGTGAGTCCTCTTCTCAGGCTTAGGAACAGGAAAGCCCTTAAGCTTTTAGAAGAATCAGCAGACCTTTTCTTTCTCTCCTGACTCTGAAGATAAGTAGAGCTTTACAGGAGCAAAGATAGTGTGGTAGGAAGCAGAGAGTCCAAGGGGAATGGAAGGCTGATTTCTTTTATTGCTAGTTTATTTTATTTAACATAAATATTCCCTGACTAATCAGGAGATGATTAAGGCATCCCAGATCACCGAAAAGTTTTGTCACCATTATCATTTGTAAAATCTAACTGGATATAATTTTACAGAGAAATCTTTTTTCCTTCATATAAAAAAGAAGCAATAAAGAACTCATCAACTAATCCAGCTAACACTTCATATTTCACTCCTAGACTGCTCTAGTAATCAGTTATCATGCCATGCTTCATCCTCATGTAACCTAACCCCTGGGCAAAGAGAAATAATCCATTTCAATTTTAAAATCCTGCTGAAAGTAAGTGAACTTGATCCAAAGACTAGTGAAATAATTAAAAAGGCTTCCTTTAGCCTTGATGTGGGTTTTGGATTAGACCCTTTTTCAAGAAATAAAGTATTTAATCTGATGAATAGACTACCCCTTTTTTTTGCAGCACAGAATGTAAGATAGAACTGAAATAACTTAATAGCAATTCCTAAAGAACATCAAAGGTCAAGGCTTTCAGAGGTTTTGCTATGCCAGATTTTCACTGGACAAGTTTCAAAGCTCTGTT
Source organism: Nyctibius grandis (assembly GCF_013368605.1). Lineage (NCBI taxonomy): Eukaryota > Metazoa > Chordata > Aves > Nyctibiiformes > Nyctibiidae > Nyctibius > Nyctibius grandis. Next base: position 11,917,098 of record NC_090670.1, read on the forward strand.
ATTTTTAACATCTTTGCAAATATCCATAAGTGGGCTACACAGTGCCATTTTTTTTAATTCTCCCAGGTGGAGTTGCTTACTATCTTTGCTCTCTTGCAGTAGCAATCATAAACGCTAAGCAAAAGGTAAAGGTGGAGATTAAAAACATGGCCTGTGGCCAAGTTGAAGTAACATAGCACTTTGGGGAAGTAGTGCATGTTGGACATTTTAGATGTGCATTAACCACACAAGAGGAAACAGCTATAGATGTTAAGAGGTTAATTACTATGAGTGAAACAAAACAGCAAAGATGTTGTCAAATTAGCCTACCTGACTATGTCTTATGAGCAACTGAAACACTGATACGGATTGTGGAAAATAATTAAGTTTATAATCAGTCATGGTAAATAATATGCTAATTATTTTAATTATTAGATTTAACCCAATGATATTAATTAGATACTTTTAAAAATTCAGTTTTATCACACACCATCATATCAAGAGTCACAGTTTTGTGAATAAAAATGTTATTTAAAATGTAAGCTCCACTTCAGTACTCTGGCCAAGTCAGAAGCATGACAACATGTATCCTATTTCATGAAAGAGAGACTCAGAAGCTAAGCCAGATCCACAAAGAGACTTCAGCAGAATCAATATATTTAATTTCAAAGACATGATCCTGTACAATATGGCATAACTGACTCTGCAGATGCCTAAAGCACCTTCCTATGGAGTTCTTAATATGTCTACAGTCATGCCAAGAACTACTTCACATTTCTTGGGGGTTATTAGCCAGAAACTTAGCCTGTGCCCTGCTTAAATCCCCATGGAGGTTTCCTGGTGGAGGTTCTCAGAGTGCATCTAGTAAAGGATCACAGACTTGAGCTCCAACTGCTTATTCTTTAATTTGCACCTTTCCAGAACTGCTACTGTCCTTCCATATACTGGTGTAGAGGCTAGAGGATTTGTTCAGAAAATGGGAGATTTGAATTTGTTTTCCTTGTCTGCCAGGAGGATTTAAAACCATGGTTTCTCAGGACAGAACTATATTTAGTAAGGTTTGCTTGATGTTTTGAAAGAAAGAAAAATGTGCAGGATAGGCAGAGCTTTCAAAGAGAAGGTATGATTTCTTGTAGCACTGAGTGAAGACTTTCTTCTGTCTCATACCCTCTGTGCAATCACTACTGTCAAGAGTCTTCCTTTATTTGCTAGATTCCAGCAGCTTCCAACTTTTGGATTTGGGATGTTGCTCCACGAGTTTAACTCTCCACATAAAAAATACATCAATGCCTAACAGAACTTACTGCACCTTAGTTTAAGCACCTACAATAGACATAAAGCTGTAACTAGCTCAGGTGACTTGAATCCATCACTAGATCTGGCCTGCAGCAATTAGTAAAGGGGGAATTTTCTTAGCAAAGATGTCAGATTGCTATGTATGTAATGCAGATCCTAATGATCACAAGGAGCTAAGATGACCCATGCATGCTAGCCCCCTGTTGATTCTAGCCCCAGCTTCCTCCAGTTGATTTCACAACGTGTATGGTAGAAATTATAGAACAAAGCTCTGCTCTTACTCTGTATCTATCCCTTCTATAAGCCGTAAGTTAGCTGACCTTTTCCATTCATGAGTGGCACACATCCAGCTATCCATCTCAGATTCATAGTTTGTTTTATGCGACATGAGTAAATGCATGCCAAGAGAATCTTAATCTCAGAGGATGTCTTTACTGTTGTCTCTACAAAAGCTTAGCAAGGGCTAGAGATTTATAACTGGACTGTATTGCTGGCTTCATTAGAAAAGATGCATGAACCTCTTACCAGCTTGTAATCTATGTGCAGAAAAACCAAGGCACTAGGAATTATTTTGCTGTGTGGCAGAGCTTCAGAATATCATGATCACGGAAGTCTATTTGATTGAAAGATTCAGGGTGCCTTAGATGTTTATGAAAAATAAAGCAGATCAGGAAACTCCTTTTGAGAATCCAACAGCAAAATGGACGTGTAAAAAAAAGCCAGATGTTTCTTTGCCTAAATTGTAATTCCCCTGATACATTCTTGGACTTTTACATGCAGGTCCTTAACTTCAGGCCATTCCATTTCTGCTGAGATGCACTATGTACTGTCTCAGTGTTGGGCTAATGGAACTACAGGCTTTTTGAAACATGGATAGGGTTTGCTGTTACCTGCCTGAAGTATACTGTGCAGACAAACTTGTCTTATGGCTCCATTAAATAAAAAGCTTTTTGACATGTCTGTACCCTACGGTATTTTATATTTATTACTACTTCATCACTTTGTTGAAAATAACTCTGGAACACACTCCTCAAAGTTCTGTTTCCTGTCAGTCAGTGAAATCACCTAATTGTCTGATACTTTGAGATATTTTACCACATATATTTCCTCTTTATCAAGGTTTAATTCTGTTAGGCTCCACTTACACATTTCTGACTAATTGGACAGGATGTCCTAATAATCAAACTTCTGCAGAACTCAAGGTATAATTTAGGTCTGAAAAAGGCTGCTTTATCTCAATTTGTCATTCATTAAAACACAGGAATTTTGAAATCTTGCTTACCACCCCCTTTCACTCGTTGCGTCAGATACCACAAAATTAAGCAGAGGTTGTTTTTTCATATTGTTACTAAGTCTATACAGAAAGATTCAGAGAGACACTGGTGCAACTGTATGCTAAGTTAGTATGAGCCATTCTAGACTCCCACAACAGAACAGATGATGAGAGACAATGATTACACTAATTCACGTGAAGCTTCAGTTCTATGGAGTGAGGCTTGATAGTCACTGGAGCTTCAGCAGTGGTTGAGTAAAGGAGATTCTCTGTATTGCCTCTTCTGTGTCTTCAGGTCTTGCATCTTGTATATCCTTTTGTGCTGGCAAAATTCTGACATAAAGGTACTGAAGTTGAAAGCAATGGAGAACTGCTGGAAATCTGTGAAAGAAAATGCAACACAACTGAAAAACATTGCTAGTCATGTTGCAGTAAGGTGATCCCACATGTGGGTGGAGGCGAGAGAAAGAAGCTGTTAAACTTACTATCGTACTTTCACCTGAACACATAAAACTAACCTGTCTACCGAAAGTAAGGTGGTCAACACTGCAAAACCTGAAGAAACATTTGCCTCAAATGAGGCATTCCAGAATGAGACCGCCATTGTTTGTGGAGAACTTACAAAAAGGTTGAAAGTCATTTACCCCAAACTTTCAAAGGTATATAGATAGCTACTCTCGCTAACTTCAGTGGAAGTCGAGCTCTGTGCCCTTTGTGTTCTGCCAATCACATATTGCCGAGAGGACTATTGGGATGCCAAGTTCTATGAGCTAGCCTAATAAGCCATATATGTACAAGTTAACTCATATGTTTGTGATAATGTGAAAATGGGAGCTGGCAGAATAAAAGGAGCAAATAGGAAAGGTATTTATTTTGAGGAGCAGATAAGAATATAGCATTGCTGTGTTTCACTGCTCAGCATGTAAAACATCTGTTTAATTCCTTTATGTCTTGGGTGTCCTTGTGGCTAAAGATTTGACATTCACAAAATTTTATTAGACAAGTCCATGCTAGTAAAATGTTCCTTTTTAGTACTGTATACTGTAATTCAGTGTTTCCATTTGTTTTAGCAGCTGGCATAATAGAATAATTTCTACTGTGATGTCCTCCAGTTGTCCTCTGCTGAAATCTAAGCTATCATGCTAAGGGGCAGAATACAAAAGGTAATTTTCAGATAGATACATCTCAGGAAACCTTAGACAAAAATGCTTTGGGTGTAGAATATATGCTTGCCAGAGTTGTAACCTCAAAACTTAGTTGTATTTCACAATGAATAAATCAGTTATTTCTATTTGTGAGGTATTGCTGTACATGAATATATGAAAAGTAATTTTTAGAATGTTGATCACTTTCTAGGTAAAATGGAGACATCACTTCAGCCTTCAGTATGCTGTGTATGTATATCTGCCTTTGTGTGTGTGTTTGTATATACATATGCACTCTATCCCCCCACCCCCATGCACATACACATAATCTGATTTTCAGACTGTAAAGAAAGAAATGCAGATCTGCCATTTTGATGCATGCTTTGGTTTAATTTAGTTACAAGTGTCATTTGGAGCTCCAGGGTGATTTTGGAAATTAAAATAAAAAGTTCATGACATTTTATAAAAGAATGAGGGATTTTTTAAATTATTATTTTAGGAACAGGACACCATCACTGCTAGTATTATTACAGAATGAAGGCCAAGCCATGAAAACATGTTGAATAGAGATAGGGAGCCTTTGCTTTTCTGGAGATGAGATTATACTTCCCACATAACAGCCGTTTCACATTGCTGAAATCTGTTCCATCACCACAAACCACATCAATAAAACAAGTCCGTTTAACAGGATTCCTGGAAGCAAGAAAACGTGGATTATTTGACAAGGCTACATTTCTGTTTTCTAATTAATTACACAGAGCGTTTGTGTTTGGGATTCTTTTTACTTTTTTGAAAGATCCGTGTTGAAAGAGCCATTGTTTTTTCAATGAGCAGAATTTGAGCACAGTAGATATCTTCATGTCTTTTATTTTAGAAAATGAAATAGCTTTGAAATCTCAGAACTTAAGTGGCACTGTGACACTGAGAGATTGCATGTAGCTTCTGAAGGTACCAAAATAAAAGACAGAGCCAGGACACTCCCTGTGGTGCAAAAGAAGGGAACTACTCTATCTGGTGTGCAGAACATACCCAGCCTCAGAGCCTGGCCTGTCTTCACCAGTGTCAGGCAAAAGTGTGGTTTATACCCCTTTGAATATTCTCACAGTTTTCATGGCTATCCAGTGGGTGCAAACGAGGTAAGGAAAGCGTGCAAAAACTTTTATTTGCTCCTAGTGTAGGAACTACCTGCTTTGACTTTTCACTAGGATTAATGCAACTAAACAGGATCATTTTACCACCAGGTTCTCCATGTGATTTTGTGTATGAAGAGACAAAGCTTTTTTTCTGCTTTTTTTAAAAGAAGGATGCAGAATTTTTTCTTTCTATTTATTCTTTAACTTTGAGCTTTTACAATCAAAAGCAGAAAAGATAGATAAGTGCATAGAAGATGCATTACACACAGGATCAGAAGTATATGAAGTTTGGAATAAACCTTTAACCAGGAATTATTTCAAACAAATTGTGTGTAGCAGGTATAGCTGAGTAAGAAGAGGTTGCTTGTAAATGGGAATGCATGTGACCCCATTTTGGGTCCAAACCTTCACAAAGGCATGCTGGAAGAAATGCTGCCAGCCAGACAAGGAAATTGATACTCACATATTGTACAAAAGGACAAATGCCAGATATTTGGAGGGACAATGTTTCCTAAGCACAAATAGAAGCAGAAAATATAAACTGGAAAAGGTGTATAGAATGAAATATTCACTGTGGAGTAACTGTCCAATGCTATTGTGACTGCTGGTTGTTTTTGTTACTTCAGGCTATTTCTGCTAAGCCTAAAGATACATATAGACAGTGTCTATAGGGTTCGTAAACTTGCTATCACATAAAGTTTTCTCTGAAGTACTCTAAATATCAAAAAAGATGAGCACATTGAGTTTATTTTCGGTTTTGAAGTTTGATGAAAGCAACCAAATCAAGAAAGCAACCAACAGAGAAGCAGACATGTAGTCAACAGTTTTTGTCTTAGCCCAAAAAAGTTTGAAGTGCGAAATTCAAAAGGGAGAAAGATTTGTGAACATTTATGAAATGGTGAGGTCATGCTTATACTTCCTTGTTTTCACAATATGCTCTTTGAATGTCTCCATAAATTTGAATCTGCCCTTACAGAACAGATGGCTAAAAGAGATTTGCACCAAAAATCTCTAGATTTATGCTTAACAATTGCTGAACCCAGAAGCACTGAAAAATTTGCTGTTGTAGTTTGACTTGAATGGTTATGTCAGTTCCCATCAATATAACTAACGCTTGTGCAGTGTGAGCTTTGGCATGAACAAGAATAATGAACATTGTTTATTGGGGCTATCTGAAAGCCATTATTGTAGAGCACGCAAGAAAGTACAGCTGTTACCTCTCATAGAGAACTTCTATTACTGTGCATCCATGTAATGGGACAAGAAATTACCCTGATTTTGTTTTCTTGAGCATAAGCAGTGGCACGGGGGTGTAGGGGAATAGTGCAAGAATGGGAGAATGAACAGGCAGGAACCTCAGCTCTGTCTCTGCCAGACCATTGACAATCACAGATGAGTGAAATCACCACTTTCTCAGCTGCCCTTCCCTTTCCATATGGGGCACTTAGTGGGTTTGCATGAAGACAAGAAAAGGCAGAGGCATTCATCAAGGTGTATGCCAGCTCCATGCTATGGAAAAAGACATCGGAAAGTGTTAGATCCTTATGATATATATCTGCTGACATGTACATCTGGATGTGATTCTTGTTTCCGTTCTATTGCACACAAATCAGATTAAAGTTGAAATCTAACCAGTATGGAATAAGTACTAAATAGCAGAGTTTTCACTCTGCTAATCCAAGCTTAGTCAACCGGTCTGTTGTGTTCCCTCAGCCTCTGGTAATTAAGATGGTTTATTTTAGCTTTTGGATATTCAGTGTCCTTAAAAGCCATGCAGTCGTTTTCTCTAGTTATCTGTTATGAACCGTACAACAGTGACGACAACAGTGACTCTTGCAAGCTGCCTTTGAACAGCAGCTGAAATGAGGCTGATGTCTGTCAGTGCTTCAGATCATTAGGGCCTAGACCCTGTAAAAGGCTCAGCAATTGCAGTGGTGACTGAGAGTATTTCAGAGGGTGAAGACCTCTGTGAATATGAATTAAGATAGCATTTACCACCCTACTATTCACTACCAAGTAAAATGAAAAGACTAGCAACAAATTTTAACTAATTTTGAAAAGGCACAGGTACAGTTTTCATCTGAAATACTTTTACTGATTCTCTACCAGAGTAGGCTTATTGATTCTTTACTGGCTTTCACCCAATTAGTGTGCAGAAATTATTACTAACTAGAGAGATACAAGAGACTGACCTTGCTGTTATTCACAGAACAATCTCTACTCCATTTAAGCAGTGTTACAAGAGGGTTGTGTAGAGCTGAACCAGTGTATCCCAGTTGCAGTAATGTGGAAGTCAAAGGTAGCTACTCTGAGCTGTGTACAATACCTAGCCTTTGTGAAACACGCTTTTTTTGTGGACAGGCACGTTGATGAATTTCCAGGAACTGATGCAATATTTTCTGTTAAAAATGTAATGGACAGTGAACAATGTAACTTTGTGGAAAGAGCACTGAATTGGATGATGGGGCAAACTTGGATTCAGTTCAAAGATCTGTCTCCAATATACATGGTGAACTTAGGCAAGAGATCATGTCCCCCATGTGTCTTAGTTTGCCCATGCCAACTTTTCCTTTCGACAAGCTTGGATAAGCACTTAACTATGTAAAAGGTAGGTATGTTGTATATTGGGAATATGGCAAACACGTGATGCTTTATGCAATTTGAGCTACAGACTGTTTTTTCTTAATTTCCAGGGGTTAGGTTTTTTTTTATTCTGATGGCTAACATGTAAAAATGTAATTTCTTTTTTAATTTTTTAACTTCAACTTAGTATCAACTTAACATCTTTTTTTTTCACTATGTGTAGGTCCCAGCTTAAATATTTTTTGATTTTTCTGTCTATAAGGTGGAATGATCTAGTTTAATTAGAGGTGACGCTTAGAAACAAATCCTTTCTCAGAGCTGAGTGACTAAATGCTTTGAGTTTCTCAGATGTGTCCTGCTCATGAAGACAGATGCCAGAACATACTATGAAGACTCTTTCCTCCCCACAGACTACGTCCTGCATGCAAAAGGCTGAAGTCAATATACAGCCAGGAAATAAGTTCTAGTGTAATTATTTCAAGCTTTGTCTCTTTTATCAGAAAAAAATATGGCATTTGCCTTTAGTACATTTAGTACCTTAATATATTTACAACTGGTTAAGAACATTCAGTGTTCCACAGTGACACCAGTTTGTATCTACTGCAGCATCCCACCTGAGCAATAATAGATCAGTCATTTGAAATGTCACTAGTGGGTGGATTAGTAGGTATTAAAGAAGAGTTCATGTCCTTGCAGGTGTGGGAGTTCATGAAGGTAATGTTATATATGTTTGCCCCATTCTTGTCCTCTTTCCTTGCAATCTCAGTTCGCAACTGTTGGAGGCAAGGTACTGAGCTAAATTAAACTGTGCTGTGACCTAGTGCTGCTAGTCACGGTTACGTTGTTATGTTCTAGGTGTGACTAAAGAGATGTTATAGACAGCCATGTTTTCACGCTGCTTGTTAACATCGATTTGGGAGCCCACCAACTGCTGTGCATAGCACAGTACAGTGCCGTGTCTGAATTAATAAGCCATGCTAAATTCAGTGGGCAGAGAGCCACACTGATGTGGCTGCACAGTTTCCAGACTGAAGCTGGGTCATGATCCACCAGATTGAACACTGGCAGAGCTAACGTGTGATTGTCTGCATCCATTCGTCTGCATTGTTTGTCTCTTGGCAGACAGAGGAAGACAGTACTGGATCAGCAATGCTTCAGTTACATTTGGAAGGTTCTTTTTCTAAACATGATGTGTCAGAAATGCTTATTTCCTCTGTCTCCTCCCTTCCAAAAGAAAAAAAAAAAAAAAAAAAGAGATTCGGTATAATCCTGAAAAACCACGTAAATACATTAAGTAGTTTGCTGTTTATCCATAAGATGTCTGAGATGCCAGATCTGTATAAAGATGAATTATTACAACAGGAGAGCTGTTTATGATGATCTAAGGATATAAATGGGGTGCAAATAAAGGTACAAATTAGCATGCAATGTGGTTGAAAAAGGCTGGCCATCTTTTGGCACATAAAATTCATGTGCCCAAAAATGTGTCTGTGTTTCTGTGAAAATATCAGCTAGTCAGATGAAAATATCAGATGAAATCGTGATTTCTTTTATTATTTTCAAAGTGTACCTGGGTCAGGAATGACTTTAAGAATAACCTCTGTCCGCTCTCTCACTATCCATATGCCAACATGCAGCCCCTTTAAATGTGCTTCTGTCAGTATTCTAACTTCTACTGAAATAATCCATTATAAAGACAAGAGAAATTTTACACTTTTGCTATTTTTACTGCAATTTACAAATTACAAAATTTGTAATTACAAATTACAGCATAAAGTAATGGAACTTGCACTGTTTCATAAAACTTCTCAAAGTCATTGTATTTAACTTTTAAGGAGAAAGCAATGCTTGTGTTTTAAGAATATTCAAAACCTTTTGTGCAGAATAAGCCTGTCGTCACATAACATAATATCAGCTGTTTTCACCTAAAATACAGCTGTCTGGAATACTAGCCTTCCAGGGCAATTTGCATAAGCCAAACAAGTATCTTTTGAATACTGGGAATGGAATTTGCTGGTTCGTGCTGCAGAAGGCATTAAGCATAACCTACAGAAATTTTGCCTCTTTCCATCACTGTCTGGTGAAAGACAAAACAGTTTCATTCTGATCTGTAGATAATGATGAGTTGTATAGATTTAGGTGAGTACTTCTGCCTTGAATCTGCTGGTATTCCAATTAATTTGCATCAGATGGGTTCAGATGGGTTCTTATAATCACTTTCTATTCACTGGATTCAGTCACAGAAATATTGGTATGAAACACAAGCACCTGTGTTTGCACCCACCTTTGACAGAGACATGGTACATCATTTATGTGAACTGAGTCTGCACACTTTCCTTATTGTGCACCCACTTCTGACATGATCTGATGGAATGAGAGAACCCTGCTAATGACAACCGATGATATTACTGTATGTGGGTGGAAAGATAGGTGTAATGAAACAGAACTGATAAGGCAATATTCTTTATATTACTAGTTACCCATGAGATTGGTGTGAACTAAACCTGGTATCACAAAGCAGTGCCCCGTAAACTTCGCTGATCTAGGAGACATCACTGGGGTAAGTTCAACCCTGTTTAACTCCAGTGATTCCTATGATATTTTCAACAAATGCCAACGTTGGAAGGTCTGAGCCACACTTGCTTGTTTCTGGGATTTGGATCACTGAATGCTCTAGTCATGATATTATTTTTTCTTAATTTATGTCTATTAGAAAAGGTGCATTCTTTTCTCAAGTCGTCCTTATTAAACAGAGAATGTATGTGGGTCAAATAGTTCATGAACACAGATCACCATTAAATGAAAGAATAGAAAAAGAGATTGCTTGTTTATCTGTAAGAAATTACTGTGGAGATTTTTTCTCAAGGAAAATTCCCCTTTTCACAGGAAGAATGAATTATTGTGGTCACACTGCCAGGAGTCTGACTGTTACAGAGTTTTCATGTGGAACATGAAACTGTCAAATATAGGAGCAAAATGCCTATAATTCCAGTCTTACATGGAATAACTGATTACCTCTATGGTGAAGCAGAATGATTGGCTTCATAGTATGGCTATAATTCAGAAAGGACTTTATCGAATCAAGGACACAGTGACATTCATAAATCTACCAATAGGGGTTACCACGCGATTCATGGAATAAACACATTCAGAAAAAATTAATAAACTATCTCACAGAAAAGAGCATGTGGTGGAATTACCCTAAGGGACCTAAAATAGTGTTCTACCAGATGGACTGCAGGAGAAACACCATCTGATTAGAACAATGCAGGCTTTTCTATATGACTTTTGCTGTGCGTGAACTTGTCTATGCTGGATTTTTTTTACATATTTCCCACTATCTTGTTTAGGAAAATCCTTCCTTATGCATTGCTGTTTCCTCTCTTTGTTTCTTCAAAGCTCACTGCTTTGAAAAGCTTAGGGAGAACTTCATTAAATTTAATAGAGCAGTTGCAACAGAGGGCAAAAGAAAAATTAACCACTGAAGTATGCTGGGTTGTTTTGTTTTGTTCTTTCTTTGTGATTAGTGTCACTGTCAAATAAAATTTAATTTCTTATATATAAATATTGGCATCCTTCAGGCTTTACTCTCTCTTCCAAAGCCCAATGGACAAACAGTAGAGATTGATTATAGTCTTCTTCAAGGCAGTCTGAGAGCTTTCTTCATGAGTTCAAATCTCTGTCTGCAGGCACACTGCGTTGACTATCCACAATTCTTTTTGTGGTGGTGTTACAACAAATATGTTTTAATTGAAGTGTTTAAATTTTCAGTCTGATAATCTTCAAATGTATTCAACACTACACAAAACAAGTGCAGAAAATTACATACCTACTCTTGTCATTAAATTTGCCTGTGCCTAAGTTATTGGACTAAATGAGCTGGATTTAATCGAATCTTCTTAAGTTCCCGGAACTTCTGCTCAAAACGTGAGAGTGTTTACCATGCATAATTGTTTCTCCTTTGTAGTGCTCTTCATTACCTCTGTTTGCATTCTGCTTTTTACATGGTCTAAATTCCCTTTTAAGTATCAAAATTCATTTCAACAAGGCAGAAAAGCAGCAGTAAGAAATATGTTTGTTTTGTGATACTTGATTTTACAAATCTTAATTCTTTATAAAAATCTGTCAGTGAAATCAATAGAAGCCCTTGGTGTGCAGAAAATTAGATACCCCAAACCCTTGTGTTTTTTTGAAGCCTTTGTGCCTGAAGGACTAAAATTTTGTTGCCTCTGCTTGGATGTTTGTGGACATTGAGAGCTCTCCTGTACTGTCTGATCCAGCAATCATCCACCTCAACCTCCAGTTAACTGCATTTGGCTTCAATCAAAGCAGTCCCCTGAAGTGCTCCCCATGAAGCATGAGATTGCTGGTACCTCCACTTGGACAGCCCAGCCAGGTACTGGCTAGTGCAAAGCTCAGAGGGCTGCTGCAGGCACTGTGGTTTGCAGGCACCATGGGTTACAAGCCCCCTGCCAACCTTCTGGTGGTGATGATCGCTCTGGTTTAATGCTTTGTGTTTAGTTTGTTTTTAAATGCTTGAACGTTACATGGCTTGTTTTAATTAAAACACTTGAACAGTGAGGAAAATTCACCCTTTGGCACTAGATTGCTCTCAGAGATACTATAAAAGTAAATATGCATTAATCTTCTCTAGCGAGGGGAGTTGTCCAATTAACATCATAAGAGCCAGAGCTGCAGACCAGGAGTCAATGGCAAGGAGCTCTGCACTGGTGAAGTTCAATACATATAACTGTTTTGCAGGAGGCTTTTCTTTAACTGCGAGAACTGGAGAGGGTTTTGCTCAGCAGCAGGTTCTGGTGTTGGAGTGTTGGTCCTGGGGAGCAGAGGGCATTGCTAACACACTCTGTTGCAGAGGAAAATTAAAACCGTCCTAAGCATATGTACCTGCCTTCAAGTTTGCATTTGAGCCACTGTTGCTCTGGTTGTCATTTCCACACTGTAGTACTTTTTCCTTTTGGAAGAAAACATTTTTGAGTTTGATTTGGACTTTCATTTAACTACAGAACATAGACGTGCATTCTGGATTCGTATGGAGTCATAATAAACAATTTGAGCTAAATCCTTCTTGAACAGACAAGAAACTGCCGAATGAATCCTCCTAATGCACATTACTACAACCATTACATATTCTCTCAGAAGAAGGAAACAGGAAAAGGGTGGTAGTCGAGTTGAATTCAAGCTTCTGATCATTGATGTGATATTCAGGACTTCAACACTCAGATGAATTGAGATACCTGGGACTTCTAACATGGGTGCTCTATTCCTGCTGGAGCTAGTGGAAGCTGAACATGCTTATGTGCAGGAGAAGACCTACTTTTAGTAGACCTGGTTATGCAAATGATAATGAGCCCTGACCATGAAAGGTGAAATTTATGACAGGCTTTGCTAGATTTGAAGTTGAGAAATAGAATGTGTGTGTATTTTGCATGTGGAAGTGAAAGACTAAGTTTCTCTATCTTTTTAACCCTATATGTACTCACCTCTAAATTGAAAGGAGTGGTAAGTGTTTGTCATCTCTGAAAAGTATGGGAGACAGCAGGCGTAAGGTCTTTGGGGTACACTGGTACAATGCTACCGAAGAGAAATATTCAAATCTAAACCAGTAGAAAATATATAGTATTCCAAAGATGACCTTAGTGTGCCTTGATGTAAAGTTGGAATAATTTCTTTTTGTCTTTTAAATATGTAACATCTTTAGAGAGCTAAAAATTACATTTGTTTTTGCCACCGATAAATACAGATACTTTGCTGCTGTTTTATTTATTTTTTTCTGTCTTCTGAGTCCTTCTCCTTTCTCAAAAGCAATATTATGACAAACATTCTGGAAAGTGGTTTGGTGGTGCCTTGTTATAAGACACAAAATCACAAAGCAATTGCTTTGAATATATAATTCATCCAGGTTTTCTGATCTAGAGATGTTAGTAGCTTGCTACAAAAACTAAAAGGAAATTTATAGCTGTGTGGGTTGTACGTGAGAATTAACTTTCTTGACATGGAAGATGAAATAGAAAATCTATCCTAGAAATGTGTAGTTAGAAAATTTTAAAATTAGCTGTAATTTAATAAAGCACACTTGTTTTCTTTCATAGAATCGAATATTTGTAAAATTAATTTCATGTAGAAAGTATGATTATTTTCCTGACACTTTTTGTTATATGTGATGTGACTTAAGAAACTTCTACATGCATCCGTTCTTGGGTTTGTGACCATCTATGATCTACTGTTGTAACAAGGCTGCTTTTGAGAATGCTCTGGGAGCTTGTCTAGTTCTTTCCTTCCCTCCCTTGCTCCCTTCCTCCGTTTTTCAAAATGTTACTTCTGTGAAAAAACTCAGTTTTAGTGCTTAGCTAAAGTAGTCTATGCATGATAGAGATCCTGAAGAAAGGTATCTGCTATCAACTACCTTCTATGAAATGCGAATCAATTTCTGGGATAATTCTGCTTATATTTCCCATTTGTTATATTGCTTCACAAAAACTATAGATACTTTAAAAAAATTTTCACTGGAAAAAATATTACCTGAATTTTGGCCAAAATTTTTCTTAGAAATATCCTAAGTAGCCATGTGTATACTACCTGTGTCTGGAACAAGAGGAGGCCCTGAACTTCATTTAACCAGGCACTGCTCAGCTGTCCAACGGTAATTTAGTTCTTCTAGTTCACAAAATTATTGATCCAAATTAGAAATGTTCTAATTTCCTCTTGACCTATGTAAAATCCCAATCAGTTACCTAGAGGTGAAAGGTTCCTTACCTAGTTAGAACTGCATGTTGACATCAATTAATCAGTATGAGGACCTTTAACCAGATCACTGTGAAGATTAATATAGTGAATATTCATGAGTACAAATGTAAATCTAACCCTGCAAAACATGAGTGGGAAGACCCTTAAAGAAGTTGCAATCAGCTGCATTATGCATCATTTTTTAGATCAACATTACATGGATCACGGTTTAATTCGTTGCTCTTCTCTGTCCTCTCTCTCAAAGTCTCCAGTTACAAATAGATTGGACTCCTCCTGTGATAATTAGTTTTTCTTTTAAGGACCATGTATCACCCTTCAGGTTTAAATTGTGTGAGGATGGCTGCAATCCCTCTAATGATTGATATCAAGCTCCTCACAGTTGAAGTGAGTTAATAAAAAGTAACATGAGCGAATACAAACCATGCTTATAGCCAGTGAGTGCACTACAAGCTCACCTTCAAGCAATCAACAGGATACTAAGGAAAAAAATATTTGCTAGACTATGCCCTAAGCTCATCTAGGCAGCCTTCTCTTAATTATTCGGTTGTAACTCATTCTGAAAATTATGTCCTTTGACTAACAAAAAGCAGTATGAAAGAGGAGAGGAAGTGTCTGTCACAATTCCCTTGTGAAGTTCTTCTTGGATCAGTTTGTCAGAATGACAAAATTCAGACAGAGTGTAGGCTCTTCTGCAAATAGGGAGATAAACTAAGCATCTGTAGGAATTCCACTGAAATAGATGCCACAAATTGCCTGATGGAATTTAATCTGCTTGATAACTGATAATTGTAACCGTGAGGCAATTTATAAGCTCCTGTGGTTGCAAATAAGAAAGAGTTAATGGAATAACCACTTTTCCCTTCCACCTTCATTGCTTCCCTCACTGTGATTACAAAGCTAATTAGTGGCAGCTCTCCTAAAAGACTGCAGCCCAGCCACAAAGGGACAGCCTGGCACTTGGCCAGAGAAATATCTCAGGCAGGAGAAGATTAGAGTCACATATTGGCATATTTTTCTGTGAGAGATGATGGGAGATGGAGAAATTAAGAACAGCATTTGGCTGCCTGTTCCAGCCCCCTTAGACTTGCCCCTGCAGAAAAGCCCAGGTCTGGATTCTCTCTCTCTCCCCCAGGGGTGGAGGTAACAATCCCAACACAAACAAAGTAAACATCACATGGGAGAAAACCTGAAAACTGTGCATGGATTTAGAGGCTTTTGTTCTGTTTTTTTTGTGTGTGTGTTTTTTTTGTTTTTTTTTTTTAACCCAGAAGCAGGGAGATCAGAGAAAGCTGCAGAAATTATCAGTTTTTTAGATTTTTAGCTGCTGCCATGGGGGATATGGACACCAGGGGGTGCAACGACCACTGTCTGAAGCGCTGAGGACTCCAAGATGCAATTACATCCTCTCTCTATGTAGGTTAAACAGAGGAGAGATTATTCTGTGAGGTGTGTTGTACTGAAACACTCTCTGTAATAATTGTGTTGCCAACAATACACTTAGAAAACTTAATTTTTTATTATACAGCTTCAAGCATACTTTTCTGAGTATCTGGCAACGTGAGTGGGACTGAAAAGCCAGGAGAGCTGAGAGAAGTTCTGAAACACCATAGTCGATTCCTACACCTAAATTGTTTGCAGCATTGCCTTATAATTGCTCACAGCGGAACTAAGCTATGCAGTGGGACTGCTGAAAACATGCATGGTGATAGCATAAAATTGTAAAAGGTTCTTAAATATATGTTAATATTAAATGTTATAGGATTATTCTCCGGTCTTGTGCTAATTTTGCTGAAGTGAGAAATCCTTTCACGTTGTTGTCAGGATGCAGCTTTCCATGCAAAATCAGTTCTGATGATAACACTAGCACTTAGCTGATCTCAGAAGGCTGTTTCATTGTGTTTGTGAAGTCAATCCCTTATTGCTTGTCTATAGAAATTCATATACAACATGTTAAAAAGCTTGCAGATAAATAGCTCAGTGTATATCATTGCATCTCTTATTATGGAAATTGCTGTGATCATTTAGATGTAATAGATTTGGGACTTTTTAGTTAGCGACAGAGTTTCTGCAGAATAAATGAAGGAAAAATATTGATAGGTAAACTTGGTTCAGCAAAATGAGAATAGTGTAAAACATTTATACTAAAGCAAGGCTGTTCAATTAAAAAGCTAATAGTAAAGGAAGTTATCTGTTTATGGAAAAACCTGCAAAACAAACTGAAGAGAATTTCAACAGTAAATGCTGACAGATAAATTAAGTAATAAATGGGTTGAAAGAATTTGTGTTACGTATCTTGATCTAAAGAAGCAAGTACATAATTGTAATTGACCACAGTTTAACCCATTTACAGTTCACTGTTCAGTGAACGTTTTTAAGATACGTAATTTCAGTTGTAAAAGCAAAATTAGATAAATGTGATACAGCTTGCCTTAGTGATATCTGAAGCATAAAATGTCTGTCTTCAACCTATAACCTCTTAAAAATAGAGCTACTGTAAGTGAACATGGTGCCATTCATTAGCATGTCAATGGTGATTCTCTAACACAGTGCCATTAAATTACTGTGGTGATAATTGAGACATTAAAAAAAGACAGATGCTAGGTCTGTTTCTAGGCTCTTATAACCGTTTAGCAATTAAATTTCAATGAGCTAACATAACACAGCTATAGCAAAAATTAACAATTGGGAATATTTTTCTGTAAGATTGCCTTCCTCTAACTCAATATTTTTAAAGGGCCAAATTTTCAGTGTGGACTCTGCTTGGTTGGTGTGATTTCAATTGTTAAACAGGCCAAAGGCTGGCCTAAAGGGGCTGATCAGGATTCTCATAACGGAGATGAATGGGACATG
The DNA here is from genome assembly GCF_013368605.1 of Nyctibius grandis. NCBI lineage: Eukaryota > Metazoa > Chordata > Aves > Nyctibiiformes > Nyctibiidae > Nyctibius > Nyctibius grandis. Next base: position 11,934,122 of record NC_090670.1, read on the forward strand.
GGTGGGGGAGGTTGTTAGATGCTGTAGATTCGGTGTATTCTCTGCCTGAAAAGCATGGGAAGTGGGAGAACGTGCCAGGGCTAAACCTTCAGTTAAACAGAAGGTTCAACTCAAAGCAAGCAGGAACAGAGTGAGGGGTAGAGACAGAGGTGTGGGGGAGAGAGCAGAGATTTTCAGTTCATGTTACTGTAGAGCAAAAATGATGGAGAGGTGTTGTGGACCCTGCCCCTGTCAATCCCACTTGCTGACAGTAACGACAATCTGGCCACCCTGGTCATAAACCAAGACTGCCAAACCTGAGCTGGCTGAAGGGGTCCTTGCTTGAGAAAAGCTGCTTATCACATTCTGCACATGTGGGAGGGGGCCAGGACTGATGAACAAAAATCCCACAGCAAAAGCAAAACAAGCAGATGTGAATCCCATTGACCCTCTGGAATCTGAATGTTTTGTTTGAGTAATATCATAAGTTCTTATTTTCATCATGTATTTAGAGGATTATTTTTCTTTTCCACTTCTGGCCTTCCACACTGTGACATAATAGTCAAAATTTTCCATATTTAGTAACCTCAAGGACAGGGGTTACTAAGTTCCAACTGTAATACCTTATTTTCTCAGTTAGATCAGTGTCTTCCCTTTGCCTTGTAATGAATCAGTTTGATGCATTGACGCAGAGCCATTGAATGCTTTAGTGCAAATATGGTATAGCTACACTGTCTGCTAGCTAAAACCACCTGCTGTTGATGCTGCTGGCCCCAGGCATCTCTGTTGGCTTCCAGATTCTTTCCCAAATGATGCTGGGAATCTAAATGCTGGGTATGATGTTCAGGGAACTGAAAACCATGCAACACAGTGTGCAGTGTGACACATCATTGTGTTCCTGAGACAGCTTCTTGTGTAAATCTCATGCAACTGTCAAACCTTGTGGCATATACTTCAGTTTATAGGCAAACTTGCCTGTGTCTGAATGGCAAAGAAAATTATAGAGAATGTCCTGTTTCTTTCTCAGTCGTGTTTGGTTGTGGAGCACCAGCTGTACTTGCTAAGGTCTAAACCCAACACAGATAAACTCTTTTGCCTCCCTATGACCGTGCAGATTCTTGGGGCTGGTAAATTCCAGGATCTTTCCAGGGAAATGGACAGGGCAGGACTGGAAGAAAAGGCAGCAGGATCACGTCCCCAATCCCCTTTCCTGCCAGGTAATATGCTAAATGCTGGAATTCACTTGTTAGAGGCTACTAATGACATTGTAAGTGAGGGCTAGTTGCAATACACATGTTGGGAAAAGCCAGGATATCTTTCCCTTCACCAGAATGTTTCCTTTATCATACAAGGCACCCTGAATAAAGCTGGTATTTCCTGGGTCACTTAGAAGTGGCAGTGGTCTATCAGATGTCTGTGCAATGTGTTGTCATGCCTTCCAGTGTATCCAGTATTAGAAATTGCTCATAGCAGATTTTATAAAGAGTTGTCTAATAGCTGGGGGCTCCCTCTCGTAGTCAAATGAAGCTTCAGGAGATGAGCAGCAACTTCCACAGGTTAATAATTTTCTACTAATCAGGAATAAATTGCAGTGTAAAAGATCTATTTGCAGACTATGGGTCATACTAATGCAAATAATCTTATTCTACTGGTTTCCTTTGAGGTATGCCTGTTTACACCAATCTGGATACTTGGCATTATCTATATAACAGTGATAGCATATGTCTTTTAAAAACTTCATGCTGCTGTACTTTAAAATAGAGTGATCATTAGCATCTCAAAAAGCATCATAGCATGGATTGAATTATCTGTAATAGCTTCAACATGGCAACACCTGCCTCAACAGGTGCCTGAAGTCACAGCAGGCCATCTGTTAGTGGTCCAGTTGGATGCTTTCTAAATGCATCCAGCAAGAAAGCAAGGACACTGGGGAATAAAGTTGAAGAGAGGGAATCCGGCAACCTGCACTCAGAATGCCAGGTACAGAAGCAAAAGAGGAATGTGTATTGTAAGTAAGGCTTTTCATTCTGTGTTTCAGTCTGCTGGGAAGATTGGAGGCACTGTGAAATTTTTAAATAAAAGCTAGATATAAACTTGGAGACAATCACCAGCTGTTCATTTCTCTTCTGCAGCATGTGGAGGAACAAAAGCACATTAAAGACTGACAAAAGGATTGAAACAGCACAGAGCAGCATCTGTGTGGCATGATTCCCACTACCACAGGGACCTCTGTCTTTACAGATGAATTTCACAACAGTAGTAAGAGACAATGGGTAATGTTATTGCCCAGTGTTATAGATCTGTCTGGTATATAACTCCTTGTGTATGTCTGTACCGAGTCATGCGCTGCTCTGATCATATGTGACTATATCCATTAGGCTGGCTTGCTCTGTGCTGCAACAGGACTGTGCCGCAGGTCTGTGAGAAATAAGCCTTCACTCAGGCAACATTGGCTGTATTTCTTCTAATGCGTAAAAGCTGCTGCTTGTAGCATCAAAACTTAACTCTGTTGTCTTTGCTGCATTCTTGTGGATTAGCAGCATGGCTCATGGCATGCAATAGTGCACCAATTAAACTTACTGTGCTGGCAAGAGAAGAGCCCAGACAGAACACAGAGCACCAAAAATCTCAAGGTCCTCAATGGCCATTAGTATTGATACAAGCAGACCTGGCAGACACCATCCGTTCTGTTTGTTTCCAGTGGTAGGGTTTTTTTGTGTTTGTCCATTTGTTTGTCTGGTTTTTAAGGCAGAAGACAGCAGAGGAAGGATTGCCTGTGTGCCTCACCTGGGCTTATCCAGTGCTCTGGTTCAGGCCATATCTTCGAGATGATGTCTTCCCCAAACATATATCTCACATAGGAAATATTCTGGTGCATAAGCACAGCTTGTGTGAGACTGATTCACTCAGCACAGACCCTGTAGCAGAATGGCAAACCAGGATACTGTTACGGAGTAGTGTGCTGCTACAGTAGATGTGCTGCCGGGCCCCGGAAGGTAGGAAGGAAAGATCCTGTGATATCGCACAAAGCTGTTGTCTCCAGAGGTGGCACTGAAAGCTGCCTGATCTAAGAGCAGGCCTACAGAAGGTTTGTCCAGTGAGGACATGAGCAGAGGGACTGGTTTTATTTTTTTCTCTCTGAGCTGTCAAGCCAGAGCTTTTGCTATATTGGAAGTTTGTTTAGTTTATGCTCTAATGTAATATTAGAGCAGAGATTCAGAGCTTTCTTCAGCCGAGCTTCTGCATCACCTTCATTTAGAGAGCAGTCTTCCGTTTTCTAGCAAGTTCAGCTCTGGAGAGCATTAATTTGGTTTCACAGAGAGCAGAATAAAAGTGATATCCGTCTCCCTGCCTGTAGGAGAGCTGGGCTTGGAGGGATGAGGCTGCTACCCTACTAACAGTAGTGTTCCTGCTGGTTTCAGTTCCTCAAGTAATGATACTGTGTCATGTTGGCTGGAAAGTGGTCTGCTCTTTGTTACTTTTGGCTCCACAGTTCTTTAAGTGAATAATTCACAGTCAGTAAGTTTTAAGAACCTGTTTCTCTGTCATCTCTGCTATAGGGAATGGACATTATTAATTCAGAAAACAGTTTCTTATTCATGTTCTCAAATGCCCTTAATATTATAGGCACAGGAAAGCCATCTTGAACATGCTGATTTCATATATGTTCTCTTCATATAAAAGGAATGCAGTAACACCAATTTTATTATCATTAGGAAAGGCTAAATTGTAGGACTCTCTGCCCATTAATGTCTGTGATCTATATGTAGAGTCCCCCCACTACTGTTTGAAAGGAATTTCAAGCCTGCTTCTCCATGTGTGAACACGCATGCAGAATTTTGCCGTATGTACATTGTCCAGGGTAGCACAGTGAAACAGGAACATAAATGTTCTTAGAGTACATGAGTCCAGTTCATTTTGCCCTACTATAATTTGTATGAGAAACAATAGAAGTACTGCCTAGTGTATTAAATAATGGAAAGTACACTCTTATATGAACTTTCTAATTGCTTTGTTGAGGAGCACATAGCCTCATCACCAGCACAGTATGCACTGCATGATCTGCTCAGGCTTTTCTCCCAAATGTGCAACTAGCCTGAATGGGTGGAATAGAGAGTCTTTACACTGCCAAATTTCCTCAGTGTGTAAGTGTTGTATAATGATGGTTAGCTTGGTGGTTAGTTGAGACATTAAGAGCGTTAAAAGGTGAAAGCTGAACATGTACCTTATGATCAAAGGAGAAAAGAAATGGGCGTTGTTGCTTACATTTTTATTGGCATCCACGTTAGTGTGATCCAAGCTTCTGAGCTTTATATTTGCATTTAGTAAGAGCTTTCAGGCCACATCCTCTAGCCTGAAATGTATCAATGAGAAGATCTGTCCTTATGACATCCCCTCCTCCAGAACATAGGAAGGACTGATCGGCAGCTGTCTCTGTAGATAGAGCTCATCCTTGCACTGTAGAAGGTGTATGTATAGTCATCCTGTCAGCTTCTGCGTGTGAAAATCATAAGGAAGCAAAACTGTTATTCACATGTGCCTTACTCCATTTGACCTGCCTCTGGGTGGTCTGAGGAAAGAAAAAAAAATCCTCTATATTTAAGGCTATAGCTTGTTTTGATTAAGAAAACATGGGTTTTCCCTTCTTGGTATTTATATTCTGTAAATAAAATACAAATTTTAAATTATGTTTAAGGCTTACATCACTTAAACCTGTGTTTTGTATTGTCTTGCACTTCATATTATCATTACAGGACAACCAGGCAATCAGGCCCAGTCAGCATGGGTTTATGAAAGGCAGGTCCTGCTTGACTAACCTCATCTCCTTGTATGACAAGATGACCCACTTACTGGATGAGGGAAAGGCTGTGGATGTTGTCTACCTAGACTTTAGTAAAGCCTTTGACATATGTCCCACAGCATTCTCCTGGAGAAACTGGCTGCCCATGGCTTGGATGGGCATATGCTTCACTGGGTAAAAAACTGCCTGGATGGCCTGGCCCAAAGAGTTGTGGCGAATGGAGTTAAATCCAGTTGGCGTCTGGTCACAAGTGGTGTTCCCCAGGGCTCAGTATTGGGGCCAGTTCTCTTTAATTTCTTTATCAATGATCCCAACCAGAGGATCGAGTGCACCCTCAGTAAGTTTGCAGATGACATAAAGTTGGGTGGGAGCATTGATCTGCATGAGGGTACGAAGGTTCTGCAGAGGGATTTGGACAGGCTGGATTGATGGGTCGAGGCCAACTGTATCAGGTTCAACAAGGCCAAGTGTCGGGTCCTGCACTTGGGTCACAACAACCCCATGCACCGCTACAGGCTTGGGGAAGTGGCTGGAAAGCTGCCTGGGGGAAAAGGACCAGGGGGTGTTAATCGATAGCCAGCTGAATATGAGCCAGCAGTGTGCCCAGGTGGCCAAGAAGGCCAACAGCATCCTGGCTTGTATCAGAAATAGTGTGGCCAACAGGACTAGGGCAGGGATCGTCCCCCTGTACTTGGCACTGGTGAGGTCGTACCTCAAATACTGTGTTCAGTTTTGGGTGCCTTACTACAAGAAAGACATTGGGGTGATGGAGCGAGTCCAAAGAAGGGCAACGTGAAGGGTCTAGAGCATAAGTCTTATGAGGAGTGGCTGAAGGAACTGGGATTGTTTAGTATGGAGAAAAGGAGGCTGAGGGGAGACCTTATTGCTGTCTACAACTACCTGAAAGGAGGTTGTAGCGAGGTGGGTGTCGGTCTCTTTTCCCAAGTAACAAGTGACAGGACAAGAGGATATGGACTCAAGTTGCTCCAGGGGAGGTTTAGACTGGATATCATGAAAAATTTCTCCATGGAAAGTGTTGTCAAGCATTGGAACAGGCTGCCGAGGGACGTGGTTGAGTCACTATCCCTGGGGGTATTTAAAAGACATGTAGATGTTGTGCTTAGGGACATGGTTTAGTGGTGGACTTGGCAGTGCTAGGTTAACAGCTGGACTTGATGATCTTAAAGGTCCCTTCCAATGAAAATGATTCTATGATTCTATGATTTATGCTCTCCTGAACATGTCCATGCTGTTATCATTCCAGTCTAAGAACAGTTCCAGTTCCTAATGAAGCATTAATGTGGGAGGCAGTAAAAGATGCCTTCAATACTTGCTTAATTAGCTTTCACAGAATCACAGAATGTTAGGGATCGGAAGGGACCTCGAAAGATCATCTACTAGTCCAATCCCCCTGCTGGTGCAGGATTACCTAGATCATGTCACACAGGAACGCATCCAGGCAGGTTTTGAATGTCTCCAGAGAAGGAGACTCCACAACCTCTCTGGGCAGCCTTTGACACAAAACCAAAGGCTGTCAGGGCAGCCTACCTCTCTGGGTAGCTTTCCTCTACCACCACTTCTCTGCTACTTAAGGCAGCTGTAACTTAGAAAATAGATTTATTGACATTTTCATTACGATATTGCTGATAACTTGGGAAGAGCATCCCAATTTACTACCCAGAAGCACCCATACTCCACATTGTGGGAGAGATTGCCACTGCACTCTTGGCATAGACAGTGACTGTGATAACTTCATTTCGTTCCCCAGGAGTGCCACTGGTGTTGATTTGGAAGCCAAGCTTATTGTAATGAATGCCTAAGTAGGAAAGAAGTTGGATATCCAAGCTCATCCCCTTCAACTTCAGTAATTCAGGTAAAAATGAACCCAGATCAAAACCACCTTGCTTCCTCAGAGAGGAGGGGGTAAAATCTAGCAGCTGACTGACACAGTTTTGCAGTGACTACAGATTTACTTATTTCATAGTGGAGACAAGAAGTCAGATGCAGCCAGAGGCAGAAAGGAGCATGAGCAGCAGGTTAATCTGTTGTGCTGAGAAACACTGCTGCTGGGTTTACAAGGGTCAAGAGAGCAGCATCGAGGATGTTCTGCCTCCCAGATTGCTTGAATGACAGGAATCATGAGTTTTAGAGTGCAACCGGTTGAGTGACAGGTGGAGAGAGGGAATTCGAACTTTGGCTGAGAGAAAGAGTCTGTTTTCCTGAAAAAGAAAGCATAACATGGCTTTGGTTATAGCAAGAGAAGTTTGAAAACACTGAAATACAAGGAGTTTTATGGTTTGGAATCAGATTAAACATGCGTTCATATAAAAGCCAGAGCAATAAAGAGGAAACGAACATTTGAATTCTGGGGGTTTGGTGATGTTTGATGAGTGTTTGTATTGGGGTAGCTTGTGAGTGGCTGTTTGTTCAAATGAATAGGAAAATGTTAGTGGAAAAATCTGAACAAAAAAAAAATCTAAACAACAAACTCTGTCGCAAAATCGTGGTATTTGAGTTCCTCCTGCAAAGATACTGAGTAATTTTTTCTCCTATTCTGGCTTGAGTTTAAATATACATGTCAAATCTCAAATGGGAAAGGGGCAGACTGCAAGGAGAACTGAGGAGTGGAATATAAAAAAAGACATTTCAAAATCTTCTCATTTTTGTAGGTATAATAACAGAACAGCTTCTTTGTACCTCTGTGTTTGTAAGACTGAAGGATTCCATTGTGAGCCTGCTGGTATATATGCGCTTTACAGTTGTTTTTTTTTTTCCTGGAGAATGTTTTTTCAAATAGAAGTGCAGGAGGAGGAGAATGGTAAGTAAATTTCATTTTCTTGCTGTACCTTTCCCTCTAGCCTATTAAAAACTGTTGTGTTCTGTGCAAAGAGAAATGCACTGAATTGTATTCCGACTGGGAAGAACACTGGCACAAATATGTGCTGTAATTAATAGCTGTTCATCCAGCATCTGCTGGGCAGAGCAAACACCAGGGCCTCAAACCCACCATTTTTGGCTCTGAATGGGCAGCTGGTTTTGTGTCAACCTTGGCATAGATTATACGTAGTTGAGGGCTGCTTAATCAGTGTTAGTACCTTACAATATCCTGAGAGACAAATGCTATCTAAGATTGCCAGGATATTGTGCTGCCTTTCAATGACAGGCAAGAGACCCCCACATAGGAAGTATGATTTTCTGCTCCATCTGCTCTGGGTAAGTTAGAAATTGGAAAAGTAACTTTAATGTTTGTTTGTTTGTTTCGTGGGTTTTTTGGCTCATGGTCCCTGTAGCATTGCTAAGATATCAGGAAAGGTTCTTCTGTAGGGCGCTCAGTCTAAAATAACAATGTAGGTACAGGTTTTTTTAATAAGAAATAGGGGATTTATGTATATCCATGTGTGTGTACTCACCTTGAAGGTTTAGTATTAAATATTTTATGTTTTCTATTCTTGTCTCTAGTGTATTCAGGTATATACTAGAGGCATAGTAATTACAGAGAACAGAACAAAGAATATATGCCAACAAGGAAGAGAACTTCAGTAGTCTTTTGTAGTTGGTCTGCACCAACATAAAGGATAATTCTTAAATTATCTGCAGAACAAAGACAAGGACATTACCAATATTTCATTATATAGGGCCACTAATGGCTACAGTGATAATTAAAGAATCTTCTTCATTACAGAATTTCAGCAAGGCTGTCTATGAACTGGGCACTGTTCAGTTAAAACAAGTACCTTGTTAAACTTTTAAGTAAGTCTGCATTTTTTCAATCCAGCCTCAACATTTTTAGTGAGGTACTCCATCACAATAACACAGTATTACTCATGCTGAAAGACAGATATTTGATATTGTATACTAATTAGGGGTATATTCAAATAACTGCAAGTTATCATAGAATCATAGAATGGTTTGCGTTGGAAGGGACCTTAAAGATCATCTAGTTCCAACCCTCCTGCCATGGGCAGGGACACCTTCCACTAGACCAGGTTGCTCAAAGCCCCATCCAACCTGGCCTTGAACACTTCCAGGGAGGGGGCAGCCACAGCTTCTCCAGGCAACCTGGGCCAGTGTCTCACCACCCTCACAGGAAACAATTTCTTCCTAATATCTAACTAAATCTACTCTCTTTCAGTTTAAAACCATTCCCCCTTGTCCTATCACTACATGCCCTTGTAAAAAGTCCCTCTGTCACTTTCCTGTAGGCCCCCTTCAGGTACTGGAAGGTGCTCTAAGGTCTCCCCGGAGCCTTCTCTTCTCCAGGCTGAAAAGCCCCAACTCTCTCAGCCTGTCTTCATAGGAGAGGTGTTCCAGCCCTCTGATCATCTTCGTGGCCCTCCTCTGGACTCTCTCCAACAGCTCCATGTCCTTCTGATTTTGGGGGCCCCAGAGCTGGACGCAGTACTCCAGGTGGGGTCTCATGAGAGCAGACTAAAAGGGCAGAATCACCTCAAGTTACTGGCTGTAAATTAAAATATAATTTGATAAATACATGTTGTGACTGTCTTTATGCATAATATAATGCTGTCAGGGAATCAGGATTTTTCCCTTCTCCCTCTACTAATTAAAAGCAAATGAGGATATTGTGTCTAAAAACACTGCAGCTCTGTGCTACTGTGTAAGTAAAGTGTTACCATGATTCTTTCACTTGAATCTTTTAAATATGACATTTCAGAACATGGGAACACTCTGAGTGGGTGATGGCAGTGTTCTCATCCACATGTTTCTATGCTTGTAAATCTAACACTCAAACAAGGTGAAATCTTCAGGAATCCTAAACTACTGAAAAATCCACTACACTCTCAACACGAAATCAGGCTGGAGGCAACGCTATCCTTTACCAAAGCCTATTGAAGGCAGTAGGAGACTTTCTGTTCGTTTCAGTGGGTTTTGGATTAGACCCAAGTAGCTTTTGAAACCAATATATACTGTATGTTTTCTGGGAAATCAAACCAATATCCAGTTAGTCTCCTTACTTATGCTGTTTTACATTCACAAACACATTAAAATCCTGCATCTCATTGACGGGCATGTAGTCACCTAAATGTTTTGTGATTCTAGGTCATACATACCAAGGACTTTATCTTGCCTTTCTCTCCTTAGTAAAACAGTACAACAGAACAGATAAAACCATGATTGCCAACATGCATTGGGACTGCATGATTCATTCTACACACACATTTTTGCCATAATAGAAAAATACTTGGCTTCAGGGCCTGAATACTCACATCATTTAATTTGATGCTATTACAGTTTGACACTAATAGGCTGCTCTTACAAAGAGCATGTGAAGTACAACTTGAAAAAAACACTTTGTTAAGAATTGCAACATATAAATGAATGAATAGCCTGGGTGAAATTTAGATTCCACTCTTTTACCTTGACTTCAAGAAAGCCATTATTCCACCTGCCTTTTTCTCATAGTTTCCCATCAAGCTTATGAAGGGCAAGAAATCAGCAAACTGAATAAAGTACTCTTCTCATTACCCACGTTTCATAAAGAGATCTGAGATCAAAAAAATACTAATAAACTTTAAGGGCAAAAACTGTATTTCTCATTTTATCGTGCAGATTTGTCAGGCTTTGATGGTAGAGGACAAAGTGTCTTGTTCTTTTGTTGTTGTTTGTTTTATTCTTTCCCCTGAGGAAAAATAAGGAAAATCTGGAAATCTGGGGAGCTGCTGAGGGAGGAAAAATGATTTTTTTGTGAAATACTTTGAATGAGTACTGAAAGAATTCTCAATGTTGAAAATTATATTACTGCTACACTTTAATTCTTCCAGATGTGTTCTAAAATTAATTAGGATTTCAAATTATGTGATTTTATTTCAAATTTATACCAGTGTACAGGTCCAATGCCTATATTCGATGCATATCTATATCCCCTGGAGCAACTTTTCCATGAATATGTAGGAATGCCACATTCATTTTCCAGTTTTTACCTCTACAAAACATACTTTTCTTCTGCATCTGCATTAAAGCATTATGTTTTTAATATGGGGTAGGGCTCGGAAGCAGTATGTAAATACCTTTCTGCTAAAAAGTCAATAATATTGATGTTTTGTATTTCCACTGTTTTATTTCTTCTTACTTTACAAATGTCTACAGGCAAACAGTAAATGTAAATACCTTAATATGCAAAACAGCTCCATCTGAAATATTGCATATATTTGTTATTATTCTAAAATAAAGAACATATAGGTATTTATTACATAAACCTGCCCAGCGGTACTTTGTTTCATAAATAAATTATGCATAATACATGTTTCACTCTTAAAAAAGTAATTAAGTCTTACTTTCAATGAGAAAAATAACTAATGTAGATGTATTTATAATTCAGTTTCCTTCCTCTTTCTCTTAATCTGATAGAAATGGAGCTGTTGCATTTTTCTTTGTGTTTTTCTTCCCAGACTTTCAAACTTTCTGTAAACTTTTTCTCTCCAGATAAATACCTTATTGCATTTATATAAGGGATACCACACCTACATGTAATGAGCAGTAATACTACAATTTCTTAAATCCAGTTTCTCCTCTGATTTATTTGAATGACCTGCTTTTGGTTTGTGGTAACATCTTTCTGTGATGCTGAGAACTCTGCTGCAGACTTCAGGACCAAATTTTCTGTCTTTTCACCCTTACTTTTCTTAATAGCTCACTCTTGGCAAAGCGGCTATTATGGAATTTATTTTTTCATTGCTCCATATTCTTTCTTTCCTCTCCACTTTGTCTTGGCTAGTGTGAAATACCTGTTCACTTAATTCTCTCCCTCTCTCCCATCTTTGTTGCCTCTGTTATTGATACCTTTTATTTTTCCATCAAATTATCAAGTCTCCAAACTTATGAATAAGCCTCCAGAATGTGACCTTTTCAGCCCACGAGTAACATAAACAAGGAGTCCAAATTTTATGAATGGTTTTACCCAATGCTTTTACTTACCAGGGGACCTGAATTGGTGACAGAACCAGTAGCTCCCTCAATCCCCATCTCAAACCTTCAGACTGAAAATTAGCATTTCTTTTCTTGCTTTTTAATAACCTCACTTGTCTGAACACAAATCTTCTGCGTCTGTATGTGTCCCCCTATCTTTGTGTCAAATAACTTATTGCCACTAGAATAAATTATTGACTGAGCTAGACACCAGCAAAGAATACCCTTTTGTGGCAGCATTTTACTACAAGAGATTTCTAGGCCTGAATGTGCTTCTGTCTTGTACAATGGTGAGTTAAAGTTGACACAGTTAATTTTGTGTGGAAGCTGACCTAATCCGCAATGAGATTAGTGAAAGGAAAAGTGATCAAAAGGCAGGCAGTGAAAATAATGGTTCCAAACTATGAGAGAAGACCTCAGGTTTTATTGATTTCCTGCTTTCTCTGCTAAAACCAGATAGATTCTGGCACACCAAAGGTAGGATCTTTCTTAACGTAACCTCCTAAACATTATCTAGTCAAAGCTGGCCATCCAAGCTGTCTCTTGTGGAGAGGGATGGAGATAAAGAAGGGCCACTGGTTTGCAGGAGCTGTCCATACTCCAGATGGTTTAGGATAAATGAGATTGAATCTCCACTTGCGAAGTGGTGGTGAGTGATATGGGGATGAGATATGGGGAAAGGTGGATGGCACAGGCTTTACATCAGCTGGGAGCTGCATGCAGAAAGGATATTGTCTTATACAGCAGAAGAGCAGACTGACTGTGTTTTCTAATCTGACCTTTTGGGCATCACTCAAAGCCTGTGACAATCATTGGAAATATTCCCATAGCCTTCTATGAGCTGCAGGCTGGATCAGGTCTCAGCTGGCAAGGAGGTGCTCAGAACAGTGGACTAGTCTTGCTCTCCGTAGTTCTCAGTCCCGTCTCTGTGTTTGTGTGTACATTAAAGAGAAGGAAGAGAAAGACCAACAGAGTCACAGGAGGCTGCTTGAGAAGCCAGTGCCTGGCTAGTTTCGTGCAAGCATTTGCTTTTTGAGTGCTTGCGCTACAGAAGTTGGGGAAAGGGACTGGGAATAGAGAGAGGAGATTGATTTGTTTGACAAGCATTTCCAGTGTGTCCATCTTTATAATTCAACCTGATGTCTCTATCTGAACACGTTTTATTGTTGCTGTTTGGGACTAAACTGTCACCCAAAGTGCCTGCTAGGAATTTTCTAATTAACATGCTAATCAAGATTCACCTCAAGGTGTTGTTTAGATTCATTAGTAATACAAAGAAGTAGCTAACAGACATGTGTGGCAAGACTTGAGGAAATGAATGTATCCAGAGAATACTGTCTGCTTGTACCAAAACCATCAAGGACATGAAAATAACAAATTAATTAAAGTCGGTTATTGTGAGTCACAAGGCCACATTAAGTGTCCGGTCTTAATGAGTTAGTATTGGATTGTGCTTTGAGGAGACAGAGCGGTAAGGTGCTACCCTGGGGGAGTGCCTTACATAGGGGAGAAATTTGGAAACTTAATCTTGTGACAAAGGAAAGCAGCCTTGAATAGCAGGACTCTGCAAGATACTGATTTGCACTACCTTCAGAGAGAGGAGGCTCACGGAGTGCTTCAGTTGTGCAATTCTCTGCTGGCACTTGAAGCCATATCATTCAAGGTCAATATCCTCATCAGTCTCCCTGTAGCATAATGCCACCAGTTATCAGGTCCCTCCAGCTTCCTGGAGGGAAGCTTCCCTTCGGCTGCGCACTAGGGCCTTTCACACTGTGTGTAAGTAAGTTCTGTGTTTAAACCTAGCACTGGCAAGTTACTGTGGAGGAAAGAGAATTTCCTCTGGAGGAGGCCATGAGACCTGTAGCTGAACTACAGTTTTGCAAAATCCAGGATCCTCTACTGTATCACGAGGTATTACCTAAACAACAGGGCTCTGAAGTGAGCCAGCTTGACCTGGCTGGCTGTGAGTACACAGATGGGAACAAGCAGACAACCAGAAGCACTGGCACTTCCCGCTGCAGAGGTACAAAACGTTTGTAATGTCTTCCACATGTTAGCATAAGAGGCACCTCAGAATCATGAGTGATAAATGACTGCAGCACAACTTATTTCCACTACAGGGAAAAGCCTTTGTAGGCAATAATTCTGGCACCTGTGTCTATTAGCAACACATTAGTGGGAAGCTTGAAAATAAAGCAGGGTGGCATAATAAGGTTAACAATCTCACCATGTGCCTGAATACATTCATCTGGGTGGAATTTATATTACTAATTGACTTGGTAAGAAATCCTTCAGTCAGCCTCTGCGGACTCAAGGGAAGTATAGCTTTCTGTTTTGTTACCTGGACAAGAATCAAGGATTAATCTTGAGTTTAGCCTGTATTTGAGTTATGAAAACAAAAGTCTGAAGGCTATAGGAAGTCTCTTAGGGAAGGCACTCATCTGCCATTGAAGATTTAAGGCTAAACTTGCTATCTATTGTGTATATTGCAATCAAGTAATCTGATAACATTGTAAAATTACCACAGGTCTTGCTTGTAGTAACAGACTAGTTTAGAAGGGTTTGTTATAAGTGTCAGGCTGTGATTCGAAAATGGTTTGGAATGAAAACTTTTTTTAAGATGTGAAAAAGTCTCTTAAAATCAAGCTATTTGACCTGTACTATTTAAGTTACAAAATCTGACATGATAGTCAACCATCATGAATGCATAGTTTCCTGAGATTTTGAAGCATGTTAAATTACCAATAAGATGTGTGGACATTAATAGATGTGCATATGTTCTCATTGTCATGGTCCATTCCAGTTTAGATAGAATATCATGATCTATTAGATAAAAACCTGTGTATTATAGCTGGTTTGCATGATTTTTTTTTTGCCTTGCAGTCTCTTTCTCATATCAACAGGAGATGACAGGCTGTAGCAATCAGTGCACACAAGGGGACTGTGCACAGCCTTGAAAGCATAATTGCTTTGTTCTTGGCCTGTACTCAGCTGTTCTTCAGTGCAGCAGCAGGGTTTTATATTTTGCTGGTTTGCCTAAAAATGTTAAAAGGAAGTTACAGACTCAATACCTGTGTAACTGTGTGTCCGTTAAAGGTTTTTTGGTAAATTATAACTATTTGTTTGAAAAGAAATAGTACTGGCGTGAACTCATCTTGCTAGCCTGTGTTTGAGTAACTGTGAGTCACCAAGGTCATGGACATTTTGCCTTTTCAGATCATTTTTGAGGGAAATAAACAATAATGGCTGTAAATTGCATGTGTGTAGATGGGGGGAGGAGGAGGTGGGCAGCTATGGAAGAAATTATATTTGTATCCTGTGGCCTGTCTTTGCTCTGTAAATAGGTACATGATGATAGATAACCAGCATACGTTTACCTTGCTATGTCAAATTATATAAGTGGAATGAGATTACACTTAAAACTAAAAGCTGCAAAATTAAGGCCAATTGGATGAGAGGACTTCATGAATCTGTATCTATAATCTAAATTCAGGGGACTCGAATATGGATGGATTTATGGATTTACAATTTCTTTTGCTTGCGTTGCTGTGCAGAGCAAGAGGTAATCTTGGTACTTTTACCTGTGAGTTTACTGCCCATATGAGTCTAGGGTTGACACCAGATTGGGCAACACATCCCATGAGTGTTATGCTAGGAAGTAAAAATTATAATTGCAGGTTAGAATCGACAGGGAAGCAATAGACTCCATTGAAGGCACGCATGCTAATCACATGCCTTGTAAATCTGTTTACAAGAAAGCCCGAGTTGTATTTGTCTTTCCTCAGTATCCTGGAATATTATGGAATGGCAAGTAAGGTCTTGCTATATGGCCAGGAGGGCAAATTACTTCTAGATCTCTGAGCCTTTAATCTTAGTCTTGCAGATTATCAGTTCACTTTTTGACCAGGACTTGTCATTGCACCAGAAGGACCTCAGTCATTTGCTTAAACTAGTACCAAAAGCAACAGTAGTAACATTTCCCACATAATCTGGCTGAGCTTTAGGTGCATGAAGATTTGATGCTGAACAGCATTGCTTCCACTGTTCTCACACAATTTCATCTTCTGCAACAGAATCTTTGTGCTCCTAGCTTTCTTATTCTAATTAAAGGTAAAAACGAGTCTCAACAATTTGTTCATTCACTCAGTCAGAGAAGTTATTTCTTTCTTGGCTAAATCTACTGTGGAAAAAACAAAGCAAGCTGAAACAGAATGTGCTTTAATATTGAACCTGAAATGCAGTAAAGGAAGAAGTCTATGGAATCACGTGGTAAGGCTTTCTTCCATGACAATTTATTTTCTAAATAACATGTTGAAAAATTTCTTTCTAGTTCCTCTTAATTACCAGCCAGTTTTAGAAACAATATCTTAAAATTCTTAGAATTGGTGTTACAGGGGAACTTCACTACAGACCATGGCTGAAAAGTTTTCATCACATTTGAAGGAAAGAAAGAGATTTATGCTAATAGTTTCTGAACTGATTGAATCTCAGTCTTGTTTTCTAGTGTAGCTTTTTGATATACCATTTATACTTGCTCATGTTTTTTCAGCAGGTTTTTTTATTAAGTACTTTTTCTCCAACTTTCTCTTTGAGAATAAGATGAAATAGGTCACATGATGGCTATACCCTTGATGTCTCCTATTTGAGGCACTCGTTCCATTACACAACAAAGAGTACTTCTGAAGAATTATTTTCAGATTCACTTTTAAGCCCTTTGTCCCATTCTGCCATCTCTTCCCGCTCTTTATTTCAAGTGCTGTTTGGGTTGTTAAGCTATTTCTTAAACGACTGGGTTAGAATAGTCATCGTCCCAGTCAGATGTTGCAGATTCTATAATACACTCTATGAAGGCCATTTTCTACAAGATATTGAAAAACCTAAATTTTATTCAAGTATTCTAACAATCAACTGTCAGCATTGGCAAGTCTTTAATCAAAGTTTCGTTATTCATAGAAGATCAACAGCTTTAGTACTTCTGATTCAGTTGTTCATATCACATCAAGGAATATGAAACCAAATCTAGTAGAAATAAGGATCAGCTACCATTCTATAGTTGCACAAAACAGTGACAGGCATCTGATGTGACTGATATGGGATCACAGAATATGGAAAACTCTTTTGATTAACAGCATGAATAAATACTTTGAAATTGTTTTCACCTTTGATAAATACAAACACAGAAGAATGACTTGCAACAAACTATGTTGTAAAGTAAATTATTTAAGTTATCAATTGACAGACTGCTATCTTTATAAACTTACTGTTCTAGGTTCATCATTAGGTGTTTTACTGTGTGTTATGCTATAAATGTCATTATATATGTCAAAAAGTGCCAACTACTTGTTACTGAATTTAAAATGACTTTCAGAATAATCTGGATATTTGGAACTTCTTTTGTTTCTACTTGTGGTATTGGAGATACTTAACAAATCCAAATACTTTGGATAAATGAATACTTTCTCTTTTTCTCATGCTTTCTGTGTATGTTCTTTAGAAAACTTTACTAGAGATTCCATGATTGGAAAATTATAATTCTTTAAATTTTAATATATTTGAATATAGTTTAACTTCCACTTAAATGTTGCTGTTTGAGTGATATATCTGTAAAACACTTTTATTGAAGACTTTCAAAATTTGCCAGACATGGTTCAACCAAATATATTTTGTCATGTTCTTCCAGTGTTCGCCTAGTTTCATTACTTTACAAAGTAGTTACTGCAAAATAGCGTTTCTTTCCAGCAGAAGCAATCTGTGAATTGTTTCATTGTCCTTAATAAATGGAACAGAACTTTCTCAAAACTACTCCAGTATTTAAGATGACATCTCTTGCTGTTCACGGAGAAAGAAATATGGCTCCATAAAATCAGGACTATTGCAGGAATCTTCCTACTAAGCAGGGAAAGAAAAGTATGGACTATTTGTAAGAAGCGTGTTATTTAAACTCCAGTGCATCTAACAGAACACTAGTCTTCCCTAAAGTACAGCTGAACAGCTTTGTCCAGCACCATTGGGTGAAGTTATTGATGCCTACTAAGGTCATTACCTTTTTCTTTCTATCTTAGATAGCATTGTGAACTATGTGTTAGTTGGTTTCCGTATTTATTGAGTTTTCACCTTGTTAAAAAAGATAATGTCAGCATGCTTGCTCTGACTGGATACATTTATATGTATTTATTTTTATGCTCCAGGTGACAAGGACTGCTAAAACGTTATTTCTCCAGTAAGTCTTGAAAACCCTAACTGAGGGGAATGTACTACTACTCTTCAATCTGCTATTGTTGTTGGGCTTACCTTCTTGACTGCATTAGAAACTGCTTAGACTTGCATTATTTTGTATCCCTATTTTAATATCACTTGCATTAATAGAGGACTGGCAGATCACTAGCAGTGTTTTTATATTATCTACTTGCCAAAGGATTTCTGGGCTGTTTTGTACATACATACTCGGCTACAATAGCATGTAAACTGCACAAGACTGCATAATATGTTAAGTGCATAAATTAAAACACCAGCACATGATAGACACAAACCTTATCTGCAATTGTTCAAAGTACATCAGTGTTGTATTGTGTGAGCTGTGAAATTTTAAGCTCTGTTGCTGCCTGTTCATCTTGATCTCCCAGTCATGACTCATGGGATATTACACTTTCTGCATTTAAGTGGAAGGTCCAGAATCACATGGAAGTTATTGGGGGAAAAAAAAAAGACTAATATATCGGTATTTTATGATCTTGGTTGACACCAAAGATTCATTGCACTTTATAAAAGTTTTTTAAAATTCATCGTACTTTACCTATTTGGATCACTCATTGTCTTGGATCTTTTTGAATTTGCAGTTCTAGCAAGTGCCAAGTAAGGCTATTGCATCTGCAGCTAATATGATTACTGAACTGCCAAGAGTGGTTTTGGAATCTCTCTGAAGAGTTGATAGCCCTGCTCTGTTTTAACTAATTTCAGGTAAATAATCTGCTAGTCTCTTCAATTGTTTTCAGAGTAATAAAAAAAACAGGGTCTAATTTCAGTTAAATCTTGAAATGTCAAAAAAACCTGAAAAGAACTCTTGATAGAAATATTTGCAGTCTTTAACATTTGCCTACAGACTCAAAGTTTAATTTAAATAAACTATGTGGCCTTAAAACATATTTTGAAGCTTAATCACTTAGTGACTGACTTCCTTTGGGAAATCTATTGTGTTTTAGGGTACCTGTCAAGAGACTTGTGTTGCACAGTGCTCCTCCTTCCCCCCACAGGGCATTGGCTGACAGAGCTCTTTTTGTTGTTTTCTGTTCATCTTGAAAGTACTCTGTTGAAGCTGCTGCATTGTTAATGAAAACATGCTGTGTAGTGCCCAAGATGCTCTCCTTTGAAAAAGGAAATTAAATTTTAAAAGCTTAATTAAGATAATGTTGAAGATCAAGTTTACCTACAAACAAACGGTATCAGAGTTAAGGGAGTGAATGCTGTTATGCCAAAGAGATTCCAAGACAGATATCTTTAAGCTGATCTTGCGCTGTTTTATTTGTAAGCAATTGTATATCTTTCTTATTTATTGCTCATCACTAGTGAGGTAGCAGATAAATTAATTTGTGATATCACAGACAGAGAGGCTTCCTCATTACCATCAAGTTAATTTGTGCTATTAAATGTGTCTGCTACCTTCCCACTCATATTATGAGCCGTTGTAGGACATGTCCTATTGCAGAGAAGCGTGTTCCGTGAACACTTGCTAATTAGAGAAATGCAGTGCAGCCTGTGATTAAAGCATTTATATTTCAGAGTGTTCTGAGGACCTGGTATGAAGTAAGAAAATGCTGAGTGAGCTTCATTTATGGGAATTTTTATTAGTATCCACAGGTCTGCTGAAGACTACTGTTGGGATTTGGTCTGGTATGCACATACGGATATGATATTAGTGGCTTGTTTATGAAGTGAATGATGCCTAGTGTCGTATCAGTAGACATTTAATTTTAGACTCATAAAAAGAAATTCAGGCCTTGCTCCAGGTTTCACCTTTAACTTTTCTATAGATGACTGTCTTAGTCCAAGAAGTCAATTAAGCTTCATGACAGTTCCACTGCTTTTTCACCTGTTGATTACAGAATTAGGGTAGTCTGACAGCTACCTGATAAATCTCCTATATTCTGAAGGACCTAAGAACCCAAACTCCTTTTAGTCATTAGAAAAACATAGGAAGTATAGAGATTATTTCTTTCTGAGATCAAATACAAACTATTTTTTTTATCTTTAAAGTAGTTTGGCTAGGAATAAAAGTATTGCTTACTCTGTTCTTACAGGACATCTGGGTGCTTGTAAGTAGTGCTAAAACGTGGGACAGAAGAAATTTTGGGTATTTGATAGCACTTACCAAGATACAAAAATAAAAGTAGGATGCACATCATTACATTGAAGGATGTGGAGTTTGTGTGAATGGATGTTCAAGATATGTAAACTGCCAGCCTGGAACAGGATTAATAATTATCACCACTTTTTCCATCCAGAAGAAAGACTTCACTAGGATGAAGATTGTCAAGTGTGATTTTATAGAACAGAAACAAACACAACTGGATTGGGGAAGAAGGAGGACAGCAGGAGAAGGGGGAGCGATGGGCACTTTCTGCCTTTCATCCCTGCACTCTATACTGAATTTAAGCACAGAAATGTTTAAGGCTCCATTCTCTGCTTGCCAAGGCTTGTGGTCCTTGTGTTCAAGTCTCTTACCATCTGATCTCTATTACAACATACTCTTTAAGAGGAGTTATTCATAAAACAGCTTCCTGAAATAGAAGTAGTAGTGGGTGGGGGTAGTTGAGCCTGCCACAGCAAGCAAGGAAAAACTCACATTAAAAATATGAAAGATGCAAGCCATTTTATGTGACCCTTTTGAGGTCTATCAAAAGGCTTGACTCTGTGGAAGCAGATGCAGAACTGAGAAGCTGAGTGGGAAAGTCTTCTTAAGACTCCTGAGCACATTATTACAAATCTCACGTGTGCTTGTGTCAGTTAGATAGTGAGTCTTCTTCAGGGAATATGTCAGAGTGACATTCAGTGACAACACCTGGAAATATACCACATTATTAATGGTAGGCAATTCTCACAGGCTGCCTTCTTTCCCTGCCTGCTCTTGGCCAAATAATAAAGGAATCCTCTCTGACAGTGGATCACAAATAGGAGTCTAAATCTTCTTATATTGAAAAATGTTCCATGTCAATGTGTCTTAGCCAGATAAACAGTATCAAACAGAATTAACTTTAACATGTGGGAATGCTGCAGTTTCTTGTTGTAGGAGATCAATGCAGGCTCCTAGGTTTCTACTTGGAGAGGCCTCATGTTCACTAGCTCAACTCTGCTCCATTGGACGTACTCCTTTCTGTGGGGCAAGGCAAGGTTCCAGACCCTGTTAAGCTTTAAATCTCTAGTGAAATGAGATTTCCCCCCAAAAGAAACATTCTCCTTTGCTTGCTTTTTTATTCAGGCTAAGTCACAATTCATTTATCTGTCTCTCAATCACTCTTCTGGGGTCAAAACAGTTTCTCAGTTGTAAATGCTTAGCTCTAAAAGATTATAGCAGGTGTGTTTCCCGATTAAAATATTTCAAAATTTGGTCCTCTAGGAGCAGCACGAAAAATCCAACGTTAGTGCTCAACAGAGAAAAAAAAAAAAAAATGTTAGATATGAGTCACAGTTCATGACTGTCTGAGACTGTGTATTGATAGCACTCAGTAGATATATGAAGAAAGCAATTTTCACGTACCAGCAATGAATCAAGCAGGAAGCTTTATTTACATGTGCAAGTGCACACGTGCACACACACGCACACACACAATTTCCTGTGGGTTCACTATAGCAACCTGGCTTCCAGATGTTCATTTCCAACACAGCCTATAATTCAATGATGCCTAAGATCAGAACTCTGTTTTGGGCCCTCTGAGCCCTGTCCTTCTACTCTACTCTCCCCTGGACTACTTCTAGTAGTTGCTCTAGAGATGTGCACCCCATTCCTGGACAGCTGCACAAGACCACTGAGCATGGTGCGTCCCACACAGACACTCTTTCAGAAACTAGTCTTGTTTTCCCTTGCTGTAGTTTTGGCCTGGAGATGCTTTCAGTGATAGGCGCCTTCCTTCTTGTACTTGAGCATGGGATTTAGGCACAAAGAAATCAGATTTCTGCTTGCCTAAGCTTTGTGAGTGACGGGTCTTGATGGCTGTCCGCATACCCTCTGTAGAGAAATCTCTTACGGTAAATAGTAATCATTTTTTTATAGTCATGAAGCAGCATACTCTCTTGAACTTGTGCTTATGAAATACTATTGGTGTTTTGCTTTGTTTGCAAGTTTTGGAGGCTGGGGAAGAATTTCTCATGCAAGTTAGACTGACAAGAGGCTCTGTGGACTCTTTCACTTTAGGTTAATTAATTGGGGACTATGGGCAGGGTTAAAACGTGGTATGCCTGGCTGTGATTTATTTCTAGCTTTTGGCTGGTATGCAATCAAGCTGAGGGTCAGAAAACAACCACTTCCCACAAGTAAATGTAAGTCCTTTCTCCTATTTAGTACCCTGGAGGAGAAGGAAACCCGAGATTCTCACACACACAGCCTTCAGGACACACATACGCCCTTTTCCAAGAAAGTGAAAGAAAGGTTTCAATGGTATAGGGCTGAGGGTGGCCAGCCTCGACAGTTTATTCATTGGTAGTTGTTAGACATCATGCAATATAAAGGAAGCAGGGTTTTAGCTGTTTCACTCAAAAACATAGTTGTGCTTTTCATTTTGAAGTGTATCCATTTGTGTACTTCTCTTCAATCCACTGTTCTCCAGCTTATACAATACTCAATTATTTGTAGGCATTCCAATTTATCTTTTAAAGTCAGTAATTCTCAGTCATTCACAAGTGCTCAACTATGAACATTCATTTAAAGAAGACATGTGGCAACTTTCCTGTCCTCTCTTCAAATGACTTATAACTAAAAGCAATATGAACCACATATTTGAGTGTACTATTCCTCATTTGCAATTTGAGCATACCATATTAAATGTTTGCAAAGACTTGTGCAAGGAAAGCTTTTTCACTGTCGTATTTAGGAAATGCAAACAAAAAGGAATATGAACAAAGAAAATGGATATTCACATAACATTTTTAATGTGTTCTGTGGGCTGTCTGTAGAGATTAATTTTTTTTCTGTTTCCTCATTCTTCTATATACAATAAGCAACTAAAGTAACGCCTGGCACCAGATCAGGGTTTTTTTTACGCCTAGCCACTCTTGCAGGTCTTGTGGGTGGATTTTTCCACTTTTACTAGTTCTAACTAAGGATTCTCTTAAAGTGGAGAAATCCCAGGTGACCAGGAGCAGAAGAGATTGTTCTTTATTTCTTTTCTCCGGGAGCTCCTAGTACAAGTAATGCCAAAGGAGATGGCAGCTGATACAATTTAGAGTACACTAATGCACTTCCAGCTTGGCCTGGAATTGAAGGCAAGGATACAGGGACTTTCCATTTGCCTTTCTGTCAGGCTGGTTTAGCTATTTGCATTGTAATAGTGTGGAGAAGTCATTTGTTTTTTAGTGTACTTCAAAACATATTCAAAGTTACATCCTCCGAACAACATGGTACTATTTGGAAATCTAGGTACATTCTGGGAAGAATACTGAAACGAAATAAGCGAAAAGCCCTAGTATTTGTTTTCTTGCAGCAGAAAATATATATTTTCTAAACACTTTATGCAGAGTTTAATAAACCAATGATAGAGTGTTAAATCACAAGAACATGGATGAGATTTACCTTCTTTAGCCATGAAAAAACCCCTTTGATTTGTGTGGAAAAGTTAATCGAGTCTTATAGGTAAGAACATTTAATTCATGTCAGGTAATAAACATTAAAGAGTAGAAAATTTGAATGTAGACTTTCCATTAATTTCTAAAGGTAGATAATAGGAGTCTGTGTATGACCAGTCATGGAGAACTAGGAACCTGCTTCAAAAAGTTAGATGGTAAGGTGCAGTGGGAATTATGCCTGCAGCTACATGAGTTGCTGACTGGATATGAGAACCTGTCACAACGAGGACAGTGAATGGATTGCTGAAATAGGTTGTGCAAATCTCCATTCTTTGGGATTTTCATGACCAGAGTGGATAAAGCTCTGGGTAACCTCATCTGACCTTGTAGGTCACCTTGCTTGAGCAGGAGGTTGGATTAGAGACCAGGTGAGGGTCCATATAACCTGAATTATCCTATGATCATATCCTGTAATGCAGTATGCTGATGAAGCCAGAGGGAGGGAGCAACAGGGAGGGGGTCAAAGGTAAAAGACATACCAACAAACAGAGTAGTTAACCTAAGATGGAAAAGGTGGATGGTGCCTAGCACTCTGTGGAAATTTGAACCACTTTGTAGCAATTATTAATGTGGACCTCACTGAAGTATGAGCATAGAGATTGTAGTTTTTGGGAACCTGACTGAGCACGGGCAGAATGGGAACCAATAATATTAAGTACTTTTCTCCACCTCTTGTTGAGTTAAAGGAGATCCAGAGTTAAATTAAATTTGACTCATTTACATCTTGATCCTGCCTTGTACTTAAGAACTTTGAAATGAATGTTGAGGGAAACTGGAAGGAGACATGGCTCAGCAGATGATTGGTGTATATACAGACACAGTAGTGGGCCATTATGACAGAACTGAACTATTTAGTACCTCTTTTCTGTTTCATACTGTCTGCAGCCCTGACATCTGATGACGAGTGTCTCATAGGTGGAAATTAACTCCCTTGAATTGGAAGGATGTAGGAACATTTTTGATCTGGGGGATTATCAGTTATACAATTACAATTATCATTGTGTTTTATACAAACGAAAATGTTGTACAAAAAGATGTTGCCCATGTATGTTTATAGTTGGCCAATGGAAAAAACATGTAGTGTTACTGATCATTTGATGAATGTTAGCTAAAATGTCTGGAAATGCGTTTAATTTCCTCAACCTTTATCCCTTTCCTAAGTTTAAGATCAAATATGAAAAATCTGTTAATGCTTGTTGAAAGTATGAGCAATGCCCATTTGCTCTCTGAGCTTGATTTTCTCTGTCTATAGCTCAGCAAATGTCCCCTTCGATCAGGCAGAAACATCACTGTGAGGGAATGCAAGATACTGCTGATGAGAGCAACATTGATGTACTTTTAGTTCCTGCTGTCAAATGAAAACAAATTACCTTGATTTATATTTTTTAATGGCAATTCCACTTACCCAGAGGTGGATGAGAGGAGAAATGACATGTTATTTTCACTTGCATGTTGTTTGTAATTTTAAAATCCACAGTCAGATGATAGCTGAGATCCTGTGAGCCAAGAGCTTGCACCACTTTTGTAGTGTTTTTCCACTGCTTTCTTCTTGTGGCTTTTTAATAAAAGATAAATTTAAGGCCAAAAGAAAAAACACATATAAACTTTACTTGAAAACAAAATGTTTCTGTAGAGCCTCAGTAAACCCAGGCTTAACAGCAAACTCTGAAAGAAGCTATCTAGCTCTGCCTAGATGAAAAGAAAGTAAAACAAGCCTATAAATACATTGATGATGATGATGATGATGATTACTATCATTATTATACTTATTGTTGCTCTAATAAATAATGCAGTAAGCTTTAGCTGGGTAGCTTGAGATGTCTTGGCAGAACTATCTGACTGACACCACCAAGAAACGCACCTATTTAATTTGAGATCTGTTGCCAAGAGTTTCACTTATAAAGCACAAGCAAAATACTGTTTGTGCCATTTTATGACCATCACAGTCCTGATAATCCAAGCCCTGCTGGGAGTGTGCGAAGTAGATTCATAAAGGAATTTTTACTCTTCAGCAGTCAATTTTATGGACCCTCCTGGAGTTAATGGCAGAGTTCAGAGCTTATAGATTTAAGGAGAATTAAGGGCTATGAACAGAAGTAGGTAAGGCACCATGGAAAGCCTACTTAGCCAGCAGGATACAGAAAAAAGATGAAGAAAGGGCAGGATCATCCAAGGGACTGTAGGAATACCTTGTGAATTCCCTTTCCTGGAGCCATGCCATTCTGGTCAAGACAAAAAAGTTAGCAAGCAGGAGAATGTGATAAGATTTTAGGAGATCCTCTGTTTTGTCTAAGAGCTTATTCTGGATAATCTTAAACTGGACCAGCTCTACCCTGTACCCAGAATGTTCAGAGAAAAGACATTATGAATGCTTGGCAATCCCATACATGAGTGTTGAGTGCAAATCAGAGAGGTTTAAAACAAGTGGGGATTTAGCTGCAGGATTTTCTAGTTGCAATGGGGTCTGTGCCAGCCAGCAGTGACATAAGTATACAGATTCTCTTGCAGGGGTTCTTAATGGAAGCTCTGCTGCAAAGTAGGGAGAGACAGAATATCTTCAAGAGCTATATTATTCTCATATTGCTCCTCATACAATGTTAGAATAAAATTACACTTTCCCTGCTTCTTGTATGACACTTAAGCTATTCTGCTCTGTTACACTCAACTATTGCCTGGAAAGCTCAGCTAGCTACAGGACTGCAACATTATTTATGTAGAAGTGGGGCACCACTGTTGAAGGATTTTGAAGACCTTAATGCTAGGAATTAAAATGACAGCTGATGACCTACAAGTGAACAGAATGTAGCATTATCCCCCAAGATATAAGCTTAATTTATGCATTGGTTTATTATTTATGATGAATCTGTCACGTGCATTTGAGAAATTACACATCAGGATCTATAATAATCTTACAGAATATTTTGTAACCTGTGGCTGCTAAATTGATAACCTTGGGCTCTTTACTGACGCAGCTTTGCTTGTACACTGCATCCCATCCTCTTACTCACCAGTTCTTCTATGGAAATAAGGAGACATTCGTCTCTTAAAATTACCTCTTTTGAAGGACAGTGTACTCTCTGATTCATCTCATCAAAGCAAGGCACTTTTTTTTTTTACCTCCTTTGCCTCATTTAGGCATTCCTTGTCAAACACCAAATCCAAGCCTGAGTGACTGCTGGCCTGGGAGGTCTGTTTCTTTTATACACTCTGCCAAACCCTGGCATATGGCCTGGAAGGAGCTTAAAGCAAACCTAGCTCATTTCCACTGAGGTCTGATAGGTGTGGGAATTCCCCCGAGGTAGTACAGAAGTAATTTTCTCATCAGCTGTCAATGGTCCCAATCCACATGGCATAGATAATTTAAGCATCTCAAAAGGGTAGCTTTAATTTAACAGTAGCTCAGACAGGGTCCATGACCTTGAACAAAAACATGTGTTTTCTCCCTGGTTTGTGGAACTCTGCTGTATTTTATTGACCTCCTGTTTATTTCATATGTCTAATGAAAGTGGTCACTTTCGCAGAAGATACATATGAAGTGTTCTGTGAATTCTTGCAATAATGTTATTGTTGGAGGCCAGTTTTATGTGCATGGAAGAACTCTGTCATTGCATGGAGTTTGGCTGAAGGGAGAACATCCTACGGAAACTTGTGTCATCACCTAATAGAAAAAAAACTTTTTTTTTTTTGTCTTATGTTCAGCTTTGCCTGTCAAATGACAAATCCAGCCACTAAAGACTGTTGAGTGAAGACCTTTTACAGAAAATGATGTGTGTTGTATGTTTGTAGGTGACACTCCTGAGGTAATATGCAGAATCATGTAGTAAATGTGCACTGTACTTTGCCTCTGGCAAGGGTTAGTTGCAATATTCAGTTTAGTAACTGAACAAAGGAACAGAGTGTGGTGGGTTAACCTTGACTGGATACCGGGTGCCCACCAAGATACTCTATAACTCCCACTCCTCAGCAGGATAGGGGGGGGGAGAAAATAAGATGGAAAGAACTTGTGGGTCAAGATAAAGGCAGTTTAATAAAGCAAAACTGTGTGCGGAAAACAAAAGATTTATTCTCTACTTCCCATCAGCAGGTGATGGGCAGCGGGGCTTCAGTACATGTAGCAGTTGCTCTGGAAGACAAACGTTGCAATAGTGAATGCTCACCCCCCTCCTCCTTTCTCTGAGCTTTCACTGCTGAGCAGAGTCATGTGGTATGGAATTTCCCTTTGGTCACTTTGGGTCAGCTGTCCTGGCTGTGTCCCCTCCCAAGATCTTGCCCACCCCCAGCCTGCTGGTGAGGGGGGAGCATGTTGGAGAGCCAGCCCTGATGGTGTGGGAGCACTGCTCAGCAGCAGCCAAATCACTGGTGTGTTATTAGCACCTTTCTAGGTACCACTGCAAAGCCCAGCAGTGTGAGGGCTGCTAGGGGGGAAATTAACTCCATCTCAGCCAGGCCCAATACACAGGGAAAGGAAAAAAGCACCCAAGGAAAGGAAAAAGCACCCAAGTTGGCTGGACACAAATTGTTCTTCATTTGTTGGTTTTTGCTTTTCTTGGGGAAGTGTTTTCTTGGGAAGCGTGGGGAAGAATATGGTCTTAAAATGCCTTTTTGTTTTGAGACATTTTAAACTATTTTGTAAGTGTAGTAAGCAAAAGAATTGGAACAGGAATTTTAAGCCTTGTTCACAAAACAGTGAAAGTATGAATATTATTTGATAATTTTGGATTATATTCTGTCAAATATGTATTATTAAACTCAAGTGGTTTGTTGGTTCTGCTCTAATTTTTGTATTTCAAGATTCACAGGCAAATAGTTTCAGGTAGGAGTACTTGATTGTCTTGGGGAGCTGAGGAGGAAAAGAAGAAATCAAACTGGGTTTAAGACAGAGCTTGTTTGGTATCTAGTAGGTGTCACTAGAGTTACCTGTGAGAGCAGGAAACCAAACACCTGAAGTCTGTTCTGGTCAGGTGGTTCTAGCACCTGGAATTGACTTCTAGCAGCATGGACTCACCTTAGAAAACCTCGTTTTCACTGGACAGTGTAAGCACCCTTGCTTCAATTCAAGCTAGGAGTTCAGGTCCAATAAATCTCAAATGTTTCTGATGTTCAGGATGTTAACTTTTTGATTGGCAAATTCAGATTTTCAAAAAATATATATTTTTTATTAAAAGATTCAAGAAATCAAATTTACTTTTCCTTGCCTAATTCCTACCAAAACACAGTGCATTGAAATAATTAAAACAAGTTGTTATTTTTAGGTTTTGGAGTCAGTGTCACCAAAGTAGGATTTAATACTGTAAGGCCTTTTTTCACTTTCTAGACTCAGTCTAGTTGTGACTTTTCTTCATAAAGAAATCAATCTCCCGCTTTCTATATAGGATCTTCCAAGAAAGAATATAGGATCTTCCAAGAAAGAAAAGCAACCTAGAAATAGAGTTTTACATTCATTTTAGGACTTCCATTTGAGTTTTATCAAAATTTTAAATTGTACTGCTTTTGATTTGTTAACATTCTGTGTGAGCTTTCAGTTTCCAAAAAGTCTCTCGTCTGCCTCAATAATTTTCCTCCTGCTCATTTCAGGGTGGAGTATTGTTTTTTTCTAAACTATGTCATATGTCATATAGTTGAAAGGTAGTCATACTCATTTTTTATTGTTTAAATTTCAAGTTTGTTTTTTTTTAAAAAAAAGCTGAATTTGAAAAAAATCATTTGTTTAACTTTCCTAAAAATAAATTAGAAGTAACTAAGTTTCCAGTTCTTGGAACACATGAGATGACTCTGAATGACTATGGATCACAGGGTTGAAGGTATGCATGTGTGTTGATGGCTAACAGCTCTCAATATCAGTCCATATTTAATTTGTTCCTTAAAATTGTGATAGCTCACAGCCAAGCCTGGCAGTTGCTGGGATGTGCAGTCCTGCTCATCAGGGTCAGGGAGCCACAAGAGAACCAGTTTGAATGATCAGTTAAATCTGGACAGGCAGTACCTTGCACAGTGTTGTTCCTCTCCAAGTGAATCTTAGTACTGCTATTTTACAAATAACGATATTGAGAGGTTTTATTTATTGCCAGAGGCAGGAAACTGGTGTTTTGTCTCAAATCTGATTTTTATGTCCCAGATACAAATTTGAGTCCCACATTTGCCTTGATGCAGCTGAACTCAAATATGAGTAAGCGAGGGAATAGGAACACAAAGTGAACAGGGTAGGACGTTTAAAGGGACATTTCTAATACTGACTGCTGTGGTTTGGATTGATTAAGGGCTAGTACAAGGAAGTCAGCCCACAACTTTCCTTAGAGTGACAGAATAATTCACTTAGATGTTTTAAGGCAATTTATTTATAAAATATTTGCATGTTAAAGGCAATTGTTCTCCTTTAAACTAAGTTTGCTTTAAGCTTTTAACTAAGTTTCAGGAATGATGTATTGAGTGAGCTCAGCTTCCGTAAGTTCCAGTATTCTGCTTCATGAATAAAACTGTCAGAGTAAAGCAACGAATAACTCTGTCTTGACATTATGTTCAGTATAACAAATAAATCTTTAGAATCTCAACAGACCTGGCAACTTCATTAACAGTGCAGAGAATGCCTGCAGCAGAGAATGAAAGAAAATCAATTCATGGAGTCTGATATTTTAGGGTTTACAGCAGAGAGGGGTTAGTGGATTGCTGATGAACCTCCTATGTTTTAGCTCAATCTTCCTCTTACAGAGGGGAGCAAAAATTGTAAGAAAATACGTCCATCCAAGAAAGGAACAGAGTATGAAACAAGGGGAAGGGTGTAAATTATATGGAAATAGAAGCCAAAATGGTATATCTGGGCTCTCAGGCCTGTGAATCCTAATTCCCTCTTATAAGAAATATCTATTTCCAATGAAGTTTCTTTAGTGCAGCTATGGCACTTAGGAATTCACTGCTGCAGAAGACAATAATTAGATTAATTTCATTACAGATTAAAATCTATTAAGAAGTAGTGAATATGCTGTATGTCCCTTGGTTCTCACTGCAGTGAGTAGCTCTTAAATACTTGATGTTTAGTGATGGTTCAATCCTTCTTCCAATGAAGGCAATGAGAAAAACTCCCTGACTTCAAAGTAGTAAGGATTATCTCTTCCATAGGAAAGTAACCACAGAAAATCTTGAGCATACAATGCCATGCTGAAATAGTTGAGTTGTTCCCTCCCCGACATAATTCTTCCTTATGATACAGACATATCAAACTGGCTCCTGAGTACGATGAAGGCTTAAAGCTCTAGCTTTAGAGAAGTGGTAAATTATATATGGATAATTTGTGTCACAATTTCATCACTTTGAAAGAATTAAGTCCTAAACCCTTGGATATAGCCATGTAAGGTTCTGGTGTCTGTTATTATGCCATGGTTTTAGTTGCACAAAGCCCATTTCTTTTAATTAGTCAGTATAAATGCTGTCTTTATAGTAGAGAATAATGTTTTTGTCTACCATATTGTTAAACTGTAAGCTGGTACAGCCGTGCTTCACAGCTAACTATCTATAGAGTTTGGGATTTACCCTTTTTTTACAGAACTTACAGTGTGAAAGAAAATAAAAGGGTAAAGATTAGTGGACAAGCTGTTCTACAAAGTAATGAATTGACTTATTCTTTTTCAAACTCATCATGCAGTTAAGAAATCATATTTCATACTTTTAAATATCTGTAAAACTGATCAGGTTTTGCCTTGTCAGCTTCAATAGCAGTGAAAGTCTTCAGAAGCACATGCTGTAAAGAAAAAAAAAAAAAGAAATAAAGAAATAAAAGGAATACATTTTTAAATACATATACAATTATTTTTTTTTTCCTAGCCTTCCAGCAGAATAGGAATATTTCAGGCCTTAGATTTATAAGAAGCAACTCAGTATGGTTTTTGCTCTGTTGTTTCTTTCCAGAACAGAAAAATAAAAAAATCACATAATCTGAAAATTTTGCCTAGCTACATAAACTGTAATCTAGAAGAGAACAGCAAAGAACTAAAGTACATTTCTTTCACAAAGCAGATTGATGAAATAGCAGCTCTCAGACACAAAAAGTAAGATCTCTCCTCTTTCAAATAAAGCCTGCACTGAAAAATTGCTAGATTATTTAATTTAAAATCTCCCCCTTTTATTTTGGTATTCTGAAAACATTTTATTCATTCATATGTGGATTACTGGAAGAGCACAGAAGAGTATGATTCTCTCTCACATTGCAGATGTCACATATGCTAGAGATCTGTGGGGTTATTCCATTTATTACAAATATGTTTCACTTCTGCTTGGACGGATTTTGATGATGTGAAAAACCTGCATTACACAGATCTGAGATAAGAACTTCAAATGCATGTTCAAATGTCTAGATTTCCAGGACATTTTCCAGGACATTTTTTACTGGAGATTTTAGTCTATCCCATTAAAGATGCATGTCCTAATCCTACAAGCCTTCAGGCAGATGTATTTGCTTACTCAAGCAGACTATATTAAATTCCAGTAAATGAAAATACCTGTTAACCTTAATTTATTCATTTGCCTCACTGTTTTCTAGTGTTCAAACGCTAGATTATACATATTTGGCTATATATTCGCATAGGTTTATTGCCTCATGGAACTGGGAAGCAGTGAAATTAAACTGTCAGGTGTTTTGCTTTGGTTTTGTTTGTTCGTTTGTTTATAGCGGGAAAAAGAAGAAAGCAAGGTAGCAATAAAGAGTGAAGGAAAGTACTGCAGGAGCAGGGTACTTGCCAACCCATTACTTCTGAAAAGAAAAGAAATGACATTTTTTCTTCAGGCTAAAGAGTGCTGCTTTTTACATAATACTTAGAACTGAATTCTCTTTTCAAAATAGGGAAAAAATTATCTTCTCTGTGGTACCATTGCTGGCAAAACTCCTATTCCAGTTTCTAAACCACTGGAGCATAAAATACTTGTAGAATCAGGGTGCAGCATTGCTTAGGAGTACCAAAATCCATAATAGCTTGAATACTTGTTTCTCACCAGAAGATATGTTTCTTTTTTTTGTCTTACAAAACTCTCCCTTTCATGAAAGTACCCAAATCAGTGATGTGGCAGAGAAAAAACTCAAACAAACAAATAAACAAAA
Organism: Nyctibius grandis; assembly: GCF_013368605.1. Lineage (NCBI taxonomy): Eukaryota > Metazoa > Chordata > Aves > Nyctibiiformes > Nyctibiidae > Nyctibius > Nyctibius grandis. The sequence continues at coordinate 11,966,743 of NC_090670.1, forward strand.
CTGGGTTTAATGAACAGCTATTCCTAAAGAAGGGCTTCAGATACCTTCTGATTTAGTTCAGTGCTTGGAGAAGTTGAAACATTTGTCTTATTTATCCAGATTCAGGCAATGGTACTGGAACATACTGTGTGTTGAAAGATAGTGTGATGTATTGAATGTTAGTGGTAAAAGTTTTGTTATTTGTTAGTGCCTGAGTGGTTAAGTAATAGATGATTAAGAGTTATGTGTAACAATGGAATGGATATTCACTTCTTGATAATTTTAAAATACAAACTTTCAGGACAGTTAGAAGTAGGTGGGACGGCCAATAATGGCCATTATGGTCTCTGTTTTTCCGTAACTGCATCTCCAAACTGTTTCTGGATATAGCCTTCAAAATGGTATAGATATGGGAATGTAAATAATTCCTAGCAAATATAATGGATAAATTTTCTTCCTTAATTGTATATTTAAAATGGATGGATGACAATTCATCCATGTATGGTAGTTTGAAACTAAAATATTTCCTGGCCCATTTTCTGCTTTTAGGTGTTCACTACAAGTGGGTTTATATGTAAAATGGTTGCAGTTCAAGCAGATTAAACACTGATATTCTGTTGTTTGGATTGATACGTGTAACTGTTAGAATTTAGCTTCTAGCACAAATACCATTTTTTACTCATTTTAATACTCTCTTTCTGTGAATATTTTCTAAGATCTGCTTAAAATTCCTTCTTTTAGTAGCCTTGACTGTTCATTGTAACTGTGCTGAAGGCTTTTGACAGTAGGTGGAGCATGATGGTACAAAAGAAGAATTGGCTGGGGGTGGGAAAAGCTAAGTGGGTCACTTCTTTAACTGATGCTCTGCCATTGCAGATGTGCTAGGCAGTGCGTTTTTTTTTTTCAGATGATCCCATCCTTTCTATTCCTCATGAGCTAAATCTGTTTCTCAAAATTGCGGAACCTCTCTAGATTCTGGCATCCCACTGGCAGGAGCTAGAGTGAGGAGGAGGAGTTAGCGGAAGGATGTAGGATTTCCTCACCCCTCAAAAAAGCAGAGGGAAAATTTGCTTCTTGTTCATCTGTAGCTTTCTGCCCACAACTCGTCTGAAGTTGGAATGCTTCCCTTACTGTCTCTGTCTTCACTAGTACAATTGTGTGTGTATGTTTCTTTTCTTTTATTATTTTGCCATTGCATATCTTCTTGCAATGTTCTATTTCTTCCCTTGCTTCCTCTTTAAATTTATGTTTATCTCTTTTTATGAGTATATATTGACCTTCCACAATTGTCTGCTGTCCTGCTTTGCTGATAGAATTAGGCGTTTTCAGGCCTGGAACTAGAAATAGGAAACTGAATCTGAAAAACTGTTCAGATACACAGCTGTCCAGTATTTCTGATAGAGATTTTGCACAGGATGATGCTGTTCTAATGAAAGAGGTTAGAGCTACAGTTCTAGAATATCAAAACTACAGATCCCTCTGAAATACCTTTTAAAAATTAAACACACATAGTGACTAGAAGAAACGCTGCCTATACTTGAAAGAGAGAGTGTGCTCTGTGGAGAGCATTGTATACAACAAGAAGCAAACCCAAGGCAACTCCATGTGCAGTTTCTGATAGTGCCGATGTTTCCCAGTAGCTCCTAATTGCTTGGTTCTTTGATAACAAATAAATGAGATACTTAAACATGATTAAAATATTTTGCTGTTTCACTAATGCAAATGTTGAAAAATTATGATTCACAAGTTTCACTTCAAAAATGTACAGAATTCAACACTACCTTTCAAGTGGAAAGTTTTTCTGTCCATCTGATAAAGTAGTTGCCATCCAAAGTGAAATAATGAACTTTGTCTTAAATGCAGGAGCTTAGGAAGTAACTCACTGTTCTGTTTCCTCATACTTAAACAGAAACTTAGTGTATTTATGATCATTTAACAATCCCCATAGGCATGCGTAGGTGCCATAAAGAACAAAATACACTTGTGTCCTTACCTGAAAAGTGACAAAGTCTCAGTAGTGCATGTCTCAGCAAAGTTGAAGCTGCATTAAAGGTCAGCAAACCTCAAGAGGCAAAGCTTCCAGCTTTGGCCACGTTCCATGGAGGAAATTTGAATCCATCGTTATCTGTTTGGGTCCCTAAACCACACACATCTTCCTCTATGGTTTTTAATGCATTTATTGTTTTCTGTGTTGTAAAAGTTTTGGAGAATTCCCACTAAGCAGCTGATGTTGTGGCAGGCCATCTCCTACCTTACTCTAGATTTTAAAATAAGTGGTGTCTGACAGAACTTTTTCTTGTCTCTAATAAGTATGATTGACTATTTGTAATAAATAAGTGCAGACTCCAATAGATAATGTCTGTTTTGTAACAGACAAAAAAGTGTCTGTGGATGCACATTTCCTTAGAGAACACTTCCTAACTTCTTGTACATCAGAAATATTTCAGATTTACATTTTCAATATAGACTCAATTTGAGAAAAAACAGATTGCCTCATTAAGGCCTACTTCATCAAGTAATTTATGAATGTGTCTTTATATGCAATAGCGTAGGGATTATACCAGTGAGCTATTCCAAATCACAAAATCAATTGCTTGCATTCTATGTTATTTTCCAGAAATGCATGATTTAAACAGAATTTCATCTCTTGCATTGTAATGATGATCAAGTGGAAGACAGGATCCCATTCTCAAACTTCTGAAATAAATACTGGTCTTAAATTCCATTGTGCATGTTGCTAAGGACATAATCCGTTTCCCACTGAAATCAGCTCAGATTTCCAGTGGAACTGAGGGAGTCCCTTTCCATACAATTCAGTGGCAGTTAGGTTAATGACAACAGATGTTTCTGCAAAGCATTATGTTTTCTTATAGCCATATGATTCTAGCAGTTCAGTGAATCACTCTATAAAATTACATAAATGGTCATGTTGTCATTATATCTTCATTATTTCTATAAAGGAACCAATCTAGACTGCATTTAGGGTGTTTTAAAGGCTATTTTTAGCCTCATTAATAAGCAATTTGTGTCATTTAGGAGCAATGACCACATTATTGATACTAAAAAACCATTAAATACCCTTTATATAAAGAACTTATGTTCCTCAGCCACATCGGCACAACTTCAAGTTATGCAAATGAATGAGCAACTTCAAAACAAAAGTGAGTCACGTAAGTCTAAAAAAGGGACAATGTGTATGTATAATGCATATAGACACAAAGTATTGTAAAAATGTGACTTTTATTTTTAAACAGCACAAGTAACTGATCTACCTTGTTTTGTATAGAGGAAACAAAAGTGCTTAGCCATATACTAATATAAAATTACGGTATATTTTCATATATATGTACATTTTGGGTGTGTATGCATTCATACACACATTATATACATGGTGTGAATGTGCATCTGTATATCATAGGCATGTATGTATAACTTTTTTCTAACTGAAGAAAATACACTATGAAGAAAATTTGTTGTGAACTGAAAGCTTCAGTCCCAGTTTTTTAAAGTCAGTAAAAACATAGATCTTGTTTAAAAGTCTCGTGAGCATGATAGCTGCCAGCTTGTGCTCCTCTGCAGGCCCCTGCAGCCCCCTCCCGCACCCCAGCACACCTCTGCCCAACAAAACAAAGTAACACCCAAAGATTTCCCATTGCCAGAGATCTTGCAGACCAGAAATCTTCTATTTCACCATCTTCCCTTATCTTTGACTTCCCTCGTTGCACGTAAATAATGGAGATTATGGGTCCCTGGTAAATAAATCCAACTGCAAAGCACAGCAGTGCCCTGCCCCGAATTTAAGCAGCACATGTAACGTGATCCATTCTGGTTTCAAGCTCAAAGGCATCAGGTTGATCCTGCGGGTTAGCAGCCAACATGTCTTTCAAGAGCTGCTTGATCCCCTCAGACATGGAAGTCCTGCGTTTCTGAGGGATGTCCAGCTCCATCTTTGGGTTTTCTAGCAGCGCTTCCCCAACGGGCACAATCTCAGTCCCTTGCTTGATGTAGGTTCCCAGCAGCTTCTTCTTGGTCTCCGCATCGATGAAAGTTATCTCCTCAATCATGGCCCAGACGATGATGCCGAGGGAGAAGATGTCGGCCTTGGCGGTATAGTGGCCCTCCCAGACCTCAGGCGCCATGTAGAAATCGGAGCCGCAAGCCGAAGACAGCCAGTACTCGTTCACATTCACATTTTTGTTCTCATGCCCACCGCCCTTGCCCCGAGCGGTCAGGCCAGTGTAGACCTTACTGAGCCCGAAGTCAGCCACCTTGAGAACTGGGGTGCCAGACTTGTCGGTTATCAGGATGTTATCTGATTTCAGGTCCCGGTGGACGATGTGGTTCTTGTGCAGGAAGGCAATGGCGCTGGTCAGCTGCAGCATGAAGCTCTTGTTCGTCGCTGGGTCGGGTCTTCGTGACAGCACGTACTGGTTGAGGTCTCCCCCTTCGCAGAACTCCATGACGAACCAGAGGTGGCAAGGCTCCTCCATGTAGCCCAGGATCCTCTCACCTTTGAGGGAGGTCTCCACGAGGCGCAGGTAGAGCTGGCTGCGCTTGTTGCCGTGGCTCATGCGCTGGCCCAGGCCGTGCCGCTGCAGGACGCACTCCTCGAAGCGCACCACGTTGGGGTGCTGCTGCCGGAGGCTTGTCAGGGCCCAGAACTCTGCCAGCGCCAGCTCCACGTTCTCGGGGGCGTCGCAACGGATGCGTTTCACCGCTAACCGGGCGCCGCTGCGGACCGACACCGCCTCGTACACCACGCCGTAGTTCCCGCGGCCGATCTCGGCCAGCAGGCTGTACCGTGGGGCCCCGCCGGGGCCGGGCCCGGCCGCCGCAGCCGCCGGCGCCGCCAGGGGGCCCCGCCGCGCCGCCCGCCGCCGCATCGCCCTTTGTGTCCCGCAAGGGCCGCCGTCCGCCATCTCCGTGGGGCCGCCGTTAGGGGGCCGCGCGCCCCCCCCCTGCCCCGCGCGCCGGGCAGCTGGTTACCCGGGTAACTATAGCCCGGTCAGCCTCACCTCCATCCCGGGAAAGGTCATGGAACAACTTGTCCTTGGTGCTGTCTCTAGGCACATCAAGGATAGGGGGATCATTAGGGGCAGTCAACATGGCTTCACCAAGGGGAAGGCATGCTTAACCAACTTGATAGCCTTTTATGAGGACATAACCCGGTGGATAGATGATGGTAAAGCTGTGGATGTGGTCTATCTCGATTTCAGTAAAGCGTTTGACACGGTCTCCCACAGCATCCTCGCAGCTAAACTGAGGAAGTGTGGTCTGGATGATCGGGTAGTGAGGTGGATTGTGAACTGGCTGAAGGAAAGAAGCCAGAGAGTGGTGGTCAATGGGACAGAGTCCAGTTGGAGGCCTGTGTCTAGTGGAGTCCCTCAAGGGTCGGTTCTGGGACCAGTACTATTCAATATATTCCTTAATGACTTGGATGAGAGAATAGAGTGCACTGTCAGCAAGTTCGCTGATGACACCAAACTGGGAGGAGTGGCTGACACACCGGAAGGCTGCGCAGCCATTCAGAGAGACCTGGACAGGCTGGAGAGTTGAGCGGGGAGAAACTTAATGAAATATAACAAGGGCAAGTGTAGAGTCCTGCATCTGGGCAAGAACAACCCCATGTATGAGTACAAGTTGGGGACAGACCTGTTGGAGACCAGCGTAGGGGAAAGGGACCTGGGGGTCCTAGTGGACAGCAGGATGACCATGAGCCAGCAGTGTGCCCTTGTGGCCAAGAAGGCCAATGGCAACCTGGGGTGTATTAGAAGGGGTGTGGTTAGCAGGTCAAGAGAGGTTCTCTCCCCCTCTACTCTGCCCTGGTGAGGCCACATCTGGAATATTGTGTCCAGTTCTGGGCCCCTCAGTTCAAGAAGGACAGGGAACTGCTAGAGAGAGTCCAGCGCAGAGCCACGAAGATGATTAAGGGAGTGGAACATCTCCCTTATGAGGAGAGGCTGAGGGAGCTGGGTCTCTTTAGCTTGGAGAAGAGGAGACTGAGGGGTGACCTCATTAATGTTTATAAATATGTAAAGGGCAAGTGTCATGAGGATGGAGCCAGGCTCTTCTCAGTGACATCCATTGACAGGACAAGGGGCAACGGGTGCAAGCTGGAACACAGGAGGTTCCACATAAATATGAGGAAAAACTTCTTTACGGTGAGGGTGACTGAACACTGGAACAGGCTGCCCAGAGAGGTTGTGGAGTCTCCTTCTCTGGAGACATTCAAAACCCGCCTGGACGCGTTCCTGTGTGATATGATCTAGGTAATCCTGCTTCGGCAGGGGGATTGGACTAGATGATCTTTCGAGGTCCCTTCCAATCCCTAACATTCTGTGACTCTGTGAAAATAATTCTTTTTCTTTTCTCTTTTTTTTTTCCTTTCTTTTTCTATTTTATATGTGTTGAATTTAGATCATGGGCAGAATCGTTGAAAAAGACCTATGAGTTATGGCGTACTTTTGATATTCCCCTGAAAAATCCCTAATTTTTACATTGTTTTGAAAACTGAGTTACTGTATCAATCAGTATGTCTTGTCACCAGAAGTATGAATCAATAGAGAAAAGGTGATCATCCCTAGAGGTTTGATTCAAAGTGTTTTCTGTTCAAGCATAATACTGAAAGCAGCATTCGCATCCTAGATTCCCACACATCCCGTGGAGGTTGGCCCTAATCTGCAAAAAGCCTCTTCACCAGTTCAGGATCTGATTTTTGTAGCTGAACAAACCAATTCCACAGATTTTTTTTTTTTTCCTAAAGTCTGTCTCAGTCCTGCTTCCACTGAACACATTACAGTTGACTTCAAATGAAACATAGGCCAGTATTAAGCATATAATATTCTGATTGGATTCATTGAAAAGTCAATGAATTTGTCTGGAATAACAGAAAATATCTTCATCAAAATAGTTACTAACAAAGAATTTTGTAAATTTTAAATTTATTTCCACTTAGAGAGTCCAATATGTATGCCTGGGGCTATAAAATCAGAAATAATCTTTGGGGATGGGGCCTAAGCTGAAGCATAACGATTATGTAAAAGATGAATCTATTGGCTATCTACTTAACAGAAAATTATGCATGTAAATGAATAATTTCATTATTTTAATTCCTCTAAATCATAATGAATGGTTAATTATGTCATCAGCATTATCAAATTAGTAAATTGGATGTAAGTTAACTGACTTAAATGTTGCTTGTTTTCCTGTTATGTAGTATGCAATTTACATAGTAAAGATCTTTTTAGCCTTCTGAATATCCAAGCAGATTAAGGATGAGTGAATACTGCAAAATCTTCAAATTCTGCATCACTTCTAAGCACTTTCTCTCTTGCCTGGGCTTACATACTGGCTTTATTTTGGCTTTATTATTAAAATTTATTTTGGGGAAGTTCTTGCAGGCATACAAAATGGTGCTATATTTCCATGCAGTGGTATTGTACATATTTATACTTAATGCTATTTCCAATTCAAAAAGCTTATAGAGAAAATGTCAGGGCATAGGAGATGAGCAAATTAATAAGTAGACCTGATGGCAGATAGGAAAAAGTAATGAAAGCAAGTGTTCAATTCATATGCAGTCAGTAGTAGTGATAATTTTTCTTCATCTGCCTGGCATTGTTTTATCACAAACTCACCTTTTTTTTTTTTACCATAGTGCAGCATGGCTTTGCACTAAAGACAGATGCACCTAGTTAGGCAATTTTCTGAAGAGGTCATACTATAACACTAAAGACTGATGCAGCTCGTTAGGCAATTTTCTGCAGTAAGAGATCATACTATAATACTAATCTCTCTATACATACAGCTCTTGAGGATCCCTTTAAGCAAAGGATCTTTGTTATGTCAGTTGGAGTGAACACTCAAGACAGATTTTGCTGTGAACTGAAGTGCACCTAAAAGATGATGTGTGGGGCATATGAGAAGCACTTTTTCTTTGTTACAAGTCCAGTGCTAATAGTCTGAGTCCAGGTTTCCCATGTGCTCTCAGGATGCAAGAAAAGTCAAAGCTGTTTCTCCAGAAAAAGACCTTGGAAGATTAAGCATACTCTTGGATGACTTTCTTTCTCTCATAAAAGCTAGAGAAGCAGTGTGAAAAACTAAAACAATTTGTTGACTGCATCAAGTAATCAGTTCTATGTTTTTCAGTCATAAATTGATATGTGTAATCAGGCTTAAACTCTTGTAGGACAGATCTTCTGAAGCTGCTTTCCATACTTCTGACAGGATGAAGAGGAACTTAATTCTCTTTGGTTTTCCAGTCTGACTAGTTTATAGCAGATAATTGGTCCCAACCATTCCTTACTAGTGTTGAGCACTCTGAGCTGCTTGCTTGTTAATTATCCACTTGAAGAGTATTATGTGGAGCATTTTTCTCCTGTAGAATAGTTCAGCTACCTGAGTCCATACAGACACAAGTTAATGGCTGCTGACCAACCATGAATTATTAGCGTGAAGTTGCTGCTGATAATGATTATTTGTTTAATTGCTAATTCATGGTACAAGTAAGAGATAACTATTGATTCTGGAAGTTTTGGTTCTTTGAGCAATGAATCTTTTGAAGTCCAATGTTTTTACTGACATGTACACCTTTTGGTTGGATTCTGTAGCATCTAATGATGCAGGGTCTGCTCTGACCCTTTTCTTCTATGGCATCTGTTCTGTACCTGGTCACTAATATTCATGAAAGTTGAGTTAAATTTTATGAAATAACTATCTTTAATCAAATTTGGTTAAAATCAATCAGTAGACTTCTAAGTTATTAAGGGAAAATGTAGAGACTGAGAAAGAAAAAATCTTCCACATTTGTTAGCAATTTCACAGTATACACTGAAGAAGTTCAAATATAAATAATTTCTTAACACAGAGAGGCTGGTGATAAATCCTCAAAATGACTCCAGATACCTGCCCTATTCTTGTTTATGATCTCATTTTCTTTAATGGAAAATAAGATTAATGAGATGTCTGCTCATCTAGGCTAAAGGTTCAGCATTGCAGATGGCCATATAAAAAAAGCAATACTATCTGCTCACATAGTTGAGTTGAAATCCTTAGAATGAGAGGCAGAAACAGGAGTAGTAAGCATTCTGGCCAGCAATAGCTGTGGGCTCATTTACTCTATTGTTTTATAGTGCCCATTCAGCTCTGATTTCACTGGTGAGAGAGAACAGCAGCACTGAGGTCACTAGTGATCCCACTGCCTTGTCATTATTTCTGCTGCCCATGTGGCTCCACTCCACTGAATGCACTGGCTGCGATTTCATTTGAATACATGGTGATAAAAGATGTGTCCAACCTCAGCTGAATGATGAAACATCCACTCAGTGTCATGAGAATAGGTATGTCCTTCCTTATTCTCCACCACATAATCCTGCACCATTAAGGCAGCAGAAATGTTAACATTGACTTCAGTGGCAGTAGGACAGGGCTGGACAGTTTTAAGCTTGTTGAAAGTTAGTTCCAAGTGTAACAAGACGCAGCAAGGCAGGCTTTAAGTGCAACCTAAAGACATCCAGGACAAGCTGCCAGGAGCTATGCCTGTAAGGCATGATGGCTACTTCTGCAAAGGTGGCTGCCTCTAGCAGCGGTACTGCACCCTCCACTGTCCCGCACTCACAGCAAGAGAAACAGGGACAGCAAGCTGGGGTCCTCAGAGCTACCTTCAGCTACTGCACCTCCCCGTCTTTCTTCCTTTCCATTCCACTCCCGTGGATGGAACAACTGACCCTTCACACTTGGAGCATATAACTTGAGTTTTTGTCTGTCTTACTGAGGAGACTTGAGCCAGCTCTGAGGCACATAGAAAATGCAATGCAATATTTTCCTATTAAGAGTTACTCAGTGCTGTTCAAACACTTCTACTCTGTCCCTATCTTAACTGCTGCAATCCTTTTAGTTTAACACATCCTTCCCTGTATACATGGCACTTAGGAAATGATTCCTTTCTTCCCCACCTATAAACAGTGCTGACATTTCTTCAGTTTGTTGCCACATAAATGAGAACAAGTTGTGTGTATGCCAGGAAATAACAAATACTAATCTATTGTCACTTACTTTTTATATGGCTACTTTCATCTGAGGATATTAAATCACCTTAGAACTATGAGTTAGCTGAGAACAGGTTTTACTGCATCTCTGAAGTTAAAAAGTAGTGAAATAGAAGACAGTTCAAATTTTTATCCATATTTTTGTTGCCTTCTTTTGGTGGTGTGTTTTTTTTTTTTTTTTTTGCATTGGAATTGCAGAACTCAGTGAAGTCTCCAAGACTTTGCAGTTTAGAGCTATATGTAATCTGATCATCATAGATACAGAGGGGCACTTCAAGCCAGGATTGTGTCCATTCTCCCATGCAACCGGTGGTCTGCAGCTTTGCAATGGAATTGCCAAGCTGGGCCACACTGGCATATGCCTTTCTACTTACAATAAGAGCGTGTTCCTGTGAACAAGATTATTGCATGAAACTGCAGTACAATTCCTTTTCTGTGTTCTAGAGAGCTCAAAAGTGTTTCGTGTTTCTTTAACATATTCAACTCTTCACAATTCCAGGAATGCAGGTTTTCCCAAGATTTGTGGTGGGAGCGGGGAAGGGATTAAGATAACTTATTTTAAACCCTTTTGTTGCCATTTAGACAAACGAAAGCAAACCAGTATTTTGAGCTTGGATGAAAAGTTCTTAGACACGCCTGTGATTGATACTTTGGTTATGCCCTTATATATTCCAGGCACTTTGCTGTCAGGCAGAAAAGTTAGATAGAAATTATATTAATATTTGAAGTTCATCTTTAGTAGAATCTGCACAGGCACTATTGTCCACTGTCTAGCAAATCAAACAGTACCTTCTCATCTTTAAGAATGTGCTTAAAATCATTGTTCCATGTATTGTCTGTGCTTTGTTGGATTAAGACAAAGTACTTAGTGCTGCTAAGTGCTCGGTGCTGCTCCAGGGAATTTCTTCATGAAGGATGTCAAATAGTTGTATGTCATGAAGTTGCTGAAAAATCATCATCATCATGTTGTGGGTGCCTTCCTTATGGGTAGGTTTATCTCAATGAATGTCTCTGTACTGTCATTTTGATACCTTTCTCATTACCATCACTCACTTGTTCAATGCAGAAAACCCTGACTTTTTCTCTGCTGTCTGAGTGATAGGGTTATCTAAATTGTTCTCCTCCTTGGTTTCGCAGTACAATTCATAATGCTATGAGGAAAACAATTTGTTTTCCATTTCACCATAAATTAAGGCTCTATATTTGTTCCTAGTGGATTTATTTGCAACAGGCAAAAACTTTTAATGGCAGTTGGGCACTTATTTGTCCTTCTGTGTCTTTGAAAATCTTTCCCTTATATCATTTACCTTTGTAATGCCCTCAGAAGAATATGGATAAGATTTTCATCAGCAGTGGGATGACTTCCAACTTCCGTTAATTTTCACTTTTTCGTTCGTAACTGCTTTGATGCTTTAAAAACCACATCTTATGTTCATGATTGTTTTTAGAGCAGTATTGACCAACCACCCCACAGCATTAGGGGTTTCCCAGCCTTCCCCAGCTTTCTTCTGCTGTGGCATTTTTTTACCTTGAGGTAATTGAGCTCTTTGGAAATTTAATTTACCCACGGAAATAATGGCATTCATGAATGCAAGCTCATTATCACAGGAATCCCTTTGCAGCATCGTAAACTGAAATGAGTTTCATAGTTATCACCAGTATAGAAAGACACAAATATTGCAATAATTCTTCTATTTTTAAAATGGCACTTAATTTCTTAATTTGTATTTGATTAGCTGTGAATTGTTAGCTATGTTAAATTTGTATCTTAAATTCTTATGATACTTTTGGTCACTTGCAGAAAATAAATCATGCATACTATCATAAACTTACATTTAAATGGTTTGCTTTAACAAAAAATCATCTGCATAGACAGCTTGTAGGAAGAAGAAAAAAATAATTATTCTGGCGTCAAAGTCAGTATAAAATTCACATCAGCATTAGCACAGAAGATATATTTGAGTGTGTTATGTAGTAACTTGAACATTTTCAGTGTTCAGTAGTTCCATGCTATAGTAAAAGGGATGATTTATCAAAATCTATTGCACGATCAATTTATAACAACAAAATGGATTACTTTACTTGCCTGGCTTCAGAGCTATTGAATTATCTATGTGAAACAGTGTAACTATGTAAAATAAACTGCTTCATAGGAGGCATCTGCTAAAAAATGTTAGTATTACTAGCCACTTTCCCCAGTTCTACATAAAAGTGTCAGTTCAAGAAAGTATGTAAATTTAAATGGGAAATTATAAACTATTTGGGGTCTAATTGAAGGCCCCGAGGTCATTGTAGTTTTATTCTTGAGATATTTTCTAAAATTTAGTCATAAGAGGTGAGATTTTCAAAAGTGTTTAAGTGATAAAGGACTAAAGTGTATAAAGTGCTGATTCTCCAACTCACAGTGTGTAAGTCTGGAAATGTACAATCACCAGCTGCAGGAGGTGGAGGGGATGTCCCAGAGAAAGGTTCCCTGCACTTATGCCATGTTTTGTGGCCTCTGAAGCGTGTCCCACTGGTCCCTGCCAGAGACCATAGAGCTGGCTTTTTTCTGCTCTCTTCTAACAAGCTTTATGTTCCTCTTAAAATGGAAAAGTAGAAACCTCATAAAATACATAAGTAAGTAAATGACAAAAAGAAATGTTATAAAAATATTTTATTCTTAACAAGTTATAAACTGTATGTTATAATCTGTATTACAGGGAGTTAAGACAGCACATGAATGATGCATTTTGGCTTTACTGATCTGTTGCGACAGAAATTTACTCTTTCTGGGAGGTTAGAGGATATGGATGCAAAACTGCTCTGTCAAAACTTTTTCTATCAGATGGACTTAGGATCACATGCAATTGAACGAGATGCACATTTGTAGCTATGTACAGCTGGATTTACAGAGTTATCTGAGAAGGTGAGTGAAGGTCATGGAAGCTCGACGGGGGCCAGGTTTGTAAATCCTAATAAATGCTTAGCTGTGTTACTAGTACTTAGACTTATACGTCACAGGAGAAAAGATGCTCAAACAGACTTAGAATGAGCTCAGGCTGAAACCAGAAATGAGACTGCCACATTAGGTGGGTTGTGAAGAAAAACCAGCTTCAAGTTCTGATTTGGTACTAGCTCGGCTTGTCTGCATGGTGATCTATCATCTAGATGTGCCTAACTTTGGACAAGTAATTCTGATAATACCAGTGGATTATTATTTTTTTTTTTCCTGGTTCCAAAACAAATGCATGAAATAATTTTTAGAAAAACAGGGAAAGGAGAGGAGCATAAAATCAGAATCTGGGTATTTTTGCTGGTAATGTTTCTGGACTTTGGCTTGGAGCTCTAGCACAGTATCTGCAAGATCCCTGTTATGGATTAAAGTTCAGTTAAAACTGAAGAAAATGGATAGAGAAGCAGGATCTGTATTCTGGGAATGGGTTTTACAGTGTATGTTTATGAAATTCTATCTACTCCCTGCCCCAAAGGTGGGAAGTTATTGTAATTCTTCAATTTACAGATCATGCAGGGAATGATTAAGCATGTGTATTTTGTGCTAGATGTAAATTAAAAAGGAATGTCAGATACCCAGAAAGCACCTTGCTGAGTGGTTTTTTTTTTTAAGATATGCGTCCCTTTTTTCTGAAGAAAAGATTTGGATATCCAAGAAAAACAGTGTTGCACTTTGTGTATATTTATAGCTTCTCCTATGAGCTTCTCAAACACCTGAAGACAGATGAATACTAATAGACAATGTTAAGAACATTGGTGTGAATCCCCTGAAATTTTTTGCATTCAACCCTCATGAAATATGTTGCTTGCCAAGCTCATGCAATGCACTATTTTTGGCGAATATCTGAGTGCCGTATGAATATCTGAATTTTAATTTGAACAAAGGCAGTCATGCTCTAACACTCATATCTGTTGTTCACTATTTGTTATTTACTGTTCTTTATTTTCCTGCTTAGGATGTTTCAGGCAACTGTTTGGACAGCAGCAAAAAAGTCAGTTGGCTTAGATCACAAATCACATGTGATGAGCTAGCAGGCAGACAAAGGGAATAGTTTGGAACTCCTGAGGAGGGCTGAAATGCATTCACCAAAACTTTACCTTTATTACTGAATAAAACAGAAATATCTGTTTGCCCGTGTTATCCAAATAAAAAGGATTATGTTCCCTTATTGAGCCATCATCAACCCCCCCCCCCCCCGCCAAATACAATGATTTTATCAGCTCCCTAGTACAATGGTTTGAGATTAATGTGAAGCAAGACTTCCAAACTTTTTGAAATCGAATTTATATATCTATATACTTTCACGTAGATCTACAAACTGAAGTGATTTGTCTATTTCAAAACAGCAAATCAGGGACAAAACCAGAAACAGAATCTAAGACTTTTGATTCTGACTCTCCAGAGTAGTAGGTTTTGGTGTCTGTTCTATAATCTGTAAAAGAAAATGGAATTACATTAAAGGGAATATTATGCTCAAAGTATTGCAAGATTGTCATGACACTACAGTCTGCTTTAGTACAGAAATATAATTTTTAAAATAAAGCTTTCAAAAAGTGCTAATGTGAAAATATTTTCCATACGTTGACAACCATTTTCCTTTGTAGACCTTTGTACCTCTTGAAAGTCTAATGCGTAGTTTTTGGTAAGAGATATCAGCTCTGTACTGCCTGGAACATGTTTCATGATCTAATTTGATTGCATAGAAAACAGAGAATACAGTAACTGAACAGGCTTCCTTAGATGTTGAAAAAGCACAGAATTTACTCTTTCCATTTATGAAAGAGTAATAAGTACAACATGATGTTTCCTGAGTATCTGGCTCTTGGTAGAGGTTAACACTTCATCAGTATTTAACTGTTTCACAGGTAATAAAGACAAAGGCCCTTAGAGTTAAATATTCATGTCTGCATCTGCTGAAAAAAAGCACACAATCAAAAAAAGATGTATAAATCCTCAGCTGCCAGGGCAAAGTGTCAAGTTATATTGGTAGTAAAAATGTCCCACCATACAGCTTTTCATGCAAAGCCTGGATCATTTTAAACATGCTCTAATCTAATTACAGCCTTCCTTTAGCTGTTACTTATGTGTCCAATGATATAAAAGGTTATAAAGACTCCCCAAATTCTTTTTGGTAACTGGTTTCTTTCCCACCTTCCCCTTCATCTATTGTGAAATCAGATATCCTGGTATCTTTTCCATCTATGACTGAAAAATGTGTGAGCAGGGGTTTGTTAAATGGTTAACTCCAAAAGAAAAGGAGCTGGATCTGATGACTCAAGAAATCTCATCTAGTCTCCTTGACCTATGAAATGTTTTCGCTCAACTAAAAGGAATATGTCAGAATAATTACTGAAGGAGAGAAAAAAAACAAATTACTTTCAGTCATTGAATGAATCCTTTTTAAAATAAGGTCTAATTGACTAAAGCATTATTTATTTTCAAGTCTTGTAATTGTTCCATTGTCATGGAAGCTTATCAGAAGTACCAAAGCTGAGTATTGGTATAAAATGAACCTGGCTTATGTTAAATCCCCAATGAGTCAGTCTGTTCGTGATAGATACCGCTATCAGCTAAATGGCCATCCAAAACCCCTAAGTCTTGTAAAATAGAAACAAAACAACAAAAAAGGCTTGTTTAGTTTTCAGTCAGAGACCTTGGCTTATATATGGGCAAGAGATGCTTCGTGTTTAAATGACAAGTGAGCTGAGATTTCCAGAACTCTTGTTTTAACCTAACTTTGTATCATCAAAGTCAACAAGACTGAATGGAATAGCAAGCTGAGCAAGGCTGAACCTCTTAGAAAAATCCATCTCATTCTCCAGGGTGAGGAAAAAATTGCTTTTTTTCTCATAGGAGTTCTGTGGAACATGTGTGCAATGTAGGAACCTATGATTCCTGCTTTCTTCAGGTAAAAATTTTCTAGATTATAAGAAACTTCTAGAACTGGGTCAGTGCCTTTGGATTTGTTTTTGGTATGCCCCATTGGATTTTAAATGTACTTAAAAATCTAGTCCATAAAATGTTCCTAGGAATTATGCTAGTGTGAACTAAAATAAGGAGGCTTGAAAAACACTAGAAAAATAGAATTAGGCCAAAAATGTTAAATGAAAAGGGGAAGCACTTGTTTCATAGTTAACTTTGAATACATTTTCGCTGAAGTTTCAGAGAGGCTACAGGCAAGACTGAGACATAGTTGGGTGGGGAGAAATTTAATGAAATATAACAAGGGCAAGTGTAGAGTCCTGCATCTGCGCAAGAACAACCCCATGTATGAGTACAAGTTGGGGACAGACCTGTTGGAGAGCAGCGTAGGGGAAAGGGACCTGGGAGTCCTAGTGGACAGCAGGATGACCATGAGCCAGCAATGTGCCCTTGTGGCCAAGAAGGCCAATGGCATCCTGGGGTGTATTAGAAGGGGTGTGGTTAGTAGGTCAAGAGAGGTTCTCCTCCTCCTCTACTCTGCCCTGGTGAGGCCGCATCTGGAATATTGTGTCCAGTTCTGGGCCCCTCAGTTCAAGAAGGACAGGGAACTGTTAGAGAGAGTCCAGCGCAGAGCCACGAAGATGATTAAGGGGGTGGAACATCTCCCTTATGAGGAGAGGCTGAGGGAGCTGGGTCTCTTTAGCTTGGAGAAGAGGAGACTGAGGGGTGACCTCATTAATGTTTATAAATACGTAAAGAGTAAATGTCACGAGGATGGAGCCAGGCTCTTCTCAGTGACATCCATTGACAGGACAAGGGGCAACGGGTGCAAGCTGGAACACAGGAGGTTCCACATAAATATGAGGAAAAACTTCTTTACGGTGAGGGTGACCGAACACTGGAACAGGCTGCCCAGAGAGGTTGTGGAGTCTCCTTCTCTGGAGACGTTCAAAACCCGCCTGGACGCATTCCGGTGTGATATGATCTAGGTAATCCTGCTTCGGCAGGGGGATTGGACTAGATGATCTTTCGAGGTCCCTTCCAATCCCTAACATTCAGTGATTCTGTGTGATTCTGTGATATTGGCTATAGAGCTGTTGTTTTTCAAACAGCCCACCCCCTGCACTTCCCCTGCCAGCCTCTTTCATAGAAGATTTTGTACTTGGATGTTTTAATGCCACTATAATGTAATGCTTTGTCCTTTTTTTACAGCTACAGTTGCCAATTTCAGCAAGCTGCTTGATGCTTTCAACATGTGAAATAAACAGGCTTTAGAGATAAGGCTGATGGTATCAAATTCTTTTAGATGGCAACTTGTGCCAAATCTGAACCGTAGTCTTCAGAGCTGAAATGCTGTATGAGGACTATGCAGTTGTAGCAGTATATAAATGCTCGGTTGCTTTTCTTGTAGATGGGAGATGATTTTTATTGCTGTTTGTAAATTTGGTAGTGAGAGCAAAAGTTGTCTCATGCAAATATATCGTCATACTAGTGTCTTGCCCCCCGTGTTTTTTCTCCTGCTGATCCTATAAAACAGCTCTGCAGGAAGGAACACAGCTGTTTCTCTGCCTTTTGATCTCTGCACAGATAGCTGTGTTCACCTCATTTGCTCCATGAAAGACAATTGGATGAGATGGAAAACTGAGGCTTGAGAAAGAGGGGATAGTCTTATTTCTCACGATGTACATACAAAATGAAATTAAAGATGAGACTGTGACACAATATAGGAAGTAGCCTGGCGACAGTGACGATCCATGAAAATATCCTTAATCACTGTAGTCTGTAATTATGGGTGGTAGTGGTGTGTTAGCAAATTTTACCAGAAAATGCTCTGAATCCAATTTTTACCTTTAGTTTCATTTTACCATCCATTTTAGGATTAACCTAATCACATTTCAGGCCAACTACTTGTCTGTTTCCATGAATGAAAACATGGCAAACCATGTCCAAACACCCGTGTGTATAAGAAAGACCCAACTGTACTCAGTTTTCCCAGGACTCTGACTGAGAGCCCACAGCTATGAGAAAGGGGCACTGCATCTACTCAGTAGTGCAGAAGCCTGAGAGAGACACACTGACAAGTATTTGCTCAAAAAGGCACGAATCAGGCATAACCTCACCAATAGTCCCTTCCTCTAGACACTACTTGAGGAATCCCAGAGGTTACAAAACGACCTGAGTTTGACCCTGCTCCAAAATCCTCTGCAATTTAACTTGAAAGACCATTGCTCTGCCTGGGTCATCTCATTCTCCCTGAGAGCTGCAGAGGTGCAGCCATCTCAGAGATGTGCAGAAGAGCACCAAGGTCCCTCACAAGCAAATCTTTCTTACCAGCAGCTTTACTGAAAGACCAGATTTGTTAACTATCCTTCTAGAGGATCTTCCAAGGATGATAACGTTGCTGGAGGCCAGCTGATTATAGATGTGACCATTTCTGCTCTGCTCAGCATAGCTTTCCTTTCTAGCCCCTGACCTGTTCTTCTTCCTTTCCTCTAAGATTCAACATGGAATTGTATAAACTCACTCATGAAAAGAAAGTTACTGGGGTTTGTTGTTATTTAAAACAGGAGTGTTTTGTAGTGACAGGCAATTAAAGAGATGGCGCTTTCTGAACATGACATACCGCCTAGTAATGTCATCGCACATAATAGAGGCCCTGCTCTGCGAGACATGTGATGGCTTGTGATATGTCATGAGGCAATTTAGTTAGAAATTAACTTGTGTCTAATCTGATCAGTAGGCTGTTTCAGCTGGTTCAGTCAACGCAAAAGTGTGGATGGAGGGATGCTTTTTTGCAGGCAGGTGAGGGAAGGTGACTAATTTGAATTTTAAAAGCTAGAGATAGCAAATTTGTCTTTCTTTTGAAACTGCCTTCAAGTAAGACTTCTAATTGTTGAACATTTCCTCGAAGGGAAGAAAAATAGAACAGAAATAAATACTTGAACAGTTGCCTACATCCAATTATCACATAGGAGACATTAAAGCCATACCTCGAATAACATAAATCGGCACAACTGTACTATTTTTAGTGCAGTTTCATAGTGTCATTGCTCTGAATGTTTAAATTCCAGGTTCTTATACACATATTTCATAGTCATTTTGAACGACTATAATGTTTCAGTCTTCAAATTTATTCAGTAGACAATTCTGACCAGGCGAAACAGGGGTAAATACAGCCAGGGATTTAATTTCTGCTGGTTATTCGGAAAATGTATGTATGACATATCAATAGAGATGTTTCTGTGTGTTCATTCTGGCCTTGTCCCAGGCTGCATGATATATTTCAGTCTTCTAGGTGTTTTTTTTTTTATCTATTACCCTTTCAAATTTGTTATTTAAAATCTGCTCAAATGGACCTAGAAAAGTTTTTCAATTGAAAAGGTGGAAACAATAATTTTGTTTTAGTCTGTATATACAGATTTTGTAAAAATAATGTTTTAATGAATGATAAAATTAATTCAGCTGTTTTTGTGGCCTTTTACTATTCTAAAGAAAGGAGTTGATGCTTTGGAATTTAACATGCTATATTGTTCTTTGTAACCTGGACATTGCAACATTTCCTGGTGGCTGATACCCAGAGATCCAAATACATAAGCAGCTACATGTATGTTGAAAGCAACTGAGTTTTTTTCCCATTGCCAAATGAGAAGTGGAGGACAGAAATAACCTAAATGCAGAAATATCTAGAAAACAGAAAATGACAGTAGAATTAGATTATTAAAATGCAGCAACTTCAAGTTTTAATACATAAAATAACCATGCATAAAAGAATTTTATCCCACCTAAGCACACTTTACAGCAGGTGATAAACGCCTCTCCTACTCTACTGTCCCTCTGTAACAATCAATGAAAGGAAAAGACTGTTTAGGTCTTCCTCTGGTACATTTGTCACTATCTTCTTCACAGATCTATTCACAAAGGTTTCCACTTCTTCCTTTTCCTCTCTGTTCAGTTCATAATTCTATGTGTTTTGCATTAATTTGTCATTAGAAATTTTGTTTTTTGCCCAATCAGTTCTTTTTTCCCCCACTTTCCTGAGTAGAATGCAAACCCCAAAAGCCTTTTAATTAGGACATGAGTAGACTTGGCAAACGGTGTTTAAAAATGTATTAGCTCATGCATTTCAACAGACTTGTTTGTAAGCATCATTATGGGATTATTGAACACCTTTTAAAATGCAAAATGTGGCTGTACTGAAACAATTTAAAGGTATGAAGTCCTATATACATCCAGTGCCTAAAATCATGTTAAAATCTCTGTGCTGGTTTGGTTTTAAATATAATGTAGTGCAGTTTCACCAGTCTTTTGCAGGTACCTCTAAGATGCTGTGTGACCTCTAAACCAACTAGAAGCCATATTGTCAGGGTTAATGAGGCCCTCAGCCCAAGCTACTAAGCTCAGCTGGGAAGCAGGAGACGTTAACTGAGGTTCAGAGTCTTCTACAAGCCTATTGCTTCTGGTCAGCTGAAAAGAGGGGCAGAGCTCATCTGCTTAGTGTACATAGAGAATGTGTTCAGGGTTATGTCAGTCATAGATGCTGAGCGAGTAGTGAACCATGTTCTATTTGGTTTTTCCACCCTAAAGGCAGACTAACTGTACCGGTGTTAGTCGAGTTACTTTTGATGCATATGTGGGTGAATACAGGCAAAGCTGAGGATAATCAGGTTGTTCCATTTAAGTGAATTCCCAAATCACATCTCTACTTTAACACTTGTTTCTGCCTTTTTTGTATCCATACACTTTGAAAAAAACCACAGAAAACACCGCAGTGGCACCACAATTAAATTTGTAAGCTTAACCATTGTGTTTCTTGCAATACTGTAAAGTAGTAACTATAATCTTTACTGTGAATGACAACTGTAATAAATCTCTCTGATCAGTAGGTGCAAGTGCAATATTATGTAAATTTCTTTGAGAACAAAAAGGGAGGAAAACAATATTAAAAACTGATTGAAAGGCCTCACCAGTGCCGACTACAGGGGGAGGATCACTGCCCTAGTCCTGCTGGCCACACTATTTCTGATACAAGCCAGGATGCTGCTGGCCGCCTTGGCCACCTGGGCACACTGCTGGCTCATATTCAGCTGGCTGTTGACCAACACCCCCAGGTCCTTTTCCGCCGGGCAGCTTTCCAGCCACTCTTCCCTATCCCTGCAGCTGTGCATAGGATTGTTGTGCCCCAAGTGCAGGACCCGACACTTGGCCTTGTTGAACCTCATACAATTGGCCTCGGCCCATCGTTCCAGCCTGTCCAGATCCCTCTGCAGAGCCTCCTACCCTCCAGCAGATCAACATTCCCGCCCAACTTGGTGTCTGCGAACTTACTGAGGGTGCACTCGATCCCCTGGTCCACATCATTGATAAAGATATTAAAGAGAACTGGCCCCAATACTGAGCCCTGGGGACCACCACTTGTGAACAGTCACCAAATGGACTTAACTCCATTCACCACAACTCTTTGGGCCAGGCCATCCAGAAACAGAATAACTGTGCTGTCAAGCATCAAACACCTGTGAGAGCTCAGTGCAGCCTCCTTGCTGCTTCACAAGAGCTCAGGCAATTATGAAACTTTTATCATCTTGCTGGACTTGCAGCTGAACTGTATAAGACATGCTGTTGATAGATGGTAAACACAAGGCCCTCTGTCAGTCATTTCTCTTTGATAATTTGTCTGCTTGCTTCTGTTCACGTCTTTCAGCATCCGTGCTGTCTGGAGTTTACTTGCTGTATTTTGTCTCTCACAGGGGTAACTCATGGAGTGCTGATTGGTCTTCATAATCCAGTTTGTTTCTGTCCACATTTGTCCACACGATGACGTTTGTTTGCGAAGGTTCTTCTCCCCTGTTGTTTTTCTAGTTCATTCCCAAGATAATTTTCACTTAAATTTTACATCTGTTTATGTTTCTTGCTCTGTTGCAACATAAAGCTGTAATTCTCCCTTCTGTAAATTCTGTAGCAATAGCTCTGCTGAGTTCCATGTGATTGGTGAGACAAAATCATTTACACATCCGCATTTCTTAAAAATTCTTTGTGTCACTTTCAAACCAGTATGAATCAGTAGTTGGTAGTCATCTGAGCCAAGAATCTGGCCAATAAAGTCATATTCTGTTTTGCAAATCAGTAAATTCCTGTTCCTTAAGATGTATTTTGGCTTGCAAATCACTGCAAATCCACCTAAATTTTATCATTTGATCTTATCTGGACTAAGTAGTGATTTCTTCCTGCTGCTTGTCAAGGTGTCTATATTCCAGGTTGTATTTAATAACACAGCTTCCTCAGGTGACCTCTTTTCTGCATGAATGTTGGCTCTGACCTTCATTTTGTTGAGCTCAGTTCATTACATATTCTCTCTTGCTTGCTTCTGCACCCTCTAGGGAATACTCTCATTTCAGCACACAAGAGGTTTCACTGCTAATGAAAATCCCTAAGCATCACAATTAAAATTTACTCTGCTGTGCTCAGTGTATGAAAAAGAACAACGTATATTGCAGTTAATAATCTAGATCTCATTAAAACCAACTTGAGTTATTTATTTCCATGTCAAGCCAAAGTCATTTACATGCATATAATAAAATTACATCTAAAGGGTTAAACAAAATGAGCCAGATTCTGGCATTAGTCTCACTGGAACCACGGACATCTGTTCCAATATAACTTAGAAAAGATACTGCTCCAAAATAAGCAACTCCAGTGTTTCTTTCTTCAGATAGTCGGAACAAGCTAGTGTCACCATTACAGAAAAGGAAGAGTTACTCCATTGTTGTGTACCTCAATTTCTTTATGGTATTCGACCACTTCCCATGCTAAGAATACTGTCTGACATGAACAATCTAGAAATGTTTTAGAGTAAAAGCCTTTCCTCAGAAAATCTATTATGGGTATTTCTTGCATTGCTCCGACTAGAATTGAATGAGTTTCTAAAACAAGTTTAATTAGAATGAGTAAATAAATGCTCCACGTATGACGGGGAGAAATGGTAAAGGGATTATCTGTGTCCATTTCGGTCAATGTGAATAATCATTTGTGATAGACTTGTCTCTGATGTAAATACTCCTATATTTTATACCTCTGTGCATACCTCTCTGTCTTTCCTTCTTCCTCACTGTTGAAAACAGTTCTCTGAATTAGTAACAGTTTAGTAATGGTGGAGGTCCAACTCATCTCAATTTATATCTCGTCAACCTGACATACAGTTCACAAAATCTGTAGAGAAAGTAGCTGTCCCTGTCTTCTGAGTCACTTACACAGAGCACCTATACAAGGCCTCTCTGATGCTGGGAGGGAAGTCAAAACATGACTTTAAGCCAATACTTCCCCATTTCTTTCCTGTCCGAAGAAAGAAGCCTGAGCTTGTTCCTGCTCATAGAATCTCAGGCAAGGATCCACCCCACTGACATTTCCTCAGGCAACCCACCAGGTGTTGCTACAGTAGCAACGGCTGTGACGTTCAATTTAGTATTTATTCTTCCCTTAGGAATGTATCCATGAGTCAAATCTCCATCTCTGCCAAACACTAATTCTTGGCATCAGTGCTGATGCCTCATCCATTTGGCTTCAAGCCTCTGCATGGGCAGCAGTGACAATACTAGTAGCATTTATCAGCTGTTTTTCACCATCGTTGCTGTTATAACTACACTGCAACTTTAAATGCCTGGAAAATTAACCAAATACCATATATTTAAAGGGAAGTTCCTTACTTAATCATGCATGAGAGTATTCTGCATATTTTTTGTTTAACATAAGTAAAAAATAAAAATTTTAGAATTAGAATTAGAATGGAAATTGAGTTAATGAAGCTGAGTCTTAAATTAAGTCATAATAAACTATAATGAAAGCGAGATGTGTGTCTCATGAGTCTTTATTCAGCACAGTATTAACTCATTTTTGTTTTTCATTATAACTTTAGTTCTTCATTATAACTTTATATTTAAATGGTATTTTCTCTTACAAACATCCAAAAGAAGTTACATTATGTTTGTGAGATGTGCTCAAGAAGTGTGCTTAATTTCTTAGCATTTGATACCCTTTGAGTGAAACAATAAATATCCTTCCCTTAGAAGGACTTTCAGAGGTCTTTGAATCAGACTTTAAGCCAGGACTCTCAAACTCCTAGAATATACAAAGTTAGTGAGGCTCAATGTTGGTAGAAATACCAGGAAGAACAACATTGGACTTTCCAAGTTCCAATTAGAGTTTTCCTTCAGGAACAATGAAAGTACTAGAAGTCTTCAAGGTAAATATATCCAGTGAAGAAATTTTAATCTGTGACTTTGACAAGAAAATATTTTTTTAAAACTTAACAAAACATTATGAAATCTGAAAGTTGAATCTCTATTTTCTTAAATTCATATGAAAATTAGGCTGGGAAGTTGTCACTGGAGTATTTCATATGCAGGTAATTTATTTGCTAATTTATTAATAGAATCTGAAGTTTAAAAATCTTTTCATTTAAGATTAATCATCAGCAACTCATATTTTTTTGATCTGAGAGCTCTTCCTTCTGTGTTAAAAATATTCTAGGATATAAATCAGTGTTGTAAATTTTTAAAACTACAGAAAGACTAACGCTTGAAACTTTTAAGAAGCAGAGTTTATTACTGTTATTATAGTAAGGAATTTTGTATTACTGTTGATGTTTTCCTATTTCTAGGTTCCAACTAGAACTAGGAAAATCTGAAACTGGTATAGTAGCATTGCATTATCTCCAGTGGTTTTCTGTGAAAGAGCCATTGTGTGACTGAAGGAAGACATTTTTGACATATAATGCATCTGTATGGCAGTATCTCACAAGGCAGAGATCTGCTGCTGATACAGGAGCAAAAGATGAAATCTCATTTGTGAAATAAGTGGTGTGCTGCAGCTTCTCCATATATGGAGAAACCAGGCAAATAAATGGAGATTAAATAGGGCATTTTGCACACATTTAGGAAGGAAAAGTATTCTGCATGTACAAGCCAAAACAAGCAATTTGTTTGTTAAATAATGACCATAGGCTTGGGTGTGTGTATGCAACAGAATGGAGCATCTGAATGATTAACAGAAGTATTCTCTGAAAGATTTGCTTTGGTTTTAGTGCACACTTTTAGGCCCATTTCTAAAAACGTAGATCTGCCTTTGAAAATTCATCAGTGTTTTATCATCAAATGGTAAAGCGATGGCCTCAAAGACATTAACAGCATGGTGCATGTTCCTAGTATAGGTAGTAGCTTTGTCACAGAAAGCAGCAAACAATTTAGACTTAAATTAAAAAGTAGAATGTTTATGGTAATTTTTCAGAAATAAGGGAGACAGGAATTTTCTACATTTACATGCAAAAGGCAGATCTCCTGACTTGAATTCACAACTGCATCTCTTCTTGTCAGCTTTTCTCATTGTGCTCTCCACTGAAAAGGATCGAAGGTGTGCTGGGTTTAGGCAGGATCTTTTATGTGTGCATTCGTGACTTACAATAAACTTGGGCCTATGGGGAGGTGTTAGAGCAAAGGAAAATTTTAAAGAAGGTAAAATCTAAAAGCTTTTAAAGTAATTTTATTTTTCAAATCTCACTGTGAGGATAAGTGACTAAAAGGACCA
This sequence comes from Nyctibius grandis, assembly GCF_013368605.1. NCBI lineage: Eukaryota > Metazoa > Chordata > Aves > Nyctibiiformes > Nyctibiidae > Nyctibius > Nyctibius grandis. The sequence goes on from NC_090670.1 coordinate 11,992,258, forward strand.
TGATGCTCAGTTACTAATTTCCTATTCCTGTGCAGTGTACAATCATCTAGATAAAATGCATTACATTAGTGAAAAATCCCAACACATCTCATTAAAAGATATTGCATCACGAAAGGCAGGAAACAGCCTCCTGAAAGTGCTCTGCAATGCACACAAGGCACTTTTACTTATTTCAATTCAATTTGAAACTCAAGAATTGTAAAATCACCAAGCTACTATTTCCTTATTGGCATAATTTATGAAGTAGAATTTCTGGAACTGCAGTTGTTTGCTTAGTTTCCATTTTCTCCCCTGTTCTCAGTAAAATAATCATGTTCATCACTCACTAGCAGCAGAAAAAAAAGGAAAGCTCTTCTTCCACAATAGCTTACGAAGTGTATTCAACTCAGTTTTCCTACACATTAATACCCCTTAGTTACACCAAACACTATTTGTGTATAAAAGTGTTCATACTGAAATCTTCTCACTTTTGAGTAATTGAGTGCAATATCTTCTAATGTTATTAGAACTACAATGCAATAAAATATAAAGAGATGATGTCACTAGCTGATTCAGTTATATTTTTCATATCAAATTTTAACCCCAGAGACTGTGAAATGTGTCATACTATGGTCTCCAATTCTTATAAATTGGCCAGCTTGATTCAGACCTAGCAGGAGCCCCACAGCCATCTGGCTGTAGCTTGGGATCTCTCTCCAGAGAGCAGCTCAAGTGTCAGAGTGCATCTTTATGTTAGAGCAAAGCAACTATAACTTAGTATTTCAAAATTCGTGGTTTTGAAATAACCATAGTGAAACCCCAGATAACTGCATAATTTGAAACTCGGAATTACACTCCCTGCAACCACACTGACATTGATGGGATCTGTGGGCAGAGCTAAGCCCTTAACTCTGGGATGTGTAACCATCACCAGCTGCATTTTTGCAGAGTATCATTTGAGTGTATTAAGCAGGTGTGTGGAGTGGTGTCATGGTTTTAACCCGGCAGGTAGCCAAACACCATGCAGCCACTCCCTCTCCCCCACCCCCTGAGTACCTTCGGAAAGGTAAAGAGACTCATGGGTTGAGATAAAAACAATTTAATAATAACAATTTAATAATTGCAATAAAATAATAATAATAATAATATACAAACAAGTGATGCACAGTGTAACTGCTCACCACCCGCTGACCGTCCCTGTCTAGCGATCCTGGAGGAGAGAAATCCTGAAACTGCAATCCTGGAAGAGAGAAAGAGAGCTTCCTGGCCAACTCTCATCCAGATACTGAGAAGGATGTTGCATGATATGGAATATTCCATTGGCCAATTTGGATCTATTGCTCTGGCGATGCTCCCTCCCAGCTTCTTGTGCACCTGCACACTAGCAAAGCATGGGAAGTTGAAGAGTCCTTGTTTTCTTATCAACAACTAAAAACATCAGTATATTATCAACATTCTTCTCATACCAAATCCTGTACTAAATCCAAAATATAACACTATTCTAGCCACTAAGAAAGTTAGCTCTATCCCAGCCAAAATCAGGACAAGTGGTAAGAGAATCATCACAGAACTGAAGAGTCACTGTGACAGTCAGTAGTAACAACTTAAAGTTCATGGTAACCTTTACTCACAGAAATCTTCTTTGTAATGACTAGAAGACTTTTTGTCAGTGGGAAGCTGGGTACCAGATACTGAACCTTTCTTGGCTGCAGAGATAATGAAATACCTTTGAGGATATAGGCCTACAAGATGCAGAGCTGAAGAAGAGAGTAATTAATAGAGCAGATTTCATTCTTTATAGCACAAAGATTGTCATCTTAGAAAAAGATATTACAGACCTTGCTTGCTCTGGTATTCCCAAAATAGTCTGAGCTTCTGGTAAAATTCCTACTGTGGATAAAGCAACATGAGCTTAGATTTGTGCTTTATTATTTCCATGAAAGCACAATACCTAACCACTAAGGCAACAGCCAGACTAGTATGAAACCGAAGAATGTCACTGATGTGTAACAGCAGAGGATTGGTATAGAAGTCCTATATAATCTCTACAATCCAATTCTCAGTCTAAGAAATGATTAATAATAACAATAAAGAGATAGAAGCATTTCTTTAAAGAGAAGGTTGCTGAAACCTTTTGCAGCTGAACGGTGGGGCGGTTTCTAAGCCAAATAGGTCAGTCAAAGTCTGGTAGAAGGGTCTTTCCCCATGGTGTTGGCTTCGGGGTGGTTTACAGGCTGGCAGAGACTTTTACATTACTTTTAGAAATGTTAACAAAGTAATTAAATGTGATTGATTGTGTTGGTCTCACCATTCTTACCAGCTCTAGTTTTTAAAAAGGATGTCTTAGAGGACCCCCAACAAACCAGGGTATGAATTCCTTCCCATTGTCATGTACAGCCCAGTGCTGCATTGCTATAATAGTGAGTAACGCTTTACTCACTTGGACTCCCTGAGTAGGTTACGGTAATTTTTGTGAAGAAAGAGTGAAATACTGAGCACACAGGTTGCACAAGAAAGGTGAATCCTTCTGTCATTTCTTTTAGCCTTCAAAGTAAATTAAAATGCACAAACAGCTGGTGCATACCTGCTCCTGGATTCAGGTCCTATTTGCCTCATATCTTCAGCTCAGGAGACTTTCACTTTTCTATATTTGTTAAATGTTACTTTTCAGTATTTTTCTAGATCAGTTTTGCTTTCATGCTTTTGGTGTTACACCTGGGATACATAAGATCAGGTTAGATGCTCAGACCTGGAAATTATTAAAGCCCATGCTTTAAATTATATCTGTCCAATAGCTTATGTAAATATATACTTAATATTGACTGATTAAAATATTTACCCATATCCTGAGATATTCTTACTTAGATGTGGTCTTTGTGTTTTAAATTTAGGTATAAAGTTTATTCTTAATTAAGTTAATTAAGTTGTCTTAAACAACTTAAACATAAACCAATGGGTTTAGCTATTATGTGTGAAGACAGCAAGATGATGAAAAAAGCCCAGCATATGAAAAACTTGGAGTATACATCTGCTTTTCACATCAGAAGGAAACTTTTCACTGATATTTTCTTAAATCTTTTTCTGAGTTGTCTCCAGCTGCACTATTTGTTTCATGCTGTTTTTATTCCAAAGAACTACCATGAATTACTACTAGTCACCTGAGAATTCATGGGGAGATGTGTTTACAAGATGTCTTCTTTTTTTTTTTTGTAGAAAACCTCAACACTTTGCTAAGTTTGGGTCAGATTTTTTAAAGTTTGTCAACTTTTCCGAATTAGAATTAGGAGCTTATTTTCTGTCTGCAAAACTAACAATAAGATACTATTAGTTCAGGTGTCAAGAGGCATTTTCATTCTTTTTTGGAGCTGTGTTTGCCCTGCATGTTCTATGACTAAGTTCAGAATCTCTGTATATGTGTAAATTTAGTAAGTAACACTTAAGAGTTTAGTCAGTTTTTATGTCATTGCTTTCTCCCTCACTGGGAAGCCAACCTCTAAGGCTCTGAACATCTGCTGTCATGTAGCAGAATGGCAATGCTGTTGTCAGAGTGTAACACTGGTGCTGGAATTAGGGACAACTATATTCTCATTTAGCATATGGCAACATGTGTTCTCATCAGTCATTCATCTGCTAATACGTGCCTACATCTGAATCTTAATGAGGGGGAGAGTGAAGAGTGAAAGCCTGCCCTTGGATCCATATAGTTCTCTAGAATCATCACACACAAGGTTAAACAAAGATCAGTTGAAATTAATTACTCCCAAAAGTCCCCATTGCATACTTTGTACTAATTTTTACAAGAAATTGGAAATCTTCTAACATCTAACTGTCAGTTTCTATGGACAGTTCCTACAGGTTCTGCCATCACAAGGGGCGTGTTCAAGTTACTGGTAACAATCAGTATTATGTCCATAAAACATTGACTAGAAGGTGTCTCAATTGAATTAACTGTGTATTGGAAAAAAACACTAGATTTTACTTTAATAATGGAAATGGAATAGCGTTCTTTCACTGGTAGCTACTTAAATCTGTATAGAAGCTGATGAAAGAATTCACTTCACTGGTAATTTTTCCACATTTATGAGTAATAAGATGATGGAAAAAAACAGAACACCAGCTTCAAATAGTTTGGCTGAGATGTTACAACTGGAAAATAAATATGAGATAGTAATAAAGTCAAATTGATTCAAGGTTATATGACAACACTAAAGGTTCTTCACATTGCTTTGCTTCCTTTCAAGGCTGAACAGCATGTACAGTTTTGTGTATTTCTATAAATCTATGTGGTTGAAGTTGTTTTCTAAAGATTCACCACAGTTTAATTCACTGCATCTCAGTGGAGTTCATGTTTGGGTACTGTCCTGGTTTCATGGGGATAAAATTATAGAATCAATTTTCTGTTACATTTTGGTTTAGTTTGTGGCCAGCTGTGGTATGGTGATCAAGGTCATTAGCAGTGAAAGCCAGGGCAGCTGCCCCAGGCTGGCCCACAGGTGTGTTCTATAACATTAACATCACGTTCACTATAAATGGGAAAGCTGCTGGGGAGTGGTGGTCTCTTTGTTCTGTTCTTCTCTCTATCTTTCTCCTTCTCTCTTCTCAATGATTCCTGTCCCTGGAGGAACTTGCCACTACTCTATGGGGTAAGTATAATTTTGTTCTTTTGTATTAGTATTGATACGGGTTTTCTTATTTTATTAAATCTGTTTAAATTTCAACCCATGAGTTTCTCTCCTTTTCCCAATTCCCTTTCTTGGTTGGGGAGGGGAGATTGGGTGATAGAACAACTGATAATTGTTTAGCCCTGGGTGCAGGCTAAATGGAGACAGGTACTCTGCATGCTGGGTGTTAAATTGTAAGAAATGTGGAACTGATCCAAAATTTGAAAAGACCTATAATCTCTACTTGATTACAATGTTTTGGGTTCTTTTTATAATCGGGATACAGGGTTGAATAAATGCCAACAGACCTGATACAAGATCTACCACAGATGTGGCAAGATCTAGTGCTAAGAGAATGATCCAGCTCCTCTTAGAATGGATAGCAAACTTCCCATCATCATTAATTACTTCTCAACTGGGTCCTAAACTGTCTCCAAGTGTGTGTATTTTAAGTTCTACAGAGAACCTTTTTCTTAAAAAAGCCATACAGGTGATGTCGGGCAGTTTGGAAAATGCAGTTCAGCATTTGTGTGAAAGATAATGCCTGTGGGAATTTTAAAAAAAATACATATATAAAACTTGTTGCAAGATTGTTTTTTAGCTGTTGTTTGACTGAGGAATGCACCAAGTTACCTGCTTTCCTTTTGATCGTGGACACTATTCCTGCATTAAGTCATTTACTGTTCCTTTGTACATACCACAAACATGAGTTTGCTACTCGGACTATTCCAATGTTTAATGCTTAAATTAGTCTGCTCTGTTTAAATGCCACTTTTGGCTTTTGTACTCAGGAAATGATTTTGCAGTAAAAATGAAGGACAGCAGAATAGCAAGGGTCTCAACTCCAGGAGATTGCTGAACTATCCTGATATCTTAATGTGATGTTAGTAACATTTTGTGTCAGAAAATTATTTCCATTTCTAGTAAACAAAAATTTTTTTTATCAATTATATCAGGAATTTTTGATATTTCTAGTGGGAATTCTGGTATTTCAGAAGATGATTTCCCAAGAAGAGTAAGTCTTTTAAGTATTGAGCAAAATCCAAGTCATCAGCCTGAAAAACTTAGGGCAGCAAAGATCTGTACAGAAAAGTTCCCAGAAAGGTAATACCTTGGGGAATGAAGTCTCCACACATGTTTTCTTGGTGGCAGCTCTAGTTAAGAACCTTTGGCTTCAGCATCTTTCCAGTTACCTCTCAGTAGTGCCAGTACAACATATGGAGCCTGATGCTGAATCATCAGGAAGTTGACCTGAGTTACCAGTGACCCACCATTTTGTTCTTAATTTCCAGTGTCCCTCAAACTCTTCTATCTAAGATAAATTAGAGGTGGGATAGAGGTAAGAATCTGTATTTAGGGATGTAAGTGTAGGGAAGGGGAACTGCATGCATTGAAACAAAAGTCCTTAGCAAAAATGAGCAGGTTGAATTCTGCATTTTTTTCTGTTTATTACATTGCTATCCAGCTTCCATTCAAAAGAATTTTTAAGCAAATCAGGCTTTCTTGTGTCAGTTCTGCAGGACAAAGAGTGGCTGCAACTACTAGCTGGAGCAAACATGTTACAAGTAAAGGTGGCTGCTGGCGTACAGAGTGTCTTTGTCTGACTTTATGCTGCTGTGCTCTGTTGGCAAAGGGTAAGTTGAAGCTGTGTAGAAGGAGGTTCTGGAAACTGTCTTCAACATAGGAGAGCATTTTAAGTGAGCCAAGTCTTTCAGCACTGCCAGAGGAGGGAATCCTATCTCCACTTGTTCATTCCAACCCCTACCTTTTGTTTACACAAGTGTAATCCATGTAGTAATCCAAAAAAAAAACCCAAGTCTGGGAACCAATCTTTATTTATTTTGCCAGGTGAGTTGTAACTGGGATCAGTTTCCTGAGCAGCCACATGAACACTTCTTCTGGCTGAAGTGAAAGGATAGTTTTGTTGGTATATGGAGGGCTTTCAGCAGCAACATTGGCTTACAACAGCTTCCAGTGCTCAAGGCACCATGAGTGCAATTCTCAAGGGAAGACTGGCAGCTTGCTTTAAAACTAGGGTGCAAAGGGAGAAATGACTACCTTAACCTTGACGTTGGTCTCACTATATCTCTTGCATTTGTAAATCAATACTACATAGCATAGTGCATGCATTGCTATGCCCACAAAGAAGATACAGGAGTCCATTCTCTTGGCAAAGTGCTGAGCTTTCTGCAACTTCCATTAACACTGAGTTAAAAATATAGCCCAAAGCATGAATCCAGGATAAATACCAGATGCGGAGAATAAAAAATATGCTTTAGTCTATCCTTTATCTGGACACCTGCAGTTTCATGACTCTTTCCCAGCTTATTTGTATTAACCTGACTTTATATCACACTCAGCTTTGCTTCTTGCTTATCCATTGATGCTCCCTCTGGGGAGGATTTTTTCTGGTTGTGCTGTGAGAGCACACAGTATGTGCAACATCAGGATATGGCTGCAGTTCCTGCATTTCCCTGTGACTGTTTTCTGTGTTCACTCCTTGAAATTAATACATTAAAGGAATGGGAACTATACGAGGTCATGTCTTCAGTTCATATCCTTGTATCAGGTACAATAAAGACAGTGAAGACAGAACACATTACATTTTTTTCTGGTCCTCACATTTATTAGTCATCTGCAATTAAAGAATGCTAATCTGATGGGGCAAGTGGTCAGTTCCAGTGGTACATTTCCAGCTTCTCTCACCTCATTATATTCCTGCATGTGGAAAATGGTCAAATCCTTTTTCTGCTACTATTTATTTGAAAGAATAACATTCTCGTCTGGGCTGAGACTTTGTATGAGAAGTTTCAGTGCCATGTGAGTTCTTTACGCTTGAGCTATAAACCAAGGCAGGGAAGAAAGGATTTTCATAATAGAAATGCTCACACACCACATTAATTGTATCAGCATGAACTGTGGCACTACAATAAAGGTTGTTTTAATTTGACTAAGAATGAATAGCTTTCTGTGAATCAATTGCAATCTAATAAGGGTCTTATTGTAAAACCTACTGATAAGACGGAGTGGCATTGTTCTGAACTGTGCTTCCTGGGAATGAGGTTTCAAAAGAACTTAATGCTGACTTTTATAAATCTTTGATCAGTGATACTAATGGAAATATAGAAACATCTGTCTCTCAATGTTTCCACTTTTCAATAAGCTGTTGCCAGATTATTATTAAAAGAGAATTCTGTTCCTTAAAGCTTAAGTCTGAGAGGGGCTGAGTTGCTCCTGGGTAGAGTTGTGTGCTCTTAACTACTATTGTCTGTATGGGAAGCTGAGGATACTTAGCAGTTCACAGAATTTGGTTCACCAGCACAGAAAAAGATGCAAGCAGATTGTTGTATAAGGTAGGTGTCTAAGACAGGAGTGATTCATCACAGTCTTAGTTGTTTTCAGGTAGACTGTAAAATCAGCCCATCTCTCTGCGTTGTCCCAAACTGTAGCCTAAATAACTGTGCTTTGACTAAATGCCTAATTTTTTTGCATGGCTAAAATTAGCAGGGAATAAGAATCGCAGTACGTCTTAGTGGAAATACTTTGACTCGGATTATTTGGAATCTGAGCCCAAGATTGCTTCACAATTTCTATGGTAAAAGACCGCATGCTGAAGGATAAGCAACACATAATCTAACCTTATCTATGTGTTAATTCTTCTCCCAGAAACAATCAAAAAACTCTATAAACTCAAACCTGCTCATAAGAAATGTAAAACATTTTTGTGCCTCCTTAAAAAAGGAAAAGAAAACCAAAACGGAGAAACTACCTCCTCAGTTTCTGAGGGATCTTTCTATTAGGGAGGATCCTTCTGAGGGATCCCAGAGGCTTTATCAGTGCTGTTGCTGCTAGTTAAGAGTCAAAAATTTCTGTTTCATGACTACAAATACCAAGTCTAGTCTTCTAGTACTTTTAGACACACATGTAGTTGTTTTGACAACTTTTCTATGTTGCTGAATGTATTGATCCTGAAAGTTTTGTAAATGGCTGTTTGACTAAACATTTGTGCCAAAGCATTTGTCATTTGCTATTCTGAAACAAAATCAAATGGAAAACAGTTTGACATGTATAAAAGTATCGGGAATATCCACAGATGGAATTAATAATGATGACAGCATTAGAAAGCATTTTGATTTCTACTCGAAGATGTTAACCAGCCTCTAACTGGCAGAGTTCAGGTAAAGAACTATGTGAGTTGTCTGATTATTTTCCCTCTGCTGTTACAGATTTCTTCTACCTTCTTTTGACGGATCCAGTACTGACAACTGTCAGATGCAAAGTATTGAACTATATGCAAGATAGCTTATTCCAGGATGGCAGATTCTATGATCCTAGAGGCTTTTCCTCATTTGCAATTCTCATGTATTTCTTTTATCATTTTTTTCCCCAAGCCTCAGTCACACTGTCAAGGAGAAGAAATAACTCTGTGTGATTTAGCTGACCAAATATGTCAGAAATCATGAAAAATGACCAGTCCTACAGTAAATGGTCAAAGAAAAGGAAAGAGTAGAAGCAAAATTATATACCTAGACTATCTGGCAAACACTTATTGATAGCAAATGCATTTGTGGAACTTAGGAACAGCTTATGAATGATTCATAAACAGAATCGTGATAGATTTTGCAGCAAATAGAATCAGCAGCAAATAATTTGAAAAACCTTGAAAATACAATGTGTGATATTCTCAGATTAATCACTTGACTGAGGCTCTATGGTTTAAATTACTAATCACTAAATTCAGACAATCATATTTATCTGAATTGCCTCGACCCAATTGTAGATTTATTATCTGCACAGCAAGGCAGGATGCTAAGGAAGAGGAGTTTCTTCTCTTCCCTTTGGCTTTAGAAATATTCAGTTATGTTTTGCTCAGATGTTTTGTCATTTTTGATTCTGATCCTAATCAGATCCAGAAGAAAAAAAAGGTGTACGAAAATGCAATCAAATTTAAATTCAGTTACAACTTAGATGACTAAAGATAGGATTATGTTTTGTTTTAAATTAACATGTTTGCTTGCTTTCCTATTTATAACCTCCTTCAATGACAGATTAAAAGACTGGTAGTCTCTGACACCATTATCTTAAAACTTTATATAGGCAGCTACTAAAATACACATAAAACTTTTATCCTTCTCAAGGAGAAATATGCATTCACACTACCACATGCTCCTTCACATGTGGAAGTATGTTAGAAATTTCTTCCTCTTAGATTTTTTCATTAGTGATCACTGAAGCAGAGGGACATTAGGTTGGATTGACATCACTGGTTGCCTTCTGTATATATACTAGGAGAGACTTACCCTGTCTTTCCTTTTAAAGTAAATTTCATGGGCAACTTAAAGTGCATTGAGAAGGTTGGCAGATGCGATCCTCTTACTCATCTAGGGAAGGCACACAACACAGTTGTGTTCATAGAGGACCCTTCTAGGCTGTGCAACCTCTGAAAATGCTACATCAACACTGAGTGAAGTAACTCTCTTGTTCTGTTTCCATTAATTCTCCAGTCATGCTGAGAAGAGAAGAAAAGTTCATTTGGAGTTGATTTTCTTATGTCCAAGAGTTTAGGGGCTGAATTACTCATCTGAGATGTGGAAGATGATGATTAGATGGATATTGACCAGCTGACAAAGAGTAAGAGTTTAAGTCCAGGATTCCCAGCTTTAAGGAGAATGTCCGAATGTGTCATTATGGGATTTTAAGGGATGGAGTTACTTCAGCCTTTGGTCTAAATGCTGTTGTTTTGCTTTGAATACAATGCATAAATATTAATTGGGTAAGAATGAGTAAGAATAATTATTTGGCCTGATGGTTTGGTAGGCTAAAATTCTAATGTCTCATGCAAAAAAAATATACTATTTTACACTGAAAGACCAACTTCAGCAGGAGAGACTGAGAAATATCCATTCCAGCAAATTTAGTGGCACAAAATTTAGGGTATTATCTTGATAGCTTGAAGGAAGGAAAAAGATACGGCATTGCCCTCACCCAAACCAGGCACAGAGGTACTCAAACTACTAGACCGATTGACTTATGGGGAAAACATGTCTCTCCTACTTGTTTGCATCTGTAGTTAAGAGGCATGAAACTTGTCCAGAGGCTCAGGCCCTGCAGAGAACACTGGTGGAGGAAGTAGCTTTTTTTGTGAGTCCCATTGGTGCTTACTAGTAAGGTAGAATGAGAGCTTTTCAGTGTCATTATGGCTTAAGAAATTCTAGGCTTTCTCAAATGCTGAAATTTAGATCCTATGGGATTTTACAAACTGACCCACACGTACCAAGAAATTTACTACTCTAAGCAATAGCTGAACAGGGATAATACATATTCCATTGAGAGGGTTTCAGGTGCCCAAAGGGTAGTTGGATGGCTGGCTTATTCTGCGAATCAAATGCTAAGTCTGGAGAACATTCTAAAAATCAGAATATTACTGCCTAGTTCTACTCTTTGCTCCCTAATCCAGGACTACATAGTGTGGACCAATTTAATATTACAGGATTAATTCACACCATATAGCACTGCTGCCTTTCCATGGCATCTTTGTTTTGCATAAAATTTATTTCTTTTTTTAAATCTGTCATTGTTCATCTCTACTACACTTCTAAGAAATTTAAAACAGAAGATTATGGAGAAGAATAGGAGGATCAAAGATCTTACAAACAAAGCGAAGTGTTGTTTTTTAGACTAATTCTTGCTTTGGACTTCTCTCTTCCTCAGCACCTTTTTATGAATTAAGGGAAATTCCTGGTATCATATTGGTCTCTCTACACTGGAGAAGAGGACTGGAGAGAAAAATTAATTCCATAGTATGTGTATTGTTCAATAATCTACGACTTTGGGGATGTCACTATGATGATTGTATCATTGCATATATGGTATTATCACCTAGAGGGTTTTGTTTTATTTGATAGATACTGTGTTTGTTTACTGTGGCACCTGTAATACCTTCAGCAAGAATGAAGAGCCTTACTTTCAATTTAAGAACAATCAAATAAACACTGGGAGCTAAGAAGTATTTCTATGTAAGTCAATGTGATTTTCTATAAAGAGCAGAGGTGGGTCTTTAAGAAGGACTCACATGGGGGTTAAAAAGGACAAGCAGATCTTGCAAGTAAGAGGAGAAGACTTGTTTCGTGTATGGTGAGGGCTATCTAGAAGAAAGTATGGAGGTGAGGTTAGGAGATATGGACAAATAAGCAGGCGTGGCTGGAAATAATAGCAAAGCAAAAAGAAGATGGGAGAGTAATAGGATATTTAATCAAAAAGGGTGAAGATAAGATGATTAACGATCAGTCTGCTTTCAGCCCCTGTATGGTGCCAAGACTGTTTTAACTCTTTACCAGTGGCATTGAAGTGTTGACATTGCATGCCACCATTAAGGAATTTTCCGAATGGTCACCCAAGTCTAGCAAATGCATGAGTCTCTCCTCTGTTCTACAAGCCAGAAATCACTCAAACCTTTGTTTCTGTTTATGCTTCTTGACCCTGGCTGTGTGCCAACAGACCCTAAGTCAGTAGTGCATTTGAGCACATGCTTACTTCTGATCAAAATCATACCTTTCTTTTTTTCAACACCCACACCCCCCACCATCATTGCCCTCTTCATAAGGGCCAGTAAATAAAATTTAAAAAAAAATGGAAAAAAAAAAAAGGAATGTATTAAAGTCTGTACCCCCTGCCTAGTGCTAAAAGAAAAAAAAAAAATTGCTGGGATTTGAATTTGATTTTTGCTACAAGTGTTCCTGTTTTAGCTCTGAGACTTAACCCTGCTTCCAGCTTTGCATACGTATTAGTGGGCATAGAGCTGGAGTCAGTGACATGTTTCCCAGCTACACTGGAAGTACTGCATATAATGCTCCCAGCCTCCCTTGCTCTGGGAACATACTTCTCATTCCATATCTCTGCTGACTATTGCAGAGTACTGAGTTGTTTAAGAAGATAGTCATGAAGTGACAGGTCTTTCTTCATAATTAACTTATTTATTCTTTATCCACAATAGCAACTCATTTCAAACACTTCTCATTCATTGAGAAAGCTACAGCACTCATGGATGCTGTATAGATTTTTAATTTTCTCCTGTAAATGTTACATGATGCCTGTCAGCTACCACTTTGGACTAAGGCTTTAGGAATTAGATCAGCCACGTTAAAGTAAGACAAAGTAAACTCAAAGTTAACTGTGACAATTATGTGCTGAGCAACTGAAAAAAAGATACGAAAATCTAAAGTTGCTATTTTCATACTGACAGAATCAGCCAGGCTTTCTTTTCTTGAAAAGCTGCATAATGGATTTCCATTCACACTTGGTGTGGACGTAACCACTGTTCTTGAGAGTAAAAGCCAGCACTTTGCAACTGTTAATGAGTAACAGTGTTTTATGTCAGAGACGGACCTTAACACTTGCATCTAGCTTTGCATTCCAGCTCCCAAGTAATTCTACATTTGAGGGTATGTACAGGTTGGTCTCTGTAAGGGGCCTCTTTCATATTCATGGTAAGAATTTCAACAAATGCATTACTGAGCATATGTGAAAGCCCATGGGAGCAAAAAAGATTTTGTTTTAAATGTGAATACTATTAAAGTTAAGCACATACTAATGTTTTGCTGAATAAAGATGGATTTAACTGTTGCTTAAATATTTCCCTGAGTCAGTGATTTGGTTTGGTCCATTACAGTGTAGGGCCATCTGTAAGTTTTCGATGTAAATCTGAAGTCTGGGAATCTTTGGAACGGAAGAGATACGTGTTGTGGTTTTTAAGATTCAATGTGAAAACTTTAGAATGATGTTGTTAACATTGTTTGCTAAATAACTGCAGTAGCTATGTATTCTCTCTAGTCCAGATGGATAAAATCTCCAAGCGACATTTGTTTTTATGGCCTCTAGCTTATTATTTTAATGCCTAACTTTTATGAGGCAAACTCATTATTTTTAGCAGTCTTTTACTTTCTCTTAAACCCAGTGAAAGGCAAAAGAGGATCACAAATCTGTTATATTTAAAGCTACTAAACTAAATTTCAACAATCACCATAGATCTTGTACATTTCTTATATAAAAATAAGGGTAACTGTTGCTTGACCATAGTTTTTTCCCTCTCTGAATAAAACCCAGACATTATAGTCAAGGATTTGTCTGTATTCTTGACTCAGTGGTGTTTGGTGATAACGTTCCATCAGGCTGTGTTAAAAATCAGTGTAATGTGGCTCAGAGTTCAGCTTCATACATGCAATGTATAATAAGTCTGTGTTTTAGAGTTGTTAAAAAAATCTGAAGAAGGACACAGAATCATAAGAACAGGAATAATGTGACCTCAGGAGGTCACTGATTTGCTTTACTAATCCCAGACAGATTCAGCTTTATCTAAATAATGTTTGACAGCCATTTGTCTAACCTGTTTTTAAAATAGCCTGGTGATGCAGAATCTCCAGCTTCTCTCGACAGTTGTTTTAGCACTTAACTCTTGCCATCCAGCATGTTCTTAATGTGTAGGTTAAGTCTCCCTTGTGGCAACTTAAATCCATTACTTATTGTCCTCGAGAATACATTAGTGCTTTCCTCTCTTTGCCAACCTTTTGATGACATCAGCTGTCATCTGAAGACTCATTTCTCCCCTTGGTCTTCTCTCAGTTAAATAAAGCCAGTACTTTCCAACTTTCTTCACAGGTTTTGTTGGAAAAGTCTCAGTGTTTCTTGCTCTTTTCTGGACTTTCTTCAGTTGATCCAGCTATAATGTTGTGCCCAAATCTGATGTAGTACTCCAGCTGAGCCACACCAACGTTACAGAAACTTCAGCTATCTTACGTACAGCATGCCTACACATACCTCCTGGTACGTTATGGCCCTGTGGACGTGTGTTCCATGTTTGGTCTATTAATTCTCAGTTCATCTTCTGTAGAACCATTTCTATTATTCTGTCTCTCTGTCTTGTAGCTGTGTGTCACTTTGTATTTAATGCCACTGAATTACTTATTATTTTGCTGATTTCATCACACCAATTCAAATTTCATTCCTGTCCTCTAAAGTGTTTGCCATCCCTCCTAACTTGTTATCATCTTCAAATTAAAAGTGCTTTCTATTTCATCATCTAAATCATCAATAATAAATCAAACAGCTAGAGTACACAGGATGGATTTAGGATGGCAGAGTTCTGTTAATAGCAAACTTGAATAAGATTTATTTGTGGAGTAGCAGTGTTCAGTGTTCTGAGAAGTAGCACGTCCCGAGGAGTTCCATGTCACACTGCAGACAAGGAGCAAACATTTTGACCTGACTAGACTGTAAAGATTGCTGTTCCTGGTGAATGTGGAACAGACCTCGGAGGTTTGGCAGGGTCAATATTAAGTGAAGAAACAGGTGGTACTGAACATGAGCAACTGGGTTTCTCAGATCTGTTAATATTAGAAAGAAATATGAATCATTTGTGAATGAATTCTGTTGTGGTTTAACCAATCCACTGTTCCACTGCCTAGTTACATGTGCTACTCAGACATTATTATGTCTTCTCAATACTTTTTTAATGTGAAAGCAAACCAATATGAACCTAAGAAATCCTCTTAGGGAAATTTCTGTTTGGGTGGCAAAAAAGTTTTTGATAAACTTTATCATTCCAAACAAATTACCTCATTTTACATCATTTGCTGTCCATTATAATTACATCTTGAGTAATATGTAACTGATTCTATTTGAAGAGCAAACCCAACTGTGACTCTGTAGATCAGAATATTGATAATTTCAGGTGAAAAATAGATTAGAGACATAGATGGCTTAAGAGACCATGCTGACACTACACCTTTCTGAAACTCTGCAGCATGCTAGGAGTATAACCCTGCACTTTTGTAATTACTGAAAGGTGACCAATATGTGACACTGGGTTTCTGTTAATTATGGGAAGGTACAAAGGCATCCATAAACCAGGGAGCCTGCAGCTTATGTAGATACCAGAAAAAGTCAGAGCAAAAGGGTCAGCTTTTTTGTTCCTTGATGTCAACACTGCTCACTCTTTGCTAAGGACAGCACTGTGCAAAATGCTACCATTTATTCCATAGCAGCTCTGAGCCATTTAATCCTTAATCTCTGGGTTGATGAGTTTTGTCATAAACTCTCAAAACCCAGAATAAATGTCAGAATATTTTTATATTTGCATTCTTGTGAAAATGTTTTCTCTGCATAATCAGATTTTGACATTAAATGTGCCTTGAGCATTCAGAGACACATCCAGATTGAATTCACTTGACAGCTGGATCATAAACGAAGGAGAATATTGATGTTTTGCTACATAAACATGCTGATGGACTTTTGCTGATCACTATCAGTTTAATTCAGCGTACCAGCTCACCTTTGTGTACTGTGCTGTGCAAGTCCTTTATAAGAAAATGTAACAGGGAAAAGGAAAGATTCTTTTAGACAGCATTTACAGGTTCATGTTCAAATATTACTGAATGAAGTGCAACCAATCAATAACACGAATATATTAAGGAACATCTGTGATCATATTTGCTTAAGTACGTATCACTCGCTGGTATGATGCATTGTGAATGTGTAAGGCTCTTAAGGAAGAGGTTAAAGATGTAATAGATTTTTATTTCAGGAAGAGATAAAGGAAACAAATACAGTACAAATTTCATTACGTGAACAGGATGATGCATTTTAAATATGGTTTTGGCAAAGTTCAGAGGAATGGGAAATGAACTGATGTGTGTAAGCACAAAATTGATGGACCTACTCTGAGATTATATTAAGAAAGTGTCCTTTGGAGGCATGTTTAGTTCTTTAGGGAATGAAAAAGACAATTAGAAAATATTTGAAGATGTAGAGCGGGGTAGCCCTGATGATCATTTAGATTCATTGAGAAATCTCAAGAATGAGCTTTGCGTTAAGTATAAAAGATTAGTCATCATCAATAGTTATTTAACTGTAAGATTGGAAGGCTTTAGAAGAGATGAAATGCTTCAAAGAACTAAGTGAAATATGAGTTGGTTTGGTATAGGCATCTTTGTAGTAAATGTTTAATGAATCTATCATATTAAATGATCAATATTTTCACAAACATGATTCTTTAATCTATTTGATGAAAGCATAGAGGAATCTAATGTCTGGGACTTGAAGCTAGCAAAATTGAAATAAAGAAATTAAAATAAAGATAATATAAGTAAGTGGATATAATTAATTATTGGAATAATTTGCGTTATTAGCTGACTCTATTCCGAACACAAATTGAAAAATCTTCCCAGTCAAAATAACTATCTTTAGTTTTAAGGTAAGCCTCTATAAAGCAGTTTCTAGAAAGATCATCCATTATAATTTCATTATTTTTTTAATGTAAACCAGACTCCTTGATCTCAAGAACTACGGAAATCAAATGATGTTGCTAGCATGGTAATAACACCCAGTTCACTCAGCTGAAGCTTGCTTTTCATATGTTACGCTGACCAAGAACTTACGAAGTGATGTGTTGTTTCGTTGGGATTCTCATCTGGTTTCATTGTTGTTCAGACTTGAACTTGATCTGATAATGCTATGGAAATGTTTTTAAATTCTAGGAATGTGAAATCCAACCATCCTAGTGTTGTGTTTTGGTAGAGGACTCTCCCAGCTTCTGTAATAATGGACACTGTTCAGAGGTCATTTCAAATAGAGCCAAATCAGTCTTGTATTATGCCACTCAACTCATCCTTTACAGTCCAGACCAAGTCCTTAATTTCTTGTAATTTTCTGTCAGCCTGGTGATACCTGCCCTCAGGGTTAGAACTGCAGGAAATCAATGTTTTCAGATCAGTTTAAGGTCACCTGTACTGCTGCAGCATCACAAGAGCCTTGAGGGTCTGTCACAACAGCATCATAGTACCATTGCTCTTCCATTAGAGCACGCTATTGAAAAGGACTTAGTGACCACTTGCTTTCTTCACTGCTCTATTCCCTTTCCTCTTCCTGACAGATTACATGCCCTAGCACTGAATACAATACTCAGTCTTAATGCTGTCCAGCTGAAATGTTCAAAACTCCCAGATTTTACAGACTTAAAGTATTTTATAAATCTTTGCTAAATGAATGATCTGCAAATATGTCCTCTCATAAAGAGGCTTCTGCCAACAAGACACTCCAAAGGTATGGCACTAGACTTTAGTTTTACTTTTAAGTAAAGGATTTTGTCTAATGCATTTAAGTAACCACAATAACTTTCTCATCTTTTAACTGTTTTTTGAATTCAAGCTTTATACATGTCTACAGGTTTTGGCTGGCATAGAGTTAATTTTCTTCATAGTAGCTTGTATGGTGCTATGTTTCAATGTAGTGACTAAAACAGCCTTGATAACACACCCATGTTTTAGCTGTTGCTGAGCAGGGCTTCCACAGAGTCAAGGCCTTTTCTTCTTCTCACGCTGCCCTACCAGCGAGCAGGCTGGCGATGCACAAGAAGTTGGGAGGGGACACAGCTGGAACAGCTGGCCCCAGCTGACCCAAGGGATATTCTATACCATATGACATCATGCTCGGCAATAAAAGCTGGGGGAGGAAGAGGGCATGTTTGGAGTTATAGTGTTTGTCTTCCCAAGCAACCATTATGTGTGATGGAGCCCTTCTTTCCTGGAAATGGCTAAACACATGCCTGGCGATGGGAAGTAGCGAGTTAGCTCCTTATTTTGCCTCGCTTGCACATACAACTTTTGCTTTACCTATTAAACTGTCTTTACCTCAACCCATGAGTTTTCTCACTTCTGCACTTTCGATTCACTTCCCCATCCCACTGTGGAGGAGTGAGTGAGCAGCTGTGTGGGACTTAGCTGCCTACCTCGGTTAACCCATAATAATCCTTAGGAGCTCTCTAAAAACCAGTTATTTTCTTTATCTGCTTCTGTTAAAAAGAGTGAATAGAGCCAGTAATCTAACCATTTATCTTTCTGTTGTCTGTAGAGTTAGAACACTATAGATGGCATAATTCAGTGTCAAAAAAAATCTATAAGCATTTGACCTTACATTATATCATATTAAAAAAATATGAAACATACTTAATTGAATAGTATTTCAATCTCCTGCCTTTCCAACTCATTAAAAAAGCTGGCTCATGGATACAGATTCTTAAAGGTGCATTTCTAGTCTTCAGAGTATTTTAGAATGACACTGTATGTCCTGCTGGACCAAAATTCTTCTCTGGTGGAGCTTCAGAGATTAATCTTTCCATTTGCTAAGAACTGGAAAAATCATATTCAACATGAAAGTTGAATTTCTTTTTCATTTATCTTTCATTTTGAAGTTGACCAAAGTGTCAGACCAACATTCAGAGAAAAAAATCTTGATATAGGCCTAGTACAAAAATTCTTACTCACAAACCTTCTCTTTGAAGACATGATTTAAGAGTTTAGATATGAAGGCTTATCCGCAGGTCAAGTCTAAAGAGCACACAATTTCAATTGAAAATGTGGATTCAAAAATGCTGCTTAGCCTCACTGTAAGTAGTTGCATGACAAGTATTTTACAGCAGTCTGTGAGATGACCAAATTACTTTCAGTTGCTGTTTTTCTTGTGGAAGGGAGTGAAGAGAAGCATCCCCTTTTTGTAATGGTGAGTGATACAGGGGACAATATGCAAATACAATTCACTTAAGACTTGTTTAAAGAGGTTTTAGGTTCTCTTCATACCAGCAGGATGGGGTCATGTGTACACTAATACTTGCTGTGAATGTAGGGGGGGCTGAGGGCAAAACATGTGACAGTTCTTGGGAGTATAACAATTATAAAGCTTGATCTAATTTGCCTGGTGACCTTTCATTTTTGAACATGCTATGAGACTACGGAATATGCCCAGCTATTGATCTGTTCATTAGCTGGCCTTAAGCAAGTTGTACATACATTATTTATTAATTTCCACTTTTATGTTTCTAGGAATATGAATCTTTCTTTGGAAGAAAAACTTGCTCTCCATCTTCATAGCAAAGTGATAAGTAATCAACAGTAATTTTGGGAAATGAAATTATTTTGGGGCAACTTAATTTAAGCAAAATGCATCCTCAAATCTTTAGTTTCTTTATTCCTACAAGGAATAACACTGCTGAAATAAACAGGTAGAGAGGCTGTCCAGGAAAAGTGAGAAAGAGTGTGAAAAAAATAACTATACACAGATGAATCCATTGTGCCCTGTTGTGGCATAAACCATAGGAGAAGCACAAAGACAGGAAAAAAAAAACCTGTTTTATGTAAGCAGAGTTTTTGTGTGAATACCTCAAGAAGGGCAAAAGATTTGATGAGCAGTGAAAGACAAAATACAGCCTTCAAACCCCAGGAAGAAACAGTACCTTTGTTTTTATATAAAGCCAATTGTAAACCTGGTTCGTTATGTTTATCTCCACTCTGTCTTAGCATTAAAGACTCACCTGTAGCCACAGTGACCTTGATGCCCATCACCAAGTCTGACTTGAAAAATACACAAAAACCTGCTTCTACAATACACAGGCGGAAACCAGGATAATTCACGTGCAGCTACCTCTAATTTCTTCCCTTCTCTACTGTGGAAATGCAGCCATGTAGCTGTAGAATTTAGTAAGTTCAGTTTCCTCAGGCAATCATGCTAATGTTATCAGGAAGAACTGTCCTCTCCTATCTGCCAAATATATTTCTGAAGTGTATCTACACCAATTCTTCCCTGGTTCACAGCATCACCATGTCTCCTCTGAATCTCATTATGCTGTTCAGATCAGGTTTTCCAAATTGAAAAATGCTTTAGAATCAAAAGCAGTATTTCTCACAGCAACTTTCCACATTAGCTGAGATTTTGGGTATTGACTAGTATATCAGTTTGTTTGCTGGTTTGACAGGTTTGTAAATTTTTTTCTTCCTGCCAATCCAAAATTGTTCTATTTTAAGCTTCCTGTTTCATCTCTCTAAGTTCCTCTTTTGAAAGATTTTTCAGGTTTAAAACTGATACCAAGTATTTTGCTTCTGCTTTTTTCCTGAAAGGAAATAAAAGCCCAGTGAAATAAAACTTGTGTTTGTTTTTTTTCTTTACTAAATACTTTCTTTCATCAAAATACTTGTATTTTTTCAACAAGCCTAAAGCCCACATGTATATGCCCTTGTTCATGTCAGACGGGAGGACCTAGTGGTAGTGTCTGTCCTTAATCTTTGTGAAGGCAGGAAAGGCAACACTCTCTCTTTTGCACTGCTGGGAGAAAAGGGTGGTTTTCTCTATCTTGAAGGCTGGCTGTTGGAAAATTAAAAGGCTGTTGTAGCCCAGCCTAAATAAAGAGACACAACCACGGGATATTTATTCTCTGGTTTTGTTTTCTTGGCATTTTGGTCTTGTCTAGAAAGGTAAGCTGTAGGAGAAAATAATAGTAGTAGCAACTATTATTGAGTATTAGTTGCATGCTATGCTAATATATGTTAACATCACACCTGCTAGCACACCAGTGGGTTCCGCTCAGCATACCCATGGTCAGGTTTGTGTACACATCACGTTCAAACATGTTTCTGAGAAAAGTTGTGAAGTAAAGCAATTCATCAGTTGTACGGGTATTTGCAAGGTCTTTCTCCCAAGCACAGAGGGAAATGCAGGAACAAGCATTAAGATGCTGAACTGCTTCTTTGACAATATTATAATGGGCAATGGATGCTAATGCTAGGATAAAAGGAAGAAAGAGGCAGTAGGTGTTATATCAGAAATACCTCAGCCAGAGAAAGCAACCTTCTTACCACTGGTTGGGAGAGGCCAACACACTGGCTGCTCAAAATGTCCAGAAGGTCATTTGAAGGTCCTTCTCACAGCCCTTCCTGCATTGCATTTTTCTAGTTTTTGGGATGAAGCCTGTTGTATTGAGGCAGGTATTGCATGACAATCTCAAGGCTTCCAGCAAGGCTCTGCCTGCTATTCTTCATGTTCCTAAACATTCATACTACAGGTGAAGAGAGAACAGCTGCAGATGCTGCTGCTTTGCAGACAAAAATTTGCAGTTAGTAACGTGAGTTGGTTTGCAAATCTGCAGAAGGATCATAGAGCAACATATCAGAGATGTTCACACAGGCTGCTGCATATGTCCATCTACCAGCATCGCAGCACTGAAAGATGTTTTATTCAAAATTCTGTATTAGAAACTTGGAGCCAGCTATATGTTGAGTGCCGTGGCTACAGTTGTAATATGTAAGTAAGTTCACAATCCAATCTTGTCAAAGAGTTTTGCTTTAAAATACATCTTATTACTTACAAAAGCTTTTTATTCTTTAGGCTAGCCCATTTCCAAAGTGAGTAAGATAAAATAAACCAAAGTCAATCCTAAACTGCAGGAAGACTATTTGCATGGAGAGGTATTTCCTGGTTCAGGAAATCTCTGTGATCCATAATTTCGGTCATGTTCCTATACAAACTATTTTTCACCTGCTCTTGGTCAGTGCTGTAATTCATTGGAGCTTTTTTCAACCGTGGATGTTCCACAGAACTTCTAAAATTAAGTCATCCTCAGAGGAAATTGTTGGAAGCCAGTTCAAAGAGTAGCATGTAGGGTGACATGTCCTGTGTTACATCTCATGTAATGAATGCCTGCAAATGCAGTCAGAAAGACCTTTTAAATTAAATTTCATAATTGGGCTTAGAACCTGAAATCAACTTACCTCCACAGAAATCAACAATTCTGTAACCACAGTAGTACAGAGCCTGGGAGTGGGTGAAAACATGTAGGCGGAAACAGAACATAATTTTATTCTGCTTTCTTGGTGCTGGTAATGTCATAAACATCCTGCCATTCTGATATTATTGTGTTAATGTTAAAATATTTGGTTGATGCAAATAGGAGTCGAGATGTAATATTCTTTATACAGCATTGCCCAGAGCAAAGTAAGAACACCATGACAACAAGTAGCCTGCAAGCTGTCATGTTATTTGTGTTCAGCTTGCAGAACAGCTTATAAAAAGCTATCAGCTGACAGGCATCCTGAACATCAATAGTCATTGAGAGAGAAAGAATAGAAGAATAGCAAATGGTGAACATGAAAAAAAAGAAGTACAATAACACACCCTAGGAACAATACTTTTCCATACACTTTGAGTTTTCCTAAATGAGAGTAATTTATTAAAAAAATACAACTTCTCAAATAAAACCCTTGAATGCAACCACTTTAGCCTTCAGACATCACCATACCCCCTATAGAGAACTTTACTAATCAAAGGTGACAGCACACAAGAAACCCTTTTAACATTCTACTGAACAAAACTATCAAGTAATTATAATATTGACAAAGATGACTACAGGGATATGAAGAAATTTCTTTTAAAAGTACATATATTAAATAGAAAAATATATCCAAAGAACAACAAACTATGTGAACAGTGACACCACATTTAAGAATATTGCCTATGGTGCTGTCAGTATTTTTATAGATATACCTCTTAAGATTAAGCATCACAGCAGTTATTAATCTATATTTTTCATTCTAAAAATCATCTTTCTTTGTTTAGGATTTTGAACTAGCTTGTTATTGTTTCACCACATACTGAAGTACTAAATGACTATGAAGCAATGCACCTTTTTGTATTGGCAGACTTGATCACACAGGTCACTGCCCTGGGGAAATTCAGTTCTAGGAAACAAACAAAAAAGCAAGAGACCACATATTACACAGCTGGCTTAGTTTCAATGGGACTATTTGTGAGAGTAACATGAATGGGATTTGAACCTTTAACTATTATTGTTTCATTTGGAATTTAAAGTATGTGAAACTTTTACACACAACATTCCATAAACTCACTACAATTTTATGTTGTTCCCCCAATGAATAGACTTTTCCAGATGTAGCAAAAATAAAAAAGGTGATGCAAAGCTAAAAAGACCTACTGATTAGGATTTCTAGCTGTCCCATATCTTTCTGTATCCCTTGACACTTAACATTGACATCTGTCAGGAAATAGAGAGATAGATAGATACGCTACTACTGGAGATGCAAAGCAGTATTTTAGCACTTATTCACCTGTGAAAAAATAAAATTTGTCATAAAGAATGCAGGGCACCATTAACATACATTGCTGAAGAAGGCTGATTTTTTTTTTTTCCATATCACAGATTCAGCATAACTGGTTTCCTTGAATGACACATGGGATCTAATAAACTACTTTTACAGTATATCACGCCATGTTTTTAATACCAAGGAGCTGAAAACATAAGATCATATTTGGCTTCATTAATGATGTACCCTACTAAAAGTATGAACAATTCTGCTTACATGCCATCTGTTTGCTGTCAGCTAGGAATCTATAGCATGGCTCTCAACTGCATCAGCTGCATAAGAACTTCTTGAAGAATTCAGTGAGCAACCCCTGGAAAGTAAACTGCTCAATTCTGCTTGTGTTAGCTGCCACTGTAAGAAATTAACATCTCAATTTTTCTCTAGGTGTTAAGAGAACAAAAAAAACACAAACCCAAAAAACCCAACAACAACAAAAAAACCCCATCAAAAAACCCACAGTACATTATTTATGCCAGGGACAGAAAGAGGCAGTGATAGAGAAAGTAAATAAACGGACCATCAAGGGTAAGTTTCCTGGTTTTGGACCTAATAAATATACTTCTGAAGGTCATAGCGCTGCTTCTCAGTAGTTTTCCAAAATACAAATTGTAGTTCATCTTGGGAAACACTGCTTTGAATGCACAGGGCCATTGATGTAATTACAATTCACTGAGGAAAAGCAAAATTTTATTACTTCAGTACAAAGGTTTTGTCATGTGTGAGTTTAGATGAGCGTTATCAGAAGTTAATGATGCAATTTGCTTTGATGTGAAGGGATTTCAAAAAATGAAGGTTGAGTATGTTCAAACAGAGGAAGAAACTGAACCCACATTGCATGGTTTTGGATAAGTGGTCTAAACTTAAGGTTACCGCATAAGAGGATCGTCCTCCTGCCATGAGGTTTGTGCCTCATTTTAGAAGGACGACAAGGCCTCTCATTCCAGGAGGATGTTCCAGCTGTGGAACCCTGCAGGTGATGATTTCCTGAGACTCTGATTAACTTCTCACACCAGAGCAGAGTAGCAGCATTTCCTTGTTACCTAGGTAAGCCAGTCTACTGCCTTTAAATGGATTTGAGGGGTCCACACCTTCATTGTACAGGTACTCACTGCACTTAACACTGGGAATTAGATTCCGCTCCAAGACCCAGATAGCTCAAGTCAGGTGTGAGAGCATCCATGTCCCTGTTTGGATTCAGCACTGATGAGTTATGCGGTGCCTATAACAGAACAGGGGCCAGAAATGGGCATTTCATCATCCTGGGTGAGAACGTTAGGCACCGAGTCATTACACTGCAGTGCTAGCCTCCTTGTCCATGCCACAGCCATGAATGGAAACTGCCACTGCCTGGCTGGCTAACTCACAACAGAGGAGAAGTCATTTGGGCCAGCAGCACTGGCATCTCTAACATCTGCAAAGGACAGTCTGGCCTTTCTGCCATCTCCCAAAAATCTCACCTGAAATAAAATCAATTTCATAGAATTTAATTTATCTGCTACAGAACTATAATCAGCTGAGTCAAACCTGCTGGCATTTGCAATATGAATGTTGCTCCAATTATTGAAATTGTCAGCTGTTAGCACCTTGCTGTAATAATAAAATAATGACTTACCCAGGGCTTTCTGAGAGCACCTTTCATTCCAGGCCATCCTCAAGTGTGCTATGAACCCAGGCACAAGCTATATATATAGGAAGCGCTTCACCCACCCATGACAGGCAGCCACCTACGGCATGAATCACTGAGCCTCCTCACAGCTCCCATCATCGGGACCCAGCAGATCAGAACACAGAGCAAACAAGGATGGCACAGTGCTGATCCTCAGCTCCCTCATGCTTGTTTTTTTGCACACTTATTCAGGCCCTACACCAAAGGAAAGCAGTTTGTATTTTTTTTTCATTATGTAACTTGCAGGCTAATATTTATTCATTTATTATTAACACCTTTATTTTTAATAACACATTTATTATTAACAAACAACACCCACAGAAAGTCTCCTGATCACATTTGGTCAAGTTGTAAAGCATCAACACAGCTGTAAGATTACTTATATGACCTCATTATTAATATATCTCATAGCTATTAATGATTTTTTATATTAATTTGGTAAGAAATGTTTTCTATCACAGACAAAAAAAAAAAGCTACCTCTCTGTCACTAGTACTGTCTCCAGAACCGTTCTTTCGACTTCTCCCATCTCACTCCACCCAGCCTGAGAAATGTTGACATTGTCACGCTGTGGGATTTGTCAGCCCAGAGAAGGTACCTTTCTATTGTGATTACATTTGTGTCTCAAAGAAATAATGTAAACATCCAAGCCATCAGCAGCTCTGAGAGCGAAGAAAAGCCCTGCTTGCCCTGTGTTGACACTAGCTGGGTACTGGAGTGGCATTATTGAGTCAGCTGAGCACCAGCATGTCCCCAATACCTCCTGAGTATCTTCACTCAGCGGGGGCCAGAGACACATAACTTACAATCCTACAATAACCATAAAGGAGTTCTACTGAAAGCCAGAGGCATCACTGTCAAGAGATTTATATTTTCTTAAACCTGAAACAAGATTATACTCCATGTGGGAGCTGTGAAAAACCTTGTGGAAGCAGTGTAGCCTTAATTTTCAAAATGAAATGCTTTACTAAAGAGATCTTTTAAACTTTGCAGAAAAAGATTTGTACAAGCTACTGCATTTTTTCAGCTTTTTAGCACAGAGAAATAGGCATTTACATTTTTAATAGAAAAGGAAATCGAGAACAGGTTGAAAGTATACGCTAGGCTCTGGAAACAGCTGCAATTCAACCCTTTTGGCATATGCTAACTCAAAGAAAGCTCATAATTTTCCAAGTGTTTTCTCAGAGGAACCAGTGTTGCTGTTTGATTCAAAAGACACTGTTATTCAAAAACTTACCTGTTTGGGGATCTTCCCCTCCTTCTGAAATTCAGCCTGATTTTGTGTCTCTGAAAATGCTAGATTTGGAAAAAGAAAGAGAGCTGTAGATCAGCTGTTGAACACTTTCTATTCCTTTCATCTAGCACTGTCTCATCTTGCAAACTATTCTTACATCATTATTTGCATTCAATTAGTAATTGGAGTGGGTCAACGAAGCACACTGAGTGCAGTGTCTGCTGGATTAGCAACACTCATGTTTAGACCTGGTTTATGGTTTTATTTGGACACCTCTCCCAGTTCACAGTACTGAAATTTTTTATGTCAAAACTGCCATACTGCTGAACCTCCAGTAAGAGCTTTCATGAATGCACACATAGAGAATCTGATGATAGATCTTTTGGTCACAAGATGTAGGATGTAGATGTTTCCTGCCCATCACCTAAAAATTCAGGAACATAAAATTTGCATGCATCCATCCATGCCTCCATAATGCACT
This sequence comes from Nyctibius grandis, assembly GCF_013368605.1. NCBI lineage: Eukaryota > Metazoa > Chordata > Aves > Nyctibiiformes > Nyctibiidae > Nyctibius > Nyctibius grandis. The sequence goes on from NC_090670.1 coordinate 12,019,256, forward strand.
CTAGTCATGAATCTACTTTAATTGGTGACTTTCCTATAAGGATTGTTACTTTGAGGAAACAGCACAAATTATTTCTAATTGAGATCCATGAACTTGGGGATGTGTACTGATAGACTATTTCCCTATGTAATGAGTCCCATTCCAAACCTTGCTCACAGTAACACCTACAAGATAGCTGAGGCACTCAAAAAAAAATGACAGATGATGTTGTGTAGGATGCCTCAGTTGGAAACCATATCAACATTGCAGATTTAACATGATAAGGTGTAAAATCACAGGCTGTGGCTTTATGTCTGACTCTTCTCCAGCTTTTTTTGTTCTGATTTAATTTCTTCCATGGCTTGCAGTAAGATATTGTAGTTGATTTTTAGGTACAATCATTCTGAAATTGGCAATCAGTGCTGTGATCACATAAGACAGCATAAACTCTTATAGAAATAGCCATAATGATTTGGAATAAGGCAGAGGTTTTTTACATTTTCATGATTACTTAAACATTTTTATGATGCTATACAGTAATTTCGTTCCTTTTTTATTTCTATTCTATTTTGGCAAAATTAAAGTATATGCATTTTCAAAGTGCTATTAATACACAATGGAATAGGCAATTCTCTTTGAGTTTTATATTCTATCAATAGCCATATTAAGATTTTGTCAAGATTTGTGATTTATACTTAGTGCTTGCTCACTGCCTGTATTTTAATAGGTCCTTTGGGGTCCTGCTAGAGAAATAGAGGAACCAGTGTGTATTCCATATTATAGATTTTTAATATAGAGTATAAATTGTTCATAAAGTTATATAATGTTAGAATAAGTCAAATGATTTCCTTAGAAAAATATATTCCACACTAAACCACACCTTTAAATTTTACAGCTCTCAACTACACATTTGTTATTATTGTCATAGAAATTATTATTTAATTATAGTGTTTTGAAAATGTATGTTGCAGTTTTATGTTCTAAACCAAGGAACACTAGTAGAGAGGATGCCTTTTGACAATAAACAGTAACTGTCCATCACTGACAGCACAAGAATTTTTTTCCAAGAGAGTTAAGCTGCTGGCTCAACTACAGCTTTCCTTTTGAGCCTTTGGACAGATAAATACATGGTCTTGGACCCACAAAGGACCTTAGAGTAGCTAAAACTAAAATATCGACCTTCAAACTTGCCACTTGTCATCTCACTCTGGAGCAATATAATTTCTCCAGGCACAAGAGACTCCCAAAGGTGCATCTAATGCACTCCCTTGCAAAGTCATTCTCTCAGGCCCTGTGATCAAATAATTATTTTGGTATAGAGAGTGGAACAGTTTTGGAAGTGAGTAAGGAGAAGCTCGTTGAAAGTCCCTCCTGTCTCAATGTACTGGTGCACTCAGTCAGGACTACTTTCCTGAATTTTCTAACTGGGTTTACTGACCTGACAAGAAAAACATTACTGTGATGCCTGACTGGATGAGTGCATCATCCTCCAGTCCAAATTACAGGCCCATCCAACATATTTCTTCTCAACTAGTTTGGCTTTACTTCCTGGTGGTTCTCAGTCCCTGACTTTCCAAGGTTAAGTTATGCAAAAATGAGCTTAAATCTTGGCAATGATGTCTTCTGTCTCTCTTTGTCCCCATTTTCAAAATGAGAAGACTATATTTCTTCATTTTACAGGGCATACTGAATGCCAAATAAACATGATACTGGGAGGAGATGCCCAGATGTAGGCTCAGGGGACTCAGAACATCCAGGTGCCTCCTCATGGAGCAAAGCTCCATGAAAGCTCTAGCAAACCTGGCTATGACTGAGTCTTCCACACCTCAACTCACTATTCCTAATTCATGGGAATGTCTTTGGTTGTTCTGACACCCTGGAAGCTCTGGAAAAGTGATACTTATGTAGTATTGATTCATTTCAATTTTAGAAAGATCTGATCAAATTTTGCACTGTTTCCAAAAATTATTAATATCAATAATTTTTTAAAAATTACTTGCTTCCATGGGAAATTTAGAAAACTCTAATCTCCATACTGAAATAAAAACTTGTTAAAAATATCCTAAATTCCCATGAAACAAAATTGAATTTCAGCCAGCTTTGATCTAAACAGTAAAGCCTTTTCCAGCATCAGAGTCTAATTTCATCTTTTAAAGAGCTACTAAAATCCTGAAGCCTTGTTGTGATAAATCTCAGCCTGCAGAGGGAATTTTAGTGGCAAAATTCTAATCTATCATCTCATGAAAATGCTGTCAAGGTCATAATACTACTACTATAAATAGAAACATGCACAGTTTACCTCAGTTTTTACTTAACCTAAGGTCCTTACGGGTTCTTGTGCCAAACAGCCTCATAGCAAGTAATGCTTGATTTTTGTGAAATTGCTTTAAAATCAAGACACAATGAAGTAACCTCAAACAACCATGAACTGATGTAAACCCCAGTATATCTCCACATTCTGCAGTTATCTTCTTCGTAATTACAGTGCCTTGTTTGATTTTTAATAAAAAAGAACACTGAAGGTGAATTAATAAAATACTTATTTCTGTTTACAGCCTTGATCATTAAGGTTGACTTGGCCATTCAAAATAATTTCTGTTTCCTCTCTACTTTTAGCCATTTAATCCCATTAGAGTTATTCTGATTATCTATTAATTTAGGATAAAATCCAGAATAGTACTTAGGCGCCTAGATCGTGATGTATGCAAGGAGCATGAGTTAAATGAGTCAAAAAATTCTGCTTAGACCGAAAAAGTGAAAACTTCCCTAGATTCTCAGTGTTATGCTGCTGTGCATGTCCAGAAGTGCTGCTTCAGTACTCATCTTCCACACAAAGCTCCCCAGTATTTCTAGGTTGGGGCATGGATAAGAAAAAGAAAAAAAAAAAATCATTGTATTTTCTGTTTTCAAAACAACTGCCCTAAGCCCAGTATGGAATTTTTTTTTTTTCTTTTTCGGGGGCGGGGTGTATGTGGGGGTGTGCAGGGTAGGTGAGAGGTGGGATTCAGGACACCATTTTTGCTATCAAAGATAGCTGTTGGGAGAATGTAGACCATGGGCTGAAATCGCCCACCGATTGTGAAACACTTTAACTGTGCAACAGCAGGGCACACTCACCTTTCAGAGACCCCTTAGAGGAAGAATTACCAACATGTCCATCTTCTAGAAGAAAATGGCGTAACTTTAGTGTACTTTTGTGTTCCTATCCCTCATATATCCCTACGTTGCACTCTATTCCTCTCTCCTAACACTAGGAACTGAGTCAAAAATCAAAGCCAAATTATATCAGGCTGATGTAATGATGGAAAGTGCTTGGCAAGTATCTCAGCCAAAGGAAGTCCAACACCTTCCTCTTGATATGTGTAAAGTGCTCCATGCAAGAATATCACTTTCACTTGCAGTATTTCCTTTGTGCAGGATATCTATGTGGTTGTTCAATACAGAATGAAAAAAATCAGTGTGAAGAGAGATACGGATGAGCAATTGCAATCCAATATGGAAATGTCACAAGTATTTTTTAATACAGTGTGCATGGGGAGAGGGTTCCATTTATTTGCTTCTTATGGAGAAGGACAATATATTTAGTAGATTTTTAACTTTAAAAAGTATAGAGGTGGGCACAGACCCTCCATGGGGCAGATATGGTAGGAATCATTGTGATACTGGGAGCTATAAACTTCTAAGGCTCTGGATGAACGAGGCTATTCTTAGAAGGTGGGTGCTTTATCAAACCCTTATTTGTAATGAATTGTTTGGGTGTGTTATGTTGGCAGGATAAGCATAGCACTGAACTGATATCTTTGGGAAGAGGTATATTTGCATGGGCATATTTCAAAGAATTCAGTAAGATATTCTTCCTTTCCCACTTGGAGAATGGATGGACTTTGAAACTTCAGAGGTCATTGCATAAACTTGCCTGGCGGTTCTAAGCTGCTGCTAATATTTAAAATAATGCCTTGCAGAATGAGCAGAAAAGTTTTTTTCCTTTTCCAAAGGATACAGTGTGTGCACAACTGTATATCTGTGTACACACATTGTTTCTAGTACTAGGAGGTGTTGCAGACGTCATGCAGTCTCTGATATTCAGTATTTCATAATTGCCATACATAGACTTCTGTGCCAATTGTCACTGTTCCCTGGTGGCAAAAATGCAGATATTCAAGTATATTTAACTTCTGAAATTTATTCCATTAATTTCTTTGTTTTTATTTATTTACACTGGATCTGAATGTGTATGTAAATAACTATCCTTTTAATTATGGCAGCTTTGTAAGGCACCACATATTAAACAGTTGTTCACTCAAAAGGCAAGGGAGAAAGTCTGGGTTTACATTGTATGTAGAGCCTTCTGGCCCCAAGTATTAAATTCCAGTATAATGAGGACCTTGTGCTAGTTGTATACTAGACACGGATTCAGCTTATACTGCCAAAGATCTGGCAGCGATGAAAGACTGAGCAGCAACTGCCAAAAATTACTTGATATTGTGTAAGTCCTTGTGCTATACAGTCTGATAGTCGAAAGGGTTCATGTGCAAGAGCAGAATCTGCAAATGAAATGTATACAGTAAAGCAACATTTGTAATAACCATCTGCTATGTATCCCCTCCTTTCCCTTTATGCATGCACACACATTCACACAAATTGCATAGCTATAAAACACTGTGAGTCCCTATGAGCACTTTGGGATTTATGATATGGTGAAAAACATTTTATATTCACTATATGGTATTTTTGTCTGTGGAGGGGAAGAAAAGTTATTTGAGCCCCAAGGAAGCAGAAGCTGAGATTAGGCCCTGCAAAAGTTGGAGATTTCCAGTGGAAAACTTTTTTTTTTTAAATTAAACTTCCAAATGGATCTTAAAAGTGTTGAGAGTGAAAGTAGGTTTGGGGAACTTAGGGGGAAGGAGTGGTTTACATTTTAGAACAGATTTCAGGTTCATTTCTAGGATAACAGAAATGAAAGAACTTTGCAAAATTACACTAAAGATAATCCAAATATTTTTGAACTGGAGAAAAAGTTCCATTTATTTTTAAGCCTTTCCTATGTAACTCCTGCTATCTTTGAATAGAAGTGGTTCTAATTAGCTGCTCTTAGAGAAGTACTTGACAAAATTAATGCTTATGTACCCTGCTCATTTATCCAACCTTTCTCCAGAAACCAAGGCATAGGTCATTTTAACATAGTTTTATAATATTATGGTTTTAACCTCTTTGCAGTGTATGCTATGAGTTCCTGGAATTTTGTGAACATGAAAGCACAAGCTTGATTAATTCTATATTTAGCCTTCAAGATGGCTAGCCTGATTACAAGGCAGTCTAAGAAACAAATATGGTATTTTAAAATGAAATTTAAATAATTCTTGTGCCCTGACAGTTCTTTTCCCATTGGAGCATCTCAAAGAGGATAAGACTGAGGGTGACAGTACTGAAGGAAAATAAACAGATGCAGACAAAGTGCAGACATATTAATCTTGTTAGTTTACATTAAAACCTAACACTTATCCAGACCTCTGTCCTGTCAAAAAGCAACAAAAGGAAGGCATTTCTAATTTCTCAAGTGCACTTCAGATGAAATTATGTTCCGCTACATCCACTGAGGAATCCTATTAACATATATTTGCAATTGCAATCCTTGGGTCAAATTTGGCTCCGTTTTTTTCTGCTATTAGATCATTGGTTTAGTTTATTTGCTTGTACTTCTTCCCATCCTCTGCCAATTGCTTCCTTTCTCACAAATGTTACCAGTACCATAATCAGCATAATTATACAAATTATGCAGAAGGGGACCCTGTGCTTGTATAGTCTTATTCTTACTGTATTCTGCTGCATTAGAATGAAATAACGTAGTCACATCAACTTTAGCTCATTGTTTTCTAACAAGTACACACAATCTAAACTAGTCCTTGTAAGCCATGCTGGTAACAAGAGTTTGTATGTAATTTGTATAGAATATATCTCACCTAACTTTAGCCATCCAGAATTAAATATCTTGTTGCAGTTAATCATCTGGATTCCTTTTAAAGTCAACAGACAGTCTAGCACCTCCAGAGTGTGATTCTTCTCACTGATTTTAGACATCTGTCTTAGGCTGAGATGTACCAACCACATCATTTCAAAGTTAGTCAAAGATAGGAAAGATGAAACCTCACCCTTAGGGTTACAAGTTGGTGAGGGCGGTGCAAAGACAAGTCTCTGTGCCTGATACCCTTCCTACTTGGAGCCACAATGGTGCATAGCTCTGTGCGGTTTTAAAGGTCTAATGTAAGTTCTTGCTGTCACATACATATGAATAAATGAATCAGCATTTCTCAAATGTCACAGAAAACTGTTTGGGGTCTGCCAGTCTGCTCACACCAACAGAGGTTCATTCTGTTAGGATCCAAACAGCTGAGTGAGCTTTCCGAGATCCAGGACTCCTCAGGAGAACGTTCACCAGGACTGTGACATAATTTTAAAATTATCAGTGTGCAAACTGTGCAGCACAGATTTGTATAAAGAAAAGTTATATGTCCTGACTGAGTGACTACATCTGTTTCATGCAATTCCATTTACTAAGGACAACAGATGGACATTTTTAAGCCTTTAGTAAAAGCAGAAAAACGAAATACTGTCTGACTGATCCATTAATAGAGTTTCTCCAATACAAAACAAAAGTCAAACTAAGATAAATGTTTCCCACTTGTTTAAGTAGGTAGTACACAGATGCAGTGAAGTCTTTTGGCATTGGTAATTTCCAGACACTTATCATCATATACTGTCCAAGGAAAAAAATATTTGTCATTTTCTGTTAACGAGCACTTAGAATTTTGATAGCTGCCAATAGAATTATTTCAACAGGCTGTTGGAACAGAGGGGCAAAATGGACTGCACTTGTACAGGAAGTCATTAATTGTTCAGACCACATCTTTCTGTGGATTTCCATATGTAACATGAAACTAGTTTTGAGCAGTGTCTTAGAATAATTACCACTGTGAAGAAAAGAACTATTTTGCACAATTTCCTACTTCATCTGAAGCATAGATTTAGTATTGTAAAAGAATGACAAATGAATAAACATATATTTGAAGTACTATGAATTGGTGAAGTGGATTAGCATTAAATAAATTTGAAATCAAGACTAACAAATATAAACCTCCTTAGAGCCAGAATAGAAATCTAATGTAGCCATTCTCAAATAAGGCTGAGGATTAAATGATGCAATATTTGACAGAAGCTAATGAGCCATCATCATAAGCAATAGAGTGTTAAAATGGAAAAAGGGAATTGCTATGAAACACATTTTTTCTGATTAATTTTTAGGTTTTTCTGAGTACATTTTTTCCCACATGCATATGAATTCTGAACTGCTATTTTCTTGCCAATTTGGAGCCGAAACTAATGGCTTGTGACCATATAATGAGTTGTAATATTTAACTTGGATTCTGTGATCCCAAATGTACTTGAAAGTTTTGATATTTTTGTTCTACATGTGGCAGTGCAGGGAAAATGTCCTCCTAGTCATATGGAGTTACAAAAATATTCATTATTGTGAGATACAAAATTTATACCTTCACCCTTTCTCTTGTCCTACTCTATAGAGAGGAAAACACAGATTGCATTCACAGACTTCTCATAAGCACTGCGCATTAAGTTCTCAGCAGGTGGATGAAGCATCTTAAAACTTTCCTACAAAGGCAGCGCAGTGTGGTGGTTGGAAGAGGCGACCCAAGTAGCCTGCCTGTTTCTGCTAACATTCTTCTATGCCAAGTTGGCTGAAGTCACTTAGGAAAAGCTTTTTCAAAGGCCATCACCTTTGATTTCCCTCACCTGCTGCTGAGGTCAATGAGAGAGTTAGTTATCGTGATTCTCACCCATAAACATCAATGTGAAAACTCTTACCGACTTCAGTGTAAGCAAGGACAGTGCAATACTAGACACTCTTGGAAGTCCCATCTGCTGCACTGCAGTTTACTACTCCATAAAAATGGGCAATGACTATACTGCATGATGTATTATGAAGCTTGAACTACTAGTACTTGAAAGAGCATTCAATTAGTTCAGGTAGGTCATAGGTGCTAAACAAGTACCAATTGTCATGAAGATTTTATCCCCTACAATACTGATGCAAATTTTCCCCCAATTGACTGGAACACATGCTTGCAGTGACCTTGTTTGGATATAATTTTTTTTTTAATTTGAAGAGAAGTCAGAATACAATGAGTAACGAATTCCTTCAATAATCTGAACAGCATACATCCTTCTAAGTAATCTATGTCATCCCCTTATTTTGAAACAAGTTCCTATTAACAAACCATACCATCTAAAAATAATTATCATCAGAAAATCTGCTTTCAGATTGCTACAGTGCAAAAGATTAAACTCTCTACCACATGGGTTTTTTTCCTATGGTTGGAAACTTTTTTCAGTAGTGTCCTTGATTCAGGGCACAACTAGGAGGAATCATTATTGTTATTCCAATGTGAAAAGGCAGACTATTTCTTTTTCTGATTCTCAGTTCAAGACAGTTTTTCTTTCTTTGTTAGTTCTTAAAGCCTGGCAGTCTCACTCTTACAACCCTGCATTCTCTAAAGAAGTAATTCTCCTCTCAGGCTTGCACCTCTTACTTCCACCATCATGTCACCGTGGTTCTACCAAACTGCTCTGAACCTGTAGTGCTTAAAAATCTGAGATCTGCTTATGGAATAGTTGGTTTTGTTTATGGTATCAACAGACACATCAGTCCTTTGATGACTATGAAGTCTAAAGTGTTCTCTTTAAGATGTAGTCAAAAATCAGTGCTAGACCGTACCGTGATATAATCTGGGAAAGTTTCAACTCCCACTGTTTTTCTTGTACCACATGTGGTTGAACAGAAGACATGTACTCATGCCTGCTGATCCAGCAAAACTGAGAACTACATTTATTTTTAAAAGATGGCAACAATCACTGAGAAATTAAAGAACACAGCTATAAATTATTCATGACAGTAAATCCCAATAATTGAAGTATGCCACATGATATAGATCATTAAAAATGTGCATTGCTTGTCATATCCCGATCAATATTAAACAGATTGTTAAATTCAGATCATGGGAAAACAGCAAACATGGAAAAAAATCAGAAGTGAAACACAACCTAAAATCCATAAATCAGTCATAAATGATTAAGGTGAACAACCCTTCATTTTGTAGAATATACAATACGTTTAGGGATCAGCACTTGTTTTGATGACATTTCAAAACTTATACTGTGCAACTCTCTGGGTTTGAAGTTTTATTTATTAGTTGCATTAGTTGTTCAGTTCATTGCAATTTAGACCAAAACTCAGAACCACACTTTTAGCTGATGCAAACCTATTTAACTCCACTAAAGCTGTTGTTGGACTTCTTACCCAGCAGGTGATGTAGTACCTTACATCATCCTAAAATTTAGGTAGTACATTTGAGCAGAATTTAAAGAGTAAGCAAACACTTGAACAATACTCTGGCCTACCCCACAGTCTCCTGAAGGTGATGAAAAGCCTTGCACTGGCTTTGGACCGGGCCTGCTGTTGTGTTTTCATTCTCAGATCTAGAAATTTAGCGACCATAACTCTACAACTAAGTACAGAGAACAATTTGTCATGAACTTTCCTCCACCTACCTGAAAACATTTAATGCAATAGCCCATATGAATTGTCATTGGACTTCTTTCACTGGTGGGGAGTTTATGGGGTTCTACATCCCAAAAGAATGGCACCCAATTGCTCCTGAATGTTAACTTCCTATCTTCAAGCATTGATATTCTGGACATAGGGTGGCAATAACAGGTTCAGATTCTTCCAGAAAGGCATGAAAAATGCAACCATAGTTGTGGCACATGCAGATCTCTCATGTCATAGCCTCTCACATTGCATCCTGATGATGCAAGTGATGTGTTGAGTCACATCACCAGGCAGAGGCTATGGTGGTACACTGGCTGACAAATGCACCAGGTAGTACCAAGGGTCTGCTGCACGTCTCTAGATGATCCCAAATGGGCAAAGAGCCAAGGCACTGCATACTATCACCCTGGGAGAAATCTGTTGAAGTGTCAGCACACTAAATGTGTTAAGCATCATTAGCAAGATTCCTAATTACCTATTTTGAATTAAGCATTGGCACATACTTTTTACTGCTAGAAAAGAAAAAAAGTGATAATCTATTTGCAGACAAAGAATTCTGCCTAAGAAATTACTCCAGCATTGGAGCCAGGGTAAAAGTATATTTGTAAATATATTACACATTAGATTCACATTGAATTTGCCGCAACAAGCATTTGAACTGAAGGAAAGAGACACCCCATTCCTTCTGAAATGACTGGGAATGCAATCTGCAGTGCCCAGAGGCAGATTTTGAGAATCTTACCCTTGATCTTTTTTGATTCAGTGGGTTCTGTGCTAGTCAAGGGCACTAAAAGCTGAATGAAAAGTTGTGTTTCCCTTGCTTTTTGACAACCATGCTTTAACTGCGCCTGTCAATGCAGAGTGACCAAATCCACCCATTTTTTTTCCAGTACATACAGTTTCCTCTCTCCACTTTTCTCCAATCTGGTCTTTTTTCTGCTTAAATACACAGCTTAATAACAGACTGCATTATATGTAAAAAGAGCATTCATGCATGTAACGTGCCAGTACTGTTTCTTAGTGTGGTGTAAACCTCAGATGTATCATAACAAGCATCTCCATCCTACTGAATATACAACACTATTTCTTCATTTCAGCTTCAGGACAGAAAAAGTAAATTTTTCATCAGTGTATTGTAAACATACTGTAGTTTCAAAGGAAAGCATTTTTGGTCCCTGTTATAAATCACAAATACTTTGGATTCACATGACACACTATTTGCATTTTTTATATTTTCTATTTAGGGTTTCTGTTCAGAGAGGGTCTTTCCTGTTCGTTTTATTTCATCTGTTCTGTATATGCTAATTGGAGAGACCATAAAAATTAAAAGCAGACTGTAACCAAGCTGATAGCTTATGCCTTACAGTAGACTCTCTAAATGCAGAATTTCCAGCTTCGTTCTCATAAATATCAAATGTACTACAAAACTATGCAATCATCACATAAGCGTGTTTTCACACTAGCACCAAAGTGATCAGTGAAACACCCAGTGTCATCAGCAGAGGCTTGTCTATTTATGCCAAGTACAAGTCAGAGATACCTCTCAAATCCTTCTCCTTTCTATTCAAATCTTCACAGCATGTCCATTTCTGCTGGCATGGAATGAGTATTCTCACAGCAATAGCAATAAAGGTATCAACTTGGGACCAAATGTCCTCCCTTCCTTTAATAAAGAACTACTGGAGTCTTTCAGAGGGAATGTGGCTTGAGCTGAAAAATTATGACCTACACATGAAACAAAGAGGGAGGACTAGCTTCTTGTGTAAATTAGTTGCAGAACATGGCAAGTACAAAAAGATAAAAATAAAAATAAAGAACAATGGATAGCAGAAGATGTGCTGTTACCATGAGATTTAAAGAGCATGAGGGAAAGGGTTACATTACTGACAAACCTCAGAAGCTACTTCTATTGTATGTGTTTAGTTCAGTGAGGTTTCAAAGCACTCAAGAAGTGCTCAGAACCAGAATGAGTCTGTTATCATCAAGGATCTGCAGAAAACAGTGCAGGCTGGAGCTGCAAGAAAGATTAATAAGTCAAGGTCTGCAGAAAATATAGTGTTCAAGGAAGTTTACAAATGTTAAGAATTTGAGTATGAAATACTAGGGCAGGTTGTACTATGCTGTGCTTAGAAAACTTCCCTTGAGAAAGGGGAAAATATTGAACAGGGTGGAGGCGTTTCCTTAAGCATCATCATCAATGTCATCACCACATCTGCAAAGCAGAGGGTTTTTGCCAGTAGCGTTTCCCTCTATTCTTTCAGTTGGTAGGGCCATAACTTTCAAATCATTGTATAACCTTAGCTAGGTGACTTCAGACAGGGGATTTCAGACAGTGACAGTGACACAAAGCTTCTCATGAGGTCAGGATTCATCAGGAAATGGAAATGTGTCTCTTGAAGGTAGATGGCTAAAAGTAAGGAGAAGTAACAGAAGTATGGAGAAAAAAAAAACAATTTCTCAGACTTTCTGATGAATATGAAAGACATTCCATTTGTGAAGAATACAGGGGTCCCCCCGCCAAGCAATGTGTTTTGCCAGCAGGTACTGGACTGCCAAATACATGAGCCACTTCAGCTGACAGAATGCCCTGATGAAATCATCTTATTTGGCAGCTCTGGATTTCTAATGAACCGTTTTCCTAAGTCCATAGCAAAAATGATCAGTGTGCCATTGGAACTTTGCAGGAAGGGTGGTGTCAAAAACACACCTAGAGCATGAGATAGCATCACTGCTGTGCTTTATGCGATCCTGGATATCATTGTCCTAAGAACTGGTCTTAAGAAGGATAAGTGAGGAAAAGCTGGTTAAGTTAATCACCCCTCTATTATTTTGGACTCTGGCAGACTTCCCAGCATTGCCATTCAGCAACAGGACAGGGATGCTTTGGGTTTTGACACTTACGTTTGCACTCTCTCTCATATACATGTAAAATGGCAAGGGATGGTGGGGACTGCATAAGGTTTATAGCATAGAGCATGGCTTGAGCTAGCCTAGATGAATCAAAGGCAAGGACAGTTGGGTCTGGTGGCTACAACTGTAGAAACAGTCAGGTTTGAGCATTTGTATTCACTTATATGAGGGTAGGGAACACCTGTCCGTGGCAGTTTCTCTCTGCTGTGCTGTGATTTATTATGACAGAAGCCAGGGCTAGTGTTATCTTACCCTGCTGCTGAGTCAATGATTATGTGCTTTACCTTGACATTACTTGATGCAGTGCTCTCTTTCCCTCTAAGAGAATCGGTGTTTGCAGAGTTTCTGTGTTTCTGTAGATTTTGCCATCATTTGGCAGGTAAGCCCTGCCATATGCACCTCTGCATCAAGAATAAAGCCAACCACAGAACCACCTTGGGGCAACAGAAAGATCAGAGGTAAGATTGGTCCTCCTTTTCCTGGCAAAAATACCATGTCCACTCCTAGAAATAGTAAGACAAAAAACACCCCCAAAAATAAACAGAAAAAAACGCAACCAAAAAACCCCACACTGTTTCAGAACTAACAAGGAGGAGACAAAACCAGTCTTTGACCTACCCTTTCCCTTGCTTCTGCCTTGCTGATGCAGAGTAGTATTAAAGTTCTGGCAAATCATAATTCTGTCCCCTCCTGTCTAGGTAGGAGAGGATGATGCCAGCCCTGGGAGAAAGGCACAGACTGAAGGCAAAGAGAATGCTGTCGAGAAGCCTAAGCTCCTGGACCTCATGTAGCTCATCTCATGATGGCAGATATATTCTTCCTGCCTGTTATTCACTCTTGCAGGCTTGGCAATCACAGCCTTGTTACCAGTGAACAATCATGATGTGATCTTAGATAGATATATAAGACCTGGATGGAATGAGAGTTGGGTTATTTTTGTTTAGTTGGTTGGGGTTTTTTGGGGGGTTTTTTTAAATGTAGATGTTTAGCATTTTACTGAAATTGACCTTACCAAGAAACACACGACAGTCCTCTTACAACTTCTGTGCAAACAGAATTCATTATGCCATTATTATTATTATTTCACTGTTTCTGGGGATTAATTGACAAATTGAAATACAGAGCAGGAATGGATCACTGTCCTGATGATGTGACAGTAACAAGAAGGAAACTGAGTAAATGAACCTGAAGAACTCAGGATTTTAGTAAAATCAAGAGACACTCTGCAGGGAATTTTAACAGTGAATACCTCTAAGAGTGTTTTTTATTATTGTCAATTAAATTGCCTGATAGCATTTCCTAAAAATTCTAATTTAAGATGTTATTCTGCTTTGTTTACAAATATTTAATGGCATAAATGCACGAAAGTTCACTTTTTAAAAGACATTAAGACTTATAAGGCTTACATAATGGAGGAAAGCAATGAGCATCTGTGGCATCATAGTGCTTTTTACACATACAAAGATTTTTTGGGGGATTTGCTGCTTACAGACACCTGCTTAGCAACTGCCAGAGCCAACCTGTTTCATTAGCTTTGACAGATGACCAATACCACCTAATAGCCTTGATTCTGACAGGCAGCCCATTTCTTTAGCTATATAAAATCTGTCTAACCAGTTCATAAAAACAGAGAGAGAGATATATATAAAAAATAAAAACTGAAACAGGCTTTTGAATGCTGAAACTTTAATCCATTTAGTTGTTGAATTTGGCATGGAAAAATGATCAAAATTTGGATTTGTAGAAAATAAGTCCCTTGACTTACTTTCCTGTTCTTTGGGCATCATCAGACAATCTTTTGCGTATACAGTTAGAATGACTGAAGTAATTACCGTCTAGTTATTTGTTATTACCTCAGTGCTGAAAAAAAAAGTTCTGTTTATTTAACAGAGTCCTGTTATCTCTGACTACCCTGAGGGTGACTTTTGTCTAATTCAGCTGACTTAGTAGAGAAAGCAATGAGCACCACAGACACAATCTGGTCAGGTATTTCAAGTGTGAGATCATAATTGCTGACTGAGTAAGATCAGGTAGATATGATTTCCTATGCTTTTATAGCTAAGTCCAGAGGAGAATGTCTGACTATGCCCTTAGTCACATGATGGTATCCAGAAGGAATCCAAATACATACTCATCTTTGTGCATAACCTGTTTGGAGTTGCCTAATTTTGTCTGTCAATTTTTTCCTTTCCATCTTGTAAATATGAAGCAGGTATCTCAAGAAGTAACTATGTTTAATTTGATTTCTCTTCACAGAATCACAGAATGGTTGGGGTTGGAAGGGACCTCTGGAGACCATCTAGTCCAACCCCCTACCAAAGCAGGTTCCCCTAGAGCACATTGCACAGGGTCACATCCAGGCAGGTTTTGAACATCTCCAGAGAAGCAGACTCCCCACCCTCCCTGGGCAGCCTGTTCCAGTGCTCTGTCACCCTCAAAGTAAAGAAGTTTTTCCTCATATTGAGATGGAACCTCCCATGCTTCAGTTTGTGCCTGTTGTCCCTTGTCCTGTTGCTGGGCACCACTGAGAAGAGTCTGGCCCCACCCTCTTGACACCATTAAAAGGTCATACTTAAAATATATTATTGAAAAACATTTATAAATGTTTCTGCTACTTGTGAATAATATGCAATTCCCCAACAATAAAAATATAATGGAACTGTGAATTACAATTAATTGTGGTTAGACCGCTTTTTTATTTCTCAGAAATACCTTTTGAAAGTACTTCTGCAGTAGCCTCCATGTTTTATTCAGAGTTGTGAATTCTGTTTTGCTGATGCATATCCATATTTTGCTTCATGTTTAATGATTTAGTATTGGTTTTTTTCCAGTTTAAGTGAATAACTGAAGCTTGTTCAATGTTTCCAATTCACTGCTGTAGATCTCAAATAATTTTACGGGTATTCAATTTAAAGTTGTAATGTTATGATACCTCACTTTCATGAATATTATTAGAAATGGAAAATGCATCAGATTATTTAAAAAATAAAATATTTTTGGGAAAAAAACCCTCCTAATGAAGACTGCACTTGTCTTGGAATGCTTACTTTTGGGAAGTAAGTGATATTACAAAAGTAGATTTCAAGTTTGAAACTACAATTTAAATTATACCCATCAATTAAAGTCCACATCAAGTCCTAAAAGCTAATTTTTAATATCACTTCTTTAACTTTACATTCAATTTGAAATGTCTGTTTTTCCTCTGCCAAAGAGAAACCATACAAGCCACAACCTCAGCTGGGGTAAATCAGCACAGGTTCACTGAAATCTGTAAATCTACCAGTGTTCACCAGCTAATGACCAACACCAGTTTCACAGAGGATGTTGTGGTGTATCATCTACTTTATCTACACAGCCCTGGGCATTATCTTCTTACAGAAACCCAAGAAATCTATGACTTTTATATACTACTGAAAATTTCTGACAATCCTGTTGCAGTTACAGGCACCAAATGTTCCTGCCAAGCTGTTGAACTCCACCAGCACTGCTGAAGAAGAGTGAGAAGATTGGCAGAAGCAGACTTTCCCACCTCCCAGGTTTTGCTTTGAAGCTGGCCTAAGATGGCCCAAAAGCTGTGGTCATCTGAAAGTTGTTTTATCCAAAAAGAGGTGCTAGCTGCAAATCAGATATTATTATAGCTTCTTACCATCTCCCATGCTTTTATGTAGCCACTTTCTTCATCATTATCTAAAAAAACCCATCATGTTCTGCAGCTGTGTTCACAGTTTTGAGCTGAGTATTGAAAGTTTAAAGGTTGGACAGATATAGAGGACAAGCAGTCTTCCCATTCCCAAAAGAATCTTTATACAAACTGAGGGTACAGCAAACCTCTTTAGATACACGGTAAACAAAGAATCAGCCCCTTTAATTTCAGTGGATCTAGTCTCATGTGTAAAGGCAGGCAGAAACTCCAGGTTTTGCCACAGTAGGGACCCAACAGGCATAGAGAGTGCTCCCGACACAGCAATACCAGCACTGCTGCTAAGGTAGCACTTTTCCAGTGAATAAAGATTCTCCTCTTAGGGAAGGTTAATCTAGCACCTTTCATGGGCACGGTACTCATTAATATGTATCTTGCATTTCTAAAACCCTGGCTTCAGCTAAAAAAAAAAAACCCTCTTATGCATAGTTATTCATATTGCCTTCTCATAACTTCCTGGGGTCTTAACCACGAAGAAAATTACTGCATTGCACTACTACATCCATAAACGGCAATAAGCCTTTTTAAATGTAAACACCACTCTGGATGTGCATGTACTTTGAGAGCAAATATGATGGAAGAACTTTGGAACCCAGCATATTTTTCATTAGTTTGTATAAATCTATCATTTAGTTTTAATACTCTGTTCTTGTCATTACGGTAATTTGGATCCCAGTCCAAAAAGGTGCTGAAGCTCAGGCCTAACTTTAAACCTGTGTCTAATCCTGCTGCCTTCACTGGGACTTAGCAAGAACCCAGGCAGCACACAGAATAGGACTATATGGGATGAGGGAGGTTTAGAAAGTGCATATAAAGAGCTTGCAGTAGTACCTGTCTTAAGTACCCTACCTGAAGGTCAGCATAAATCAGCTTACTACAGAAACTCAGTACAGTGGATATTTTAAAGTAGCCTCTTAGGATGGAAGTTTGCCAGTTGGCGTCGCTGTCATTGTGGATTGTACAGATGAAACCTACTTTCAACATGTGAAGGTTTTGGCACTAGTATGATCATTCTTGATCCCAGGCAGAGGAGCAAGAAAGGGAGGGAAACATCCCACCATCTTGTTGTTAAGATTCCTGACAAGTGCGCTAAAAGACACTGGAAAAGCACCATACTGCTAATGCTGTCATCTGAGCAATAAGACATGCCAAATTGTAAAAAACACCTTCCTCAGGGGAGCAACTGAAAGCTGTTTATAATAGATCAGAAACTCCTGTCTGAGATTTATCAGGGACTGTCACAGGTGAGAAGTGTTTACTAACAAAGTCAGAACAAGTGACAGAGAAGGTGATGACTCCTTCAGGATGCTCAGCCTTTGGAATAATTCATCTTTTAGCAAGCAGCCCCAGCAAGTCCCAAACCGGAGCTTTCAGCAGGCCAGCTTGTGCACAGCAAAAGCACTGCCTTCCCTGGGCAGATGTAATCTAGCTCGATGGTATCTGCAGCTACCCTGGGGCAGTAGGGGAAACAGAAAATGGATCAAAGTGGATCTGATTCCGACTCCCACAAGAGCACTGCAGAGTTTCATTTCCCTGTATTTGATTTGTTTGAAATCTTGGCTGATTGTCAGGCCTTCAGATAGTTAATCATCTTAGCAACCGAGTACTGTACACACATCCTTTTTTCTCCCACATAGTCTTATAATTTCTTTAGCCATATGAATGACATGTATCTGGAGAGAAAGGGGCTGGGCTCAGTGTTTTCAGAAGTAGGGGTTACTGTCTAAGCTATTGCTCTAACACACACAGGCCTCTCAGGGTCGCTTGCATTCTTGGACATGGCAGCAAGGACTCGCTCACAAGGTGAGTATGCTTCATCAGCACGGTGATCGGCCAGCAAAGATTCTCCTTTGACAGAGTAACGTTAGGTGGGGACAGGGAAAAGAGATAGAAGCAAGCATCCAGTAATTTACTCCATCCATGAGAAGCAGCTCTTAGGCTAGCAGAGCATTAGGAAACTCTTGGAAACCACTTTCTTTAATTGCGTGAGGAAACCAGAAGCTTTGCCTACCTAAGGACTGACCTTGCAGTATGTCAGTTGTATCACAGAACCAACAGAAATATTATTGTCCTATTCTGCTCTCAGAGTTCATAAACTGAACTCTAGGAACTAAGTGAAGTCGCAGTTGGCAACTAAAGAAGGACACTGAGAAGTTCCTGAAAGAACCCAGGAATTTTTTGTTAGATATCTCATTATGTTATATTTTGACTGCTCAACCAGTTCCTCTTTTTTAAAATAAAGCCTCCATTCCAGATTTGCTACAGTACATCACAATTTTTTTTGAGATTCCAGACAGTGTTTCTTTCAACTTTTGAAAGCATCTTTCCAGCCTTGACAAGTATCTTCCAGGAAAATTGACTCCAAGTGCACTTGTCTTCTTAAATAAAACACCCGCTGCCATTTACAAGCAGATTTCTTTAGAGACAACCAAAAGCATCAAACAAGTATGAATTGCCATGCAGACCTCAGCCCCTCCTTTCTTTACGACTCCAGCAGCCAGTAACATGTCGCATTCTTATAGGCCCCATCACATATTTGCATCAATCTCAATACAATACAGTCCTGTTTCCTCACACACCAACACATACTGCTCATTACAACTATTAGCAGGTCTATGAACAGGAGGGGAAGAATATTATCAGGTTTGATGGATGTGTAGCATTTCTGTTCTGTCTCTCTCTTGTTAGCTGATACTTTGTGCCAGGAACTGTACATCAGAAAGTTGGACATCTTTTCTCTTCTGTGGCCCCATATTAAGTTTTCCTACTGAAAGTCTGTTATAACATAAATATTCATCAAAAGTAGGCTAGAGGAAGATAGTATAAGGAAGATAGTATGTGACTAACACAAAAGGTTTTTCCAAAGAAACTGTTTTTTCATGTATCCTTTTCATTCTTGAGGTCATCATTAAACTTCTGCTTCTAGTGGAGCTTTTGTTGTGGCCTAGATCACAGGGCCTTAGCAAATGCAGATAATAACCCTTCCTTTCTCACATACTGACTCCCCTGTTTTGACTGCAAGCTCTTTGAGAAACAGATGACCTTTACTGCATAGCTTTAGAAAGAACCAAAATTGTGCTCTAATCTCAGTTGCTGTTTATGTGCTCTAGCTTAAGTAGTGTTAGATAAAATAAAATTAATTGTGTTTTTACATCTGTATCTTTACGGTAGAGTCGTTAGGAAGTTTCCCAGCAACATGTACATTTAAAGGCTTAAAACAAAGTTCCATTGAAACTCCTCTAGGTACCTTGAGGTTACAATACACTGTGATAACCAGCAGTTTGCAAATGGTAGCCTGCAGCCATAACAAAAAGCTTGCTTGATTTCTCTATTCAAGAGGTGGAAGAGTAAAGCAATGAATATGCATTGTGCTTTCCTCTGTGGGGAAAAAAAACCAAACAGCAACAGACAACAACATTTGGAGAAAACACTACTAAAATAGAGACAGGTTGCAGCCTGAGGGCACCATCCTGCCTTCCCTTAAACTTCTACTGTGTATAATCATTGCCTACAGGACCCCCATTTTGCTGAACTATTTAGCATCCAATGATCATTAGATGGACCACATCAAACCAAATGATGACCAAATGAACTTTTATCCTTTCTTCCATCTTCCCTCTCCCTGCACCATAAATGAAACTAACTTCTATCATCCCTCCTCAATAAACTTCTCACTTTCCCTTCCATGCTGTTTAAGTTGACCTATTGCTTCTAGATTTTTTAATTCTTTTTTTAAAAGTTTTGGAGAGCTTTACAAGAGGAAGAGGCAAAGGAATAAAGACAGGCATCTGAAATAGCAATAATAAAACTGGGTGGCAGCTGGAAAAAAGTAATCAATCACATGAATTAGGCAAGATTCATGGCTACTGAAAGAGAATATGACTCCACTGACACCAACAACCTAAGAAATGTGTACAGATATGCATATTTATCTTATATTGCCATACACAGCGCCAGCACTGCTAAAGGAATCCCCTGACTTTCCACTAACACAGTGCAATCCCGTTTCTCTCATACTACCAAATACATTTATATCTAAATCTCAGAATTTATTACTTTATATTTCACTTTCTGACACATATTCATGGCTGATTCCAGTGTTACTTCTTTTCCCAGCAAAAACCATATCAATACCCCTGCAAGTGAATATCTAGAGAATTTATTATAAGAAGAAATGGTTAGACAAATATGAAGCTCAGAGCAATTTAATCTATATATCAAAATACTTGCCATTCTGAATAAATTGAAAAGGGAAAGCGTGATACAGATCTGGATTTGGAGTAGAACCAAAGTCACTCAAGTAGTTTTGCTCACCCAAATTGAAGTACTTAAGATTTCTTAATTCAAAGCTATAAAAAATTCCTTCCTGTGGGCACTGCAGAGAAGTACGTCTTTTTTTTTTAATTACAATGAACAGCCTGGACTTCTATCAAATCAGATTCAGTTTTAGTCTTTTTGTTGTTAGGTTTATTTCCCCAATCAAATTAGAAATGCAATGCATTACAGGGAAGACAATATGTTGTAGCTTCAGTGAAGCAGCAGATAGATAGACTCAAAAATCTTACTTCAGAAACAAAATGCGCCATTGATATCAGCAACCCCAAAGCAATATATCATTTACTCCTTTTAGAAATGCTTCCAATTTCCAGCCTACCACAGAATCTGAAGTGTAATCTGCTAGGGTTGAGTTTAATACATAAATGAGGAAAAATACATTAATACAAGGTTTAAAACCTTAAACATTTGTAGTTGAAATAGTTTTACCTTTATGAAAAAGCCCCCAAGCACAATGCAGCTGACTTTCTGAGAGACTTCCTCTGCTCCAGTAAGAGCAGCTTCAATTATCTCTTTCTTTTTTTTTTTTTTCCAATGAGTCAGAAATTGTCCTTTGGATAACCTGAGGCAGCCTTTACTGCTCTTCTGGGTGGTACAGCATTGTTATCAGCCTAGATATTACACTGCCCAAATACCATGTCATCTAGTAGGGGAGATGTTAGGACTGTGAAGCTTGGGTTTACTTTTAGTGTAACAAATTAGTTTGTTTCACATGTATGCAAATCCCAAACCAGGGGGTCTTACAGCATGCAGGCAATTCAGTCTCACAGAAATCCCAGGTCAGCACAAAAGCCTGGTATCAGCTGAGCCAGTCCCCTCACGCCTATGCTTTAATCAGTCGTTAAGAGACAAGGCAACTTTTCCTGCTGCTTTGCACAGCTCCATCCCCACTGCTGTGTCTCAGATCCTGAACCATTAAAATAACTCAGTTGCCGAAGTGGCAGGCAGCTCCTGGTATGGAGCTCCTGCGCAGGGCTGCCCAGCTGCCCGGGGCTACTGCGAACGCGAGGCAGGCTGCATTGGTGGGTGACATTACAAGGGCACTGCAGATCTACACAACTTTACCGTGCGGACCTGCTCATCTAAGAGAAAACAGATATCCATGTGTTTTCTAATCATTATAAACCAGTAGATTAATATTAACTACAATAATTAGATAATATAGCCCTATTTTCAAAGGTGTGCTGGCCACTATCTTTAAAGATAGGTGCTTGATACTTACAAGTACTTAAAGTACTTTGAGGATTTGAGACTTGGTGCGGATCCACAGAGTTTTTTTGAAAAGTGATCAAACTGATGCTGAGCTCTCTGGATCCCCAATGAGAACCAAGCTCTTTTAAAAATTTGATCCCAGATGAAAAACTGGTTTTGTCTGTATGAAAATTTTACTGGCAAGCAAATGAAAAAAAAATGTACAAAGTACATGCACAGTACAAGCACATCCTCCTGTCTGTCTCCCCAGTTACTTTAAGCAAGCCTGAACAATTTGGGACAACCTGATTTCTCTGTGCTCTGAGGTAGCACAGCTTCATCTTAATCCAGGAGTGTGAATACAACAGTATAAATAATGGGTGTACATCCAGACATACATTCTGGACCTACACTAGTTCAGTTCTTTGTGTTTTTTAGCTAGTGAAGAAACTATTCAACCATAAACTTAAAGTAGCAGTTCATTGTGTGTATTCTGAGTTTCTTTTCCAGAACACAACATATTTGTGTAACATCTTGAATTCCTCGGGGGTTTGGTATAAAATTTGTCCCCTTCCACTAAAATACCTTATTGTTTGATTTTGGTTGTTGCTTTTCACTTTCTTTTAAATGTCAAAAGCACAAAAATTCTTGATGGCTATGACCTGTATTCTGTTACTCTTACATTGATTCTTTACCTTTTACCTTGTACATAGCTGCTACACCATATAGGTAAAAGTAGATTTACTGATGACAACAGTATACCATGTTCAAGTTATATTGAAGCATTTTTATGATGAAGAGCTTCTCATTCAAGTAACACCACAGATTTCATAGCGCTGCTGCTGAACCTGTGTAAAGCTGACAGAATTCAGTTGTGGCATTGCCTCTGCTCAGGACACTAGGGTGAGTTGGGAAGGGCTGTTGCTGAGGGTGTAGCAGTTTATGCTCAGAGCTAAATACTGGATAATTTATGCTGCTACTTAAATGCAAGACGCTAGTGAGCTCTCATTCCCATGAAATCGTATGGTAGCCTGAGCATTTGAACCAGTCTCAGGCACAGATTCCAACCTCCAGCTGGTTTACTCTCTAGTATTTTTAATATTTCCACATCTGCATATGCTTATGTGTCAAGCACATACATTATTCTTATTAAAAAGGTGCTATATAAACCAGTTTCACTGTTGCTACTGCTAAGAAGTATGAGAGTAATTTCTTTCCTGAGGGGAATTTAACGTACAAGAAAAGTACCGTTTCCCTGTATGTGGCTTGAAAATTTATAAGGACTGACAAGCTTTTGTCCGTGTATCCTTACAACAATGTGATCCGTTGCTCAGTACGATTAGCACGTACCAGATCTACAGCCCTGACAGAGCTTCTTTGTTCATTTCTTAGAGGACATAAACCATCACTTAACATGTGACTTATCATTCTTTATCTGAGCCCATTTCTGTGAAGTCAAACTAAGAGCCACCCTGTATAAAATGCACCTAGCTACACAGATACAGGGCTTTTAGAGTTCCCTATAGTGCAGCATCTGACAGTCTAGAAGATGAGGAAAAATAAAAAAGAAATACAAAATATTGATCTATTTCTGTTCTTACATTTATACAACTCAAGATGGGGGGGGCAGGGGGGGGTGTGTGTTTCTTGGTGTATATGGATATTTAAACCAGAATAATTACTTTTGTATGCAGAGGAGTTAGTACTCTGAATTCAAATGAGAAAGCAAAACCCACTCCCATTTCATTTACTAGGTGATGCAATTGCATTGAATTATGTCAATTCCTCTTCTCCCTCTTAACTTCAAACAACACATTCTGTTTTTCCAGTCAAAAATGGTCAAACAGCCACAACTGGTACCCACTGCTAGGCAAATGGAGAGCAACAATGTGAGTGAGCTTGAGACGCTGTTTAACTCTGGGCTAGAGCACGGTAGAGGTTTCAGTATTTGTCTTACTTCTTAGCAATCATGTAAACAGGATTTTGACCACAGTTGTACCAGGAGATGGCTGTTCTTTGTTGAAATATAAACTTGCCAAAGAAAATATAAATGTGGAAACAGGAACATGCAAATTTCCCAGTCATGCATGAAACAAAAAGACTTTTTTTTGCACACCCAAAAAAGTGTGCATTCCTAGCAATTGTCTTATAAAAAATGGTCCTACTTATCTAGCTTAGGTGCAGAAACAATGCCACCTGATTACAAAGCACAGAGGATTAACACAGACAAATGATGTGGTAAAACAAACTGTCTCATGAACAGCAGAAATGGTAAAGTCTGGCTTCCAGATAGTTCCTGTCCTATTACCATCCCTACCCTATCTCCCCCGATAACTCCTGTTTCCCCACAGCTCTATCACAGTGGCTCTGCTTTGCACATTCCCAGTCCCCTGGTACTATTCTCCTCTCTGACAGCAACTCCTTTTTGTCCCCAGGCCCTTCCCCTGCCATATTCTATGTCAAACCTGCCATCCTGATAGCCCTGCCTCATGCTATGCAAGCGTGGAGTTGCCTCAAGGGTTACTGGTTATACGGCTGCTATAAATTCAACTCAGAGCAATGAAGTACTCCCTGTTTTTCTCTCACTAAAGGCTCTTTCCTGTTTACCCGGCTTCCCATTTTAACAGAATGTGTAGGAACTTAACATCTTCCAGATCTCTCTGTGCTATCAAATTAGTTGATATTTGCAAATTTGGCTGGAGTTTGCCAAAAAAAATCAAAAGCTGTTAGCAAGTAACTGACTCACAGATAGATGGACAACGTCATCACGAGTTGTGTTTCCTTAAAAAGCTAGACTAAATGTTCCCAGAAGAAGGTTACAGTCTTATAAAATCACAGACCAGGTATGAATTATAGTGCACTGGCAGCGAAATCATTCAAGAATGGGGTCATAAAAGAAGAGTTCATTGGCTCACGAGAAGTAATTCTGATGTACATTTGCAGGAGAGTGCGTAAAGCTCTCAAGGTTACTGAATGTGCAGTGGAGGAAGACTTGTTTCCAGCTCCCAGGCTGCAGGTCATTGCAATCCCAAGCAAGCGATCACAGTTAAATAGCTAATCCTGTTTATTCTTGAGTTTAGCTTGAAATAGAACAGAAAAACTCAACTCCCTTGAATTTTGTACCTGGAAACTGAGTTTAACATTACCATGAAGGCTTATGTCTTTGCAAGACTGGATTGCATTCCGAAATCTGAAATGCTCAGTTTTAGGGGGAATCCTTTTCATTTTATCTCCAAAATTTACTTCCTCCTTCTGCTTTTGTAACAGGAAAAGAAAGTGAGCTTTGCTCACCAAGAGAGCTCACGTCAAACCGTTGTCCTCCAGCTACACGTTCAACAGATGTTTACATCTGCAAGTTCCACTGGAGAAATAAACACACTAAGCACAACGTTGCCATCAGTTAAAATACCATGCTGCCTCTTCACAAGACAGACCGTGCATAGCTAAGCATCAAAATATGTTCCCGGTACTCTTATTATTACGATATGACCAAACAGTCTTCACATTTTAATGATGTTATCTTCTAGAGAAATGATAATAATTTAATCTGCTTCAGTGGAGACAATAAAAATTCTTGTACTTCTACACATCTCCCTGCTGTCAATACTGGAATTTTCCCACATTTTTCTTTATGTAGAATGAGGAACCATTCACCAAACACAAACAGCAACTAGCAAGCTGAGATAACCCCAACTAAAAATGACTACTTTAAAGATCCTTGCCTTTTTTCCTCCCTGTCCTTCAAACAAAACCTCTTAAAAGTTAACAAACTGAATTCTCTTTCCGACAGAAACACCAAACAATGCTTGAAACACTGCCCCCATCTGTGAAACTATATCTAATCAAATTCACGCCTGCGTTGGTTGCCTGGGTAACAATCAGACGGTCGCTCATACAAACAAACCGCAAACAGCAGAAGGAAATGTGCTTTAAGTGGAAGCATCTACTTCTCAGAGCTTGAGCCTTGTTAATTTCAGAAATAATCATATAATATGATCTTATTCACAAGGTAGTGGATGAATGGAGGAGGAATATGATATACTGATTGGCTCGCTCATGAGGATAAGGAAGACATGTGAAAGGTTGTGAGTAATTGAATTTAAAAGCACAGTTCCACTTTTATCAGTTTCCTTTTCTTCTCCCTAAGAAGCACAGCATGGCATTTGGACGTAACTATATGTCACTGTATAAAAGGCTGATTCATTACTTCTTTTTCAGCACACAGTTTAAGTTATTGTCTGTTTTCCCCTCATAGCACAGGCCCTTAATTGATTGGCTTCATTTTAGACTCCTCCTAATGATATACACAGGAGATGGCTCGTCTGAACGTATATAGTTGCAATAGGCACTGCAAAGGCCGGCGTCTCCACAGCAACGGGTACCATGCGGGAGCTCTGAGCCAAACTTCATCTTCACCCCATCCCTCCCCCCTTACGTCTGACCACACAGGTTTCCTTCTTCACACTTACCACAGATGCTTCCGGGAGAATCCAGCTACATTTGGATGGGTGAATGTCCCTCGTACAGTTAAATGTAGGAGCTGTATAGACAAGTATTGCCTTCAGGGCTTACATGACTTTCAAACAATTCTAGTTTGTTAACCTCAAGCATGAGGTTTAAAATCATGTTTTAAAAAGTAAGATTTACTTCCATAAAATCTTGAGCCTTGAATAATGAATATCTTTGCATGTGGTTTAATTTAACTTCTGGGTTATAAGACTTAAGCTGCTTTTCACACTGATGGCTTGAAAGTTAGAGGGGTATTTATTGGTGTTGGCG
Organism: Nyctibius grandis; assembly: GCF_013368605.1. NCBI lineage: Eukaryota > Metazoa > Chordata > Aves > Nyctibiiformes > Nyctibiidae > Nyctibius > Nyctibius grandis. Next base: position 12,045,772 of record NC_090670.1, read on the forward strand.
CTTTAAATTAATATAATGCAAGCTTCTTACAAAATAACTCAAATCCAGGACAAAGAGGACCTAATATAAACAATCATTATTATAATAGTCGTAGTAGCATTCCATAAATTAGGCATATTGCAGTTCTACTGTAACATTAGTTTAAAAAAAAAGAAAATAGCATGTTCAAAGTGACGCTCCTTACTGAAACCTAAATCACTTGCCTGCTAAAAGTAAGTACTGCAGACTAACATATTTTTACTGCAAATTCCCCCACACTGCTATGTACAGCATAAAGCCCCTAAGTACTGCCTTACATCATGGGTTTCAGATTGGTGGGTGTAACTGTAAAACTGAAATCATCAGTAAAAATCAAATATAAAAATGCTGTTTGGAAGCTAAACTGACATCCTGGTCCAGTAGCAGAGATAACAGAAACAAAACTAACGTGGGAAAGGTACATCAGCAGGATGGTTCCTGGCTTAGCCAGTGAATCAGCCTGTTGCAGTAGCAAGGATCAAATGCTGGCTTTGCTTCATGGTCAATTTTCCCACCGAGTTCATAGCTTTGTTTATTTTGCGGAGTTCGCTCTGCTGTTAAGCAAGCAGTAGCCATGCACTACATAACGCCGCACTGTTTATATGGCACAGATTAACAAAAACCAGCTGTGAAGTAAATGCTTTCTTCACAAATCTTGACACTTGTCACGTTTGTGTGGTAGAGAGTGGATTTTGTACAAAAAAGGCTTCACCTCTGTGCATGGGTTTGCAGGCGTGTGTGCACATGTGCACTCTCACCTCCTCTTCGGTACAATCAGCTGGCAGGGAGCTCACAAATTGCCTTAGACCCTGGTGTAATTCCAAATCAAAGAGAGCTGCTGTTCATACGGTGTTTCAATTTAACCAAAAAGAGGGACTTTCTAAAAGGGCAATAAAGCTAAGAGAAAGCTTTCTGCTCCATCAAGAGCTCTGAATAAAGTCCGTGGCTGGGTTCTGGAGGAAAGGGAGAATTTCTGTCTCCTGCTGCTTAAGTTTAGAATAATTTTTTTTAAGATAATGTCATGCTTTTAATCAAGAGCAACTGTCTGACAATCCCTCATCTTTTGTCTCCTTCTCAGGCCACAGTCTACTTACGTGTACATTAAGAAGATCGTAAAATAGAGCGCCCAGGACTGGAAGAGAATCAAGAGCCATCTCCTGCAGCTACTGCAAGCACTGGCCTCCAGCTACTGCAGTTCCAGCTTTCATCAAATGTCCTGAAGCAGTTGACTTCTGTGGCTGCTAGCTCATATGCTTTTCCATATTGAATACAGAGGAAAGCATACGATATAAAGTTGTGAACATCAACAAGCAAATAAGGAATACGCCATACATACAAGGATAGCCCTCAAGTCCTCAGTGTTAGCACGTTCACCATATATGCCTCTGCTGACCTTACCGAGAGGATTTTGCTAGATAAGATGAGAAATCTGTCATCTGCGCTTATTGAAGCCAGTAAATACTGAAGTGCTGTTAGGATTTTTCAGGACTGCTTTTTGATGTTTGTTTTTTCTTCAAACTCTGGAAAAATGTGGAAAATCTTCAATTTCATAAGAAGTTTCCCTATAGGCTTTTGCACACATATCAACCTGAAACAGATTACTTGGGTTTCAGCAATGAAAAATGACATTTTTCCCAGTGGTTTAGCAATAAACACTTGAAAATTATTTAAAGCAAACATTTTAATGTTTAGTGTAGTTTGTGGAACATTTTTTCCCTGAGATATATATTTTTTTATCCCTTCCCTGCTCCCATACCATGGTTTGTGCAGCTCTAGAAGAAAACCCCCGCAGGTCACGATGATACTGATGTCTCTCTGGGAAAGCATCAGGAGGACAAAAGGGTCCGTTGCTTTGTGTGACTTTTTCCTGAAAGGTCTAGGGTTTTTTGTTTATGCATCTTTACTTATTGCTGAGGCATTTTATAGTCTTAGCTGGGCACTCTTTCTAACCCTAGCTTGAAACTGAATGGTTAAAATGAATGAATGAATGCGTGAGTGAATGAATGAAGACATTAACCTGGGAAGTAGAAACTGAGGCAACAGTATGTTGTACTCCGAAGTAGTACAGAAAGAAACAGATGGCAATTGTTGATCTTAGAACCAGTCATTTTGTCTGAGGAGAAGAAAAAAAAAATCTCAACAAATTAGTGCTAAATGAAAGATACCCTTAGCAAACTGCATTATGTAGGGAATGGTGTTAAAATATAACAGGCATAAGGAGATAAAATACAATACAAATAAAAGATAAAAGGCATGCTAAGTACGCATTTAAAAAAATCATATTTTTGCGAGAGACTTCACTATTTGAACTTACAATAAAGAACCCTGGCGCATTTAATGGCTATATTAGAGACAATTTTTTTTAAGCAATGAACTCGTTACCTGATGCAATAGCCCCTATGAAGACAAGCTTCTATGTAAGCAATTTGTTGCCCCCCCACTTGACATTAAATATGAAATTCAGCCATCAAAGTCTACCATAGCCTTCAAAGCCACAAACCCACAGCCATCAATGCCTACTATAGTCACAACAGCTGAAAGCGGAACATACTACAGAACACTATTTCATAAAAGTAGAAGAGCATTATTTTTACTGTTCACCTCCTGCACACATGTCCCAGGGAAAACTCACAATCTGTGCCTCCCATTTCTGGAAACAATGCACTAAACTTTATAAACACTGGTCTTATGCATCATTTAGGTATCTGTGGTTACAGGGATGTAAAGAACTCTTCAATTACATCCTGCTGCTTTGCTAGTTTCTATGCCAGTGAGAGTTGCTGCAGCAGTAAATACCGTGGGCCTGAACCAGAGTCTACCATAGCTGACAAGGAGATGTCATTAAATTACAAATCTGAATATCTGAATAAATTAGGCAGCTAGTACAACCTCAGTTGCAGAGTAAGCAAGAAAAGGGGAGAGGAACAGGCTTTAGCTAGTATAAGGCATTTTCTAAGTTCACAGCATCTTTCCATGATATCCACTCGAAAAAAATGATACTTGTTCTTCCACCGCATTGCACTTCCATGAAGACCAGTGACTCCATGGAGCCTAGGTCCATTGCTAAAAGTCATCCTAGGGCTACTCAGATCAGTGGAGCTCTAATGACTCCAGCAGATGCAGAAGATGCTACCAGAGGATCTCCATCCTCCCTGCTAGTGAGGGTCAAGCCTACCTTCTCCACCTCCACAGTGAAGGCAATGCTGGGAACATCTCACCTCTGTATGGGAGCAGTGGGCTCCCAGGTGACACAGCTGCCCAGAGTCTGAGAGTCCTGCGAGTCATAAGATACAAGCAGACTAACTACTGATGTCAGCAAGGAGCAGGCATGTTTGCCTTGATGATTTTTATTTGGCAATGCTTGGTCTATGTACCCTCAAAACAAATGTTCTCTCTCTTCCTGCCCCTCAGTTGTACCCTCTGCAGAACAGCAGTTTCCTCACACTATTTCCAGCAAATAGCACATGATCTGCTTGAAAGTTAGTGCTAATGCTGGCATTGGTATCTGCAAAGCACATGGAAAGAAACAGGACAGAGCCTCCAGCACCTGGCTCTGCAATAACACAGATGTTGCTCTTCCCTTCCATTCAAACGTCTGTATGAACTCAGCGCAACAAGCTCTTTCTGGGCCTTCCGCTAGACATTTCAGATCAGACTATCCTGAGAGGTCAAACTCAACATTGCTTAAACCCAGCTAACTGACAAAAAGTGATTTTTTTTTTGCCTGTTGCACCCCTTCCCCAATACACATCCACTGACATTTTGAAAGATGTCCACTGCTGTCCTCTAAGTGGTTACAAAAAATGAAGGAGGGTGAGACTGGCATTCCATATACACCCTTTTGATGCCCACTGTATTAAACCAAGGGACTTCACCATTCACATACCAGAGTTAATCACCTAAAGAGAATAAAGTGCTGCGAAGGAGGCTTAAATTCACTGTTTTTACAGAGGCTAACACATGCAGTGGCTCGTCCCAGGCTACCGTGTGCCAAAAATGAAGGTGATCTGTGTTCTGCCAGCCCATTCTGCAGATTGCTGTTTAGTCTCAGATCAGAGAAGAGCGTGACAACACCTTGCTGTAAAAATAAAATGATAGATTTGGGTCTGCATTTTACAGTCCCACAACACTGATATTTCTTAGGCAGACTTTCTGTTTGAGGTTTGGAGATGGTTTTAATGTTTTTCCTCTCCTAGCAAAGATTTGTTGCTCATATCCAACCTCTGAAATCTCTTGTGCACTCCCTGTCATACTTTTCTTAAAAACAGCATTTGATCTTGCAGAGTAAATAGCATAAATAATTCATTAGAAAGACATTTTAAAGTCCAAATTCCACTCCTCCTTTCTTCTGTGTACTTTTTCATTTGGCATTAAAACTATTATAAACAGGCACATTTTGGTAACGAGCTAGACTCCCTGTGGATAGCAGGAGTACCATCCGTTACAGAAACCAAACCACGCACACAAAAAACCTGTTACATAAAACACTGGAACAATAACTACTGCCAATGCAGTATTGATCCAGCCTACTCTTGAATTATGTTAAAGCTTTTAATTCCATGCTCACTTGCTATTTTTCCTTAGGACCGTATTATATCTAGTCATATACCTTTCTGAGACCTTATACTACAGTCAGGGCATTTGAACATGAATGTCAGCATTAGCAGCATTTTCAAGTTTGTGAATAACATTTACTTTAAAAAAACAGCTTCACAAATCTGTGTTCCCAGGGTAATAATTTGTTTCATTAATATGGTGTATAAGCCATTATTTAATACTTTTTTAAAGTATGTGACATATTACAAAGCCTTAAACTTATCATGTTGTTGCTTGAATGATGGACAGTGGTCAACTTTTATACCAAATTCTGAAGTGTTAACAACAGTCTCCAAAATCTTTCATTCCCACAGCATGGCAAATTATACTGGCTGCTCTTCAGTAAAAGGGAACAGCTTTAAGGATCCATCAACCATTTCCATCCCCTCTGGTTCATCAGAAATGCCATCAGAAGAGAAGCACACTTCTGTTTCAAACATCCTACAGCAGAGATGGATGATACGGCAGAAAGAGCCCTGCTCACTGTGTACAACCCAGCTACAGCCGTTTCTTGGTGACAAATAGGGGAAGACTGCTGTTCCTTGGCTCTGTTCCTTGTGGGTATTTGGGATGACAGTAGGGATGACTAGGCGGGATGACACTCCTTGCAGAGAGGGTGGTGCTCTTCCCTGGGAGAGGAGGGATAAAGAGAGCAAGCACGATCCCCAAATCTGCAGCTTCCCAGGGAACTCAGAGCTGTCTTGTGGCCTGGAATCGCTTAGCTCTGCCCCTCACTTGCTTTGGAGTACACCTTTTATCAAGATTGCTGTTCTTACAGCTCTCCTGAAGGCTCAGGAATGAACATCAGGGTAAAGTAGCCCATCTGTTTTCGTTTGGCAGGGATTCAGCAAAACACAGTTTAGCTAAGTGCTTAAACAAATGCTTAACCTTAAGCTTGCTATTAAGGACCTAAGAAAGTGCTTTGCTGGATTAAGAGCAAAAACTACTGGAAGAGGGTGTTCATGGTCTGTTGCACGGTGGGAGGCTTGAGAACTGAGAGAGAGAGAGACTGCTTTCAAGATATGTCAGGATTTGTGCATGTGGTATGGGACACAGAGGGTGAAGGTGGTGGCCATGTGTGACCACAAAACAGGAGGGAGACTGTGGCATGGATCTTTCACACGCCATTTTCATGAAAAAAAATAAAAGGGAAAGATTGTACGACACTGCTTTTTGTCAGTGTTTCAGCTCTACTGGCTTGTGTCTTGGGCTGCTTCACCCTCTAAATATTAGAGTGGCACAAGCCCTGAGGAAGCGCAGAGTTGAAGGCTTTAGTTCCTGAGGTGCAGAGATTTAACTGCACTGCCCATCTGTGAGGCGGGGAGCATGCTGTGTAGCTTCTATGTCTTCCCTGCACTAGGGCCTGTGCTAATATCTCAACTCCTCACATAATCACTACTCTGTCAGCCATGGGAAGTAGAAACAAACAGCTCAACTTTTGTGTGATGATGCGAGTAGTGAAGATCCAGGTGGCAATTTCACTACAGGTTCATAACAACTCTCCATTTGCAATACAAATACTGCCTGTTTACACCTGCCCTTTTCTAAACTAAAACAAGACAACACATTTGCATATGACTAATCTCTTCATAATGCATTTTACCTCCTGCAAACTGGATATAATTATTTTTCAAAAGATTGAGAGATCTACCAGATCTTTATATACAGGTTCTTGTAGACAACACAAACCATCACCTTTCCATTAAAGAACTATACAAAATGAAATATTTAAGAAGTGATAAATTAAATATTAATGGACAATGCATCACAGAGATCTCTAAAAGTTTACATGAGTATATGCTGGAGGGCTTATTTTTCAGCAACTCAGCCTGTTTCCGCCTAACTCATTAATTTGCCTGCTAAGTGCTTCACAGGCCTCTGAGCAATCCCATGGCCCCAAAGTCACCTCTAAGCAAAAATTCCAGCTCTAGACCTCCAAACTCACCTGTTTAGTTCCTTCTTCAGCATCTCTCAAATATCCCCATACCTCACCATGAGCTTCTTGGCTTATTTGTGTCTGTCTCCACCACCCACATTCAGTTTTACTGTAGTTGGAGGTTGTGGTGGCACAGATAGAAATGATTAACCCCTGATTTCATTCACACCAGAACAAACCCAGCATCCTCCTTTGCAGAGGGAACTGCAGAGCTTTTGTAGGAAGGTTGGAGCCAGCAGAGGGAGGCTGAGGAGGATGCAGAGCTCGGGCAGCTGGGAAGTGCTGTGTGCAGGGAAAAGCACCCTGCTGGGGTAATTAAAGAGCTACTACCAGATTTATTCCAAGATCAAGGCCCTAAACATATTTACTTATTTAACTCCCATATCTCTGAAGAGCTGCACACAAAGGACTTCTACAATGCCTGTTCTGGGGTGGTGGGGGAAGACCCCAAGCCCCAGCCCCAAAAGTACTTACTATAGAGTCCCAGCAGCTCCTGGTCCCTGCACCTGTGATGCTGCTGCAGAGCTGGGATGTAGCAGCTCAGCTTTTGGCCGAGCCTGAGGACGGTCCCCACGCTGGTTTTCACTCTCTAGCACCGATGCGCAATGCAGCCAGATCCTGTTTCCCAAACAAGCATTTCCGTGTCTATTTCTTTGTGTCTCCACTACGAGCCTCTCATGTTAACACCTCTCCCCATGCCCTGTGTGGCTGTCATCCTCCCCGCTGAGGAACACGAGCGAAGACAGCCTGAGGAGGTTAATACCGCTCATTAATCGATCAGCCGAGCCAGTGCCAAGCGAAGCTAAGTGCTGTTTTCCCTCCCGCCCACCATGCCGGGGCTGAGGCTGCTGCTTCTGAAAAAATCCCTGCTGGGAGAAGGCACAGGCACGCCGGGCGGGTTGAGCAGCCCACAGACAGGGATGCTCGGTGGCTACGGGTTCCGGCCTTTTCACTGGAAGCGACCCCTGGGCCTTTTGCAGAGGTTTGTCTCAAGCCATGCAATGCCCGGCTTTGCATGGCCTCTGATAGAGAGAAAAGCCTAGCCCCTCTCAAACAGCCTATGCGCTTCTCCTTCTGCAGCCTAGCATGTAAGTACATATTCTGAGAGTTTTGAAAAAGTCAGCCCTCCCCCCAGATTTGGCTTGCTGACAGTGTGTTAGGTCCTTTGGGGCAGCTGCTGCCTCTCATGGAAATCAGTGGGGGTTTAAATCCTGCATTTTTTTCTCAACACCTGAAAAAAAGCCCCACGGTGGCAGCTCACCCAAATATTTCCACTGACTTCTCAAGAGCAAGTCAAATCCTAAAAAAGAATGTAAGTCTCCATTTTTAATCCCCTCCAAAATAGCTTAGGCATGTATGATGGAAGTAGCTGTGAGAAATAATTGCTGCACAGGGGCCCAATTACTCACATACTTCAAAACAAAGCAAACTCTCACCTGGTATGAGTGAAGGGCTTAAAAGGAGTGGGTTAAGAAATGGATAAAAGCATCATTTCAGACCTATATAACTGTCAGTTTAAATTTTTCTTTATTCATACTAAAAATTATCATTAACCTAATTGTGACTCTTACCTATCACTGGCATTTTTTTGTGTGTGTTGGGTTTTTTTTAACTTGAAGCTCCTGTTTCACACGAATAAAAGCCTCCAAACTCTACAGGAAACTGAATTTTGGAAGGTTTGTATAATGCAACTAATACCTTAAAGCCCTGCCCTGCGCTGCATTAGGTGTTTACAGTGTTAATGTGCCTTAATATCGCCTGTAAAGGTTATAGACATGGAGAAGTGATATTCTTAACAGAAAGGATTTTCTTTGTTACCTTCCTTGGGTTTTTTGACAAAAAAAACTTTCTACAAACATCAACTATAAACTATTCCACATAGTTTGAGTTGAGTTGGAATATCCTTCCAGATAAGTCTAAGTGACAGAAACACTTCTCCAGCCTTAATTACAGTAGCAGCATCGGGTGGTGCTGCATTAAACTGACCTTTGGCTTTATGTTAGCTGAGCTAAATAAATAAAAAAAATCATAAATTCCCAGCAACAAACACAAGCACATCTTATCATTCAGAGTGTGAAGTTGTTACTACAGTGCCATCTTCAGTGCATTACATAAAGTGGAGTTTTCCTGTAGAGGATTTTTCATTGTTCTTTATGGGTTGGAAATGGATTAAAGGAATTTCTACCACACAGAATAATGAGGGGAAAAAAAAGGTGAAAGCCTTCTGTCTTTGTTAATGAGAAACAGTGTTGTGATTTAGAAAATCAATAAATTATTGTATCAGAAGCATATATAAATTATCAGGCAAAACAATCTGAGTCCGGCTACCACAAGAGGCTTTAAGGTAAAAAATGGTCGTCCCCATCTACTGCCAGTGACACTTACCAATACTGCACGGAGATGAAAATTTCACATGTGAACATGCACTATGGGTAGTACATTACAGAATCATTAAAAGTTGTTAATGCAAGTTTGACTGTACACTATTTACACACAAGGAAAAAACATATATCTCCACAAATTTGACAGAGGATCAGTCTAGTACTGGGGAGAACACCACATTTGTTCAAACAAGCTCTTCCAGCCTGGTCCCAAACTTCAGAGTTTAAATTGGACCCAGAAGGGAAGATTGTTTTTTTCTGTTGCAAAATGCACTAGCTTGTATATTGAAGTAGCAGACAGTTAATGTGTCTTACATTCTTGATTACAGAGCTGCTGTGCTGTTCTCCTCCTGTTACTTTGCTTCCTTGCAATATCAAAACAAGGATGTTACTGAGCCCTGCTACAACTTTGTTCCTTGGCCCACGCCATGGACATTCTGGGCCACGCCACAGCGGTCTGCTCCAGAGGGTAGAGGAGAAGACACTTAGCAAAGGTCATTGCCATGCTTTTGTTGTCTATGGGGACATATTGTTTGTGAGGCCCATGGCAAATCCTAGCATAAGTAGGTACGAATACATGTTGTTGCTTCAACCCCATATGGCACTAAGAGACAATAGGCAAACTGACCTCATGCATGTGTAATGTCAAAGGGAATATTTGTGTGGAGAAAGGAAATAGGAACCGACTCCAGTTCTTCATCTCAGTCCCACAACTTGCCAGCATAAGCAAAAACTGCCAGAGGTTCCAATGTTATTGAGAAATATGAGTGATTTTATTATTATAATACAAATGTTCTCTTTGGAGGGAACATATTTGTTTGTCTTTTTTAGTCTTATATATTTTCTTGCATATGGCTCAGAGCTGTATTTCTCCATATAGAGAAAACAGGTCTGTTTAATGGTTGAAGGAGAAAAGTCTACAGAAAGGAAAACCCAGTTTATTCACTTTCAGGGATATTTCTCAATCTGAACAACAGAGTACTATGTACAGTACAATGGTATTCCCCTTTTGAAATGCATTGTATGCTCCTAATACTCATTATTTGCATACTGCTTTCATTTTGAAAGCACATTACAAATGTAAGTGAATCCTTACCAACACACTTTACAATATGTAATCCTTACTATCTTTACTGTCATATGCTGAAGTGGTATAAATTACTTGACAAAGCTACACAGAGAGAAATGTGTCACACTTGTTCTTGTTGACCATTGCTTCTGCTAGTTACTGTGTATGTGACTATTGCAACAAAATCATAAAATTGTGTTCATGGCATCACTCCAACAGCTAAAGTGAAACTCCAAATTCTAGGGGAAGCTACTTACAAGATAAAACCTCTCAGTTTTTCCACAGTTTATATTCTTAAGAAAGGATTACGGAATAGGGACCTTATTTGTTGGCAGTATCCCAATTCTCTCAAAGTACTTTCTGAATATTTCACTCAGTTAAGGCAAAAGTCATTTTCATTAAACAAAAAGAAATCTTAAATCTAGGTTATTCATGATGTTGTTCTTTATTTACATCTTAGAAAACCATGAGAATTAAAAGCAAAGTTTTTTGCTGGACATTTGGACACAATCTCCTGATCACATTTGTAAAACTACCAATTTATTGAACTGATCCCAAACCTAAAGATCTTCATGATGATAGAACAGTGCAACCACATGGCAATATTTAAGAAAGAAACTATAAGAAACCAATTATTTCAACCCCATCCAAAGACATCACCCCATTTGTACTCTTGCTGCTAACTCCATCAAATTGCAGACACACCTCAACAGGAGCTTAAAGACTGATCCTGAAGAACACTAACTGATCTAACTTCCATTGAAGCAAACAGAGAGGGAACATTCAAAACCTTGCATTTAATTTCTACCACGCAAAATGCACCAAGACATTTAGGATGTATATTTGCAGCTAAATTGTGCCATGAGCTCCACACGTGAGTCCCTTGGCTCCCGGGGCATATTCTAACCCAAAAATGGAACAAGTTGAAAAGCTGCATGCTAAAAATATAAATACAACTGCTTGCTTTCTCTCTCGCTTAGTAAAATACTTTCTAAACACAGATATTACCCAACAATGTGACCATTCTTTAAAATATCTGTATTTTTTTTTAATCCCGAAAAATTCAAATTCAGCCCGATTTGCTTTTCACAAAAAAATGGGAGTTCTTCTCCCGCCCTTCTCCACAAAATTATTTGGGGGTATAAGCAAACATAGACTGCACGTATACCACACTGGTGATGTGGAGTCTTATTTGTGGTGTGTAGACAAGAAGAATACCCTGCTGAGAAGGACTCTCAGAGTCCATGAAATCCTGCCAGGGAGCAAGGAAATCTGCTGTAATCGTTTCCTCTAGTTTCTTGCAGCGAAGAGCTCAAAAACTGTCAAAACACTCTGCCCTTTGTGGCTCTTCTCATTGAGATGTACTTACTGTGCCGCATCTCATATTCAGATGTAAGCACTAACGTATCTCAGGAAGAGAGATTCTACCACAGAAATTGCTCAACAAACATTAGGTATGGACTACCTCCATATCCAAACAGCATCCACTGTAAACACAAATGTACCCACATCCCAGTTAAAAGCCTCGTTGAGAAATACGTATTACATGTGGTTTAGCGTAAATAATTTGTCCAAGATTCTTAAGTGAATAGTGACACCAAAAGCTAGCTTGTGTAAGTGGGTGCAGATGCCTGCAGGATTTAGCCCACAGCCTGACAGACAGGATTGAATTGACTGAATCACATTTACTGTACACCTTACAGGCATGAAAAGCCAAGATTGTCCAGCTTCAAAAGCCCAGCATGAATCTTCTGAACAGAAGCTTAAAACATTTCCTACTCGTGTCTGTTTTGGATCGTACATCATCTGACATGACTCAGAAACCATCCAGGTGAGTCTCCTACAATTTGCCTTTTTTAGCTGTTTTTTGCAAATTGACAAATCCTACTCCTTTGCCTCTTTGGAAACTGCTATTAACCAACGTCTGGACAAACATTCAGCTGGAAGGGACTGGGCACACTGAAGGTGAAGTGAGAGCATGAAGTGGAAGGATGCCCTGGAAAGTCATATTGCACACATTTCTAGGAAATTACATGAAATTAAATCAAGAAATGAAATGCTTGTGTATGAGGGAAACTGAGAAAGACTTGTTATTGTAAATATGCAAAATGACTATTAAACCATATATATATATATATCACCTTTTGTTTTCTGGTTAAACGAAGACCAAAGGGACAATGATATAACACTTGTGTACCCATCAGAGCTGATGTACAGTATTTCAAGCCTTCATGTACACACATACAAAAATTTCAGATTTAGTACCAGCTAGGTCTCTTTTTCTTGATTGTTATTTCTGCTTTTAAGAAATTATTTAGTGTTAAATGACTACACAAATTCCCAGCAAGAGAATGAAAAATCAATATAATACAGCATCAGTCTGTTACTAATGACCAGTATTTTAAAAATAACAGCCTGCTCCAAATGTACTGCTTTCAGACAATAAAGAAATCATCTCAAGTATTACTAATGAACACGAATAAAATTAACAGTAAACTAAAGATACTTGCAATAAAGTCCCTACTTAATGAGAAAGAAGAGCAGGGTAAGTTTGTTCCATTATAGGGAGAAAGTAAATTGTATTGTTAAGATAGCATTTTTATTTGATGTGATGTATATCCCAAGTCTACAGATTAAACCAGCAAATTTAAAGTTTTGTATCCATAGTACATCTACAGGATGCCCACAGCTCTTGAATCGTTGTAGAGTTCCACTGACATCAAATGGACACAGAGCTGCACCTATTCTATATTCTGCCCTATGGTTATTTGAAACTAGTAACAGCTTTACCACATAAATCAATACAGCATAAAGCAAGATTATATTTTATTTCAAGTATAAAATAACTTATTTTTTATTTCAGTGACAGACAGATCAGGTCCTCACCTAATATGGTAAATTTCTGCTCTTTTGTTCACTAGGGTAAGGCTGATTTGATTCCATTGAAGTCAGTTGAGTTAGTCTGGATTTACACTGGTAAATTTCTGAGATGGGTTTGTCCCTGAGCATTAACATTCCTATTTTTATTTTTCAATACAGCATCAATCAGAATACATAAGGATGAATGAATTGCAATTAGAAATCAAGACTAAATAATGGAAAAACATATTAAGAGAAAACTGCCAAGTTCCTCTACATTCAGGAAATCAGTGCACACATATTATTTTCAAAATATGAATAATCATTCTTGATTCCAAGTTTTTCTTTAGAAAGAAATTCTATGGAATATATACATACGCCTTTTTCAATTAATGCTGTGGGTTTGCTCCTAAGACTACACTGCAACTGGCAGTGAAAAAAATCCATATCAAGTCCTGATTTTCTAGTTCATATCACATTCTTATTCTTACTCACCACCATTACAATGCATGTTAAATCCTACACAACAGGGAATGTCTAAGCTAGATGGAATTCTGTTCCTGCTCTTCTCTCTCCCATGAAGATTTTTATTAGGCTTTGTAAAACATTTTTACTACAAAAACTAAATTTGGAAGTTAAACTACCTGAAGACGACTTTTCAACTTTCATTTATAAAACAAACTTAACCAATTGAAATGTTATATGGATTGATATTTTTCTTTTTGCTAAGGATAAACTCACTTTTTTTTCCTCTGAAAAATTGTCTTATTCAAAATGATTAATGAGAAGGGAGCAGAATCAAAACAAATGCCCCTAGCATTACGTGATTGTTCCTCTAAGCACTTCTGTGTTGAAGATCTCAGAATCCAACTAAAAACTCAATTCTGCTTCTGCTACTAATGCAAGAAAATTTCACTGACTTTGGAGGGAACATTTGTAGAAAAGAGGCAAGGAGGATTTTGTTAGACAACAGAAGATGGGAGAAAAATTCATAAAAAATAATAACAAATTGTCTACTTCATAGATTCTCTTTCATCCACATACAAATGATCCAAAAGAGACTATTACATGCACTTAACAAAGTCTAGTTTCAGAAATACAATAGTACCAAACAATTTTATTAATATTTCATACAAATTTTTAAGTCAATACTGGCTAATATTTTGATGTTGCCGAAGGCAAACAAAATTAATAAACAATAGCTTTCTGTGTTTTACATTGGACTGGATGTTATAAGTAACTATCTTACTTATAAACTAACCTAGAATAGTAATGATCGAAGCAGGGTAAAACCAATACATTTACTTTTCTTTATTTCAAAATAGAGTGATTATAAATACATTCTTGTTATATTTCCTTCCTAACTCTTTGGATGCAACAACAACAAAAAAATCTCACTGTGCTCATTTCATACAATTCCAATGTACAAATCACGCAAAAGATATTATAGATGTTACACCACCAAGTTCTGGATGTGTTTTGCTGATTCTGAAATACTTGTTAACATTATTCACAAGGCCATGCCTTTTATATTGTCATTATGGCTTTTTTTAAAAAAAATTAATTTAAAAAAAGATTTTAATACTAGATTTCTATATTATTGTCAATCTTGAACACTAAATGCAAAACATAAATGGTCTGATGGTCTTGCATTCTTGCACCATGATAGTTCCCTTCTGATAAAATTGCACAAATTTTTTTTTTTTCAAGGAAATGATTAGACTTTATTGATTTTATTTAAAAATGGAAACTTCTTTATAATACAATGAAGACAACAGATTATGTTAACACCTTCACTGATTTAGTTTATGTCTACGGGTCTTAACAGCCATTTTACAAGCATGGCCACTCAAACCAACATAATGAACAGACAGATCTGTTAAGCCACATCCGAAGAGTCACCTTCCCAGACAGACTGACTACAGATTTGAATGGGCATTACACTAAAGCTGCTGTGCAGTCACATACACCGTTTCAAAACATGGAGGGAATAAACTGACATTAAGGTTGTCATTCAAAGTAACAATACAACAGAAATATAGTGTTTTGCCAGCTTCTGCATTCTTGACTCACACTATTACGCCTACGCATTGCACCGTATATGTAAAACACTTGGAACAATTTCTACAGAAAGGTCCAGATTGTGCAACTTTATTGATGCTGGTGAATCTACGCTCAACTGCATAATCCCAAGTCACTGGGCTCTATCTATTACATACACTGTCTCTGAACTGGCCGTTTTCTTAAGTCAATGACAAAACTCTACCTAAGCCCGACTCTTGGGCAGGTGTTTAATTATCAGCTCATGAATAGTACCTCTGCACATGATTTAGGTTGAGCTTAAATGCTTTACTAAGTTGGGACCTCAGTGAGCAGGAAAATCTGACCCAGTGTAATAGTACAGCATAATGGTTCAGTTCTTCCTCTTTTGATCAGTGAATAGAAGACATTACCACAAATAAACCAACTCCACAACACAAAATAGAACAAAACAAACCCCTCTTTAGCTGAGGAAGGTATAATCATTTATCGTTGTTCTTTTAACTCGGGGCAACACAAGCCATAAGCACATCAGTTTTAATAAACTTAAAAGTATTAGCTTATTTGCTATTTTTAATATTTTTAATGCACGCTTCTCAAAGAGAAGGATATGGGACATGACAGTCTCCAGCAATACACTGAAGTGTGTCAGAAGCCTTATGCTTTTGCAAATCCCAGTGAACCTGGACACATCTCTAAAGCCACGCAGCACTCTGCAGAGCAGGCACACTGACCCATTATTCTCAGCCTACTGATGGAGTCGTTATAGCCTATCATGTCAGGGCATCTTTAACGCTCCTTAATCCACAGACTCTTGACACAATAAACTCTAATGTTCTTATTCAAGCCTTGGCCATGTATTGCATCATTGGTCAACCAAGAACTTTTTATGCTAGAAATACAAAGTATCCATGTCCTGAAAATCCCTATAACATCCTGAATGAAGTCAATTACTGTGCAGGGACAGCAGCAGCTTTTTGAAAGAAACTCAGCCATTAATTTATCTATTATAATTTTATTATCTGAAGTCATTATATATATATTTTGTAGTATGGAGAAAAATAATAAAACAACTCTAAGTTACAAGAGTAAGCAAATGTCTGAAAGTAGAAAAATGTTTTGTTTTGCTTTCTCTTAAATAAAGAAGCAGTGGGTTTTTTTTGCAAACTTTGTTAAAAATATACTGCAGGCGGTTTGCCAAGTAACATTCCAGAATAAAAATTTCACAGCAGTGTCATAAAGCCCTGAAATTAGAGGTTTAGAATGGAAATAGCTGACACAGTCTTCTCCACAGTATTATTATTGGGTCTTGCTGTAATATTTGCTAGTTTCAAATTCATGAAAAATGTTCATGTTTATATCCTACTTATCTTAATAGATTTATGTATTGATTATAAAAGGTGTGTGGGAGGAGAAGGTTCTGGAAGCAAAGGAGATAGAGGGTCTTATCCAAAGCTCATTGAAATGAATGAAAAAATTCCTTTTCAAGTGAAAGAGCTTTTGTTAATCTCATAGTATAGATTTGCTGTATGATGCTTTACCAATATATCTCCATTCTCATCTCAAGGTACCATCTATCAGTGAGATACATTGGGGATTTTCCACTCTCCTGACTACTTTTTTTTTTTCCTAGCTATTCAGATTCAGCTTTCACAAAGGCAAATTTTTACTCTCTAGATATGAGCTACATAATACTCTGAACTGAGACCACTATATTCATTTTACACTGTGGTTTTAAATAGACACGGTTTGCCATATCGTTCACTATTCTGATCATTTTTTTCTGACAGACAGCAGCCAGACAGATAATAAGAACAGAAAACTTATGCATATACAATTAAAATATTACCCTTACCATGAATTCCTGTAAATACCTGTAGTGAAAACTATTTAGATTAAGCTGTAGAACCCTGAAAAGCAAGACAACTGATAGCAAATAATTGCCTGAGACACAATACCAAAAAACTAATGAATCTATTTTAAAATGCACCATTGGTAACAAATCTGAAATAAGATAATATGCTAATTTCACAAGAATAGTACAGAACAATTTTATTATTATATCTGATCACTTAATTCTGGATAATTCTATACATTACACCCCCCGTTTCTGTTTGGTATATTGTTCTGGTTTTATTTATACTGAATGATTAATGCATTGTGATCAGGAAAACAAGTCAGGCATATTAAATACATATTAAGGAGTACATATTTTTCCTATTTAGTATACAAAGTATTTCATAAATATGAATTATATTACAAAAATAATTTCTGCTACGCTCACACAGTAAGCACTTCGACAATTTAGGACAACCTGTTGGGGTTGCAAGTGTTTCACGTAACTGAGAAGGAACTCTAGTTTTAATTGGAGATGAGTCTTACAACAGATTCTGCATAAACATCAAATATTTTCTTCAGATGCCACAAATACTGCAGAAGTCAGGTTGAACTATTTTCTTTCTTTTTTTTTTTTTAATTTTATGTATAGACATGTATGCTTCAAGTGGTCAAATTTATTTCATAGTTATGTAATGCATGGTATATTTTAAACAAATATTTGCACAATTTAACATTGTAATTCCAGTGGTTTCAAGATGCAGGCCATAAATGTAACCAATTTACACATACTATCGAATGTTCTCTCTTTGCATGCTTGTTACTTTTCAGATAATCTTTAAACAGTGCCATTACAACACCACAAATCAAAGGATTACTCCAGTTCCACCAACTTAAATCCACGTGCAGGATGAAGGACCCAGCTGAGGTACAAATACCAGTACCAGATTTCTTGTGTTTGTTCTAACAAATCACAAGGAGACGATGGTTTTGCATTTAAGGTACAAAACATATATGCCTCTTGAGGTTAAATTCAGTGTAACGTGTATAAAGCATCCCTTTGGCAATAGAGTTTGCAGTATCCCTACAGGATTCCACAGGGCATGAGTTTATGTAGTAAAATTCTCCTCTACTTGACAAATCATATGCAGCTACAGTTAATCAGACACCCTTGTATACACCTGCCTCTATGCCTATCAATATAATATAGTATTTGGAAGTTAAAAGTCAACAAAAGGCACTTTCATCATTAAATAAATGTCCTCTGTAGGCAAGAAGATTGCATGACCTATATTTTATTCAAAGCTGTTTGTTCTTCAAGGACTTGTAGGTAGTCAGGTGAACCTTGAAGTTTAGCTTTTAGTTCAAAATATTCACTTTTTCTTTGTTCTACTACAATTTTACTATGATTACCACCTATTAGAGATTTCTTGGTTTTTTTGTCTTGTAGTTTCTCTGGATAACGTATTTCAAAGCCACTGACCCCTATGCTGTTGTATTCTTTTTTACTTTCAAGAAAGTTTTGAATAAATACATTGGAATCCCTTCCAGGGAATAACTCATCCAGTTCATCGATTGTGCTAAGTCTTTTTCTGGTATCCACATGCAATAAATCTTTCTCCTTGTCATTAATATTTCTCAGAATGACTTTTTGCCCTGGTGGGTCAGCAAACGTGAAGCCCGTTTCAGACTCTTTTAATCCACAGGTATGACTTTTGCTCATCTGCTCAATGGTTTGAGGAATGAAGGCCTCTGCACCTAGTCCATCTTTTTTGTTTGCCTTGTGATCATGCTTTCTTAGCTGCAGTTGCATAGAACTGCATTCTTGATTTCCAATCCCTTCATGCTTTACAGACGGTTTTTTGTTGCGCCGAAGCACAAAAACAAGAAGACAAAAAGCAACAAACACTGTTAAAATAAGCACAACTAATATGCTCAAGATTAGGATGGACAATGGAACTGGGCCACCAGGAGGGCTCCGAACTGGTCCCAGTGGCGTTGTAAAAGTAACAGCGGGCATAGGACTAGTGAACAGAGCAGATGGCTTGTTTAAAAGTTTAGGACAAAGGATCTCATTTTTCAGAGACTTAAGTTCAATGTTAGCAAACTGTACAGGTGTTTCACACTTCAACTCCTTCACCACAATCCCTTCATTTAGCTTTTCAAGCCACAGTTTCAAAGCAACCAAATCACAAGTGCAGTCCCACGGATTACCTTCCAAATCAATTTGTGTAAGAGATTTTAGCTGATCAAGAACACCACTTACAGGTAAATACATGAAATGATTGTTCCTCAGATTCAGTCTAGCAAGTGGTGCACCAGCAAAAACATACGCTGGCAAGCTTCGTAGAAGATTATTGTTCAGGTAGAGCAACTGCAAATTTGGCATTAAGTCAAAGGTGCCTGCTAGGATTTCTTTGATAACATTGTATTCCAAATACAGATATTGCAAGTTGTGGAGGCCAGCAAACATTTCTGGGCTCAGACGCTCTATCTGATTGCCATTGAGATACAACCTCCGTAAATTTGTAAGGTTGCGGAAAACTTCTCCTTTGACCACTGAAATCCGATTGCTGCCTAAATGTAGCAAATCCAGCCCCTCAAACTCAATGAAATCTGTAGTGTCCACATCCTTAATATAATTGCCATTTACATGCAGTTTCTTGGCATTTAAAGGTTTTGGTACAAGTTCGGACATTGACTCTATATTTCTTTCTTGGCAATTTACACTTAATCCCAAGTCTGAAGGATGTGTTTTGCAAACACAGGGGACTGGACAAGGAGTTAAAGGAGGCACCCTGGTCTGGTAAGATACGATTTGACTGAGATTGCGATTAGACAGTGCTTTGCCTGCTACTATCCCTGAGATCTTCGAAGGATTTGTAGTCTTTGGCGGCTTTGTGACTAATCTGTGCACTGATGTTTGAGTGGTGTGGCCATTCGGTGTGCTGTAACCGGGCTCCAGCTGCGAGGGAGGCAGAATGCGCACGTCAAAATCACTCCCTGTCCCCATGGAGCACAGCTCTTGCTTGTTGGTTTCTTTCAGCAGCCTTCCATACAAGTCACTGGGGGTTTCACAGATAGCTTCTCCAATGTAAATGTTATAGGGCATGTTCTCCAGCCACGCTTTCAAAGGCAACAAATCACAAGTACAATTCCAGGGGTTGTCTTCCAGCTGCAATTCAACAATTCGCCCAATGTGTTCCAGAACTCCAATGTATGGAAGCTTCTGTATTCGATTCCCTCGTATATCCAGATGGGTTAGAGAAGCAAATCGAAAAATATTATCAGGAAGGAATGAAATCAAATTATCATTAAGGATCAGGACTTTCAGCTTGTGAAGCTTATTGAAGGCTCCCCGTTCAATAAACTTGATTAAATTGTAGTCAGCTTGGAGATACTCCAAGTTCTCTATGCCAAGGAAAGTGTCAGCTCGGAGAATCTTTAATTCATTGTTGTTCAAGTGCAACTGTTTTAATGCACTAAGACCCATAAAGGCCCCTCCCTCAATGTTCTGTAACTTATTATTACCCAGTTGCAAGGACACTGCATGCGTAAAATTAAGAAAGGTATTTGGATATAGAATAATTAGCAGGTTGTTTTGAAAGTTGAGGTGGTAAAAATTAGACCATGGTGGTTTAAGCTGATTTGGTCTGTAGACTGCAACCTTCTCACAGTTGACATAGAGTACATTCTCAACTGACACACAGGAGCAAACATTGCAAATTTCCACAGATATATCAGCATCTGCAGTTGTAGAAGAAACTGGAGATGACAGAACCAGAAAGAGCCACAGAAACATCTTCTTGTGATCAGCAAGCAACCTTAGGCTCCTGAATAAAGATAAAGAATCTAAAGAAGAAAGAAGGAAAGAAAAAAGAAAACATTTTTCAGTTGTCATTGTTTCAAAACGTCATTTGGGTTAAAAATTGTATTCCACTGAGCTACTGTACCTGCCATGGATTATAGATAAACTACAAGCACTGAATTTAAAATAACAGGAAAGATTTTAACAACCAAATACATGGGAGCTAGAATGATTTCAAATACAGAATGTAAATCTCTGTAGACAAACACAAATAACTCTGAGGTCTGTCAAATATATTTCTCTCTCTTCTACACGCCAAACACGCACAACTAACAAAGTAAAATAACCAAAGGAGATTCCAATTTTATGCATATTTACTCTCTTCGATCCTGCACTGCTCATACGTTACCACGCGTTTCAGGGATATTAAACACAAATGCTGATGCTATGCATGCCCAAACATCTGGGTTGGGATAGCACAATATAGAAAGGATGAAGATGCAGACACAAAAAGCAACGTCAATACTCAATTTATGTATCTATAACATTAACATACAGATTATCACTATGATAATAGGCGAAATTCACTCAAGGGATACATAGGCATGCACACACATTGTTTCTATCACTTATTATACCTACTTTAAAAAAAACAGGTTGTAAACTGATTGCAGAAATACAATGAACTATCCACAAAACAAGATCAGCTCTGGGTGGCCAACCGAAGCACACAGATAGGGAAGAAGCATGCATAGGCATACAGCCCCATCCCCAAGAAGAACAACAATACCCCGATTTGCAGGGCAAAACAAAGTCACAATTCACCAGCCTGACACTACTGAAACCTCAGAAGACTTTTTTTTTGGTTGGGTGTTTTTTTGGTTGTTTTTTTTTTTTTTTGGTTGGTTTTTCTTCTGTAAAAATTATGTAATTTGCTCTTATCCCTGCACTGATACAGAGGTGGCTTTCAAGAACCCTTCACATATAGCCAGGCCAGCTAAGCTGCCATTTCTTATGCAGAAGAACTGGAGACACAGCATTTCCTCTGAGTTAGAAGGTAGCATTTTTTTTAAAAAACAAATAAGTCTATAACCAATACATTGCTCCCCCCACGTTCCCCACTCCCCCCATTTTCCAACTTGTCCCTTTCATTTCCAGCTGTGGGAAGCCACCGAGTTGGCAGGAGGGAGCCAGGATGGAAGTGGAGAAAGCAGGAGCCAGCTGGAGGGAGAAGAATGGGGCTGGAGGGAGCCGCAAGGAGGGGAGGATGCGCCGGGGGACCTGGGAGGGAGGGCAGGAGGGATGAAGGAGGAAGGAAGGGAGGACAGAAGGACAAGAGGGAGAGGGAAAGCTGAGAGGAGGCAAAGAAGGAAGAGGGGAAGGAATGGCTGAACGGGTCAAGCAGGCCGCGGAGAAGGACCACGGGGAGAAGAAGGAGCGGAGCAGCCGCTGCTGATCCCTGCAGGCTCCCGACCCCGGCCGAGGCGAGCGAGCCCTCAGGGACTGTCCGGTGCCTCCGCGCCCCCACCGCTCCATCTCCCTTCCCCTCCCAGGCGCCAGCCCCCCGTATCTCTGCCTCTCCCACGCTCGAGTCCCCTCATCTTCCTCAGCCCCGGGGCCCCGGCCGGTGCCGAGCGGGCACACCGCGGGCGCTGCGCGGGGCCGGCGAGCCCGGCCAGGAGCGCAAGCACTACCGCAATTTTTTGCCGCAACCGGCTCGGCTGGTGCCGGCTCCTCTCTGTCGTGGGCGCCCCGTCGCCCTCTGCCTCCCGGCGGGGGAAGGCAGGAGGGACACGGGCGCGCACACACCGCACGCACATGCCGGCTAGAAACGGACACAGCGCGGCGATGCAGCCCAGCATCCCTCGCACCCTCCCTTTGCAACAAGGCACAACCGTGGTCCCCGCCGCCAAATGCTCCCCCCACCTCCTTCGGCACCTTTGCAAAGTCCAACCCGCAGCACATTCACCCACCCCCTTCCCCAACCCCACTACACAGATCCTGCCCCCTCGTCCCTCCCACACCTCCACCGGCATCTCCGGGCCGCCTGGCCCCAGTCCCTCCGCTCGCCCGCTACCCCGGAAAGGACGGGAGCGGGCAACGCTGCGCCGGGTGCCGCCGGCCCGGGGCTCCAGGAGGCGGCCGGCTGGCGGGGAGAGGCGAGCGCGACAGCAGAGAGGCTCCGGCAGGAAGCCACTGTCGCCTCGTCTCCCCCTCCCCCGTCCTTTAAAATAACTGCAGTAATTATTATAGCAATGAAAACAAAACCTTCAGAATAATTAAAAGAAATTAAAACGCCAACGTAAGCGCAGCCCCGTCATACGCCCCCCCCCGCCCCCGCCCACACTCACACACCCGGCGGGGCGGGCGGCCGCCCCCGGCGATGCTCCCGGCGGCGCTCCGCGGCCAGCCCGGCACCGTCCCTACCTCGGCGGCCGGGGTCGCCGCGGCCCCGCTCCGCTGCGCTCCGCCGCTCTCCCCTCCGGCAGCTCCGTGCACGCACCAGGCGGCGGAGGCAGCCGGGCGCCCGCCCGGGCGAGCACCCCTGGCCGCGCTGAGCGCCGAGGCGCGGAGCAAGGCGAAGCTCGGCGCTGCGGTACCCCGGCGGGCTCCGCCGCATGCAGCAGCCGCCTCGCTGAGCCCTGCCCCGACACCGCGGTTCCCCGCACACATGCGGGGAGAGGATCCCTCTGCACACGGGCACCCGCTCCCATCGCACTGCTCTCGCCCACTCCGTGCACGCAGAGCGAGCCCCCTCCCCTTCGCCACACGCGCACCCGCACACACACATGCAAGCACGCACCGAGCGCTCGGGCGCTGCTTCGGAGGGGAAGGAGGCGCCGCTCCGGGGGAAGCGACCCCAGCGCATCGCAGCCGCGAAAGCCTCTCCCGCCGCGCCGCCGTTACCTTTCCGGGGGAGATGCCGGGCTGCGCCCCCGCGGAGCTCAAGCGGGGGCGGTGCGGGGGCAGGCGCCCGCCGGGGCGGCGAGAGCGGCGGGGCCCCGGTGCCGCGCCGGGCGCCACGGGGCTGCCATGGGCGGCGCGCAGCAGCTACAAGTGCAGCCCCGGGCACAGCCGGGACGGGGCCATCCCGCCCCCGCTCAGCACCGGGGCCGGGAAAAGCAGAGCGGGGGAAGGAAAGGGAAAGGAAGAAAATAAAGGACTCTCCCTCCAATCTTTTCTGACGATCTTCCCCCTCCCCCCCCACCTTTAAAACAAAAGTAAGAGGTGGAAACTGAGTGGGCAGGATGGTAACATTTGCTGCATTTAATGTGACTTGCAATTATGGAACAAAATCGCTGTGAGGAGACATACCCGCTCCGTTCTTAAGGCAGCACAGCTGTTTGTGTATCTCATTCTTTGTGGTTAGGTGGAATTCCTCCTCTGCTTAGGTAACAGCTGCAGTCTGATGAAAAAAATCCTCTAATGTTATGCACTTGTGCAAAACAGATTCTGCTAATTAAGAACTCCTATTTACTCTACCTTTCATAATATACTTTAAAATGCTAATGATACCCCCAAACAGAGTGACATCTCTTTCCAAGGCAGAGGAGTCAGTTAACCAAATGAAATCTTGCAATGGGAGCTCAGCTGCTTGTCCTGCACCGTGAATGCTAACATAATTCAGTTAGAAAACTGTTTATGTATTGCACACAGACCAGTTATGAGTGCTAGTTCTGGGCAGTAAACATCAGGGAATGGAAAACAGCAACTGCTTTTTTCATTTACAGAAATGAAATAAACAGCTTGCTCCAAAAGCTGACTGCATCTAATAGAAATAATTGCAGAATGTTATTTTGCATTATGCGGGTAGACTGATACCTGAAACAAATGCAGCTGAGACATCAATAATTTGCATATCACAACAGAACTGAAAGTCATCTGTGATTAATATTCAGCCAATTAAAAACTGAAGTCTTTAAAATGTAAACTCTCTTAATTATTGAACCATTAACAAAGTACTGTTCACATAAAAGGGAATGCATGCATATAAAGGGCCCAGTTTAGAAGGATTTGCATATAGTTTAAGCTGAATTTTCCAAACTATTTAAATAAACTTATGGAATAGAGATTAAAGGTCTAGACTAAGTTCATTTAGGAAGACATGTGATTTATAAGTCTATTTTAACAACAGGCACGGAAATGTAGGTGTAAAGATCAAGGTGCTGGTTTTATTGAACCAGCTACATTAAGCTGGATGTTAAACTAATTCCTTGCTTATTTAGTAGGTGAAAGAGCATATAGACAGTATCAAAGACAGATCACTGCTCCCAACACCCTTCAAACACCTGCTTAGAGACTGAATCAAAAATCAAACAAGGAGCATAACAAAAGATCATATTTTAACCAAGTAAACCGTGAAATGAATAAGTATTTAAGATAACTGAAATTGCACTGTAACTAAATAATTCTTGATGTTTCTATTATAAGTGGCTATTAACAATGACATATGTTTATGGTGGTGTAGAAATTATCTGAGAAGGAAACTTAGTTATGCAACACAATTTCATTATTATGGTTTTTTTTTAATTTCTAATTTACAGTCAGGAAAAATAACTCCTCCTCCAAATCTTATTTAAGTGGTTTCTAAGCTACTTGTCCTAACCTACAACATGTCAAACTCACTAAGATTTAGGCTTATATGTCAGGACGACAAACCAAACCAAACTGAGGATAATTTTAAAGTATAACATAAGCACAAGCTTAAAGTCAAGACTGTGATCCAAGGCAACGACATGCTTAAGGAATAAATCACTTCGAGAGGTTACATTGTAGAATCACTTGCTTGTACCCCTTTCTTTGAGATCTGCCTAGAAGTTCTGTCACCATCAGTAGAAATTTTCTGTGTAGCCTGATGGTAGATAGTAATTGGAAGACAGCAGAGACAAAAAGGGCAAGCTGGATTATCTGGTCTGGTTCCCTGAAGTTTACAAGATGACTTCAGGCTACACACCATGCCCATTATTGTCATCTCTAACCTTTTCTTAAATTTCTTGCTGTGATGAAACCTCATTCATATCCTTTTATTTTTTCCTCTGTCTGTTGTTTGCTAGAGGAGCATGCATTTTTCCTCCTTCAGTTTAGCAAAAAGAGAGCAAAAGCTAGCAAGCAGATAGATTAGTTACATGATTTTCTGCAAAAAGAAGTATCTCACGAAAAAGTCGAAGTAGGAAATACACTACTTCCCACCCAAGGAGACGCACACAGGGTGGCATTCAGTAATCATACAATTAGCTTATCAATAATGTCATTATCATAACTAAGTAGAAGTTCTTGGGAGAGAAAGGTAATTTTTACTCTTGGCTTCTGAAATTCATCATGCAATCTGCTCAGAAATTACAGAAGTCTATTTGTATTTTGTTTCCTTTCCCATTTTTGTGAGAACTCCTAAACACACAGACATGGCTTGGTCACCTACCTCTCCCAATTTACTTCTGGGCTGATGCAGGAACTTGAGACTGAAACTGTGCTTTATGTGTGTTCGAAGTCCTCCAGGAGAATAACCTTCCTGTTACAGAATCATCAAAATGCAGAGGCCGGTCAAGATGCTGAATCTACTGCTCACAGTACGAAACCTTGGAGAGCATTTTCCTCAAGCTGTTCAGCACACGTGCAAATAGGACTTCGCTGAAGTCGAGGGGAGTTCTGCACAATAAGTTGCTTTGTTTTTTTATCCACAGTAATTTTCTGAGTGAGAAATGAACTGATAGGAAACAGGAGCTAAATATCCTACTCATTCCTGGGCACTTCCAAGTACAATTTAAGATACAGTATCTGAACTCAGACTGCATGTGTACACATAAGTGGTGGGATTAAGTGTACCCAGCTGCCAAAAAAACACCTGGGAGAGAAGCAGTGTGCACACAAATGTATTTGAGTTGTTCTGTTTGAAAAGGTTCATGCCAGGAGTCGAAACTCATATAAAAAATCTCCAGAAATTAATAGGAACCCCTTTTGATCAGGCTCTATTTTATAATTATTATGTAAGCACTACATGTTACTCCTTCCTTTTCCCAAAGAATGCTAAAAATAGGCCAGAATGTTGTGGCACTTCACACAGGGCCCAGGTAGAGAAGAAACAGTTTTGTCTGAACACATGGAAAGCTGGTTAACACTTCTTTGAACAGGAAAGCAAAGGTTTGTATGGGCTCTGACTGTTTCTGGAGTTTCCATGGTTAAACAATTTCTGTTTAACAAGTCTACAACATGTTTCTGCTCCCAGATAAATCAGTAACAACTCCCATACTCAGCAAACAACATCCAACACAGCAGAATACAACCATGACTGTGCAGCACTGTCTCATAATGGGGCTTCAACTGATAGGACATAGCCTTTTGAGGAGGAAAAAAGGCAATAACTCCACCCATTGTCTCTGTTTTCTGTGTATTTTGCCAGACTGTCAGTCAGAAGAGGGGGAGGAAGAGCATCCTTGAAAACTCTTTATGTGCTAGTGTAAGTGCCTGTATGTGCATCCTTTTAAAGGTACAGTGTGATAGGAAACAGTGCAAGTCTGCAATACACTGAAAGCAGAACCACTGTCAAAGAGTACTGTGCTAAATAAAGTGGAAGAAATGCTGTCAGATATACGTCTCTGCTTAGCTCTGTATTATTTCCACCTAACTTACTCCATTTTATCTAGGAGCCCTCTTCAATGTGCAACAAGTAACCCATCACCCGCTCCAGGAAAGCATCACCTGAGAAAACACTGAAATGCACGCATCCATTCAACAGGGATTGGCAGCGATTTTTCATTCCACCTTTTCCTACTCATTCTCAATGAGTCGTCTTGAATGTTTGATAAAGTGGGCATGCTGCTGGTAGTGGGTCTTCTGACTAATTCTCTTTGTAAACTCAGCCTGTGGGGATGTTGAGCTCCATAACACTACTCTTGCCAGACTTCACTGTCAGGGCACAGTGGGTAGGCATTTAATTTCACTAAATTGCAAGATGTCCAGTGTTGTCAGTACACCTTTCCTTATTTTCTTTCTCTGTGCTCATTTACCCAGGGGTTGTTCACCCTCCAGCTCACTGTCAGACGCTAAAGCCAAGCTTGGCCTATCCTCCTGCCTCCTGAGACAACGAAAAGTGTGAAACCAGAAGACAAAGAAACTAATGAAAAAATAAAGGATGAAGAACTTCCCTGGGATATTTTTCTGTAAGGTTGTATGATATAAGGTTAAATGCAAAATCCAGAAGCAACTGCTGTTGTCCCACACCAGTCTCTTGTGAAAATTGCTCACTAAACTGATTTCTCAAGAAGAGAAATATATTTAGAATAAGGATTCCGTGCTAGAAAACTCTGACATTATTGAATACACTGAATCATGAACTAACACTTCATCCTAACTGAGTGAACGGCCTATTAATGGAATAAAAGAACCATGCCCATGTACTACAGAGAAAATTTAAAGAAATTTGACTGTGGTTGGAAATGATGGAGGATAGGAAGGAAAGAGGTACTCTCAGAAGGGGGAGAAATTTATTGTGTTACCAGGCTTGTTTTTTTGTTTACTCCTAATAACTTTGTCTTCAACAGTAGAGCAGGGGAAATCTTTTATGCTATGAATACCATACCTGTTAGGCTTCCAGTCAGGATTAGATGGGTTGACGTCACTTGACATTAACAGAATGTGAATTTAGAATATTCTAATTTAAGTTCTCACTCCTCCACATTTTCCTCACGTGTGGGACTATTCCTTACCACCTTCTGGAATTCCACAGACTTAAATGCGGCTTCTCACATGTGTAAAGGTCAATGGTGTAACCCCTTCATTAAGCTACCTGCAAGCAGAAAAGTCTCTTACTTTATTTCTTAGAAAGTTCAAGAATAAAGCTTACAGTAAAAGATAAAAGAGAATAAAATAATTGTCATTCAGTCTTTAG
The DNA here is from genome assembly GCF_013368605.1 of Nyctibius grandis. Lineage (NCBI taxonomy): Eukaryota > Metazoa > Chordata > Aves > Nyctibiiformes > Nyctibiidae > Nyctibius > Nyctibius grandis. The sequence continues at coordinate 12,074,200 of NC_090670.1, forward strand.
AATGAAAAACAAATACTCTATTTTTGATGAAGTTAAAGCTAGTGCTGGCTCTTGGACGAAGAGATCCAAGCTATGTCAATGTGGAACAGGGAATGAGCGCAGAGCAACTTGCCAGCTACTCTTGTGTCTCAGCATGCTGGGAGAGTCACTCTGCAACTACCGCAGTTCCTTTGCTCATCAGCTGAAAAACCACTGTGGTAGAGGGAGTAGACGTGTACAGAAGAAACCATGTGCTTTAGACTTGTTGCTTGATTTAGGGAACAAGTTACACTATGCGGGAAATTTCTGAAGCAAAATTAAGATATTGCATGGGTTTGCTCATTGCTCTCTTTAATCTGCTTTTGCTTCTGGGGTTTCTTTTGTAGCTGCCCTAATTTCCTCTACTTTTACATTTTCTATTAATTTCAATTAAGGCCTCCATAGGCTCATGAGCTAACAGACTTTTTGATTACTGTTTTTTAAAAAGCAGACCTACACTATCTTTCTTATTGCCTCTAGACTATTGCAAAGGAATGTAGGAACATTATCTTTAAAGAAAGAAGAGAAACTGCAGCTACCTCAGTAACTTGGTGGTGACTTTTTTTTAACCTAATGATTACACACCAGTGCTGATCTGATATAAACTGGCTTCAGGGAAGGGATGCTGAAGTGATAGCCAAAAAAGAGATGTTTGCTTTTAACAACAAACATTTTGGCACCATATCAAAATGTCATACTCTTCCCTTGTGCCATCTCTGGCACTTATGGGACCCTCCTTGAACCAACTCACTAACCTCAAAATAATGGCTTTTTTCTTCTCTTGGTTAGGTTAGTTTTCAGCAAAATCAGTGAACTGAATTGGCTTATAAAGAGCTCCAGCATGCGTCAAAGCTGGTGTATGATTAGTGGTGGGAGTACCCAGCCACTTACAGGGTGAGAGGGAGACGGGAGGAGGTATGAGGGGAGGATGAACTGGACTAAACACACAGCAACAGCATATGTTAAATGTTTTACAATGTCTTTTGTAGCTTCACAGTCAGGTACATTCAATTTTAATCAAAATTTATATAGAAAAGTAATGGAGAAAAACTTCTGTAGAATTCCTTTCCTCCACTAGAACAAGGTCTGGATTTTCTTACACTTGGGCCTTTTAACATTTAAAAAGGAAAGATATCTTTTCTTCACACATGTCCATGAAATCTCATTTTCAGAAGAAACATTTATGTGTATTTACTAAATAGAGAAAGAATCAAAGGCAGATTTATGTGAAAAGTGTAAACCGATGCCTGAATGATGGAAACATCGTTTAAAGGAGAATTCTAGCCTTATTGGAATCCTTTTAGGCCAAGAGGAGGATATGCTTGTAGACACATTCGATACAACCAAAGAAATAAAAAACATTGTCTCTGCTTAATCTAAAGAGCTATGACCTGAATACCCTTCTGACGTACAACATTTCAGGTCTTCTCCAAGACGTGAAGTTATAACCTGCCAGACAAATCTGAACCCAGCATGCTCTGAACATAAGGGGAAATTTATTTTATTAAATAAGTGATTCATATATCAGTAAAGATATTCAGATATTCATATATCAATAAAGTAAGTAAAAAGCATTGCAGAAGGATGAAGAAGAAAAAACTGACATATCGTTACAAGGGGACCCTATCAGGGATCACGTGAAATAACTGGAGAACAGACTTGAGTGACTGGAAAGAGCAGCAGAGGGGATAGTTTTAGGAAGCTTGTACATAGTTTGGGAGGCTGGCTAGGAGTGTATGAGTAATATTCATAGAGACCTTTATTCACTAATGGAACTGACAAAAGCTGGCAATTATGACAATGGTAATGAACCTGTGTTATCTATTTTAAGACACCTTGTATGAGGAATTCAGAGAGAAAAAAAAAAATTATTCTTTGGTTGGTTAAAATACCATAACTTTGAGGGCTTCCCTTTCTGTTCACTCTGCATGGAAAATATACAAAAGCACCATAATTGCAGAACACTTAAATAGGTCATCTAAAATAGATCCTACGAAGTGAGAGGAAAAGTCCACCCCACTTTAATTTTTTTAACAAAAAGAAGAAAGAGGATTACTTACTATTATCTTCCATGCTTTAGAAGGCCAAGACAGTCCATAGATTTACTTGAGAAAGCCTGTAGATTTACTTTATGTGGCTGCTTTGCATTGAGATTAGCCCAAATATGGTGTCTTCTTGATGTTTACAGATATCAAGGGGTCTAAGAAATCTCATTTTTCCCCTTTTCAGTTTGTTTTGAAAACACACTGTATTGGCTTCATGACTTTTTCTTATGCTATTTTGTGCTGTTTCCTCTGTCTCCAAGATCATTGCCATTATTGTATTTATTGAAGGAAACCTTCACTGGGGTTGCAGTGGATGTAACTATATTTCTTTGACAGCATTCCTGTTAGTAACTCTGTGGTTTTCATTGAGGTCATTGAAGTGATTTTTGGACAAAGCCAAGGTGTAACGCATCTTTCACTGAAGCCAATGAAGTCAGACTCAAGTTTTGTTTAAAATCAGGGTTTCCGATGCTTTCCTATTTTAGTAAAAAATTCCATGGTGTAATGACTGTTTTGAAAATAAACTTTACTTCCATGTGCAAATCAGCATTAGCTCACATTATAAGTATGAAAACCAGTCAATTAACACCATGAAATGCTATTCAAGTATTGTTTCCCTCCTCAGGTTGTAGCTTGTTAGTTTTGACAGGTGCACAATGAAATCTAATAGAAGCTGAAAAGGTCTTTAGCTGTATCCCTTTGGCCCTTTAAACTGATGTATAGCTGGCAGGTCAATATGGATACATGCATACAATGGTCAAAGTTTCAGCTGAGGTCAGTGGTCAGTAGTCAGTGGGAGTGAAGCTGTCCTTCAGGTTTCAGCTTAGCATCTAATTTTTTTGGAGCTGCTTACCAGCATTTAATAGCATTTCTCTACCTGCACCCAAACATGGTTGGGCATTAAAAGGTGCAGTTTAGGAGCCAGTCAACAAAACAATGAAGTCAAACTCATAATGCTCAGACTATTTATTACCCAGTTTTTGGAAGTAGTTACTCACTTGCATTATTGTCCAGCTTAGTACAGGCCTTGAGGCCATATCTCATTAACATCCTATCTTCTATTTCTGTTTTTGTTCATGTGTTTGTTTTCTAAATCATGGAAGACTATTGCAGGTCTAGAGATTTACTGAATAAGGTGTTAGAATGTGGACATTCTTGAACACACCAAAACCAATATTATTATTGTTGTCAGAGTTGAGAATCAATATACCCCAAATGCATCATAGAGGGTAACAGCTGAATTTTGTGGCCTTTGTTCTGTCAACTTTTGTCAGCTTTCAATTTATTTCATGAAGTGACATCTCTATCGTATGAAAAATCCCTACCCAACATTTAATCATTTTGTTGTATTTCCCTGATGACTTATTTTTTAATTAAAATAGGTATATTTAAAAGAAATGTTATTTTTGAAAAACTTATTTTCAGTAGTACTTCATGGTAAGCAAAGCTGATAATCCTAAGGTAGAAATGTCAGATATGAAGAACAGGAGAACAGGGTAAGGAAACCTACCCCAAAACATTTATCCTGGGACTATTACACTGTGGTGGCTTCACTAGGCAGTTCTTTGATAAAGAACATTAAAGATGAGGTTCTCAGATCCTTTCTCCAGACCAAAGCAGAACAGAGCTACCACAGCGTTCCTCAGGGGTCAGTACTGGGAGCGGTCCTGTTTAACATTTTTGTCGGCGACATGGACAGTGGGATTGAGTGCACCCTCAGCAAGTTTGCAGACAACACCAAGCTGTGTGGTGCGGCTGACACGCTGGAGGGAAGGGATGCCATCCAGAGGGACCTTGACAGGCTTGAGAGCTGGGCCCGTGCGAACCACGTGAAGTTCAACAAGGCCAAGTGCAAGGTCCTGCACATGGATCAGGGCAATCCCAAGCACAAATATAGGCTGGGCAGAGAATGGATTGAGAGCAGCCCTGAGGAAAAGGACTTAGGGGTGATGGTTGACGAGAAGCTCAACATGAGGCGGCAATGTGTGCTTGCAGCCCAGAAGGCCAACCGTATCCTGGCTGCATCAAAAGCAGCGTGGCCAGCAGGTTGAGGGAGGGGATTCTGCCCTTCTACTCTGCTCTCGTGAGACCCCACCTGGAGTTCTGCGTCCAGCTCTGGGGGCCCCAACATAAGAAGGACATGGAGCTGTTGGAGCAAGTCCAGAGGAGGGCCACGAAGATGATCAGAGGGCTGGAGCACCTCTCCTATGAAGACAGGCTGAGAGAGTTGGGCTTGTTCAGCCTGGAGAAGAGAAGGCTCTTGGGAGACCTTATAGCAGCCTTCCAGTACCTGAAGGGGGCCTACAGGAAAGGCGGAGAAGGACTTTTTACAAGGGCATGTAGTGATAGGACGAGGGGTAATGGTTTTAAACTGAAAGAGGGTAGATTTAGATTAGATATTAGGAAGAAGTTCTTGACCATGCAGGTGGTCAGACACTGGAACAGGTTGCCCAGAGAAGCTGTGGCTGCCCCCTCCCTGGCAGTGTTCAAGGCCAGGTTGGATGGGGCTTTGAGCAATGCGGTCTAGTGGAAAGGTGTCTCTGCCCGTGGCAGGGGGGTTGGAGCTAGATGATCTTTAAGGTCCCTTCCAACCCAAACCATTCTATGATTCTATGATATGAATGGAAAATTGAAGCTTTTGCTGGCTTTGTACATTCTAAAAACTTTCTACATCTGAAAAGAATTAAGAAAGCAAATGGACAAACATAACCTGGAACAAGGAAGCAAACCAAATTCAGAAAACACATTGATAGTTTTTATGGAATTCCCCAAAAAACCATTAATGTTTGAAAATTTGCCAAAGTTCATAGCTGAAAATTAAAATTTAGAAAACATTTCCACTTGCTTTGACAATAAATATTACACATGATGTAACATTCATCTCAGCTGATAATGTTCTTTATAACACATTTTATGAATCATCACAGTTCTTTTTTTTAACTCTGTATCACTCCTTGTCAGAAGGAAAAACTGAGGAATAGAGCTCGAGCCTATTTTTTAAAATCAGGAGTAAGGACTCTCTTAATGCAATGATCTTTGGAACAGACTCTGATCTGCAAGTGTCTCTAGTTGCTTAACTCCTGTTTGGGTGTGTAATTTTGTTAAAATTGATGAGAATTAGGTGTATGTTTTCTTGCCTTAATTGCCTTATTTGTATAAATAAACACTGGATATGGCGGTATAATCTGATCAAGGATTTCAGTTCTCAAATTCCTGACTATCAATGCTTTGTTGAAGCCACAGTTCCTACTACAGGGCTGCACACGTCTGCCTTTATGCTGGTCTGTCTGACTAGAAAATCACATCACTTTTCTTTGTGAACTATTTTGAAGGTTTCAAGTGACAAATAACAGGGACTTTAATCCTCTCTCCTTCCAAACAATTTGTAAATCAGAGCCATCCAAACACATGTGCAGGGAGACAGTATGGCCTGTGGTTTGAAAAACATTATGGTTCACTGCATCTCTGAAGTACTTTGAGCTCACATTTCTTAGGTTTTATTTCAACACCTCTCTTGTATTCTCTTCAGCCTGTTTTTCTGAAGAGTGAAGCAGCAAATAGAGATATACAGACTAGCACCTGATAAGACCATTTGTTAAGCAACATTCTCATCTCCATTACAATCTTGCAGCTTCCTATCATTATGTCTAGGTTAATCAAAGACAATTACAGAGCCCCAGTGAAGCTGCCAGAGATCTATTTGGATTCACAGAGGAAGCCCATATTAATATACAAAGACTAGTTTTGCATCCTTTGAAATCTTTATTTTCACTGCATTGAATGGTAGCAAAATCAGATTTTGAGAAAGGGCAAGCAGTGATTTCTTTGGTGAGTTAATGTTCGCTTAATGGCTCATTAAAAATGATATGTTTTTCACACTGCAGAAATTAGCCTGCCCTTGTACCTGTGAAATAGTATTACAGCAGTCTGGAAAATGCCCTGAAGTGTTGCACTTGTGTGCAAAACACGGTGGGTATCTGCGTATCACCACACAGGGGTGGCCCTGAGACTCTCCCCATCACCTGAATTAGGCAATGAGCAGACAGCAAGGGGATGTGCACTGCCAGTGTACAGAGCTGACACGAGCATGATACATAGTCTCTGTGCAAGGCATCCAGATGTGGAGGAGGTGATGGGGAGAGGAAGTACGTTTTGCTCCTGGTATAGGCAGAGCTGCTCCAGTTTTGCATCTGCTGCTGAAGCCCTTAACCTGACACTTGACCACGGGAGAACAACCCAGCCTGCACTCTTACATCTAAGAAAACAAAAGCTCTGTCTCTGCTTCCAGAGGGCTGGGTTTGCTCCCCATTGGTGTGCAGGATCAACCAACATAGATTCATGGCCCAGGATTGTATTTTACTATGCCTTAAGCTCCTCCTGACAGCAGGAGGTACTTCACATTAGCCGTTTCCCATCCCCCTTCTAGCTCCACTTTAAATTATTATTAAGTCTTCCTGGTGTTTTGTTTTTGTTTGTGGGGGGTTTTTTTGTTTGTTTGGAGGGGTTGTTTGCGTGTTTGTTTTTTAAGAGGAGAAGAGAGAAACTATATGTACAAGAACCAGTTTGAAATAACAAAAACCTCTTAGTTAAAATTGGCATCTACAATACTATTGCAGACCACAAATTCAACGAATATAAAGCTGTGCTATTTGTAAACACCTCCTCATTGCCTGGGAAAATGGAACAGTACATGCTGGACTGCCGAAGGCCAGGGGGAGAGCGTTATCTGCAAGTACTTTATCCTGTCACCTCTGAGAAATGGGGAAATTGTGCTGGGAGTCATCTGAAATGAATGCAAATATCATCCTTTCCAGCTGAAGAGCCCTCAGAACTGCTGTAGGTTTGACTGTCACTAGCCCAGTGCCATTGCTCCCTGCCTCCTAGAGAAACTGGAGTTGGAGGTCTAGAAAATCTCTGGAAGTGAAGTTGTGCATTTGGGTCACTGAAAAGGTTGGACTCAGCAAGTGAACATGCTGATGTCATGTTTTATGTGACTAAATCTGCTTTCTGCAGCCACCCCTATTTGGGAACCTAGGCCTGTTCACAACAGCACAGGCTCCACACTTCCTGGACGGCCATTCCTCTGGCCTTGAGCAACAGGCCAACACTCATCGGCAGCTGGGCTCAAGCTCCGAGTGAGTCAGAGATCGTCACAGATCTATCTTAAAGCCTTGTTTAGAGTTTAAGAACAGGCTAAGCTGCCTGTATAGATATATGAAAAGTACTTAAGGGCATTAACCTCTGCCCCAAAATGCTTCAGTAAGATTTTGACTCTTAGAAGTGCCTCTTTTGAAAATGCACCTTCAGTGATTCGGAAAACATTATTGTCTATTTAACTCATGCATGAATTCCCATGAAGGAATATGCAAGTTTACTGTTGCAGTCTCTGCTTTTCTTCTCTCTGATATAGTAGCACCAGGATCAAATCCATACTTTCTTTCATCGAGGAAGAGGAATTGATTCGTTGGTGAAAAGTGTTTTCTTCTGTAATTTCACTAAGGAAGAACGTTCCTTGGCTATTTTCATTGTTTCTTCTACCAGAGCTGACAAACTTAGGAATGCTTAAAACATCAATGTTTTCTAAAGACCTTTTTTGTACATTGTGCACTATGTTTCAACAATTCTGAATCTGGAATAAGGTAGCTGCATTTCAACGTACCAATCACCCGAGTTATCAAAATGAATGACTGATCTGCTAAGACAGCTAGCATTACTTCTAAGCTGCTCCATGAGGTAAAAAATCAAGAGTTTTTTCAAATAGCACAATCATTGTTAATTAGATAGGAACTTGTAAGAAGGCAGCAATGAAATTAAAATAATAACTTGGTCTAATATACTTGAAAGTCCAGATACTAATACCTGATTGGGATGAGCTCTGAATTAAACTGAAGCAAGTTCCAGAATTGGCTTCTTATTATTCAGCAGACAATCTGTATGCAATATTTAACAAATCAGGCATTCGATGAATGTTGTTGACAGATCTTGTCTGCTTCACTGCTTTTCACACAACTGCATCAGTGAGACTAGACCAGCATATGTCTAGGAGGCCCCACAAACTTTCTTACGGTTTTGTGTACTCAATTTCTGAAATCCACCAAGGAACTATTAATATTGTCCCTTATACAGAATCACTTGCTAACAGGTCTGGAGGAACCAGAAATCTGCTAAACAGCTCCCTGGTGCTGCTATATGAAACTGTTAGAAGAGCTCTGTGTTTGATTTAAGAGTATATGTTGACCCAAATTTGACTCTCAGCAAAAACTAATGATCATCTGAAAGAATGCAACACATGATGTAAATGGAAGTAGAAACTCACCCTATTAATAAGAAGGCAGAAAAGCTACTGTTTGCAACTTACTCTGTCTGTAATGTTTCATTCATGAACACAATTACCCACGGCCTGTTCTTCAAGTGTTCAGCCCTCAGATATTATTCAGCGTTTGGTAACTTTTTGTGGATCCATCTGATAAGAATCAACTTATCTTCAATTTTCTCAGATCTTGCAGAGTGTCCTCAGTCAAGTTTTGGGTGCTGGGACAGAGAACAACACAGTTCTGTTCTTGATTGATGGCCCTGCAGCTAATCGACTTTAAATTGCAGGGACCTTCCGGCAAATAAACAGCAGCCCACTCCAGGGACATGAACAGTAGGGGAAGGCAGGCTTTGCTGAAGTCAGTTTTTATGCAGGAACTGGCTGGTTCTACGCACCTAAACCAAACAGCCCCCAGTCCCACAGTGCTTGTTGTGAGCTAGACATTTGCCCTTGAAAGAGCTTTGAGACCTGGCACAGGGATTTTAGTTTTTGTAGGTTCGCTTGGATCCAAGCCCTTGTCTTTACTGTGGAATAGAAGAACATAAAAATCATTCCACCCTCACTGTAAGAGTAAAGATAGCACTCCCCACGAGCAGGCTGGCAAGGCTACCCTTGCCACTAGCCAAGAGAAGAGCTGGCCTGGCTCTGGGTGAGTGCAATGTTTCATTCCTCAGTAAATCATCTGAATGTTTTGCAGCATGAAGTCATGGAAAAGACGTAAAACATAAAGCTGCATGGTACTTTTTCAGTTTTCACTTGACAACCTTCTAAATTAAGAGTAAAGCACCTGGATCAGTTAAGTAAGTTAGGCTACTCTGCTTTGTTTACACTGCAATTTGTTTTGTAGTGAGATTAATGTTAAAAGTTTCATTAGGAACCTGAGAATTTCAGTGAGCTAAACTGCAGTGCCCTTATTTCTCACAAGCCAGTCTGTTTGTCCTTCACTCTACAACAGTTTTAGCCAAAAGACGCCCAGATGAATTCATTGGGTCAGTTTGGCATCTCCGAGTGCAGTCAGATGACATGGCTGGGCCAGCAGACCTCAAAAGGAGGAATTTCCTTATCTTCCCTACTCCAGGCTGGAGCATGTGCATGCATGCATGTACATGCACACAAAGTGATCAGGATTTTTAGCCAGTATCACTCACTCAGTCTGCTTTACCACACAAGGCCAAACAGTTGTATTAACACAACTGATGCACAAAAGGAGGATGTGCATGTGAAATGGCAAATTAAGATGCACCTTTGGCCATGGTCCCATAGTACAGCCTCAGAGTGCATCAAGGATAACTTCTTAAGCCAGGTAATAGACAGCCATACCCGAGGGAATGCAATATTGGACCTGATGGTCATCCATGCAAGTGAGCTGGTCAGTGATGTCAAGCTTGGAGGCAGCCTGGGCTGCAGTGATCATGCACTGGTAGAGTTCAGAGTCCTGAGGGATATGGGTCAGGTGAAGAGTAAAGTCAGGACTCTGAATTTTAGGAAAGAAAACTTCCAGCTGTTCAAGGAGTTAGTCAATAGGACCCCCTGGGAAACTGCCCTCAGGGACAAGGGAGCAGAACAGAGCTGGCAGATCTTTAAGGACGCTTTCCATAGAGCGCAAGAGCTCTCGATCCCCAGGTGTAAGAAATCAGGAAAGGAAAGCAAGAAACCAGCATGGATAAGTTGAGACCTGCTGGTCAAACTAAAGGGCAAGAAGGAAATGCACAGGTGCTGAAAGCAGGGACAGGTATCCTGGGAAGAGTATAGGGATGTTACCCGGTTCTGTAGGGATGGGGTCAGGAAGGCTGAGGCACAGATGGAGCTGAACTTGGCAAGGGATGCAAACAATAAGAAGAAGGGCTTCTACAGGTATGTCAGCCAGAAAAGGAAGGTCAAAGAAAGCATAGCACCCCTGAGGAACAAGACTGGCAAACTGGTAAAAATGGACAAGGAGAAGGCTGAGGTACTCAACAACTTTTTTTCCTCAGTCTTCACTGGCAACCTCTCTTCCCACACCTCTCGAGTGGATGGACTGCAAGATGGGGCCTGGGGAAGCAAAGTCCCTCCCACTGTAAGAGAAGATCAGGTTCGTGACCACCTGAGGAACCTAAACATACATAAGTCTATGGGACCTGATGAGATGCATCCCAGAGTCCTGAGGGAATTGGCTGATGTAGTTGCCAAGCCACTCTCCGTGATATTTGAACAGTCACAGCAGTCAGGTGAAGTCCCCGGGGACTGGAAAAAGGGAAACATTGCACCCATTTTTAAAAAGGATAGAAAGGAGGACCCTGAGAACTACCGACCTGTCAGCCTCACCTCTGTGCCTGGGAAGATCATGGAACAGATCCTCCTGGAAGCTATGCTAAGGTACAGGGAGGACAGGGAGGTAATTCGACACAGCCAGAATGGCTTCACCAACGGCAGGTCCTGCCTGACCAACCTAGTGGCCTTCTGTGATGGAGTGACTACATCACTGGACAAGGGAAGAGCTACAGATGTCATCTATCTGGACTTCTGTAAGGCCTTTGACACGGTTCCCCGCAACATCCTTCTCTCTAAATTGGAGATATGGATTTGATGGGTGGACTGTTTGGTGGATGAGGAATTGGTTGGATAGTCATATCCAGAGGGTAGTGGTCAATGGCTTAATGTCCAGATGGAGATCAGTGATGAGTGGTGTCCCTCGGGGGTCTGTATAGGGACCAGTACTGTTTAATATCTTCATCAATGACATAAACATTGGGATCGAGTGCACCCTCAGCAGGTTTGCAGATGACACCCAGCTGAGTGGTACAGTTGACACACCTGAGGGATGGGATGCCATTCAGAGGGACTTGGACAAGGTCCTGCATATGGGTGGGGCCAAACCCCAGCAGAGAGGGATTTGGGGGTACTGGTGGATGAAAAGCTGGACACGAGCCGGCAATGTGTGCTCACAGCCCAGAAAGCCAATTGTATCCTGTGCTGCATCAAAAGCAGTATGTCCAGCAGGTCGAGGGAGGTGGTTCTGCCCCTCTACTCTGCTCTCGTGAAACCCCACGTGCAGTGCTGTGTCCAGCTCTGGGATCCTCAGCACAGGAGAGACATGGAGCTGTTAGAGTGGGTCCAGAGGAGGGTCACAAAAATGATCAGAGGGCTGGAAAATGCTGAGAGAGTTGCTGTTGTTCAGCCTGGAGAAGAGAAGGCTCCAGGGAGACCTTATTGTGGCCTTTCAATGCTTAAAGAAGGCTTGTAATAAAGATGGGGACAAACTTTTTCGTAGGGCCTGTTGTGATAGGACAAGGGGTAATGGCTTTAAACTAAAAGAGGGTACATTCAGACTACATATAAGAAGGAAATTTTTTATGATGAAGGTGGTGAAACACTGGAACAGGTTGCCTGGAGAGTTGGTAGATGCCTCATCCCAGGAGACATTCAAGGTCAGGTTGGACGGGGTTCTGAGTAACCTGATGTAGTTGAAGATGTCCCTGCTCAAGCAGGGGCATTGGACTAGATGACCTTTAAAGGCCCCTTCCAACCCAAACTGTTCTATGATTCTGTTTCTATGATCTGACATGTCACCAATATAGTACTGATAATGGTGCAACCAAGGACAAAAAAATGAGCAGAGAATCAGATATCAGTTCATAGTTTAGCCATTTACTGGAGCTGGCCAACAGTCAGAGGGAACAGAGAAATCTATGTGTGTGTTTGTGCTACTACAGATAGAGTGTATTGAATGTTATAGTATGGCAATTAATATAATTTTTTTAAACTAATTTATGGACAGATTGCACAGAAACATGCCTTAAATTTGTTATCAGCTATTCTTAGGCAGGCTTTACTGATTTTGTCTCTATTCCAAAACTGGATTAAAACATAAGCTACGGGAATGTTCTTAATCATTCAGACTCTCTCTAAATATAAGTTGTGACTGATCTTTACTGGCATCCAAAATATTATAATTAACATACCATGATAAAAATGGTACATTTTCCACTATGGGAAATTGTTCTCTATTAATAAACAAACCAAGTGAGTATCTACTACATATTACCACTAGCATAATTCAAAATCATATGCACCAGGGAAATATATGTTTGTGTCCTACCTGCCCTCTGGAACACTCCCAGTAGGGTTGTTGCTGTGTATCAGAAGGGAAGGAGTGTCAAAAACCACCAAATGCTTGTGCATGCAGCTTGCTATACTGGGTTATATTTATACACTGTAAGTAATTCCATTAAAACCAGAGGAGAAAAGCTAAGCCCATGTTTTATTATGAGTACAGGTCTTCTTTATCCACGAGATGGCACTCTGTTTGCCACTTCTGTGCTAGACGGGACTGAGTACAGATGAAGTATAACATGAGAAAACAAATCCAGCCATAGAATACTGAAAAATAATATTTATCTTCATTCTTAATTTATTCAAAGAAAAAGTAATTTCTCATCATTTTCATAGCTATGTATTTCAGCCATATCAAACTCACCTTAAAAGGAACTAAAGTAGACATTTTTCTTCGATGTCAATGCAGATACATTTGCACATCCACATTTTGCTCAAAGCTGTGCATTCTCATTCATTGTTGTTTGGGCACAATTTCCACATAAACTCACAAAAGTTACAGGCTGACTCACAAGTCGCTGAAACTCCACAAACCTTTCAGCAGAACTGGCAACTTCCACAGTTTAATAACAGAGATAGCTGGATGTCACATTAGTCTGGGCTGTAATAAAAATATTTTAGGAGTTCTTTTTTTAATATAAGATATTAAGGAAGCCTCCAAAGGGAGCCCAGCAAAGGAAATGTCATAAAATGACTCAAAGACCCTGGTGGCATCATGTGCCCACTGATCCAAATACTACACAAGACAAACTTACAACCATCTCTACAGTACTCATCTTGAAAGCAATAACACATTCTCTGATGGATCATTCTAACTGATACCCTCCATGTAAACCTAATTTTTGCAACAAGGAGAAAAAGGATCTTGTTAAAAAGTAGCTAATACTAGCTGCTTTATTGTATAATAGATATACATAATACACGTGTATATGTATAAAATATAATAAATTATGTCTCCTACAGTTGGGACAATTGACACAGAAGAACAACCACTATAGAGCAGACATCTCACTCATAGCACAACATAAAAAATGATAAGCCCTAGGCAAGGGGTTCTGTTCTTGCCCCAGTACAGTGACCCACAGTGATTCCTGAGCAGGCGTTTCACATAGGTCAGCCCGGCAGCAGCGGTGCCGGGCACGGCGGGGGCAGTTCTGTGTGCAACACCCAGGGGAGAGTGTTTATGCAACAGACAAGTGTTGATATATCAGGAATGATAATTGCTGCCAGGGTAAAGTGTCACTAAATGACTTTTCTTGAGGAAGGCACCTCATGCAGAGTCACTCACGGTATAGCCTGTGCCCTTCAGCATGGGAAGGATGCCCACAGTCCCGGCAGCATGTGCATGGCACAGCAGCTCAGCAGGACAGGCCAAGCTGAACATTGTGGGCCTGGTGATGAGAGCCTGGTGGCTGCTGCCACAGGATGGGGTTGGTGGGCTGGGTGGGTTTCTGAAATGGGAGTTCCAAGGCAGAGGCTTGCAGAGGGACTGGATGGAATGGAGACGAGGACTGGGATGGGAGAAGCCACCAAGAACAGCCGCCCCCCTGCACACCCCGAGCCTTCCACTGCTGACTGCAGCAGCCACCAAGGGATCTTTCCAGGCTTTGGCACAGACAAGATGTCTAGGCAAAGTGCCAGCTCATCTGCCCCCTTTGTGGGTGCCCAAGCCCTGGCATCCTCCGTACCACAGCTAACCATTTCTAGGGCCCCAACACAGTAGTGATTGGCCCATCTTTTACTGTACCTGTGGTCAAAGCAGGGAACAGGTTTCTCGATGGGAAAGAAAATGTAGGAGCTGTGAGAAGTTGCTGTTCAGGCAGCAGATAGGAAACTGCTGAGCTGCAGCTGCTGTGCATGGAGCTGGCAGCAGGTACAGGCAGTGCAATACATGGATACGTCCTAAATATCACACAGTTAAAAAAGGGACTTCTTTCTTTGAGCAAAGCCATGGTAGAGCTATATCAGTATCTGCAATACGATACAGAGGAGACAGTCATTCACTGCAGTGCTAAATATCCATGGGAGATTCCCCAAATTTCATGTACTTATTTAAACCTTTAATGTATTTTTTGGTATCTGTGTATATGAAGGTCACACATAGAATGCTTAAATGCAAAGAGGGAGCAGGGAGACATTAGGAGCAGGTGTAAAGACAATAAAGACATGAGTATTTTTCTTTTCCAGGAACCAAGCTACATATTTCTTAGCAATTGTTCCTGTATCTTTTTAACTGACTATTGATACACATGAACCTCTTCTGGAGATGAAAAGAAGATGGTTACAGCTGAGGAAAAAGATATAAAAGCAAGCAGAGAAGTAATGTGGAGTAGAGTTACACGTGTGGGACACTGAAACAAGGACTGCCAAGCCTCAAATCAAAGCACTGCAGAGAGACATGAGACAGGGACATAAGTGCAATGGTTTTGGGGGTAGGGGTTGTTCTTTTTTGTTTTCTTGATCCACTGTCAGCAGGTGATGGAACACTGGGTAAACCCCTGCCAACCAGCAGCTAACTTAGTGTACTAGACATGAAGCAGGAGGGTTTCTCACACCAGGATTAAACAGTGGGAACTGGGGAGAAAATTGCCACAATGTACTGCCGATGTCACCTGAGTTACAGCTGAGTTTAAAGCCAAGACACCCTCTAACAAAGAAGAACCAGTGTTTTTTCTCTCCACAGTGGCAGGGAGGTCCTGCCTGCTCTCACAGGTACCTCCGTGGCAGGAGCAGCTGTGCTCATGTAAAGCTCTGTGCAGCCAATTAATCCAGTCATTGAGAACAGCAGCATAAATATAAACTAGGTTATGCAGCTTGCATATATTTAGTATAAAAAGACTTTCAGAACTATGCTGGCGTAATTCCTTTTTCACAATTGCTGTGTAAGCAGGAAACCCACACATTAAACATCTTCAGTTTTACTCTAACCTTCCTCTGCATTGCTCCCTTATATTCTGAGGAAAAGCCCTGACTTGTCTAACTCTACTAGGTAACACCTCTTCTCATCTACAGACTGAGGTTTGTGCTGAAAGCTTTTCAGCATACATTTCCAGTTCAAAATTTTTTTGAGTCAAAAGCCAAATTTTCTTTCAAAGAATTGTTCTGATGTATGGTTTAAACAAATCCTACTGAACAAGCATTGCTCCCTAATGACTGGGATTAGGCACAAAGAGCGGTTTTCTTCTATGGAGATACCAATCCCTCCACAGTTTGTAGTTTGCTTCCCCTCACCCTGCTCTGACTTTGACTTCTGGAGTCTAATCTCATACTGAGCTCCATTTTTCCTTGTTGCAAGGGATATTTTTCTAATTTTAGCCTGCTACATTTGTGTCTTCTAAAAGAAATCCAATACAAAGACAGTTAGAAGAAAAGAGTATAAGAAGCTGACTTCAGCTGTCTGTGGAAGCTGGAAATCACTCAACATTCTTGTTAGATTATTTTCCACCTTTTTTCTTCCATGCTAGTCTGCACAGGAACCAATAAAGTATGCTGTAAGAGCTCCTGTAATCCCAAACCTACCTCCTCTTCCACAACAATAATAAAAAAGAAAAACTATTGCTTTTTATATCCAGTAACTTACATTTTGTTCCTTCCCTGGAGGTACTGATGAAGTTTGCACTGAAGTACAATATTTTACATCTTTGCTTTTCTCAACATTTTTCTCTTCTGCTTCCAGACAATTAGTAAGAGAAAATTCCTTCAAGAGGGTTGAACTCAAATGTTCTGTGCCTTGAACTCGGCTTTGCTCTGTGCTGAAAATTTTGGATATTCTAGATTTGTGGTTTCAGAACACTTGTTTTTGTTTTCTCCTTGCTTTATAGAATTACTGCTGCAATTCTGGTGGACTAGCTGTCAGAGGCATATACTTTGTTTGATATTTTAATTCTAATGAGGGTCTCAAAATTAGAGCAAGCCCTTTATAGTGACAGTGAATGATGACTCACTGTATAAAAGAGTCTCCTAGACAGATAATTATTTAGGCATGTATTTCAGGGGATCATCCATTAGGTGTCTCAGAGGAAGAGATTATTTTTTTATCAACAGGGAAGACAAGACAGTGAGTTAAATTACCTTGAAGGCAATACTGACTCATAAGGGGTAATAGGAAGTGATTTGAGAGATACATATTATGTCCTGGCTAAATCTCGCTTTTCTTATTTAGTATGTGGCATTTGAAGCTTGCTAATTGTCAAGATTTTCTTGAGCATATAGGTAGCTGAGACTATCCACTAGGCCTGACTTAAGAGTTTGTTGCTTAAGGGATGAATGGTCTCAGCAGTGATTGTGGTCTGACATTGTCACCCCCGATCCCACCCTGGGAGGAATTATGGTTGCAAGCTCAAAGGGACTACAGAGGGTAACATGGTCCAGGCTGCCATCAGTCATGACTACAAACTCTGCTAACAAAGCAGCCAGAGTAGCCTCAGGTTGTATTTATATCCATTTCATTCATCTCAAAAGAAAACGTCACAGGCTGCAGGAAATTCATGACACTTTTGAGGTGCTTGAAGATGGACTTCAAATTGTTGGCTTAAAATTGTAGCCTGAGCAATTTGACCATCAGAGTGACCTTATTACATTTAGATGAGGTCTTTATAATAATACCTGGCGGCTTGGCTCTTCATATGGAGTCAAACTTTATTTTCTGTAGTCACTCTGGTCACCACCCACTGCAGCGGGGCTCAGGGGTGTTTACCTGGAGGAACTGTGGAGGCTGCCTAGAACCATTTATGATATCTTGAGCCGGCAAGGTATACTAGAAAGTGTGAGGAGATATAAATGGATACAATACAGGGATTTCTGATACAAGGCAAATGTTATGCATTTTTCAAATCCCTGATGAAAATTTCCTCTTTCCCCATGATGCATACGAAGTATTTTTCCCTTGAATCTTGTATCTATATGATCTTACCTTTGTAGTTTTTTCCAGCATTAATCTTGCTACAAAAGTGGTGTAGATCAGCTATCATAGGTCAACTTAAGTTATCATTCAAATACTTATAATTACTGCTGCATCAAGTTGCCAGCAAATTATTTCCTCTTGCCCCTGAATTTGTGCTCTTTCAGGTTCTCCATAGAGCATACCCCTAGTGACCAAGCTCATGACCCTTTTAGAACAACCATAGGCTGCAACAGGAGCAGGAAAAAAAAAAAAAAAAAGGATAGTGAAAAAGCATGAACAACTTTGTTACTGGTTAGTTGCCCTGAACAAATGCCGCCATTCTGACATGAAGTCAGTGGGTGGCTTTCAGGTGATGATTGTACCATGCAGGGCAAATTATGGCTTTAGAGCTGAAAGATCATATATTGCCTAACCACCTCATCCTTGGAGCTTCTTAGAACTACTACCCTGTTTTAATTTACATCAGCAAAGGTATAAACACTCTTCATAGGGAACTGAACCCATTAGATAGGGCTTTTCATACTTGGATAAATGAGTGTATCCTTTTTTTAAAAAAAAAAAGGAAAATAATGGAAAACTTCTTACAAATGTGAAAAT
This sequence comes from Nyctibius grandis, assembly GCF_013368605.1. Lineage (NCBI taxonomy): Eukaryota > Metazoa > Chordata > Aves > Nyctibiiformes > Nyctibiidae > Nyctibius > Nyctibius grandis. Next base: position 12,092,168 of record NC_090670.1, read on the forward strand.
TAATGACACTCCCTTATGCAGTCTTTGATACAGACTCACTCTGTCTGGGTTAATTTGGCTTAATTTTAAATGCTTGCATGATCCCACATTTTCAATTTCTTTATCTAGTGTTCACATATTTTCCTGACTTTTTTTTTAAAGCAAGACATCTTGCTTATGCTAAAATAGCTCCATAAAATAGCTCACATTTGAAAATAAAAACACATTTCTTTTCAAAGACAATGCCAATAATTGGAGCAATTACATAACAGACAATGCTGGTATGTGTAGACAGCTATCACAGATCAAATCCAGGACCTTCACTGCAGAATAATCACTTTGCACCGTGAGACAGCAGCAAACCATATTGATATTAGGAATAGATCAGAGAGGAATTAAGAAAGCCATATGTACCAGGACAGTTCCTAAATACAGTGTTTAAAATAGTACAAATCCAGTCTGTGATATTATTTGGTGTACACACAAATGCACTGTATATGGTAGATCCAAGTTACAGTTACAATTAAACAGATAAAACCTTGTATTAAAATCTGAAACTACTAGTTCTATTAGAGATCTAGCAGAGCTCTCTAAGATAGGCTGAACAGATATTACATCGCTACGTTGACACTTATAAGATGGTCACTGTTGGGATTACCTACACTGGGGTGCTGCTGAAATCATTGTGAATACCAAACACAGCCATTGCCAGCCTCTGAGCAAACAACTATTTACCTGTCTGCCAACCCTTTCCAAGCCATAAAGCCCTATTTGTCCCACGAGGATTGAAAGTTACCAAAACAAAAAAAAAAAAACATGTGTTTTCATGGAAACCAGCCTCTTCATGTACTTCTAAAGAACAGGCTATTACTACTTTTCTGTTATGATTTGTATTGTGAAATTTCAGTACATATTTCTATCAACCCCTTGGCCTTGTATATATTCTGGCTTTGAATTTAATTTCTGCAGAAAGTGATTTCCATTTTCCTTCATTTATGTAATTTTAGTTTAGTAGTTTCAGTCAACATGTACAGCCATGAAACTTCAGTAGCTATGATTAAAACCAGCAAAACACATTACCATTTGTCCATCTTCGTGTTGGGGAAAGAAATGTAAACAGCCTTTTCCTCTAGGGAGTTAAACAATCAAAAAAGTTGCACAGAATTGCTATTAAAGTATACATCTAGAGTGAAAGTACCAGCAATAACTACCACTTTCCTAGTGTAATGATTTCCATATCCCCTTCAAAAGTGCTTGAAAACCCACAGGATTTGTCTGAATATAGATGGGTTGACTATTATATGATTTTAGTGCTTGATCCAGCCTGCTGACTCTTTGTCACTCATTCTTCAAAAGAAAAGGGATAATGAGCTGCTTGCCTAAAATCAGGTGCATCATTTGGATGTTCCAATTCTCTTAAGAGGAACCCTTGAAAGGAGTCTACAGTGTTAATAACAAAACAAAAAAATGAGATTATAAGAAGTAAAAATACTAAATCATAGAAAACCAAACTATTTTTAGCAAAAGCAAAAGCCTAAATAAACAAAAGCTGCTCTACATTTTCCAGATTCTGAAATTTTGATCAAAATAGATCATAGAATTCTTTTGGTTGGAAAAGACCTTTAAGATCATCAAATCCAACCATTAACCCAGCACTGCCAAGTACACCACTAAATCATGTCCCTAAGCACTACATCTACACGTCCTTCAAATACCTCCAGGGATGGTGACTCAACCACTTCCCTGGGCAGCCTGTTCCAATGCTTGACAACCCTTTCAGTGAAGAAATTTTTCCTGATTGCCAATCTAAACCTCCCCTGGCACAAGTTGAGGCCATTTCCTCTTGTCTCATCACTTGCTACTTGGGAGAAGAGACTAACACCCACCTCGCTACAACCTCCTTTCAGGTAGTTGTAGAGAGTGAAAATATGGAAACTTAGAATTTTCATGACTGAATAAAGAATGTCATTAGATAGACTAGACTAGACTGTTACAGTTGGAAGGGACCTACAACAATCACCTGGTCCAAATGCCTGACCAATTCAGGGCTGACCGAAAGTTAAAGCATGTTGTTAAGGGCATTGTCCAAATGCCTCTTAAACACTGACAGGCTTGAGGCATCGACCACCTCTCTAGGAAGCCTGTTCCAGTGTTTGACCACTCCCTCTGTAAAGAAATGCTGCACAATATTTAGTCTAAACCTCCCCTGGCGCAGCGCTGAACTGTTCCCACGTGTCCTATCACTGGATACCAGGGAGAAGAGATCAGCACTTCCTTCTCCACTTCCCCTCCCTCAGAAAGCTGTAGAGAGCAATGAAGTTGCCCCTCAGCCTCCTCCTCTCCAAACTAGACAAGCCCAAAGTCCTTAGCTGCTCCTCATAGGACATACCTTCCAGCCCTTCCACCAGCTTTGTTGCCCTCCTCTGGATGCATTCAAGGACCTTCAAAACCTTCTTAAATTGTGGGGCCCAGAACTGCACACAGTACTCAAGATGATGCTTCACCAATGCTGAATACAGTAGGATAATCACCTCTTTTGACTGGCTGGTTATGCTGTATTTAATGCACCCCAGGATGTGGTTTGCCCTCTTGGCTGCCAGGGCACACTGCTGACTCCGATTGAGCCCGCTGTCAACCAGCACCCCCAGATCCCTTTCTTCAGGGCTGTTCTCCAGCCACTCTTCTCCCAATTTGTACTTATGCCCAGCATTACTCCATCTGAGGTGCAGAATCTGGCACTTGGACTTGTTAAATTTCATGTCATTAATGATTGCCCAATGCTCCAATCTGTCTACATCCCTCTGCAAGGCCTCCTCTCCCTCAAGATTCAATAGCACCTCCCAGTTTGGTATCATCAGCAAACTTGCTAATGATGCATTCAACTCCTGCATCTAGATCGTTGATAAATATATTGAACAGAACTGGCCCCAGAATTGAACCCTGAGGAATACCACTGGTGACCTGTCACCAGCCAGATGTAGCCCCATTCACTACAACCCTTTGAGCTGTGCCCTTCATTCAGTTCTTCACACAGCACTCCATGAACCCACTCATCCCACAGCTAGAGAACTTGTCCACAAGGATGCTGTGAGGGACAGTATCAAAAGCCTTACTAAAATCCAGAACAACTATATCCAGCACCTTTCCTTCATCCACTAGGCGGGTGACCTTATCATAGAAGGATATCAAACCAGTTAAACAGGACTTTCCTTTTGTGAACCTATGTTGACTGTGCCTGGTGACTGCATTATTCTTTAAATGCCTTACCAGTATAATCTTGTCCATAATTTTTCCAGGAACTGAGGTTACACCAGCAGGTTTGTAGTTCCCTGGGTATTCCTTCATGCTGTTTTTGTAAACTGGAATAACATTGGCTAACTTCCAGTCAGCAGGGACCTCCCCAGACTCCCAAGACCTTTGGTAGATGATCAAGATGGGTCTTGCCATAACATCTGCTAGCTCCTTCAGTACGCTGGGATGAATCCCATCAGGCCCCATGGACTTGTGAACATTCAGCAGATATAGCTGGTCCCTTACAATTTCAGTGTCCACCAATTGAAAGCCACTGTTCCCATACTTGTGGTCCTCTGACTCAGGGGACCGGCCAGCCCAAGGTTTATCAGTATTATTAAAGACTGAGGCAAAAAACGCATTGAATGCCTCCACTTTTTCTTCATCCCTATTAGTCAGACAACCACCTTCAACAAGTATCGCTACAAAGTTTTCTTTAGTCCTCCTCTTGCTATTAAAAAAGCCCTTCTTGTTATCTGAAACAACACTGGCCATTTTCAACGCTAACTGAGCTTTGGCCTTTCGTGTCTTCCCTGCATAAATGAACCACAGCCCTGTACTCTACCTGCGAAGTCTGACCTTGCTTCCAGAGATCATAGTTTCTTTTTCTTCTTGAGCTCCACAAGGACTTCCCTGTTCAGCCAAGCTGGTCTTCTGCCTCACTTGCTTGACTTTTGACAGAGTGGAATTACCTGCTTCTGTGCATCTAAAAGGTGGTTCTTAAAGACTGACCAGCACTCGTGACTCCTAAGCCCTCAACCCTCAAAAGCAGATTCCCAGGGTACTCTGCTAAATAGCTCCCTGAATAGCTTAAAGTTTGCTCTCCTGAAGTCCAGGTTAGCAGCTCTGTTGTCCTTTTTTCTTATTACACTGAAAATTTTAAACTCAGCCATTTCATGATTACTGTAGCCAAGACAGCTACCTACCATCACATCCCCCACAAGTCCTTCTCTACTCACAAATAGCAAGTCTAGGAGGGCATCTTTCCTAGTTGCTGCTCTCTGTGTCATCTTTTCCAACTAAATCTTAAGTTAGCAGGTAATTTTCAATCATCAGTCAAAAAAAGTAATAAGAAAAGTAAAAAAACTGTACCGAATTTTGTTTTTCAACCCTGATGAAATGAACAATATTGCAGAACATAAGGGTTGAAAATAAAGAGCAATGTGAAATGTGTCTAATGGATGTTTTGGACTGAGTGCAGATCAGGAAAGAGACATTCTGAGTGTGAAACTATGTTTATCTCACTGAGATTGTGTTTAGAAACAGAGATCATATACTCTATGGATGAAAACCATATCAGCACCTTGAAAAAACTATATATATGGGTATCTTCATAGCATAGGAAAACTGAAATGTTTGAAATCTGTTTGTGTACACATGTATGTATGTACACAACAACAAACGAAATTAATAGCTAAAGACAAGACAAAGAGTAAACATGAAAACTTTCTGGTCTACAAGCACCATGGGTTGGCATCATTTGTTTGGGTTTGAGAATTTTTGATTGAGAATTTTTAGATTGTGGACTTACAGAACATACTATTGGCTGTGAAAATTCAGATGTAATTCAACCAAAGAAAGATCACAGGTAATCATTATAATTTGGCAATAGAATTTAATCTAACAGATCATTCTAACTTGGCAAGAGAATTTAATGTAACAGATTCTTACACTCATTTCTATACCTTCTTTGTGTCTTGTACTTATGATATAGGTTACCACATAGGAAATGTAGAACTGCTGCAAAATTAGAAACAGAAGATAAAAATAATTCAGTGCTGTACCTGACAAACCACTAGAGTTGTTTGCATCATTTTAGTTCAGCTGTTCTGTAACATTCCAGACAATATTTGCATCTTAATGCTTACCTGGATGACCACAAAGACAAAGCTGAACAATTCATTAACTTGTGTTTCTTTTCATTTAACTTCATTGAAACTTCACTTACCCTTGCAAAAACATACACTGAAACCCTGCCAGAAATGGAATAGGAAAATGCCAAAGTAATCAGCCACCAGAAAGACATTTGAACACAGTGGGAAAATGTCCTTGAGCACGAACAGAAGACAAGCACATCAATAAGTGTGCAGATAACAAGAAATATAGAACTTGGTGAACACTATATTATTTCCCTGCAGTAAGCAAAAGCTCTTTTTAAGATGCACAGCAGGGGGCGGGGGACACGGAAGGGTCATCAAGAAAGAAATACAACACATTTCAAGAAATGCTGACCATTATTTGTGGTCTTTATTATGCTACCAGGTATTATGAAGACATCCTGAAATACTCACAAGTGATTAAAATGCTGTGGGAGGAACATGCTCCCTGTTAGAATTATAAAAGATCTCACAGAAATTCAAAGTGGGGATGAAGGAGGTTTAAATCTCACAGTGGTCCTCAAGCATTGAAGCAACACTCTCTGAAATTCAACCATCGACCCTAACACACTAAGATCCCACTCCTGCTATCTGGGAAGTCAATGGCAAATTCAAATAGAGCCCACTGAAAGCAAGGCTCAGAGTCCTCATAAATACAAAGAAGAAAATAGTAAATTTGTTGAACAGCTCCTGGATGGAACCTTCACGTATACAATTCTCGTATGCTCATCCAACCTTTGGCTTGACATCACAGTTGCGAATTGTTTGGTAACAAACTGATGATCATTTTAATTTACTAAAATACGTAATCTCTTAAATGAGAAAAAAGTCTTCAGCAATCCCACAAAAATAACAAAAATGCCTCTCTAATTTGTTTTGCTGAAAGCCTAGTACATTAACACCTGTTAAAAAGAAATGTACTAACAGGAGTCCTAAAAAGAAAAAAATATAAATAAAAACCACATTAACCTGCCACAACAATTCTCCCATTTTGTCAATGTTCTTTGTACACAATGATGTAGTTCTGCATAATGCCAATTTTAAGAGGGAATATATTTCCAAAAGGCTATATTCTGTAATGTGGTGTAAATTTTCCATGAAATTCCCTGATGTGCTCTTATATATACAACTGGTAAAACTTGCTTAATAAAATTAAAAATCTTTGCTATCTGGGAAGAATGGATTCTTAAAAATTGATTTCAAAGTAGCTGGGGGATAACAACAGCTGAGATATATGAAGAACTACTTATGTCGAACCAATCTCTTGCTTCTTGACACTGTAACCAATATACAATATACTGGATAAGAAGGAAGAAGTAGAAGTGATAAAAACTGCCTTTTTTCTGTTAGTAATGTTTTTAAACAACTAATGGGAAATGTATTTGTATGAAATGAAATGCATGACATCCTTGTCTCTGAATTGGACAGACATGAACTTGACGGATGGACCACTTGGTGGATAAGGAATTGGCTGGATGGTCGCACTCAAAGAGTTACGGTCAATGGCTCAATGTCTAGGTGGAGATGACTGACAAGTGGCATTCCTCAGGGGTCGGTAATGGGACCGGCGCTGTTTAACATGTTTGTCAGCAACATGGACAGTGGGATTGAGTGCGCCCTCAGCAAGTTTGCCAACAACACCAAGCTGTGTGGTGCAGTTGACACACTGGAGGGAAGGGATGCCATCCAGAGGGACCTTGACAGGCTTGAGAGCTGGGCCCGTGCGAACCACATGAAGTTCAACAAGGCCAAGTGCAGGGTCATGCATGTGGGTCAGGGCAATCCCAAGCACAAATACAGGCTGTGGGCAGAGAATGGATTGAGAGCAGCCCTGAGGAGAAGGACTTGGCGGTGATGGTTGATGAGAAGCTCAACATGAGGTGGCAGTGCGTGCTTGCAGCCCAGAAAGCCAACCATATCCTGGGCTGCATCAGAAGCAGCATGGCCAGCAGGTTGAAGGAGGTGATTCTGCCCCTCTACTCTGCTCTCGTGAGACCCCATCTGGAGTACTGCATCCAGCTCTGGGGGCCCCAAAATAAGAAGGACATGGAGCTGTTGGAGCAAGTCCAGAGGAGGGCCACGAAGATGATCAGAGGGCTGGAGCACCTCTCCTATGAAGACAGGCTGAGAGAGTTGGACTTGTTCAGCCTGGAGAAAAGAAGGCTCTCGGGAGACCTTATAGCAGCCTTCCAGTACCTGAAGGGGGCCTACAAGAAAGCTGGAGAGGGACTTTTTACAAGAGCATGTAGTGATAGGACAAGGCTAATGGTTTTAAACTGAAAGAGGGTAGATTTAGATTAGGTATTAGGAAGAAATTCTTGACTGTGAGGGTGGTGAGACACTGGCACAGGTTGCCTGGAGAAGCTGTGGATGTCCCCTCCCTGGCAGTGTTTAAGGCCAGGTTGGATGGGGCTTTGAGCAATGTGGTCTAGTGGAAAGGTGTCCCTGACCATGGCAGGGGGGTTGGAACTAGATGATCTTTAAGGTCTCTTCCAACCCAAACCATTCTATGATTCTATGATATGAAATTACCATCCTGTAAGTGTACAACTAAAAGAATAAAAAATAATAAGCTTAGAGTAGATATGACTGGTTCATTACTAAAGTGGGATTTCAAGTGTAGGTCCCTAAAGAAGCCTATCCTTTCCTTTATTCTAGTCAACATTTCATTAATGACTTTGATGATAGAATAAGGAGACACTATCTTTAGGGACTGTGACAAGCAGTTATTAATTTCTCTTCAGTTTTCATTTTCAGCAAAAAATAATTCATATTTGATATCCAGAAAAAGCACTCTCATTGGAAGATTAGTGAACCAGTGAAAGAGGTTACCAAGGTGCTTTATCAAATCTCTTAGACTACAAGCATTAAAATATAGCTTGCACAAATAGAGTAAATGTAGTTATGGCACCTCAGCCCAGGGAGATGGACAAGATGACATCTGACAAGATGGTGTCTGTCAGCACTTCACTCCTGTGGTCCTCATGAGAGTTCTTCATGTCAGAAGTACACAGAACATGGTGTCTTTCTAAAGTACAACTAAATGTATTTTGGATATTAGGTAGTGCTAAAAACTAGATGCAAGAAAGTGGGGAAAAAAAAATGATAATTTTAAAGGCCAGTGTATTGGCAAAACTATGTGAAATCTGTATTTAAAAATCCACTATCAAGCACAATTCACCTGGTTTACGGGCTGTCAATTTTTAAAATGGTTCTTAGTGTTGAGATTTGGGTGAAATTTATGGTAAAAAGAACCACTTACATTAATTTTACTGTGTTACTTTACCGTCCAGAACTACTCTTACATAAGAGAGACTTGTTTCTTAAGTCAGTTGTCTAACGCAATAGAAATAAAACAGTCCTCGTAATGACTGGCATTCTTCTGGGATCCTAAGGAAGACACAATTTATGATGTGATAATGGACCAGACAGAAGTCACTGTCATCTCTAACAGCAGATACTTGTTTTCTTGCACTTGGAATGAACTATGAATCTGGCAGTCTTGCTGAAACAGGGAGGTAAAGAGGGTAAAGAGAGGGTACCAGAAAAGTCATGGGTTTTGGTCTGCACAGGGCAGAAATTCAACAGAAATATGCAGCTACTTACTGCTGTGCATTCATGAAAGATGTAGAGTTATTCGCAACACGTGAATAGGAAAAATAAAATGCCATTTACTGTGACAAGATATCTTACTGTGTTTAAAACAGGACATTCTGTACTCCAACAGTAAGAGTGTTTACAAGACTGAATTTATAATCTCTTTCTCTCTGATTTTCAGAATTATTGAAAAAGCTTCAATTTCACAATAGTTTTTCAGAGTACCATGATAGGTTTTTTTTTTTTTGTAAAGACAGAAGCAATGAATGAAAATGACATGGTTGGGACATTCTCCAAAATTAGTTTAATGCAGCCACTCATTAAACAAGAGTCTTTTTAGCGAATGACTGAGATTTGCTTTGTAGAAAGTTATGGCATTTGCTAGATCCTGAGGAATAATTTCAATGAGCATGAGCAAAAAGACTGAATAAAATCCACTGTGTTTTTACCTGAAATTAATAAATACTTCCAGTCCAGTGCTTAGGTATCCTTTGTATTCTTAAGTTTTGAGTCTCAATCTCAAAGTAAACACAGGGGTTGTAAAATCTTTTCAAATGAAACTAAAGTAAGTTCAAACCCCCTTCAGACAAATATTGCCAAAATGTGGAGAGCTGCTTGTTTTTGTTTCTCATTCCAGCTCTTTGGGGAGGGATGTTCTCTAGAATGACAAAGTCCAGTAACTTTTCACCCACATATTGTAAAAAAACTTCTTCTATGGTATAGATTATTTTCAGATAATAGAATATTAGTGTGAACTCTATGCATCTAATTCATGCATTCATTGTTCTCAACGATTTTATGCTTTTGTATTGGGATTTTTTTTTGTTTTATGTAGATACATTTAGTATTGCAAATAGATCTTTTAGTAGAAATATTAATAATGTACAGCTTAATGCAAACTGAATAAACATTCTATCATGTGGCTGAATCTTGGTTGCTCCCATTACACTCAGCTATTAAACTTCTTGCTTTATCCAGCTGTGTCTTAATTAGTGGCACACAGCCACTGAGTGACTAATCCATAGATTGATGGAATGAGGGATGCAACAGTCAAATCAAATGAATGATATGTTAACCTGTGGAATGTAAGCTCAGCAGGGCCATTCAGAACTTGGCTGCAACGATAATATGCCTGCCTTTTTTGCACAGAAACTTACACAAAACGTAATTAATAATATCAAGTATTGTCACAGTAACACAGAATAGGCTACCTAATATTTTTTTAGTGTATGACAGAGGTTAAGGGGCAAACATGGACTGTAGCTGTGGATCTGTATTTAACGAATATACAGAATATGTCTTTCTCAGACTTCCTCATACTAAAATGATCATGGGGAAAAGGAACTATTAACTAACTGAAACTTATGGAAGGTTTGTATAAAAAAGTTGTTAACTGCCACCTTCATTAAAGATAGAAAATATTTCAAAGATGGGCAACTGTCAAATTCACTGAAGTTCCTGTGATCACCTGGGTTTATCCAAACAGCCTGGGGTTATCAAAACAAAACCTCCTGAGTCTGGAGAACAGCTTTGAAAATCTCATAGAATAGATACTTTTCCTATGACTTTCCTCCTATTTCATGCTCAAGACTAAACCAGACTTTTCATGGGGAGAATCAGAGGCTTAGCTTTTAAAGACAGTCAAAATCTAAGGACATTTTAAGAACTCTTTCCTAAGAAAGTAAGGTTTACACAGGCTAGATGTCCATCTGCACATTAGTCTGTCAATCCCTACCAAACAACTTTCACATCCATTGTCCAGCCTCACCTAGATTTGACAGAGATACAGAGGTCTCATAGCTTAAGCTCCTACGTGAAAATCTGCAGCTAACAGGAACAGTAGGACCCACGTTCACCCTCCAGCCAGGCAAGACAATAGTTATTTTTTTTGGCTTGCTCTCCTCCTCCCCAGGCAGCATGCAGTTAGCAGGGAACCTCTCAGCACCAGCCTGACTTGTGATCAGCAGTCCCCTACATAACGGATGGTGGGCAGGGAGGCATAGTTTAGAGGATATGCTTGTCAAGGGAAACAGTTGAAAAGAATATGGTTATGGGGAGCTTGGGAGAGAGCTGCTTTATTATGATAAGAGGAAGTAGAAGGGTGTAGTAAGTGAATCAGTAAGAAATCAGATTTCATTAATTCACTGAGAAGCTTGCCTGTTTCTACAAACTGATTTACTCTATGAAGCCGTGAGCTTCAACAACCACGAGTGACATATACGTACATCACAGAAAAATGCATGTATAGCATTGTTTGAAATTCTCACGCCACTCTAAGACTTGAGTAAATGTATCAATGGAAATGGATGAATCAGTCAGACCCCATCTCTTACAGCGCTCAGGATTTGCTCTGGCACTGGCCTTTTTTTATCCCTGATCTGAGTGTATGGCCACTAACTTCACACACTTCGCAGACCCCTGTCGTGACATCTCTTCTTTGCATGCAGAGTGTGATGCCACAGGCCATGAGAGACTCTGGAGTCTCTCTCTTTCTCACTCTCTCCAACCTTGTGTAATGAAACTGGCAGTTCAGCAGTATTTGGGGCCTCTGCAGCCTCTGAAACTGGGAAGATTTTTCCTTAAATAAATGGATTTAGAGCATTTAGTTACTACATTTATTAGATTTCCAATTTATCTATGGGAAACTAAGGTAATTCAACACCACCTCATTTGCTACACCATGGATTCAGACAGCACTGAACTGCTGTTATTCCTAATTCTTTCAGCATTGTGCTGAGGAATTTGCTTGCATTGATAATGTTATCGTTAGCCTGTGGGGATTTCTTGGGGTTTTTTTTTTTTGTTTTTTTTTTGTTTTTAATACTCATCCACAGTGAAAAGTGCTTGATATTATTGTACAAACATAAAATAAGACCTCAAATTTGCATTTCACTCCTGTGATCTCTTATCTTCAGAGAAGGATTAAAAGCTAAGCCTCTTTACCATAATCACCAAACATATTAATTATACACCATATAAATAATTTAATTGCACACAAAGAATAGACTTTCTAAAAGTTTCATACATACTTCTCTTCATGTAATGGAAATTATTGTCAAATTAGAGCAATTTTTCTTTTAATACTTTTCATGATGAAAATCTATCCTGTTTAACTGTAATTTATAATATGATAATATACAACAAAAATTGCTAATGCTCCCAACATACAGTAATGAGAAAGTCTATTAAAGGTCCAGAATAGCGAAGAGGTTATAATCCTTGTGTGCTTCTTGTTGACATATAAGGTCAGACCTTCAGCTACTCAACTCTGACTCTACCTAAGTCCATGTAGCCTCAGCCATACACCAGAACACTTGCTCACAGTGTTAGCTGAGTCACCACAAAAACCTTCACAGGAAAAACTTGGCATCGTGACTTGGCCCCTGCAAGTCTTGCAGTGTACCCATTAAAAACTCAAAAAGAGAGCAGCCACCAGCATATCCCAGATATCTGGAGAAATGTGTTAAAGATATCAGAGTTGGGGAAGTAGAAGGAAATGGAGAAAACAGTATGACTTTAATGTTGTAAAGTATTAATATTTCTAATGTAACCAGTAGCCTTCAGTTGCCCTTAAATCACATGGAGATGCTCATACTCATCAGCCATTTTGTAGACATACGACATTGGCCAAAGTAAGTTGCCCAGAATTATTAATCTCAAACCATCCTTTTTACATAAGTTATTATAACTTTATTGTGTTTTTATTCTCTCTTGTCTTACTTCTGATTTTAACATTTAAAAAAGTTGTTTTCTGGAGCCAATTTACTGGTACACTCTGTCAGAGTATGACTTGTATATCTTGAGATTTGTGTATTCCTATTTTCTGGATTTTTGTTCTTTATTTTTGCAGACTAGAAGTACTGCAATTTAAAGGAAAAGTTGCTCAGAGAGGTATCCTGGTCTAAGAAGAGCAGAAGCACCCATGTATATTTATAAAACCACAACTGGAATTTCCATCATACAAGCTCTTCAGCAGTTAACTAATATACACTGTCTACTTAGCCTCAAAAAAGTTTGATTATTGACTTTTGATCCCCTCTCTGGTAGATCATCTTCTTATTTACCTGTCTCAGGAGAGATTTATAAGCCTGACTGTAACATTTGTCCTTCCAGCTTTCCTTTGTCCCCATCTATGCAGAATGGCTTTTCCTGGGAGTCCTTTTCCTAAGTCTCACATAGTAATTGTCAATTGAAGGAGGCAGAAGAAAAGAGACAGCTGACAGTTAAAGGTACTGAGATAGATTCTTCTTGTCATTATGCCAATGTTACAGTGGTATAATGCTATTGACCTCAGTGCAATTCATTGTAGCTATTAACTTCAGTTCTATTGACTTCAGTAGTCCTAGTTTAGAGTGTTGTGAGGTTAAAATGAGGGCAAGTGTATTAGTCTATGAGAAAGAACCGGACCCCTGGATCCTACTATTTTGTTAACTCATCTATGAAGTGGATAATACAGATATTTATATATGAGCTTTAGCTACTGTATGCAAATTCTTTTAATATTTTCAAACAGAGGATATTAGGTTCTTACCCAACCCCAAAGTTAGAATTTCCACTCTGAAACTTACCCTCAATTACTTAATTAGGTAAGCAGATTACACTTAGACATGTAAATACACAATTTTTCTGAATATTCCTTGAAAATTATAAGAACTGAGAATGCTATACCTAAGTGCTTTTACGCACATGCTGGTTTTGTGGCTGGAAAACCACTACAGACACCAAAGGGCATCTTTTCCTATGGAGTTCCCATTGACAATAAGGGGCAACCTGCACACAAATAGAGGAGAAACATATTGGTGCATATTCATATAAGTAAATTAATACAAAGAGTGGCTGCTTTCCTTTTTTTCTCCAGAAATCTGCTCTTTTCAGCTACAGATATTCAGTTTTCATCTGTGAATGTCTCATAAGCTAGAAAGGGCCATGGCAGGCCAAACAGTAAGATGGAAACTGGCCATGAACCAGTCCCATAGCTGTGTGTCATCTCGACTGAGACATAAGGACACACTCCTAGCCTCCTGAAGCTGTGAAATAATTTTCTGAATTTTTAGCACACACAGAAATTATAACCCTGTCCATATTAAATCTCAGATATGCATATTTTGATTAACTAAAGGCATTTGGCAGGTCCAGTCCGAACATTTATTTCCTGCCCCTGACTAAAGCACAATAGCTGTGTAGTACTGAACAGCTGTTAAGCTTTATAAAAAATGGATAGCTGTGTATGTAAACATGTCTCTCTCTTTCATTAGTTACTGAAAGAATAAAGAAAGTGGGATATAAATATGAGATATGTTATCAATACACAACAATTTCCCAATTTTTATTAACCCATTTTTCCTGTGTCCCTGTCAAAAATGTGAAAATCATCTATCATTTCCTCCAAGCTCAAAAAAATTATAATAAAAAAGATCTTTCCCTACGAGCAGATGCTAAAACTCACTTGAACATTTTCAAATGATCATCAGAAAAATGAGGTGCTCAAAATAAAATAAAGATAATAAATCTTTCCTTTTATAAGACATTTCTAAAGGATGTATTCTTATTGTAATTTTTACAAGTGTAACTCTCAGTCTCGTCAAGGTTCTCTAGTGATCATACAATTATTTTCCTTCGTGTCATTTTGAATGATTTCCTATCTATCTAGTTTATTGTTAATGCCTTCCCAGAAGTGTGAAATATGGACTTACCATTTCTCTCTATAAAAATGTAATGGATCTTCTCCTTAGTAAAAATTCTTTCCAGTAAATGGCTTAGTGTAGCTGCTGCTTTACTAGAAGACTATATTCTGAAAGCTAAGCATACCTGATTTTGAATTCTAATGCTTTGCATAGTATATGAACGAATAAAGAGAAATCAGATTCTCATGAAATATACACAGGATCTAATCCAAGTCAATACATTAGGAGACTTCAGAAGGAGTGAGATAAAGTTTTTAACTTATTCTTTCAGACACTTTGTGCAGCTTTCCTACTACATGCCTATGAACTAAAAAAAGGTATTTTCTTCATAGTAAGCGCAGTATCTATCATGTCAAACAACCCCCTAAAATTCTAAACAGCTATGCGTATAGCATTTATTTTTCTCAATCATCCCTTGCAATAATGATATAGTTCTATTTTTTGTATTGCTGTGATTTTTAAGAATGATGCTGATTTGAAAATTATGTTGCCCATTTACTGGTGAGCCATTTCATTAATATTAATGGAATATGTGGAAATAACATTTTATAGAGTAAATAAAAAGACAGAACTATGTCCTCTATGGATTTTATGATCTGGCTTTTCAGATATTTTGTGCAACAGAGCAAAGAAAGATAAAAATTGTTACACTGGATAAGACCTGTTATCTATCTCATACCAGTATCCTGCTTCTGAGATCACTTTGCAGGATACAATGGCTTCGATCTAAACGTTTTTCAACCATGCTTCCTAAACTGGTAAGATATCACTATCTGAGCACTCCTACCAGAACAAACTTCGTAACACTTCTGGGAGAGAACTGGACCTGAGTCACCAGTTATAAGACAGAACAGAAAACAATCATTCACTCTTCCTACATAAGAAAAATGGTTTCCATTCATGGCCTGCATAACTTGTTCGCCTAGATCAGCAAAAGCAGGTATATGGGTAGGAAAATAATATATTATAAGGATAAATAATGCTGAGCATATGATAAAATATTATTTTGTAGTTACAATTTTATAAGCACTTAAAGGGAACTTAAGTATTTGAGATCCATCTCATCTTTACAGAGGAGAAAGAACCAGAAAAATGAAATTATTTTTTTCTTAGGCTAAATAATAATACTTCAAGGTTGAAAATAGAATGAAGAGTGATGTGACTTTATAGCACCTTGTAAAGTCATTTATACCAGTGTAGATGGAAGCAATATAACTGCGACTTCTTGGAAGTTTTCCATAACTAGTTTGGTCTCATGTATGCAATATCTCAAGGCAAGATGAAAAGCACACACATCAGGCAGCAGACAATCCTTTTTCATACCACCTGTGCCTGAAATGAAGAACCCCTCTGTTGCAACCATACAATGGTTAAAAGCAGCATTGCTAAGGTCAAAGGATGTCTTTTGAAATCTTCTTCAGAGTTGAATGAAATACTCTGAGATCTTGAGGTACAGGTTTTGAAAGTTTTGGTGTAATGAAAAAGCAAAGCTGACAGCAACCTACAAAATATTGCTTTCCTACCAAAAATATAGCCTGAATTCCTCCCTATTTTTTCTCCTAAGCTATTATATTTTTCCTAACCAAGATGCTTCCCTCTCAGTCTAATAAGCATAAGCTCATCTGAGTAGAGGCTGCTGATTTATATGCTCTTGTAGAATACTGTACCTGGGTAATTACATTGAACTTGTAAGTAGCATTGCTACTTCTGCAAACAACTCCCTGCATGAATTTAATGAGTGCTACTGAATTGCTGGTAAGAAAATAATTTTGAGAGCAAGCTCAAAGCTGGGACTCAAACAAAAATTTTACTCATTTGAATGGTCATGTTGACTTCAGTGATCAAGTGATATTTAAAGAATTGCTCCCTTGAAGAACTGATGGTTTTAACATTTTAAGCATTCATCTCACTGAACTGCACTAGCTGATTATTTCTTTTTTTAAGAGAGCATTTTTTTCCTTATTATTTATTGCGGCCTCCCTACCATAGGCAAGCAAAATCAATGAGCCTTTTGATTGGAATTGAAAAAATGGAAAGGGGAGATGTGATAAAAGGCCACATTCTAACAATATGCCTGCAGCTATAGAAGTCACTGCTTTTAGATTAGATGCAATCCCCATGTCACAGCTCTGTATTCACTTTTAATGCTAGGACAGAAATCATACATTTGGTCATCCATGACAAACCATACTTGTTAGTTCTACTGTTATTTCTTTTTTTTTCTCCTTTGTATAAGAGATAAGATGCCATCAAATAGACTAAGGCTGCAATTATTTTAGTAAACGGAATCCAATGTTGATCCCAATGCATTTTTGAAATCCGGAAAGTTAAGAATTTTTATTATTGCTTTTGCTTCATAAATTTCATTCCTACTCATGCTTAGTTGCAGCCATAAGATACTGTTAGTTACAATTCAGTGAAATTTTCCAGGATACAATAACACTGAACTGTCTCATTCAATAACTGCATCCAGTTTATTCTTGGATAATGAAAATGTCTTTTATGATTCATTACAACTTTCCTTTGTTCTTTATATGATATCAAACCATTAGATGGAAATTATCTGAAACTATTGCCTGGCAGCAACTTGACGATCGCTGAGAAGAGGCAAGAAGATCTAATGCACAACCCATATGGTAGGTCTCTGAAGCTATTCTTATGTAACTCTGGCAGCATAAGATTATTAAAATACAAAATAATTAATGTTTATAATATGACAAATTTAGCAACGTGAGACGTGAACTTTAAGATAAGTTGAAATCTCACTGATTCGAGTAGGCTTTGTCAGGACCCTCACAGACAGTAAAGGAGTGACTGCACTGAATTAAAAAAAACCCGGGAGCTGAACATATCCACATAGATCTGTTAAGTCGTGTCAGTCAACTTGCAGTGTCAGATGTCAGTAAAACTGATCGGGGATTTTCCACCTAAGCAGTGGAAAGTGTACTTCCTAAAAATATTTTTTTTCGCATGATAATAAAATATTCCAAATACCAAATCATTATAGGATTGATTGAAAAGCAAGACTAGTGGGGTGGGGTTTTGGAATGACTTAAACTAAAATATTTAAATTTCCTGAACTAAACCAAAAATTCTGAATCTGTTCAGTCTTAAATTGCCTGCTCATGGTGCCACAGAGTCTCATATATGTTGTAATCTGGAATAATGCCTCTACTTCTCTTGAGGGCCGGGACTCTCTCTGCAAATGGACGACATGCTTTTCTGTTTGCTACTTCATAGCAATCATGTGTAGAGCTGTACTTGTGGTCTTTGTTGAGACAGCATCCTTTGGGATTGTATCTGTTCTTTGGGGACAGCTCTGTTAAGATGTCAGTGATTCTGAGGTGCAAAGCAGCTTAACATGCTGTGCAGCAGTCAAAAACATCACTGACAACTACTTGAGACAAAGGGTAAATGTGATTAGCCACAAAGAATTTGCAGATAAATAGTCTTACCAAGGCAGCGTAAGTCAAATTCTCTTTGGAATAATTGACTTGACAAATAGGAATTGACAAATTCCTATTTGATAGCTTGAAAAGTGCGGTGTTGAAAGTATTTCAAAAGCTGTTAAACACGAATAAGATTTTTCTGCTGCACTTTGGGATGTATTTTGCATTGCTTTTAAAACCTAATTTTTTTAATGAGCCTGAACGTCTAATAAAAAGGACCTCAGAAGGGAATTAGGCCTTGAATGAGGTGACTGCACATGAGGCAGTTCTCATTCTGGCAAGAACCAAAGAAAAGTGTGCTGTGGAGACACAGGCTTTGCTGAAGTCAGCAGCAGAGGTCCTTTCTATTTCAATGGAGTCAGGATTTCACCCTGTGTTTTTATTGCCTCTTCTCTAACCACAGTCTGGAAGACTATGGTAAATAATTGTCATAACTTCCAGGAAGAGAAACTAGAGCAAGCACTGAACATAAGAGCACATATATTCTCCAAAATGGTCCTTGCACATAAAAATATCTAATAAAATCTCCTGGAAGTGCTCAACAGTGCAAATGAACCTTGACGCATTTTTCATAAATAATAAGCATCAAGGAAGAAGAGAATTCAGGCATTAAGTTGAAACCAAGACAAAAGGTTTTACAAAAGGAGTAAAGTCTCACAGTGGCTCTGTCCAAACATTTCTTTGGAACCTGATCTTGTATTCTTTATGCACAAGGAACTCTCAGTGATCTCAGAAGAAGCTTGGCAGCTGGGTGTGCAAGGAATGCAGGACTGTGCTCTGGTGTGATAAGCCTAAAATAATCAAGGCTTCATTCTTCAAACTTTGTCAAAACTCCTCAGATGTTCAAAAGTCAAATGTCATCATAAAGACCAAACAGATCTTCACCTTGCCATTTAGAAATCCAGAAGTTTTCCTAGTATCTCACCAAGTGCCCATGACTACTTCTAAAATGAAGTATAAGACTTTGTTATTACAGAAATGTAAATGTGAAGACTCCAAATTCATTCTTCAGTCCTGCCTGTGGTATTCTGTTTGGAGCACATGCATCTTCTCGGTACCGCTTTGATTTGAGACCAATTATATCCTGGGCCAATCCTTTACATAATCTGGACCCTCCAGAAGGCTGAGATAATAAATGTACAGTATGTCTCCTTGAGTGTAATCTCACACGGTAATAGTGAAGGGTTTTTTAGTTATGCCAAATATTAATAACACCCAAGAAATCATTACAGAAACTGAACTCCTATCCAAGTCTACCGCACAAAGTCCAGGTCTTGCAGAAAAGAGATCCTGTGCCACATCCATCATATTAGAGAAGGTCCATATCCATGACCAGGGAAGATGTCTTTAAGGTGTTCTTGTGATGATGAGAAGGTCCAAATTCTTTATTCCAAGTGGTAGGACTGAATTTGTATCTTGAAATAATTCACAGTTTTGAAGAGTTGAAGTTTTTCTGCCTTTTAGTTTTGGCATATGCATAATGATAGCAGACACTCTGGATACCACAGCTTCTACTGCTGGAGCTACCAATTCCTCAAGGTATTCTGGAAGCACCAGTATCTTTATTTTGTGATTTTTTTTTTTCAAATAAAATTATGGAGGCATGTACAATCTGCTAAAGACAGGATGAGAAAATACTCAGAAAAACAACCATTTCTCCCTATCCATAGGCAAAATAAAGTATAAACACAGCAACACAAATGCAGTCTTATATCAAATGAACCATGTAATGGCTTTGAATAGAATGCATATGTGAATGAGGTGTCTGGTAATTGGTTATAGAAATGAGTACATCTAACCTGTTTCAACCTTGCATGACTGATGTAACACAATGCTAAGCCAGGCAGGTTAACATTTAATTGCCAGGTTACAAAGCTGAGAAAATGCCAGGGAGAATTTCATTTTAGTTTGTTTGACAACTGTGTTCTTTTGTGGCTAGAAAACAAGCCATAGAAAACCACCACATTTTATGTGATGTATCAGACATAGGACTGTGTGATAGATCTTACACATGAACGTAGAAGTAAATTGTACTCATATTTATAGGTGACCTTAATTTAATTCTGCTGGCACATTCAACTTATATGCAGCATTTTAAAAAACATGCTAAATTCTGATACAATACCTAGTGAATATTGATCCTTCATGATCACAGAGAAGCAGTGTGTCATTGTTCTAGTTATAGAGAAGGGTAAAAAAAAAAACCCTCTAAGCCACTGTAAGACTCATAAAATAAATGTAATTGATTTTCTAGCAATAAAACATTGCCTTCCAAGGAACATAGAAGTCTATATCTTCTATCCAGCTTCTGGGTAATGGGTGTGTCCTTATACTATGTCACTGCTTCTCATGAGAGTTTGATTGATTGATGTGTTTTATTACAGAATGATTTCTCTACAACATCTGAAAGATGTCAGTACTGCATGAAGTCATATTGGGGAAACCTCTTTCAAAAGCCTTGGCAGCTGTTCCTTAAACTGGGGAATGTCCTACCTCTCAAATTCTTCTCCTAAATCAATACAGCTTCTTTTGGGGTAAGATACTACTCACCATAAGTAGAACTTCATGAACATGAGGAGGGCAGACAGAATTCAAAGAGGAGCAGTGTATTGTATTGAATATATATTAGATTTTATTTATATGGCATACCTGGGTGTTGGTCCCCAATGTCTATACTTACATTGTCTGTGATGTAACGTATTCTGAAGATGAAACTATGTTTTGAACATTTTTATCAAGGCTGTATTTTTGCCAATATCATTAATGAACAGTTATTTTGCTGCTGTTGGCAATGATGCAGCGCCACACATCAAAAATAACAAACTGGCCAGCCAGGCTACCAAAGAGATTTTACAAGACGAATTCTTTGTGCATTAGACTTTCTCTATACATACTAATATTAGGTATAGTAACAGGAAACAAGGCCAGAATGTATCAAAAAGCATAAATTATGACAGTGAAATACCTACATTGAAAACACAGTGTCCATAAAAGAGAATCTTCCTCTACTCCCAGATGAAAAAAGCCAAAACCTCTTAAGGCATGAGCAATGTCAGATAAATATGCACATGGTGTTCACTTAGTAATGCTGATGCATTCAAAAGAGGGGCTTTGATAACTTCTCTGATGGAAGACTCCTCCTGCCTAGTGGAAGAAACAAGACTACTCTGAAACACTGCTATGAAACAACAATCTAAAACACACAGTGGGGTTGTTTCTATGGCACTGTACTCCATACAAAGAAGCAAATACAGATGGGGAAGAGGTATCAAATAAGCCCTCTCCAAAACTGCACAACCTGAGATCATATTTTGTGCAGCACTGCATTACAATTGGAAATACAATGAGTAGGATAAGGAGGTTTTTACCACAAGGTGACCATTTCAAATCAAGTCCAACGTGGCAGACCATGACCCAGAATCACTATGATCTAAAAGTATTTGATATGAAATAATTTAGCAATTTCAATCTATAACCTAATGGATATTCATACATAAAACTTCTGTTCAACTGTCACTAACTAAATCCCTGCTATACTAATGCAGCAGCACAGATTGAAGCATGTGAAAAATTGCTCCTGGTGATGATCCCACTGGAAAAGTGTTTTTTTGATGGCCTAAAAGGCTGAAGCAACACAGATTATCAGGCAGTGTTCGAAAAGAAGAACTCTCACAAATTTAAGAGAAAGAGAAAAATTTTTTTAAAAAGATGGTCTTTGAGAGATTTTTAAAATCAAACTTCTATGAATCTTTACAGCAAAAGCACTATAAGAAATGATGAGCCTCAGGCTTTTCTGCAATGATCTTGCTTACAGTGTCTTTTATATTCATTGCATTCTGCTTTCACGTCAATGGCAAAGGAACAAGCAATGTACCATGTTTTATTGTGTCTCATTGTGCCAGCATTATGAAATATAAAAAAGCTGAATGAAAAGCATTATCAAACATATATTTGTGTTACAAATTCATGAGTTTGACAAAATATTGCAACCTGCAAGACTTAAACAGCTGCATGTAGCAAATGGAGTTTTAATTAAAAGAAAGTCAGAGGCTGAAAATGATGCTTGTAGATAAATGGTCGTAAGGGAGCACTTATTAATATCTTAACTCAAATCTTGATAAGGGACATGTTTCTTCACCTTTAGGATCCATTCACCTACTGAGAGTATATAATCTATGAAGTTGCCTGCAAGGCAGGTGGTCAGAATAATTTCCTTGACATGTTGTTCTTGCTTCCCCAAAAGAGAACACTGAAGGATTCATCGCCACAGGAATTAGCAGACTTTTTACACTGTGGGGCACTCAAACACATCAAGCCCTTAGGAAACCCTCTAAACGGGCTTCCTACCTACAAAGCTCTGACTCTAGAGCATAACTTGCTACCAAAGTCATGGAGCATGGACTGCTAGCTACAGAGAATCCAGCTTATGAAGCCTCATGCAGCTCTAAATAATTATTTTGGAACTAAATCAAAAGACTGGGACTCATTTTAAAGACAACCAACCAAAAAAGGGAAGAAAAGTTCATTAAGATAACCTATATCAGGAAATAAGAACATCCTGAGTATTCATCTGAGAAGTTCAGGGTTTTTTTTTCAGTCAGATGCTCATCCTATGCAATGTCATATGTTTAGCATTGCTTACAGACCTTATAAATGTTCATTAATGTCCTCTGATTAATTCCTACCCTTCCTCACTCAATTGGACTTCACAGCTTTGGGTTGGGAAGGTGTTCTATGGAGCTATACAGCAACATTTTTTATTAGAGAGAAGTATATCATTAATTGGTCCACTGAATCTTTTTGGTGGATAAAAGGTGATGGCATTTATAAACCTTTTTCCAATGATGCAAATTTTTTTTTTCCCACATGATGTAAGTAAAAAAAAAAAAAAGTTTGAAGGCAGTAGGAAAAAAAAAGCTACTTAATTAGCATTGGGAAAAAAACCTTCCTTATGAGCCAGAAAACACCTAAGAGATAAAGGCCTTGTGAGATAAAGAAACCATCAAATCATCACAGATGGGACTGATCACCCAGTTGCACAGATAGCTGTATAGACACTAGAGCCTTACTGCAAGAAAAGGCACAGTGCAGAGGTGATTCTTTAGATTGAGGCACTGCAGTTGGCTGGGTACTGCGGCAATGTTTTTTATGAGGGTACATACACATGAAATGAAACCATATTTTTTTAACACATTAATGGTAAACTGTATTTACCCATTTCTGCTGGTATTTCTCCCTCCTTCTCTTTGATCCCTTTGTTTTATACTCACTGTGTATTTGGTTTTTATTTAGCCAGTTTGCTGCTCCATTTTTTACCCTTTAGAACAGACAGTGAAACAAATCTAGAATTAAACCTGTAAACATTGTTCTTCTTTCCCTTTATGAATTAAAATACTCAAATCCATGCTAATCAAGTGGATTGTCAAGAACTCTGTCTATCCCATTCGTTGACACCAGACAGTTGCTTAGATATCCTGCTAAGCCAGGCACATCCACAGGCTCAGAGCTGGAGCAAGCCATGGGGCAAGATATAAGGGAGATTATCAAATCCTGCAATCTAGAGAAGACCTGGAGTGCAAGGTAAATGGAAGAGGAGTTGAGCTGTAAGGGACATGGTAGTACTGAAATAGTGGTCAGAAAAAAAAAAAAAACCACAACAAAACTATGCTTATCAGGAAGCAACTTTCAGGAGACATGGTAAACATGTAGGTAGCTTGGGACAAAGGTGGATAAGAGGTGCAAGGATAGAAAACATTTTGATCGGACTGTACCACAAGCAGTTGGCTTTTTCTTGGTTGACTGAAAAAAGTAAACTGATTTTATATATACCTGAAATACGGAAAATAGTGTAGTTAGAAGATACGCAAGTTAATGTTACATGAGCTAGTCTGGCTAATGAGAGCTGCATAGTCATGACAAAACAAGAGACCAGGAAGATTAATTTACCTTCATCTTGGCAAGTACTCCCAGTATCCAAGACAGTACACTTCAGTCTGCAGTGTAGACACTTTTCTGATGTTATTTTAATGAAGGATAGAAAATGGGATTGCTATTGAACTTACAGGCTGTAGTTAATTGTGCAGTGATGGATTCACCATCTTGCAGAAGCTGCAGTTCAGAATTAGACAAGTCTGTGTAAGTTTACATATCTATTCATGTTTCTGGTTTTTGTTTGGTTGTTTTTTTTTTTTAAATTCCATGTCTAACCAAATCTGTTCTTTCCAACAACTGCCAGATACTGCAACAATTCCCTGTTGCTCATGACATTTTTCCTTCCGCATCTTAGATGACACTGTGGCGTACCCATCAGAAAGCACTGATTCGCTCTCTCAGACTACGAGCATGTTACTAGAGGGAAAAAAACAAAGAATTACTTTTCAGTTGATGGTACCGGTTCTGAAAATCAGAGCAATTGTAAAGATGAGAGTTCAAATACAAGAAAGGACCTGAGTACATAACTTCAATAACACACCTCAAAAATCCTACTGAATTTATAATGATCTGTGCACCTAAGGTTTTCTTCCATTTAGTTTCCCTGTGTGATCTGATCCAGCAGGCAGACTGAGAGCCCACCTGATAGACGCTTAGGAGAGTGAGCTTCACAAGAGGTACAGTAACCATCCAAAAAAAACAGGAAAAGATGTTACATATGTACATATATATACACACATACATACACAAATGCATACGCATCAGTCAAATGACTAGTTATTTCTCCAGAAAAGAGTAGAAAATGTTTCTATATTTTACTTTATATTGTCATTAGGTTAAAGACAAAAAAAATCCACAAAAACACAAAGCACGTTTTAGTGTAGAATGCATGTCTCGTCTCCTAGTCAGCTCCAGAATACACTCTTCTCCTCTTTTCACTTTTCCTAGCCAATGAGTCTTAGCTGTTTTGGCATACAGGAGAGCTTCAAGGCTGAACAGGGCATAAAACCTAGGTCCTATCTCTTTGTGGGTGTCTGTGCGAACCACAAAGACTTTTTACAAAGGTAACCACAGCTTCGTGGTGCCAGCTGTGATATTAAAAAAGCGGTGAGCTTAGCTAAGCCTTTAAAAGAACTGATGTGAGCATTCAAATGCAGAAAAGGGCCTTAGATGCTAAATGTACCTTCAAACATATGCATTGAAGGGGATGCTTAAGTGACTCACTCAGAGCTGTGGATCTCATTCCAGAAACCACACATATGCAGTGACACTTGATTCCCATAGTGGACCAAACTGTCTTTTTGAACTGAAGAAGAGAGGTAAGGAAGGAGGAGGGGGAGGATTATTACTTTCAGGTCTTTTTGAGCAATGACACTTTTTGGCTTAAGGTATCACTAAGCAGAGAATACAAGAATAGAAAACCCAACCGCATAAATATTCACTCAGACTAATTAATTAGGCATCACAGTTGCATGGTGTTGGTATCAAATACTTTCTGTCATCAAATTTCAAAAGAACTTTTATCTTGTTTCTGTACAAGAATAAGGAAATGCAAAGAGCATAAATATTTCAAACTGCTTACAATTAAAACTTCATGTGTTTGGCATGAAACCACTCTAGCAAAGAAGTCCAACTGTGTATTGGTTATACTGCCAGTGTGTCCCCCTTTCATGTTAACAGCTGGGCAGTAAACATTGTGTGGCACTGCTTTACCACAGAAAATATTCTCAGCATGCTTGGGTTAGTAATGAAATCTTGTCATTTGTACTGCAGCATTAATATTAAAAGCGAAATGGGAAATGTTCATCAAGGTTCCCCCACCACCCACCTCCTTTTTTGTGTGTTTTTTAATTTTGGGAATAGCCAAATTCTGTGAAGGAAGCAGTAAAATGCCCCACCTGACTGATGGCATCAGAGTGATACTCTGCATGAGCAAAGGAATAAAGGGCTGAAATTACAGAGGGAATTAAATGATGTTGTAATGAAGATGCACTGTAATATGAAGGAGTCAGCCTGATGGAGCTCTCATTTAATTTAAACAGCACAGGACAAATTCTGCTCTCAATTACATCAACCCAATACTGATTAAATTAATAGGACAAAGCAGAACTTGACTCTTTATCCCTCTGGAAGCAATTGGAGTGGGAAAAAAAGCCAACAACCATGCAACATATTACGTTTGTTTTAAAATCAAATCTCAAGTGGCCTCAGAAGTCTTCGTGCCACTTAAATCACAGAATCACAGAATGTTAGGGATTGGAAGGGACCTCGAAAGATCATCTACTCCAATCCCCCTGCCGGAGCAGGATTAACTAGACCATATCACACAGGAACGCGTCCAGGTGGGTTTTGAATGTCTCCAGAGAAGGAGACTCCACAACCTCTCTGGGCAGCCTGTTCCAGTGTTCGGTCACCCTCACCGTAAAGAAGTTTTTCCTCATATTTAGGTGGAACCTCCTGTGTTCCAGCTTGCACCCATTGCCCCTTGTCCTGTCAAGGGATGTCACTGAGAAGAGCCTGGCTCCATCCTCATGACACTTGCCCTTTACATATTTATAAACATTAATGAGGTCACCCCTCAGTCTCCTCTTCTCTAAGCTAAAGAGACCCAGCTCCCTCAGCCTCTCCTCATAAGGGAGATGTTCCACTCCCTTAATCATCTTTGTGGCTCTGCGCTGGACTCTCTCTAGCAGTTCCCTGTTCTTCTTGAACTGATGGGCCCAGAACTGGACACAATATTCCAGATGCGGCCTCACCAGGGCAGAGTAGAGGGGGAGGAGAACCTCTCTTGACCTGCTAACCACACCCCTTCTAATACACCCCAGGATGCCATTGGCCTTCTTGGCCACAAGGGCACACTGCTGGTTCATGGTCATCCTGCTGTCCACTAGGACCCCCAGGTCCCTTTCCCCTACGCTGCTCTCCAACAGGTCTGTCCCCAACTTGTACTCATACATGGGGTTGTTCTTGCCCAGATGCAGGACTCTACACTTGCCCTTGTTATATTTCATTAAATTTCTCCCCGCCCAACTCTCCAGCCTGTCCAGGTCCCTCTGAATGGCTGCGCAGCCTTCCGGTGTGTCAGCCACTCCTCCCAGTTTGGTGTCGCTAGCGAACTTGCTGACAGTGCACTCTATTCCCTCATCCAAGTCATTAAGGAATATATTGAATAGTACTGGTCCCAGTACCGACCCTTGAGGGACTCCACTAGACACAGGCCTCCAACTGGACTCTGTCCCATTGACCACCACTCTCTGGCTTCTTTCCTTCAGCCAGTTCACAATCCACCTCACTACCCGATCATCCAGACCGCACTTCCTCAGTTTAGCTGCGAGGATGCTGTGGGAGACCGTGTCAAACGCTTTACTGAAATCGAGATAGACCACATCCACAGCTTTACCATCATCTATCCACCGGGTTATGTCCTCATAAAAGGCTATCAAGTTGGTAATGAAATGCCAATCCCTGCAGCAGGCTTTCTGGCTCTTGGAGCTGCTGGATTATCAGTTCTGGAACAAGGAGGACTGCATATCCTTCCACCTAAGTGACCACATGCACACACCCACGACCTGTTCCACTGTCCAGCAGCATCAATTGCAAATATGTTATTCACCCAAAATGAAGACTGGAATATTTTCATTGACCTCAGGGAAGGTGTTTTTCCAGTCTTTTTTTTTTTTCCACAGTGCATGAGCCAAATTTCCACCAAAGTCACATATGCAGCAAAATATAGCTCCATTTTCTTCATTGTCATAATAGTTAGGGATTCCTTAGTTACTAGTCTCATTTGGATTACAAAAACACCTCATTCTAGGCCTCTAGCCATACTTTCCATCTCCATCCTGCCATGCATTTCTTCTTTTGCAGCCTTTAAAACCAATCTCAATATTTATAGCAACTAGCTGCTAATACAATTGCATCCATCCACTCTTGCTTAAAGGCAGCCAGTGGACTAGCATTTTTTCTCCCATCCCTGTTCACTGTTAATTATAAAACTCCATTTCTATAGGCTAAATCATTCCTAATAGCATTGAGCCAAGGTCCATTCAATTTGCTGAGCTGCGTGCAGCCATTTTATTATTTTTACTAGTGCAATTATTTTCTTTCATCTACACAGTGAGCCAAGGTTAAGGTCAATGGTATACAATTTGCTTCTACTCCAGTTTAATAAGGTCAAATGCATAATGATGCTGTGGTATATTATCATAAATTCATTTTCCACAATAAAGTTAAACTGATTAGGATAATGCAGCATACCAGTTTTGCACACTTTGCTCATATCTACAATCAGTTTGTGCAGTCAAGTTACAAGTCTGGACTCTATTGTGGTCGTGTTCATATCCACCATTTATTCTCAGATAGCGAATCTAGACTTCAGTTATATGTTGCAAAGTATTTTCAGCGCAATCACAGCTTAACTCAAAAAGGAAGGTGTTACCATTTTATCACACCAAATCAACAGAATTAAGCAAACCATGGTACAACCACAGTACAACCACTACCTTAATCCAATGTAATTGCATTCCGTAATATCTTTGCGATTAAAAGAGTAATGATGTGGACTCTAGCTCTAAAGAAAGTATAGTTTTCCTTTAACATTTATTATGGAGTAGAAGAAATTTTATAGCATTAGCTTTTTTCTGGGAAACTGAAACTTAGCTGTTTCAGTAATTAAAATAAAATCAGCACCAATACCCTACAGTTTGAAAAGCAATACTTTAACAATATGTTCTTTTACTCTGAAGACAATATCCTGGACATGTGATTTGGAAATATATGGTATCATTAACTTGTATACACACAATACATTATGCTGTCACAGAAGTTGTCATGCTGAATGCAATGAATGCATGTGAACAAATATTAGACACCGAAGGCCGTTCACTGTCATTATCCATGATGAATTACCCACTGATGCTAAACTAATCAAATCATTACATTGGCTGAATATTCTTAACTCTTTCATTTTGCAATTAACACTGCCTTGTGTTTTGATACTGAGTGCTCTTTGAGAGTTCTAGTTTGTCTCTTGGAGAGTTTCCTTGTCCAATTCCTCTAAAAGGAGTTAAATGATTCAAAAAATATTTTATTAGTTGGTTTTTTTCATTGTTTTATGATAAATGTATACAAGGCCCCTAAGTTAACTCCTTTTATATTTTTGTATGGTTTTTATGGGATTACATGTTTGAGAATTGCTATAAATCTGTTCTGTGAGCTAGAGGTTTTCCTGAAATGGCATATAACAAAGGAGACTTTTCACACAGTTGTAAGGCACTTCACTATGTTTGAATACACATAACATAAAAATTAATTACATAATTGGGTTTTGAGCTACTGACATTTTACAAAGGATGATTCAGACTAACTCCATTTATATTTTAATTCTGGTGTGTATAATACTTTTTTTAAATGCATTAGAAAAGCACTGGTGTTATTGGTTCAGATTTACTAATGGGAACTTGAACTTGTTGATGCTTTCAAAAATGAATTCAGTTTTGTAAACATCTACAAACCTCTCTTCTACCTTCTGCTTAGTGGCCCAGCTTATAAACAATGCAGCAAATGGCCTTTTTGCAATATTAAATCCACAGATGGTAAAATAGCAATAGTGTAGGACAGGTTTGTGTAGACCATTTTCCTGGTGACAGCAAAGTTAGTGGGATTTGACTCCTCTCAGCCCATATTCCCTGAAGTCACTGTGGTATCAGAGACCTGGATCTCATGGAAATATCATAGGCTCAAAATACAAGTGCCAAAACCTCCTCAACTAGGAAAAAAAAGATGAAGTGCACAATTACACATGGTACTGTGTTACCTAATGGAAAAAACCTCTTCATCTTGTCCCTTAAATTACAGTAAACTTTGAGCTTCTTCAGTATACTGTTCAGAAATAAGCTCTGGCCTATGACAGACCTTCATCAATACCAGTGCTGAATCCATATTTAACCATAATATTTAGCCAATGTTAAGACACGAAAATTTTGTCTAATTCTGCTTTTTTGATCAGGAAACAAATTGCTAAAAATACTGATAACATTGCCTTTGCATTGTTTCCTGCAGTCTATGGACAAACCTCTTGGATTTTTAGAAAGATGTCTATTTGAGCTGGATAAATACAATTTTCAGGAAAAAAAAAAAATCAGACAATATATTCTTTAAAAAATATAACAGTTGCTTGGGAGACAACTATGTTCATTAGCTTTTCAGCATTTTAATATTAATACTTAAGACATTAAAATACTAAACGCCATGGGCTTCATGTGAAAAGTCAAACTGCTTCATTAGGAAAATAGAATAACCTGATTTTTCAGAACTTTTGGGAGAATTAAGATTCAGAGTGCGCAATCACACAAAATAAACCACAATGAATAAACATTTTCTATCTTACTGTATTGGAGGGATATTTTTCCAACAAATGTTCATCCAGCTTTAATACACCGTTCTTTGATTTTTGACTCTTGGGGGCTTGCAGTGCATTTTTTTTTTTTCCTTTCAAATTCTTCTTAGAAAATATCAAATCATGTGAAGGAATACTCCCCACCCCAATTCAGAGGAAACCTCCAGGCTTTCAGCGTATCTAGTGCAGTTTCACAAAAACAAAAGGCTAGAAAATATTCCGCTTGAGTAGCCATGCAAGGAAAACAGAACATGGTTGCAGACTATTTATATGAAGTTTTTCTCAAAAGTTTATGTTATTTCAGAGTAGATTTTCAGCCTTTTTTTAGGTTAGTGTCTGCAAGAAATCCTTATATACCTATAAGAAACAAAAAGCTGGAGTTGCTGATACAGCTAAAGGATATTCTATATATTTAGATTCTGCCTAACTTGCTCCTTTAGGCTTCCTTAGCCGGAATGTTAATACCACTAAGAAGAGGGTAATGAATGTTTTTGTACTTGTTCTAAACAATAAAGCAGAGGAACTGAAAAGACTTAAAACAGTAGAGAATCCTTATGACATCTGGAAAACAAGTACGCACCAAACTGGCTACCCTTTTCCACCTCACCCCATTTGAAGAGAAATATCTGGACTTGGAAGGGCCTAAAGGCCTAGAAAGGGCCTCCTCTTTTTGAACTAAGCTACAGATTGCCAAACTCCTTTCACATTGGTTCATCAGCATATGGCATCACCACACTGCTTGTCTTTATACTCCATAGTTTAGACAAGAAATGTGTGTGTTTCCAGGGTGAGAAAAGATGAAATAATCATCAGAAGAGTCTGAATCAGCAGAAGATACCTAAGGTTATCTGGGCTACAGAAGCCCAGAAGGAGGTTTATGCCAACCTTGATGATCTTTCCTTTGGATAGATCCTGGATCTTTCAGCATGCAGCAATAACAAGCAAATTTGGGCTGGACTGCAATACACAGGAGCACAGAGAGAATAAAGTGCAATGATTCTTTTTAAAAATCTTACCAAATAATTATTGTCCAAATGCCCTTGCCAAACAGAGAGAAAAGAAACCACAACTGATGTCAGGGTTTGGTAATAACATACAAGTAGATCTGACAGGACCAACTCCACCTTTAGCTAATGGTTAGCTTTCTGCCACAGATTCAGCAGATTCTTATGTTCTGCTTACTGTTACTTAACTAACCGTAATTCAGAAGATCTCTAGTTGCATGATAAATTATAACACTTTCAAAAGGAAATGCATTAGCAGATAGCAGTATAATAGATAAAAATATGACAGGGACATAGTGTAATTTTCTCAAGACATCATACTGTCTTAAATCAGATCTTCTATTCTCCTTTCCCAGAAGACTCTTAAACAATTTGATAATTATTTTCTTCCCAGAAGCATATGGTAATACTGGTTGCTAATATAGCTTTGGTCATATTTGTGGGAAATTAACATAATAATTACAAGAATTGTCTTAGAGAAACAATGCTGCTAATTGTCACGGTTGTGTTTCTTCTGCTTTTATTGAAATGATAAACAAATGGTAAATAAATGGCACAGAAAATGTGCTACTGAATGCAAAGTATTTTTAAGGTAAGCCTGGAGAAATTAGAGACAATCAAGAACAGAAGTGAATAAAGAGGTGTTCTCAACAGACATAATGTTGCAAAGTTTGATGGTGACGCTCAAAGATACAAGGCCGAGACCAGATCCTTTAGTTGACTTTTATGGAAAGGCAAAAAAGGAAAGAGGCTCTAAAATCTATCTGCGAAGCATTTTAATCCAGGTAGCATTCCACACAAGGCTGGGTGGCAAACAGCCAGCGGGAAGGTAGCTGTGGACCACATGTGGAGGCTGCCTGCACGAGCGACTCACACTGGGAAGCACTGGAAGCTGTGGGTGTGCAGCAGAGCAGAGAAAACTGCAGTTCACAAACTTCAGGAGCCCTCTTGAGGTATCCATCTAAACATGTTAACATTCCTCAGGCAAAGGTACAGGTTTCTACAAGCACATCTTCTTTGCC
Source organism: Nyctibius grandis (assembly GCF_013368605.1). NCBI lineage: Eukaryota > Metazoa > Chordata > Aves > Nyctibiiformes > Nyctibiidae > Nyctibius > Nyctibius grandis. Next base: position 12,124,399 of record NC_090670.1, read on the forward strand.
AGGGATATACTGTGGCCAGCAAAAGAGCTCTTTCAACAGAGCTGCTCCAAAGTTGTGTCAGTATAACAGAGCAATGTCATGTTTTTCTTCCCTCTCATCCCTTTCTCTGATTATTTCCCAGCAGGGGCCACGGTGCAGTTTAGTTTTTTCTTGGCAGAGACCACATTCAAAAAAGCACACCATGTTCACAATTAGTGTACTTGTAGGATTTCAGAGCGGGACATTTTCTTGTGACAAATCACTGTAGCATGGCACAGAGAAGAGGTTCCCCCTGAGCTGAGGGTGCCGTGCAGAGCGCTGCACTTCACTGGAGGTGTGAATGCTGGAGGGATGTTTATACAGGAGTGCCTTCTAAATGGTATACAAAATGCAGACAGGAGGCTACAGTTCAGTGTATTTCAGCATATCTAAAGCATACAGATATAAAAGGGTCTTTGAATGTGATTCCTTCACAGGAAAAAAATGCCTTTCTTTAATAGGAAATTCAGAGATTTTTCTTGGATTATGCTATAATTTTCCTTAAAGCTATTTTTCTTTATGACTATTCCCTCTGAGCAAACATGACTCAGGGAAAACCCTGCTGGCCTTGTACAAAAGTTACTGATGTCACTAGCATTAAAGCTATGAGCAAAACGTGTAGGATTGAGCCTACTGTCAACTGGAGTTAAGTGCCATCCACTAAAGGGATTTATTTTTTTGTACCAATTTTTAATGCAAGATAATGAATACTCTAATTATAAGATTTTTTTTACACTTGGTTTTATGTACACTGTCATAAAAATTGGCAGACACAAATGGAAGAAATCACTGCCAATAATATACTTTACAAAAGATCATTCTGTTCTTTACCATTGTAATAGAGGATTGACCTTTTTTTTTAAAAAAAAATGCCTCCCACATGTAATTTTTTACCTTTTCTGGAGCAGAACTTATCAATACTGAATTTCATATGAACTGAATGCTCTAATGTTGTTGTCCCATATGTTCTCAACTTCCAATTATCTTTGTGTGTGTTATGGCAAAATTAATTGATACCTATACATTTCCTCTGTCTTAATTTTATCATAATAACTTACTTATCTTTAAGCTAATTACTTATTGCTAGCATATGATACATCTACAAACAAGAAAGAAAGAAAAAAAAAGAAATGCACAGACGGGCAGGCTGGTTATGAATTGGTTACTACAATTACTAGTGGCGGCCTGGAGTTCAACAGCAGTTAATTCCTTTTTGACTAGGCTAGTCTGCACAGTTTACTACATGGCCAGGCACCTACACTTAGCTTGCAGGCCAGTTATTTTCAGCTTACATAACACTACAAAACCTGTATTCTCTTCTCATACTTTCTATACTTCATGGTTCAATGGAATAGAGTTTGGTGGTTCTTGGCTATTGCTCCTAATTGTACTGTGAGCTGGATGCTCTCCAGCAGGAATTAAGTGCCTGCATATGACTGAGGAATGGGACCTTTCCTGCATGTAGAAAAGATGTATGCCTAATTTCAAGTAAGCTATTGTAATCAAAGTGGTTATGGAAATAACCTAGAATGCATTTAAATTGCAATGAAACTGCATTTTTAAAGAGAAAATTTCTTATTAAAAAAAAAAAAGACCAACTCCAAAAACTGAGATCATATGTCGATTCCAACAAGCACAATCACTTTAAGTAGCTCCTCCATGAATGACATTGCTTGCAGGGTCATTTAAAAAAGAGTAAATGGAGGCAGAAGATAACAAAAATTAAAATCTGGGCCTCATATCATTCTCTAAAAGTCATCCATAGTTTGTTTTAAGGATCAGTAGTAAGAAAACTTTCCATTCAAAACTCTTCTCTAGAAGAAAGAAAATTAAAAAATAGATACGACTTTTATAGGTCTGCTATTTGCCATAGAAGTTCTGATTAAAGCTGAGTAAATCCACAGGGTGAAGGAGCCTCCTTTTCTAAATAGCATAAACTAAATCTTACAGGCCTACAGAGAACCTGGTCAACCTTAAGCAAAGCAACAAGCACGCAGCGCTTATGGGGAGGGAGCACCAGCTGCACACATACAGCTGTTCCTCACTGCCAAACAGGTGTTTCCACTTCTATTTGCTGGTTGACATTTGCTTCCCTCTGTTTTTACTCTCTTCCTCACTTACGAAACATTACCCTTGCAGTACATGTTTGATAGGCCACAGGGGGACTATCTGACAAAGAGCAGATTTATGTTTGGTGGAGAGGGGAATGCTGGCCAGCGTGTGTGCAGGTACTTTGCACAGGCTGCAGCAGAAAAGGCTGAAGCATCCCAGCTTGTGCTTATAAGCATATACTCCATGTGGCATTGGAGATGCCAACTGTGCATTGATGGAGCAGCCCCACGGAGCTGCCGGAACGGTGCTTTTGTCAGTGACCAACAACTCTCCTCCCCATCTAACATCCTGCCCAGAATCTCATTGTTAATGCACTTGCCTGGGACTCTGGACTGGCCTTAACAAGGCATTAACATTTTCTGTGGGGGCCAGAGTAAGAGTTTGTGGCCACTTGCACAAAGCTGTTAAGTATCTAAAGGTACAACTCAACACCAAGTGATTTTGTGAAAAATGTCAAGTCATATGAGCCCAAAACTCAAAATCACGGAAATCAGAGTACCTCCTCTTCTTAGCTACACTGGAAGCTAAGCTAAGCTACACTGGATACCTAGACCTATCACAGACTGACATGTAGAGGAAAGAGATTTGCATTTATTTGTAAGTCACAGACTACATTATCAAGAAGACATGATCTCCCTAATTGTGCTGAGTAAAACCTAGCACAGTAACAATGCTAAACCGTATAAAACCACTAGTTCAGAGAACAGTGGCGAATGAAGACATGAGCTATCAGCAGGCATTATGCTCTCTTGCATATTTCCAAAAAATACTCAGGATACGAATACTGTTAACTGATATTCTTGTTTAATGCACTGGCATGGGATGAGGTTTGTTTGTAGGACACATCATCTCTCCCATGCTGCACTCATCCCCTGAATACTTTCTAGCCAGACACATGCTGCAGTGTCAAACATTGCACCTACTCAATCTCTTTGTTTTACTTTCTGCCCCACAGCTCTGTGAAGGCTAAGCTGCCAAACGTATGTTTTTCACTCTTAATCCATTTATTTTCCCCCTCATACGGCTTGAGGTTTTGGCAACACTTCATGTCACTGTCATTATTCAGGGCCTAATCCAAAGAAACCAGCTGATGTGGAGCCTTGTGGCTTTGCTTGTTCTTAATCTACGCGTAAGAATACCATGTGCAAGCCTTGCATGGCCATCTCCTCCTCAGATCATCTCAAAAGCTTACTGAAGTGTGACTTGCCTTTTCTGAGACCTTGTGGGATGTCTTTAATTAGTCTCTGCTTTTCCAAATGCTGTTCTGTTATTTTCACAGTGTTTATACAATCACGAGCAACACTGTGCATGACTTTTCAGCTAGGTTTCAAAATTAGTGAGTATAATTTTTATCCTTAGGAATGTCAATAACAAATAATTGCTTTACTCCATGTCCGCAGTCTACAGTCGAGACAGCAATCTGCTGCTAATGCAATGTGTGACCATTGTGGACTCCTGTTTATGTTTCAGGCACTCAGGAATAATGTGTAATGAGGAATATTGGTAAGCAGTTCCAAACTCATCCCCTTTTTCCTCTTTTGATTTCTTTGATATGAGGAAGAATCTGCATGTTTTAGCAAAGACATTTGTAAAAATGTTTAATTACTCTGTTATCACCACATATTTTCTATGTAGGAAGTGACATGCCCCAGTCTGAATAACCTCAGTGGGAGGACTGGTAGAGGCACTAAAGAAAGCAGTACTGTGCCCAGCATCTACACCAGAGACAAAATGTGAGTTCAGAGAGATATTTCTCATGGCAGCTGAGAGATATTTCCTATTCTGAAGCTTCACAAAGATATGCCAGTCCATGGTACTTGCCCGTGTTCTCTCTCATTTTCATAAGCTTTTCTATTTTAAGTGGGATAGAAATTAATTTGATAAGTTCTGGATTTTACTCTACTCCTTACATTACAAGATATGTTTTCATTCTAAAATAGAGAAAAATTGACATTTGAGGTGTCTGAGGAAAAATAACTGGAAAAATTTACCCTTTGTAGACTTTGATCCATTTCCAAGTAGGGAGCATGACATCCCATTGTATTGTATAAGCCAGGCTTCTTAGTGAGACTGTAGCTTTTTATGATAAAGCAATGCCTCTTTTCTGTCTAAAACCCCAGTTGTGGGGTCCTGAGTTACAACCCTCATAATGCATAAGCTAAGAAAATGCAGCATACATTTGTTTTGAATCACTTTAAAAGCGTCTTGTGTCATTTTGCTATAATGAATCTTTTCAATTTAGGTTGAATCACTGGAGAACACTTTCCTAATACTGACATTTTTCAGGAAAAAGCTTTTTTCTTTTAATGAGACACAGTTACCTAACAAGCTCAACCCAATAACATATTCTTGTGCAGGTAAAGAACACAGCCATCTGGATTCACACACGTAATAAGATCAATACCACAGCTTTTAAACAGAAGTAAATTTACACTTTGACCTTTCTATTCACAGGTTGTGGTTTTCTGGCTTTTTTTTTTTAATATGGAATGGAACAAAATGGAAAATGAAAAGGAAAGAAATACTAGTTTCATGTTGATGACATAAATGTCCTTTTAATCAAATAATTATAAGCATATCAAAGATAGGCTTGACACACTGTTCTTTGTTAACAGCACAATACAAATTCAATAGAATTCATTTATATAGTAATGATGGATATATTAAAATATATATATATTTATTAAGTTCTATTCTCATAGAGAAAGGCAAAAGTTCTTAATCAGATCACTACTGAAGGCGGAAGACAACACAAAATGGTAGTTCTTAACTTCTTATGGTCTAGCTATGAAAAATAAAGCTCTTCTGCAGAAAGTGGGCAAGTAGAACAGTTTTTAATTATACTTTGATTGAAATATTCAAAGTCAGGTGGTTGAAATTAGTTTTATGCACTTCTCTAGGGACCTAAATAAAGGCTTTTTAAAAACAAAATGCTGGGAACCTATAATTTTCACACGCTCCAATCAAATCTGAGAAACCTTAGCATTTTGGGGTGCTAAGCATCTTATTTAGATTCCTTAAACACACAGATTGTTTCCATTGTTCATCTGGGCACTTAACTTTGGATTCTTACCTTTCATCTTAATGTTTTTGGTAGGTTCTGGCACTTCTACTAAGCCCCTTATTGAGTTCAATAACACAAGATATTTTTGCCTGCTAGTTTAAAGGTCATAACCCACCTAATGTGAATAATAAATAGATGCAGTCACCTTCTACTGACATAAAACTTGTAAATATGCAGTGTCAGCTTCTGTCATCGCACAATGAGTTAGATGACTCTTTTGACTTCAGTGCATGAATGACTATGACCTAATCAGATGATTAGTACAATAGGTACAGCAGCCAATGAATTGGCTGCAACATAGCTGTAATAAGTAGTAGTTCAGAAGTGGCACTTCTGAACCTGTGGTAAGGAATAATCAAGTAATGTCATTACCAGCATGAAGTTTGAATTTCTCATTCAGCAACACATTTCATGAGGAAATTAACATTCTTAATATAGTTTGGGGCAACCTTTAGGCAAACAAAGGCCTATTAGTGCCTACAAGTTTTTTCCAGCAACAGAGACATCTACAGAAGTGAATCTGAAAAGGGCCTTGAAATGTCCTCTAAGTCAGGCCTCTGCTCCTCAGGCAGCATCAGCTGTGAATGTCCTTGCTAGGAGATACTGTTTAAGCTGTTTTTTTTTTTAAAGACCGATGGTGGAGATTCCAGTCTCTTATTCCAGCCCTAATAATCAGAAATCTTTTCTTACTAATACAAAAATCCTTGTTGCAGCTGAAATTCAGCTCTCCTTGTCCTATCCTAGTGGACATGAAAAGCAGTGTTACTATACCGCTCCTGTAATGTCCTGCAGAAAAATCTGCCATCCTCCATAAATTTTTTTATTTATTAAAGCAAACCAATGTTTTGTCAACAGTCTATATCATCAACTAACTACCTTCTAGATTCTGGACCATCTGGCTATATCTTTCTTGAAGCGGATAGTGTTTGACAGTCCAGAAACACTGCCTTAGCCAAGACGGAAAATATGTATGGATTTTCTGCATATCCCAAAATATATCTCGTGACATTAGCTTTTTTTCCCGACAACGCAACTTCATTGAATTTAAGTAATATCCTTTAGAATATCACTTGGTAGTTAAACGCCATCACTATAAGCACAGTTTCCACGACTTGCCTTGTAAAGCTCTTGGATAGTTATGCCTGTCATCTCATTTACACCTTTGACATTCTGGCCTCCAATCATTGACATATTCAAGATGACATTCAGGTAACTGTGTCAAGAAAATACAATTTCCTGCATAATTTTCAACACCTTCTCATTTTACTTTGAGAAGACAGGTTACACAGAGGTGCAGAAGAAAACCAAATTAGGATTGCGAATGCAGGGATGAAAGACAACATGAGGAATTAAAAGGTTAATTACAGCTAGGGAGAGGGCACCCAGAAAGCTGGGGAAGGAAAAGGAAGCATTGAATGAACACAACCATAAACAAATAGAGCCATGAAGCTTATAAACTTCTGCATTCCTAGTATACAAAGCAAACTAGGTCAGAATTTGATTCAGTTTAGGTTCAGATAATATGAAGACTTGATCTCCATCTAGGTCTGCTCTACACTATAGTTTGCTTGTACTGGTTCTACCTCCAATCTGCTACAGAGAAAAGAATTCAAAAGGTGTCTCCGAGTACCAAATCTATTTTAAAACTCATTATATTAGAGCTCAAATGCATGATTTTCTGGGCTTAAAACCAATATAAACATAGATGAATTTGCCTTTTGGGTCACCAGTATTGTAAATCCACGCTTTTTGGAAGATTCTCTGGGGCTGTTAACAGTCATCTTAACACTGTTTGAATTAACACCAAGCACTAGATTAGCATGGGAAGGCAGCAAAGTCCGGAGACTATACCCACCCGGCTTAAAACAGTATAGCACTGGGCCCTTAGTGTCCTGAACCCAGTTCTGAGCAGCCAGCTAAGAAACCAGGAGCAAGCACTCTCCAGATACATCTGTAAGCCTCATTCCTATCTCTGAAATCCTTCCTGAGCATTTGCAATATAATTATCATGGCAACGAGAAGTATTTTTACCTTATAACTCTGGTGGTGCGAACAAGCCCTTCACATTTTGTGCTCATTTTAACAATGTTGCCAGTAACCTTCAATAAAGAAATGACCTTATATTGTATGGTACATGTTATTCCTTGTTTGTTTAGTCATAAACCTTTTGGTCCTGGCTTGTCCTTGGAAAGCAAACAAAGGAAATAGAATCTCAGCTCCCAAGTGTTTTGTTGGAACTACAGTAACATGATTTTAAAAGTTTACCTACCAAGATAAGTCACGAAGAAGTGAATAATAAGGGTTTTGATGAATCATTAAATGAAACCTTTGATCTAAGTTAATAACGTGTTTATAGTCCAGTATTTACACAGAGTGACACTGGATGTAATCAGAGCTCTGTAGGTTATACTGGAGTCATTTTTACTTTAAAATTATATTACATGTAAATTTCTTACACAGGGATCAAAACAGAATGAGTCAGCAGGTCGCTAACCATTTCCCCTTGGATTATGGGGGCTTCACTCTGCTCCCCGTCCTTGTCCTCCAGCTCACAAGGCTGGGTACCCGAAGAACAACTGGTCTGATTACTAAAGACTGAGTCAAAGAAGGCCTTAAGCACCTCAGCCTTTTCCTCATCCTTTGTCACTGTGTTTCCCCCTACATCCAATAAAGGATGGAGATTCTCCTTAGCCCTTCTTTTGTTGCTAATGTATTTATAGAAACATTTTTTGTTATCTTTTACAGCAGTAGCCAGATTAAGTTCTAGTTGAGCTTTGGCCCTTCTAATCTTCTCCCTGCATAACCTCACATCTTTGTAGTCCTCCTGAGTTGCCTTGCCCCTTCTGCCAAACATCATAAACTCTCCTTTTTTTTTTCCTGAGTTCCAGGATGAATGAATACTTTGGGTATTGGCAAATGGAAATTTTGTACCTATGTAGTTAGTACCAGTTCTGCACATGTAACAGAGACCCGTCTGTGATCTGCCCCAGGTTTATGCCATTTTTGTTCCTTGGTTCTGCAGCTCTGTTTCTAAGTAGCAAGCTGCTGTGCTATTTTTCAAGCACTCGACAGCCTGCCTGGCGAAATGCGCAAGAATAATTGTAGTGCATTAGACCAAAGGCCTGCCTAACTTAGTAGCTGATACACAGCTAAAATTGACAGGAAAAGAGACATTCAGTTGAATGGTTCTAACTGAATTCAATCAGATTATATCTGCATTTTTCATCTTGTACCCCGCAGGATGCTTCTTTCAGCATTAAGTAATGCTGCTTTCAGCACTAAATAATCTACTACAGGATGACTGCCAATACTTATGAGAAAGTCTGTGTTTTTTGGTACTTTCTATGCTCTTCCATACTTCTGACCACTAGATGTACCCATGTTCAAATCACTGCTAAGGAGTGTAATAGAAGTTTTTGCTATTCGTTGCCAGCCTAGCTGCTATTATCAAGAACAAAATAACCCTGCTCATTCCACATCCAAAGAGTTTTGGATGAAGCCATATATTATGAACACAAATTTGCATAAAGGCAGTGGCAAGAGGACTTCTTCTTTAACTACTTTGAGCAGGCAGAGTTGCTGGTTTGCCACTGACTGCAGCTAACCCAAGGAACAGGAGCAGGACAGTGCCAGAACTGCAGAATAATCCTCAGAACATTCAAGAACAGATTCCAATGTATAAATACTCTGGGAACCTTTTTAAACTTTCACCTTTTTCCACTGAGTATCGAGAAAGTGCCTTGCTCCAAATCTTAGTAATTTAGGTGCATTAATGCTTAATTTATGTGTCACAGAGTCTGAATAAAGGCCTCCTGTCCAACTCTGAGTGCCCTGCCTTCTGGTTTCGTAGACTTTAATGAGAATTTTGAGGTTATAAGGTATGAAAATGAGGCCTTTAGCTGGAGAACTAACAAAGAAAACCCTTACAGATCGTGATGCTGAGATTTCTACATTGTAGTAACAAATCTGAAGATACCAAATAACCATTTCAGTCTCAGAAAACTTGAATAGCATACACTGTGTGATTCAGAGGTGACAAGGCTAGAGATACGCCTCCTGAGTACAGGTATCCTGCATGTAGCTGCAGACAGCAACTTTGTGACGTTGGGCAAACCGGGTGTCAGATAAAATAACCAAATATAGAACATCAAAATGCATATGATCTGAATAATACTGTAATGCTTTCTCTAGGGTTCTTACATCCAACAGTGGCATATAAATCCTATTTTGTCAAAATTAAAGTGGATTTTTGACTGGATAGATTGCAGCAAATGCTTTTTTAAATGTATGGTTTTTAAGAGCAAAGATTAACAATAAACCCCAATAACTCTAGCAAAAGCTGTTACTGCTTTCACGCTGTTTGATTTCTGCATATGCACGTTAACTGACACAGGGGGACTTCAGCGTGTAACTCCTGTTACAGTTCTGGGAGTTACCTATGACAGACTCTGCGATGTGACTGTAACTGGGAGGGTTTATGTCTTTGAAATAGTTCCATTTTGGTAGGAAGAAAAATACTGTGCTACTTGAACAGAAGACCATCTCAAAGTAAAATTGCTCAGACTAGTTCCACTTCACACTGCTAGTTAATATGAAAGGCTGAAAACTTCTTAATTTTTCTTTTTTTTAATGACCCATTTTTTTGATGGGAATCCTTCCCAACACACTGCTGCAGGTCTGAATTAATAAGTGAACAGAAGAAAATGAATTTTAATATCTGGATTGAATCAGTGTGTTAATACTTTTTTATTTAGTGCTGAGCTGCACATTATTTAGCACTGCAACTTAAAGTTTATCCAATAAGACAGTGGACCGAAATGCAGAGAGAGCTGTATGCACGTTAAAAATGATCCAGAAAAATAAAGGATCCAAAAAACGGCAAAAAATAATTGGGAAAGAATTTTGCATGAGTAGAGAAATAGAGACACAGGTTCTTCCTAGTGTGTCTTTGTTCTTCCCAAGCCTGAAGAAAATCTTTTTCCAGAATCACAGTACAAAAAGGGCCCTTTACTTATGGATGAAATCCAGAAGGAATGTAGGTACTGGAGAGGGAGCAGTTCTATGTCAGTTATTTTGCATGGCACTGAAATGCAGCAAAATGTATCAATGGTAGTTTTTTAACTGATATTTGCTGTGTTGCTATACTACTTCATCTTTCCACACTGACAGAAAATCGACACGGCTGGGGTAACAGAGAGAATGGTAGGTCCTGAGGGAATTTTCAGGTAGCAGCCCTGAATCAATGCCCATATGAGTTCTTCCTCATTTGCTGTTGGAACAGGCCTAGAACAACTGAGAGATGAAACAATACCACTTTCAGAACTGACCCAGGACTACTTTTGAGTCTAAGTAAACTTTAACTACATATATATAGCAACTCTACTATGAATTTGTTGAACTAGGAAGGGGTAAGATGCAACAAACAGGATGCAGTAGGTCAGAGCAATCAGTACAGCTAAATCATTTTTTTTCATTACAAGGGATTAGCACCATGTCTGTCATCAGATACTATGTCTGAACTAAAGGACAGGATATTATTAAAATGTTCTAACATAAAAGATTGTCTGATCATATTCCAAATTTAATCTGCATCCATCTGTATGTTCTATACATCTCTCTCATCCTACAGCTCTCTGTGGAGTTTCTGTATGGATGAAGGAATAATGCTACTGCTATTTAAGCTCATTCAGTCTCCACTGATTTACATAGATCTTTCTTGTGAGAGCAAAGAATATTATGTACATTCCCAAACTATACAGCATGATAAATTTTTAGTTTGGATTTTTCACATCCTGTAGTATTAATCTAACAGGAGGAAGACAATAAAAGCACTACCTGTGTGACTGAGTTTTATACAATTATTCATGAAATGAATTTAATTTTAACAATTACTTTCTTGAAATTGCTAATAGAAGTCTATAGCAGAAAAATAAAATTCCATGGAACGAATCAAAAACTTAAAGGAAATCTTTTCATTTTCCCAAGGAACACTTAAGAGCAGATTTTTTAATGGGGAATTTTTATGAGAAAGAACATTTAATAAGGACTACAGCTTGCTGAAAAATTATAAATGGCAATCAAACTCCTTTTGTCTGATTACATATAAAGCAAAGTCTTAGTTATGTTCTCTGGAGTAAAAACTATGCAAAACCTAGATCAAGACAATTTTCTTCCACAATCTTCCTAAAACAATAAAGTTTCCTTTAAAACAGAGTGAAAAGCCACACAAAATCATAACTTCGTTCCAAACTTCTAGCCCTTGTCTTTTCTTCCCCTCTTTCGTACTAGTGAATAAGATTTATTCTACTGCCTGTGTAGAAATACTAGAGAGAAAATACTAAGATTGAATGTCCCAGAACCTGTAAAGTAGTCACAGGGTGCAGCAGCATTTACTGTCTTATCTTGAAAGATGCTAAATTTGTGTAAACACCACACGTTGAAAAACTATATTCTGATATTAGAGACTCAAATGTCCTCCTACAGTAAACAACATCCTTTCCCACCAAGGCGAAATACTCCTGTTTTCTCTAGTGAACTTCATGTATCTTCCCCGTAATAATTATCCCTACAACAAGAATAATTCTTTGTTTCACAAGAACTCTGTTGCAGCCCATGTTAGATTAGGAAGTTAATTCATCTTTTCCTGTACATAACTGTGCAATTTGTTATTTACCCATTCTTAATTTACTCCTGTGGACTATTTGTTCATCTGGATGTCATGCTTTCAGTTCATGAGTACAAATGCAAAGGACATTACACAAATGTAATAGTCAGTAGCATATAGTCCTTTCACATTTAGCAGGTACCAGTTCTCTTTGCCCTTCAACTTTCTTTCCTTAGTGAAATAAGATCTATTCTTTATTTACAACACAAAGTTTTCACCTAGGTATTTGTTTCAAATACAGATTGCCCTCCTTAACTCGATCCAAATTTTCCAGCTACTAAGGAACTGGAAAAGAGCCTAATTTTTAATGATTTTTATTGGAGAATTTAGTTGAAAACCTCAAATACTGAGGAGGAAGAATGAGAAGGGAACACGAAGTGAATCTCTTCTGTGCTTTTCTTGGTGGTTCCCATGCTTATCTCTACAACGAGTTCCCAAGCTTTTCCCAAAGCTGAAGTTAAACTAATGAATCTCTTAACTTTCTGTTGTGTTTGCTGCTTCACTTTCTCGCATATTACAACTGCTGTGGCCTCCTTCTAGTCTTTAGGGCATTTCTCTTCTGTATTAACAAATCTCATAAAACTGTCCATTGCCATTTTTATTTCACCTGTTCCTACCTTTAGTTCTTTTACAATTGAACAGTACCATTTTCTTTGTTCCCACTGCTTAGATTTTTTTCCTAGCACTTTTTTTGAGCTTTATATCAATTTAAGAACCATTTCAAATATTATTTTTATGATCCTTAATTCCCGCCTCCCTCTCAGTACATATCTCACTTCTGATTTAATCCTATTAATGCCAACAGAAAACCCATACAGTACTTGTCATTTCAGATTATTAGAATTAAATCACTTCTAAGTGCATTAAGTGCAACCCAAGTAGATACTACATGGAAAAAGAAACATTCTTTTTTATACACAAATAAACAGAAAAACAGAACAATAGGTTTAGATCAGGCTATAAACAAGGAGGTAGTATATACTGACAGTTCAGAAACATATACTACAGATGAATACATGAAGTAGGTTCTTCCATAACATTCTAAAAGACTAATTTTCTTTTTTTATAGTGACAGCATGCCTATTATTTTCATTACTATTCCCCCCCTCTCTCTTTGTTCAAAGAGCCTTTCAGTAAATTCTGATATTAAGAGGTGGGGAGAGGAATGAACCGATTGCCAACAGAGAAAGTATTTTATCCAATTAACAAACCAACTATATTTTCAGGCTACCCAGAGTCATTTCCTTCCACAATGTAAATAGCGCCATTCTCAGCACACAATGCTCATCGATGCAGAATGCACTCTAGGAAGCGATAAATGGCCCCGTAGTTGCTTTAACACTGAAAATGCAGCTGAGTGATTTAATAAAATCAATAGTAATTTACTGCAAGTGTGTGTCAGTGCTATGAACATTATTCTTTTTGCATAAGCGAGAAAAGTGAGAACAAATCCTAAGGAAAAAAAAATCAGCATTTGATTACCTGAAGAGATTTTACAAAAGCTCTTGGGATTTTTATTGGAATGCTCATGAGTTTGTCACTATTAATGTATTATCAAGAAGAGTTTTCCAGTGTATTTATTGTGAGAAGGGGCTGTCCATATGGGCCCACTGATCCTAGTGTTCCACATGCATTCATCAAGCGTAGTTGGAATCATTTAGCTCTTGACCTGATCTGCTTCAGTCCTAACGCTGGACATGGACTCCAGCTGCATGTCTTGGTTACTGATACGTGAATGTGGTTTTGCTATGTAACACAGTTTGAATCTCCTGTATCCATACATTCAAAGCAGCTGCACTTCAATGCCCGAGTTTGCTTGCCAGGAGATCAAGTTAGCTACTCCAGATTCAAGCTAAGCATGAACCAGCAAGGTGTCAATCAAGAAATTTGTACACTATAACTGTGTAGATGTACTGCCTGTGTCTGTTGGCTTCCCAAACCCCAATACCTGGAGTATAGCTTGAGTGATATTGAGAAAGTCCATACTAATCCTGAACTGGGTGATATGACCAAAATCCCAGAAAAGGGTGAGAAGTAGGTATATAAGCCAGCTTCCCCTCCCATACCTACTGTTCTTGGAGAGATGCTGATTTCTCTGCCTTTCTTACATGGCTCTTACATGTTGTTCTGCAATACTGCTTAATACTCTCTTGTAGGGAATATTACGGGAGACAGAGCCCCCTAAAAAGTAGGTGTGAATCTCAGAGAGACTTTTTACTGCCTATACTGCTGCTAGCTACCTCCATTTCTACATGAGGCTTTCTCATGAACAGCACGCCATTCCAGTATCTCCCCAAGGCTTACTTAGCATCCTGAAATCTGCAGCCTGACATCTAAAGAACTGCTTGTTCACCTCTGTGTTTGCTAATCTACGAGTCTTGGTGAACTGCCATTTTACTGTAGGGAGGACAGAAAAAAATGCAGCTATAGTTTGTTTGTTTGGTTGGTTTTTTTCTTCTAGGATATCTAGGATACAGGAGTGGCTAAGGAAAAAAAGTAATTCTCAAATCTATATTTAGATTACAAATAGCATCGTCTAAATTCATTTTTTTCTTCTGTATTTAGGTAAATTTATTTCTAATTTTGCAAATCAATGAATTATATTTTTAAAATGTATAAATCACATTGTTTTCTTTAAGCATGATAAATACCACGAGTCATCTCAGATAATACAGAGCATAAATCCCACTACTCTTCCAGAAGCAAAAAGTTCAGAGACACTATTATTTGCAGGTAAGACAAATTTGAAGGAACAGAGTTTGTCTTCCACTGGACTGTAGTAGGTCAGATGAAGGTTCAGTAGCAAGAAAGAGGAAGAGTTTTTCTCTGACTGAAGGGCCAGAGAGCACACTGAAACCTCACAACAGTAGGTATCTACTTTATCAGAATTGTTTTGCTGGAAGGAAGCAGCAATATATCAAAGTAAAAATCTTGTGATGAAATTCAATCTTCCTGAAAAGGTTTTCAGAACATGTATGCACTTTTCACATCAGGTATGGCTCATAGCTGTTGAACACCAAGACAAAATAGATTTTATTCCTGTCTTCAAAAAGACCACCATACCAGTTCTGTGTATGACGTGACATACAGATTAAGAAAACAAGAGTTGCAGGTACCAGCTGTATAAATATTACCTGGTATTCTCAGGGAGGAAGATTTCACTCCTTCAGCTCTTCCATTTATACATCTCAAGTCATCAGGATTTATGGGGAAAGTGACTCTAATTTTAGGTCTGTGAACTAATCTTTTAGCACACACTATAGAAGTACTGACAATGTTATTGTTCACACACCTGCAACACGGACGCAGCACCTCCCAACTCAGCCTAAGTACCATCTTTAGGCAATCTTTCAAATGATTAAAAAAATACAACAAAAGCAGTAAAAACCTTTGGCCAGAGGTCAAAGTATGTTCCCAGACTAGGTACAGCTTGCTACGAACATCTAGAAGAATAGAATAGAATAGAATAGAATAGAATAGAATAGAATAGAATAGAATAGAATAGAGTATTTTCAGTTGGAAAGGACCTACAATGATCATCTGGTCCAACTGCCTGACCAATTCAGGGCAGACCGAAACTTAAAGCATGTTGTTAAGGGCATTGTCCAAATGCCTCTTAAACACTGACAGGCATAGGAAGCCTGTTCCAGTGTTTGACCACTCTCTCTGTAAAGAAATGCTTCCTAATATCAAGTCTAAACCTCCCCTGGTGCAGCTTTGAACTGTTCCCACGCGTCCTATCACTGAATACCAGGGAGAAGAGATCAGCACCTCCCTCTCCACTTCCCCTCCCTCAGGAAGCTGTAGGGAGGAATGAGGTTGCCCCTCAGCCTCCTCCTCTCCAAACTAGACAAGCCCAAAGTCCTTAGCCACCCCTCACAGACATGCGTTCCAGCCCTTCCACCAGCTTTGTTGCCCTCCTCTGGATGCATTCAAGGACCTTCACATCCTTCTTAAATTGTAGGGCCTAGAACTGAAAGCACTACTCAGGGTGAGGCTGCACCAATGCTGAATACAGTAGGATAATCACCTCTTTTGACTGGCTGGTTATGCTGTATTTAATGCATCCCAGGATGTGATTTGCCCTCTTGGCTGCCAGGGCACACTGCTGACTCCTATTGAGCCTGCTGTCAACCAGCACCCCCAGATCCCTTTCTTCAGGGCTGTTCTCCAGCCACTCCTCTCCCAATTTATACTCATGCCCGGCATTACTCCATCTGAGGTGCAGAATCTGGCACTTGGACTTGTTAAATTTCATGTCATTAATGATTGCCCAATGCTCCAATCTGTCTACATCCCTCTGCAAGGCCTCCCGTCCCGCAAGAGAGTCAACAAACTTGCTAATGGTGTATTCAACTCCTTCATCTCATCTCAATCCTTCCATGACCTTATTTTGGCACTGTCTGGTCAAGTGGCTCAGACAACATTGACTGCTGAATTTAAAGAGAAAGATCCAAAACCACTAATGCCGTCACCACTAGAACTCCCCAAGATTCTTGTGCAAATAAGAACCAATAGCCATAAAATTTTTTTCCTCAAGAAAAGTAAATCAATAGGATAGTCACGTGTTCCAGCTTTTTCTACATAGCAGTATTCTTTTCAGAGAGTGGGATAAGGCACTGTAAGGTACAGAAGAGTGTGACTGGGGTTCGAATGCGTTTTCATGTCCTACCACTAAGTACACCGTGTATTCATGGCAGCTGTTTGAAATCTGTGACCACTGTGTGCTCCTTATATATATTCAGGAACTTTTAATATCAATGACTTTCCATTATACTTTAGATGAGAATGGATTTGTTTCTCTGCAGTGGAATCACTTTCCTGCTTACTTAGGACTCCCCATCCTTTCTGCTGTTGCAAACATGGTACAGTGTGTGGTCCGATTGCCTTGCAGGGTCCATCAGCGTTCACGTAAGTGCTTCTTAAGCTCCAGAAAGTTAAGTGCACCACTGTCTTTTACTTAAGTAAAGAAATATGAATAACCTATTTCCTTCTGCCTTTCTTTCCCTAGGAGAAATAATCTATAATTTGTATGCTTTCAAAAGTTCATCTGAATATGAAGAGACTAATGAGGAGAAACTAAGAACTGAGACTTGAATTTCTTTCCAATGTTAGTACTTGTTTTTACCCACTCTGTTAATGTTGTCCAGTGCTTAAGAAGTGCTGTGGTTACAGTGGAACATGGCTGTCATGGAAAGCTTTGATCATAGGAGAAGTCAATATGTACCAAATGCATGTCCCACTTGCATCGCATGTAAGTGATCTACAGTTTCCTCTAATTAAAACAAAGCTGCCTGATAAATATCTTTTTTAATCCTAAAATTATTGCAAATTAGGTCTTTTTTTTTCTGTTCTGAATATTTTTGAGGAAGGAATTAGAATTCTTTCAAGGTGACACTACAATTTCATTTCAGTTTAACTTCCCATTGAACTTCCAAATGGCATATCCAATTTTCCTAAGTGCTCCATTATGATTTAATTTTGTAAAACTATATTGCAACCAAAGAGATATTGCCATAAAAGGTTTTGGTTTTTGCCAAGACTGTTTTTCAAAAGAAGAAATCTTTCACTAGAGACTCTCTGACTAGCCCTTGGAATACTTTTACATCCCAACTGGGAGCTAACATATATGACATGGACTCAATTTCACTTCTTACTATAACTTTCATGAATTTGCACAGGTTTTATCTGTCTCATATCTGTTTTGAAAGTGAACACTGATAGCTAGTAAAATTGCTTTTATTGACAAGTATTTCTAAAATCACCTGGATTTATCTAAGGGATGCTGAGAAGTCACTGCAGATTCCATTCCACCCCGATCTAAAAGGCTCCACCTCCTCAGCAGTATGTTGCTCCCTTCTGCTGAGTCAGGAGAATGGCTCAGACTAACACTCCTCAGCTACTGCAATGCAAAACCAACACGGTTAATTTAAGCAGCTTTCCCTGACAGCTGAAGGTAAGCTTTAACTTACTTTACACTGTAGCAAGGAGAGCTCATACTGCTTACTGTGCAGGATTCAATGGAGGGCAGCGACAAATCACTGAGAAGACACTTACTCCTTAAACTGCAACAGCTATTTCCTCAACTATTGGCAGCGCAGACCTTCCACTGAATTTGACCTGTCAACTGAGCAGTCACCCATTTGCACCTCTTCACTTATCTCCTGGCAAAAGAGATTTTCTTATCTTCCCAGCTGAAGAAACAAGGCAAGGACTGAATCTCTAGCCTTTTACTTCCACAGCTGATAGGTTCATCCTACTTCCCTCAAAGAGTTCAAGCTATTTGTGCATCACCAAAAGAGAAAAAGTGAAATGAATGTGTGTGTGAGAAAACAGTATTTTTACTCTGAGACACTGATACCTCTTTTTTGAATGGAGCTTGCTAGAATACTATCTGGGGCAAAACTGAAATATACATTGCTTGAGATTATTTTGTTGAGGCAAACAATAAGGAATTCAAAACCTGCCAGCATGTTTCCAAACTATCAACTGAGCAGTTATTCAAACCCATCTGACTCTTACAGAATAAAACTGTCTTCTCACTGTGGTAACCAAGCAGGATAAAAGCAATTTAATAGCAGGAACAAAGAGTTAATAAAGAAATGCAGTATGGAAAGTACTGTAAGTCTATAAGTACAAACCTCACCTGTCTGCCGTGGGTAAATGATGTTTAATTATGCCTTTTCATCAGGCTGTTTTTCAGAGCACTCCTGTTGCATTTATCATTTTTGAGCTGCCAAAAGCAAGGAATCAAGCTGTGAACCTCTCGTCTTTCTGCTTGGGCTGCCAGAAAGGGACACTAAGTGCCTCTTGGCAGTTGCCTCAGTCCCTGTTGCTATGGAATGAGAAACAACATCGATACTACTTCCCAGCTACAACATAAACCTCTTCCACTGCTTATTCCCTTCCTCCTTCACTATCATGGCTAATGCCACAGCTGACCCACCCCCAGGCTTTGTCTAGAATACTAAATTAAATGTGCTTGATGTTGGGTTATCCAACTAAAGGCTAATCAAATTAAACACAAAGCACAGATCATAGAAGTGAGAACAGGTGGAGGAATCCAAGTAACCTAATCAGTGAGGAATGGAGTACACCTATATGGGCTACACCTACAACTCTCATATCAGGATGGTTGTCCCCAGTATGAAACCCAGCAAGGTGACTCAACTAATGAAACTCTCCCCGGAACACCAGTCGAAAGAAGAGGGATTACTGCCTAGAGGGATATAGGATTTATTATGGGATTCCAGGAGGAAGACCATTTTCAATGGAGGAGAGAGAAACCAGGGATTATACAAAACATCTTATCAGATGTTTAGGGGAAAGGAAGAGATCAAAACAGACTGGATTAATTTATAATCACAAATTAAATCTCCCTAACCAAAAGTTACACGCACAAATAAGAGTTAGAAATGTGGCCATATACTGCATGAGTGCATTCGTATTTCATAAAAGATTAATTCCCCAGCAGTAGCACAGCAAACATACACTGAAGCTCTACAGAAGGGTTACTATCTAGGATGTCATGTGGTTGCAACAACCATCACCTAAATTAATTACACTTTTTCATGGCATATTTATTGGGATACTTGATTCATAGGGAAGTGAGAAATACAAGAGCAGATTAAGACTGCACTGCAGTGCAGAAATCTGAGGCAGGAATTCAGGTAGGATTTAAATAGAATGACTTCAAGATGCTTTCACACTCAGCTCCAAGGATTTAAGAACGAGTGGGAGAAAAGAAATTGAATATTACCTGTTTTTCTAGAAAGGCTGAAATCTGAGAAACCCCTACATGAAGACCAAGAGAGTTTCTAAGTGGATTTTGGACATTATTAATTCTGCAGAGGTCAGGGAGTCACTTGTTTCTGAATTAAGATTGCATTTGAAGAGAAATCTGCAGTGGCAGCTAATCTAGCAATTACCTTCCTGATTACCTGTGAGAATATCTAAATGATGCGTCCATCTTCCACGATTGCACAAAAGGGTAGAACAAGCTTGTTTCAAGGTGAGAGAATTTGATCCTTTCCTGATAAGAGAGGTAAAGAGAGAAAGATTTCACAGAGTATGAAATTGGTTAGGGAAATATGCCTTAAGCACCTGAAGATAGCCATGAGGGAACTAGAATTAACTCCTTTGAATAAATCGCCAGCAGTAATAGGCCTGCTTCCTTTAGCAAAATGACTTTTAGGACAAGTAGTAAAATGAAAAGATAGAATGATATTGGGGTGTAACCTGCCCTAACTCTCATTTAGCTAAAGTCAATATCTTAAATATCACCTTATGCAAGTAGTGCCAGAAGTTTTTAATCACTTCCTTGCTTGATGGAAAAAAGCTGAATGGTGCTCTCTGCACAGACTTACTGTCAGAAACGGTAGCTAGAAGGCTGCATTAACAGAAACCACTGTTCCTTGATGACCATCTATTCTTCCCTCCCCTCAGGATTTTGGAAAAGGTACTTTAGATTCATAGATGTGGCAGCTAAAAGGAGCAATTACCATCATCTACTCCAACTTCACGCCTCCCACAGGCCAAAGAACATCACCCAGGAGTTCTTATTTGTGCTCATAATTGTCGAGCTATAATGTCTTTTAGAATGCTATCTACTTTTGATTTAAAGACTTTAACTTATCATGAGCCATCCAAAGAAACTAAATTAAAAGTTGGACTTTATAATAGCCATTAATATATTTTTCCATTTGTGGGCAAGAGTACTATTAGCTTGAGGTACAACTGTAGCCAGTTATATTACTGAGAGAGGATTTATTTTTAAAGAATTTACTCAAAACATTTGACAATTTCATAGGCAGTGTAAAGAATGCCCTGTGATATTACATGAGCATATCTATTTAAATCAGAAAACATTTTTTTACTGAACTGTGAAAGGTATTTTTGGGAAAACTGAAGAGTTCTATACATCTTGTTTACATGTTTTAACTATAGAGATAAACTACAATGATATTGTTCTGTTCTTGTTAGAATATACAAGTTTCCCTGGAAAGATTTCTGGTAGTTGTTGAGAGCTCTGCCTCTAACTTCCTCTGAATACATCACAAATATGTGCATCAGTTTTCCTGTCTGTTGTAGAGCTATTGTGAGATTAACCATGCAGAGATAAGAATATACTTCTTTTCCAGTAATCGCTAAATAATCAGCTATTTTAATTAGAGATAATGGTAACGTAATAATACTATGTACCACTTTCAGTGTGGAAGCTTCATATTCGCTTGTCTTCACTAGTATATACTCCATTAAATAAAAACCGGATTAACTAAACAAATCTAAATGTTCATTCGAAATTTGAACTGCCATTAGATAACAGCCTATAAACACAACCGTTGTTTCATTATATATTGAGCATGAAAATGTGTCTAGACTTTGAAAACCTCCATGCATGACTTCCTACTGAAACCTTGTAAAACATTTATCCTCTGCCAGAAAGTTTTGTTCATCCTGAAAAGCAATGACACTAATGCCATTAACATCAATTCTTCCCTGACAAAAAGCTTTCATTAAGCATATCTTGCTTATAAAGCAACTTCATCAATCGCAAATTATCAGGAAAAAAAAAGCTAAAATACTGATTCAAAATATCAGAACGTAATTTTCTTACATATCAATTGTTAAGAATAAGCTTTACTGTAAAGAATACATATTATTAATTTACTTCTTATTTAAAATGAAACCTGTTTTTACTTCTTTTCAATGACAAATATACACTACTATGGGCATTTATATTTAAATCACCTGAAATGATTTTTTAACTTTATCTTATCTCCCTTTTCTGCCAATAATCTGAAGTGTCAACACTTTCATTATGCTGATACTGACAAAATTCAAAAGAAGTTCAAAAAGTACTGCTTGATCTTTATCAGCATATGCACAAATGCATGCTTATACCACAGACAGCTCTGTAAAACATTTTCTTTAAAATACAACTCTAGTAGTTCACTAAATCATTGAATAGAAATGAATGAACATTATAGTAAGTACAATGAGTTCAAGCTGCAGGGTTTAAAGACTCTTATATATACTTAAAATTAAGCACAAGCCAAAGTGTTTTGCTTGAAAAGGCTCTTTAATAAAAAGAAAGTAGGAATAATATTTTTAGGTCATGATCACAGAATCACAGAATCAATCAGGTTGGAAGAGACCTCAGGGATCATCGAGTCCAACCATTGCCCTTACACCACCCTGTCAACTAGACCATGGCACTAAGTGCCATGTCTAGTCTTTTCTTAAACACATCCAGAGATGGTGACTCCACCACCTCCCTGGGCAGCCCATTCCAATGTCTAATGACCCTTTCTGAAAAGAAATTCTTCCTGATGTCCAACCTGACCCTCCCCTGGCGAAGCTTGAGGCTGTGTCCTCTTGTCCTATTGCTAGTTGCCCGGGAGAAGAGGCCAACTCCCACTTCACTACAACCTCCCTTCAGGTAGTTGTAGACTGCACTAAGGCCACCTCGGAGCCTCCTCTTCTCCAGGCTAAACAACCCCAGCTCCCTCAGCCGTTCCTCGTAGGTCAGACCATGATCTGAAGTCCCTTGATGTTAATGGAAAGACTTGTGCCGACTTTAGCAGGCTTTGCAATAGGCCCATGCTTTTTATCTTGAAATCTCCAAGTAACATGTTTAAATAGATCTGTAAGACTTCCAAAATTCAGAACGACAATCAGAAGAATAAAAACAGTGATGTTTCAGAAGTGACAGGTAAACTGAAATGATCCAGATGTTCCTGAGAGTTTTCTGATTTCTACATGCTGTAAACCTCTTTCAGGAGAACTAGTACAGACCTGTAGCATCCACCTTCTAGTTCTCATAGAGGAAAATTCATGGTCTAAAGGCTAGATGAGGTTTTTGGCTCATAAATCATGGGGCATTGTACAACAGAAGCCTGTATTTTTTCTCCTGCATTAATTTCTCAACTACTGCCACTTTGGGGGGCAACGTATTTTCCCTGGCAAAAGTTCAGCAATACCTAGGTTACGTGTTGTGGGTGGCCCTGGTGCGTAATGCTACCTCCCAGGCTCTCATGAGAGCTCAGGTAATAAAAAATGCTCCAGGCTGCTAGATATTAACCATGGGGTTTACTTGCTGTGGGTCACCCACTGTAATCTTGAATGTGAAAGATGTACTTCAAATGTTATACTATTGATTCTCTCCCCTCCTCCTGAGAGACTCTCTCAACTCACTGATATTCATAAATAATAAAATAATTTCAGATACACCACAGTCAAAAGTGGATACGTTACAGATGAAAGTGAAAAGATAAAAACATGGGAGAAAAACCCAAACTATTTATTTAAATACTTGCAATATGTTTTATTTTGTCAGGTTATCAGGAAAAATGCCGACTTGCATTTATAGCTATGCTTAGGTCCTCTCTTGGATTAGAGAATTAGATATCCACCTCTAGAGTACATTACAATAGACACAACTATTCCTTAGATCAGAGCTTGTGAGATAAAAAATTAACATTTCAGAGGTCTAAGTTACTGACACAATAACTTTGATTGTTTTGCACCTTTTAAACTAAGGAATCTTTTAACACACAAACCTTATGAACTTAATCGAACAGTTCTGTACACATCTGATTGTGCAAATTATATATAATGCTGTTTATACTGAAGTAAACATTTGTTCAGTGACAACTCTAATAGGCCTTCACAGGCTATGCAGCTTTTACAGTCTTTTCTTGAGTGAGACGATGTAAAAGTACACACAACCATGTGAGACCATGTAAAAGTACACACAACCACAAAAACATTCATCATTGTACTAACATGGAAGCTTAGGCACCAAAGCACCTCAGTGATTTGAATATACTTGCTTCCATTTTCAGTCTTCTCTAAATTGAGTTAGACTTTACGTATGACTGAAATCAGAATAGCTCAAAGTATTTACTGATCAATTAGTATTATGCCTTTCTGCCACATCCAGGTACAAAGAAAAGATTATGTAAGGTGAGTATTAATTACATGCCCAGTGATAAACACGGTCATTTAGGCTTGTGGAAATCTGGCAGAATGAAGCAAATTACCTCTTTAAGGAAGGGGCCTGTCTCGCATTAAATCTTTCCACAAATGTAAACAGAAGTTTTACATTGAGAAAAAAATCAAGTTTTGAGCCAAAGACGAATAGAGTAAAAAGAGTATCTTCTGAATTATGCTAAAACAGTGGCTGAAAGTGCAGTATGGGACAAATTCTGCTCTCATGCATGGGTACCTGATTTCTACTGATGGTAATTTTATGCACTTACTGAAGGAAAGTAAACTTGCTGGTACTGAGGAGACAAGTTTTCCCTCTCACTTGTGTTAAATGCCAGCATCAGCTGAGAGAAGACTGGACCAATTTTATGTCAATTCAGAGTACATTCCAATTTATGAGCTCCCACTAGTAACACTATTATTCATCCTTCAGAAGTTATTCTCTGTATTCTATGAACCCTGTATGAGTTACAAGTGTATTTATTTGTATGTAGTATTTCCTTTTCAGCAAACACCTGAGAAATGCAGTGCACTAATTATAATGCAAAATTTGTTTCTGGTCCCTATTTAGAATAAATTTCACTTCAGAGAAACTAGGTATACAGGAACACACATAACTTGGACATTGACTTAGATGTTCTCATTTCATGTAACAGATTGAAAGGCCTAACTACACTATCAGCATTTGTTCCTTGCAGTCAAGAATCATATTTTAACTGTTAAATTAATGGCGTAAATCTCAAAAGCCAATCTGAGATTACCAACCTGAATTTTAACATATTTTTCTTCCAGATACAGAGAAACAGAGAAGACAAACTTTGAGCAAAATTCTTTTCAAAAAGCTTTTGCACCAGCTCAGTTCCATTCTGTTTAACAGCGGTAATCCTACTTTACCCCATTGTGAATGCTAGATTCAGGCCATTTGTTTAAAAGCTTTACTTTGTAATTAGGTAGTCACGCACATGTAGCTAAAAACAAGATCATAATACTCTGTGCTGTAACATATAATTGAAGCCAGGACCGGGTCACGTATTCAAAAGCCACCTCTTGTCTTTTTTACGAGTATTTTTAGACTTTTTTAGTATGCAAATATACAGATGTGCCTACATTGTTGCACTTTGCTGAACGAGTTATGTCAGATTAAACAAGTACTGCATCTTTGTTAATTACAATACTTAGAAGAAAATTGTAAAGCATGTTGCCACACAGTTAATATGTGTGTTTAAAGGTCATATTGTACTGATGGGAGGAACTGGCTAAGTTATCAAGATCCATATTTTTCCATGAGGCAAGAAGAATGTTGCAAATCCTGAACTGACATGATAGGTTGCTGGCAAGTATGTGAGAGTGACAGAAGGACCACCACATCGCTTGTCAACTGACTTCCACCAGACGCCTGGGCTCCATCCTCCCACCTAAGGGTGAAAACCCAAGGTGCCTGAAAGACAAATTTGGGAAGAACTCACTTTTTCTTTGACCCTTAATCATTTGCTCAGTAATACAGGCATTGGGATTTCTACTCGACATTATTTGCATATAGAAATGCTTAACAAAAATAATCTGAATTGCCAGAATATGGAGGCTGCAGGAGAGCTTGCTTTACTTTTGGCTTTTGTACTTGTTTCCTTTACAGTATCAATAAAGTTTTTAGATGTTTTGTTTCCTTTTTCTTGAGGAACAAATAAACAGATTATTTCAGTCTCAATTTTATTAGTATAAATTCAAAATATTTCTAGCGGTTTCATACAGACTTCAGATCAATTTTTGATATTTTGGAAGCGTAGAATTTCATGAGTTTCAGTGGAAATTACACATGAGAAGAAGTGAAAATTAGATCAGAATGTGGCCTTGGTCTATTTAAAGAAGGTGCTTCTTAAGAGCAGTTCTTTTAAGAGAAAGCTTCAGAGAAATACTGATCCCCACTCAATTTTACCCTTTCTTTTACAAAATCCTCTAAGGTGTTTCTCTGGCTTTTCCCAGGGCCTACCTCCATCTATATATCCTCCCATTTATTCTGTGTTTTCTGCACCATTTTGTCTGCATAGCTGATAGTTCATTCCTTCTTGACATATTATACTAGCTGAAAGTAGCCTCCCTATTTCTCTCTACCTCATTGACTCTCTGGCCCATTTCTAAACATATCATTGCCTTCTCCCTTGTCTACAGCTCTTAATTCTCTGTCCCTCTGATATTCATTTTTTAACTCTATCGATTTATTATTTACAGACACTCTGCAGAGCACTCCAGGACACAGCTATACAAAAATAAATAATATAAAAAATATAGGCATGACTTTCACTGCTTGGAGGTGAAACATTCTGAAGTCAGCTGGAGCTGTCCCCAAATGATGGTTTCGGGTCCACACACAAAAATCTTCCTGCTTTTACTCAGTATCCATGGGACATGGTTATTTTGCATTGCACTTAAGATTCCCTTTGTGTAGAGCACTTTGCCACTTGTAGAATCAGCCACTGAACATGAATGCGTAGAGGGTTTTAGCTAATTTTAGTAAATTACTTTTCTTATTGACTATCATTTCATGCTGAGGTTTCTTTAACACAAATTTTTGAATCCAGCTCTTTCATTTTTAATTTATATTAGATATTTGGACATAATATTGTTTCTGGGAAATGTGCCTCTGTATTGAAGTTTGATGTCTTCAGGCTGGGAAGGAGTGGAATGTGTTGACTGAAGTTCCAATGAGGACTTCATCAGGAATGTAAGTGACAACAAGAAAATCCCAGGGCATTTACTAGATCTGGTCACAAAGAATGCCACTGCTTGAGATAACATGAAAATGTGTAAGTTGTCAAAATGTATTTGTAGACAGAATTGTTCTAAAGTAACAGGAATCAAAGGGAAAAGATTATGAAACTGTATGCACTCTATTCTCTTTTATAACATGATTCCTTTAAGTCAAACACGTTAAGAGTTTATGTAGGTGTATGGGTTTAAAAAGATCACTTTATGTCACTGGAAAGGTTGCCAACTGTTCTGGTGTGCTGGGAAAAGTGAGACACTGTGGCACCTCTTCCAAATAAAACATGTGCTTTATTGATCTGGGCCACTGAATGTGTTCTGATCTTCCCAGGGTGTGAGACTTAGCTCAAAACACGCACACATCAGAAGAGCTGCTAGTTCATGGAAGTTGCTATCTGTTCAGTAGTCAGCTACAAAAATTAAATATTGTTGGTTTAGACTACCTATAGTCAAATCATGTAGCAGTTTGGCTGACTATCAAATGTTTTTCCACATTCTGTACACACTTACAGCAAGAGAAACAGAAAAGGTGGCAAGGCATGTAGTGAAGAACTTTTTTCAGTGACACAGAAGTTACACATTCACAGTTATTATCAGCTCCTTTTCCTAGAGGAGAAGGCCAAGTTTTTCACTTAGAGATTAAACACGGCGTTATTTAAAACCAATGAAAAGTAAATATCTAACCCCTGCTTTACTATCTCCAGGGGATTTGAGCAGTAGATTGTAAATGACACTAAATGACATCTTAAGGGGGTAGAACAGTTATTAAACACATGCTGTGGAAGGACAGTTTCTTCTGTTTAGATGAAAAATTTTAAAGTTACTTTTTGCTAAATCAAATGGTATTATTAGTAACACAGCCAAGGGAAATTAAATAAAAGCCCTTTTTAAAAATTACATTTCATGGGAACTTACATTAACCACAGCCTTACTTTGTTTTCAGTGAAGGAGGTTGTTTTGTCAGCTAAGAAACACTTGTTTATGGTAGCAATAAACTCTGCCATCCCAGACTGCTTACCGAAAGACAGTAAAAATTCAACTCCACAAAGGACAATAAGAGGAGCTAATTTACACTGTTGCCCAAGCTAAGAGGAGCAAGGAAGGAGATATGGGTGAGTCACAATCTCTTTTCTGTATTGCTGCGGAGGTAGTTCAGCTATTAGCATATTGTAATGCTACGCTGTAACGTCTGTCTTCAGTTAGCAACCATCCTGTCTGCTCCCCATGAGGTACTGCCTTGCAGTAGTTTAAATAAAAAGAAATATTGTCAAAACAATATAATAAGCAAGCTTGTTATTTTAATCAGCATGATTCGAAAGTTTCCCTTAGTGCTTCTTAAGAGTTGGTGATTAAAATTAGAACTTTAAGTTAAGATTTTATTTAAGAAAGGGCATGCAAACAGTAATGTCTGGATTTGGCGTACTGCAGAGTCCACATAAGGACACATGATGCTCTCCTTCTGCTCTTACCATACATACAAAATGTAGTAACTTATAAGAAAAGCCTTATTACGGTTTGAAAGCCCAGGAAAGAGA
This sequence comes from Nyctibius grandis, assembly GCF_013368605.1. NCBI lineage: Eukaryota > Metazoa > Chordata > Aves > Nyctibiiformes > Nyctibiidae > Nyctibius > Nyctibius grandis. Next base: position 12,152,543 of record NC_090670.1, read on the forward strand.
TTAGCTATCAAGAAATTAAGCAATTTTGTTATCTGCAGCTTGTAATTTGGGGGTGACCAGAAGTTTCTTTTTAGAAGGACTAAAAGGGTAACAAGAAAACATGTCCCAAAGCATCTAGATCTTTCTCTCCGTGGAAGCTTTAACTGTCAATGATAGTCTTTGCTTTGAAGCAAATTACAGTCATATTAATCATGTCAAACTTCAAAGTACCACAACGATTTTAGTGACTGTGGTTCATATATTAGTTTTAATTGAGCATTTTTTTAATAGAATAAAATATGAAAGAAGCTGCAGAAAGGGCTGCCTCACATAGTTCCTGCTATTTCCTCCTAGTCATCCTCCTCACCGCTCTCCTGCTAGTCACATCATCAAAGGTCGTTTTAACCAAATGCACAGGTTTCATGAGCTAAGGTGGAGAAAAACAAGAGTCAATCCAAATACTGTATAAATGTTTTTCAGAAAGAAAGAACATCCTTTGTTTGGCACACTACAGCTATTCCCATAGAACGTGGGTGCCTTCGTTTTTTTAGTTCTTGTTTATGTGAACAAGAGCACAGTAAGACAATATAAAAGGGAACACTAAGATGTGTGAGAAGAGGAGGATAAGGATTGAAAACACATGTTGGGATAAGCCTGAGCTTATTATCTTTTAGTTGCAACTGTTAATTGAATATATTAGAAAGATACAAGGAGAAGCACGTCTACTTCGTCAGGAAATTTGTCAGCCTCCTTCCTAAAGAATTCATGTGGGTTTTTTGTTGTTGTTATTCTGACTCTCAGTTCAAATGGGGAGACAAGGTAAGTTTTTATTTAATCCTAGAACTTTCTTATCTGTAGAAAAAAGCCAGAAAGACAGGTTTAAATGTAGCTGTTCAAATTCACTGCTGTTGTTCTGGTTTCTTGGGAGGTAACTAATGCTTATGCAACGTCCATAGTGCTTACACCAATCTTAATAACTTTTTTCTTATATTTTTCATATCCACAGCACTCACTAAGTATTTTGCTACAGCCTTCCAAGTATCACTGTTAAAAGCTGAGTTATCATTGCTAATTCTTTAGGATTGACATAATAGAGGAGGATCTGTATATTTTCTCTGACAGCAACACATCTGCCAATTACTTTACCTATCTTCCCCAGTCCATTAAGCTCTTAAAACAACAGAGGAAGGGGGATTTTAAATTGTTTCCTCCAAAATATCCCATCTGCTCAGGTTTAGAATTTAGTTTGTACCACATATCTCCATTTTAAATGTGTTGCATTTTTTTGCTGGTTATTAGCCACTTCAAATGCCCGAGTGTCAAAGTAGTAAAGTAGCTTACTGTTTTTAATACTTTGCACTGAACAATAAATTCCTGTAGTACCTGGATAACATACTTGTGCAAAAAAGGGTTTCCACAGACAGCAATAAAATTTACAGACTCTTTGCAAGAGCATGTGATAGCCAGCACTCATGGCAAAACATTGGCAAAGGGGCTGAAGAGGTATCAAACAACAGAAATGATGGAAATGTAATTTTCCTAGTACTTTTCTTTAATGTCAGCAAATAGCATTTCGCAGAAAAACAAATAAAGATCCTATGACCTTAAATATGAACACTAATCACTCAATTAGAAATACTAAAACAATCAGTAATTCTTTGCCTGAAAAAAACATGAGTTTATTCTACCATTGACACAACACTTATGACATATTTAGTTGATTAGTCCTCCTTGTGTTTTCAGGCACTTTGTAGACAGACTATGAAGTTATGGTTGGGAGCAGGAAAAAAGGGAGGAAAAATAACTGTAAAAAGACAAGATCACAGTATGAAAACCTTTTTTCCTTCAATATTTCATTAATTAAAGGGCCACAATTTTGGCTCACTGACAGTGTAATTGAGAACAAAAGCTTTGTACACAGGTAGATCATAAAATAATTTGGGTTGGAAGGGATCTTTGGAGGTCATCTGGTCTAACCACTCCACTCAAAACAAAGGAAAATTTAAAGTTTGATTCAAGTTAAAGAAGGAGGCTGGAGGGAGACCATATTGCTCTCTACAACTACCTGAGAGGGGGCTGTAGCTAGGCAGGTGTCTGTCTCTTCTCCTGAGTAACAAATGATAGGACAAGAGGAAATAGACTCAAGCTGTGCCAGGGGAGGTTTAGATTGGATATCAGGAAAAATTTATTCACCAAAAGGGTTGTCAAGCATTGGAACAGGCTGCCCAGGGAAGTGGTTGAGTCAACATCCCTGGAGGTATTTAAAAGACGAGTAGATGTGGTGCTTAGGGACATGATTTAGTGGTGGACTTGGCAGTGCTGGGTTAACGGTTGGACTCGATGATCTTAAAGGTCCTTTCCAACCAAAATGATTCAATGATTCTAATACTGCTAATGGTCTTGAACCATTGAGACGTGAAATTCTCCCGGAATGGGGATTGCACAGCCTCTCTAGGAGACCTATTTCACAGTTGCATAAGAATTTCCCTTGTTGCAACTTGTGACTGCTGTTTTCTGTCCTTTCACTGTGTATCTCTAAGAACACTCTGCTTCAACTTCTCTGCAACCACTCATTAGGTAGCTGAAGTTAGATCACTTTTTCAAACTGAACAAGCCCAGACTTCTCAGACTTTCCTTATACATCATATGCTCCATTCCCCTAACTGCTTAGTGGCCCTCACTGGACTCATTTCATTTGTTCAATGTATTTCTTGGGCTGGGAAGCCCCAAACTAGGCATTGTATCACATGTAGGCCCCTAAATGGTGAAGAGAGAGAAATAAGCACTTGCTTCACCCACCTAGCTGCATTCTTATAAATGGAGCCAGTATGCAGTTAACCTTCATTGCCAGAAAGGCATGTTGCTGATGAAGTCAGGATAATATTGGAGGATAATCAGTAAGAGAAAATTTTGTTTTACCATTATCCACAGTATTGTTAGGATCTGGAATTTAGGCCAGCTCACTGTTCAAGGACAAATTTTCAAGGTGGTGATGTACATACAAGGAAGACAACGTTAGTATCGTTAGTTCAGTGTAGGAGTGGCAAGAAAGAAAATTCAAATTTCATAATTCTAGGTCATCTTCCTTCAACAAAAGGAAACACAATCACTCATCTAGACCCAGAGGGCTAATCCTGACAGTTTTGGAATATCATGTGAGATGCTGAACTCCCTCAGCTCCCATAAACTGAAAATCTCACAGAGGGAACACATCAGAAGGCCTGCCTTTGATCACCAAAATGGAGTTTTAAGTCCCAGATGGAATTATTTCCCTTCCTCTTTCTATCTTCTTTGAGCTTCTTACAGGGCTCTTTCCTATTTTCCCTTCAAAGTCCTTGTTTGGGAACACATGAAACTTAGAAATACTTCTGATTGCTTCTAGAATTCATGTTAAAAGATCTGGTTTGGAGGGGGGCTTTTTTTTTGCAAGCAAGAGAAGTAATTCAAATTAATTTTAATAGCTACTTGTTTTCTATCTGCTTACAATACGTTCATGTATTACACAGACTTTAATCACAAAAGTGCCAAGTGTGTAGTAGAATAGTTAGATGAAGCACACACTGGGGGAAATAGCAGAATCGATGTGCTTAGTCTGCTCTTAATCCTCTCTTTTGTGCGTAGGAGACCTGCACGTGCTGCTACTCCATACACGGACACAGGGGCTGATGTGATTTCTGCACGGCTAGTTCTGCAGTCAAGCCTTCATTCAGGGAGTCTCAGAAGCCATCAGAATGGAAGGAGGAGAGGCAAAAGAGAGATAGTGGTAATTATTTTTACTGTCTGAAATTCAAGAGAGGCATCTATTAGCAACATAATATACAGAGTAGTCAAGTAAAAAGTCAGGTAAAAAGATGTCAGTATTTTTATGCTTCTGCTAAAAATGTGCCTGAGACTTTTCCATTTGCCACAGTTACAGACTTAAATCGATGCCAGTAATGTTTAGGATCCATACGGAGGGGCAGTCACCAGCCGGTGACCAAATGTACCTGACTTTAAACTGTTTGCAGGTGCTACACCATCTCTCTCAACCAGCCACCCCTCTTCTGCCAGGTCCACAGAACAGTCTCCTGCTGCTCTCAAGTGTTCCTTACTCTAATGACCTCTCTGTGAGCCTTTCCCCTGCAGTCGTAGTCCAGGTGCATGGACATGATGGACAGTACACATCCAAGTTCATCATCGGACTGAGAACTCAAGGACACCCTTTGAACAAGGCAGGTATTTTAATTTACAGTTTCTCTGTGACTGCTTTCTTATTTCAGTGCCAATTCAAAAAAGCACTTAAGCAGGTCTCAAGCCATAAATGCTCAATATCCTAGTAAAAATGCCCCACATATTCAGGAAAATGTGGGCCAAATGTTGAACACAAGTATCTGCCTATCAGAACTGGGTGACCCAGACACATCCTCAAGTGCTTAGCTGAATTAACAGCATAAAGTTCTGTTCTAAATACAGACTCTCCTTAACTGGTACTTCGTTTCCTGGTATATCTATCCCTCTTGCAACACTTCATACTGTGCAGCAGAGCAGCTTATGTCAGGACTAGGCAGTGAAGTGGGATCACCCAGAGAGACATGAATTTCCTCCACTCAAATGCAGGCAGAAGAGAGAATGGTACAGTTTCCCTTCCTCTTCCTCCTCTTTCCCCATCTTTTCCTCACAATGCTCACTGTTTTCCTCCCTGTTACCTTCACAGACAATAGTTATGGCCATAGTTGTGACCATTTGTGATCCACTGTGGCCCAGATATTTCAGGAAAACTTCTGATTTGATCTTGAAGGATACTAAAGCAACTGAATGGGCTTACAAAGAGGTGTAAAGTTGAACTGGTCTTGTCAATCTCTCTGAAGAGTAGGACTACCCTTATCTTGGATCCAATTCAGTTCCCATAAGAAAAGGGTTTACTTGGAGATGTAATATGAAACAATGGCACCATTTATAGTGTCACTGAGATACGGGAGGATAAACACGGTAACAGAAAAAAGCTTGTAAAATCAGAAGCATTTTAGAATGTCATGGTCTACAAACGAACGGACATTTTATAGCTTTGTCATGATCATAAGAGACAGTAGATTGCGTCCTTTGCATAATAGTTTCAGATTTCATTGTCAAAGAAGAATGGGAAAAACAGGCCTAGAAGGACCAATTGAAATTCTATCAAATCATTATAAGGCTTTGCAATATGCCATTACAAAATCAGTAGTTGTGCAAGAAACAATCATAAAATAGCCAGACTGCATCTTCATAACATTTCTAGCAGTTTGTGTCAGTATTTGTTTAGGAAGTCTTTAATCTTTATACCTATACTCATAGAATAAGTATGAAATACTAGTATTTCATATTAAATTATCTCCTATGCCAGTCCTGTTATATATTTTCTCTCAGCCATTTTGTTTTCTTTTGAATACCAGAAGACAAGAAACCAATGATGGCAAATTCTAGTTGGAAAGAGAAGACTCCTTTGTATCAGAACATTGCAGTGAGCATCTGATATCAAATAGTGGATTTTTGGTGACTTGTTTCAAAAAAGGAACAAACTTACACTGTTCATTAGACAAGAATAACAATTTTTAAATGGGTGCCCAATTAAGCTTGTTTTGCAGAAAAGACAGATTCTTCCACCCAGCCTTGGAGATTCATAACCCGTCTACCAGATTAAACCAGAAGGGTGCAATTGATTAATCACTTCTGGAAAATTTAGCTTTTATTTTTAGTCAGTGCAAGAAGAACACATGATTGTGACAAGGTCCCATATTGCAGGCTCTCTTTCAGCGTAAATTATGGGCAAAGTTACAAACCAGCAAAAATAGAGGTTCATAATGGAGATGATGACAGACCTTTAATTATGCAGGCCATGAAGAACAATGCTGTAATAAAATTAGTGGAAAAAATAATCTTGTGTCATTTAGTCTACTATATGCTTGAAGACTTCTCCACTATAGACGAAGCAATGTGCTTGGGTATAGTTGCTCAGAAGTTAGTTGTCTTAGGGCCTTTAAGGCTGAAAGTGCTTTATACCTTAAATTCATACACGAATTTTGATTAATCATGATTTGGAGTGCCTCTGTGAGAGAGGTGAAGATAATGAATATTGCTGATTCACAGTTACGCAAGCTGGTTTTGAAGTCTGATGCAGCCAAGGCTTAAAAGTGAATGGACACTCCAGCATAAGCATCTGACTTTAGCAGGCTAAGCTTCGGTGCAAGCACTAAACTGCTGTATGGTCAGTAGCAAGATATAATCTACTGCCTTTGAACACCAGCATTCAAATGCTTTGCTTTTGTCTATACCTGTCCCGTCTAATCTGGCCCAACAGGCACCACTATTAAATCAAAGCTGTTCCTAAAATCCCTACATTTGCATTATATGGTTTTTGTTTGTACTACATTTAAGTTGGTTTTCTGGACTGGACATCATTACCACACATGAATTTAATCTGTCCAGAGGACCATTTGTAAGGTTCAGGCCCAGAAGAGGTTGGAGCATATTTGATGTTTTCAGCATCAGAAGAAAGGGTTGTGTAAAACACATAAAAGTAGCATTCTTACCTACATAAGGATTAATTTCAACCTCAAACAATTTCATATTATACCTGTACCCACTGCAGAACAAGTTGAATAATATCAATATCTTAAGACTTGTGTGTCTGTAGGTTGTTGATAGGCTTGTCCATCATGACATCTCTAGATTTATTTTATAGGCAGAGAAATACTCTCATCTACATCAACATTAAATTTGTTTCCACTACCCACCACACAGACTGTTTATGTTTAGCAGAAGGTCCGCTGTAGAGTAGTTAATGTTTTATTAGAAGTCTTGAGAAATTTGCTTGTTTTCTCAAAGCACTGGGTTCCACAGCCAAGCATTTAACAGAACTCAAGAACATTTAAGAAAATTCAAGAAAATATTCAATATTACTGGACAATTTTAAATTATTTAAAGGATTTTATAACAATCTTACCATGTTCTGCTTGATATGATTCTCCAAACACTTGCTTTGGCAGCATAACCTCCATTAAATACAAACTCGCTATTTTCAATGTTATGTAAATGTGAGTTACAGGATTTGCTTCTTTCTGGAAGAATGCTAACACATCCAAGTCTATAACTAGTACCTCTTCAGCACAAAACTCACAGTTTTAGAGAAAATTACTATTCAGCAATCTGTGTATTACAGACCCCCAAATAAGATAACATGAGAAACAAACTCAAGTAGAAAAGGTTTTAAATTCCAGATCAATTGTTTCCTGCAAACTGCCATTGCCATTAACAATACTCCAAGCTGAAACAAGTAAAAATGAGACTGGGAAATACAAGTGCAATTTTTTAAAAGTGTACGGAGAAGATACCCTTTATCTAAACTAATGAATATTTTCTGATGTTTTCAGTCTTAAAATACACTATTATAAATGCTAGATATTGATTCTTGCGTTGAATGTTAAATGTATCTCCAGTTGTGCATTTTAATGCCATTTTTTACAGGTCATCTAGGGATTTAATACAAACCTATAGTACGAGTAAGCAGGTACATAATAGAAATTATACAGCAGTATTTTATAATAAAACCTACATATAATGAGTATATAATAGATATTCACATACCAGAGCTGGAAGCATTTGTCTCTTTCGCTACATGATTCTGGACCCAATCCCAACCTGCTTCACTGAGTAGTGTCCTGCTGCCTAACTAGTCCAACTGAAATCAATGTAACTATGTGTCATAGAGAAATCCAATGGGATAAAAGCATCAGGAAACAGCATTTGGACACTGCAGTTAAATTAACGAATTCTCTGTAATCTATACACTTAAGTCACAAGTTACCTTGTTGAAAGCAATATGATTAAGACTTTCACTTGGGACACATGTTTCATTTAGAAAGATCTGAGTCAGTACTAGAAGTGGAGTTCTTTCTCGATGGGTGAGGTCTTAGCTTCTTTCCTCAGTGTAGAGAAAAAGAGGGGCACAACTTAAATTACTAGGGTTACGCACAAAAAAATTATTTCACCAGAATAAATGTTTCTGAATCTGTCATCAACTGATGGTTGAAATAGCTTGAGTTACAGATCTCACCTGGGAGAGAATCTCTGATCACCGAGCATATCTGGGCATTTTTAGGTCTCTAATGTTATCTTGAAAGATGCTAGATAAGTGCCAGCTGATCTACATTGGTCGTTTTGACTCTGGTATTTCACAGGCTCTGAGGTGGTAAATTCCCTCTGTTATGACATTGAAAAGCTCTGTAAATAACATTTGCCATTAAGCTCTGCTGAACATTAGTCAGAGGTGTGTAATTGTCATTTACACATGCATTTCCTCTGTATGTGTACATACGACTGCAGGATAATCGCGAACCATATTTGAGCACTTCTTAATCACAATGATAAAACTTCCCCCAAGTTTAATCACTCTCATTTCAACATAGTCTAAGTGCAGAACAAAATATTGCTCACTGTGAATTTAGTGGAGTGAAAGGGGTACCAGAGCTTCAAAAGTGGTTTTCTTGACAACAGAGAATGACAGTTACAATGTGGTGCCACTTATTTGTTGATTCTAGTATGCCAGAGACTAAGCATGTATTCGAACCAGCCAGAGGCCACATAGTCAGAGCCTCAGGCTCTGAAGTGAAAAAAATGAACAAGTTCTATAATAGGCATTTACAGGGAGAATAGAGAGATGAAGTGACCTGCTGTTATGGACGGTTGTAACCCTAACAGTAATTTTATTGCTTAGTAAGATTGCAAGAATCTTTCTCAGTGTGTCGGCAAGAGAAGGTTTTAGTAAAGTGTCTTTGCAGGCATTTGAGGAGAAGTCAATTTCTGGAGATATCGTTTACCAACAGCTCCTTCTTCACATACTTATGACCCTTTTTTATTTCCTTCAGCCCCAAATAATTTCTTTTGGCTTGCAAGTTAAGAGCCATGCTACTAAAAGCAAATAATTTCTGTGTGTCTTTCCAAATGATCTTCAAAACATCAAGCACTGTCATGAATGCCTGAAGACAGAATGGTATCTTCATAAAAATGCAAATTATTCCAATTACAATAGCAATCAGAGTCACAGAGAGCAAGGGATTTCTCAATTATAGCTCTTGTGTGGCACTCAGCATTCCCACAGAGGCATAGTAGAGGAAAACACAACAATTTAAATAATACTGATGTCCATTCCCTTTTTAATTCCTAATGGCATGAATATTATTTAAAGACTTTGAAATAAATATGCCTCATACAGAAGTAGCGTAAGTTGTAAGTGAATCTTTTGATTAGAGCTCATATAAATACACTGCCATATATTTTTCACCAAAATTTTACAAGTCAGACACAAATGTTGAAAATTATCACAACCACTACATGACAGCTAGGTTGATTACTCATGCAATAGAGGGTAAAGAGCACAATTTTTCAAGATATAGAAAATAACAGTCCAAATATCACTCAGTTTCTACTCTTTGGACAAGCAATCCAGAGCTGTTATAATTAAAGCTAATAATAATTAATTACCTCAATCTAAATACCCTCTGTTACCTCTGGATCTCAAAGCACTCTGCAAGAGAAATCCCACTTTTACAAATAAGGAAATAGCGACACAGCGAAGGAACAGATTTATTATGTATCTAGCATACATTTAGCATGCTAGAACAAGGAGCTAGACCCACATTTCCCATGTGCTAGTTTGATGCACTGTTCCTCTTCATCTGAGTTTTCTTTGAGTTTAGATCCAACCCAGATTGTAGACTATACTGAAGCAGCATCAAGATGACTGTAATTTATATACCTGCCTTAATTTAGACCGGGTGCATCACCTCTAAGAAGCCTAATGCAGGGTCTAAGAATCATTCAGATGAAAAAGAGCTGGCCTTATCTTGTGCATACCCTAGTCCAACATATATACCACTACTAGCAACTTCACTCCGCCTATCAGTGCAATTTCCTGGACAAAACCAAAATATTCTAGCTGAGCAAATGATAAGCTCTAAAGTTTTTTGGATGCTGTTTACAAAGACTGTACTGTTCAGTGTAGAATCTGTCTGTAAACACTTTTTTTGCCTGGGAATTTTTTAATATTGGAGAAAAATAAAGTAATATTTCTGTTAGCATGGTCTCCTCTCTCTCTCATACTTTGAGGTACACAAGTAGCAGTTATTAAGGTCAAGAGGTTGGCAGAAGTGACTAATCAACTAAAGAAGTCAGCTATAACTACAGGCAGCAGTATTTAGTTTTCAAAAGCACTGCACGTCTGAGAGAGATTTCTCTCTGTATTTTGAAGATAAGTCTTGATATCCAAAGGACAGCCATGCTGGTTTGGCACTGTTGCAGAATTAGTAACTGTACAGCAGCAGCAGGAAATACTGACTACACATTTAACAGATTAATACTATGATAGCTGCTTACATTTTTTATACACCATCATTCAAAATTCTTTCCTTCATGTAACTTGGCAACTGCAGCCTCGCCCAGAACGCCTCACTCTGGTCTCCGTAGTTAAAGACTGGACATGCCACGAAGTCCCATGAGTTGCCGTGAAAGAAGCAAGGTGCCTGCGTACCTGTGCTGTGATGGCTGGCTGTCAGAGAAGATCCCCGTCAAACCCCAAGAGAACAGGCATTTCCTGGAAAACCACCACCTAGGGTGATTATTGTAGCAATAGCTTTCCCCTTTCTCCCTGCCTGCATTACCCTCCTTTTGAGTGCTTGTAAACTGTGAAGTATAGTTTACTATCTGGACACATCAGCATCGATGGAGATCAGGAACTTTACATTACTGGCACCTCATTATAAGTAGCTGAGTCCTGTGATCCAGCTGATCTCATGGTGAGTTCAATGGCTGGTCTGGTGGGCTGTTTGCTTTGTACAGGAATCCCATACTACATGCATTTAGGTTTCATGTCTTAAAAACACTGCCATCGTTTTCAAAGAAGTGAAGTCCATTTACTGGAAGGAAAAGAGCATTCCTAGAAAGCACAGTTATAGTTCAGTCTGCTAGAAGAACAGCTAACATTCAGGATCTAAATGTTAATATTTATTGTTGTTGAAGTTGCAGTGAGTAAATTCCAAGATTTTGATGCATCTTGCATGAAAGCTATATGAATTGCTTTAAGAGTTTTTGTTAAATTCAGAACATTGTGTTTCTCACAGTCTGCCCATACCCCACATTCTCAGGGCAGCAGGAAGAGCAAAACTCGTATTAGACAAACAGAAAAGGAAAGGGAGGAAAGATGGTCTTGTTAAAAAGGACATGGCCTATCTTTGCCTTTCAGAGAAAACAGAAAAACATTGTCTGTATTTTGGAAGACATAATGGGGGCCAGGGAAAAAGAATTAATCCTGCACAGTGTCCCCAAACACTTATTCCACTTTTTTACTTTTTATTTCTGTAAAGCATTTCCAAGTTTGGCAGAAGGTCAGCGCATTTGAGTCATAAATCAGGATATTTTATTTCTGCATCTTTCTCAGACTTATCTCTCTGTTTGCCCCCAACTCTTGCACTCTTTTCTACAGATCTCTACAATTAATATTTCCCTTGGTCCTCTTATTGGGACTTTTCCAGTCCACTAGAACTTCAGTCTTTTGTACTCAAAAAGAAAGATGTTTAACAGTGAGGGACTGAGAAAAACAATTCACACAGGTTTCTTTATATCCTCAATAACTCTAAGGTCTCTTAACCAACTTCCATGTGACTTTTCCATTACTTCTTTGTTCTATGGAACATCACGTATGTGATTCTGTGAATTACTAGATGCTTAGAGACGTGAGAGCTTACAGTGGTAGTATGTCTTTTATTTTTCTCATTGGACTAGAATGTCAACCATGATATATGGAAAATATGGAGGAACCAAAGGGTGGAAAACAGTGGACTGGAAATTGTAAGGTAAGCACAATTCCTTTTTGAAACTGAAACAATCTATGGGAAAATAAGCTGATAATTTTAAACTGGATTTTTTTTTTCTAAACCATTTTCTTATAAATGAAAGGTTAGGTTAGCGAATGTGACACCCCTCTATAAGAAGGGCCGGAAGGAGGATCTGGGGAACTATAGGCCTGTCAGCCTGACCTCAGTGTCAAGGAAGATTATTGAGCACATCATCTTCAGTGCCATCACATGCCACGTACAGGACAACCAGGTGATCAGGCCCCGTCAGCATGGGTTTATGAATGGCAGGTCCTGCTTGACTAATCTGATCTCCTTCTATGAGAAGGTGACCCGCTTACTGGATGAGGGAAAGGCTGTGGATGTTGTCCGCCTGGGCTTTAGTAAAGCCTTTGACACCGTTTCCCACTGCATTCTCCTGGAGAAACTGGCTGCTCATGGCTTAGACGGGCATATGCTTTGCTGGATAAAAAACTGGCTGGATGGCCAAGCCCAAAGAGTTGTGGTGAATGGAGTTAAATCCAGTTGGCAGCCAGGCAGTCAGGGCTCAGTACTGGGGCCAGTCCTGTTTAGTATCTTTATCAAGTATCTTTATTATAGGGATTTATTTGTAATTATCATTTCCCTAGTTTCAAAACAAGTTTCCCTCTAAAAGAGGTGCTGTGGAATAGTGAATGAGTAGGTTTGTGAAGACTCTGTGTATGACAAAAATGGAAAGGAGTAAGTTGCACCTATGACTAGACACAGCATTCACAGATACCTTGTACTTGGAGGTGAATTACACTGGTCACAATATTTTTATGATTTACAGGCATCTATATGAATATACATGAAGTTATATTTTGAAAATATAACTAAGGAAAAACATTTTTTCCTTTCCTTCCAGGAGAAATGTCAGTAAAGTGCATCTTTCTATAACTGGGTGAGTTTCATGTTTCTTTTAACTTGCGTGCACAGCTTTAAAAATGTGTAAAGATTCAGCAAATTTTTGGCAGAATTTGTCATACACAATTCTCAGACCAGTTCTACAGTTGGAAACATAAGCCAGTTTCCAGAAGCCTGAATGATGCCGGCCAACATGGCCATGAGCCTAATCTCTGTTTGTCAGTCTTTCTTTAGCCTGAAATCTTCATTAAAGAAAAAATAAGTAAAATTGAAAGAAAAAGGCACAGCCTTTGAAAAGCTATAGCAAAACAAGTTCAGGAAATGCCACAAGATGATACCCAATCCTCTGTCTGCAGTTTGAGGTTTATGCCTATTTTTCCCTCCCATAGGTATGAGCATCTTACACCCTGGGGGCTTCATGCACGGAATGAAATTCAATCTGCTTCCAACAAGAAATGCAGTTTGTTCACCACCATGCAGAAGGCACTAAAATCCCGTTCAGAAGTTTTCCTCACATTGTTAATGCTTACAGTCCCCATTTTATGACAGTATACCTTTTCCTTCCTGACATCCATTTTATACGATTATTTATGAAATGATTCATTTTACGAAGGCTGAACACAGCATCTCCGCAGCACTTCACCAGTGCGTACAAGATGCATACACAGACAGACCGTGAGACCTAGGCACTTCTTTCGTTACATACATGTTAGAATATATCTTAAGCATATACATAGGTATGTGCTAAGTATGTTCAGTCAGTAATGAAAGAAAAATTCGTAGGGATAAGGATAGAATAAATGTCAGGTATTGAATGAAACTGAGAAAAAGAAAGGGGAAAGAATACAAGGGAGAAGATCTCTGCAGTGATCCTTTGGGATTTAAAAAAGGTACCTTAGTATATAAGAAAGGGTATGTAACTAATATATTAATAATATTTATTAAATAGAAGTATTCAAAACCTAACTTGGTAAAATAATCAAAGAATGTATTACTGTCAGATGTTCTGTAATGAGAACACTGCAAACATACTTTTCTGAGTCATACGTATGAGCAGACCAATTTCTAATATATGTAATAGGGAAAAATGGAGAAAGATCCCTTAAGCAATCACATCTAATCTGTTTGAGCTATTTTAAAACAGTATTCCTTATTATATAAAAGCAATATTTTAGCATTGAGAGATTCTAATGAGAAAGTGTATAATCTTTCTTCCTTCAAAATGTTGACTATATTATTTTTAGCTGACTATTACAGCAACAAAGACCCCTTTCAAGGGTAGAGTCCCACTAAAGAACATTTTTTTCTGATGATGAATACATCCATGCGTGTATCACAGACAAGTCAGCTGAAGAATAAATATACCAAGGCCATGATAACATGCCCTGATAGCTCACCACCTATCGAGCTATTGACAACCGGTAACAGAGTGAAACCTCACTGCAGAAATAAGTGCTGCTGTTGTGGGTGCTGCAATTCCACTGGCTCCATAAGTTCAGAGCACCTGACACCATCAAAATCATCAGTTTAGAAATTTGATTTAATTGCAATTCATGGATCCAATTGCCTAGTTTAAAGCCGCTCAAATAACTGCAGAAATAATCATCAGCAAGGAGTGAATGGCAAAAATGCCCAGAGAGAGTTCAGGAAAAAACACCACAAAGAAACCTCTTAACCTTAAGACTTCATATGTGGGAATGTCATTACTCAGTTACAAAGGCAGTAGTGCCACAGGTATAAAATCCTAAACATTCCCTCCACGTGTTACCGTGTTTTAAACTCCACTAATATTCCCAGAAAGAGTCTTATTTTAATTAGGAAAAATTAGCCCTGAGAAACATAGTGTCAGTCTCAAGTACCAGGTACACGTTATAGCATTAAGTAACTTGCATTTTCAGTAACATTTTCAGACACACTGTTGTGATTTTCTCCTCAGGGTTATTATTCTGGAATAATTGAACAGACTCTTGCCTTAAAACTTGGAAAGTCCTATATGACAAAAGGTTTACATTTCAATTACTAGCTTCATTTACCCATAGGAAGCAAACATTTGAATATCAAATTTCTGCACTGTCCTTTAAGCACTGGTGGAAACTTTTTGAAAACCACTGTGTTAAAAATATTTACTGTCCAAAATAAGCATGTCAAGACTGCAATCCCAATTCTTTTTCTTTTTTCTTTTTTTAGATTTTGAGGAAAGCCACATGATGTCTATAAGCCTTTGTACCATGTTTCAGAGAGGTTCAATTATCAGATGTTTTCACTGCCTGATCATCTGCCTATCAATGCAATATGTCGTCATGGTAGCTTGCTGCACACATTGGTAGTTTGCTGTCATACTGGCTTAAAGAATGCCAAAGCATTTTCTTTGAATGATCAGACCACTTAGAATCTTCATATTATCCTGTTTACTTAAAATTAAGAAAAAAGACTATATATGTAAATAAAGCGTCAACATTTCCAACGGTTCATAGTTATTTGAAGGAGTGCATTTTAGGAGGTGTTTTGGGTGTGGAGAAGGAGGGAACTCAAAAGCAAACAGCCAAATTATATTTTATACTGCAAACGTTAGCACTGTATAGTCAGAGATTAGAGCAGACAAAATTGTTGAATTTCCAGCTGCTAAGCATTCTGCAAGATTACCCTAGCTCCCTGGAAAGAAGAAAACATGGGATCTTTAAGGCTTAAGGTAGTTATCCAAGTAATTTTGGAGGGGCAGAGTCAAGAAGCTCAAAGTTTCCAGCAACACCTCAGGATTCTGTTGTGTTTGATAATGCTGAGTTCCATCTCTTGTTTCCAACAGAGACCTTTACTAGCAATTCATATTTGTTTGTTAAGAAAAAACCTGGTGAAATGTTATGGTAGCATCCTACATTCATCATGGAGGGAACAATTGTTACAGAACAAGGAATGAAATATACAGCGACAAGCTGTGGAGGAGCTGGTCTTGGGGAAAACAAAAAAAGGTTCCATTTATGGAAAATTTCAGGCTATTAAGGATGAGGCTTGCACTCATGATGAGTGAAAAATCAGTTGACTCAAAGTGTTTATGAATAATCTGTGATACATTAGCTACATTCTTCATTGCACTCCTCTATTCTTAAAAGCTCCATTTCATTCAGTGCTGCGTTTATGCAGGTATGTTTTATAATAATGTTTACAAACTAGGAGGACATATTAGATCATCCAGCCCATCTCCTCTCACCCAAGTGTTCTGATTCAGTTCATTTTAATTAATTCATTGTACTAATCCATATTACTGTGACATTAAAATGTATTTGACACTATATATGTGATAGACACTCAGATATACTTTCGACATAATACATTTTAACATTTCTAGATACTGGAATTTCTTTAGTCACAGGAAATAATGGCTACTTTACAGAATTAGCTAAAGTAGATAGGACCCATACCCTTCAATGGAGAGAAAGGCATATGTTTAAAGCATCTTACCTATGGCTAAATTAAGGCATTAATTGAAATGTAAACCTTTTGTTTTGTAGAACCTCTATCTATATCCATCAGCTACTGTGCAGATCAGTCCAAAGTAGGTTGTGCCAACTGACCAAACAGCGTGTGCACACTGATTGTCCAGCACAGTCAACAAGGGCTGAGCTCATCCTGTCCATGGAATTCTCTCTCCTTTATTCACACCACTAAATAATGTTCTTCAAGATTTGTGGAAAGAATTGTCCTTAAGATTTTACCCCATGCCAAATTTTGTTGAACCCGATCAACAGATATAAGAGTAATTGAAAGAAAAGAGGGAAGAAATGGGAAGAAGAGTCTATGAATTCTACCTGCCCCACCACTCTGCACCTCAGAGTCTTCAATGATAAAGGGATTAAATAGGTAAACAAATTCTTAACAGAACACGGAGCTGTATATAAAACCTTAATTTCCATAGGCTTTGAATAAGACTCTTACAGTTGGGTTAATACTCATGATTCCCCATTTATTCCCAGAAATGCCCAGTTTACAGAACAAAGACCTCATTTTTCAAAAGGGGCACTTCCCCTGCATTTTAGCAACATTTGAGAGAAATGCAAATTGGGAAACTGAAAACCAGACAACTCACGTCTATTAATAATCTACAGGACTATTTATATCTAACTTGAATGCTGCATTTATATAGCAATTTGTTTGAATTCAACTTACTGCACTTAACATGTTTCTGTGAATTTGTGATGCGCACGTACAGCTATAGAAACAAATAGCTACTTTGGAGTATTAAATAATACTGACCATATAAAATGAAAATTGTTCTTTAAGTCTGGTAGGAATTTGTAGGAGTTGTAGCCCTGAAAAAGAGTACACAGAAGTTAGATTTCATGGTCATTATTCCCAGAAGAAGATATTGTTATTAAATTTTGCTGATCAGAGCTAGGAGTTTGCTACACATCAGATTATGATCATTTACGTGTTTATGGGCCGACAAAACTCAGAAGTTAAACACTTCATTAAGTTACAGGGCAAGATTCTCACAGGACAAAATAATGCGGGTACATTAGTTTGCATCCATTTAGGTCAATTAAGTATCTGAGTCCCTGGCATCTAACTTCAGATCAGGGACTTAAAATGCCGCTATTCAAACACCTTCAGACACTAAGCTAATTTCAAGCACTCCAGCAAACCTTGCAGACTTGAGTTTAACTATTAGCTGTCTTCAAAAGTAGTAATGAATCAAAAGTCATAAAAATAAATTGCATAACTTTGAAAATTTTCATGTAAAATCTGCTTCGTAATTTCTTTTTTCTAAGATATAATTTTCTACCTGACACTCAGATCCTGCTGGACTCCAGATTTGCTTGCAGAAAACTCTAGTTAAGTCATGACCTTCAAGTCTTCTTCCCATTTGACTGGATTTTGGAAAGATTATTTCAGTAGTGAAATAGAGATTTTTTTTCCCAGATGGCTTAGGAACTAGATCATAAGACCACTGATGTTAAGAACCTGTGAGATGATTTCTTAGCATGAGCTGTCTAAAGCCCCTCTATGATATGAACTGCTGAAAGAGTAAGTCAGACTCTCACAGTCAAACATTCACTTGGGATTCTGGTGAAGCCTGTGAAACCATGAAATGAAAACAACTCCAAGAATATTATGAAATCCTTTGCACCGTGAAAACAATAAGAGTTTTGCTTTTGTGAGCCAGAACAATGACTGAAATATTTCAACTTAGTTTAACAGATCTTTGCACTTGCCTTTCAGGAGACTGTAGCCAAAACTACCATAAAAATATGTGCAATGTTTGCCACTGGGGGCTAGAATTTAATTTGCACCCATTTGTGCCAACTATACAATATAATATTAAATACAGCTAAAACCAGACCGAAATGAGAAATAATTTTTCTCCAAAACTGACGTTTCAACAAGCCATCCCACTCTGACTCAAGATAAAAGCAGAACTTTATGAAGATTTCTGTGAAAAGTCAAGAGGTGGAGAAGACATTCCCATTTAGCCCACAAGTTGGAGCAATAACATCTGAAATGGGAGAATGACACAGCAATGGCATTAAGACAGGTTTCCACATCCTAGACCATTTTCTTTAGGTTCCTGGCCACTCTAAGAACATGGTGCAGTCAAAATCTTTCGCAAGGTGAACAGGGCATTTGCAAAGACTTTTGAGGCCATCATATTTAAGAGAAAAGTTATGGAGAGGAGAAGTCCAACCTAAAAAGCAATTCAAAGCAATTCACCGTTATTTGTAAAGGGAATCTGTCAAGATTAGCTTTTGTGAGTACCCTTTGCCACACCTAGCATGCTTTTACCTAATGCCTGATGGAAAAATGGATATTTGTTAAAAGAAAAACAGCTGTCAAAAATTACTACCAGCTCCAGCTGAGAGAGATCTCTGGGATACATAGACATTTGTTTTGAGTGAGAAAATAATCTAAAACTTATCACAAGAGCTGCATACCTTGTGATTTTGTGTGATAAAACTCTTTACAACCTATTTTGCAAGTTGAAGCAATCTCTTTTTATTATTAGATAATGTAAAAGTTTGTGATGCCAACTGAACTGTGTCTGCAGTCTGAGAAAGGAGCAAAACAATTTCTGTGCAGCTCATAGCCAGCACTGACACTCCGAGCATGCATATGAATGGCCAAGACAGAGCTTCACACGTTCAGAAACATATTATAACGAAGATTTTGTCCCTCCAGGACACAGGCCTTGCAGGTGTCTCTCTAATGATGATGCAGACAGAAAAAAAACTTCCTGAAAGATTCTGTATTTCATCCCTCCTGTGTTTCATGACAGCCCATCCCAGCTCTGACCTCAGATATGGCTGCAAAGCTGTCCACAGCAGGTACTGTACTGAAGGCTACTGAACCAGTGCCACAGTTGCAGCTGGCACTTGGCGGGTGTTAAATGACAGATGGCCACGATCTCAACCAGCTACATAGAGCACTTTGAAAGAGAGACATATGTCAGTTTACTGTGCTTTGAATCTTGTTATACACAAAAGACTCTGGGGTTCAGATACCTTCCCTAGAACATGCATTTAAATCAAACCTTTAACAAACAAGAACTGTGAAAACACAAAAGGCTCAGCAGGTCAAAAAATTAAACTGCATCCCAGATCAAAGCAATGCAGCAAGCCTAACATCTATGATTATAAAATGAAATGGATTAGACCAGACTTTTTGGAGCAGAAGACTTTGCAAGAAAAGGTAATATAAGAAGGTGATAAACAAATAATTTCTAACATGCCTCCAAAGCACATTTAGCCATTTCATTTCTTGACTAACTATATTTCCTAGTGCTACTTTTCCCAAAAAATCTTTACGTACCCTCTTCACATTTAAATAAAGCATTGGGAGAAAAGCTCTCTATTTCTAAACATAGAATCCTCTGTCTACATACTGAAAAATCTTCACTCTTGGACAGAGGACCTGGGATATTCCAAAGCCATGGGGTTTGGAGAACTGGTCCTATGAACACGCTAACAAAAGAAGAAATACCAAAGGCCTTTTCTGGCTTGCTTTCTGAATTTAAAAATCGTGCTCCAGTCTGCCTATATTCTGTAAGCTTATGTAGTTAATGATTGGAAGGTTCTTTTTTCAGACTGATGTTTGCATGTTCTAACATGACTTCCAGAGTGATGCTCTGGGCTTTAACATAAAGGATCACAGAATAGATTCAGGGTGGGCAACAATGTTCTGTATAATTCAAAAATGGTTATCATCACATAGAGGGATAAGCGTAGGTGTGGTAGACTATACTTTTTTTCTTGATGCTTATTTGCAGTGACCTATAAAACTGCTGATGCATGGGAACCCCTACTGATGCACATCAGTAACGTATTTATACCTTAACAGGAATATTCTGCTATATATTAAACGTGCTAGAGGGGATTATTGTGTACAAATAGCAAACATCAAGTCTTCATTAGCACACAAGCATGATGCAAACAGCTCATACCCTACACAATATCACAACTCTAGAAACGTGTTCAAATATGGGAAAAGAAGGTGAAATAATCAGGTTAGTTATTCATTATAGTGTGAAATTAGACCCTCAAACTGTAAGCTTGCCATCAATTGCATGAGTAACTTCACTCCTAAGAATAGTTTCAAGGAAATCAGTGAAACCACTGTACATATTTCTACTCATGAGGTATGCAAGCATTTCCAGGCCCAAAGATATATTAGTTACAGTGCTGAAGTGAAATATAGGTCACAAGAAGTGGAAGCATTTCTGCCAGCATTGGCATCATGAGGACTCCCCCACGCACTGCATGATTATATTACTTCTGGGATCCGCTCTCTTCCCCCAACAAGCAGACAGACTTTACTGAAGATGCAGAATCTAGAAAAGATTTTGAGTAGCTCAAAGAAGATAATTTTCCATTCTGTTTCATTGTTCAAGCTGAAGGAGCACTAAAACCCTTCCCTACCTGCCCTCATCCTGCCACATATGACTGCAGGAGCCCATGAGGCAGACGGATAGGAAGTGACACTCTATTTGCATAGATCACAACCGCCTAAAGTCTATTAATGTGCCTACAGTATTTTTTCTCTATTTCTCTTAGTTATAGACAGGTTGTTGGTTTGCCAAGAAAATTACTACAATACGTGCTCATTTCTATCTGCATGGTCTCTAACCCAATGATTGATGCTGAAAAGGAAGTGTGCAGTGTGCTTTTGTCAGCAGCCTTGATGTGATGTGATACTACTAGTTGCCAGCGTTCCCTATACTCTTCAGCAATTACCTGTGCTGTACTTTAAGTGTGCTGTTACAGCCCAGAGTGACCAATTTCAAGGAGGAAAAACTCCTAACACAGCAAGCAGAGATACCCTTGGACAACTTATTTTCAACAATCCTCTTTCTTTACCTTATTTGCATTTGGTAAAAATATTTGCTGTACAATTCCTTTGTTTTCCACTTTCTACACTTTATCCTTTTCCCCCTACGGTCACTTCCTGGAGAATGTCTTAATAATAATTAGAGTGCTGCAATTTGTAGCCTTGCAAATTGCCCTGTATCAGTACTCTCAGCTCTTCCCTAAATGGATTTTGTCTCACTCTGAACAAGAGTGGCCGTGGCACTCTGTTTCTGCATGCAGCTGTGAAAATCTAGCCTACTGTAACTTCTGCAGTTCGTGGTCTTCTTGGAAGCAATGCATTCCTTGCTCTACTACATCAGCTTGCCTTAAATACTGTCACAGAACAAAATTTTGGGTACACAGTACAACTCCTCTCCTTCTCAGTGGTCAGATTTCAGTTGTTATAGTGTCAACAGCTTTACTTATTGCTGTAGATACTCATTCCTTCAAACACAGAGGTCTCAGGCTAAATAACCCCTTTGAAGGTTTTCAGCATTACTTCAGTCCAAAGCCTCACTGAAGATGCCCCTGTTGGACCAATTCTTCCACAAAGCTTCCTTGCAGCTTCTTCCACCAGCATCAGATTCTAGAGACTCCCTCTGAGGTGCACAAACACTAGAAAAAGGCTTTGTGGACATTATAGGATGAAATTACTCCGCTCACAGATGCCACTGGTATCTGTCTCCTGCTGTTTTCAGTGTGATCACCGTGCCCAGAAGGTGCAGCTAGTACCTCTGTGGTCAGCAGACCTTCCTTTGATGATGCCTGTGATACTGGCATGTGTGGAGTAGTGCCCTCCAGGGAAACATGAGATTCAATCTAGCCTTCTTTCTTGAGTATGAAATAATGATTTTCTTTTCAGGACACTGAGCAGTACGGCATCGGCCAAAAATCTTTTATGCATGGTACTTGGCAACCTAATGTGTTGTACTTTTAGCTTACTTGGTGTGGCAATTTCATTGCAGCCTTTGCTATAAATTGGCATGATCAGCGTCACACTGGGAAAGACTACATGATAACTGTGGAAGGATTGCAGGGGTTTTTTTCCACTAGCTTTCAGTTGAATTTACCTTGATGCTGTCAGACTGAGAGTTAATAAGTGAAAACAAAAGGTTTGTGAATCACCTTTGTTAGAATTATTTATGTAGAAAAATCTCATGGACTTCAGGTTAGAAAGAAAAATAAAGAGGCATCATACAGTGAGCATATGTTGCCAAAGCCACAAAACCAGGTGAGCAAAAGATATTAACACATTTAGTGAGTTTGGCAAATGGCAAATTATTCATTCATTTCAGTATTTTATTGATAAAGGCTGTTGATTGACATGCTTTAATGTGAATGTTTCATTTTCTGTACGTTAATTTGTAAATTTATAAGCAAATATATGCTGAAGAATCTCTTTATTTGAGTTCAAGGTCTCATCTGAAACTCTTTAAAGACATGTACTAAAACAATTACAACTGAAAACATAAATGTCAGCATGAAGTGCCATAGCTAAAGGTGCTCAAACACTGACCATGTCAAAGAACATGCAGGTAAAATACTGCAGGTCGGTTAAGCCACAATGATGTATTGCCGAGGTTACAAATACTATGCTGTTTTGTGCAAACCACCCTGAAGGGTTTTTTTACAATACAAAGGGAAGTACTGTTCAGTTGAAAAAAGGGTAAACATCTAAGAGCTCTATTAAATGTTTTGAAGAAAATATTGCTCTTCATGTCTCATGGAGTTTTGCAGTTATTTTGCTATGAAAGAAGGTCCCCAAGTGTTATCAAGATGCTAGGAAATTATCACAGTGCTTTCTGCCAGCTCACAATAAGCCACCAAATTAAATATGAAGTTTAAATGAAAAGGTCATAACTCCCAGCTTAATTTCTTATAAGAAATGAAAAGAAGCTGTCCAATGACTGAAACCTCTAACATGACACTAGGCAAAAGCAAGTGAGTCAGAGATATGTAATTTTAGGGTATAATAGGGACTCATAATCAGTGACAACCTTCAAAAGGTTAGAGAAACAGCTGTTCATGTATTCATTTCGGCCCCAGCTAGTTTATTTTACCTGTGCTACTTTGCCACTTTAATTCGCTAGACCTCCTTCTGCCCTTCCCTTCTTGTATGATCCTTTCTTATTTTGCATTCCGCCTTCCAACAGAAAATAGGAGATGGCTTCAAGATAAGCACCATAACTGACAAAAATATGAGATAAATTTCTGTATGTAGATATGGACACAAAATGCTCATCCAACATAGGTTTCCCCTCTTCCTTCATCCTCTTCATGTCTGTTATCTTTTAGGTCTGCAAAGCTTCTCTTTGCTGGACTTACTTCTATACACACACCAGTGCTAGACAAGAAAGATCCACTGACATTAAGAACTGTTCCGCATCCAGTAGAAAATAAGCTAGGTTTCTATTTAATAAAAATATGGTAATAAAACATACCTATTTTAGCCTTTCCCCGTTTCAATGTATATTCTTGAAGTACCTAAAGCACTGCTTATTTACCCTTGAAATTGGTGATGCTGAACTACGAAGGCAAAGCTGTACTGAGAGGCGATTAACCTCATCTCCCGTTCTGCACTCCAGGCAGAAAAAGAACAAGTTGGGATTACTTACAAACAGGTATTTGGGGGCTCTGTGATCAAAACCTTCCCTCAGTGCTGTGAAAAATATAATATTTATTTCAAACTATGCTGCTTCAAATAACAATCACACTTTTTTCCCACATTTTTCCTTTGAAATTGTAGACATAAGCCACAGATCACTGACAAAGGAAGAAGCTGTGTGCATAGCAGCGGGGTAACAAATACCAAAGCTGGAGGAAAAGGAATAAAAAGACGACAATGAACATTCAGAATTTTTCTTTCTTATTCTGTCTGTTCTATTGGACAGGATGCTTCACAGTTATGACTATTGGAGACCTAAAATAATTACAAATTCATATTTTACTTTCTGCCTCAGACATCTGTGTCTACTATTAACAGAAATTAAGATAAATAGGGTGTCCATGATTTGCCAGACTGGAATAAGCATGCTCAAGTGCAGATGACTGTGCCGAATATGCAGAGAAAGTTGATAAACAAGCATAGAATCATAGAATCATTTTGGTTGGAAAAGATCTTTAAGATCATGGCTTATAATCTTTTTTCTTTTTATTTCTTGCTCTATCAGAACAAACAAGATCCAAGACATTGTCCCCAAGCCTGCAGGTTTGTAAATTTGAATGCTGTCATTTGTAACTTTCTAATAGGACTTTTCAAGTGGTGAACACATAATTGTCTGATGGCATTTCAGCACCACTGCTGATCACTGAAGAAAAGGATATTAAGGCAAAGAGCAGGAGATTCCTTTTCTAAGGTGAGATTACAAATTCTAACAGATGTGACATTTAGCCATCAACTTGTTTTGCACAGGTGATGCAAGTACAGCAAGAACAGCTGTCCCTTCATCCTCACATTAGAACAGAGGGTTCTGTGAACAACACACCTCACTAGCCCACTACTGCTGGGCAACTTCCTTTCTATTATATTTTCCTAACATACAGCTGACTTCTGAAACTTGCAGGACTTTTAGCTTTGCATGAGGTTTTCTGCAGTACAAGGTTGAAGGCTTCTCTGTTTCGACCTATGAAATTATGGAGAAAAAGCATATATTCCCAACCAGGCATGCATTCAACAGTGAATCCACTCGCCAAGACGTGCTGCGTGTGCACTGCGCAGTCAGTCTGTGCCTAAGTTCATCATAACCACTGTCTAGCACAAAAACAAAAGTACATTTCAAATATTCTGTACTGGAAAGAGGTGAACAGGTTTATATTTAGTATGACATTGATTTTGGGTTGCCTTTACCCCGCACCTCAATATCAACTTCTTGCATCACTGAAGTTCCACTAACAGCTTAAAAATATTGATCTTTGGTCTTCCTTCCCACTCTTCCAGAAGGAATTGAATGTGAAGGATTACTATTTACTGTGACCTGGTGGAGATGTGTAATTGAGATGATTGTGTATAATATATATCTCAGCTGAAAAATTCTGTTACATGAATTAGTGTCTCCTTCTTCCCTTTATATATTTTTCTGACCTCAAATAGGTTTAGTGAAAGGTCTCTCCATTTATCACAACATGCAATGTTATAAGTCACTGTGAAAACTTACATTGCTACATGCTCCACATAAATCTAGTATAATACTTTCATCTTTAGTGTGTTGCATTTGAGTCACAGTAGCTACTTGACAGCATGCAAAATACATTCTTGATGGTCTTTGTAAAGAATAAACTGCAAAATTTCAAACAAATCAAACAAGTATTACTGTTGGGAAGTGATAGACAGACACATCACTGTCAGCTACTGGGCTTTCTAGTAGCATACAGTATTTTGCATGCTTCTGTGGAGGAGATAATTCTATTCATAATAAATGAGTAACAAATTCTTATTTACTTGTTGCAAGTTAAAAAAACCCATGTACTTAAATTACTAAATTTCTAACAAACTTATAAGTTGTTTTACCTCTCTTTCATAGAATGTTTGTTCTTACTCTCTCTTCCACTTTTATGGAGAAACATGTAGATGGAGTAAGACTCTTCTGTAAAGCTCTATTTTAGGTGTCTCTTTCCTTCTCCCCTTATTCTGCCTAGCAGTCAAGCATATTCTATAGAACTGAATTCAACAATCAGTGAGTCACAGAACTTTAGCTTATCCAAAATGAAATCTTTACTCAGCTCTGTGTGGTCTCATCATCATTATATGCTAAATGGGAGCAAAGGAGAGTGCTCTGTTTCTGCCTCTTTTCTGTGTTATTCTCAGAAATAATGTTAGCACTGAGTTTTGTACACAGAAAGTCTCCTGGAGTTTCAACTCTCAGATCCTCCCCAAAAGGCTAGGCCTGGCTACTTTTTGCACATTCTTCCTGCATAACATTGAGCATACAATGATGTATGTGCTATTATCATTGCACATTAAATTTGATCACTTAGAATCTCATTCATTTTAAAGACCTTCCCTTTGGCCTTGAAAAAAATTCATGTGGATGTCCCTTCACTTATGACCACTCAATGTCTTGCTGCAGATGTGGTTTTCCTAGCCCTTCACTAACAGCCCACCTTTACTCATTTGCACCCAATAACAGATTCCTCTTCTTAACTGCAAAATGTTCACAGACCTATCATCTTCCTAAATGCCTTTCTTTCCAACTGACACTCCCCACCACCTATGTCAGTTCAAGACCTGTCACCTATGATGCTTGTCCTGATTTTTTAGCTTTCCAGTTTTGGTCAGTGTAGGAGCCAAGCTGTCTGTTTACAGTCAGAGCTCACTCGTGGTGGGGAATCTCTCTTGTCATTAGAATTCTGTCTTTGTGTTAAGAAACTTTCCCAATGGAAATTCCTACAAGCAGTTTTTGGGTTTGAGAAGTTGGACTCTGTCGAAAAAGTTCCAGGAAGCTTTAACATTGTCCATTCATTTTTTCACCCTTTTTTTGCACTCTGCCCCCATCATCAAGTCTCTTACTTAAGGAGAGGTTATTTTTATTCCACGTTGATAAAGTACTGTCAAGTGGGATTTGAGTCTCTGGCTTAAGTTCCCACTGAAAAGCAATACAGGTCCCCAGATAGAATAATACCCATATACTTACATACTGCAATGTAATTGATAGCCTGTTTGCTAATATTTTCACATGTAGATACAATCCATACTCAACAAGGCATATGAGGATCTTTTCTTTCTGTTGGAATTCAAAGTCCCTTGAATACAAGACAAAAAAGAGTAAAATTAGAAGAGGAAAAAAATACACAGAAAAGCAAAGATGAGATGTGCTTTGGGATGCTGTGAGTGTGCAGTTTTTTCCTAACCTTTGATTTCCAAGAAGAGGAATTCAGGAAATGAGGTGATCTGTGAATAGATGAAATACCCTGGAGATATAGAGGCCAAGAGAAAAAGGTTATAGCCTTCTTCCTCATAAATAATTGACTCAGCAGATGACCAAGTAATGGTCAAGAATTTTAGCAGAGAGAAAGAGGGAGAGGGTTTATTATGCAGTAAATTTGCTTGTGTGGCACATGTATTGATAGGGACATATCCGAACACAGTTTGTCTTAAGAGAGTTTAGTTCGTGAACTATGGAAGTCTGTGTATGCAGAAATTGCTGCATCCTGTGGCAAGTAGATATGCTTATTGCACAGCAGAATTTGTGTGTACGAATAGCTCCTGAATTTCTGAAAACATTAACACCAAGAATAAGCTACTGTTGACAACCTGGAGATCAGGTTGGCCATAGGCAAAAACAAATGTGTGTACTGGACAGATCATAACATGGCAAACTTGATCCTGCTCATTCCTTAACCAAAAGCATGATGATAAATGCAATCCCCTCCTCCCCTTCCATTCATCCTGGGCCAGTAAACAGTTCACTGTATATGTAGCAGCTGTCCTTTTTTTTGCCACTGCTTCCTTTCTAATTTTTTTTTATTACAGGAAAACTTGCCATAATGATTAACTGCAGAGGAAGTAACATGAATTAAATTGGTCAATATCTAAGTTATTTGTCTCAGACACAATACAGCAGTGTATTAATCACAGAGATTGGGGTAAACTTTCTTTATGGAGTCGATATAGACATGAATTAAAAACATCTTTAATTTGTCTCCACTAAAGCTCTGCAAAGCTTTAAATGTTTCTGGAATTTTAATTATTGCCACAAAAGGTCTCATGGAAAAGTCTCAGAATATATTCTTTCACTGCTGCAAGAGATATGCAAGAATTGTTCTTCACCTTATTTGTGTATAAAATGTAAATGCCACTGCATTTAAGTTAGTAAGGTTACATCAATATTTCCAATATGGTGTAAATGGATCTAAGTGATTCATAGAACCAGTACCTATTTCTATACTTTAATAAATGACATTATTCCTTGAGCCTAGAATTCTCATCCAGTTTTCTTATCAAATCAGCTACACATTAAATGTCTCAAATTTCAAAGCTGCTGGGTACTGGTATTTCCTATTCAATTACTGCTGCGGGATAAATCAACCTCACTAAAAATCCATGAAGCAACTAAATAGTTCCAAGTATGAATCCCCAGAAGAGCAGGGCAGCGCTTACTCGTAACCCATTTACATTTCTCAAAAACCACAGAGTATGCATGCTGCAAATTAAAGACACAGACAGATATGAATGTGTCCTTTTCTTATCTAAAGTGGTTGTTTTAATAGGAAGGCTGATATAAAGTAAGATTAGTCTGATCATACAGCAGATGGGAATGTTTTCTTGATGCTTTTCTCAATGTTTGTGAGATAAATGTATTGTCGACTTAGTTTAGTAGCACTGGGCTAGTAATTATACCTCTAATACTTTAAATGAGTGTGACCTCATATAAATATGTTTGTAGCATCTTGCATAGATCTATGCTAATTGAATGTTGTTGGTATCTTAATAAATAGCATTTGTACTAAGATTAGGAAAGAGAAAGAGGCCACTCATTTACTTATCTGAATTTCTGTTGACAACTGAATCTTAATTTTTCTCTCCTCCCCCTTCTTTATTTCTCTTTCAAGAGGAATGCACGATTTTGCTTCCCAATGAAGATCTAAAAGGCAGCAAGTTGAAGAAGGATGCTTGAAGGATGATTTAATTGTAAAGTGTTTCATTTAGAGTCTACTCAAGTTTTCAGCTGTGAAATCGCAAGATCCTTATATGCTAGTATTCACAGCAGTGTCTTAAGTTTATATAGGATTTCTAACTTCTGAAAAATTGCTAACTAACTGTTCAAAAATTTGTTAGGTCAACACTCACAAAATCATGATATTTGCTTTAATTGGACTTTCCATTAGTCTTTTATTTTTAAACCTTTTGAAGTACATTGTGCACACTTACAGCTTCTCTCTGCCATCAAGAAGGCTGTAGGGTTTTAGTTTTCTTTTAATGAAAATTGAGATTGTCTCATAATAACAAAAGCCTGGGAACAGAACTTTGAGAAAAGCTATCAAACATGACGAAGAGTCATAAGAGATGAGGAAGTTATTTCAATACAGCAGCAACAGAGCAGACATGATTTTCCTGCACTGTGTAGTAAAGAAGGCCACAGAAGATTCTAGTGACAGTCTAAACAAATGGAGATTACTTTATATTTCTTCCCCCCTCCCATGAATATAAGCAATTCCAGCAGCCTTCCTAACTGACACAGCTTAACATGACTGTATACTTGGATAAAATACCCACATTTAGCAGAATGATGAGTACCATTAAAACAAGACAGGTCTGTCTTGTAAAACAACAACAGGTCTGTAATTTTAATGCATATTTGAAGTTGAACAATTTTACATCTAGAACCGGTGTGTTTCATTCCTGAAGACAAGTAACTGTCTTCCCAATGCACATTGACATTTTTTAGAATGAATGTAATTTGATTTTATTTCATAATTTTAAATGTGTCGCATTTATCTACCACATATCCACCACAGCATTTCTGATGTAACTGCACCTACGCAATGACAAACTCTTTGGCCTGCAAAGAGATGACTGGAGGGGATATGACGGAGGTCTCTCAAATCCATGATGAGAATGGAAAAGGGGAAGTGGGACTGATCAGTCACTCCTTCCCCCAGAGCTGTGGGGTATAAGCAAAGCCAACAAATACTGAAGTTCAAAACAAACAGCAGCTGTTCCTCTTCTTTGTAGGTGGCTGACTGGTGGATAACGAATAAACAGAAACCACAGCAGGCTGGTTAATAAGATTTTTTCACTATCTGGAAAAGGGAATATATTTTCAACAAGTAATCATGCTATGTGAATTTTAGTCCTTTATAGGTAAAATTTATATCCACTTCTGAATATTATTAACCTGTTGCAAAGGCAAGCTATCAGGCTCTAGAGAGCACCAGAATTAAAGTTACCTGCACAGCAGCTTCATTACATATGCAATGTAATTTTGCTTTTCATTCAAACACGTATTTTCTCCCTCTATCTTAGTCAAGGTACTGGCTGGAACATGTTTAGAGGAAATTACACCCACGTAGGGGAACATAACTGTTGGTTTCCCTCTTGATGGGGACGTTGAAAGTTGCAAGACAATGTAATCAGATCACCATCGTTTCTGAAACAGGCAGATGTTTCTGTGTGAAAAGAGCCAAGTTAGTGAAACTACGTTCTTGTACATATGCAGTGGGATCCTATTCTAGCAAATATCTTTTTTTTCTGCAGGAACCTGCAGAGGTAGAGATGAGCAGAGATTTAATTACATGGCTTTAATGTCAAATAATGAAAGGTTTCAGTAGTGTGACCTGGCAGATCTAGACAAGTAACAAGGTGTCCTTTTCTTATCCTTGTTTTTGATGACCCCAGACACCTATAACAGGTAGTTCAAGCTGCTTCCCCTTAGAGTACCATCATAATAGGATATTCCGTGCAACGTGTTTTCACAGTCTTACTTTACCTTGAAGTTGTTATTCTGGCAAAAATTAAGCAGAATCAAAATTAATCTTCAAAAGAATCAGCAACATCAAGTGGGAGCAAATCAAGATTATTTTCTTATTGAATGACAGCATGTAGAATTGCAAATGTGCACTCCAGTAATTCCATCGCCACTTCGCTGCCCTAAACTTTCTGTTGTACAGAAAATGATACTCAATACTAGTTGACTAACATGAGGAGAATCAACACAAACTAACCTTGTTGATGTGAATTTTCTTTGCTATGTTCAGTAAATAATACTGAGGACACGACAGACATGAATTGCCCATGATTACTTTGAGTCACATGTCAGTGACATTTTTGGTGATGTAAACTTTGAGTAATCTCATCCCTAAATGAGCTACTTTGATTTATCAGAAGTAACTCACTTTTGAAATAGGTGTTCTCCAGTTGTCTAGCATTAGGAAAGCATCCCAAATCTAGCTTATGATTTGCACAAACATGTAATGAATTTGCAGTTATCTTTCCATCTCCTCTTATGTCCAATTCAAGTAAGCTAAACTGGAAATGATTTATTGTCAATGCAACCAGTAGGAGGTGAATGAATTAAGACTGGTAGGTACATAATACTGCTTAAGATAAGGTATTTGCTTGGACAAATACTATCACAGAATCACAGAATGTTAGGGATTGGAAGGGACCTCGAAGGATCATCTAGTCCAATCCCCCTGCCGGACCAGGATTAACTAGACCATATCACACAGGAACGCGTCCAGGTGGGTTTTGAATGTCTCCAGAGAAGGAGACTCCACAACCTCTCTGGGCAGCCTGTTCCAGTGTTCGGTCACCCTCACCGTAAAGAAGTTTTTCCTCATATTTAGGTGGAACCTCCTGTGTTCCAGCTTGCACCCATTGCCCCTTGTCCTGTCAAGGGATGTCACTGAGAAGAGCCTGGCTCCATCCTCATGACACTTGCCCTTTACATATTTATAAACATTAATGAGGTCACCCCTCAGTCTCCTCTTCTCCAAGCTAAAGAGACCCAGCTCCCTCAGCCTCTCCTCATAAGGGAGATGTTCCACTCCCTTAATCATCTTCGTGGCTCTGCGCTGGACTCTCTCTAGCAGTTCCCTGTCCTTCTTGAACTGAGGGGCCCAAAACTATGGTATTATACATTTTCCCTTGGATTAGTTTCTATATTTTTACCTATGTACACTTATTGTAATTGACTGCATAAGTGGGTTTAGTGCAAATTGATATTTTGTTTAAAAAAGGGGGGGATGTAATTTATTTCATTTTCTGTTAATGAGCTTTACACAACAAACATTTGCAGCTGCAAACAGCATATTTGCAGTCCCTTTTCCTGAGTACAGAGCTAAAAACCAAACCCACCCACAAACAGTTTTCCCTGGCAGTAAATTTTCTCTTCAGCAAAGACTATTACCAGTCATAAGTATTCAGAACAAGACGCTATGCACAAAGAGAATAAGGCTGTAGATGAAATGTAAATCACTTCCTTCTAGAAGTCACAGAACACATTCCAGCAAACCCAAGGCAAGAAACCTATGATAAAAAGCATTGTCGGGGTCCCAATCCAGCACAGCACTAAAGTATATAATCATCTTTTCCCCACTTGGTCTACTCCCCAAATGGGAACAATAATATCCTTACAAGTAAAGCATAGGTGCAAATGCCATACTGAATCAAGGGCTTATAGGAGCAACTCACAGTAAAGAAAACCAGATGTGAGAAAAGAAGCTTTCATAACACAGAATGAAAAATACAGAACATCCAACTTATTAAAAAAAACCCTATTATATCTATTATGATATAATTGAATACTTCCTTTTATATATAGTGTTTTCAGGCTAAGTTTGTTTCTCCAAGCTGAAGCTGAAGATGCACTACTTAAAATGCACCAATTACAAGTGTTTCTAAGTATATCTGAATTTTGAAACATTTTCAGATCAGACCTGTACTCAGGACACCTCTTCAAGGATGAAGAATAGACTGTGTATCAGTTATAGGAATATACATCAGAAAATTTCGAAAATCTATCAGCCACAGTCATAGCATTCTAGCGTGATCAGACCTTCAGGGACTTCAGATGTTAGAAACTGTAGATGCAGGCACTTACATTCCTGCAACACAAACCATCTGAAAGAAAATTCCAATCCTTACTTTGCCCTTTTGACTGATGCACTCGACCCCCCTTAACCAAACCAGGAGGAGTTTGGTACAGGCTCCAAAGGAGATAAAGGCCTGAGCTGTAGCTGGGCCAAGAACTCCTCTAGGAAACCCACAAAGAAGCAGAGTGATGCAGTGAACACCGATAAGTTGTGGGTACAAGGAGTCTCGTGCATACCTTTCACACTGTATGCAATTTGACTACGAGCCAACCACTTTATCCTGTAAATATGACAGCCTAAGTGAGCCTGCTTTGAGCTCACCCTGCTAGGCAGCCTGGATGCATGGTGATGATCTCCCCTTGAGCCAGGACACCTCTCAAGGCTGCTCCTCGAAGCAACGAGATGTTCCTATTGGTCTCAGACATTTCTGCTGTGCTTTCTACAGGAAGCACTCAAGCTTCTGTGACATGCAGCTGAGTCACCCCAGACAGTGCTAGCATGAAGACAAAGGCAGGGGCAAAGTTCATCTCCCAAATCTCTTCTAACAGTATCACTTACACACTAAAACATGAAGCTTAAGAAAAAACACTGAACGGTTTTATCAGCTGTTTCTTGCTACACAGGCAGAGCAGCCCCAGAGTTCAGTACAGTCCTATTCTAGTCTGTTTAAAAATCAAAATGGTGTATTAAAAATCACAGACAGGTTACCCCTTCCTGATTAATTTTTCTAGCAAGAACCACTGGTGTGAGCAAAGATCAGAAAAAGGAAACCTCATAGGAAAGCATCTGAACTCTTACACACATTTTACATATTCATGCTGGAAACCAGACTTTTCATGAAATCATG
This sequence comes from Nyctibius grandis, assembly GCF_013368605.1. Classification (NCBI taxonomy): domain Eukaryota; kingdom Metazoa; phylum Chordata; class Aves; order Nyctibiiformes; family Nyctibiidae; genus Nyctibius; species Nyctibius grandis. The sequence goes on from NC_090670.1 coordinate 12,185,980, forward strand.
TATAAATCACAGTAGTATCGAGCCAGTAGTAACTTACACACTATAATGATTTGTGTATTTTATGTTGTTTAAATATTTTAAAACAGTTGCCATAGCTACGACTATATTAAAGGCTAATTTAGTTATTTCTGAGGGAAATATGAGTACATGTCTCAGAAATCACAAGAACCTGTATACAAATAACATATTGGGGTTCATCTCCTTCATGATTGCCAGCAATTAGCCCCATGAACCTCTTTAAAGTTAATAAGAAAGTTAGATTTCAACATGTTATATGGGAAATTACCCACATGGCCCCTGTTCAGGCTAATGAGAGTTAAAATGATAAATCTTCAGGCATGCATGTGAACACACATACCATTAGCTAAAATCTGCAAGAGCAAAGGACTGGAGGGTTAAATTTCAAACACTACAGTTAATCTGCTTAATTAAGAGTAAAGTTGTTTACTAAGTTAGTACGATTAAAGAAGAGAGAATAAGGAAAAAGACCAATAAATATTTCAAAGCTATCATGACTTTCTTTACCTACTGGGATTTATGAGCTAATTCCAAAGGTGGAATAAATCAGGATAGTATTAACTTTTCTTCTGTCCAAAACATCACCTTGGCCTGTCTCTCTAGTGCCTGGTGTCCTGGCAAAACATGAAACTGTTCATGCATTCCCTTCCTGCAGAAGTGGCTGGAATTCAAACTCAAATGGTCTCATTGTGAAATTACAGTTTTCTGAAAGGGAAAATTTCATGGTAAAGTGTTGATCAAACACATCAAAAAAAACCCCAAAATCATGTCAACAGAATCTGATGAAAGCTTATGCAGCTTTTGGAGTCAGGTCATCTGCTGGTCCTTCCGCCCAGCCACACTCCTTGCTACAGAGCCCTAGCTGTAGGTCTTGTTCAACAGCTGGGGAAGGCACGGCTGAGTGAGAGGTAACTTGTTTCTCATCTCTCTATCTAGAAAGCAAAGGCTTTCTCACAATCTGTCTGCATCTTTCTGCATAGTATGGCCTTTTCTATCCAAAGTCTCATCCAGTTTCTTGCTACCTCTGCCTCAATTTCAGCAATTTGCTCTGGAGACTTAAAGAAATACAACTGCATCCTACTCACCATGAAGACTGTTTTTGTGACTGGTCACTCTGGTGCCACACTTTGAATACTTCTACGAGGTTCCCCTTTATTTCATTAAATCACAGAATGGTTGGGGTTGGAAGGGATCTCTGGAGATCATCTAGTCCAACCCCCTGCCAAAGCAGGTTCACCTAGAGTAGGTTGCACAGGATCACGTCCAGGCAGGTTTTGAATATCTCCAGAGAAGAAGAGTCCACAACCTCCCTGGGCAGCCTGTTCCAGTGCTCTGTCACCCTCAAAGTAAAGAAGTTTTTCCCCATATTTAGATGGAACTTCCCATGTTTCAGTTTGTGCCCCTTGTCCTGTTGCTGGGCACCACTGAGAAGAGTCTGGACCCACCCTCTTGACACCATTAAAAGGTCATACTTAAAATATATTATTGAAAAACATTTATAAATGAGTCTGGCCCCATCTCCTTGACACCCACCCTTAAGGTATTTGCAAGCATTGATAAGATTCCCTCTCAGTCTTCTCTTCTCCAGGCTAAACAGACCCAGCTCTCAGCCTCTCCTTGTAAGAGAGATGCTCCAGTCCTCTGATCATCTTTGTAGCCCTCCACTGGACTCTCTCCCGTAGTTCCTTGTCTTTCTTGAACTAGGGGACCCAGAACTGCACGCAGTACTCCAGGTGTGGCCTCACTAGGGCCACACTCTTCCTAATGCACCCCAGGATACCACTGGCCTTCTTGGCCACAAGGGCACATTGTTGGCTCATGATGAGCTTGTTGTCCACCAGGACTCCAAGGTCTTTCTCTGCAGAGCTGCTTTCCCCCAACCTGTATGGGTGCATGGCATTATTCCTCCGTAGGTGCAGGACCCTACACTTGCCTTTGTGAGCACTGCTGATCACAACTCTCTGAGTTCTGCCATTCAGCCAGTTCTAAATCCACCTCACTGTCCACTCATCTAACTCACACTTCCTGAGCTTTCCTATGAGGATGTTGCGTGAGACAGTGTCAAAAGCCTTACTGAAGTCAAGGTAGACAACATCCACTGCTCTCCCCTCATCTAGCCAGGCAGTCATGCCATCATAGAAGGCCACCAGATTGGTCAAGCGTGATTTCCCCTTGGTGAATCCATGTTGAATATACACAGCTTGTCTTGATTGTCTTCAATTTCAATGTCTTTGACAAGCAGTCCACTCACATTTACTACTGAAATGCTTGCTCTCCCTTCCAATCAGACTATTGATTTATTATTTCTAACACTTATGTACTTTCTTTCACATTTGAGGACTTCTACCCTAGCAGTCACAAATTGCCCTCCCCCACGCTTTCATCTTTATAGCTGTTCCAAATTCCATGTACAGCTTGTTTCTTTCTATTCCTCCATTGCCTGCTGTCATAAACATCAACTTAAAACTTCTCTGTGCAAATCTCTGCACTGTTAATACAGCCTTGAGTCCAGTGACAGTCAATGGCTGGGAACAGACCTCCCTGGCACTAGAGCAACACAGGAAATAAAAGGACTCGTCTCCACATTCTTCTTGTTTACTATGTTATTTACCCTGGCTTTTCTAAATGAACAAGATTTCACAGTCCACACTATGAACTCATGAGTCAAAGTGTGAATGAGAAGAATAATATGTCAGTTTCAAGCCATATATCATAACTGCTATCTATGTCAAAGTCTTCAAATTACATTTATTTCCCTGACAAACTGAGGAAAAAAAAATGATGGCAACCTAAGAGTTGCTGAATGGTCACGCTGTACTTTTAAGGTGAATCCATAATATTCAATGCTGAATAGAAATCTTTGGAAGGATGAAATATCAGCAGAAAGGCAGAAATGTTTAAGATAGCCAATATTCTTCCACACTTGAGAAGACAACTTTTCAATGCAGGCTTCCAAAATAGCACTTAAATAAAATGTTTGTAATTAGAAGAAAATACAGTAAAAGATGTAGCGAAGTTCTGCTTCAGCTGGTTCAGAAAGAGGTCTAAAGAACAGGACTTTCTGAGGACAAACTCATGTTTTCAGGGACATCTCAGCATACAGTCTTATTCTGAGTGGGAACTGATTGGTTACTTCCAGTTGAGATGCTCTATGCACATGACAGATGATGCCAGGCCAAGCTCTGTGTGGGTAATCACCTCATCTTAACTAATAAACCCCACAGAATACTTCACTGGTGCACTTCTAACAGAGCTTCTTCCAGTGCATCTTCACAGGACTGTGCTGAGCATCTGGGATCAGTCCCCAGATGTTTACACCAAAACTAAGAATTTCTGTGGGTACTCTTCCTCTTGGCAATTATTGATCTGCGTGCTAGTAGTAAGCCTTTAGAGGAAGAGATACAGGTGTCTTAGGAATTTAGAGTTAATTTCTCACCATCTAACACTGACTATCTTTCTTACAGCTGGAATGAGTATATAAAAAAATGGGCATGAACATTTAGAAGTTGAACACCGGCACTCTAAGCTATAGTGCCAATTGCTATTCTCACAGTATTGAAATAAAAGGTGCATTCTGGTAAGTGTTCCATTTTCTGACCTTTAAGATGAGCGTTACAGAGACTGTTTTTATTACAAAATAATTCTTTTTACTTCTGCCTCTTCTTAGAGGCATATATCTTTGAAAGAGAAAAGCAAGATGCCCATCCATGCATCAGCAAGCTCAGAAAGCTGCTTTTATCAGTTTTAAGACAGTGTAAACATGCCTTTGTGGAATGAGTTTGTTAGATTTTTGCACACCTTTTATTACAGAGTTTGTTAAAGATTCTTTATAATATTTTAAAGGCTCTGTAGACTTAGCCCATGACATTCATTTTTGGCTCTAATCTGTGCATTTCAAAGAAAGTCCTTTCTTTTATTCAACATCTTTTCTCATTCTCTACTTGCTCTTAAGACTGTCCCTGCAGAAATTAGTTGTCAGCTGCCTGTACCTTTTTCTCCATTCCCTTTCTATGGTGTGCTCGTGCAAACAATTTCGGGTCAGCAATTGCATGAAACTCAGTAGACCCACTAAAGCCAGTAACCCATTTTAGATGCAGCTCCAGACAAACAGGAATGCTGTACATCTGGTTATGTGTTCCCATATCATCCTACTAGGACTGCAGATACCACACTGCACAGTGTTAAGGGAACAAAGTGCAGAGCCCACACCCCTTCATTGTACAAGCAACCTAGAATCACTCAGAACACAGCGTTAACGAAAATCTGTAGAATTAGAGGGTCTGTCTATTAGAAATAATTATGTAGGCACAGTGTTCCTAAAGTGATTGCTTTTATTCAGAATGTTATTGTTGACAATTATACCGGTCTAAATCCTGTAATTTATTTTCTTTTTCTTGTACAAGACATTCCTCTTCTATTGCAAGGCAACAAGCCCATCAGCAGGAAGGCTGACATTGGCTTTAGTATCTAAAATCACCTGAATGCTTAAATAATTAACAGCACTGAAATGAATGCATTGTGGGGCAGAAGAATGGTCACTAACTCTTACTTGCAATCAATTTTTAGTCCTGGCCATGCAAAAGATACACCACTATCTGTGACTCATTTTCTGTAGCTCTAAAAAGGAGATTATTTTCCTTGTATCATGAAACACTGTTACGACAAACTGTAAATAGTATAAATAAAATAGTACATAAACATATTTTCATAAAAAAAAGAGGTATATAACTGTCTAACATAATGAGAGAATAGGGCCAGTTTCTGTAGTAAACAGCTCTTTGGGAAAGTCATTGTTTTAGCTGAGATGAACTAAGCTCCTGTCTTTCCTCTGTTTCCTATTCTCTTCAGAGCCAAGGCTGACATCTGTCTGGCTTTCACTGAAAGAAATAACACAATTTCTAAGCAGACTGAAAGGGAGATGGCAACAGGAGGCCCATGAACCACTAGACCCCTTCAGCAGATTGGAATAGTGGGCAAAGTTATAAAACTGAGTTCTTCTGCAGAGTACTGGAGACACAGCAAAAAATATTTAGCATTCTTCTTCAAAGGCATCTCTTTATTTTTCAAATACTAGCGTCGGGGTTAACAAATGAATATCTTCTAAACAGCAGTAACTTCAATCTGTATTACTGTAGTGGAAACTGATGGTTCAGATTGCAGCTGTACAGTGCAGGAACTGTTCAGTTCTGTTTGATATCATTCAATCAAATCCAGTTTTCAAATGCTAAAACACTAACATAATGTATTTGAGAATAATTACTCTTATTTTCTAAAAAGCAAAAAAATGAAAGGGGTAACATACTCCTGCCATTTCAATGTATTAAACGAAACAATGTTACTAGTTGCAAAAGTGAAAATAAAATTAATTCTTCAAAATGCCTCATCACATTGCTTCTCACTCAATGGTAAGAAAGGCTTGCAGCACTATAATACCTGCAGACATTAATACATTCAAGAAGCATATTTTTATTGCTTGCAGAAAAGTTCAGTATTCTGTTCTAAATTAATATTGGTGACTGCAAACTGTTACTATATTGAGGGTTTTCTTTGAAATGTTACAACACCGTGAACATATCCATCTATTTCCTAAACACTGCAATGGAAATTTTCAGTATAATTTTTTTTTTTCCCAATGAGGTGGCTCCCTATGGATTTTTGATTCCTATTTCCTTTCATAAAAGAGTATCTTCAGAGATACTTGCAATGTTTTCTTCCCCAGAACTTGGAGCAACCACTTCCAGAGAATCAAGTTCTGCTTAAATTAAACATGGATCAGAAACCAATTTTCTCCCATCTTTACATAAACCTACAAACTAATCCTTTATTTCAGAAGGTGCAAAGGCAGTACTTAAAAGGCAAATTGGGTATTAAATTAGTTCAGTTCAGATCTTCTATTGTAAATATGGCCTGCAGTGTAATGCAAAATTCTAACTTTTTTTCAGAATTTCAGGCATCTCTATTTTTTTCAAGGACAATAGAGAAATTAAAACATTCTGACATTGTATTTTGCTAATGTTCTTGGGTTTTTCCTTGAGTTTTTTTCCCCTACTATAACTCCTATCTTAAATAACTGTAGAACCAGACTATCACAAGGCTGAATTCCTTTGTAAATATTGTGTGACTTAATCACTGGGGGATGTTTTCCTGTGTCAACCAACATTCTTCTTACACAGTGGAATTCTGCTTGGTTTACTTTTTTCCCCTCTCAAAATGACAAGAATTGTGTGGTTTTCAGTGATTATGCTTCTTGGCTTTCTTGTTTTCTCTAGCCTTGTGATAATTTTTCTTTGATTTCACAGAACAAATCTCAGTTTGACACTATACATTAGATTTTTTTTTCACCCTTCTCCTTGTAAGCACTCCCAGGACCCCATTCCCTTCTTATCATTTTCCGTAGCAAAACTCATATTGACTTCTATGAAAGAAGACAACAATTCAGCCTAATGTTGGTTCTTAAGACATACAGTCTAATCATGTTTGAATTGCAGGGTCTAAACATACAATTATATTCTCAGTTCTTCTCTGGAAAGTGTCTTTGGTATCCAGCAAAAGACTTGTTTATATTGGAACATTATGGAACTTGGAGGTTGGCCAGAGATTTCAGGCTAAAGACCAGACCTATTATAGGATTCAGTTCCTTAAATAATAAGAAACTTTTTCAGTATGTAATCCTGGTGTGCAGCCCAGACTCCCTCGGTGAGGGAGGCCAAGGAACTATTAATTGATTCACACTGCCTCTGGTGCTTATCAGCTCCCATCACCTCTAAAGCAGGGTGTCTCCCTGGGTAAATAAAGTCAGATTCTGGATAAACAGAGCACATAAAAAAAAGCCAAGAAGAGTCAGGATTAACTTTATAATATGCCACTGATAAGTAACTGATCCTAATAAGAAAGCTACTCTGAAAGGGCTAGAACTTCGGGCACTGACCTGAACATTTGTCTCATCAGTAGAGAGAAAGGTAAATTCCTAGTTAGAAGCAAGCTCCTACTGAGATCAGTGGAAACTGCATGCCCAAATACCTCTAAGAATCTGGAACTCCAGCTTTAACTTCTGAATCACGAGAAATAACAAGATATTTCACATTAACAATTAATTCATCAGCATCTTTAACATGTAAGCCATTCAAATGTTTTTTAGCATCCATAAACAAGTCACACTTTACTAATTAACCACAACTACTTCTCCAGATCTTCTGTCTAATGAGCACTAGCCTCTTTATTTCAAACATCAATTAAAGATTAATGTTTTGACAAGCATAAGCCATAGATACATCAAAATGAAGAATGTGCTATACTTCAACATTTTGTTTCATTTCTTGCTAAGCACTTCAGACTTTATGAATAAATAAACTGGAAAATCAAGTAACTTGCTCTAGTGCAGTTTTTGAGACACACCTATGAATAATCTGTTTCTAATAAAAAATGCTATTTTAAAGTGAACAATTAACAGACTGTGTTTCACAGTCATGTATGAACAAGACTTGTAACTTCACAGTATATCCGAATGGCAAAGAAAAGATATAACTTTAACTGAAACATTAAAAATACAGACCTGTCATAAAATCAGCTTTGTAGCTTTGAACAATGTCACTTACATATTCTATCACTGCCGTAAAAACAGGCCAGTATTTATATGGCTCCCATTCTCACAGTATCTATGTATCTTACAATCTTTAACATATTCACCCTCCATATCACAGGGAAGTTGGTACAAGTACTGTTATGTTCTGAACCTGAAGCACTCGCAGCAAACAAAGGATGAGGTGACTAAAATCCACAAAAGTAACCTTCAGGACAGTGGCTTGTACTTAGGGGTGCTCAGATTTTCCACCAGTAAAAAAATCTCAAATTTTCAAAGTTCTGCCTTCATGTGTGCTCAGAACTCATGGGACCTTTGCTTAACTGGAGCAGCAGAGGTGCAGTCTTCATCCTGAGCCAGGCTCGGCTCCAGGAGAACATCAGGATCATGGGGCTTTAGCTTATGCTGCATGGATACACTTTTCATCTTCATATGGCATTTTTCCTATTGTTTGGTAGGGGTGGGGGGAATTCAGTTTTAAGTAATCTGGAATGAGAGAATATGATTTAATATCTCTATATTTAGGGTCTCATCTCGAAGAAAGAGAAGTGGGCCTGTACCTGGTTTATGTGTGACCCAGACTCTTTGAATGTAAAACACATAACCTGTGACCTTACATTCCACTTGACTAATACCTAAATTTTCTAAGAATTGCAATTATAGCACTGAAGTCCAAGACTTAAGAGTGTCCAATGCCTCTCAATAACTCTATAGCAATGGAGTGCCTGGATCCCACATCTGTCAGACACAAGTCCAGTTCACGAACTTCCTCAGAATCTCCATAATTACGGATCTGTCATGAGGACACCAACCCCTCACATCTTAAGTGATGCTTTAATCAACAGCAGTTAATACATTATCGTTTGTACATTAAAAAAGAAAATTTTTCCATAATCAAGTTTACCACCTGCTAAGCCTAACTTGACAGGCTCAATAATGGAAGGGACTCCCTAAAGGTCATGGTGTGTTTTTCTTAGGCATTAATTTTACTTTCAGAATCAAAAGGATGTTCATCTCTAGATCTTTGAGCAAACACTGAATATAGCTTTAATCTGTACTTCATCTTTCTAGTGAGTGAGACAGATCAAAGACTCTCAGCTGGTTTTGCACATTTCCTAGATGCCAGTTAACAAATCATGAGAAACTTAAAACTATATGGAATAGCTTCTGTGCCTCATAATCCCCAATTTCTAGATCAAGTCATAGGGACTGGTTGGAAGGGGTGTGTTTGTTTTCTCAAAGTATCTCACAAATTGCTACTGATCTACAAAGCCCACAATACAGGTCTCCTCTTGAGCCTCCTATTAAGCAGAACTCAAATTAGGACATCAGCCTTTAGTGCTTTTGCGCCACTTCAGTCAGATAGCAGCCTCGCTGGTTGAGACTCAGAGATTTCAGTAGAGCCAGGACATGATCTTAGTTACTCACAGGGGAGGGAAAAAGAAATAGATAGCTTGGAAGAGCTGCCAGCTAAGAGAATGAATTTTGGAAGCATGTAACAAGTATCTTAATAATATGGTGTTCCTGCTGATCAGAATTTTTTTTCTTTGATGTGCTTATTAACATGAAGAGGTTCTCCACACCATCTATAGCACCAAAGGGATATAAGGTTAACCTCCTTATAAGGTTATGATCAGAAGCAGACCTTCGTAGCCATGCAGGCACTGACATTGTGTCAATTTTCTGATTCCTTTGCTTAATGCAGAGTATATACCTCGGTTTTAGTTTTAAAAGTGTGTTTTCTAGTTAACTGCTCAAATTAATAGGCATAAAAATCCTTTTTATTTTTCCATGGCTGCTGCTAAGTTCCCTGTATGGGCAAGAGCTAGGCTGAGAAACCAAAGCTGTTCGTAATCCCAGCAAAAAGTAAGAGATACAGATATCTGTGGCCCAACTCCCTTCAAAGAGTTCTTTGTAAACGTGCGTTGCACTTCTTAGAACTAGATCTAAAATTTGCAGATACCAAATTTTAGTGTGGGATTCGTATCACCTAAATTTAGATTTCTGTGATGTAACCATCTATGTCTGATCTAATCATAGACTCCCTTTATAGATACTGGAAAGAAAAAAGCACTTCTAAAACACATTTTTGCTGAACTATTTTGGTAATCTATCTTTAGATGAGACAAAACATCCCTGGAAGTGCCCACTTCTACTCTCTCCTTTATGACAGGAGCTGTGATGACTGCCTTAGATGTAGACATATGAGCATGGACATCCAAAATTCAGCACAAACTCTTTTATCCAGGAAATGCCTGTACAAGCTTTGGCTGCAGCACAACTGTAGCTTTTCACTGAAATAAGACCAGCCGTTATAACAGATGCTGGAAAGGTTTGCACAATCACAGTAATTCCAGAGACACTGGCCTTTTCATTCCAAAGAATCCATAAACCTGAAAACTAGCAAACATATACATGCATATATATAAGCCTATGCAAATATGCTTATATATGTATATATATATAGTGAAAGAGATGGAGAAGGAGGGAGGGAGCATGGTAAAAATTTTCTCACTATTGCCAACAATTTAATGCAAGTTACAGAAGTCATAAACCTCTATATCTGCAGTTCTCACAGGAATGTATATCACATGCTCCTTTTTAAAGTGGAAGAGACTAGGTGCTTCAGAAAAGCATATGGAACAACAATGAAGGAGCATTTTTAATTTCAGTATAATAGTAGTATAGTATAATTACACTTAAAACATTTGTGATGTGAAAGAAAAAGCCTTGAAAAGAGAGTCATCAGGAACAGTTCATGAGGGAAGGCAGTGGATGCTTTAGCCTCATTTGGCTAGGGACTGAATTTAAGAAGACATTTAAATATCAGCTTAGGTGCTGAGCACTAAAGCACCCAAGTCTTTTTGTAGATTGAGCCTAAACAAATGACTCTAGAAATTTTTCAATTAACTCGTTTCCAGCAGTGCTTCTCAGTACACTGTGTTCTGCAATGGAAACACATACTGTCTCATTTGAAAAGCACTCCAAAAGAAGAGAAAGAGTATTTAGAGCTAAGGAAGCGTTCCACACAAGTAACGTGTCTTCCTTTCAAATTATTAGTGAACAAGAAACACAAAATTAAATCTATTTAAATCAAACACTACTATTTCAGGGCATTTCATTCAGTTGGATTTCACAGAGAGCCATCAACAATTCAGTACAATTACGTAGCAAACACAAATAAGCCAGAACTGACATTTTTCTTCCTCTGTTTTGCAGTCACTACGAATATGAATTAAAAGAATGGGAGGATGGTTTAAAAAAAGGTTCTTTTTAATCTTTGAATATATGCAAAGGGAATATTCAGTTCCCTTTTTCTAATAGGACAGATGAAAATGTGAGGAATAAGCAAGTTTTTAAGGAACAGTACTGAATATTCAAAATGTAATTTGTTTAGAAAACTCAGGCTTGTAGCCCAGAGAAAATCTGTTCTGTCCTGGGTTTGGTATTACTTGAATTCTTATTCTGAAAAATCACTGCAATACAACTGTTTTTGACTAGAAAGTTTCTCTCATCTCAGAATATGAGATGGAATGGGATTTACAGAATGCCTACTCCCTGCTTCTAGTTTTTGCAATGGTAGAAGCCATTTACACCTACTAACTGCTGATGAAAGGGTCAGCAAGGGAGAGACAGGAGGAAGAGACAAGGTTTCCCCAATTCACCTCTGCCTTTCTGAGAGACAAACACATAAACCCAGCATTTGAACAACTGGAGATACAAGTCAAGAGAAGAGGCTCTGGATACGAGGATCACTACAATGTGGGCAGATGTTGTAAGGTCCAGAAGAGTACAAGGGTGCATTGGCTCCATCAGTTATACCTGCACACTAATGACCCATTTAAACCTGATTGCCAGGCTTAGGAAAAATTTCTTCATCAAATCATTGCCTTTCAGTTTTACGCAGGTCATACACCGTATCAACTGCACAAAATGTTTTTTTAAACTATCAAGCATTCATTTAGTTTTTAGTATATCAATATGTGTATTACTAATATATAATTAATGTTGGTTGAAGACTTTATCATATAAGCTTTAGAGGGTACGAAGTATCTGAACTGTGCCTTTTAATTAAAAGAATCTTACATGATAATCACTTAATCTATTCTGAGCTCTCTGAGACAGTGGTCAGGTTTACCTAATCTATATAACTGTCATGAATTTAATTGACTAACAGTTAATAGGGGTTTCTAAACCAAAGAAAATCAATAGCACTAAGCAAAAAGACAGATTTCTAATGAGACTCATTGATTTGGTGGCTGATTTTTAATGATTCCAGAATAAGCAAGCAATGTCTTATAGAAGAGAATTACAACACCCCAACAGAGCTTTACTGCCTTGTTTGAGGAGGGCTGTATGTTGCTTTCGGTAAGGAATAAGTCATTCACCAGAGTACTTCACTTTTTTAATTCCATATGTGACAGTTAAGGATATCATTAACCTAGAAATGGTAAAAAGCTGCAGAAAAATACTAGTAAGGCTGTTCTTTTGGTTAAGGCATCAAACAGGACATAATTGATTGTGTCCTGCAATCCTGAGCCCATGAACATCCAAGATTGGGGTACCTGCTGAAGTGCACCATGAACTCCTTATTGACCATATTTCCTTGCAAAAGAAAGTCTGCATGGGAAACAGCAAAACCAGGTGCCTACCACTGTAAAGGCCGTGGGCCAGGCGCACCACAGAGTAAACCTGCTCCATTGTACACAAAACAGCAGTTCCCACATTTTTCTATCAACTTGCAAATCGTCTTTGAACAAGAAGCTTCACCTCTTTGTGACTCAATTCTTCACCTAACATTCATTCTTATAGTCAAATACATAAGATATCTCAAGTTCAATTCCCCACTTAATATTCATTCTCAATTTACCTTATTTTTCCCATCCAAAACAAATTTTCATTCCATGTTGTCTTCAGCCTTCACTGTACAGTTCAAAAGCAATGCTGTAACAGACTCTCTCATCTCTACTGTATTCAGCCTTCTATTTTTTTTAAGAAGCCGAAGACTTACTCATAGTGTTTTAAATCAGAAAAAAGCCACTGAAAATATTGCAATTTACAGCTTTCTTCTTCTTCTAACTTTTGCCATGACCATCCTTACCAGATCACATTATTCAGTTTCAAAACACTTCCTAAAATTCTTTCTCAGGATGCCTTTCCTCAACTCAACTTTTTACCAGCTACATCTGTCAGAATTCCTTTGTTTTGCAAGGATCCAGGACTTGACGTAACGTCTCCTTTATAAGGTAAATAGAAAAGTCGAAATCAGATTTTTTTAATTTAGTTGAATTTAATTATCCCGTTAACAGTACTAAAATATACATCTATATTCTATTAATCTATGATCCAATATATCTCCAATGTTTTCCATCGAATTCTTTAAGCAGGACCCAAGATATTTTTCCCAGATAAGGATTAGACAGTAAAGATTTTTTTTTTTTTGAAAACTCATGTCTAAGCTTTACAACCATGGATACAAAGCCACAAGTAGCTCAAAAACTAAATACAACTTGGTCTCCCTCATCCAGCTTCTTATATGACCTTGTGAGCAGATCTGCCATTTTTCCTCTTATTATGTAGGGAAGGAAGAGAGGAAAAATAATTTCAAAATGCTGACATTTGGAGTGTTGACTAAATTCAACTTGAAAATGCTTGACCTCAAGGCTGTAACAGCCACCAGCATAAAAAGCAGGGAAGTGCTGCATTTGATATGTTGCTTTTACATTTGGGGTGAAACATAAAAGATCTACAGCAGCTGAGGTTACTAGATACGCAGTAAAAAGGCAAGGTTAAACTTTCTGTCAAATTCCAGCACAAGCAGTTGCACTCCGAGTTTTTAAATGTCCCATTGCTATTTCAAGTAGCTCTTGCATTTTTCAGTCCCCTTTCTGGGGTACTGCTGTACGCTACTAAAGAATTACCACCTTAGTCATAGCGCATAAGGTGTGGATTGAAATGATCCTTGCATCTTGCAGTGAAAACCACTGCCATGGAGTTTTGTGAGTGCTTTCTAAATACCAGTACAACCTGACCTGGGGCAAGCCTAAACATTGGCTAACCTAGAATATCATTTTAGGAACTCGATAAAATACTTTAAAAGTCCTTTCAGGTCACACCATGAGTTGTTACTGCAAACACATTTGTTATCTACAAAGAATCCTGAATCAAAAGGGAACAAAAGTAATGACAAAAATAGAAGCAGCAAAAATCGGGAAACATAAATACACCCATTAGCAAAAGGATCATCTTTAGCTGGCTAACCAAACCACTGTCAGCTTCAGCATGAGTGTGATCAATGACAAGCCTATTTGGCCAGGACACTCAAAACATCTCAAAAGACAGTGTGTTCTATTCCATTTACACTCACCCTTCAACAAACCTTCCATTTCCCTGTTTTAAGTATTTCTTATAATGCAGTTCTTTGCCTGGGAAGTGTAGGTGGGACGTGATTAGATTTATTTTTTTAATCCTAGGATCTAATGTTAACCAGTCATGAATTCAAAGTTGTTAATATATGTTCTTTTCTATCCTTAATTCTCTCATTTCTCTACTATGTCTTGTTATACCAAACAACCATTACCATGTTTTACTTTTATCTGATTTTATGATAAAAGAAGATATATTGTACCATTTTTCATGGTGTATATCTTCAGTGGGAAAGATCTTACTTTGGGATGTTCACTTTTTACTGAGATTAATTCCCACAATTAATCTCAGTGAATTATATGTTTAATTAGATGTCTATTAATTTTTTATGCCTAAAATGAATCATAGAGCTAATCTTGAGGAAACCAGAAATGCATTGAATTAAAATATATGGTCGTTTAAATTGATATTGTGCATAAATATCAATAATGAACCAGATGCACGTTTTAATACAGGCAGTAACGTTCCCTGAAGATAAGCATTAGGAAATGTCCTTCTAAAGGTATATGTCACTCCAAAAACCTGTAAAACAGGTATTTACTGTTGTGTTTTCATTTTTGGTCCTCCACAAGACTGTGAGACTGAAGGAGTGTTTTTCATTTTTTTGCAATTCTGTTCCATTGTCTCAGAGTCACAGAGATTAGCAGAAACACTTAAACTTCTTTGAAAGAGCAGTGGTATGAGATGCCTGCAGCAGGATGTGAAAGGTAGAGGATGAAATACAAACATAAAAACACTAAACATGTACTGAAATGCTTTGCTCAGAAAGCTTAAGTTGGAGTATTTTTGTCGGGGGGCAGGGGGGGAAGGACGCACGAGGAAATACTTGGGAGATTGAACTATATGGGCACAAACTGAAACATGGGAAGTTCCGTCTAAATACGAGGAAAAACTTCTTTACTTTGAGGGTGACAGAGCACTGGAACAGGCTGCCCAGAGAGGTTGTGGGGTCTCCTTCTCTGGAGACATTCGAAACCTGCCTGGATGCAACCCTGTGCAACCTGCTCTAGAGCAACCTGCTTTGGTAGGGGGTTGGACTAGATGACCTCCAGATGTCCCTTCCAACCCCAACTATTCTGTGATTCTCTCCCTATAGATGTCTCGCCATTTGGGCCTGTGACCAAGCTCACAGACTCACCTTCCCACTACAAATGTGCGTAGTTTACATGCCTCTCCTGAAGCTGTCAGGATATACTTTTCTTTAAATGTTTAAAGTTTCCAGGCTTTTTTATCACTCCCAGGCATCCTTTCTCAGTCCCCTTATATTGTTTAGTCTTCCATTAAGGACCTGCACTGATTACCCAGTGTGCATTTTTGGACAGAATATAAAGTCCAGTTTCTAAATAGCAATTATTCATATTACCTGAAAGTACAAAAATTCTGCACATATTAATAAATCCCAAAGCTTCAAGAGCTGGAGTTAAATTTCCTCTACCACGTAACCTCATTTTCCTTGTTGATTTTCAAGAGCCAGTGTATTAATTATCTGTAATCTGGAAGCATACTGGACACATTCTACTCTTTCACTGACTCCCTAGAAGTCCAAAGCTAGCGTGTATCTCAGGTGCTGCATTCAGAAAATAAGGAGCACTATTCAAATTTCAGAAAATGCCACGATTTTGAACTCTAACCATGGTTTCTATTTTCCCCACTGATACATACTTAATCATAAATATGACTGATGCTTAGTGAGTGGACAGCAAAATCACTATCTCCCTAGGAACATTTGGAATCACTCTTAATAACTATTAAGTTTTTAAATGAGCTTACAGTTTCATCAATTTTCAAATGGTGGCTCAACTATCATAGTAAATGAATCATTGCTTCACAACAAACTTGAGAATAATATTTGGAATGTTTTTTTGTGGCAGTGTTCTGCAGCAGTGAAGGTCTTTTGGACAATGTAATCTACAGCGGAAAATGGATATTGATTTGTATTAGTATTTTGTTTTCTTACATTTTTTCCTAGTCTTTGTAATTATGCAGAAGTGAGGAGTAACTGAGGTTTTGCTGTTCATACTAGCCTCGATGCTGCATTGAAAACACAGGAAATACTGCTATTGCTCCATCTAAGTTCAAAGTAGAAGCTTTGGCAAAGTGATTTCAATATCAGAACTACAAAGGAGGAGAGCATTTCCCTTCTGCAGGCTTCAAGGGGCTTGTTAAAACCAAACAGGTTCCAACAGCTTCAGTTTGGATATCTCTTGGTTTCAGTTTGGTTATTTCATTTAACGTGATTTATTTATTTATTATTACTTTTACTTAGACAAGAATGGCAAAATCCCCAGAAAGTCTTTCTTGGAAGAGTGTGCCAGTAGCTAAATAAATGAAGGCTTCAAATACAACCCATTTGAAAAGTCTGGTCAATAACAACGGCATATTTCACCGTGAGCCAAATCAAATAGTACATAGTAACTATTTCGATGAGAAAGTTTTCATTGAAGCTGACTTTAATGGAAAATTTGGGTTTCAACTAAATTTATTTTTTCATGACTGGTGAAGGCTTTTCATCAAAGTGTGCATTATAAAAAAGTTAATTTTTACTGCAGATGAACTATTTTAAGCTCCCAGCCTTTCCTGTGTCTCCCTTTTGATTTTCCCACTCCTGCCAAACAAGCAATTTAAACATCTCTAGATGTGCTATATGGGGATTCAGTTCAGATGCCTTCATCCTCTCCCACATCCTATGTTCCACATCTTGTCTACATCTTTATTGATGATCGCAACCAGGGCAAAAACACGACAGGTCAGTAAGAGAAGCCAGGGCACTTCTTGGAGACATTGACTAACCCACCACTGACTAAGCACGAGGCACCAGTCTGACAAATCTTGGAGACACCTGAATTGATACTTTACATTTTCGGCAGATAGTTTTCTTTTTTCAATGTTATTATCCTAAAGTTGAAATTTCCTACAAAACTACCCCATTTGTCAGATTGGCTTTAATAGTAAAACACGTATTTCAGGCCAGGAAAGCAAAGCTCTTGATACCATACATTAAAAAATAATGCCATACATCTGACTACTTTGCCAATGGTCTTAACACACCAGCTGCTTGCTTCTCCCACTGCAGATAGAGCTAAACACATTTTTTCTACTAAAGGGACAAGAACTAAGTTTAGCTCTACTAATTGCATTTTAATCACATGAATATAGTCATCTACCCCACTTGGAAGGTTTAAAAATCTTTTCCTTTACCACTGCACACCTCTTTTCCTTGGAGAAAGGGAAAAAAATGTAAAATACTGCCTCTTACTTCTGCTCACTCCAAGAAGAGCGAGCTATGAACTTGCACTATCACTTCGAATTTATGATTTAGACTTAATTACTCTTGTAGAAAACAGAGCCTACACACCATTATTTAAGCAAAGGAAGCTCTTTCTTTAGTTTCTCCATTATAACCCTAACAGTTTAATTAATTGTAAGAAGGTAGATTTCTGCTATGGTTCCCATTACTTTTCATCAGATTGGGACCTAACACTAGGGCTGTTTTTTTTTTCCATTTTTATAGGTTATTACAACTCTTTATTTGATTTTCATTCATCTTGTGTATTAGAAATATGAGCTGATAGCATCTTCAGTTAAATCCAATTAAACTAGGTTTACACTGAATATTTCTTATTTTCTGTCCTGCCAGTGTCCAAGTGATGAGCTCATAATACATAAATGCTCTTAATGCTTACTTTGTCTCTCCTTCTCTGCTAAATTTGAAGCCAAAATAGCCACGGTAATTAATTCAGCATTGGAATTTCAGTGGAGAAAAGATAAAATTTTTTCTTCTTCACTTCATGTTTTTTAAAAGGGTCTGTAGATGTAGAGAGATCCTGTACACATTCCAAGAAATTCTACCTTGACCACTACGTTACTGGACCAGGAAGAATACTAGACCAGTTCTGATTAACAAAGGTATTTCTGAAGAGTATTGTCTTGTGCTATCATTTGGGTGATATGTTTTGGAAACATGCACAGTAAAATTCTGGGGCAAAATTAGTCCCCTTTGCCCCCGTCCGAAAATTGAAAGTAACAGAAGAGAAGAAATTCAATGAAAAAAAAAAAAATCATTGAAATCCAATGAAAAAAAGCCTGATCAAAATGCAAGCTTCGCTCTAATATTTTTTTACAGAATCTATGAAGTGTACTGGTTAGGACAATATTTTCCTCCTACATGGAAGAAAGAATGCCAGAAGTACAATAAGCATAAGAAATAGCTTGGCAGAATGGTTGGCATTTCGGGAGTACTTGTGGGGGAGAAGAATTTGATAGCCAGATTAGAGGAAATAAAGTGACTTTACAGGTAATTAATGTATGGTCAACTGGTAATAAAATCCAACCAGTTCATACACTTTTTTTGTGTGTTATGTTAGAAGTACATAATGGGTTCATATCATTGAAGTCACTGAAACTCCCAGTCTTTTAATATCAGCTTATCATTTGGAAAGCAAAATTTATTTTTAAAATCAACAGAAATGCTTATTTTGAAAATTCATGGGGACAGGGAATAAATCAGAACCCAGTCTTAATATCCAGCCAATGAAAATATCCGCATTTATCAGGCCCTTGTCTATACAGTACACAAACAGTATGAATTTCAGAATTTTCTCAAAGTACTTATATTAAGAGCTTCCTCTTGTCCTCCTGCTCTGGGTCCCTCTACTCACTGTTAGATGCAAAGCTCTTATTACTTCTTCAAAACCTAAGCAGCAATCTTTATTTCCTTCTAAGTCTATTAGCTAACTCTACTTGTCATCCTTCCCTCCCAGTGCCAGCTGCTCTCTTTTCATCGCAGTCATCAAATCCAAGTTCAGCTCCAATCAACAATAGCTTTGCTGTTGACTTCATCATAGCCAAGATTTCAGTCTCAAGGAATATTAAGAATGAGGATGCTAAGTGCTGTCACTGAGGCCATTTTCCAGAAGATATTCCAGTACTATAGTAGAGTGAACTTAATTCTATGCAGAAGAATGCAAAAAGCTCACAACTATAGGATGACTAGCCCATACTGCTGCATTAATAGATTCTTCAACTGAAGAGGATGGCAAAGGAAAGAAATTACCTACAAACTTATCACCTGTATATGAATGTATTGAATTAAATATTCATCATATAACTCCGTTAGATCTTAGATCTGGCATACTGTATAGCAAAGAAATAGGATTCTGCAATATATATATATATTATAATAACAAAGCTTGAGCTAAAGAATAGAAACTTTAACCCAAGAGGGACTAAAAAGACATGCTAAATTAAAATTAAAATTAAGCAGAGGACTGGGATCAGCCAGTATTTGATTTAGCTGGAAAGGAGCAAGGTATTTTAAGAGCATTTAATAAAATCAAAGAAAAATCAGGCTTCTGAGGTGTGAAGAGAAGAATGGATTATAGTGACATGGATACAGAGAGCTGGTTTACTAGTAAATTACATAAGCAATAAGCCTATTCATTTAAAAAGTCACAAAATTTTACTTTTACTGCCCTGAAGAACAAAATTCTTCAGTTCCTGCTTTGGATATATTTCAAGGGAACAAAACTTCCTCACTTCATCGGTACGATTCCACTGAATTCCGCTGAATGCATGAAGAATGCTAAAAAAATCCATTCCCATGAAGTCTCAGTCACCAATTGCAGTTGCATATGCCAGGGGCTAGAGGACTTGCATTCTAAAGAAGGCCAGGAAAGATGCCCATCCTATTCCCTTGAAACCTAGAAAAATAACTTACTAACTTTGTAGATGACTGTCCCACAAATCCTCCTTATTTAATTCCAAATAATAGCCCAGACATTTGAGTTTATACAGTATTTTAAAGAGAAACAATTAAAGCATTTTTCTGGTGGAGGTCAGTTTCACTCGGAAAGACGCATACCAAGATACAGTCCAGACCTGTTGCTTCCTCCCTCTCCATTTATGGATATGAATAAGATACATCTCAAATTTCTGGTTACATTTACAACCATTTGCAGATCATAGGTGAACAAAGACAGAACAGTGCCCCATGAAGCTCAATAAATATCAATATAAATAACCATCATTGTCTTCCCCCGCAGTGGGGCTCTCCAGAAATACAGTCAGGGGGGAAAAAGAAAAAAAAAAAGACTGCTACATTCTCAGTTGTCTACCCGTAAACGTGTCCTTTCATAGGGAAACCAGTTCATTATCAATGCTGGGAGCTTTTGTTGGCAAAATGGCAAGTTTATTAACAATTCCAGATTTTCTCCTATTACAGTGACAAGAAGTAAATCAGTACTGATTCCTAGAGTCCTCTTTCTCCCCTGCACAAAATTTCAAATATCAAAAAGACAGTGATACTGAAAATTCCTAATTAAGTAGAGTTCTGAGTACAGATGGCAACATTTTATTAAGTGAAGGGTATTCTAATCAACGATGTGAAATGTAAATAAGATAGAATCAAAATATTTTTTGTTTTACTAGGAGAAAAGCCGAGACAAAGATCTTAAAAAAACCTATAGTGATTTTTTCGTAGAAGTTAAGACGACACATACAATCAGTTTTACCTATGGTCTAATATTGCCTGAGGGTCTGATCTGTAAGATTCAGAGGGAATAACAGAATGTCACTGAATCTGTTGCTTAAATACATCTCCAAATGGATGCAAATCTTAAAAAAAATCTTAAAGAACTCAAATTAACTGAAAACTTTCCTGTAACAAGCCTTTTAGTAATAAATGTCAGACAGTTCAAACTAACAGGAATTAAAACCGTATTTATAGCTGCGATTTAAAGTACTACATCACTGACAAGATGTGTTTAGAATTCTTATTAGTATAAGAATTAGTAAAGTGGATTAATTGCTGTAAATGGACAGGAGTTCATCTATGTGGAATACCAACAGCACTACCGTCACTGTGACCAAGTGCCATGACATGAAAGGAAGTCAGAACATCCCTATTACAACATTTTCTTGTATTTTACTTCCACACTAAGATCCATCTGTAGAAAATTAACTGGTATTTGAGCAAAAACAGCTGTCTGGAGTGGGAGGATCTCCACTTGTTCCCTAACCAAACTCCCTAACTAAAGGCAATTCTTGAATAATTCAGAATATTTCCTATCTTTTAGTGGCCTAAATCTTGAAGTTTTAGAACATTTTATAAAATGAAAGTCCAAAAGATAGTTATCTCTGACTAGACAAAATTTTTCATTCAAACGCTTTGAAATGGCTTTATTTTCGTTGTGGCCTCTTTCCTTTAAAACACACAAAAAATGTCCCCTCAAAACCACACAATTTCTAGTCTTCAACACACAGAAACTTCACAAAAACTGATAATTTGGGAAAATGTCAGTAAATTCCATACTCTTTTCCTAAGGTGAATTTTGTTAAAAATGATCCTTTTGCAATAAGAGTTTGATTTTTTTGATGAACTATTTCAAAAAAAAAAATAAAAGCAATCAAAATATCCACAAGTTATTGAAATCCCATGAAATAAGTTCTAAAATATGCAGTTCCCATGGGAAGGGATTCCTTGTCCAGCTGCCCCTTCCAGCCACTTCTGAGGGAACCAGTCTCCTGTGGGACTGTTCTGCTGATGGGAATCTCAACCAAGCTTCAGAGTTTTTTCGGTATTTTTCTATAACACATGTAGCATAAGCCTGGATAATTCCTTAAGTAAAAGGAGGAACTGCATCGCTCAGATGTTGTGAAAAAATTGGCAGCCTTTCCCACCAGTGAAGGTCATTTAAAACTGTATCAAAAAAATGGGCTACAAATGACTACTTTCTCCAGAACTGGACCACTGACTGCCTGCTTTGGGATGCATAAAGCAACTTGCAGAGCACAGCTGGTACATACGTATGCTTTTAATTTGTTCCTGCTTGCCTAATTAGAGGATTGTTTTTTAAACACAGGTAAAAACAAGAGAAAGATGGCTTATTGCAGAGTGCTACAGAGACAACCAACGTTATCCTGGAGACAGTAGTCTGCCTGCAGGTTTTTATATCCTTTTTGCTCTCACCTTAAGAGGAATCATAATTCCTTTGTATTCTAGTCAGTAACCTTAACTGTAAAGTAAGTAGAAGTCAAAGTAATTGTAAGAGAGTTATGGTTGCTGATTTAAAAATTTGGTCTCTAGAAATAAAACAATTGCTTACCTCGTTTTAAGCTAAGTACATTGGATAATGAATACTCACGACTCCTTCATGAGATTATATTTTGTATAATCCAGATATTACTTCACTATAACCTATTGTCAGTTTTGTTAGTGGGAATTTCCCCCCCCGCCCAAATCATACAGATTTCACTATGGAATCTAAAAAAAAAAAAACCATACCAAATTCTCAGTCATATCAATATTTCTCTTTAAGGGATGCATATGACTGGAATCTAATTTAATAAACATAGCATATATCTGATCATATTAAATCATGAATGATTAAAATCCAAACATCAGACATAAAATTTTATTAACTTTATCTATTTACATTACATCAGAAGTACTGCTTTGCAGTAGTCTCAGTGGACTCTCAAAAGCAGCAGCTGGATGCTGCCCATCTCCCCACTTAGATCCAGGCCATGCAAGGCCCTGTAGCAAAAAAGATTTTCAAAGGGAAGAGCTTGGTTCTGTCCAAGGAATAACAGAATTACTCCAGTTGGAACAAAGTTTCATTGCAAAGCCCATATCCTGCATAGATTGAAATTGATACTTATACATATGTAAGTACTTCCTCATATACGTTTCCCCCAGAAGACAATGTGCTTAAAATGCGGAAGACTGGGTTGAGGTCCAGTATAAATTCCTGCCTGAAAGTCCAAGACTATAATCAGTAAAAAAAATCAGGCCATCCCAGGGCCCAAAAGGTCGTTTACACCACAGATCCCTTACATCACAAATAATTTCAACCTTCCTGAATATAAACAAGGTTTGTTTTTAAACACAGCACAGATATATAATGAAATTTCATTTTTAGGATATATTTAAGTAGTTCAGAAGCATAAAACATACAACGGGAAATGTGAAAGAAATTTTCTCTTTCTGTACATGGATGTTTCCTGGCACGTGGCAAAGCAAAGCAAAACAAGTTCCTGGGCAGAACAATGTTATAGGATTTTTATACTAGTATTAAAAGACAAAAAAAGATTGAGACTAGAACTCAACAATATCTGAAATCATGTTGACCATATGTCAACAATTTCTTAAAATCATAACATCAGACGTACTCAGAAAAGGCATACAGACATTTTATGGCTTTGAAAAAGTACGAGCTTTCATGCTTCTACTGATTCATACTATCTTTGAAATACCTCTTTAAAACAAAGAAACAAAAATCATAATAGAGCTATCCATACAGTTCTTCATTTGCATTTAGGATGATATTTAAAGGAAAGACAGGGTGGGGGGAGAAAATAAAAAAGCATCAGGAGATTAGTTGAGAAGAGAGCAGGTAAAGCTGCTTCTGCCAACAGCTAGCATATAATTTACTACCCATGAACATGCAGAGAAGCAATGTAGAACAACGTACATGAAAAGCTGTAATTCTAACTGCATTCTTGTACTTTAGATTTTAAGATCCCTTGTACACTTATTTGAAATAAGAAAGTAGCCTGATTCTCAGTGACATTTAAATTCAAAGGAGCACTCAGTAAAGGTACAATGTCTTAGACAAGAGTACTGAGTTGAACCTATGAATTCAGTCAGGTGCCTATATTTATTTTGGTTCAAGTTCTGGGGTTTTGTTTCATAATTACTTGAATTAGATTATGAAAAGCAACGTTTTAATACTGACCTAACACAGCAGAGTACACTGTGAGTAATCTCAGAGTCCATTTTATATTTTCCAGATATTTCTATAGTACAAGTTTATATTCCTGGATTCTGTCAATCTGTTCCATTAGTCAGAGAAATTCAGCTGTTGTGTATCTTCTGGGTTCTAAATGGATATGAAGTAAGTGCATCACTAGATATTGATTTCTAAGCATTTGGAGTATTAAAAGGAGTAAAACTTTTTACCTAAGTCAGTATCACACAACAAGAAGCAAAGGTATCTTTTCTCATTCTGCATAATCTTCTATTAAACACAATAATTTTTTTTCAGCAGCAATAAAAACATTATAAGGCTATTTTTAGTTCAAATGAAGTATATTTTGACTAACATGTTGCAAGTTCTTTGATTTCACATTTCCTTTTTTCCACCACCACTCCCTTCCCCACCATGTTTATTTTTGTTTCCCTCCTGCTATAGCAAAACACCTGAAAATTGTACAATAAGATGACAGGCTAGATACTACACTGTGAAAGAGGAAACGTCACTTTCAGCCCTATCAAACACTGCCACAAAACCTGTTTCTTCTCCAACATTTATCCAAGTATTTTAGAGCACCGTTGGTCCAGAAATAGAAAACAGGAAGATACCCACTAAAATTACTTGCACAGCTAAGATCAAAATTCAGCTTAGTCTCATAAAAATTCTGTTAACGAGGGTAGGAAATGCTACGACAGCAATCTATACACAGAAAATGTGAGAACACAGGAAAAAGATAATTTCTGTAAAAGAGGTGGAGATTATAACACTGTGCTACTTCTGATTACCCGAGTGAATCAGCTGAAAGTGGTGGTTGTAACGCTGCACATAACTGAAGAGCAGTGAAATATGTATACACACACGTATCAACAAAATGAACAGTAACCTTTTTGGATATATATGTATTATACCCATGTGCACACAGGAAAGTCAAGAAACTTTGAGAGAGGCTTTTTCAGTTTGACAAACAGCAAAAAATTACTGACTTTATTGCTTAGAAAACAGTACAATTTTGAGTTCTAATATTCTATGCATAATGCTTTGCATGGGGATAGCAAACTATTTTATGAGGGTCCTGAGTCAGCAAAAATATCCTGCCCATTTCTCAGCACTTCAGTGACACAGATTGTGTCGAATTCTGTTCTCATTTATAAGAATATAAATATAGAGTAACTCTGCTTTGGAGGAGGTGGTGACACTTTCTAAGCTTTATTTAGGAAGGCTCCTTGCAAACTACTCTAAATCCATTGTATAAATAATGTGTTTATCATTTCTCTGTTTAGTATAATAATAGAAGAGGATTTCCTGAATGGTAAACAAAGTTCTGTCTGTAGGACTCACACAACTATACCAAACTCTCATACTCCATAGTAGAACTGCTACTGCGAGACATTTTTATGCATTACAATTTTGGCTTATTTCTGACTTCAGAAGATAACACTGTGTTGGCTCTGGACATACATGGAAACAACATGTTTTTCCTGCTCCTACATGCTGACCTGAGTTTCAGTCATAAAGAATAAAATTTAGACTCCTAAATGCATATAATTTGTCTTTTTTTTTTTTTTTTTTTTAATAAATATGGACTCATAATAAGTGTTTTGGTTTTTGGGCACAAATATGGCACAACCTAAAACAAAAGGAAAATATTTTGCTCTCACTGACAAATTCTTCACCAACTTCTGGTATCACAGAGCTCAAACACCTCTCTTGCTCAGTTTCACTTCTCTTACACCAGGATAAAAACAAGAAAGTCTCCACTTCAGAGAGCCCGGTAGAGCCTCTAACCATAGGTTAATTTAAATAAAATATTTAGATTTGTTTCTGGCTCTTCATCTGACTTCTTCACCCTTTTGCTACCCTTACTGATAGTCAAGGTAAGGATGTTCATACTCTTGACATTTCAGACAACTGAATTAAAGACAACACTAATTTTTCTTCATATTTCTCAATTATACAGGCCAAATTTAAACTATATAAGAGCTGCCACTGTAACAAATCCAACAGAGCTATGCTCATTTATGCTATTACTACCTCCCTCATCCTTTTATTCTTCTGGAGAAAATGAATTTTTCCAAATCAGTATGCACCAACACCCTTGGAGCCCAGGAACTCAGATCATGGTTCTTCAACCTTTAACTGAAAGTCCACTTAATTAAAAACAAACAAATAAATAAATAAATGAAACCTGCAGAATACCCTCTGTTGATTTTTGTTTAGCAGTTTGCACTTCTATTGTTAATATGAAAAATATTTTAACTAAAAATATTCATAATTAAAACATCAGCACAATCATTGGACTTACAACTTATAAACGAGCTGGTACAGTCAGCGGTTAGCAGACTGTAATTACTGTGTGGATGGCCTCCTGTTATCTTATGGCCCAGCACTGGCCCACAGGCTATGGGCTGAACAACGCTTCTGTAGAAATTATATGAATTTCAAGCATCCGAGTGATCAGTCTCTCACACATGCAAACACCTACACACTGTCTGTCTCTGTTTTTTTGCTTGAAAATTAAATGTCAATAAGATATTATTTTTAGCTATCACTTTTTTATGTTAATGGCAGAATGGTACTAACAGATGATCTCAACATTTCCTACGAGATCCACATGGCTTCGATAAACATGCACCACTGGCTAGCAGCCAGAATCTGACAACCTTTTTCATTCCTTGAATACCATTTCATTGAACAACAACTCTACTTATTTCAGTGGAGATACTCATGGACTTTTTCAGTTTGAAGTACTGGAATCTAGCCCTTTCAAGAAGGGTAAGACTTGATTTTGCATTAGAAAGTTTGTACTTTTCAGTCTTACTTTTGAAAAAGAGAAACTGCTGTTGGTTTCAGTGAATTAGGGGCTGCCGAACTGGGTCACAGATTTGTTTGGATGACTTGTGAGAAGGTACCAATATGAATTCAAACTTTACATTGCTTATGTAAGGTTCATCCATTCATAAACAACAAGAGGAAATGCAGTTCTTTCAACAGTTCTTTTGCTGGGAGCTCATACTTTTAAGCAAAATAACCTGCTGCTACTATGTGTTTTTTTAAAAATAATCTAGGGTTTGAAATATGGAGTTCTTTTAAAATGTCATCAGCTTTCCTGGTCCAACTGAACCGAGAGGCTATTCTCCTCCATAAGAAGTCAAAAAAGGTCAACTGTCTTTGAAGATTCTGGAGGCAAGATCAAACTCATCTGGAATTAAGTCAGTGCTCAAGTGCAGCACTAATTAACATAATCAAGTGTATTGCTTATTCTCAGTGCTTGCCTCTGCACAACTGCAAGACTCTGAGCATTGCTTCTGAATCCATTGGAACGTTGCAATTATCCTTATGGGGCTTGAACTCGAGAAGTCCCAAACATCCTCAACTCATCACAGCTCCCAAGGTTACAATACTGGAATTCCATCATGCAAGAATCAGGACTCCAGTGCCCAAATATCACAAGAAAGACAGGTTATTTCCATTTTTCTTCTGATTTTCAAGACAGAGGACAGTCCTCAACCTGATCCCACATGAGGATTCCAGCCCTGCAAAGACATACCCTGCTCCTCATACTTAGATTTGCACCTTTAATCCTTTTTCATTCAAATCAATGAGCATGTGTTTACTACAGAGAAAGCACCAAGGAGGTCAAATTCCTGTGTGAAAAGCTCAGTGTGTGCCTATATCCCTGTATCAGCCATGCGTAGGTTTGGGCACAGCATTCTATACAAAATTAGTACAGACTGTACAGCACTGGATTACCTTCTTGTGGGTTGTAGAACAAGTGATGCAGCCACAGGGTAAATGTTCTTGTGTCTCTTATACCTGTTTTGAGTTTAACCTTGATGGCTAAGATGGGATTCATTGTGTCAGCCATATACAGACTGTTTGAAGTAAGGACAGCTCCCAAAAGGCTTCTAATCAATATATACCTCATGTCTAACCTACGCTGGCATGTATAGCTCTCTAAATTTTGTCTCCTGCAAATGAGCTACCCAGGAAAGTATTTTCTCAAGCAAAATAGGATTCAAAGCACATATTAAACAAAAGCGAGCAATTCTGTAATACTTCCATTTTAAAAGTATGACATATGAACAAAGTATCTCAGGCTCCTAATTACATTTTCCTCCTTCTTTCATGATATTTTCCAGATTACAGATAATTGAAAAAAGTGGTCTAATAATTTCTAAGCCATGCTGCTCAAAGTCATATTGATTATCAATAATATTAAGGTTCATTTATTATAATATTATTTCTATTAAGGGTGTCAAAATTGGAAGGCATTGTTACCCTTCTGTGTACCTTTTAGCTGTTTAAAATTAGATGAGTATGTTACTTACATAAATGAAAATAAAGTTTTCCATTTCTACTCTACTTTGTCAGCATTTCTTTCTTTTTACCTTTCCTATGTAAGTATTTATTTCCATTTCACAGTGATCATCTCTCAGCCCAATATATAATAATTTCATAAAACCATGCAGTAAAACAGTTCAATGCTATGCTAAGCTGCTCAAGGTAGCTTAATAGAACCACCCTGCTAATGGGACTATTTTAGAACGCAGACTGTTCATTTCAAGCACAAAGGGTAACTTTCCATGGTGCTGTGCTGGGCACACTGGACTATAAAGAAGTTTGATGATACAGACAGCTAATCTTAGATTGTCTGGCCTTACAAGTAACTCACACAATTCAGGTGACATTATTTGGTGCATCTTTTTTTTTTTGATGTCTGCTTTTCTTACAGTAAATGTTTTGCCCTTGTAATAATAGGTATCTTGCATTGGATGCAGCCTATAAGGAGTCACCTAAACTATTACATTTAATTGTTTGTTATTTCCTAGGCAAAAGTGCAGTAAGGAACAAGAAAGGTTCGTTTAATGTCTGAATGTTGTCTACTAACTTTAAAAGAGAAAAGCCTGTGAACATGCATCAGTGTGGTCACGTGCAGTACCAGGGAAATGCACAGCCACTGAAAAAGAATGTGGGTAGCACTGGGAGCCAGGTAAATCTGTTCAGCTGCAGAACATGGCATTTCTTCTGGTCTGTCATCTTCCAAAAATCATAGCTTTCCTTCTCATGACGACTCCCCACCCCTCTGCAGCTAATTATACTATTATCTCTGACATGCTTAATTTTCTTTGCGTCTCTCAAACTGAAGAGCTACTCACTGCCTCTTGTTCACAAGTCCATGAATAAGGGTCATGGACTGCGACCCTTATCAATTACAATTTTCCCTTCACTGACTGAACAGACAAGGCAATGCAGCATGGCAGAGCCTTTGTCCCAGATACTATCACCAGACACTTTGTGATCTTTAGAAAAGACCACAAACTTGAAGTTGCTTTATTCTGGGCAGCCTGTGATATCTACTCTAAAATTATACAAAAATCATACTACAAATGAACTGAAATACATAGTCTCACAGTCTGATATTTCTCAAATGTTGATTCTTTAGGAACAGCAAATTTAGAAATGGAACTTGGATAACTTTGATATTTATTTAACATTTGTCTAATAAATAAGAACCTTTATTCACAAAGATTAAAAATATTTAAAAATACCTCATTGTATTCTTCACACAGAATTAAACTCAAAGTGTCAGACCTCAAACTTAATAATCTTTCTTAAGTGTGTATTAAGGCTATTCACTTAATTCTACTGCACATAACTAACATTAAGGGAAAAGTCTCAATGGCTTTCAACAACTTTTTATTTTACATCGTTAGCTGAAACACACGTTCTTGCTTTATGTATGTCTTTGCCTCAAACAATAAAGTGAGGCCATCATTCAAGAAATTACTTTGGTACTTACTTGATTTTAAGCTTTTGTATTTAATTGAAACTTTCAGCACAGCAGCCCATGTAAGACTGGATAGGCATGTATTCTGAATAAGAATTTGCGTTAACAATAGGTAGAAAATAAGTATTTATGGGAATTACAGCAATTGTCCAGTCTCTCAAAGGAGCAGCTCAGCAGAGCCATTTTTCTCTTTCACATGTGCATCTTATATACCTTGCCTATCCCTTAATTGAGCCCTGCTCTGACACAGTATCAGAATAGTTTGTGACAGTAACATAATTTAATTTTTCACATATAAACAGTTCATCTGAAATCACTGGAGGAAAATTACATAGCTGTAAAACCAGAACTGTTTCTGTCTGGTCACTCTTAGGGTATCCCAAGAAACTCCCCATTGAGTTAGGGAGATTTTGTTTAGTGTCTTTAATACCCCTTTAACTGACAATCGTGGTAAAAAATGGACACCAACATATATAAGTATAGGTCAAAAATTTATTGTAATACTAGTAATAGCTAAGGGAAGGGAAGCAATGGCAAAAATGAACTATATTTTCATGAATTGAATTGTTCCAAGAAAATGGAAAGGAGAACATGGGGACAGCAGGTTAAATAAAGAATGGTCATAAAAAGATTAATCATGCAGGAACAGGAGGAAAATTTCAGAACAACTCAAATTTTTTTTCCACCTGATTTCTTACTATTTTTTCCAAGGGAACTTACAGAACAAAGACCTTAGTATGATTAAAAAGTTGATAAAATATTTATAGCAAAGATCTACATATTATAAAATACACAGTTTTGTGGAAGAGGAAGAAAGACTTAAAACCAAATTCATGTGTCTTAACTACAGGAGAAGAAGGTAAAACAAAAGATATGGGAAGGAGGAAGGCTAGAATTCACGGGAACAACGAGCTACTTAATTCCCAGTCTTTGGTGATGGCCAACATCAGAGCCATGATTCTGGACTAGCTGAATCTTACGCAACCAGTAATTCTGTGAGCTAACCAAAAGGCAGGTTTAATAGATTTACTTCACCTGCATTTCAGATTGGTAGAACCTTCATATGGCTGGTGAAGAGTTTTCTGTGTCTAGGTCAAGTATATTTCAGTGTCTCTTTTCTGTGGTTTCCCAAATTTCTGTCTCATCGATGCATCTCCTAACCTATCGCTCAGTCAGCATCAATTTCTATATGCTAAAAGTTTCTGTAAGTTTTACATTTTTCCTTGTTTGATTCACAAAAGTCTGAGATAAGGGTAATTCACTTTCTTCAGTGCTAAAATGGTAACGCCCATATTTATCTCAGAGTGATTTTTAAAATATTGTTATGGATGTTATTGATGATAATGGTTTGTACTACAGTAGTGCCTAGCATGGTGCCCAAACATTAGGGCTCAGTTATGCTGTATCATGCACAAACACAGTAAGAGAAAATCCATATTGAAAGAAGGATAACAATTTTAAGGCTGTCTTGAGACTTCATTAATGCAGGTAAAATGCCCTGAGATTCAGTGATAGGACATATCTTAAAAAGGAAAAGTATAATTTAAATAATAATAAATGAAACCTTTTAATTAAACTAATTCAGACTACTAGTAAGAGCCACGCAGGACTTTTCTCTTTTACAGCACAAAAAGCTTTTCTCTGTGCTGTTTCCAAAATTCTCACTGTAGCATATGCACATTTGAAGAGTATTTTTCATCTTGGCTTTAATGCGAGGTATTTTATCAAAGTATATTCCTCTAGAAAGGATGCTTTACTTTTTGTGCCTTTTATTCTTCCAGAAGAGCCAATAAATGTTTATTATGAACCTTTGGAGTATGTAAATAAACATAGCAACTGGCTTGTTTCATCGCCTCTCCTCTAGAATACACATTGCTAAAATATCTAAAGACACTTAGACTTGTAAGGTTGTTTTTTTTTTTTTTAAATACACAATGAGGCTTGTCAGGATTTTCTTTTGATCATTTGGCTGTGTAATACTGTAACGTCATGCTCCATTATCAACAGCTGAACTATAACGATATTGCCTTCACTTTCATAGCAGTGACAGTCAGTATGGTCTTCTTAAAATATACCATAGGCACCTGTGAGTGGAATATGGAATTTTAAGTCCAGCAAACTTCCAGATGAGCATGGCCAAAGGGAATCTACTGCATCTGCCTTATCACTGTACGAGGAGGACAGCAATGCAGCATTGACTGTGCTGTAAATAGCTGGATGTACATAGCTGGAAGGAAGAAAAGGTGAGAATGGTGCTTGTGTACCATGTTCACTGTGTGAGCTGACTAGGCAGGTGTTTGCCTAGACTATGCTATTTCAGGACTGAATCCAATGTTACTTTTATTCATATAGCTGCTATGCCCCCTCCCCCCTTTTTTTTTAATAGAGAAGTAATCTTGTTGCTGAATTTGCAGGAGCATATCTGCTTGGGAGCATGTCTACTCTTAAGTTCTTTATCTTTTCTTTAACAGAATCAGTCTTATGGGGCAGGAATTCAGTTTCTGTGGCAACTAGCATTCTAAACATCATCAAATTTTAATTAATAATACAACACTGCTTTGTAGACAGCTACATTTTTGAGCTGAAGCTTGCAGAGGGCTGCTAGTTTCTAAATAGATTGGTTTCTTAGAACTGTGCTTGCCTCCAGAGCGGCACAAATTTCAACATATCTACACTGAGACCTTCAGCCAGAAAAATAAATAAATAAGAATAATTCATAAAATAAAACTTCAGAATAGCAAATCTAAGTGTGTGCCTGTGATTTCTAACCATGCCACAGGGACAAAATTAAAATATACTATGGTTATGATATGCCAATCTTTGGCTCATTTACATTTGCATTAACACAATTTGAGAATTAGGTAGATGACTTTTTTACCATAATATCCTGCTTCTGGATAAAATACAAAAAGTTAATTTATAAAATATTTGTACTAAGGGAACTGTAACTATTCACCACTCTTCAGTAAGTTTCCAGCCATATTAATTATGTACCCAAGATAATCATATACTACGTGCAACTTCTTGTTCAGACAACAGTCTCTTCATGAAAGTACCATATGCGCCATAAGAACAGGCCACAAGAGGACTTCTATAAACTCAGTTCCCCGTTTTTATAGAGATTTATCCATATGAACCAGCCACAGCTCTAGGCACATAACACAGAAAAAAAACTCTACGTTGCAAGAGCACTAGGGTTATGAAGTCAAGCACACATGAGTTGGGAAACGCTGTCTTTGAAGTAGCGTACATAACCTCACTTTGACTTTCTTGTGCTTGAGCAATCAGACACGATAATGCTGAGGGTCACAGAAAAGCCCATGAGAACATAAAGGATCCTGGATTCACTCTAAGGTTTGAGCAAGGCACAGTAAATAAAGTCTAAAGAGATCTAGTCTAAGGTGGCCTGGGACATCGAATCCAGCCTGCTGGAGGCTTCCATCAAGACCACAGCCTTTTCCCCAGAGCAGATGAGGCAGCTCAGCAGCTAGCATTGCTCAGTTAGGCAAAAAGGCTTCTCCTGTCTCCTGCCCTGTAACACCCAAAGCTGGGATGTAGCAGTGGCTGCCAGTGTCTCTGGAGGTCAAGCAGCACAGATGGGAAGATGCTGCAGCTGCTGGGGCCAGTGCCCTCCCCACGGGAGGGGTAGTGGTGTGGGAGACCAGGGGAGCCTGGCTTTCCGGGATGGCAGGGATTCAACTGTGACAGCTCAGCTCCCTGTCCGAGCACAGCTGTTGCAAGAGATTGCAATTGGCAGAAGCTGCTGCCAGAGAAAGGTGGCCAAGGAGTAGCTGAGCATGGAAGCTGCTACAGCAGGGATGTGAAGTGTGACACAAGACATAGCTGAGTGTCTTGATCCAGCCCCAAAATAACTCAGTGTGGACTATCCTGAAGTTTGTGATCAAATTCCTCATAATTCACACCTTAATTCTGTGTTTTCTACTTCCTAATCTCTATTCTCAGCCTCCTACCCTATTCCCTATCCCCCCACCCCCCAATTTCCATCCTAATTTCTCTATCCAGTTAATACCTGTCTTCCTCTCTGATCTCTGGTTTCTAGTAATAACTTCTCTCCCTCACCAGCTTTCAGTTTTACTCTCTTCCTGTTTACCGAGTCTCTTTCCAGTATTTTCTTCCAGTGACACCTCTTCTCATGTCACAAAAGGCAGGGAAACCATGTCCTCTGCTCCTGGTGCCTTAGGCTGGAACGAGATCTGTGTAGTCTGCACGAACACTAGTATGTACTGATTTTTTTTTCCCCCCCCAGATTCATAACTTAAGAAAACTAAACAATTTTTTTCTAATGAAGACAAGAGAAGGTACTTCTCTGCCATCAGGGCAACACTTTAGCTAAGTTTCTAGTGCCTGCTATAAAACATGTAGGTCCTAGCTTGTCTTAACCTATATACTCATGGAAGAGATAACATACTTTCTACTAAATTTATTGTCTGAAACAGCTGAATCATTCTGGTTGACACTGGAAAAATACAGCCTTGGGCAGACACTTGACAATGCAATTTTCAGACTGAATGACTAAAGTTTTAAAAAACTAAGAAACCCTGACAGCAAGTTCTTGCAATGGGATGCATTGGACAGCCGTATGTACAAGCTTTACTAACAACAAGTGCAAGGTCCTGCACATGGGTCAGGGCAATCCCAAGCACAAACAGAGGCTGGGTGGAGAATGAATTGAGAGCAACCCTGAGGAGAAGGACTTGGGGGTGTTGGATGATGAGAAGCTCAACATGAGCCGGCAATGTGCTCTTGGAGCCCTGAAAGCCAACAGTAACCTGGGCTGCATGAAAAGAAGAGTGACCAGCAGGTCACAGAATTATTTATTGCAGAGATATTTTCAGATACCAGCAACTGACGAAGACTGGCCTCTACATAAACTACCATCAGCTCTAACCTACAGAGTCAACACAACGTGAGCCCTAGGTCTGTACAAGTGATTCTCTCCATGAAGCCAGCATTAAAATCACAAACTACTCTATTTCCTAAAATAACTTAACCTTATGATACTTTGCTTATATCTCCCTTATCGTTGCCAACCAGTCATTTCAAAATGCTACCTAAGGGCAACTAAAACTGGAAAAACAAAGAAGAAACATATGCTGACTTTGATGTTGTTGGCCCTCTGGTTCTTGTTAATATTTTGGAGAAAAACATCTTTGAAAACTAAGCAGAGAGAAAGAGAGAGTAAGAGGTACACATAGAGAAAAGCTCATACTCTGAAGAAGCCAGAAGGCACCAGATAAAAAGTAGGTCAGCTAATGATTCACAGCATCCAATGCTCACAGAACCCTGCTAACAACAGCAGGGAAGACGCAAATGCGGAAGATAATGTCAAATTCTTTAATATAGGGGAAATGGATATAATGGAAACAATTGGCTATACACACATCTGGGTAGAGAAACTGCAGATGTTGAGAACAGAGCTCCACTGACAGTAATCTTTATTTAGGGTCCACTGGAAATTCAAAAGTCTAGACTTGAGCACTCAACTTCTTCCAGTCTGGATGCTGAGACTAGTGATGTGAGGTCCATGAATAGTCATGCTTTCTATTAAAGTTTTTTTGCTTTTTTTCCTTCCTCCACCCTCCATGCCCCCCCTCCCTGGCTTTTTTTTTTTTTTTTTAATTTTCCCCTGGGATCACTCAGGGCACTGGCAGTGGGTAATGGTCTCGTAGCAAAAGTGGTAACATCATACTTGACAATAACATGTCTCAGCTTTCTGTTGGATGGTTTATCAATCTGATAAGACTTAGGTTCACCCAGTGGTGGAAACAACTTCTTTATAGGGTAGATAGCCAACACAGAAAATAAAGGACAAGAAGGAAGGTAACTCATTAGATAAAGATCTCTTTTGTGTTTATAGACACTCTTAAAACTGCTGACAGCAAAGACCCACGAAGTCTTCCACAGGGGAAAAACATGCTCATTTATAAATGAAGCCTCTTGCAGGCTGATTCTGCAATGAACTTATTAAGAAGCTTGAGTGAGCTAATAGAAATACACAGCAAATTCAGTTTGGCATTTCAGTGTTAGAAAGTGAAATCTCATCAGCATAAACAAAGGTGGCCTGAAAGTACAGAAGTCCTCACACTTTTCCAGGCAGCAATGCTGACACACAAGCTCGCGGATATTTTTCCCCTTTACTGTTTGTGACTGCATAATAAGCCTGTGGCAACTGCAGCAACTGCTTAAAAGCAAAAGGAGAGTAATTTATTTTAGTTATGTTTTAACGTCTTTTGTCAGCTGGAAACCAGGCGAGTCAGCTCCCCTTGACCAGCTGGTTCTCCCCAGACCACAGGCAGGGGCTCCATGGACCAGTCTGAGAACGTCTGCAGCACACATTATTGATTGCACAGTTCCTTTTACAGGGAGAATGAGGTCTGTGACATTTATTACTGTAACAGCACTTCTGTGCCAAATCATTCATTTTATTTTTTTGACAGAGAGGATATTTATATAAATTACAAGCAACTCTTGAGCAATAAAAAGGCCTCATCAGAAAATCCGCTAACATTTAGTTGAAATTCCAGGATCCCAAACCCTAATCAACTCTGGGTCAGATACTTTGGCTTTTGTGAAGTGACATCAGTTGACATCGGCTGAAAACTTGGCCCATTACCTCAGAGGTCAAGGTTCGTTAAATAATTGTTCTATTTCCAAAAGTGTGAATTTGTGGTCAATTTTTCTTTGACAGATTCTATAAACAAAACTAAAAGCTCTAAAATAGAGCTCAGAACAGACTGGTTTATAGAATCAAGTCCAGGCACTAAATCTCCAAAAGCTTAAAACAAAAACTGATCAGAAATGTTATTTTAACAAAATATATATATAAAAAATTAATGTTAATCCTGTTGAAATTTTATCTAGAAGAAAAACAAGTGCTTTAAAACAGACATTTTCATTTTTCTTTTTGAATTATTTACACAAAAACATAGAGCTAAGATTTTTTTAAAGAACAAAAGTCTTGAAAAGTCAAAATTTAATTAAATATTTTTATTTTTATTTTATATTTAAATTCATTCCCCCCAATAGTTTAAATTTATTTGATAGAAAATATATTTTTTTTATTATTCACTCCAATTCAGGACCAAAAAAATTATAAAACTTATTGGGAAATTAAAAATTAATTTTGTGGACAGATCTACTTAAATTAAGGTTATTGGGATATTCTTTTTGAATATTTATTCCCTCAGGATTCACTGGGCCAAATTAATTCCTATTAATTAATCTCCACTGATTTCACTGTGCTGCTTCCAAAGAAGGATTTGATTTTTATTTCTTTAAAATGTCAGCATATGCCATTAATATTTCTCAGCATTTAGATTAATTCTGCTTGCTTAAAAATCGCTACCCAAAAAGAGGAGGAAAAAACCCCAAGCCTCTGGCAAAATATACTTTTTATTCCTACATAGTGAAAAGATAAAGTAGTTCAGAATCCTGTATTCAAAGCAGATCACAATCTAACCTTCGCTTAGTATGTGATAAAAATAAGGATTAGATTAAATTTATTGATGTATTTTTTTTGTTAGTAGAAAATTTCTGTTTTGATTAATACAAATTTTAGCCAGAAGAATGCGTCTTGTTATCAGCCCTCAGTCAGAGATACTCTTCTCTCAAAATCCTTTTCATTCAACTGAGTGTAAGATCACTGTGACATGAGTGATGATGCTTTCCTACATACTAGCACAACATTAGGGAGTCATATTTTACTCAGAAAATTATAAGACATGCCATGGTCTGCAGAGTCAACAAGTGAGACTACAAGGCGTTCCCTGAAGCCCTTCATCACCCTGGATTTGCTCAGCTACTGTCACGTCGAGGCTCTATTGGCAGCTGGAGACAAAGGGCATGCATTGCTCCCCTTTATACGCTTGTATAAAATACAGCTGTGAGCTGACTTGCTTTACAGCATTAAGAATGATGCTGTGATGTTTGAACTCTAACCTGTCCCTCTGATGAGGGCGTTGCTTTCACAAGGGTAGAAAAGTTGCTGACAGACCCATTACAGTAGGATAGTTATTAGTGTCTGGTCAGGAGATGGCTCCTCATAGTCACGTCAAAGGAGCATGCCAAAAGCCAGGATCTTTTAGAAATTAGCCTGCTGGAAAAGTCTTAGCAATGGTTATGGCCATTAAATATCAAGTTTGTGACACTTTGACAGTTCATTAGCAGGGCTAATTGTACTGTGTTAGCTGAGGTCAACTTTCCTTCCTTGCCTAAGAGAGGACAGCCTCTACTTTCAGAGGGATGGATGCTGCAGAGGGGGAGGGCACTAAGGCTCAGCAAAGCACCACGGCTCCCTCCCAGGGTGGCAGGACCCCTGTTCACAATGCTGCATCTTAATTTTGTGTATGCTTATATGGCCGTTTCCCTTACAGTGAAAATGGGCTGTACCTTTTACACTTGTAAAGGTATCTTTCTAATAGTGGTGTTTTCTGCATGCTCAAGAAACACTAAAAGCTATATAATGATGCTTCTTATCATAAAGCTAAATAAATAAAAATCACATTCCTAATAGTCCGAGTACACCGATAAGAAATCTGAATTTAGGTATATTCAACAAATTTAACAGACAAGGCAGACTCTCCATATGCATGCACAGCTCCCCATTATTATTCAGACGTTTCATCTAGACTATAGTGAATTACTTTGAGCTGGATATTTCTGTTGCATTAAATGCCTGACCTGAACTATTAATTGTATATAATAATATTTAAGAGCTGGTCATAGATATAAGGAAATCTCATGAAAAATTTCTCTTTTTTGAAGGCTTAATTTTTCAGGGTTACAACCTCAGAAAATCAGACTGATAATCAGTTATGTCCATCTGCTGTTTTTGCTATATGTTTGCTGCTGTAGCACTATCAAATAGAAATACAGTGCTTTGAAGTCCCTTTGATTCACACCTACTTTACAGTTACTTTACAGAGATACATGTTCTTTCCTGCTCTTGTAGGGCAGATGATATTCCAATCCACTGCAAACATTTGATTGTCCAGACTAAAACTCTGATAATGATGTAATATCAGCCTCATTTGTTCTTCATACTTTAAAAGAAAACCAACAAAAATGTGCATTTTTACAGTTGTTTGGGTTTTTTTCCCCCGATACCATGTGTTCTTTACACGTCTTCACGTTCTAAAAGAGGACGGCATCAGCAGAACTGAAAAGAATGACACATGGTCTAAGTCACATGTGTTCAACACTATCTCTCCATGCCTCTGTTTCCACAACCTGAAAATCCATTCATTGCAAGAAACAACAGAGGAACAAAGAAGACAGGACTCCTGAGCAGTACTGAGTCTTAGTAGAAACAGAGGTTGAATGCAGACCATGTGCCAGTCTCCATCTATTGTATAAGCAAACAGAAAAATTAACATATAACAACATTACTTAAGAAAAAATACTGATACTTATGGTCCTGCTAGTTTCACCTTCAAAATGAAGCAGCAGTTATTGTA
Organism: Nyctibius grandis; assembly: GCF_013368605.1. Taxonomy (NCBI): domain Eukaryota; kingdom Metazoa; phylum Chordata; class Aves; order Nyctibiiformes; family Nyctibiidae; genus Nyctibius; species Nyctibius grandis. The sequence continues at coordinate 12,225,019 of NC_090670.1, forward strand.
TCACACAGCAAGAAGCAATAAGATGAGAAAGCCCTACAGAAAGAGATCTAGAAATAGTAAATCACAGAACAGCATTGAAATACCTGAAAATGGATTACTTTGCAGTTTAAGACACAGCATACCCAGAAGAATGCAACTGCTAAACACTGTTTGTGATTTACGAAAAACAAATATGTGCAGTTTTCGCTAAACTTTTACAGCATGTAGCAGGAAAAAAGCTCTAGTCTTCTAGAGAGGTACCTTGGAGCTACTGCAAAATGATTAATAGATAATATTAGCACAGTTACTGGCCTAGATCTACAAAATACTTCCTAATATGTGATAAGTGTAATCAATTTATGTTACTTTCAAATATGCTCAGAGAATCAGGGAGTTTTGAGCATCTTATTGGAAAAAATCATGCGAGTGTTACAGAAGCAAGTACAGAAGACTGGACAGTGAAACAGGTGATCTTGCTTGAAGTATATTAAAAATTGTCTGTAAAATAAGATCCAGAAATCAAGCACATTGGTGACCTTTAGCTTTAAAAGACTTACAAATTATCTACTATACATTTAATTCAACATCATTAATAAGGAAACTTAGAGACTTCAGGTAGTATAAACATTAAATACTGGGAATTATGCACTCTGCACTTTTGGAGAAGAGAGGGTTTTTTTCTTTGGTTTTGACAATGCCAACAGAAAGAAGTGTGGCACTATTACATTAACAAACAGTAAAGATGCATGATTCCTTTCTCTTAATTCAAGGTCAGTGTTCTAACCTTTAATTTTCTATACACTTCTAACCTTTGAACTTTTCCACCAAAACTGCAAGCAAGTTGAAAATACATTGTCCTTAATAGGAGTAGGTCAACATTATATTTCCTTCATCTAAAGTGCCAAAAGCATCAGCTCTCTTTTCCTATCCCCAGATCACTAATCAGCAGAAACTGGAAGCAGGAAAGAATCACTCTATACATAGTCTGTGGCATTGGTTTTTTTAGTGTCTCTGGTTGCACCTCCAGAGAGGTTATTGGACAAAATGGACCTCAGTGCTGGACTGAAACAGCAGTTCCTGAAAAAGTTTTCTTAAGAGTCACACATTTGCATTTACAGCATGTGATGAAATTCACTCTCCTGTCTACCCTTCTTAGCTATACACTGAAAAACGGGGATGATTAAGTCAAATGAACAAATATCCCTTTGTCTAATTCTATAACCCCAATATTCAAGCACTTCCAGCAAAATTATCTCAAGAACTGTTGCTCTCCATTTACTGCATGCTACTATTATTGGAATGTCTATCCAGAATTCAGCAGATGGAAATTTGCCTGTGACTTGAATCAGCCAGAACCTGTATACGCATTTGGCATGACACTGAGGGCAAGCTCTGCTGAGAGGGTGAGGCACTGAGCTGGGCTTGCTGCCGCATTAGTGGAAGTCACAAGAACTCTCATCACTTCAGAGGGTTTATATGTCTACCTCAAAAAATACTATGTAGAGACAACAAACAATATGTACAATCTGTGATTCTCCTGTATGCTTCTTCACCTGCTTGGGAGTTGTTAGATCATGAAATAGTCACTTATCTGATGTGAAGAGGTTAAAGAGTTTTCAATCTTCTCCAGCAGGAATCTTCCTGACTTGCAGAGTCAAGTACTGATCTGTACATTTCCCCCTGCATCAAACCATCAACCATATCACACGTGTTGCCTTCTCAGATGTAACTGGAAATAACAAAATATCCCAACAGATGAATAAATGAATCATCTTATGGAACTTGATTCTTTTCCATCATAGACAAAAGAAAAATCCCATTGTCCTCCATGGTACAAGATCAAGCTGCTGATGGACAGTACAATTGCAGAACAAAAAGAATTAAATCAGCCTTGGAGCTTCTCCCAACCATTCCCTAGGGAAAGAAATTTTCCTCCGCTCTTTTCTCCTGCCACACAGCACTTTGAATATTGCATATTCTGGAACAGATGAAAGATAGACACGGAAGGTAGTACGAGCAGGACTGACTTGCCCTAGGCTTTCTGGAGTTCAGCAGTGGACAACAGACAAATTACAACAGCATGTTATCACCAAAGCTACTCTGGCCAGTAGTACTGACTGAAGTAGTCTGTGAAGTTCCTTGAGAAAGCAGAAGTTGCCTCACTTTGCCCAGGCACAATATTTGCATCCAATAGGGATGTACCTGGCATTTAGATGTAATTTTGTACATTGAAATCTGAAGAATTAAGCCATTTTTATTCTTGTTCTTTACTCCTTTTATTCACTTTTATTATTGTGAAACCACCCAGCATTCACAAACTGTTTTTATAATAACACCTAGAGTCAGTTTTTCAAAATGACACTGGTTTTGACTGGCTCTGTTGGTGGTGCTGCACCAAAGAACCACACACTTCCTTTGAATCCATTTGGACGCATGAGTGCTGGAGGAAAGCACAATGCTTGAAATCAGGCATGTATTGTTTCCAGCTGAGCACTTTGGTATGAGGCTACCCCCAAAATCGGCACAATGCCGATCTAAAATGGCCTGGCTTCCTCTTCCTGGCCCCTCATGCAGTGCGTCCTTTTCATTCTTCTTTACAACATGGGCTCCTTTAACTATTTAGAGACCTGTATTTTCAGCTCCTGTTCATACTTTCACATTCACCCACTTTTCATTCTGGTAACCTTGCCAAAAGCAGATTTTGTCGGGTGAAGTAATTTCCATCACATTAGAGAGATTAGCTTAGCTGATGCAGGTTGCACACAAGAGGCTCAAACAAGCACTAGTAGGGTTGTCTGACAAATGCAGGCTTAAATTCTTCTTTACTTCAGCTGGATACAGGAGCAAGACACTGGCAACTACTCACAGAACAATGCAATGAAGCAATCAATTAAAATAAACAGAGTTTGCAGCAGAATAAAGACACTGAAAGGTTAATAATTTTTCCTGTTATCTGCTGCATAAATCAAACTCAGTTGAATTTCAGAAGGAATTTTTTCTTTAAGGGCTTATAAAAACTACTTGTATAACTGATATGCTTTCAGTGGAAATGATGCAAAAGCTCGTGTCGCAGCAAACACAGCCTCTTGTGCCTGATAATACAAACATTCTCTCGAACAGTGCCTCAGAAGTCAACGTCACTGAGCAGCAAGAAAACAATGAGGCTAAAAAACTCACCACTGCCTCCACTTATTTTCTTCTAGCCTACTCCCAGACTTCAAAAGATCAAAGAATAGAAGTATACAATATTTTACTTTAGTGTCACTGTATCTTTCAACTGAAACCATGTGAATCAGGACATTTATTTTGAAAGTACCACTCCTATTCCAGACCAGTATGTTCTGTCTATTGATCTCAGTTGAAAACATGAAATATCCTAAACTACTCTGACATCAGCAATAAAAATCCACCATGTGGACAATAGTACATGAAGCCATGTAAAGACACCTCCCTGTCACTCTCTTGATTTTACAGGAATTTCAACCTAATATCCAGTTACAAATAAACGTGGCTCATTTTACAACCCTGGCTGCAAAAACATGCTAAATTTGCCATTTCACAAGGTTCTGAAATTAATCCAGGAGAAACTCAGTAGTCAAATTGGTTTTGCATTGTGATTTTATGTTCATGCAACCTCCAAACTCAAGTAAAAACCTAAGGTCCTTGAAACCCATTGTACTGAAATCAAAGGCAGGGGGGCATCCCATTAGAGTTTTGTACAGCTCTCTCCTTTGCAGATATTATTATTTCATAGTCCCAAGGAAGCTACAAGTTTCAATTACATGTTGTACCCAAAATTCCTTTACCCAATGTTACAAGAAGTGAAAGGAATGGATAATTTTTTCCTTCTTTTTGCTCATGTTTATCTATGATTCTTTCAGCGTGGACAACTGATATACAAGGAAGTCAGTCAAACTCTTCCCAGTTTCTAGATACTGCTATAGAAGGCTTATGGGTTTAACCTTTAGGAACTGAATTTAACAAAACACAGAAGATGACAATCATCTGTGGGCAGCTGAGTACTATCAGCTGCTTCTATCAATTCCAATACTTCCATGTGGTGAGCAGGTACAAAAATTGGCTGGCCCCACAGGGAGACGACCAAAGGCTAAACCTTGGCAGGTGACTGTATCACTTTTTGGGAAGTGGCCACCACTGACATTGTCAGCTGGCACAGAAAACTCAATCTGCTGGGCGCTTACCTGGAATCGGTATTTTCCTCTGGACAGGAATCTGATGTTTCTTCCATTCCTATCATTACAATCAGAACTCCTTACTCAAGCACTGTATGAAGTTTATGCCTGGAAATTAAGCTGTTCATTCTAATTGTTTCAGTATCTAAAGCATCCTTTTGCCGTATTCTAAAGAGTCATGTTCATGTCATCAGCCGCATTCCCAAGGAAAAAGCCGTCTGACAGGGTACATGGAATGAAAATGGAAGAGGGTACTTCTACTTACTTAACTCTCATTTCTAAGGAAGGAGTGACAAGTAGGGCACTTTGCTATTGGATTTTTGGTAACCGGATGCCTCTGTAAACAAAAAAATTGAAAACCGTATTTGGAACACGTGTAATTACCTTGCTGTGGCCCACTGAATAATCTATTCATTGAAGTCTTTCATAAAAGTCCTTCTTTGGCACAAAAAACATGTTACTTTATTTCTTTAAATTTCAATTTTTTTTTTTTCTAATCACTTTCTTATCCTGACTTAAGTACTACTAAGCAGTTTCAATTTTGTTTAGAATTGTCCATTACAGCTATATCCACCATCACCCTAAGGGGGCAGTTATGCCACAGTCACCAAAATAATATATTATGAACAAATGATTTTGTATTTTCATTACACTTCAGTTTTTATCTCCTATCTCATTTTCAACTTTCCTTTTTATCTTTTGAATTCAGAGCAGCTGGTGCAACTAAATTCTTTCCTATCCATCTATTCCATAGGGATTGGTAGGGCAGATAAGCAATTAGAACGCTACTCATGAGTGGTTATTTCTTATTTGGAAGTGGTTTCTACCCACAATTTATTCCAAGCCATTTGTCATACACTTGCGCTCATGATTATGTAATTGCAGTATGATAATGCATTCTTTTTTCTATAGAATAACAACATTTCCCAGCATTTGCTTCTAAATTATGTTTACGACCATCCCTACAAGGGAATGGTACTTTAAATGAGAAAACCTACTCTTGGAGGGTATCTTTAATTGCTACAATTATGATAATTACATGAAACGTATATAAACGAAAAAATGTGTGGGAGGTAAATATGCTGGCATATTTGCAGCACTTATACATTAGGAGTGGGTTAAAGCTCTGATTCATGTCTTGTACATACTGGAATCTAGCTCTTTGGCCAGATTTGCATTTTTGTAAAAGACATCCAAACACAAACCGAATGAAGCGTGCTTCAAATGGAACGAGAAGGCATTTTAAGTAGCTTTGAATCCCTTCATTTTTCCTTCCCTACTGGCATAGCACCTTCTGCATCTTAATCTCTGAATACTGCACAGTTGTTTCTTCTGGCAGCGGTTTCATCTGTTGGGAATTAAGGCCCTGATCCTTCAAAGAATTACATGTGTTTAAATAGCCAGTCCGTGCCAACAGCAGGATAAGGCATTCTGCAAAGTTAAACCTTTGCAAGTCTTCTCAGGCTTGGGGTGTGAACCCTGACAGTAAATACCCAACATGTCCAGCAGTGCTGGCTTCAGTCATTTATTCTATTGCTCTCTCGGCACAGATTATCCTGCCAGGTTCCACCAGCCTTCTGCCTTTACCAAAGCTGCCTTCCACTCCACAGTGTCACAGTCACCACTGCCACTCCAAGAGTGGTGGGCTACCTTTGCATCGGAGTCTTGTTAAGGCTGATATAGAAAGGAGGAGGCAGACTGTGTAAACCAGCCTTCACTTTCCGAAAGTCAAGGGAGAGGCCTCAAGAACTGTCAGGTTTCCATTCATCACACAAGCTCATACTGCGTATCTGCTCCACTGCAGAGAACCAGGAGAGTACTGGTGTGTACAGTGCCCATGGGGAGGAGAGAGGTCTTCATTCCTAGTATCCTAGTTCCCCCTCCATAATATAGCACACAGATGAGATGGAACGACTGATCATTTTAGTGAAAATTGAACTGTTTTGTAGAAATGTTTCTGCTAAAAAATGAGAAAACTGCCCACAACCTGAAGTGGCATCCCTGCCCATGTATCGGTAACTTAGGAACTCCTTTTATTCCCCAAAGAAGAGCCTGAATCAGGTCAGAGACTTGCGTTGCTTTGGAAATCCAGTGATTGCCACTTAAGCTGAAACACAGTCAGTCAGCTTTACTGTTCTTCTGCCACAGAGAGGCATCTCTCAGGCATGTTGCTCAGGACATCCTTTCCACAATGCTAACCTAACTATTGGCCCCACACATTAATTCTGTTGTTATATGTTCCAATTTCTTTTTGATAGTGGAACACAAAGGTCTCTGTAGTCCACAAAGATTGGTCTTATCATTAGGAATATATGCCTTAATACACAGTGAGGGGCACTTGTGCTGTACGATATGAGTACTACCACATGCTGGGCGTTGATTACTGTATCAAAACAGCACATAAGGACAGGAATTGATGAGAACAGCAGTCAGTTCTGACAGGAAGCTTCCTGCAGATATTTTTGTTACTAAAAAACATACTGTAGTTTTGTTTTTATTCTTCCCCACCAATCTATCTAGCCAAGTCTTAGTGTTTACAATAAATTCTCTCATTCTACTCCAAAGAATCTTCTCTAGTTTAACCTTAGCTGGAACTATTCCTCCTTCCCCCAACTTTTATTCTTAATTTCCTTTTCACACTTGGATGATCTTCCTGTGCATTTGTATATTACCAAGAATTTCTTAACTATTTTCATTTCTACTGTTTTAATTATATTTTTGCAGCTTTAAGTTTTTTAAACGCAGATACTGCTGCAGCATAGGAAAGGCTCTATAAAGTCTATAATTTAAATTTAGAATGAAAAGTTTTCAGTTCTTTAAGCTGCATAATGCTGGGTTTTGCCATATAACGAGTCCATCAATTAATGTTTTCATTTAGATGCTGCTCCCTGCTCTTGGGCACTTCCCACATGAACAGCTCAGAGACGATACAGTCTAGTGATGCAGACAAGACTATATAACAAATCTTGGCTCATGACTGAGGTTCAAAAACTGCAGTTTTCTTCCTACACTTATTCTTCCTGTACTTTCAGTGAGAATCTTTTTTTCATTATTTTGGGACTTTATTGTGCTTCATTTTCTCTCTCTTCTTCCTAAACACAAACAGCCATATAAGACCTGCTTGGAATTTCTATATGATATGGTAGGAAAAGATGCAGAAGTACAAGCTGTGCATCTACTCATCTACTACTCCCCTTGGACCCTGAGCCCTCTCCTACCCTCCACCCATTCATTGAGATAAGAGGTGATATTGACGTATGTTCCCATCTCAGTTAAAAAGGGCATATACTGCATTTCTAAGGATCCATCCCTTCCTCCTTCTTTTCCTCAATAAAACTGCAAACAGTCAGGCTGTACCTTATTTAAATCTTATCTTGCACAACAGCCTGAGTGATTATTTAATTGCTTGCACCTGTTATTTAAGAGTTCCTGTCTCATTCAGTTAATTAGACATATTTAGAGTCTGATACAAAGTTAGTGGGGCCTTTCCAAGGGATTTGTATCAGTTGTCTAATAAAGAATTTCACATCATTTTTGTCCCTGTTTCCAAATATGTTGAAACGTTTGATTTTACATTCTGCTCAGACTTAAGTATTCTTAACATTTTGTGGTGGGCATGAAAATCCCTAATTTTACTCAGGGGTTGTTGGAATCATTATTTTTCTCTGTTTACACAAAATTTTTAAAGGTTAATAATTAATTATATTGTGTTGCCCTTCAGATTTATACCAGACACTGACTTCACAACAGATTAAATAGCAATTGTTGACCTTTAGTTTGATGTACCAATTCGATGATTTGAGAAATCCTGCTACAACTTATTTTTGTTTGAGATCGGAGACTCTCTGTTTCAGTATGCAAATTCCATTTTGAGTTTACATCTTGACTGCCTTCTTTTCTGCCTTTCTATTGGTATCTTGTGCTAAACAATAGAACATCTCTCCACTTTTATGATCATTTAAGGGGTAACACTCTCAAGAAAGAGTCCAGGGTAAAGCATGTTTAAATTCTGATCTTTTAGAAAAGGGAATTAAACACTATTGGCTTGAGGGGAAATGTAACTACAGTGAGTCTGGTCTCAGAATCTCTCCATAAACTGAAGTTTAGAATGGGCAGGTTTCTTAGCCATTTTATGGCAGAACAGCACAGAAGAGAGAATTTTGACTATATAAGAAACAATGTGAGAAGGGAAGGGATCCCAGGATTCTTAGACAAAACCTCAGATCTAATTGAAAGATGCTAAAGGCAAAAAAGAGAAATATGTAAAAGTACTTCGTTTTGTCTAACTTTTGCTGGCTAAAGTAAAGAGTAAACCAGCTTTTGAAACCTTCACAAAGCCAATATGCCTGTCATTTCCGATATTGCATTCTTAATGAAAAGTACTATATAAGCACAGATTGCTCACAGAACTGGAGCTTTAGCAAAAGGCTTATGATACTTCATTTCATCACTGTTCAGGAAAATATTTAAGCACATACATAAGCCCCATAGCACCTTTTAACTGGGCTCTAATTCAACTCCCTGACTAAGTGCATTTCTGAAAGAAGGATTCTGTGGGAGAAACTATGGTAGGCCAATGGTCTGGAAATTAGTATTCTGCCCATTAAACACCTGGAGCAAACCTTTGTTCTAGCAGTGAGCAGCATTTTTTATGTTGGTTAGGCAATATATCATACATTAAATCTTTTTAATATTAGGTCCAAATAGAGATACTAGAGATACTGTCATGACAGGCTACCTCTACCCTCCTAATCCTCATAGAGTCCTCTCTGAAGCCTACATACATGTAAACGTGTCGACAGTAGAAGACAGATGACATTTTTATGGCATACCACAAATAGCGTCTCATAGCAACACGTAAACACGGAAATGTTCAAACCCTTTTCTCTCTTCATGGTTGAAAGACATCTCTGAAATTTGTACCTTTTCTTCTGCTCTTTAGTCCCAAGCCTGTGGCTGCGTGAGTGGAATCTAGGATGGGATTATTAAGTAATTCATTGGTTTAGTGCAATGGTCGAGTAGACCTCAGCAACTGTGACATTTAATCTCTTTCTAGAAAGTATTTAACAAATGCAGCAGATCAGTTCCCTGTGAATAGAAAACAAAGACTTATTCCTTCTATGGAACTGCTAGGTAACACCTTTCAAAGCTGAATAGCTTTGAAAACCTTTGTGTGAAATGGGCCTACATAACTCCTTTAAGCACTATACGTGTATAGACACTGCACATACTTTGAGATACAATCAGAACAATTCCTTTCATATTTAATAAGCCTATCTAATCACAGATGGCAAATGCATTTTTAACATTTTCCAAAATCCCCTTTAGAAAACTTAAAACTACACATTTTTAAAGTTGTTGTTCTTCCTATTAATGTGTGCAGTTTCCTTGCTGGCTCTTAAATGATGCACCAAAGCAGCTTTAAACTCTTTAAAAATTGTTCTTTACAAGACAGAAAAGCAAAAATTGAGATACAAGACTGGTGTCCAAAACTCATGACTCTCCTTTTTTTCAGGATAGGTGGCAACACTAACCAGTAATAAAAAGAAATAAAATACAAAGACTAAAGAAAAAGGAAATATGATCCTTTCTAGATAGCAAATGGTACACCTCTCAAATTTTAAAGCACTCTTAAAACAGTTTCCATGGGAACAGAAATTTGGCATAATTATGAAAAACTGTTAGGAGGCAGCTTCTACCAAGCCAGATGGTTAATATGTAACAAGGGAATATAACAACAAGGAAAGTAGGTTGTATAACCCCTTAAACCTTGATAATGGGTCTAAATGGACCTAGTCACAGGGCATATCTCCAAGAAAATGTCATTGCCACTACCAAGGGTGACAAAATTATCAAAAGCAAATGGAAACATTCCTGGTCAGATGGAATATGAAAGGCTGCATGTATCTTTCAGTAATGCTGTTTTGGCTATAGGAAAAAATAAGAGTGTGGATGTGGCCACCACATGTGGCAATTATTCCCAGGTTGTTTCAGTTAAGTGGGAGAAAATATTTGAAATGTTTGGCTCTAAAACACATGCAGCTAGTAACTCCAAAGAGGCTCCTGCGTGCCTCCAGCCTGAAAAACTGAATTTTCTGTTAAGCTTTTTGTTAAGGGTTGTACACAGGCAGGGAAAGTTTCCAAGTGAGCCCAAGCTCCACGAAGTACTACAGTGATCCCACAGTCCAAATCAAAACCCTGTTCTGAGTTGTACTGAATAGCTGCAACCAAGACATCACTTGTCATTAATCAGCTTATTAATTTTATTTCTCTACCGTGAATACCTCTTGGCTTGCAGCCTTTGAGCACCTTATGATGGCTAACACATTTATTCTCCCCCATCTCCCACAGGGAGGGAATGGCTGTCTCCCTCTTACAAAGCCCCAGGGCAGCAAGTTCCAGATTCTCACAGATAACATAGCTTAAGCACCTAACTCCCACTGAATTAAACACAAATGCTTAGATATCTTGGTATATCTGAATCTATGAATTTACCAAAGAACAATAAGGAACTGGATTAATGATGCAAATCTGAACTAAAGTGCTTTACTACGCCATGTATCTCTAGCAACCATTGCTTATTAGGCCATCTTTCCACTGGCTTTGATGAAAATGTATTGATAAGCATAATCACCTTGGTGATAGATGCCTCCCAGATGATGTTCTGAGGAGGCAAACACTCTCATCACAAAGGCATTTTTCTGGGATTGCTTCCAGCCTATAGCAAAAAGCTCACCATTAGTGCCTCAGTCTACTGCATATTAAAGCTGGAATCCTTTTTCTAATGACAACTGCAATGTAATTTAAATTCTAGCAGTTTAATGCTGCAACAGAAAACATTATGACTATGATGCTGGAGGAAGATTTCTTCCTGATTACAATAATAATCAGCTACGGAAGTTGCATGATTTATTACATGCCTAGTTTGTAGATAATAATTGTAAGACACAGAACCACACATGGTACCATGCGGTTCCCAAGCCAGCTGGGAAAATATGATGGGTCCTGATTCTCTGTTGCTCAGTCACACATGCTTTTATGAATGGGAGTTAAGACACAAGCAATCACAATGTTTGTTTCAGACCTGTACTGTGTTCACATAAAGGACACAAAGTGACCTAATGATGTGCAGTCAGATAATAGTAAAAAGGTACTGAAAACATTTGAAAAAATCTGTAGATGCACATTGCTATATTTAACACTATTTGAAAGATTGCTGTGATCTGGGTAACAGTGCAATTTTTTTTAGGCTGATAGAACTTGTAAGATCTTCACTAAGTCAAATATGTCTTTTGGAAGAGCCAACACAAAAATCCTTCCCAACATTAAACTCATCCCTGCTCTGCAGGGTGTTCATTCAAAGAAGGTTCCAACATAGCACATACCTATATAACATTATGTGGCTACTGAGTAAGAATTGTATCACATCCAGAATACTATCTTTGACCTAAACAGAACCTGAAAATTTCATTAAGCTCTTGTGCTTCCTTCATCCTAGTAGCACCTGAGGGACCACCTTCACTGCTTACAAGAGGATTTTGACTACCTATCTGAGTGCTAGGATTGTAAAGGTTTCCTGTAAAGGTGTCCTTTTGTATTAATCATCAATAGTTCATAATGAAAATTCAGTCCAAACCTTAGTCATAGTGAGGATACTACCACTACATAACATTGTCTTTTATTTTGACTGACATTTCATTTTGGATTTAAACTAGCTGCTGCTTGTCATGTCAGATAATTACATTTTTCTTCAGCCACCTGAGCACAAATATCTCAGGACAAAAACCCAAAACAATGAAAAGTCCAAAAACCTTCAACATCTCAGGCGGCCCAGAAAAATAGCACAGGGCATGGGAACACAGGCTGTGTTGTGCCACAAATGCCTTTATTTATTATGCATAAAGCAGTTTGGACTCTTATCAGATCAGACAGAGCAAGACTTTGGTGAATCAAATCTATGTGGGGCATGTCAGAAAACAGGCAGGCAATTTTATATGCTGGTTTTATGATTATGATCAAATACAAAAAAAAAAAAGAAAAAAAGGGTGTGGATCTTAATGATGGCCCTTCATAATGTATTTGATGGTCTAATGCAAATTACTCCCTTGCTGTTCTAACCTTTGAGGGCTGGACTCTTGACTAATGACATTTTTACCACACTTAGAAAATGGGCAGCTATCCTTAGCCCTAAATCAAAAGGTCATTTAAGTCAACTGGAAAAACTTGCCTTTTCTTTATGTTTCATTGCAGTTTAGTCTGGCTGCTTTGCCTTATTAGTTTGATAAATACCTACTGAAAATTTTGGCATTTTTTTCATCTCAAGGAAATAGTAAAGGCCAGACACATGAAGAATGAAAAGTGTGTCTGGTCAGGTGGTGTAACACCTCACATTTTAGGAATCTTCCTGCTAGAGAAAAATCCAAATCCATAGTCTGGCATCAGGAACTGTGAAGCCTTCAACCACACAACAGATACAGACACATCCTCTCTCCAAAACTTAAGGGCTGCATGCAGGCACTGCTCTCTGCTTAGGATCCTGACTCCAAAATCCTCTCTTCAGAATAAGCATCTATCTAAAGCTGTATGGTCTTTGTTTGTTTTGTTTAAGCAGCAGAAGGATCAGTTCTTCCTTTCCAAGCAAAGATAGCAGCAGTAGTAATGCCGGTGCTTATCTTGGACATAACATCTTTCTGGCTGAAGCACAGAGTCAGGAAGTGAGGAACAAGGCCTCTTTTCCTCCTCAGCTTGAAGGAAATTGTATCTCCTTCTCAAGTGCCAGAAGAATGCCCTAATCATCACATATGCACACGAATGCAGCAAGACAGCTTTGTCTGTTTACAACAGTACATGGCTGCCATCTGTTTAAAAGAAATGCAGTCCCATGTGCAGTTCATTCCTACAGTGATGACCTTTTCTTGTCTAGCTTCAATGCCAGAGCTCACATGAACCGTAAAAAGCGGGAGAGAAAGAGAAATGAACCACCAGATTCTCCACTCTTTCTTTAGAAAAAAAAAAAGAATGATGAGAGAGACAAAGTATGTGGAAAAAGCTTATGTTGGATTTTCCCATGAGCTAGGAGTTAGTGAGCCATAGGATCCCTCCAAGTTTGGGTTTCACCAAGGATATATGGTGCTTTAGGTATTTTACAAAACTCTACTGAAGTCTTAAATGAGAGTTCTAATGTGAGTGCAGAGCAAATTTTCAAAATAACATTGTATCATTATTTCAGCTGAAACTAAATATCTCAGTGCTAGCATCAATTTTGAAGTGGAAATCAGGTTCCTAAGTCTCATAGGCACTTTTTAAAGCTTTTCCCAATATGGCCTATAGGACCAGCTCAGAAGCCCTAACTGGTGATATAATTAGCTTTAGGTAACACATGCTCCATTACAATCACTCTCAGAAAAATAAAATGTGGCGCAGCCTTTCAAGCTGACACAAAGGAAATGTTTCACTATCACTTTTTAAAGAATACTGTAAGAGCCATGACCCAGCTGGTTTAAATGGCAGAACCAAAGCCAATGGAGTTATGCTGATTGACACCACCTGAGTACCTTGTCTTGGATATTTAAATTAAGTGATAGCAGTTAGACAGAAAGAGAATACATAATAAAAAGAGATGCATTTTCAAAACACAAACAAATTAATATTGGAATATAATTTATTTTTGTGCACGTCCTGCACATTACAGACAGAGACCAGGTCAGGTGCATTCCTTATACAGAGCTAGATGTGTGGAAAACCTAAAGGCATGTTTGGGAATGATATGTATTTTTTGTTTTAAGCCACCATTAGATTTTGAAGAACTGACTTTTTATTTTCTTGCACTCTTTCTTCGTAGAGTTATTTATAAATGTCATCAAGTTAACAGACCATAGCTTTTTGATAACAAAACTACAGCATACTAGGAAATACCCAATACCAGACTAGCTGTTAGGGCTGGTGATCATACTACTGCTAATAAAAAAAAAAAAAAAAATCTTTTCTACATATGAATATGTTATTGAATGCAACATCCTGTGCTGTTTGCAACCTTCAAACATGCCCACCCAGACAAGAATAAATTGTTTTCAGATAGTCACGAGAGAAAATTTTAAAGAGCCCCTGATGCTTTTGGGGAAAAAATTATACTGGCAGCTGCACACCTGTGAAAAAAACACTCCTAGTTGAATGCTCAGTTGTTATATTAACCTCCCTACCTCCCTGTTTCAAGGAGGGGTATTTACAAAACTCACCTGTTTATGTCAAATCCCAGCACAGATGCCTAGGACTGCAGGTAGCTTTCCTTGCAAAAGGCTGAGAGCTTCTCAGATACTGCATAATGTGGAGAAGAAAGAGAGAAAGACTGAAAGAAAGAAAAAGAGAAAGCGCTCGGTAAAAGCTCTCTGTTTTATAAGATTGAAGCAATTTAGATTGATTACACATCAGGTAGTGATGTCTGCAAAATTCACAATTCCAAACAAACATGGCTAAAGTAGTTTGTAGTAAACCCGTTTGGGAAATAAGTAATTAACCAGTCTATAAAGTCAGCATAATGTGGACTACAATAACTAAATTCTCTGGAAAACTAAATCTAGATACTAAAGGGCTCATCTTCAGGCCTATGTATTTATGTTTGATAATGACTTTCAGTAATATACTTTCTTTAGTTAAAATCTCCAGTGGCTTGCAAGCTTTCTGTAATATATTTCTGCCCCAAAAACAGTACTTGGGACTTAATTTGCATTTATTAATAATTTATTTTTCCCAAGCTGTCTCTGTAAAATTTTAGACTGGAGAAAGGAACGAAGGCACAGAACAGCTGGGTAATGAAATAAACCCCCTGCTCCTTCTGGGAGTGCGACGGGGCACAAAAAGGCTGCCCTGCCCCTTCTACCCCTCAGACAAGGCTGCCAGCACAAGCCAATGCGACAGCCGTGCTGTGGGCTCAGCCACAGTGCAGAGCAGTACCCAGCTGAGAGGGTGAGGCAGCAGCCTGCCATTCCTTAGAGAATAACAAACACTGTACTGATACATGTATCCAGACATATGCTGCTTTCTAAAAAACAGGGAAGATGAATGCTATAAGGAGGGGGCTGATATTGTTGGTTTTATTATTTTTAATACCACAGTCTTCCAACCAGCCTGCGTTGTCTCAGCAGGATCACTAAGAGACTTGATATCACTAGTCATTCTCATAGTCTAGCTAAAACCAATCAGATTCAAAACTGCACACACACAAAAACAAAACCAGAAAGCCTGTCAGAAAGAAAACCCCAGCACGTGATGTTACAGTTCTTACACCACCACCCAGCAGCAGAAAATGGAGAGCAAGGACTATACAACTTCATCAATTACTCATTGCATATTGAGGTGAAGTGTCTCTAAAAAACGTAGATCTTGCCCTGTTTAAATAGATCTTCAGTGTTACCCAACTATATGGTATCTATCAGGCATGCTCCAGCACTGGAGCATTTGCTTGAAGCATTTGCTTCATCCCTTCTGCATGATTGTTCTTATTTTTGTAAGGCTGTATTGCTGTCAGTTTTAAACCTTGTAGTACTACTAAAGATGAACATGTCTAAAACAAGCTAAAGAGAGAATACAGTGTCAGGGCTTTGGAGGACCTTGATCATATCTTTGCACACATGTGAGGCTTGACTGGTCTGTAACCTTCTTTTCTAGAGAACCTCATCCAAAGCGGGGGAGCAAGGGCCACCTACACAAATCCAGTCTCTCATTGTCTGTCTTTCAGAAGCCATGGTAATAGCTCTAATGTTAATACTACTGGTAAATAATGGCATGATTCAGCCTGTTACAGGGCTCTCCTTCAAATCTTATCCCTGCTGGGTTGCTGCAATATTTTCCTTACTTTACAGAGATAGAAATGAGGTCTAGAGATATGACAAGCCATATTTCAAAAGTCAATTCAGGGGGAAGAGAAAACAAAAAAACACAAAAAAACACCACCACCACCACATTTGGCACAAGCTGATTTCTCAAATATGCACCAACATAAAGGCTAGTTTCAAAGTCAAGTTCACCACACCAAAGAAATGGATGGCTCTGAAAATCTGGAGTATTTACAGTAGTTGCAGCTTCTCTGACCTAAGCACTCTTGTCCGATGATCCCTAAGTGTGAATCTGCTCTGCACTGGACAGGAGTCACTGTGCAAGCCAGCTCCATACTAACAGCAAGTATAAACAGTCACGAACCTGCAGCAGTGTAGCTCTCACTGTGATAAGACTGGGGTACGCTCAGTGACTGGGATAAAGCCTACTGGAGAGTAGAGCGCAGCATCTTGACAGTTACTGTTTCCTTTATGGTGAGTCCATCCAACTCCTGCCCTCCTATGGAGGTGTTTTTTGTCACCTGGGCTACAGTAGGAATCAAATTCAGATTCTGGTTCTCAGCCCAAAGTCTACAAACTGTCTTTCCACTATGCACTATAAAAGGTTAGCATCGTAAAAAATTTAATGCAAAATACAGAATCATAGAATTGTTTTGGTTGGAAAGGACCTTTAAGATCATCAAGTCCGACCATTAACCCAGCACTATCAAATCCACCACTAAACCATGTCCGTCAGCACCACATCTATATGTCTTTTAAATACCTCCAGGGATGGTGACTCCACCACTTCCCTGAGCAGCCTGTTCCACTGCTTGACAACCCTTTCAGTGAAGAAATTTTTCCTGACATCAAATCTAAACCTCCCCTGGCACAACTTGAGGCCGTTTCCTCTTGTTCTATCCCTTGTTACTTGGGAGAAGACCTTGCTACAACCTCCTTTCAGGTAGTTGTAGACAGCAATAAAAAACTTCGAATGATTCTTAAAAAAACCTTAAAAGTGGAAGGCAATGTCTTAGTTACTAAAGTTAGTAACTTAGTTACTAAATTAAAATGTAATACTTTCAGAAATAAGGCAAGATCAATCTTTCTTAGCTTCTCTGCTTTTTGTAACTTGGCTTCGGGCCATTCTATTTCTCCAGTCTAATCTGTCTGTTCTCACTAGAAGGAGGACTGATTTGCACATCTCTAGTTTGATATCAGTACATGCTTTACTTTCTAACAATAAACAATTTTTTCCTTGCAGCTTTGTAGATTTTCTTGTAGCTAAAGCACATTAGCATACACTTCCTCTCTGTCAAGATAGTTGTAACTACAAAAGCCTTTTGAGTGAGGGGCACTGATACACACTGATGTACACTGAACTCTGGAAGAGACTAAGCTCATTTTCCAAAAGCTTAAAATACGACATTTCTGCAGAGTGGAAAGGGAAGCTGATATTTTTCACTTTGGTAAAAATTTCAGGTATCTATTATAAAGTATCTACAGTTATAAAGTTGATCTGGGAACAACTTGTTAAAAACAGGGAATGATATTCTTCAACTGTTTTTCAGTCTGGAGGGAGTTCAGTGAAAGAGAAAGATCCATCAAACCCAGCTGCTGCCTGAAGCAATTCTGAAGTGAGTCTTCCTGACAGACAACCTACCAACTTGCCTGAGAGATCCTCTGCTTCAGCTAAAGGAGTTGGGAATTCCTCTCTTGAATACAAAAACCAAAATCAAACAGGGAGGAACTTCCTACTCCATCCTTATTCTCAATCAGAGAATTCAGAGCAGAAAAATCCCAATCTGATGTCCTTTCCTGGTTTTCCTTGGAATTATATATTTTTTCTGCTACATATTTTGCTTGCACTGACATTAAAACAAACTGTTAATATTGCAGTCGACTAAAAT
The DNA here is from genome assembly GCF_013368605.1 of Nyctibius grandis. NCBI lineage: Eukaryota > Metazoa > Chordata > Aves > Nyctibiiformes > Nyctibiidae > Nyctibius > Nyctibius grandis. The sequence continues at coordinate 12,242,911 of NC_090670.1, forward strand.
ATGACATAAAATATAGATATCTTTCAGTGGATTGTTCTAATAGTAATAAAACTCCTTTGCTGAAGTTTTGCTGGGGCAAAAAAATTAAAAAGAACTTCCTGCCAGTTTCATATGTAGTCATAGATATCCATTGGAGGAGGAGGATGGAATAGTATGGGAGTAACAAATTTATAGTATTTTCTACTTGATTACTATGTATTTGTAATAAAAACATATGTATGTTAAACAGGACTAATACTTGAACATTTTAATAATAATAATTGTATGCTTTCATAATAACATGTTATTACTGTCCCTATCTACCTAATATTCAGCAGTTTGATAGAATATGCTGATCCCAGTACAACAGAACACTCTGGCATAAGACTTTAGCTTTTGAGAACTACTTTGTTGAGTCAAGTGGGATTGAAATGCAGGAAAGTCAAGTTCATCAAGAAATTTCTGCAGTTTTGGGGTATTTTATTTCCCTTACTGAATATGGGCATCTAGACTAAATGTATAACATTGTGTATGAAGTCACAATAGACTTTGCAGTCAGCAGTGTCACCCTTACATCACTGATTAACAAGCTGGCTTTGTAAGAGAGCCAGGGTATGCACGTGATACTGTCCTTTTGGAAGGGGATGCTGGTAGCTGTCAATAACAAAGCACCACTAAATACTAGTCATCTGGAGTTGTTGATTCATTGAGACAGGCCACTCTTTGCATGCAACATTAAATCTAAATCTCATTTTCCTCCATCTCAATACACCTTTCACCTCTTAAACAAAAAAATAATAACCACAGTTGCATGACCAATTTTTCCTCCGTCAAACAAAACCACTGAAGATTAAACTGATAGTTTCATACCTGCATACAAAAAGCTGTAGGAAAGATATGCCTGTCTACAAACTCTTCTCATAATATTGTGAATACATTCTTTTGTTCTCAGAAGCATTCTTGAAATAGCAATTAATATGAGCCAATGAATCTCATTAAATACTAAAGTGATAGTATAAGAACACCTGTAGATAAATTATTTTTTAAAATTAATTAGCATGTGCTGCTACAGTAAAATGCAGAGAAACTAAGGAATTGAGATTTAAATCAGAGTGAAGAGTGAACTGTGGATCAAAGGTATATTAAGATTACCCTATATTTGGCCCATACACTCTATAACTTCTACACCTTCACTGCTACAATCTGCAGAGATGCTTAACATGTATATGAACCAATTCTCTTTCAGTTTCCTTCTGTAGTTTTCATGCAGGCCGTTGGAAAGATGATGGAATAATTGAAAAACCCTTTTCTCAGTGTACCCCACAGTTGATATGTATCCGTAAGAAGCTTCCATTACAATTGTCTGACAATGCTCTAGCACCCATAGCAAGCAGACTGGAGCATTCTGCACATAAACCATTGCCTCTAACAGACACAGCTTTGGTATCTAGCAAAACCCTTTCTTACAGGATGCCTTTCATACACTTTGCTGTCCTAGACCCACTGCTAGCACATACTATGTACTTTTCAATGTCAATCGATTATTTTGTTTCCAAATTATGTTTCAAATTAAAAAAAAAAAAATCTTAAGAATCCTATTTTCTTTTATTTTTTTAGAATTGAATAAACATGGAAGAAATATGTGACAATCCAATGTCCCATGTCCCTCATTCCCCACTTCCCCCTCCCCACCATGAAAAAAAACAAACGAATGTTAAGAGCACTTTACAGTAGAATATATTTGTATCATGTCACATGAGACCTCCAACAGGAAGAGGAAAAAAAAGATACCATTTCCTTCCCTTAATTTTCCACATAGTGCAGATGATAGGTACTCACTGTGGTTTAAATGCTGCCAGCTACTGAGGAGGGCTTTTATATCAAGGGAACAAGAAAAAAAAAGACCATACAGTTTCAAGGACTAAAACAATGAGATATTAATGTAAACATGTCTGCCATATATTACAGTGGAGCATAAACAAAAATAAAGGGGACACACACAAAAAGCGGTACAGTAGAACATATACCTGCCCAGAGATATATCTGATATGATATCTGATATTAGAAGAATGCAGCTCTAGATCAGCAGTGAAACTGATTGAATGATGTTATCTGAAACTAGGATTAGCAAAAGGGGAAAGCAAATGAGGAAATATTGGGGAATGACTCATAATATCTATCTTGTGAATTCCCAATCCCATCAATCATCTCTGCTAAGATTACACATTGCAGGAGAGAAATTGGGCTGAAAAGTTAATGGTCTCATGATTTACATTCTGCCAGAATCCCTTCACTTTCTGCAGCCTCAGAAATAACACACAAGCTCCAGAGTTCAGAAAAAGCAGGAGGAGGGGAAATCACAATCTCTTAAAACCTATAATATTTTACAACACAGGTTGTTATTGTTTGTTCCTGTAGCAGTAGTAAAACAGTCCTCTTCTGTTGAGTACACCATAATAGCTGTTAAAATGTTTCAAGGACTTCAAATGTATTGGGGTGATCATTTGAAATTCTTCCAGAATACAAAAACCGTGATAGCGGTAAGTCAAGTTTAAAAAAAAAAAAAAAAAAAATCCAAAACCAGAATAAAAATTGTCCTGCAAGGCAAATTTTAGGGTTATCCAATCAGATTAATTTTAGATTGCAAAATAAAACTATGTTATTTTTAATTCTAGTTAAACAAGATATTCAATTATTTCTAATTACCAGTTAACTCTGACTCCAAGAACTGTTGAACTACCACCAGAATTGTTCAAACCTTCCAAAAAACTTTGCTAGGACAGCTTCCAATCTGGGAACACATGCTCATTCATACTGAAATCTTTTGCAAGCTGTGTCAACTGTCAAAATTTAATTTTGAAGAAAAACATTTTAAAGTATCAAAATGTGGGGGCTTTGTCCTGCTGAAAGGAATAAAACTATTTATTGACTTACCCAGGAAAGAAAAAAAAAAAAGTTAAAGTTAAGGTTTTTTTTGAAAATTATTTGTATGCTAATATTATTAATGAATGTAAACTTATGACATACAAATTTTAAAAAATGATAGCATTTCTAATATAATGATTAAGACAATGATTAATGACGAAGATGATTAAGGGAGTGGAACATCTCCCTTATGAGAGAGGCTGAGGGAGCTGGGTCTCTTTAGCTTGGAGAAGAGGAGACTGAGGGGTGACCTCATTAATGTTTATAAATATGTAAAGGGCAAGTGTCATGAGGATGGAGCCAGGCTCTTCTCAGTGACATCCCTTGACAGGACAAGGGGCAATGGGTGCAAACTGGAACACAGGAGGTTCCACATAAATATGAGGAAAAACTTCTTTACGGTGAGGGTGACCGAACACTGGAACAGGCTGCCCAGAGAGGTTGTGGAGTCTCCTTCTCTGGAGACATTCAAAACCCGCCTGGACGCGTTCCTGTGTGATATGGTCTAGGTAATCCTGCTCCGGCAGGGGGATTGGACTAGATGATCTTTCGAGGTCCCTTCCAATCCCTAACATTCTGTGATTCTGTGATAATAGGAATAGCAGCTTCTTTGCATAATTCAAATGTCTTAGAGTATATTCCATGTCACAACATCCCCCATTTGTGATCTAATGAAAAGTTTTGCAGTTGAACAACAAGGGAAGCTTATCCAGTGTACAAACTAGAGGAGTAGTTGTTTTGTGTAGTACCTTTTAGACCTGGAATATTTTTCATGAATACTTGAAAAAGGAACCCCTCTAATTAACATGAAAGAATATTTTTGCTTCTGAAAGTATCAACATGGGATATAGAGAAGCAATTGACTTAGAAAGGTGAGAACAATGACACAGAAGCGAGAAAGACAAAATGGAGACAGTCATTGGAGAGACTGAACAAAGGAAAAGAGGGATGAGGAAGCAGATCACAAGAGGAAAAGAAAGATGGGGGAGAAGTGCAGCATAATGCATACAGAAGGAGAAGGAAAGAACACACAGCAGAATGTACTGAGAAGCATAAGACTGGACTAAAATATAGAATAATGAGAAAAGAAGAGAGGGTAAACATCTAGAGAATGGAAGAGGGACAAAAAAATAAGCTAGTGTATTAAAACAGAAAAACTAAAAGTAAGAAGCAATAGTGGAACACATTTTGTAAGTTCTCCCTTCTGCCCTTCCCCACTTGGGATGGGAATATAATTCTCTTAGAACCCCTGAAAACCCAACAAAATCAGTAACTCTCACCATCACTGAAGAATCCCTAATTAAATGTGTATTCTAATAAATCTTAGTATCTTCTAAAATATAGGAAATTGCTTCTTGCAGCTCATAACTTTCTCCGGCGGGTAGCTGGTCAAGACTAATTTCCCACAGATGCTGAAAGTATTTCCCTACCTAACTTCCTTCTCCTATCCTTTTTCTTCTTCACTAAAACAAATGAAGCCACTGAACCCAAAAATAGTGTTCTACATTTGGAAAGCTGTCCCTCAGAGACTCTTCTTTTCATCAATAGGGAAAACGTAATGAATGAAGTTTTCATGTGCAGCAGGCATGAAGCCAAATAGAAAGCATGCGTCTTTGCCACTTCTTGGAAAAAAAGGTAGAAAATATACTTGAGGCTTTTGAGCTGACACTAATACACCATGTAAAAAAATATAAATAAAAACTTAGCAATTTTGATCAGACATGCTGATTCTCAACCTGGTCCACGCTAATGAGGAAAGTCTACAAAACGCCAGCATGTATTTGATATACTTCAATAAGTATCTAAACATAGAAATTGGTAAAAATTATTTTGGATGTCAAATTTCTGTCGAAGCAAGCAAAAACGTGACTGAGAGGCAAAAATAAAAACAACAACCAAAAAACAACCTAAAAGCAAATACAAGAATGAATCAGCTGCTTTTGTTAAAATGAAACAAACCTACCCCACTAAAAATACTGAGTCTCTAGCTTCCGCATCAATCAACGTTTTCCAACAGAACTACAGATTAGAAAATAAGTGTAAAAAGTTGGTATGGCATTTATATATTCCCAGTATGTATCCATTTAGTTTATACATGTCTGTACTTATGTGAGTGTTCATTATTTTCCTTCTTATAATTCTATTTCTCATAAATCATACATTACTCCAAATCTGTCTTTGATATCTTCATTTAACTTAAACTTCCACTTCTTATTCAGTAAATGCATATAACTATGTATACAAAGAAGAGACACCACTTTCAATGTACATGCAAAATGCTTGCATGTGTATGCAACCGTATACAAGAACTGGCAAAAATCTGAGTTACAATGTACTTCTCTTTACATAAAAGCAGCTATATTAATTAAAAATAATTAGATATTTTAAAATAACTAATATTGTTCAACATAGCTAGCATCAGCATTTGGAGCACGCAAGAAGGGTGCATATTGCTGTTAGATCACTTCATAGTTTTTTTAGGTACCAAAAATGACAGCATGGAACAAGGTTGAACTAATCACTACCTTTTAAATTAGTATTTGTTATCCTTTTATACTCACCTGAGGAAGAGCACATATTAAACGTAATTAACTTGTTATTAGACAAATCAAGTCTTTTATTTCAGGAGGTTCCACATAAATAAGAGGAAAAACTTCTTTACGGTGAGGGTGACCGAACACTGGAACAGGCTGCCCAGAGAGGTTGTGGAGTCTCCTTCTCTGGAGACATTCAAAACCCGCCTGGACGCGTTCCTGTGTGATATGGTCTAGGTAATCCTGCTCCGGCAGGGGGATTGGACTAGATGATCTTTCGAGGTCCCTTCCAATCCCTAACATTCTGTGATTCTGTGTGATTCTGTGATTCCCCCTCATTTTCCTTTTAACTTGAATACACAAGCACCTGTCAAGTACCAAAATACCATAGTGAAACAAGCCCTGATGGAGACAAGTAAAAATGCTGTAGAAGATCTTAAAAAAACTGACTAACAGTATGTCGGTACTGGAAGAAGTGCATTTGGCCAGATTTTTAAGCAGCTATTTATTTATGCTATTATTGCATTAGATGCATTGCATTGCTCTAGTTCACGTAGCAAGAGCGTTGATTCTGCAGGACTGAGTTGCTTTGTGGAGTAGTAGCAGAGAGACAACCTGCTTTTCATGTCATTTGCTTACACCCACCTACTGCAAACCTCTCAGCTCTTGCTAATTAATAAGCTGATCAATGACTACTCAGTGGAAGAAATTCTCTCTCAGATTCCCACAAAACTGAGCTGCAAGCAAAATTATACTTCTCAGTATAAAATGAGGTGTCAATCATACCAGCACGCAACTTCTGCAAGGAAATGAGTCACAAAGTAGGAAAATCTACTGAAATGGATAATTAATGGAAGGCTCTTGGAGTGTGCGTTCATTACTGGTTGCAGCCTGTGCCTTATTGTGTTTGCAGTTTCTCCCCAGGAAAGGGAAGAAGGGGAGCAAGAGGAAGCATGTGGTCAGGAGACCCGATATAAACCGTGTCTTCCAGAAAAGACACAGAGCCGACTCATTTCTGGGTGTCAACACAACATAATGCTACTGATCCATTTTCTCAACAGAAAACAGACCTGATCGCTGTGTGTAGAACAGTAGCAAGAGGGGAAACCTCCGGAAACCAGCGCCGCAGGGACCCATGCGCAGACATGGTGAGCCAGGCACTGTATGTAGAAATGTGTGATGGAGTGATTTCCACAATCTGAGTGATACCAGACGGTTCAATCATCACTGTATGATGCTCCCATGACTCTTCAAGCAAAATATTGGTTTAATAGTAGTTTATCATCAAAGAAATAGATGTAATGCTTATGGTGCTAACTATGCTTGTTGAATAGCCCAAGCTGAAAGAAAAAAAAAAAACAAACCACTATGATTTCTGTATACCTAGTGTAGACTTCTAGGATTTTCTGCAGTGGTACCCATTCTGCCCAAGGTCATATTTCTACTGAAATTTTGTAACACATCATTTGTTAAAACACATGATAAGAAGTAAATGTTCATTGGACTGGAATACATTAGACTTCACACAGTATCTGCTTCAGTTTACCTGTAACAAAGATTAAAAAAAAATAAATCTGATTGAGTGTTACATTATTCAAAGGTGTTCCAGTGCCTTTTGCTCATCAGATGAACTTGTTAACTTCCTATAAAGTTGTCACAACATCAATCCAAGTAGAACTTTGCAGCAAAAAGTAGCCTCTTAGGTAAATATTTGCAATGAATACAAATACAAAAATTTGCATTTATGTCAGTACGAACTATGAATTCACAGCTTGCAAGTCATCAGCAAGCCAATGCAAAGACTGTCAGAGCAAAGGCACGAAGAATCATTTAACTAAAACCCTTCCTTTCTTTTGAGAGTGCTTAAATTATGTTTCCTGAGTGATCTGGCAAGTTCATGAAGGTGGTGGTAGTCCCTTCCCCTGCCTACCTGTGGTAGAAGTCAGCAGGCAGAAATTACTAAGCTTACCCTCCAACAGGCAAGCTAGCAGATATTATGAAAAAAGATCCTATGAGCAATGAGAAACTGCTGAGCACTTGACTTTTTTTTGTATTTTTATTGGAAGTATGCAACTTTGACAATTAAACTAGGCTGTAAACACTGTATTCACTCCTTGCAAGGAATTTACATTTAGGAATGGATTCAAAGCTCACAGAAATGACGTGACCTCAGTGTCTCTCACTATCTATTTCACCTACACTGCAGTAGTGCTTAGGGGCCCTGACGAAGATGTGGTCTCATCTTCCTGTACGAAGGAAGAACTTCCTTTGAAAAACTTATACTGCTAATAAGCAGCTTGCGGTATCATCCTTGTTTAATTGTTATCAGAATGCTGTAAGGGTTGTTAAATGGCTTCATAAACGTTAACCAATACATAAGTTTTCAAAAACATTTTAAGAACTGCTGAATCATTGTCTGCAAAGTTTTGAATGAATGAACTATTAAGCATTGAAGAAATTCGTAGTAAACAAATTCACGGACCAGCATAAACTGGACTGGCTCCAATTTTCTGGGAAACTAGATGACTGGCTAACCATGATTCTTTTTCATGGCATCATACTAGGTGAAATTACTTGTAAAATAATTAGCATTGCCTTTATCTTTCTTGAACTGCTCCTGTGACAAGTTCTAAATTATGGTTCCAGCTATTACCCTTCAAACAGCTTTCATTTCATCATGCTGACATAAAATAAACTATCAGTAATTCCTCCTCTGCCAGGACTTAAATCAGGATGAGCAGCCAGTGGGGCAAATCAGTTCATCCCTATGGCAGCAGACCCCATCAACCCCTAAATCTCCATACAGTTGGGTATATTGGCAGTGGGAGGACTCCAGCCCACATAGACAATGGCAATAAGGGCAGCTTGGGATTTGCTACTTCTTACTAGGGTCAGGTGAGGCTTAGGTGTGCATGGAAGTGCTTGGTGCATGAATGAGGCTCAGAAAAAGCCTAGTCTCCCACTCAGCGGTTTCAACAAAAGCATAGGTCCTTCTTTGGTCTTTTTATGCAATAACCCCAGATGACAAAACTTTGTTTTAGCCTCATGGCTGAGTAAGAGTAGTTTTATGTCTATTTAGTGTCTGAAACTAACACTTATTGGTAATACTGAATGATCACTGGGAAGCATTTTATTGTTTTATCTGCCAAATGATGATTATCTTCTTTTCAGTTCATCCAGTTCAAGACTGTTAAACTATAAATGTGATAACTTAGGGAATTCTGGGTAAGCACAGATGTTAATTTGAGGCAAACTTGATTACTGCCTTTGAGGTAAAGAAGCATACAGAGAATTGTTAAAAAAACCCCAAACTAACATAAAGGTTCTTGATCCTACAAAATACAGCTCAGTAACAGTCCATAAGGACAGACACAGGCTGTTCTGTTGTTCAACAAAATTACCAAGGAAGCAGCCTGCCCACATTTTTGTTTCAAAGTCTTGGAGAATGTGGCAGGCAGCTTTCCCATTTGTCAGCTCCCCAGATACATATCCCGAGTCGGATTATTAAATCAAACGCCTTGAGAATAGTAGTGATCTCTAAGTATGCTGGTTTCTACAAAAGTAAGACTGAACTATGTTTCTGCCAGCCATCTACTCATTCTGTTAGATAGCTTTTGCATCCCCTACAACTGGCAACAGTTTTATTAGATTTATTGTAGGTAGGCTGTAACTGATGGATTGAAACTGGAATTTTGTCCCAACACTCAGGTCACAACACAATGTCATAAAGAAAAATTGATATAAAAAGGAATTAAAATAGCAGAAGAGACAAAAACAACATCAATGGTTTTAATTTTATACTGCAAATATTTAGTTAAGCCTTCTTGCTGTCTTCTGCATATCTCCCTCCTTCTGAAATTCATCTTAGTGTACATCTTATGTACTAACAATAAGAAGCTGGAAAATAATTAACATTTTACTTTTGGTAAACTACGTGCTCCCTTCACTTTTCAACCAGTTCCTGGGGTGCAACTGTAATGCTGCCAAACTTTATCATAGAAATAACTACTAGAGAAGGGAGAATGGTTAGGTGATGGACAGCACAGAAAACATTTGACAAGAAGCTTATGGCTACTCTAATTTTACTCCTCATTCTAAAAGAACAGTGCTAGTGGTATTGCTTGTATTATTTAGCTTTTACATAATATAACCAGGAGACTAAAATAATGACCCAGAAAATATTATGATTTTTTTCTTTCTTCTATACTGTATTCAATGGTACTGCCTCAAGCTACAGAATATTTTTAATTATGTTGTGTTTTTTGAGTTAATTGTTAAATCACTTCAGTGCACTTCTAAAGAAGTAATCTAGCGAGGCAGCCTATAAACAGCAGTTAAAACAAGCTCTCTATGGGAAGTCCAAGTAGTACAGGGGCAATATGTAATAGTAGGTATTTCAGGGAACAGCAGGATTAGAGTAACAGAAATCCAGAATCAACATGAAAGATCCTAACTGACATAGGATTACTGCACCAATCTGAGCAGGCTTGTTTACTGGTTTAACTGCTGGATGTATAATTTCTATAATTAGAGTCTGACCGGCTAAGCAACATTGCAATGCAACTGCAACACCCTAAAGAAATTTTAGACAGGCTATTAAAGAATGATTTATGAAGCAGGCTTTTGTTCAACCAAGTGATTAGAATTTAACAGCATTGCCTACTTAGTGTTGAACTGGACATAACCAAGCTAAGAAACAATAAACAAGCAGGGGAAAGAAAAAAAAAAAAGAAAAGCAAAGCATTACAGTATCTTCTGCACCAGAGCTAGGAAAAGTAGCATCATGGTAAAGGAACCAAAAAATTTCAGCCTTCCATTTTAGACAATATCCCACCCAAAATGTTGTGCTGAACTACTAAACCTAATTATTTTTCCATTTGAAAAAATTAAGAGCTGCAGTATGATACCTAGCAAAAGCTTGTTTTTTTCTGGGGACTGAGGAAAGTGAGAAGGAATACCTAAAAAAAAGTGCTTTGGGAAGAATTCTTCAAATGTTATAATTTAGAAAGCCTTTTTAAATGAGTTTTGGAAAAACAAAAGATAGGGGAAACAGAAAGAGGATAAAATTATTTAAAGCATCTTAGAGCTGGTGGTAACTTTTTTTCTCCCTAAACAACTTTCTTACTAAGTGGTGTCCTGTCAGTTGTCAGACAAGTCTGAAACCTGATTCCCATTAATTTTAATGAGAGTTGGAATGTGTTTGCAGGTCATTTGACCATAAGTACATATTTCTTTTGGGAAGAAAACTGTCTTATTCACAATGAATGACAGCAAGTCCATTTAGTACATTTCTGATGGTGGTGTTTCAAAACAACAATATAAATTCAACACAAATAGGCTCTGCTCACTCACAGATGGATTTGAAGTACAGATTTTAGTTGAAAAAGAATGTACACAATTGCAAATGAACACCTACTACACCTACTTGCAGCATTACAGGATGTTCTCTCAGAAAGCTGTGTGTGCTGGGCAAGTATTCAGTAATATGTTCAGAAAAAAAGCAATGGCTGAGGTTTATGCAGAAGCTATGGGAACAGTCCCACTGAATCCCACCAAACAGCTCTTTGCAGTTATGAGCAGGTACCTGGATGACTCCAACTCTTTGTAGTACAGTACAGAAAGTCCCTGGAGTGCCAGCAGTGGAACAAAAGATATACACAATAAGCAGGCAACATTGGAAAATCCAGGGGATAATTTGGGAAAAGTTGTCTCTCAAATTTTTTGAGACCACTATACCATCTGGTTCATCCTAGCAGTTGTCTTCTTGATTTCCTGCTCTCATAATTCTCTCATTTCTTGTACAAGACATAGCCTTTTAGGAAGGATTGAACATGATTAGCCAAGTTGGGGTAAGAAAATTATTCTGCACTTCATAAAATTGCTTGAAAATGGAGGTGAGGGGAGGAAAGAGAAGCTGGTAATATTTGTGCTGACAGAGATCAATGAAGTATGACATTTGCTATGGGAAGATGCATGAAAACTGTACAGGAAAATAAAGGCTTGATAAGATGACCTTGATGAACATGTTGAATAGAATTGGAGAGAACTGTAAAAGGCAATCTGACTGGTGAATTTCATTTGGGAGAAAGAGAGAGAGGGGATGATGTTTTTTTAGGAAAGTCAAAGTTGAGAAAAAGGTGTCAGTACCCAAATCGAAGATGAAAGAACATCGGAACAACAAAAGAAAAAAAGTATAAAAGAAACAGCAGTGATGTTAGGACACACTGGGGACTTAGAAGAAAGGAGGGATGCTGGTTTGAAACTTTTACAGCAGTTAAGACAGTTTGATTGATTGAAAGAAAACAATAGTGTACTGTGGTCCAGTTTCAAGAACATTTGTGGAAAATACAGTTGACTCATGTGGAGAGAAAACTGGAAAAGTGAAGGTAATCAAACAGAAACTGGGGAGAGGAGAGACATATGAGCCAGATAAGATGCTATTTATAATTTCTATAATGTACCAATAAGCAAATATCAGATCCATGTTTCTCCCTGCCTATTGCATCAGCATCTGTTGCTGTCCCGGAGGACTGAGCCCGGGGTGTCAGCTCCTGTAGGAATCATACTGGAACATAACTGAAAGCTAATTCACAGACTGTTGTTTGATTCCCAGAAGTAGTTCTTTATATCCAGAACATTTCTAGGAAGAAGTTTACAACATAGTGCTCAGAGTATGCCAGGCTCTCTGTAGGGAAGTAGGGATTCTGTATTCAGGTAACTAAACATGTCAATAGTAGAGAGAGAAAGTAATGAAGTCTTTTATTTAAGGGTGGTAATGAAATAACCTGCTCTTGTGATTCTAAGTATGCAGATGAAAGACATTGGTAACAACTTCAGGGAAATTAAAGTGTTAATAAACTCATCATAGAACCTTTCAATGAATTGCATTTTGGAATTGTAGATCTATTTGTCAACATACCTTTGAACACACACTATTTTATCTCTTGCTTTGTTGATTGCTATGTAATTTTTTCCCCAGCACTATTACACTTTAAATATAACCATGTAATATATTTTTTGCTGTCTCTTTGACTTCCTGAACATCAAATGAAACAAAATTACTCCTCTTCTGAGAGCCTTTGAATAGATCTTAACATAAACTTTTTAGTTATACAAAACTCAACAGTATTAACAAAAATATGGATTTATACTATACAAATAAAGAAAACCCAAATGTGTTCATATTGACAGACATCCATATGTTTGACCACAAGTTCACATAACCCAAAAAAACTTGGAAAACAGCCTAGCAAACAAGTAGTTGTATTACTAGAAGAGAAATTTAACTTAAAGGGAAATTTAGGAGGAGGAAATTCTTCATTTGGGATACCTTGCTGCTTCATCGTTAGAATCTTAACCTTGAAAGTATCTGACAGCATCTTGGGTTATAGCAATTTGTAGTTAAATCTACACTAAAGATAACTGAAAGAGTTGATTCAAATTCCATTATCAAGGAATAATGGTAATCGAGGTTATTTTGCAAGTGTTCTGAATGTAAATATGAAATTTTAAGGCCAGAGATGGAACTCAAATAATGTCACCAGAAGAGGGTGCAATACTGTAACCCATGCTTGTCACCATTCTAAGGGTTTACATCAGCATGAAACAGGGCAGGATGCAAAGGTAGTTTAGTTCACAAAGTCCCCTTTCTCAGTCTGGGAATCATGGGTCCCATAGATGCCACTAAAAGGAGGAGCAGTCATGAAATATTAGGAAAAAAGTGCCTATACTTTTTTGAAAGCCATTGCAGATTGACTAGCCATGCATTATATGCATAAACACTTCATGGCAGAGCTAGGTCTTCCGAATAGCAATCTATTGCCCTATGAAATAATATGCAACTTGTTATTCACAAGCTTGTATATGCCCAAGATTTCTCTCTAAATCCTCACTGAGCATTCATTTGCTCAGAAAAGATGCCTGACACCTGAGAAACGTCTGAAATGATTTCTGTATCATCACAAAACCCACAACTCAGCTGTTCCACCAATGTGAAAGATGCAACAGTTTTTACATCATGGCTTGATGCTTATTTTTTTCACAACAGACATATAAAATGTTTTGGACTCTGTCTAAATAAGTCAAAAAACAAAAGAAACATGCTCTGCTATTTGACACTATGTAAACATTGAAGGTTCTTTCATTATGACCTAAATTTTATATCAAGTTTTGGACTCTCAGCTTTTTTTTTCTTTTTTAAATGTATATGTCAATAAAAAACAATAAACTACTGGAATAGGATACTTAAAATAACACTTAGTTACCAGGGAGAAGTAGGCCTGATATTTAGCTGTTGTGGGAAGCAAAACTGATCATACAGAAAGGACTGCAGCCAATCAGGAAAAGTGTTGGATATCAGTGATTAAGTAAAATGACCAGCACAACCAGATGACCAGGCCCAGTAAGCATGGGTTTATGAAAGACAGGTCCTGCTCGACTAACCTGGTCTTCTTCTATGACAAGGTGACCTGCTTACTTCATGAGGGAAAGACTGTGGATGTTGTCTATCTAGACTTTAATAAAGCCTTTGACACTGTTTCCCACAGCATTCTCCTGGAGAAACTGGGTGCTCATGGCTTGGACAGGCATACTCTTTGCTAGGTAAAAAATTGGCTGGATGGACGGGCCCAAAGAGTTGTGGTGAATGGAGTTAAATCCAGTTGGCAGCTGGTCACAAGTGGTGTTCCCCAGGGCTCAGTATTGGGGCCAATTCTCTCTAAAATCTTTATCAATGATCTGGATCAGGAGATCAAGTGCACCCTTAGGAAGTTCACAGACGACACTAAGTTGGGTGGAAGTGTTGATCTGCTTTTGAGGGTAGGAGGATCCGCAGAGGGATCTGGACAGGCTGGATCGATGGGCCAAGACCCATACAGTTGTATGAGACTGAACAAGGCCAAGTGTTGGGTCCTGCACTTGGGTCACAACAACGCCATTTAATGCTACAGGCTTGGGCAAGAGTGGCTGGAAAGCTGCCTGGCGGAAAAGGACCTGGTGGTGTTGGTCAATGGCAGGCTGAATATGAGCCAGCAGTGTGCCCAGGTGGCCAAGGAGGCCAACAGCATCCTGGCTTGTATCAGCAACAGCATGGACAGCAGGACTAGGGAAGCAATCGTCCCCCTGTACTCGGCACTGGTGAGGCCGCACCTCAAATACTGTGTCCGGTTTTGGGCCCCTCCCTACAAGAAAGACATTGAGGTGCTGGAGCACGTCCAAAGAAGGGCAACAAAGCTGATGAAGGGTCTAGGGAACTGTCCTGGTTTGGCTCAAACCAGGCCAAAGAGTCTTAGAGAACCCAAGGTCACTGCTTACATGTAAAGAGCTGAAGGGGGTTGTACCTGCAGGGAGGAGTGGACGGGGCAGGTGACCCAGGATTGACCGGCAAGGTATTCCATCCCATACATGTCATTCTCACTTTCCTGTTTATCACTAACCCACTGCCTCCTGGAGGTGGGGCCCAGGAGGGAGGGGCCCTCCTGTCTCCCACTGATTGGTACCAGCTTTGCCAAATCTCCTGTTAAAAGCCTGCAGGTGTGATGGCAGTGGAGCTTTTGCATTTTGCCCTCTGCCCGTGCTGGGGGGAGCTACTGCCTTTTCCCCTCTGCCTGTACTGGGGGGAGCAATTCTGCCTGAGGAGGATTTCCAAGCTCTTGATCTTGGTTTTGTACATATTTGTATATATTTGGTTATTTCTATTATTATTGTTATTATATTCTTTTTCATTATTCTAGTTTATTAAAACTGTTTTAACTTTCCAACCCATAAGTCTCTCTCCCTTTTCCCTTTCCCTTTCCCTTGGGGGGGGGGGAGAGGGTTAACAGAGAGCATCTGCCACCTGGTTAATAGCTGGCCCAGCTTTAAACCGTGACAGATTTATTGGTGCCCAACGTGGGGCTCGAGAGAAGCTCCAACAGGTTACTCTGATAAGTTGAATCCTGGCTCTGGTGTGAGGAGACCCGGAGAGCTCAGCTGAGAGAATATCAGATTTCTTCCTTTGAGATTTACGAGGGGTTGGAAAGTTAAAACAGATAGTGAAGATGGTGATGTCATTTTTGAATGCTGTGTTATCTCATCTTTTTATGGAGTTTCTTTCACAATTGAGTATTGCAATGATGCCTTACCTGCCGTGGGCACTGTGTTATTGCTTGCTTCTTATGAATGTTTACATGCAGTTTAGCAGTGGGCGCTGGTGGAAATGTATTGTTTTGGTATGGGGTTTGATACTGATTTATGCTGTGATAAACTGGGCAGTTAATATTCCGATCTCTTATCTCTATGACACAATGATGGGCAGCTTTAATCGCGAATCAGTAGCAGCAACTTCATCTGCACGCTCCAGGCGTCCTTTAGCTGATTCTGTTAATGATTACACTTCCAGTTTTACTTTGGGAAATAGTACCTTCTCCTTTTCTGCCAAGCTGATTCCACTAGATTTTGCGAAATTAGGATGGTGCTGTCTAGGTGGCATGTTTTTATTTTTGGTTGTCCTGAATGTGTTTCTGATGTGGGATAAGATTAAATATCGGTGCAGGGACAGTTGTAGGTGTTATGCAGCCACCTCAGATCCTACAGTGTGTACTGCTGCTACAGCCACTCAACCCACTGAAACCTTGGCAGCCTGTACCACAGCTGCTACACCCCCCAAGATGGCCACTGTAGCTACTCAGACTCTCAGCACTCCCACGACAGCCACTGCATCTACTCAGACCCCAGCATCTATCGAATCTGTACCAATTGCTCCTGTAACCAGGAAGAAATACCAAAAGAAATCAGCTCGTGAAGAGAAGGATGATGACTCAGAGCCTTCTAAGACAGAGCCATCATATGACCCAGGTGAGGGCCCTTCTCAGGCAGAGTTAGGGCCCGACACAGATGGGGGTTCCCTTGATTGTCCTTTTAAAGCAGACCCATCACAGAAGAAAGGTCCTTCTAAAGCAGAACTATCACAAGAGGACTCGGACGTAGAGGTAACCTACCACTCCTTATCCCTGAAGGACCTGAGAAATATAAGGAAAGACTTCAGCCGTTATGACAGTGAACCTATTATTACCTGGCTGCTCCGATGCTGGGATAATGGGGCAGACAGCATGCAATTAGATGGCAGAGAAGCCAGACAGTTGGGATCCCTGTCCAGAGATGGTGGTATTGATAAGGCGCTCGCAAGAAAGTCAAACACTGTCAGTCTCTGGAGGCGACTCTTGTCAGCTGTAAAGAGCAGGTATCCCTATAAAGATGATGTTATGAGTCACCTAAGCAAATGGACCACTATAGAAAAAGGTATTAACTACCTTAGAGAACTGGCTGTGCAAGAGATCATTTATAGACACCCACGGGACATTGTAGATCCTGTAGATCCTGATGAAGTGGAATGCAACCGATCCATGTTCCGGAAGGTTGTGAAGAATGCTCCACCGACATATACCCATACATTGTCAATATTAGTATGGGGAGAAGATGCTATGGCACGATCTAGTGTGGGCGAAATGGCTAACTGTATGCGACAGTATGAAGATAGTATTTCTTCCCCACTGCAGGCACGCATCTCGGCTGTGGAAAAACTGACTAAGGAGAACAAGGACTCATTTAAACAACTGTCAGACAAACTGTCCATGATCGAGAATAAACTTGACTCTCTACCTACACAGGCGCGCGTTGCAGCTGTTAAGAGAAAACGTTCTCCTACAGGACCAGCTCAAAGGAAAAGGAACACATCACGAGGTATCCTGTGGTTTGCCCTGCGTGGTTATGGGGAGGACATGAGCAGATGGCATGGACAACCTACCAGTACCCTACAGGCACGAGTACGTGAGTTGCAAGCTAAAAGAAATACCAGAGAGAATTTTTCTAGGAGGATGGTTGCTCCAGTTACCAGTGAGCAGGACCCCAGTCAGGGGAGATGGGCCTCAAATCACTTTTTCCCAAGTGTGAATAGGAGAAATGAAGGTCCAGTCCCTGTGAGCAGCATGAATCCATTTCTTAATTAGGGGGGCCCTGCCTCCAGCCAGGTGGAGGAGAGGGACAACCGGATTTATTGGACTGTGTGGATTCGATGGCCTGGCACATTAAAACCACAAAGGTATCGAGCCCTGGTAGACACTGGTGCACAGTGCACCCTAATGCCATCGGATCATAAAGGGGCAGAATCTATCAGTATTTCAGGAGTAACAGGAGGATCTCAAGTGTTATCTGTATTGGAGGCCGAAGTGAGCCTAACTAAAAATGAATGGAAAAAGCACCCCATTGTGACTGGCCCAGATGCTCCGTGCATCCTTGGCATAGACTACCTCAAGAGAGGGTATTTTAAGGACCCAAAAGGGTACAGGTGGGCCTTTGGTATAGCAGCTGTAGAGACTGAGGACATTAAACAGCTGTCTACCTTGCCTGGCCTCTCAGAAGATCCTTCTGTTGTGGGGTTGCTGAAGGTTGAAGAACAACAGGTGCTAATTGCTACTACCACGGTGCACCGACGACAATATCGCACCAATCGAGACTCCCTGATCCCCATTCATAAACTGATTAGACAATTAGAAAATCAAGGAGTGATTACCAAGACTCGCTCACCCTTTAATAGTCCTATATGGCCAGTGCGAAAGTCTGATGGAGAATGGAGATTAACTGTGGACTATCGTGGCCTAAATGAAGTTACGCCACCGCTGAGTGCTGCTGTGCCAGACATGCTAGAACTTCAATACGAACTGGAGTCAAAGGCAGCCAAGTGGTACGCCACCATAGACATTGCTAATGCCTTTTTCTCTATTCCTTTGGCACCAAAGTGCAGGCCACAGTTTGCTTTTACCTGGAGAGGTATCCAGTATACCTGGAATCGACTGCCCCAGGGGTGGAAACACAGTCCTACTATTTGCCATGGACTGATCCAGACTGCACTAGAAAAGGGTGGAGCTCCAGAACATTTGCAATACATTGATGACATCATTGTGTGGGGTGATACATCAGCAGAAGTTTTTGACAAAGGGGAGAAAATAATCCAAATTCTTCTGAAAGCTGGTTTTGCCATAAAAAGGGGCAAGGTCAAGGGACCTGCCCGGGAGATCCAGTTTTTAGGGATTAAATGGCAAGATGGGCGTCGCCAGATCCCGATAGAGGTGATCAACAAAATAACAGCAATGTCCGCACCAACTAACAAAAAGGAAACACAAGCCTTCTTAGGCGTTGTGGGTTTCTGGAGAATGCATATTCCAGATTACAGCCAGATTGTACGCCCTCTTTATCAAGTGACCAGAAAGAAGAATGATTTTCAGTGGGGCCCTGAACAACGACAGGCTTTTGAACAGATTAAACAAGAGATTGTGCATGCAGTAGCCCTTGGACCAGTCCGTACGGGACAAGATGTTAAAAATGTGCTCTACACCTCAGCTGGGGACAATGGTCCTACCTGGAGCCTCTGGCAGAAAGTGCCAGGGGAGACTCGAGGTCGACCCCTAGGATTTTGGAGTCGAGGATACAAGGGCTCTGAGGCCAATTACACTCCAACTGAAAAAGAGATACTGGCAGCATATGAAGGAGTTAGAGCTGCTTCAGAGGTAATTGGTACTGAAGCACAACTTCTCCTAGCACCTCGACTACCAGTACTAGGCTGGATGTTCAAGGGTAAGGTTCCCACTACCCATCATGCAACTGATGCGACGTGGAGTAAATGGATTGCATTAATTACGCAGAGGGCTCGAATAGGAAACCCTAATCGCCCAGGAATCTTAGAAGTAATCATGGACTGGCCAGAAGGCAAAGACTTCGGAATGCCACCAGAAAAGGAGGTGATACGTGCTGAAGAAGCCCCACCATATAATGAACTTGATGGACTTTTCGCATAAAGATGAATCATAGACTAGTGATATGTATATATATATTTGAAAATGAAAAGGTACTGGTGATCTGAGTATGACATGAATGGTATGGAATAAGGGGTGGAATGTCCTGGTTTGGCTCAAACCAGGCCAAAGAGTCTTAGAGAACCCAAGGTCACTGCTTACATGTAAAGAGCTGAAGGGGGTTGTACCTGCAGGGAGGAGTGGACGGGGCAGGTGACCCAGGATTGACCGGCAAGGTATTCCATCCCATACATGTCATTCTCACTTTCCTGTTTATCACTAACCCACTGCCTCCTGGAGGTGGGGCCCAGGAGGGAGGGGCCCTCCTGTCTCCCACTGATTGGTACCAGCTTTGCCAAATCTCCTGTTAAAAGCCTGCAGGTGTGATGGCAGTGGAGCTTTTGCATTTTGCCCTCTGCCCGTGCTGGGGGGAGCTACTGCCTTTTCCCCTCTGCCTGTACTGGGGGGAGCAATTCTGCCTGAGGAGGATTTCCAAGCTCTTGATCTTGGTTTTGTACATATTTGTATATATTTGGTTATTTCTATTATTATTGTTATTATATTCTTTTTCATTATTATAGTTTATTAAAACTGTTTTAACTTTCCAACCCATAAGTCTCTCTCCCTTTTCCCTTTCCCTTTCCCTTGGGGGGACGGGAGAGGATTAACAGAGAGCATCTGCCACCTGGTTAATAGCTAGCCCAGCTTTAAACCGTGACAGGAACAAGTCCTATGAGGAGCAGCAGAGGAAACTGGGGTTGTTTAGTCTGGAAAAAAGGAGGCTCGGGGAAGATCTTATTGTTCTCTACAACTACCCAAAAGGAGGTTGTAGCAAGGTGGGTCTCAGTCTCTTCTCCCAAGCAGCAAGCGATAGGACGAGAGGAAATGGCCTCAAGTCGCACCACGGGAGATTTACCTTGGATATCAGGAAAAATTTCTTCATGGCAAGGGCTGTCAAGCGCTGCAACAGACTGCCCAGGGAAGTGGTGGAGTCACCAGCCCTGGAGGTATTTAAAAGAGATGTAGATGTGATGCTTAGGGAGATGGTTTAGTGGTAGACTTAGCAATGTTAGGTTTGTGGTTGGACTCAATGATCTTAAAGGTCTTTTTTCAACCTAAATGATTTTATGATTCTGTGACCATTTCTCCGAGCCAGAAGCAGATCCTTACAAGCTGGAGAGTCATGCTGGAGCCCAGCAATGTCTTCTTTCCCGCTTCTGGTTTCCTTTCTCTGACAGAAGATTTTAACCTACCTGCCAGTTATTACGTGACAAATGGCAAAATACCTAAACTTTGAAAAAGAGAAATTGGGTTTTCCTCCATTTTTACATGGAATATTTTCTTCCTTTGTTTCTCTTTCCCTTTTGGAGAAACACTTCCAGTGGAAAAGGGTTGATGAACATTGAGTATGTCACATAAGCAGCAGGAAATCCAAAAAGAAAATACTGCAATGTGGCTATGTATTTTTAGTAAGAAAGCAATACAGCAGGATACTATGTTTACACACACTGATTTCTAATCTAGGTACCTGAACTAGAAGCATATTTCCTGGTGCAAACAGTTGGCACACAAAACCTTCTTTGCTATATTCAGAGCCTAGGCATCTGCTTTAGGAACATGTTAGATGCCTTAAATCTGATGGTGCGAATATCCATTCTGTTGTAACAAGTTCCTCCATCAGGTAGGGATGCTGAGGGAAGCAAAATGGCACAGAGTACTTACTCTGTAAAGCTCCTTTGAAAACATTAACACGAGTTTCCATCATCTGCTCTGTGGTTTCATAGGTCTAAGTGGGGAACAGAACTTCAATCTCAGACTGGCTTTCACCTATATTTTTCTTAGGGATCACTTCTAGTAAAAGGAGACAGACTTCACATAGTGCCTCAAATCTATGAGCAAACAATAAAATGAATAAAGAACTCACTTTCATCCAAAAACATCAGGTAAAACCACTTTGAGGTATATTTATAGGGGCAAGGACTGTAGGTACCTGTTATACAAAAGTTTTCTCTATAAAACATGTGAAACATACAGGTGCCAGACTAATAAAAGCCACTTACACTATTTCATTGCTTTGTCTACATTATGCTTTAAAACAATTAGGCCATAAAATACAATTTTCATTTTGAAATTTTTTAATCATCTGGAACAAAAAGATGGAATAAAATGGAATTCAAATAATGAAAGGTTATATTATCTACAATAACAAACACCAGCAGATTCAATATTTTTATCTTCTCAGTAAGGAGAAAATTTGGACAAACCAGCACTACCTTGTAACCCTCTAACAGTGGCTGAGATGGGCAGCATTAGGCTTGTTTTCTGGTGTCACTGCAGCAGCCCTTGAACATTCCCAGCAGTGCCATGGCAGGGCCAGAGAGATCATTTTTAATGACTGTACAACCAGAAATGTTTTGCATGAGCTACATCTTAATTGTGTTTGTTCCCAAAGACCAGAACATCAAGTTTTATGACACACAGCAGGGGACTGAAGACTCTCTTTAGAAAACTTATGATGTAAATAAAGGACAACAATGACTTTGAAACTCATTCATACAATTTCCTTTCAGAGTAACAATTCTGCTTCCGTTGCAAAAATACTCTTTTACTGCTATTATTCTTTAAATGAATTTTTAATTATATTTTTTTAAGCTATGACATCCCTTCATCTAGGAAAAGGTTCCATATGGGCAGTCCCATGAATTAAATAATAAGAGGAGATATGAATAGCACCTTCTTTTACTCATTAAACCAACTGAACAAGTATTAAGGAATTGTCACTGTCCTCTGAGTTCTGTTTAATTATTCTTATTTTGAAAGCATGAAAGGAAAGGTCAAGTTTGACAACAGTTTGCCTGTATACAAGGAGTCACACTAAGAACACTCAGATTTTCCATGTCAAGTTCAGGCTCTTAGGCTGCCTTTTAGGCTCCAGTAAGTGAAAGATCCTGCTCACTCTAGTTGGTCTATAGCACTACCATAATAAAGGCACACACATTTCTCCAGACAATTGCTCCAAGGACAGTAATATAGAGCTAGTTCCTTCACAGATTACTGGTAGCCATTTTGCAATAACACCCTGAAAGCTGTGCTTAATCCTTTTTGATAGGGATCCCACATCATCTGCCGCCCTTTTCCTTTAGTCTGAACAAAATCTCACACCCACAAAAACAACATCAAAGAACTGATGAGTAATAGACTCACCTGGGTCAAGGACCTGTTAAAAAAAAAAAATCTAATTCTCCAGGACCATGGTAGTGGTATTTGTTATTGAGGTATTTGTTATTGATTCAGATCAGGAGATGTTTCAATCTCTGTGATTTTGCTGGTTTTTCTTTGCCTTTGCAGAGGTTCAAACTGTAGAAAACTTACTTCAAAATAGCTTATGTTACTTTTCTCTTTCTTATCCTGAGGTGTTTCTGTTGTCATTAACTGGGCATCAAATCTCCTTCCTCACATTTGGTTAGTCAGGACTCATCCTTACCAAGCGCTACCCTTTCCCAAAGGATACGGAACAGAATAGTTGAAGCATAAGTATGTTTCAGTAACTGAGAAAAGAAAGAGGGAAATGAAGGGTCATTTGTCCTAAAAAGATCATGTTTTGTTTACGCAGTGTATAGAATGCAATCTGACTTGTGAAACTGTATCAGCATATCTTTGCTCTAACTAAGAAGCTTGGTGAGTACTAAATTATTATGTTTCCCTTTAGAATATCTTTCTCTTAGTTTAAGACTTTGTCTCAAAAATCTTGGAGTTTTATACTGATTCCTGCTGTATGTAACAATCCTCCACGAACAAAGTCTCTCTTGTGGATTTCATTGAGTTTAAATAAAGCCCGTTAACATTAATCCAATTTTTCCTGTTCTGCTTTGGAACATTATTATTTTCGGACTAGTTTGTCAAATCATTTTAGATATATAATATAAATATATTCCTTCATTAAATTTATATCTAGTCTCATCTGGGTTGTATTAATTCCCTCAAAGTCAAATCTTGCTTCATTTATGAGTTAGTGGCATTGACTTCAGAGGCTTAAGCCAGAAAAATACCTGCACTTAATGGAACAATTGTACCAGTCCCACTCTGTCCATAAAGTATATATCAATTGTAAAGACATCTTCCCCCCTACACCCTCTGCCCTTCCCCTCCTCTCGCCTTTGGTAAATGAATTAGCTATGCTCTCCTTCAGATAAGTGCAAGCTCTTCAAATAAGTGCTTAGTCTCTAATCCTTCTTTAAGGCTGATTTTATCTTTCTTTTTTTCTTAATTTGTTTCAAACTGAACTTTACTTGACCTCACATCTACAGTGATCGAAGCCTTTATAAACCGAGTATGATGTTTATTTTTGTCTTATTTTAAAGGGTTTATTCCTGCAAAGGATACTTAAGTGAAAGTTATAGGCATGGCATGTTATCTTCCAGGCCAGTAGCTTGATGTATGTGATTCTGAATGCTTGCTGGGATGCAAGAACAAGCACCAACTGAGATGCAATATTATCAGGTACAAACAAATCCCTGTATTTCATCTATAATCCTGGTGGACTGGAAGTGAGTACCATGTAGTCCTCTACAACTTTATGCAACTGCAACAGTCCAGAAGGTTTGCAAAACATTTGCCTTACCACCAAAGCCCAAAAACACTTCCATTACCCTTTCAGAAACTCCAGGGCCAGTGTAACAACAGGAGCCAGAACTAATATGCCACAGAAAGGAAACACGAGGAATCAAGAATGTCAATATCCCAGGTCATGCCAAGAACCTACAAATTGCCAGATAGCATTTCTAGCTGATGTTTGAAAGTGATTCACACAAACATCATCGTCACCCCACTGCCCCAATTTAACATCAACTTCATGAGGAAAAACATACCAATGAGGCAACAGGGATCTTTAATCATAGAATACCAGGTTGGAAGGGACCTCAAGGATCATCTGGTCCAACTTTCCTTGGCAAAAGCTCGATCTAGAGAAGATGGCCCAGCACCCTGTCCAGCTGATTCTCCAAAGTGTCTAATGTTGGGGAATCTACCACTTTCCTGGGGAGATTACTCCAATGGCTGATGGTTCTCATTGTGAAAAATTTTCCTTTTGTGTCCAATCAGAATCTCCCCAGGAGTAACTTGTACCAATTATCCCTCATCCTTTCCATGGGACTCCTTGTAAAAAGGGAGTCTCCATCTTCTTTGTATCCACCCTTTAAATACTAGAAGATGGTGATAACGTCTTCCCTAAGCCTTCTTTTCTCAAGGCTGAACAAACCCCATTCCTTCAGCCTTTTTTCATATGGCAGGCTTCCCAGTCAGTAGATCATCTCTGGGGCCCTTCTCTGGACTCTCTCCAGCCTGTCCACATGTTTTTTGTATCGTGTGGACTGAAACGGAACACAGTATTCCAGGTTTGGCCTGACCAGCGCTGAGTAGAGCGGGATAACAACTTATCTCTGCTGGTGATGCACTTGTTGATGCAACCCAGCATCCTGTTGGCTTTCTTTGCCGTCAAGATTTTTAATATTAGCTTCCCTCTTTCCCTATTTACAGTCCGTATTATATACTGCCAATGAAGGTTAAAAAAAGAAAAACTGAGAAGACAAGTTATGTATCACAGTGAGAAATAATTCATTGCTAGCTTGAAAGCATTTGATTAATATTCTGTAACAGTGATGCAAACAAATGATGATCCAATTTCTTCTCAGCTCACTTTCTGGGAGACACCAGCAATCCACAGAATACTTGAATATGTTTCATTTTCTACCTCCAGAAATTCCTTTCGACTACTTATACAGAACAGAGTAAAAATTTGAATAAATCATTCTTATGATGCAAGAAAAAAATCTGAAAGAGATCATAATGTGTTTTTATGTATTACAATGATACATAAGAGCACTCTGTTCATTGTGCTTCGTTCTAGCCATGAGTGTAGTCATGACAAGTGAATACTGGTGTATCTTGAATGACGCACATTCATAGTTATTGGCAGAATTATAATCCAGGTATATTCCAGGCTAATCTCCCTGGATTAATGCATCATCTAGGCGCATTATTTTCCATATGCAAAGTGAACTATACCATGTTCTTTGATCTATTTAAAAAATAAGTACAATCCTCATAGGGTTTTAAAAGTTTGTTAGTGTAAACAACAATCTTTTAGTACTAGGTTAAGCAAAATATTTGTTGTTGACTACAGGAATTCTTGCATGAAAATAATTCTTCATATTATACTGGAAAGAAATAAGACCCAAGTGAGATCAGTTCTGACTATAAATCCATAAACAAACTGAATTTAAGGCATATTTCTAAAGCAACAAAAATGCTACTGATTAAAACAGAAATTGAGTGTTCTCAACATTTTTCAAGATGATAAAAAAGTATAAATAAATACAAAGTATTATTACAAACATATATAGACAAAAACAGTAGAAGTGATTATGCAAAGTTGTAAACAGCCTAATAAAAATATTAAATATTCATGAAGAATGAATGCATACATTGAAGCCATTAGAATTTCACTACTTTCTTAGTGACTACTAACAACTGAATGGCACTAAAAGCAAACCTGAACTATTTTGGCACCTTTTAACTAGCCCTCTGCACAAGATTTCTCATTATACACGGGGACAGGTGACTTTGACAGAGTAAGGTATGGAAGTAGGGTGTCATTGAAACATGTTATGTTAAAGAAATTTTACAAAGTATAATATTATACAAAGTCTCTTTCAACAGAACTCATTTGACAAGAGAGGTAATTATTGGTGTTGCTGATGGAGAAGCCATTTTGCAATTTTTTTTTATTAATCTGTTGCTTCGTGAAGTTATTCATTAAAAAGACTGTGCAAGTAATTATGAAGATGGTACTGTGAGATGGGAAATTAACCTTTTGCTTTTTATAAGTCTTAAAAAGCTTGCTTTTGTGCATCAGCTGATTAAAGGTATGAGTTTTCATGGAACTGATACACTAGTATTTCTATCCTTTAGTAATTATGTCTGCTTGGATAAAGAAGATAAGTGACAACTTCCAGGCAATAATGTTGCTTAAAATTAATAATGACAAAAAGACAAGGAAAAAAAGGGAAGGGGGGGAGGGGACATTGGGTATTTGATTGACAACTACTACATTAACATGAACATTAAGTTAAAATCCAAGTAGCTCCTTCAAACCATATGCCTAGTTTAGTGAGACTTTTAAAATATCCAATAAATCTCACTCAGTTTTTAGGAGTGATAATTTCATTAATAATATTCTAGTCTGATAATGCTGATGAAATTGGCTCTGTCATCATTAGCACCTTTGTTGCATATTTCAGGATGGATTCTGCACTCAGCAGCTACCAGGTGACATTGCCAACAACAGCAAGGAAAGCATCTGCTTGGATAAATGTAACTTCTTGCCCTGATACCTTCTGGACAGCTATTCTGCCGGGGCATATCTGAGGGTATTCCTCTATATGAAAATGTACCAAAAATCCCCAATGGTCCCTTGCAACACTTACTCGCAGAGTTGATGGTTCGGTGTCAGCCAAATAAATCAGACTGCTTGATGGGAAATCTGGTACCAGATCTTTGACATTTTAAAATTCATACAACATAAAATTTAAAAAGTTAGATGTTATTTATGGCTGGATAGATATGATTCAGTGAAAAGGATGCATTATGAGAAAGACTCCATAAGACAGTGGCATCTTTTCACTGACTTCTGTAAGCTTTGGGTCAGGGCCAGAAAGGAAAAGGTTGAGGGGAGGAGGGGAAATAAGTAATTTTATTCAATCAAAATATTCAATAGTATGTGAAAAGGGGCTTGTGGAAAAGGGGGTTGTGCAAAACCTCTCTTGGATTGTGTATATACTTCACCTCAGCTAAAAGTTATGACTGATTCAGATTTTTTTTTTATATTGGTATGAGGCATGACAAAAAAAGCGTTCATTAAAAAATTAGTTTATCTTATGAACTAGATCTGCTGATTTGTCACTGAGTATAGAATGGCACCCTATAAGTCTGTCTGAGACGCCTTCATGAAACTGCTAGGTAAGTCCTTAAATAGATACTAAATGCTAAACCAGTATCTTCATAATCCAAAATTTTATAGCACTTCTTAGAAGTTATCCCTAAGCTATAGAGTCTTGATGCTCCTGCAATACAAACAAGAATTTCTCACAATAATCCTCTTGAAGAATTACTTATGGCAAAATAGCTGCTCCTTCCAAAATGAAAGGCTTATTTAGTATTAAAAGTAATTATTTTAAAATAAAAAAAAATTACTGCCACAACACTTTTGAGAGTCAATTAAGATTTACGCTTCTTAGATGTTTTGGTTTTTGTCACGTAAAAGCAAAACACCTACTTTTTTTCCAACCTGTCTCTATACAGACCTTCTGTGCCTGTTGCTAGGCTGACATAGCATTTTGGGTTTTTATTTTGGGTGTTCGGTGTTTTTTAATCTAACATAGTAATTTGAAGTTTACATAGGAAACACTGAAGACACTCTTCCTTTCAGTGCTATAAATAGCAATGAAATGAAGATGACTAGCGACAGGTCATTGTTAAAGAGAAATGAAGACACAGGTTATATAAATAAATGCATCTCATTTGTTGAGGAGAAGTATGACTGACAGAATAATGGCAAAACTGCCACCACCCACCCCGCCACCAAAAATGAGCAAAGGCCAGTTACATATTTGAATTGAAGCATTTCTTTAAAAATTAAATGAACTAACAGGTTATGCCTGAAAAGAAGGAAAATACTTCTCCATCTTACTCCTCTCCAAAGGGAACAGGAATAGTAATCTCTGGCAGTCTGAGGGGGTGCAGAAGATTATCTTGATCTATTTTTCTCTGTGTGTATCCATTTGTGACAACATCCTTCTGCTACTCAAATATTGGGAGACACACAAGTCAGCTGTTATAGCTGTCAGCACAATAGATAAAAGCATATTTCCTAATCATTCAGGAAAGATCAGAGCCGCTGGACAGTAAGAACAACCTCCCACGAATTAGTATGTACAGGGAAGAGAGCTGTCATATTGCTATTTGCTTTTTCAATTTTGCTACAGTTATTTCAGTGCATCTTAGGAAAAAAAAAGTGTCTTTCAAAAACACTGTTGTTTAAGAAAACATGGCCCAGTGGTTGAGAAAAGAGGAGAGATACCAATTCCAACCTAACACGATTCATAGAAAATAAACCTCATGTTTTCAAAGGAAGTGTCACTCCTTTATGGCTACTGGGAGGCTCAGGCATAGCTGTAGATCTTGGACAATTCATAACCTAATAGTGTCCAAGTATGTATAGGTGGTTTTTTTGTGGGTGTTTGGGGTTTTTTTGCTTGTTTTGTTTGTTGGTTTTTTTTTTTTTGTTGTATGGTTGGGTTCTTTGGTGGGTGGGTTTTTTCTGTTTTGTTGCTTTGGTTCTTTTTTTTTTTTTTTTTAATAATGTATGTGTATATATAATGGTCCCAAGTAATCTGGAGAGAGACACCAAGGGTAATATTTAGCACCATTTCCCTTGCTCAGGTAGCAGTGCTGTCACAGTGTCTGAAACCTCTCCACTGTGTATGTAGCTACAGCCAGTACCAGATTTCCAGGGCTGAATCTCTGGCCTTACTCTTCTGCTGGTACCATGGGACATCCTGTAAAAAGGGGGATTTTCTAATAAATCAGTTCTTTATTAAGTACAGTTTTTCCTCCTCTCTATTGTACTTCAGTTGTGGATTTTCCTGAGTATTTACATACATTTATAAGATCCATTGGCTCACTTTGTATCTCGATGGGTCCAACACTCCCCCTTGTAACATTAGTTCTCTTAGTTCACATTTATTATGTTATTTAGAGACCAATTATACTCTTCCCAACAACTTCAGTCTCCTCTGTCCCCTTTGCCACCATTTCCCATTATCATGAACTGGAAGACCCTGAAATACAGATAGACTCATTGCTGTGATTTTGCTATTCAAATGTCAGATGATACTTCTTTTCCTCAGTCCTCTTTTGCTATGTGACTTTCCAGACATGTATTTGCATTCCTTGTTTCTATGCCCTCTCAAGCCCTCTTTTTCCTCCAACTTCTCTGGCTTTTTGTCTGCCTCTCCCTCAACCAACTTTCAGATACAATAAAGCATGCAGAGGGAATGGCAGGCTTCATGCATCATCTCAAATTGCTTTTCAGTTCAAATTTTCCACCTAAGTCCCGTACATGCCAGAATGCAGTGTGTATGAAAATATATCATACCTGAACAGAGGAACAGCTTCTTCTTTATGGATAAAACCTATAAGGATCCATAGGAGGACTGGGAAAGTTACTTTGAGTTGAGAAAGTAAAATACTTTTTTTTTCTTACTCATAAATACTATGTCCCTAGCAGATATAAAAATGGGTTTTCAGCTCACACTGGTTTGGATTTTGTTTTTTTGGTTTTGTCTGTTTGTTTAGAAGCAGCCGATCAGCACAGCTGGAAAAATCAATCGGTGATTTACTAAGGTTTGTTCTAACTTCCTCAGCTCTCAGTGCCACCCAATTTATGACAAAATAAGGACGGAGGAGGGAAAATTGTGGATAGAGTGAAATAAATCAGAAGGGGTGGGGAGAGTGCAAATCTACACCTGACAAGATGGCTAAAGAACTTTCTCCGTGTGAACAAATTTATGCAAAATGTTCTCCTAAGTATAATACAAAAAAGCGACTGATCTAATGTGCTACATTTTTTGAAAGAGATTTCAACTATCAAAATAGCAGAGATGAAATTTTCCTAGTATTTGCTTTTTCAAGAATTTCAGTTTGTCTCCTAAGAAGTTGAGAAAGAAAAAAGTCTTAAAAGCTTTTCAGTTGTAAAAAGCCAACATCTTGGTTCACAGTCAACTACTTTGTTTTTATTTTGAACTTGTTTCTTATATTTGTTTTTCACTTTAAAGCATCACCTTGAACTGAAAATGTCTATCATTGACTAAAAAAAAACCCTTTTTTAATTTTAATTCAACATATTCTATTTCCTGTTCATTAGAAAAGGAAAAAAGCTCTAAAAATACAAAAAATAAAATGAACAAATTATTTTGATACAGTAGTACTATCTGATGAAAAAAAAAGTTTTTTGTCCAGTAATTCTTGACTACCCCTAGAAGAAAGGATGTTACTTGTTTAAGTTTTTGGATCATTACCTTTTTTTTTTGAAAAAAAAAAGATTTTACGTTAGGTGTCTTGGAAAGATGTCTGTAATCTTTGAAAAAATTACAAAAAAATAACTAACAGCAATCTGTCCCTCTCAAAGATAATTGCAGTCATACAATTAATAGTACCAAATTCCACTAGTATGCCTAAAGAAAACAAAAAAAGTGAAAAGGCAGGAAGGAGATTTCCAGGAAGGAGATGCCGAGCCACGAGGTACAAAAAAAAAAATACATTCGGGAGACTGAGGCCACTGAGAGGAACTGGCCAACAAAATGCACAAAGCTGGGTAAAACCACTTGTGTATAACAGTAGTAGGAGCGTGTACACACACACACACACACACTCAAAAATGTATCTGCATTAGCATTTCAAGTGGAAGCGTAATAGTTTCAGAGATGCTTCTCTCAATTCTACATCATTCCCCAGAGTAATTCTGTGTAGACAAACACTTTTTTTTTTTAAATGATAAAGCTTACATTTCCCTGAAGAGGAATCTAGTAAAACATGGTCAACTTTTTATGGGGAAAAACACAATTGCCATTTCTATTTTCTACTGGAATCTCTTTCAACAGACGAAAAGGAACAGCTCTGCATATTACTTGGGTAGGTGCTAATTCAGTTACATAAACTAATTACATTTGCCAGCAATACACTCTCTGAAATACTGAAACAAGGTTTTAAGCAAGCATATTTCACGAGGATCTGGATTTAATATGTATCAGCTGAGCCAAATTAATTTACTGGTAAACGTAAAATAAGGAACTCCAGTGTAAAATAATTAACACTATCTTAAATATGGACACTATTTATTCTGGATTTAACAGTACAGTAATTCTATGCTAATAAAATAAAATATACAGTAACTTTCCTTTAACTATCATGTTAAATAACAATTAAAATCATAACATGCCTCACAAAACGAAATGTGTTTATAATAAAATGAATCACTAAAAAAATAGGGTAAAATAAAAAGGAACCACCATGTTGTCTATGAAGACTCCAACCAACAACATACTCCTTAAAGTTGCATTTCTGTTCTGTTTTGGAATCTTTTTAGCTAAAGCTACCACTTTTAGAATAAGATAACACCAACAACACTTAGTGTGGGACTTAGTAAGATTCCTTCCAAGTGCTTCAAGCAGTGTATTGGTTTCAAAGGGACTGTCATGGAGCTTAAATTACCTTAGTTCTTAAGCCTGTTGCTGAATAAAATTTTTAATTATTTCCATGGAATAGTCCTACATATCAGTTCCCATTTCTGCCATCTTGAAGATTCTAGGATGTTCTAGGCTAACAAGACATTTATCTCAAATAAAAATTAAATTTAAATACAAATTTTCCATTCCATTTTGAAGGGTTTCACTCATGTCATCACTAATCCAAAATATAAATTGCCTCCTAGAACACTGTTTCTTCTTTAAGCCCATAAAAAGAGACATGTTAGTCTCCAAGGTAGTTTGGCACAGAGAATATAGGACTATTAAATAAGATATTTTTTGTAGGAATTTTTTGTTATCTTATGTGGTCTAGACATACAATGAAAAACTGGTGAATATTGGGATTTTTTTCTTTCAGTTTAAAAAAAAATAATAATTTCCTCAGTTCCTGGCTCAGTATTCCAGAATCTGAGGACAACCATGTTTCTCAAGGCTGCAGGCATCTTACGACAAAATGAAGATGCCAGACACCCCAGCTTGCCAGGGTAGCTTAGTGTCAAACATCCCCAACCAGCAAAGGCAGATTTTGAACAACAATGGCCCTATCAAACACCTTTTATGTTGCCAACTATTCTACATGATACATTTTTAATGGAATCAGGAATATAAGATGTAAAAATATTTTAGATTTATACTAATAACTTATTATTGTAAATCCCTTTCTATACCTTATTTTCTCAGCCTTTATGCTCCTTGGGACAGAGGTTCATGATCTCTGCTCATACAGTAGCTAAAACAACATGGCCCTGAATCTCACAGATTCTGGCTGTTCCTGTTTTGCCATATACGACAGTAACTGTGGAAGGTCCTTGCCTCTGCTTTCCCACTCTCCTAAGATTTCACCTGATCTCCAAAACCAGCCTTAGCTTTATTCTTCTCTATAAAATGTTCAGGCAAACCAAAACAAAACATTTGAACTGCCCTGTAAAGACAGACAAAGCTGGCAAAGATGTCTGATCATACTAAAAAAAAAAAAACAGTTAAAGTGCCTGTTAATGCTACATGCCTTAAGTCCCTCAGGTAGCAAACCTTATTCATACCTGCAAAAAGTGAATTTACTCCAGAGACATCTGGGACACCAGTCACTGCAAAGAGCTAAGTCACAGCCTCCCTCAAAAACAGCTTCTATTTTCCCTTTTGTAAAAATAGTTTTATTTGGTCTCTCAAAGAAAGACCACTGACCACAACAGCAAGAGGAAAAAAAAAACAAAACAAAACAAACCATTGAATTGTACCGCTTGTCCGCTTATACTGGTGGGATGAACCCACAGGATCTCACTAAAGATGAACAAGATACATATTTAACAGTCCCACATAAAAACATGCTCTTTCCTCATGTCTAAGAGGAAAAGGGCTAAAATTCAACAGTACTTACAAAAGTAACCGGTCTAACCAAATATTTGAGCTCTAGGAACGCTTTGCTTAGGATGAGCCCATGTTATGTACTCACTGAACACAGACACACAACACACTCCCTTTCTTTCACTGTCTGTCAATTTGTTTGTTGTTACAGTAAAGGCTCATTGGAGTTATCAGGTCTGATCCAGAGTTGTACATAACTACTACCTAAGAACACAGCAGTAACTGCTCATCAGCAATTCCAGTTCCTATTGAAGGACTTCTGTACATGGTGGAAAATCAGCACATTCTTCCACTAATCAGCAGAGCTGCTGTAATACTGACTCTCCAGCAAGGACCAAAGGTAGTTGCATGGCCATCATGTCAGCGAGCTATGACTAAAATCCTGACTCCAATCACATTGAACTGTGATTAGTTACACTGATATTGAGTGGATTTTTTCACCTCTGTGCTGACGATGTGTCAGCATCACGACAGCTTTCCCAACTTCTTATTTAAATGTGACAAACCAAACTACTGACTTCCACTTCTGCTATGAAAACTGACTTTAGTATCTGTCCAGCACAAACTCAGAGTGTTTCAAATCTTAGTGACCACAAAACTGTTAATGGGTCACACACTGATAACTAAGCAGTAAGTCCTGCAATGCCATCACAATGAAATAGTACAAGTGTTACAAGAAGTCTTCTATCCACATTTTATTTTGATATGTTATAGTACACTGGAACAATTTCACAGACCTCGTTAATATAATCTACACATATTGTGGTTGGTAATAGTGGATACTGGTGCCAGAATTTTCAGAGGTTTAGATTTAGATCTATGGTTTAGATTGTCACTTACTATTTGGTTGCTGAACCCTTTGGATCTTTTGTTTTTCCTTCAGTCTAGACATCAGCTTTGAATGTTAGAGACTGCAATTTGGGAAACTAATCTAATTATTGTTAAATCTCAGTACATACGGTCGTTAAGCCAAATGAAGTAACCAGACTGAGAAAACAATTTATCAATAAGATGATTCTTTTCAATATTTTACTTTGTTATTATTTGTACTTACAGGTACATAACTATATACATATTCTACCTAGAAAAGAATTATTGCTAAAGCAAACAAATGGTGTCAGCATGATGGTCAGAAGGGATGTATTTGTACTTTCCATCCACCTTCACCAGAGCAAGCTAAAGCTTTAAAGCAAACTGATTCTATGTGGATTCTCACACAGGTTTACAGTATTGTCAGTGTTTTAATTAAGATTTTCAGTTTACATGCACATTGGCCTTATACATTCCTACTTGCTATCAGAGTCCACCTTATTGTTCTACAGTAATTTTCTTAATTAGAATAAGAAAATTCAAAAAGTAGCCTTCATTTATCAACTGTTGAGAATCCATAATCACTTTATTATTTTCAAAACCAGTTAATCCTATTGTTCATATTTGCTCTGCATTTCAGCTTACCCTGAAATCCATTCTCTTTGTACACCTGTGTGTAAATGTTTTAACACAAGCAGATGTAGTGTACTGTTGGTCATTATGCAATTTTTTCCATTACTGATTATGATGCACATGAATTTTTTTTTTCTGAGAAAGAGGATTAATAATGGACCTCTAAAACACATCATATTTCTATACCACCATTTTGGCCAAATATTTTTCGAATGCACTGTACATTTCTTACAAAGACTTCATTGAAGTGCTATAAATAACCAAAAAATAAAGCTATCAAAATCATGGTGTGCCTCAACATAAAAGGCTTAAATTTGGCCAGTGAGTTATGCACAATGAATAATTCAAGCAGCTCCATTCATATGCATAGTACTGTATAAAATTTAATTTCAGAATTTAAGTATTTGCCTCTTGTGTGATTTTTATGCTGCTAATTTAATACAATTTCCTTTCTCGGAGAAATTACTGCAGCACATTTTGACATCTGTTCTTCAAAGAATTACAGGGAGGATTCTTAAAAAATATACTTTATAGTGTTTTATGTAAACCTGCCGATTTCTATCAGACTCTACAATAATTATTTTAAGTTATGAGGGATTGCTTTTCATTTCATTCATATTCATTAGCAGTGAGCAGATATCAGAAGTATGTGGGTGACTGAAGGGAACTCCAAAATTGAGAATTAATGTCTACTATAAAGTGCTGCAGGGAACATAAATGGAAAAAGTAGAAGCACTCTCTATACCAAGTAACTTTTAGAAGAGGAAACACAGCTTCTAGATATAGTGGAGCTGACTCTCCATTTTAGAAAACATTATAATTCAGCCTTCGGTACTAAACATGGAAACAAAATAAAATATTCCCTTTGCTAACAGACGCAAAGAAAAATACATCAATAGTAGTGCTAGCAATTGTTAATTATAATAACTGATACTGGTCATCAGTATTTCAGAAAGCACTTTACAAGCAAGATAATTAATTTGTCTCCATTTGGCCAAAAGATAAACTGAGGTACAGAAACTAAGACAGACAAACAGAAATTAAAACCTATTTCCTCTTCATATACACTAATGAACAGTAAAGAGGACCAGTGAGCCACCCGTAAGAAGTGTGTATATATCTCATTAATGCTAGTACTTTAAAAGTTGAAAATCAAAACTCTAAGCGCAAGTACGAAACATTATCCAAAAGAAATACAACACATCCATGAATTGCTTCTAAAAAAAAAAGTGCCTGACAAATAAACAGGGGAAAAAAAAAAAAATCAAATTTTATTATATTGTTCACTACCCATAATACGATGTAGCAGATGTGAAAGGCGGCAATTTAAAATGTCAATGTATGACAACATTTTTTTTAGGAGCTGCAATGTAATATCAGCTCAGATCAATAAATCTGAGAAAAATGTCTTCTGCAAGAAACAAGCACTTAGGTATGAGCTTTAACTCTGATATTTATGTAGTCAAAAAATATTATTTGGCATTATTATGTGTACATTGTATTTATTAAATGCAGTAATCATTATTTGTGTTTACACAATTACAAACACTGCCCACTATTTTGAAAGTGATCTCCAAAAAGAATGCCACTTGCAGCAGAAGCCTCTTTGGCTTACTATCTGTCCTTGTCAGTAAGCTTATTTCATTTGACAATAGCTGTAACTGAGCATTACATGTCCAGGAGAACAACCTTTTTCTAATTAAAATACAGAAAGGTATTTATGACTTTACCTCTGTTCTTCAGTGGAGAAAACAGGCATGTTTTCCAAAAGAACAGCTATATTTTTAAGCATGCCATTATACTTCATCTTCAAAAAGGACCATCTTGCAATGACCAAGAGAAAACCTCTCAGCACCATGAGAAAATTATGCTGTACCACTAACCTTCTCTGTCAAGTCCAAAACCATCACAATATAAATGTTTTTATTCTACATGGTCTGATATCACCACCATATTTTCTGAATATCCTTGACTGTTAAACCGTATACAATGACCTCTTCAGTAAATTCCTGATACAGACTTATTAATATCAGTACCAGATACCAAAGCTGCTCTTATTCTAGACAACAACTCAATCCCATCACACACAAAAATGGGAGCATCTTCTGTAGATAATAGAATAAACAACTTATGACATAGTATAATAATTAATGCTATGGTAACAGATACTTCAAATCTCATGAAAGCATTACAAATGTAGAATAACTGGATTATACACTAAGTAATCACTGAACAAGGATATTTTTCCTTGAGGAAAAATGGGTAATGATCCAGAAATTACAGATAGTTTGCAATAACTGACTTTTTAACATACAAGAAACCAGAGAGGCACAAAAATATTCTACAAAACCACATACCTGCAATATTCTAAAGGAGTTCTATTTATACATTATATTTTTGGGAGGAGCATTCAAAATATACTTCAGTAGGTATAGAGTCCAGTTCAGCATATTTATCAAACTCACACTGTACATTATTTCAGTAAGATAACAAAGGGCCACATTCTGCATTCAAGGCCAAGTCCTGCAAAATGCTGAGAACCACAAAAGATTTCCTTTGAACTCCAGAAGGAATGGATGGGGAAGTATGTATTGTATTAATTTCTGTATTTTTGCTGTTTAAGCAGATGCCCAGTCCTGCAAGACTCAAGCAGAAGTTGCCAGATGGAGAGTAGCAGACGTAAATTTTTATCATTATATACACCATCACTTAGCTGAACAAGGTTTAACCTATCTCAAGAATGACATGGCAGCTCAGCATCTTTTAATCAACAGCTACGACTTCCACTAGCTCCTGAGGTATTCTTTGGATTTGAGCTAAATCACTGAGGTACAGAACTCCAGCATCATCTTTTTCCAGTGGAGCTACAACGAGGAATACTACATTTTGGCTGTCTTTTGTATTCATAGTACAATCTCAATCATAGTGTTAAAAGTAATTATAACTTTTGGTTAGGACTTGCATACTAATAAATGATTTTTCAACATGCCCCTGAGCAAAAGGAATTAAAGAATCTGGATCATCTCAAAATTCAGAAGATAATCTTTCTTTTTTTCCCCCAGATTACCATTTTATTATATTATTGTTACATTCTTTTGCAGCATAGTAAGTACTTATTAAATATTTCTTGATGAAAACAAAAAGAAATGGGAATTTGGCCAGTGGCTAGAGGACATTCTCATGCAATATGTCAGAACATGGTTCAAATATCCGCTTTATCACAGATTCTTTCACAACAAGGATCCGGTTTATAGATATTTCTATCTTTCTCCATACTCCACACCCACAGAGAATTTCTGTCAGGGGAAAGACAACAAGGCATTCAGGTAAAGTAAGGAGACTGAACATTTGTCTTCTACATCCTGGGAAATGCTTCAGCCATTAGGTTAAGGAAGAAGGGAAAAAGGCAGTACAGCAACTACACTGCCTTCTTCTGCAGCAGTGTTTCTGGGACTGTACTCCTTTATTTCCTCAACTTTTATTAGTTTCACTCCAGCGTTTCAAGTACGCATAGTCATATTTATCTCAGAAAAAAAATATTTCATAATTGGACCCAAGTTCAAAATATTTTCAGCTGCCCTCCTATAGCTGCGTTCTTACATGAAGTGACTTGAAAAATATATTGCCCAGCTCCATTTTAGAACATTTTTCTTATGTAACAGTAGAAAATTCTGTAGAGTAGTTTAACCATAACTTTATTTCCCTGTATTGCATATTGAATGATCTTTAGACATAAGATTTTGTTGAAACTGAAGGAAAGTATTTGCATATCTTGCCATAAAATTAGGAAAGAAACTATTTTCTGAACAAGCACTACACTTAAATGGAAGAAATTTCACCTGGTCCACATACAGATGAGGAATACTGTCATAAATGTATGCAGCCACACCAGACTGTCTTTGGGGAGCAAGCAAAATTGTCTGAGTTTTACTTCAATTTTGTTAACCAAAACCACCAAAAAGTATTCTAATTTACTAGAAACAGAACTGCACAATAGAATTCCCTTTTTTCCCCTGAAGAACACAGGAGATGTATATATATTTTTCAAGTATAGATTTTTTTTCTGCTTTCCAAACTATCTTAAAGAAGAGACTTCCTGTGCCTGTGTATGTCCTTCCATGAAATTAAATATTGATCTCATATCTTTTTTTTTAACCTTCCTGTAGGCTTTGCAGGAAGGCTTTACTCATACTAAGGAAAAATATTTTTCAAAATCAGTTTAAGAGGGGTCCGATCTTCTCTTTCATTATGTCCTGCCTTATATACTTTTATCACATTGGTATTTGAGGGGGTTGATTTTTTTTAAGGCTTCCTCTCCTGATCTGTTCCTTTTTGTGTTGTAGTTTTCCTTCTAAGTATGTACCTTCATGCTGCAGAGGACTGCTTTGGAGATGCGGTATCAGGAAACTACCTGACACAGGAGATTAATGTAGAAGACTGCTTGAACTGTTATTGCATACTAAACAGAGTTCCATGCCCTCCTTTCATCGCTAATTCCAAAGCACAAGACTCTTTTACTCATGGGCAATTTTAATCTCCATAGAAATGCCTCCTTTTGCTTTCCTTTAAGAGATCTGCCTCAGTAGGTTTTGCTTGGATTCTTAAGGAAGTTATGAATGCTTTTCTTTTAATCTATCTTTTCACCATTCATTCTCTTTTAACACATTTTCCTCCAGCCACCTATTTCAATTCCACTTAATATTTCTCTTTCTGACCTAACTTGTATGTAACAAAGGGCTCCAGTTAGACAAGAGAGAAATAATAATTACGAAAATCCGTAATGGAAGGCACTTAGACATATATCCCATTTTGCCACAGTATTTTATTTATCAACAGAAAGAAGTAAAATCCTGACCATACAGGAATAGAAAATTGTTGATATAAGTTCATTATTAAAATCATGTCAGTATCAGAACATCAGCCTGGTGATCAGAACACCTACACTGCTTCACTTCAGAGTGATGCATCATAGAATTTCCCTTTTAATCAATCATTTTCACTCTTAGACCTCCTGCATTTCTCTGAAACATGTTCTTTCAATTTAAGTTTCTTCTCATTTAGACATATTTATTTTTCTCATTGTTTAATGTCAAGTACTAACCAACAGAAATAAAAGAGCTCCAGACAAATCTAAAAAAAATTTAGTGGATGCAGAGATAGAATAGGCTTTTCCTAGTTATTTTATTCTGATCTAGATACATCTTCTATCCCTAAAGAGAAAATTTAATCCCTCTTAGTTTGATCATATCTTTTAGTTACTCAAGGTCATACTAAAATAAGTAACATTGATTCCAAAAAAATAGCAAACATATTTAAATTAATTATATGAATGATGTTACCTTCAACCAAAGATGTTTTCAATGAAATACTGGAAGTATTACACTTAATACACTGCAAAAATTACTTTTGATATGGTTAATGATTATATTCTCTGTCTACACGAAGTGGAGATCTACAATGTTTTATGTGTCCCAAGACAATATCCTACAATTTTTTTTTACCAAATAAATTTGGAATTAGATCTGTCTCAGGTGAGAGATTAGCCCCTATACTATTAGGATACCTATCCCCCAACTCTTTGCAGCTGTTCTGAGCTTCAAAACTTGTCCATAGCCTAAATGTCCCAATGTGGATATCTGGCCTAGTTACAAACTCTACTCCTCATTAGTCTCTTTGTATGATCACCCCTTAATCTCTAATCTAATTAATTTATTTTATGGCCCAAGTTTACTAGTCTCAGATCTTTTCAAATCTCATTTCAGATTGTCCAAAATGCAAATTTCTAGGCTTCCCCAAAAGCATGCCACTTATCCATCATATACATAGTTTTATCCTGTTTTGATACTCTAAATTATGTTCCCCAGTATTTCAGTGATTTTCTTTCACTGTCTTGTTCTCACACGTATTCATTTAAATTAAACACAGCATCATTAATCTGTTATTGTCCTTATCTATCTGTAGTTCACACTTTTCGCTCTCTAATGTTTCAGTGAAGAAAAATACCTTAAGTTTTAGCTATAGAAATCCATGTCCACTTCTAAATTACCAAAACTGTAGTGATTGAGGGTTTTGGTTTGTTGTTTTTTTGTTTTGTTTTGTTGGGGTTTTTTTGTTTGTTTTTGTTTGGGTTTTTTTGTGTTTGTTTTTTGTTTGGTTTTGGGTTTTTTGTGTTTTTTTTTTTTTTTTTTTTTTAAGAGAAGGGCAAGCCCTTACATTCCTAGGAAATCAATGCAGCCGACAATTACAAATATTTTTGCTGACTCAGTCTGGTTTCTTTAAAAATAACCATTGCAGGAGTTTACTAATATTTGTGACTCAGAAAATCTGAAATGTAGCAAGAAATAATTTTAACATTGATAAAAGTGTATTAATGTTACAAAAATAGGGACTGCAAAGCAGCAAAATCCTTCTAACAAAGAATCACAAGTATCAGGACAATTACATTCAACAAAAGCGACTCATAAGTGTTGAAGTATTAGCATCAACACCACATCATGAGAAAGAAAAAAGCTAAATAAAGAATCAGGATCCAGCTAGAAATCTTTGTAACATATCAGGCTTATTGATATTTTCTCTAAAACAGCTGCATTCTATCTGTTTAGGATTAGTGAATCTTGATCTAAACCAGTAAGAATACTTATTTTGTCCGATCAGCAGCTGAAAGTACCAGTAGCTGGTACTAACACAGTGTGGGCATTTTATGCTGATTTTTGAATTGAATAATGTATATATTTCTCCCAAGTAATTTTTTTATCTCACCTAAGAAGTATGATTTGGACAGCATGGAAGTAACACCACAGAATTCTTCTCAAACAGGATTTCCCTCCTTGAATCTTGGGAGGGAGGGAAGTAGGGGAAAGAGGAGAGAAACCTGGTACACGAAAAATCAAACTCAGGTGAAAAAGCACTTAAATAAAACTGTGCAACCAATTCCAACAACAGGTCAATATTTGAACATATGAAAAAAATCTACACAGGAAGGCTTGGAAACTTGATAGGCTTACAAAGTACATTTGTACTTAGTAATATAGTAACATTGACGTTCTGTTTTGTATATCTCTCCTTGCCCACGAATCTAGGGAATAGGTATTTATTTTGATTTCTGTAACTACAACACCTGTGTTTTTTTTCCCTATTAGTCATATTGGCAAAGAACAGGTGGGCATATTTTGTGATTTTAGTGGTAAAATTTTGTGGCAGTATTGCAGTACTCACATATTGTCTGAAGAAACTCCACATGTGTGATGTTTATCTTTTTTTCAGGATACCACCTCCAGCTGCTCAATAAAATGACTGAAATGAATAATTTCAGCCTGCAACACTTCAATCTATTCACGACCAATAAATATCTGTACAGTATGTCTGCTTCCCTCCTGCTACCCCCAAGCCATTCATTACTTAAACATTCCCATCTGGCCACTACATCTCCTTGCTCATTGAATCATCTAGCACATGCTTCTTTTCCCTCCTTTGTCTGATAAGATAATCACAATATATCTTCACTGCGTTCCTCCAATTTGTGAAGACAAATTAGAATAAGGAAAAAAAAAGAGAGGGAGATTTAAAACTTTGAAAATCGTAACTTCTCCTAGTCATGAGCTTCCAAACATCATATACCTTAAGATGCTATTTTTCAAGTTGTTCTCAACAAATGTTGCCACTATGGTCAGATTTCAGTTGAACAATTACCTTTTACCCACACTGCAAACCAATATTGGTAAGCTGGAGTAGACACGACTACAAGCAAGTCAAATCTAGCTGAGTAACTCCCGTTTTCCAAATGGGGGTGTCCATCTCTGCACACTTCAAGCCTGACAGAACCTATCAGCCTTTCAAACGTTACCTCTGATGTTATGTTGTGGTGGTAAAGAAAACCTTCACAAGGTGCGGGGCGAGGGGGGGGAAAGAAGAGGGGAAGCATTGTGTTTCATAATTTTTTTAAATCTCTAGAGTAATAAATTTGATCACACTACTAAAAGTGCAAACCCTTTAAAAATAATGAAAAAAGATACAAATACTTTCCCCCCCAGGGTACTCATTCAAGGTCTCACAGTTCAGAATGACCATGCTAATATTGAACATTATAGAACAGACTATTTCAGCTAGAAGGCACCTACAACTATAATGTAGTTCGAATGCCTGACCCATTCAGGTCTGACCAAGTTAAAGCATGTTATTATGGTCATTCTCCAAATGCCTCTTAAACACTGACAGGCTTGGGGCATCGACCACCTCTCTAGAAAGCCCGTTCCAGTGTTTTCACCACTCTCTCGGTAAAGAAATGCTTCCTAATGTCCAGTCTAAACTACCCCTGGTGCACCTGTGAACTGTTCCCATGCATCCTATCACTGAATTACCAGGGAGAAGAGATCAGCACCTCCCTCTCCCCCTCCCTCAGGAAGCTCTAGAGAGAAATGAGGTTGCCCCTCAGCCTCCTTTTCTCCAAACTAGACAAGCCCAAAGTCCTTAGCCACTCTTCCTAGGACATGCCTTCCAGCCCTTTCACCAGCTTTGTTGTCCTCCTCTGGAGGCATTCAAGGACCTTCACATCCTTCTTAAATTTTGGGGCCCAGAACTGAACACAGTACTCAAGGTTAGGCTGCATCAAGGTCAAACTTCTGATCCTATGAGGTCAACAA
This sequence comes from Nyctibius grandis, assembly GCF_013368605.1. Lineage (NCBI taxonomy): Eukaryota > Metazoa > Chordata > Aves > Nyctibiiformes > Nyctibiidae > Nyctibius > Nyctibius grandis. The sequence goes on from NC_090670.1 coordinate 12,285,981, forward strand.
GAACTAAATGTATCAAAATCAACAGAATTTCCAGCAGGTTAAAAAATAGCAAGTAAAATCAGTGTTGCAGTTTCCATGCAAGGGGGAACATGGTAATTCAACAAACTGATTATTATTTTAATTAAAGACAGAACAGCAACAGCCTCACAACTGCTCTTGCATGCAATCACAGCATTCACACAGAAGTTTTCCAGAATCAGAAACTAGAGTTTAAGGTCTAAAGGAGATAGTTTAAAATTCTACTTTAAGAGCAGAGCTGCTGATATTCAACATGTACTGCTCTCCCCTGGTTAACAGTTAGCAGAGCTGTTCTTTCCATTGAGAACTGCTGTCTCTGGGGCACACAATATGTATGTGATCTGCTGTTGTTGTTAGCCCAAGGAGAAGCTGCAGTATCCTTAAGAAATGTAGGCCAGCCAGGAAAAGCATAAAAAAGGAGGGCACAACACACCTACACAACTCCCATGATGTACTTGGTGCCGCCTCATTAGAAAGGCACTAATTAGGTTCAGACAGATCCATAATTAAAAGCTTCTTGATTTAGTTCAATGGATTGTTTCATTTGATATGATTTGACCAAAAATACAATATATTGTTTACATCTCCTCAAAAGGAAAAGCAAAGAATTTCAGTTTTACCCCCATGTGGCCACACTTTCCACTGGGGGAGGGGGAAATCAGGAAAATGCTAGTGAGAATTCCTTTTAATTTCATTATATTATAATGCATAACAATTTAAGGTTAAAGCACATATCAAGAATATTGTGCCTTGTGATGAGTTATGAAGAGAAAGCTTCACATGAAATACTACTTCACAGTTCACCAGACCATGTTGACATTTTTCATGGTATCAAATTTGAATAGACAAATCCAGATTGTGCTGGAGAATAGAGTAAGGATCCAATTCAGTTTTCAACTCTGAATTTTGTCAAAGTTTTATATTGTTTGATATCCTTTTAAATCTCAGATCTTGAAATCATGTAATTATAACAGAATGCCATGTTTTACTTTTTATTTTAGAAACTCCAATCATGAAGAAAAATCCCGAGAATGTGAACCATTATGTTTACAATAAAATAATTTCTACACTTCCATCTTTATTTTTAGATCAGTTATCACCTTTATTTTGAGCAGTCACCACTGATAGTATTGCTGTGCAATGAGGAAAGACTCTTATTAAAAAAAAAGATGTTATATTAAGCACAGCATCATTTAGCTTAAACTGAGGAAGAGATTGAAAAGAACTTCAGTCAAATAGAAGCATAATGAAGTACTGACAATAGAGAAAAATCCTTTTATATATATATATATATATAAAAAATTAAATAAAATTCTCCAACATCCTTTATATTATGACAGTTACTGATTTGCTTTGTTCCTTTCTTAGAAATTATATGTCTGAAATAAAGCATTCTTTTCCTGGCTTCACTACTAATTATTTCCAATACTAAAAAACATGTTAACCTATTGAGCCATTTCATGAACCACCTCCATTAAAATAAACAGTTTTTATTGTTACCTTGGAAGAATCACAGAATCAATCAGGTTGGAAGAGACCTCTGGGATCATCGAGTCCAACCATTGCCCTGACACCACCCTGTCAACTAGACCATGTCCAGTCTTTTCTTAAACACATCCAGAGATGGTGACTCCACCACCTCCCTGGGCAGCCCATTCCAACATTTAATGACCCTTTCTGAAAAGAAATGCTTCCTAATGTCCAACCTGAACCTCCCCTGGTGAAGTTTGAGGCTATGTCCTCTTGTCCTATCGCTAGTTGCCTGGGAGAAGAGGCCGACTCCCACTCCGCTACAACCTCCCTTCAGGTAGTTGTAGACTGCAATAAGGTCACCTCAGAGCCTCCTCTTCTCCAGGCTAAACAACCCCAGCTCCCTCAGCCGTTCCTCATAGGTCAGACCCTCCAGACCCTTCACCAGCTTGGTCACCCTCCTCTGGACTTGCTCCAATACCTCAACATCTTTCTTGAAGTGCGGGGCCCAGAACTGGACACAGTATTCAAGGTGCGGCCTCACCAGGGCCAAGTACAGAGGGACGATCACTTCCCTAGACCGGCTGGCTACACTATTCCTAATATTCCTCATGTTTAGCCAGCTGTAGATCAGCACCCCCAGGTCTCTTTCTGCCAGGCAGCTTTCTAACCACTCTTCCCCCAGCCTGTAGCGCTGCATGGGGTTGTTGTGGCCGAAGCGTAAGACACAGCACTTGTTCTTATTGAACCTCATGCCGTTAAGAGATTCCTAAGGGAAAAAAAAAAAAAAGTACTTTTCTCTTCGCTGGATTAGAGTATACCTTCCATTTGCTTGTCTTAATATAGAAAAACAAGTGACCTACTGTTCTATGCAAAACCCATCGGTACATTAACGTAACGATTACTCCATTAGTCACCCAAATACACCTGAGAACACCGTTCTTGAGGCCTCTGCGCTAGTAAATCTGTACAGTGTGCCTAGATGTCTTATACTATTTGTATAAGCAACCATAGTTGTATATTTTCCTGTTGAAATAAACACTTTGTGCTGTACTTAAAAGTTAGAGCTATACTTTCGTGCTTATCAGATTTACATTCAAAGTGCTTGCAAAGAACTTGACAGGTTGAAAACTAGTAAGATCTACAGAATTTGCAAATACAATGTCTTGGCAGACAGAATTAGTTTTAATAAAAATAGTACTCTTTGCAGATACTGCTTTTGATCAGAGAAAAAAAAAGAAAAAAGAACTACAACTAGATAAAGGGTAACACAAACTTGTTAAATATGTGACCCCCAGCACGCACACTAACAAACTAAACAGTATGAGAGGCATAACTGTACAAAAGATATTCTGATCAGTGCTATAAGCCAAGTGATCATTATCACAAAGTATTTTTCACATTTACGAGGCATACCACTCTTGTCAAATTCACATAGGGAACATGTCTTCAGCACTAAGGAGTTACTAATCAAAAGAAAATAATAAAAAGTGTTTCATCCAGACACAATTGTACTTCCTCTGGACATGGTAATGAGAACTCCGAAGGAAACCACCAATAAGGTATACAAAAACTCTGCTCAGGGCCCTGAGACAGGCGATGAGAAACTCAGCTAAGAGTGAAAAGGATCAACAAGGGAAACATCCCACAGAAGAAAATTTACTACTGAGTGGGGATTGCACACCTTGCAGAGCAGCTACCCCTGGAAATTACATTTTCTTTGAAGGTTATACTGGCTTTTTGTGCTCTATCCATGTAAAAATCAGAAGCAAAAGTTTCTGATATTGAAATGGCTTTAGAAGTGCTGTAGAAATCATATATTAATCTTAACTTTGCTGAATATTTGGGGAGAAGAAACACTGGCCCTTCTAAAGGATGACTGTCTTGCAAATTAAAACCAACAGAGCCAGGAATTTATCCTGGGAATATTAGATCCCAATAGCTGACTATTTAATGAGGCTTAGGCAGGTAACAAAGAAAGCATTAAAAGGAGTTGTAGCTTTCCTTTTTGACAAAGCATGGAATTATGACACCAGAAACAGATATACTCCTTTTAAAAGTCAAGATAGCCTAGATCTTGAAAGTATGCAATTCTGTCATTTTCTGCTTTCAAACATAAGCTTCCCAAATGGAATAGATGTTTTCTCAGTTCTGTTCCCTTTCAGCAAAATTCTATCATGTGTACCATGTGGTGATGCTAATGAATCTGCATTCTTTTTTTCCAAAAGTCTGTTCCTGTTTAGTCAATTAATGTTATTAAGACCACCACAAAAAAGTTGCTCCTTTTATACACTTGACTAGCTTAGCTCTTAGACATTTCTTTTTACAAAATGCATCATCTAATCCTGTCATACTCGGTGAGACAAAATTTCTACAAGTTTGAAAGGAAAAAAGTAAGTAATGACAATACTTTGGGGTCCAGTAAAGTAACTGGCTAACATTATATCTCATATTAGCACTGAGGGGCAGTACTGTCTGCAGTACGGTTACTCATCTTTACATTTTCCCATTAACATCTACCATATGCCTAGAGTATCTGTTTAACACAAAACTGTAATTATTTTACCTAATTAACTGATACTTTGCAGAGTTGGCCTTTGATTTAGTAAGTTAAACCATACCAATTATGGATTGTGATGCGTATTTTTATTCTTACAATTGTCAATGGAGTTTCCCTCTGACTATGATTAATGCAAACTGATTAACTTCCTTTTTATAGTTTTAATCTTCCTAAAATGTGTAAATATATTTTAGTATTAGCTTAAGGTCTTGAAGTTACAGCTGAGGGAATTAATTTTTCCTTTATTTACTGAATGCAATCACCATCAGCTCAACCCCATCAATGCTTTATGAGCTCCCAAACTCTGTGTATGTGATGATAAAAAAAACCCTCAGCCCCTACTGCTTTTCTATTTTTCAGGCTTACCTTACTGCAAAATACTTAACCACAAAGTCTTTTCATGATCTGCAGTTTGAATGTTTGCCCAGGAGTCTAAACAAATTGTTTATAATGCCTAGGAACCCAGACTGGATTTACAGTCTTATTGCAAATGGTTAATGTCCCTTTGCCCTCCCTAAATGCACATCGTGTCAACTAGCTACTCATTAATGAGCTATTTTAATGCTAAATACACACAGATGTGTACAGTGATTAATAACAAGGTATATGGAGCAAACGTTATAACTTAATCATTTACTACTTTGCTCATTTGCATTTGACCATACCACACTGAGTCAGTCCTTTTTATTCCCTTTGACACTATTTCTTCAAATCTGAGTCTTAAACAAAGGGACTATTTTAAAGAAGCAAATTCCCAGTTCTGTTACAATTTCGTTCATCTCCAGCAACATCACCAGTATAGTTGTTTTCCTTTTGCCTGCTTGCCCATCATCTTTGGTATTCTCTTTGTCTCCATCATCCTATCAGCTCATCGGTTAAACAGGGGATAGGAGAGAATTTAAACATTCCTCTAGGAGAAACTGTCATGAAAGAGATAAAAGCTGTCTTTAGGCTCCTACAAACTCAGTACAAAGTTTCACCTTTCCTTCCATTAATGTGTTGGCAAAATCTTGGACACCACTTAATAGAGAGAATAGTGGTGGTCTTCCATTTATTCAGGCTCCATGTATCTACACCAATTACTTTGCCCTCAGTATCAAAGACTCACAGCAGTTTTATTGTAAAAATTAGGATGTAAACACAGATGAGGATTTTATTTCACTACTATGCCTCTATGTATTATGCTGTAAAAGTACAATGTGTAAATAGAAAGCACTTTCCCTGGACTATCTATACAAGTAGAGCTAATCCACAAATCAAAAGCTACTCTGACCAGGCCTAAACTGCATCAATGCTGTAATGTGATGTATCTTCCAGAGCTAAATGTTCTGCCAAAAAATGAGCACAAGTATATTATCTGTTCTTGTAGGACAGAACTGAGCCTACAAGTAGGAAATTCCTAAACATTCACCTTAAGGGGAGTTCAGGAAGAAACTCTAAATTGCATAGATACTATATGAACACTAGAGTGTATAGCTAATTTTCCTCCCTTTAAAACTAAGCTAAGTACATCACTCAACAGGGCAAATATAATGGTTTCTACCACTTTCCTTCAAAAGAATCTGCAACTCTCTATTCTTAGACTTTTAAGCCTTTTTAAATACATAAGTACCTCTCACAGTGCTGGTATTAGGACCAGATTTTCAAAGGAGTTTAGCTCTTATTTTAGCACCTAAATAAATCAGCAGATTATCAAGTAAGCTCAGCTTGTTGTCATTAAGCATCTTAAGAGTAGGAGGGAGACAGAGCATGGATGTCTTGAGCACCTTTTCAAAGTTTGACTCTAATTTTCTCTCTCTAAAGAATGCTGGAAATTCTGATTCTGATTCCAGTTCCAGGTGCCATGTAATTAAATCATTAGGTATTAGGGTCTTAAAAATCTCACCCTTAAGAAACAGAATATCAACAGTCCCACGCTTACAGTAAGTGGGACAAAGATCATGCTAAGTTAACATTATCCTTATCTGATTACATTAAAGTAGCTACCTTAGGTCTGTATGTTATGATCTTGACTACAACGTACCTTTCCCACTCCGAAGTGAGCTGAAAGCTCACCTTTCAGGCTTGGGCTTTGACAGGAATTCTTCTAGTTGGGCCATCTGGTACAGCCATCTACTACATTGCCAAGATCTTCTGCCTGCTCAAAAGGGGCTTTTATGCTTTCCCAGTATTTTCACACAGAACAAGGGATATGGTTTGAGAGGACCCTCCACCCATAAAAAACAGAAAAAACAGCAGAAAATGTTAAAAATGCCAATGGAAATTCACCTTGCGAGGAAATTCTGACCAACAGCAACTGCAAAAAATTTATGGTATGTCATGTGATTCAGCAGAAAAGTTCTTAATAAAAAAAGTAACAATGTGACAAAAAGACGTAACACTGACTGCTCACTGAAATTTTTGGCCTTGCACAGTAAACTTAAAACTGGAGGGGGCCGAGAAAGGGAGAATTATGTGATGCAGATTGCAGAAGAATAGGACATTATAATAAGAAACTAAAATGCCATAATTTGGTCAGACTTCTACTTTCAGCTTGTCCTGGTTTGGACTAAAACAGAACCAATTTTCCTTTCAGTGATTTTTACTTTCAGCTAAGTTTTCTCTAAGTAACTGCACTTTCTGAAACTGCCTGTTTTGCAGACTGATAATGCTCAAAGTTTATAGTTATTACTGAGGTATCGTTAGAAATGGTATGCAGAAAGGCTTTTGCTTGCACTTATTCCTAGAGAAACCAAGGTCATTGCTAAATTCTCACTAATTAAGAGTGATGAGCCATAGAAGGGTTGCACCTTCAGGGAGGAGCAGACAGGACAGGTGACCCAAAATTGACCAAAGTATTCCATCCCATACACGTCATCTCAGTATAAAGCTGGGGGATCACGAGAGTCTCGTTCCTCTTCTTCTATGGCTGGCATCCCAAGAGGACTCTGTCTGGTTTTCTCCTGCCCTTGATCCCCATCTGTGCATTCTTGAATCCAGTTCCTGTCCATCGCTGAACCCAGTCCGGGCCTTCCCAGAGCCTGCCCTGCAGTGCCAGTGGTGATGTGACCATCATCGGGGGAGCTCGATCTTGGTTTTGTATATATTTAATTATTTCTATTATTATTATATTCTTTTTCATTGTTATAAGTTTATTAAAACTGTTTTAACTTTCCAACCCATAAGTCTCTCTCCCTTCTCTCTTTTCCTTCCCCTTCTGGGGGGAGGAGATGGTTAATAGAGAGAATCTGCCATCAGTTTAATAGCCAGCCCAGCTTTAAACCGTGACACAGTTACCATCTCCCTGTACTGTATACGCCTGTGCTTTATAAAGGCTGCCTACGTGGCTTTTTATTGCCAATTTTGATTCTTTGAGTTCGGGATTTCTCCACAAACTTGGCATTTTTCCAGCTACTGACATGCTCTGCAGTGAAAGGTTGCATAGAGAGGGCATTTCTTTGTCCCTGATTCAATTCATAAGATATGTGCTAGAGGACTTTTTTCAGGTCATGATAGGTCTTTCTGATTTATGATAACTGACAGTTTCCACAAGGAGAAGTGTAGGAATTGTTTTATAGCTTTCTAAAGTAAAGTGTTCCTGATCAGTGCTTTTCATTAGATATTTGGTGAACAGATGGCTACCATTTATTAAATAAGACTCAGGGGTAGGAAGGGTAGAGTTAAGTTGAAAGACATTACTGATAAAGAACCATCATACTTTTTTTTTTTCTTTTTACCAATTTTATTAAAACTGTTCTAAGTCTTTTTTTTCTATAGGAAAGGTTATAACTTATAATGAAATATACTTTGGTCATACTTAAAGCAAAATAAGCATTATCAAGTAGTCTGGAGATTACACCTGCTCACATTTTAAATTTGTGTTCAGCTATCAAAGGTATCTATATAGCCAAACAGAACTATGCTAGCACAACACAGTAGTATTTTAATATTTTATGAAATGCATATTGCATAGATACAAACATAGCAACCCTTATTTTATCATTGTTCTGAAGTTTTAGTACTAAATATATTCCAAGTAATGTTGCTCAAATTAATCCCATTTACAAAATGTTGGCTATTTCGCCACTTTGCTACCGCTTTTAATTTCTCAGCTACTCCTTACGGCAACAACTAAAAATGGGCCTTAATTAAAGCTTTCAAAATTGATAACAATATGAGTCTGCTTAGTTCTATTTTTTTAAATAACAAAATTGCTTATTTGATGCTTAACCAGAATCTGTTTAATCAGATAAGTTTATCAATTGACAAGAACTATCTGAAGAATCTCTCTGGTACTTATAGATTTCGATTGGATTAGACAGAAAAATATTGCAAGAGCTCTGTTCTGGAAAGACAAGAGATGAATTGTATAGTATTCAGAGACCTAAAACAACAGGACTAATAATCATCAATGTCCATGCAGCCAGATGGTGAGAAAGCAGAATATCGAGAACTACTGAGTAAACTAAGTTGCCCGAATCCTGAGTTTCTCCTTGTAATGTTAACCACAAGGTCCACTGCCTGAGATAAACATCTTAGGCAGGTAACGTAGAACACTTGGCTCTAAACACAGCCACAAAGCACTGACGTCTTCTGAAAACTGGGATACAAGTATAAAGACACATGGATAGACACAAACAACAATACTAGAGAAGCAATATCTTCAAGATTTTCTGAATTTTCTGAAACGATTAGTGACAACTCAGTTGAATTCAGAGATTGTCAAGAGATTAGCTTCTGGACAGTTGTCTTCTTGTCCCTCTGCTGAAGGTTTTGTTAGAAGCTGCAGTGCAGGTAATGTCTTCCCGAAGCCATGATGGTCATGCCATCACATATTAATGCCACTACAATTTAATTAATGATTAATATAACTTAATACATCAATCTATGGCCATGGAACTCCAAAATACCCCCTTTAAGATCACACCCTCACAGCTTTATTTTAAAAGATTCTAGATTTTTTGAAAACCTATATACCTTGCAAAGTAGCATAAGTTTAGTATCTAGAGAGAGGCACCCAGAATAGTAGGCTTTAGAAATCAGACACACCAGAGTCAACTATTTGCTCATGAGTCAGTAAATCAGATACTGAAAATCATGCATTTTCTAAAGCAGAGTCCTGAAGGAAGTAGTAAGTAACCCTGCACAGGGTTCAAACATGTGTACCCTCCACTATCTTAAAAGACGAAAAATCTTCGGTAAAGAACATTTAAAGTAATATACTCTAACGAACACAATAAAAAAGAACAGAGTCCCTCAACAATCAAAAAATTAATACTGTAATCCTTGAAGAATTTAAACCTCATTTGTACGGCAAAAGTGAGGTAGTAGGCCCTGAAGCACTAATCAGATGTATTAAAAATGGAAGAAAATATCAGACATGGGAAATGATTATAATTAAGATCTGAACACATACAAATACAAGAGCTCCAACATTACTAAATGGAAATCAAACAACAGTATTTGGTGTTAGGGGACTGAATAATAAACCACCATTTAATCACCCCCATCTGTTCTTGTAATGCATACTTTGCAAAGTATTACATTAATTCCAGGTATTAGAGAGTTAATTATCTCACAAAGGATGCAAGACTTGCTGGCCTTACACCAGAAGTCAAAGACTATTTTTTAAAAAAACATTTGAGGTTTTTTGAAATTTGCTTTCATTCTGCGTCAGAAATCAAAAGAGTGGAGGAGGATGTGTGAAGGAATTTGTTTTTCCTTTAAAATGATGTTTTAGAATTCTGCTTCCAAGAGCTTTTTTAAAAGTCTGTATTTTTTATTAGATTGAGCTGATTTCATGAGCTATCAGTAATAGCAATCATTAGTATTACCAAAATCAGTAAGTTAAAGTAGCACTTAAAAATTAAATACAGAAGATAAGCTGTTTCAAGTGCAAAACAGCTGCTACTTACAACTTCTTTTCTAGACAAAAGTGTTTCCCAGTTCTACTGTAATAGACTGACAACTTTTTTAGAGTCAAGCTATTTCTCATTATCTCTTATTATTTTCATATTTCTATCACAATCTTTAAGGTTCTCGCACAAAACAGCCTTAGAATATTCTTTCGTGGCATCCATTTGAAAGTACAGCTATAAATGCAGAAGGTGTCAGCCAGTTGCAACGTAGTTGCACTATGTAGTTGTATCATAGAAAGCTCAAGGTACAACTGGATAGTGCAGCATATAATTTCTTTCCTATCCTTATTTGCCCCCTCCCCCTGCTACATACATCACTCCCACTTAGTTCATGGTGATAGAATATTCCGTTTTTCAGTAAAATAGTCCTAATGATTCCATTTTCCCACTATACACAAGATACTCTCTCATAGGAACTGCAATGAGCATTTTTTAAATTAAATTGCAAGAGTTACATGTGGCATTATAACAGTTGAGAAAAATAGAAGTTAATAAAATGCAGAGAATGTGCTATGCAAAGGTATCTGTCATAGAAATTACCTTGATCCTTTCCAAGTTTCAGTCTTTCATTCTCCTGATAGAGCCATCTCTTTGTCCTGTCATCACATCAACTGTCTATCAGCTTTCCACAGAAGTGACAGATCTTCATCCTTTTCTGTAACATTCCTTTAAGAAACCTTGCTAGGAAGCAAATATTTTCTTCTGAGTCAGGTTTAGTCTAGCAACCTTCTAATGCTTTCCTTTTTACATTTGACACAAAGGGTAGTCAACAAAAACTGCTAGCATTGCTTGACTTTAATCACTATTTACTACTGAAGAGTGGAAACAAAAACTGTTGCTATTGCCTCAGATACTGCACAGGCTGTTTTACATGATCTGCTAATAACAATAGGGTTATGTGGTAATTTTTGTATCTTACAACTTCATGCATTTCTTTTATGAAGTAACGACTTTTCTGATCTGTCAGCCTAACTACTTGATTTCCACAGGCTTTCACTTGACAGATTGCCACATACTTACTACTTTACATCTAGAAAGAAAAATTGTTTTTGAATGCTGACCTCCACTCTCTTTTTCTGACTGAGAACAGATTAGCACTTCTAGCTATAGTTGATATCCCTGGCCAAGTCTCATCAATCCACTGAAATGTAGTTCTTCTCAAACGTTTTGGGTATTTTAAGAAATAGAAAGATAGTTTCCCATTATCTTCCTCTTTCTTCTCCCTGCCTCTCTTCCCCCTCAACCACAACCTCAATTTAGAGGCACCAAACAGCACTGAAACATATCTTTGCACCAAGGAGGGGGTACTACTTTTTTTTTTTTTAAATCACAGTCATAGTTCTTATCAATTCTATGATCAAATATCTGAAAGTATTTTTATTTTACAATCTGAATCTGTCCATCATCTTGTTCAAATTTCATTACAAATAAGCATTTGGATACTCTTAAAATTTTACATATGCTAGTTTCCTTTTCTGACAAAACCGCCAGTGGAATAAAAGTCCTTTAAGTTTAGTTTACAGTCTATCTAGATTCAAAATCTACACAGCTAAGACCCTGAACTCCGGGATTTGAGTCGTGTAGATCTCAACAGTTTGGATACATAGTGCAACTTATTTCTTTTTCCACTGTTTTACATAAAGTCAGTCTGTACAATCTTCCATACATCCCAGTGTTTCCAGCTGAAAAAGTATTAACTTCCATCAAGTTTGCAAGCTTTACCAAACCTGCATGAGTATTTGGAGTCTTCCATGGACCCAAAGAAAATACTGGGAGTGAATTTGCATTCATAATTCAGAAGTGTATTTTTTTCCATCAGCTGCAGAACCCTGCAATTTGAATTGTGATCAAGACTCTCAGAAATAGGTACTGGGACAGAGCAGGAAGTTCTAGTAGCAGTTTAATGGCATATTTATTTAATGACACATACACCACTGTTGGCTTACATATCTACTTTGATCAACACTGCTCCCAGTCCCCAGTAGAGTTTTACCATGCTTATGTTATGCTGCAGTACATATCCCTGTCCTTGTGATTCACCCATTTCCTCCAGCCTCTTTCACTATTATGTAAATTTTGTGCTCTGAAATGCAGCCTTTACGCAAATTTCAAGCAAACATCTCATATTTGTTTTACTTCTTTAAGAAAACTGCAGTAGGTAGTCAAAGAGCTTAGGAGAATCACCAGAAGATAATCAGGGATAAAAACAGCTCTGTGGAAAAAGATACAGATAGTTGAGAAAGTTATCTAAAAAATCAAAGATGACAAAATGCAGCTAAAAAAGGAAGGCCTCTTGTGTTGTGAGAAACACAGTGATGAATAAAAGTTCTGAATTGAGTATTGATACTAACTTTAGTTTTAAATCTGAACCTATAATCATGAAGCATCAAGGAGCACTTCACAAATGTTCATCACATACTCCAGGTGAAATTGGCTTGGACTCACTTAAGTCCTATGCATGAACACCAAAGACAAATCTGCCTAATGCTGAGAAAGCCAAGAGTTAAAAGGAACAGTAAAATTATTGAATATATTCTTGAATAATAGTACCTTTTCTCCTCTAATAGATCTATTACTCAAACCATTTGATTGCAATCCTGCTGTCATGATCCTCTCTTCAACAACACCTGGTCATTAGAAATTGGTTTGCCTGGGCAGCAGTACTATTAACACACTACCTGTGACCAATAAAACCAGCAAAACACATGCTAATTTTGTATTTGGAAGAAGAGAATAGAAAAATCATCATTTTTAAACATGGTAAGCATCCAAGTACAGAAGGAATTAAATATTTTCTAGTACTAATCTCTTGTCAAGCTGCAGTGATCATGAACTAATAACAAATTTCAACCTAATTAAGAATCTACTCTCACTTTTTGAAGCTGGAGCCAATTGTTTCAAATGGCATGTCACAAGCTATGTAACAGTCACTGTTTCTACACCTAGCATCTGCTTTAAAGCCTTTCTTTCTTCTTATTTATACAAGAAAATACAATACTCACTGACTCAACAAACATAATCTGCTACAAGTTTGTTAGTACGCATAGCAATTGTGGAAACTTTCAGCAATTTATTCAGATGGGATAGTTGAAAGGGCAGTAAGAATGTGCTGCTCTACTCCAAGCTAAACATTTCAGTAGTATGATCTTCTGTAAATCTGAGATTACAGACTTCATGCAACCTGTGCAAACAAAGGCCATCATATTGATTCTAATCAATATTTCCTTTAGTTTCAAAATGTACGACATAGAAAGTCGATTATGAAACTACAGCGGCACACATCACGTTATATGGCTGTCATAGCACCTGTCAATTCACTATTCAATACCATGATGTAACTGTATGCTTCAGAAAATAATCCTAATGAGATTCCAAAACTCCCCTACAGAGAGAGTTATATATTCCATAACAACAACATATATGAAGGAAATTGTACTTGGAGATTTGCTAGAGTGGTAAGGTGAGTTGATTCATGGCAACTTGCTCACTAAAAATCTACACACATCCCAGTGTGACTTTTATCTTTCTAACTGTCAAGATGAAGAATATTTTTCCATTCTGTGAAATACTCTGGATATGAAGTAAAGTTTGGACATTTGATATAACTCAAAACATATCAATTTTATGGTTTCTGCGTGTCCTTTTCCAAAAATTCTGATTTGTATCCCACATGTATCACTGATATTTCCCCCCATCTTGATTTTTATCTGGCTAAAGCGATGCAACTAGAAGAGATTGCATTAGCTGTGCTGGTATTTCTGAGCAGGGACCAAATATTTCCATAGCAACTTGATACTGCTACACCTCCTTGGTAACCAATTTAACATAATTATTTCTTACATTTACCTGTATTAATGCCCTAGGGCTGAAGATTTTAGGAGCCTATCATTCTTAAATATATTTGCTAGTTCCACAAAAAAAAAAATCACCTTATGAACAGGCACATTTTTATTGCTTTGTGTAATATCTAATAAACCCCCTTCCCAAATATACAATTAAGCTTCTTTAATCAGTAAATCCTCAAACTGCCTAAAAACACCAAACATTCAAGCAGAACAGGTTTGTAAGGAGGAGGGAGGGGGGGGGGGGAAATCCATTTTCATTAATGACCAAGATTTAAAAGAAATTAAAAATAATTTTATTTTCACACAATGCTTCAGTTTGAGATTACTTTCCTGGCTCAAAAACTTGGCTCAAAAACTCTAGAGTCTGGTTTATATGCAGTTAAGATGAATCTAAAGTATATCAAACCTTTAATGAGAAGTAATAATAAAGTAAATGGTGTAATCAACACACCAGATCCAACCCTTTTAAACTTCAGACCTGCTTTTTTAGTAGCTGTATCCAAGACAAGTTCAACCTGTGTGCTAGCACCCATTACAGTACTACAGATTAAACTGAAGAACTACTCCAAGTTACAGGCTCCTCCTCTTCATCTTCCATGACAATTTTTTTTTTTAATTTAAAAAATCTTTTCCTCTTAATAAAATACAGAAAATTATTAGGCCTTATTCAACTTGAAGTATTCTGCTTCTTTGGGTTCAAGTTGTAAGTGCACTATGAAAAACACAATAGCAAAAAGAAAACAATACACAACCAAATGTATGAGACATGCGTAAGACATTTCAATACACTATGTGACTGCAAGAGCAGGAACTGTGTTGATATGCATTTCTGAGACTGTGTGAAATAGTTAAAAAAAATAACTTTTTTGATAAGGTAAAAAGTGTCTTAATGAGTTAGTTTTAGGGTTACAATAAGTCAATAGGAAACTGGACTGCTATAAAACAACAGTTGTACAGCTCTCGCTTTTTCTTACTTTATACACTCGAAACAGTGTTATCTGTGTCTCTGCACTAAAGTACTTGAGAGACAGTGAGCACATATACATACCTATATTCATAACTACACACATTCAGTATCTTGAAAAGTGCTAGAAAAAGCATCACTACACCAAGATAACAATCACTTAATGGCATTGATTTCTCATAAAACATTCTACACTAGGGAAACAGCAATTATTTTTTCCACTGTCTGTTGAAAGCAGAGAACAAAGGTCTCAAAGTGTAGTGAAAGCAAGAGAGTTTGACATCTAAAGTTCCAGTCTAAAGATACATTGTAGACACTGTATTTGTATGGTCCTTGTTGTATGATCGAAGCCTAACTCATCAGTTCAATACAAGGATATCTAGCAGTAAGCAGCATGCCAGCTCTTACACTTCTGAAAGATCAGGTTCAAAGTTTTTTGGCAAGCTATCTGAAAGTTAGCTATCTAGCAGATCTATCTGAAATAAGGTAGAGGAATGCTGGCAAAATGGAAAAGAGGAGTCTTCTACTTCTTTAAGCTTGTCCCTGGAAGTACCTGCAGTGGCAAGGCGCTGGCAGAAGAAAAGGACAGACAGAAAAACACGTGAAGAAAACACAGACACAGTGCAAAAGATAAAGAAGCAGGAACATAACAGTGCAAAGTCCAGGAGGCAGAAACCAGGAATATGATTTAAGGATGAAGAATGCCTGATAAATGGTTTAATCCAAAACTCATTTAAGACAATGGGAAGACTTTCATAAGTGTTTGATATGAGACTTGTAATCTTAAATGACTGCATTTAGAATCACTGCTTGACCAGCATATCAAAAATACTGAGCACTGCTTAAAAAGTGACTTCATAAAGCCTCTTCTGAGATGAAGATGCCACTGCTTCTTTGAAGATAGTCATTAAAGGATGAAGCATGTGAATAGTCAGTATGAGTCCTCTGAAGTTTAACTATAATCTCCTTATTATTTCTTACTGAGTTTCTGAAATCTCTGGTGAAAACAGGAAGCAAAAGTGAGGCAAATATCTTCATCTGGAAGTTACCTGTAGACTAACTTTGTTCTCAGCTTTTTTTTGTGTGTGGGCCTGTTCACATGTGTATTCCCAATTCTAACAGCATTTAAGGTTTTTACTGTTGCATTTACTTGAACAAACACTGAAATGCAGTGTAATATCCCACCTTACATCAGCTGTTTGTTACAGCTGTTTGTCACCCACTGGTAGATATATCAATTACAGACAGTTAGGAGATGCTCCTGTAAGGGAAAAATTCCTCACAGGATAATTTTTTATTAAAAACAAATCTTTACTGAAGCAAAGTAATGCTTTTGTGATTCAGAAAATAAGTCAATGATAACATAAAACAAGTTCAGTCTTAGGGAATTCAGAAGCAAATACAAATATGTACATAAGTACTCTCAAATGCATTCATATACACAATGGCTTGAAGTAGGTATTAGACACAATGTCTCATCCCAGTGCAGAAAATTCATCCTTATTTGGATGGTAGGGTTCTGAACAGAAGCAGGGCTGAAAAGGGATGCATTTGTATTTACAACTGACATTCAATTGTAGAAAGCTTGGTTTTCTCTACATAGAAGGCTAAATAATATAGGCTGTGTGGTCTCAAGTATAACCATTGTTTCATAGGGTTTTCTTTTACTTTAATTTTGAATTGTGTAAAACAAGACATGGCTATGTTAGAGAGACAAATAAAAAGTACAGTAAGAGTATGAGGCACCAGTAGAGAAACGGTATTTGTAGAAGAGCTATCCAACTTGTATATATAGAAGACAAGCAAATATGGTACAGGTTTCCGAGGTGATTTGCCTGACTATAGACCAGACAGTCAAGATCAAATTCATTTTCAAGGGGACATGTTTTATATTGCCTCATAGTGCTTTATGCTTCAAATAAGTGCAATCAAATCACTGAGCAGTTCCAGGAATGGTGCCAACCTTTTATGAAGAAGTGTATCAGCCAATCATTCAGTCTCACAGAATAGCACTCAGCTTAGATATTTCACGACCTAATAGGAGCCAGATTATTTATATATTTACCAGTCCAAAAAGAGGTCAATGTATGGGAATAAAAGAAAGAAAATGCCCCAAACAGATTTCAGTGAAACTTTAATAAAGAGGGAGGGGAATTCCAGGCAGGATCAAGTTAAAACTAAGACTTAAGTTTTCAAATATTTGTTTGTAAAAATAACTGTGGTGGGTATTTTGCTTTTTGGTTTGTTTGTTGGTTGGGTTTTTTTCCCCCCCATTTTTTTTTTTTTCATGTGCTCTGTTCATGGAATACTGTTTGCACTTTCTTCATATATAAGAAGCTGCAAAAATCTACATTCTTTCTCCTCATACCTCAAAGACTTCTGTGCTTTGATATCACTTCCAACATTATGCCTTGGTAGTCAAAGAAGAATTGCCTGTGGAAGTACTTAACACATGCCTAAAACCAGTTAAATGCTTTGATAACAGTCTTGATGGAATAGAAGCCCTGATCATGTGGATTGTAGCTTATGAGCCTTAAAGGCAGCAAAACTCCATGTGTATTTGTGATACATCAAGACAGAGTTATCAACACAACATCTAATGGGAAGAAGCGGAATTGACACTATTCAAGCTGAAGTTTTAGAAGAGATGTAGGAAAATACCTGCAAGCCTTGCTCGCAGACCCATATGGGAAAATGTTTAGCACGTTAAAAAAAAGAGGCCAAAAGAAGTCATACATCAGTACAGATTCAGCTGAAATCAACAGGTATCAAATCAGTACTTCATTATTCTCCATTTAAGACACTTGAGATTCCCTCCTGATGGTCAAATGCTACAACAGTCACCTATAGCACAGGCTGTTTTTCAACTTTCTGCCAGAAATCATTACCGAAACGAAGAAAGGGGGACACCTAGGGTCGTGTTTAATGAAGGACAAAAAACAGAGTTGTTCTGGCTGAACACTGAAATTGATTGGAAGCAAAACTATAAAACTAAAGACAAGATTGCCTATCGCCGATTCATGTGTACCGTCTCGATGTTAATTACTAATAATAGAAGTTAAATGATTAGTACTTACTGCAAAGTGTGGCCATAAAGTAGCCAAAGTAAACAGAGAACACAAGAGGTTTTTGTGCAAAACTGACAATCATCCTCCTACAAATAAACCAAAAATATTCCAAATCCGAGAACTTTAAAACCTTGTACTCTTACATGTCAGGTAGCTGCATCTCTTGCTTCAGTAAATCCATTGTGCAAAGAAACAAACTAAGGTAACAGAATCAAAGAATGTAATCTTCCAAGAGTGAAAACTCCACAAAGGAAAACTGTATATTGATAGCATCACTCCTGTTCCAAGACAAACATTGTAATCTACATTGATGTGCAACAATAACATACTGTGTACAATATCTCAGTATATAAACAGTTATGTTTCCAGATGGTGGATACAGTGATTTCACCTGAACCACTGATTTTAGGCACATACAAGCAGAAAATAAAATGATGTTTGCCCAACTCTATGGCAAGGGTGAAAAATACATTGATGCTTTTCTCACTCACATTTGACTAGTCCAAACTATGCATTGCTCGAGGGACCAAATAAAGTCCTGAAACAAACAAGCAAAAAAAAAATCCAAAACCTGAACTTGTAAATAGGTTAAAAATCCATCTGTTGTGGCATTTATTCTGCACATGAACTGCAACATCAGAATTAAAGTGTAGGTCCATAGGTAGAAAACTGAAAAGAAATAAAAGCCAGCTTGAGAAGCCAATTTCACATTCCTTAACTTCACCATTTATTATCTTCCAAACCACTGAGAATGTAAGAATTACCACATTTCCATATTTTCCTTAAAATATCATCTCATTAACAGAGAACTGTCATTATTTACATTACAGGAACAATACCTTCCAAAAGTTCTTACTTGGGTCTGTGCTAGAATAATCCATCACCAGAGAATTCATACCCTGAAGAGAAATAAGAGGGGGACAGACCCACATTTCTGAAGTTCCCAAACTTGTAAAAAACATCTATGCTGAACTTTACTTATTGCAACAGCCTTATTGAAGAAGAATAAGTCTACGTTTGTGCATAAAATTAACCATTTCCCTAAATCTTTTCAGGACAGAGAAATCACATTCTTCTGTGTTCACAACTTAATGGCTTGCATTAAGGTGTAAGAAGGAGCATGAAACAACTCAGAAGGGGAATAACAGACAGATGCAAACTCAGAGCAAACACAAACAAAAGTTCTGAGCCAATCATTTAAATATTTAATCATCTTATTAGAACCAGGTAATATTGGCATCATTTACTGTAAGTCATCCCAAGAGACAAATGTTCCCTAGAGTCTGTCAAAGCAAACTTCTAATGTCAGTTAATTGTATGATTTATGATACTGCAGAAGTGCTGTATTTTCCTTTACTAACTTAAGTTATAATTACCAAGAAAATAAACTTTTGCAAATTCTGATTCCTTACTTAACATGTAAGATTTGTTTCAGTCTCCCTTTAAATAATGACAAAAACACCATCACTTTCAAGGTTATGGCTGCTAAAACCAGAAGGGCCTGAAATTCTCCTTTCGGCTGAAGTCTAAGGTAAAGTAAGTTGTTCTCTGGAAAAGAAAACTTAATGTACAGTGAGATTTCTTCATAGGTTTTCTATGCACTTTTTCTTTTAAATTCTGCTGGCAGTTTATCTTTCAAATGTTTGGGCTTTAATACCTTCTGAAAATGTAGAGCCAGCAGCAGGTACAATATGGTAGTTTATGGCAGTGACATTCACTGGGATTTGACTGCTGAAGCAGTGATACTAATATTTTGAAAGCACAGTACAGAATAAAATGTGGGGTTTTTTTTCCCTAAAAGATTTTTTTGGAAACTGAAATTTCTCTTGAATTCACTTAACACAAAGGACAATATGATCTAAGTAAAAATGCAACTTATGAAAATGTGAGAAAGTACAGGTAAAAAACAGTGACTGAACCTGGTATTCTCATCATGTAATGAGAAAATATATGAAACTTTTCTAGAATGCATTCTTATTTATCATCTGTTAAGTTAAACAAGGTAAGAGTCTTACTACATTGTAATGATTCTGAACATTTATGTTCCACAAAAAGGCAATTGTGAGCCATAAAAAAGTTCCATGGTGAATAGTTTGATAGCTATTGAACCTAAAATGGTTAGTAAAGTCTTTTCATTCAACTGTCAAAACATACCTCTGGGACTTTTAAAAAACAAACGTAATAAAATACAATTATTGATACCTTATTTCTCCCATAAATTCATTCTAGATTGTCTAGGTTGCAAGAGATCAGACTGCATATCCCTTCATCCCATTAATATTCATATGAATATGTCCTGGTTTGGCCTAAACCAGACCGATTTTCCTTTCAGTGATTTTTACTTTCAGCTAAGTCTCCTCTAACTAACTGCATGTTTTTGCAGACAGTGTCTGCTTCCAGGACTGATAACGCTCGAAGTTTGTAGTTATCACTGAGGCACTGGTAGGGATGTTGTGCAGAAAGGCTCTTGCTGTACTTATTCTTGAGAGAAACCAAGGTCACTGCTGAATTCCTCATTGCTTACGAGTGAAGAGCCGAAGGGGGGGGTCGCAGCTGCAGTGGGGAGCAGACAGGGCAGGTGACCCAAAATTGACCAACGAGGGTATTCCATCCCATACACGTCATTCTCGGTATAAAGGGGGGGGATCACGAGGGTCTCGCCCCTTTTCTGCTATGGCCGGTGTCCAGGGAGGACTCCGTCTGTTTTCCTGCTGCCCCCGATCCCGATCCGTGCGTTCCTGAATCCAGCTCTCGACCATCGCTAGGCCCAGGCTGGGCCTTCCCGGAGCCTGCCCTGCAGTGCCGGTGGTGACGTGGCTGACTTCAGGGGAGCTCAATCTTGGTTTTGTATATATATTTGTATATATTTGATTATTTTTATTATTATTATTATACTTTTTTTTTCATTATTATAGTTTATTAAAACTGTTTTAATTTTCCAACCCAGAAGTCTCTCTCCCTTTTCCCTTTCCCTTTCCCTCTGGGGGGAGGGGGGGGGATAACAGAGGGCATCTGCCGCAGGTTTAATCGCCAGCCCAGCTTTAAACCGTGACAGATTTATTGGCGCCCAACGTGGGGCTCGAGAGAAGCTCCGACAGGTTGCTCTGATAAGTCGAATCCCAGCTCCCGTGGGAGGAGACCCGGAGAGCTCAGCCAAGAGAGTATCAGATTTCTTCCTTTGAGATTTACGAGGGGTTGGAAATTAAAACAGATAGCTAAGATGATAATGTTATTTGTGAGCCTTGTGTTACCTCTTTTCTTTATAAAGCTTGTTTTAGAGTTATGTGTAATGATACCTTACTTGCCGTATGCGCTGTGTGTTAGTGCTTTCATGTGGTTTAACAGGGCGTGCTGGTCGAAATGTGTCTTTTTGGTATGGGTTTTGATACTGATTTATGTCATGATAAACCGGGCAGTTATTATTCCGATCTCTTATCTCTATGATACAATGATGGGCAGCTTTGATCGCGAATCCGTAGCTGCGCACACCGGGCGTCTTTTAACTGATTTTGATAGTATCTGCTCCTTTTTTGCCAAGCTGATTCCTGCAAAATTCGAACAGGGCATGTTGTTATTTTTGGGTGTCCTGAATGTGTTACTGGTGTGCTATGTGATTAGATGTCGGTGCAGCAACAGCGGGAGGTATCATGCTGCCCCTGTAACCAGGAGAAAACACCGAAAGAAATCAACTAGTAAAGTGAAGGATGATGATTCAGAGGCTTCTAAGGCAGAGCCAGCACGGGACCCAGGTGAGGGCCCTTCTCAGTCAGAGTCAGGGCCTGACACAGAGGGGGGTTTCCTTGATCGTCTTTTTAAAGAAGGCCCATTACACAAGAAGGACAAGAAAGGTCCTTCTAAAGCAGAACAATCACAGGAGGACTCGGACTCGGAAGTAGAGATAACCTACCACTCCTTATCCCTGAAAGAACTGCGAAATATAAGAAAAGATTTTAGTCGTTATGACGGTGAGCCAATAATTACCTGGTTGCTCCGATGCTGGGATAATGGGGCAGAGAGCATAGAATTGGATGGCAGAGAAGCCAGACAGTTGGGATCCCTGTCCAGAGATGGTGGTATTGATAAGATGCTTCCAAGAAGGTCGAACAGTATCAGTCTCTGGAGGCGACTCTTGTCAGCTGTAAAGAGCAGGTATCCCTATAAAGATGATGTTATGAGCCACCTAAGCAAATGGACCACTATAGAAAAAGGTATTAACTACCTTAGAGAACTAGCTGTGCAAGAGATCATTTATAAACACCCTCAGGACATTGTAGATCCTGTAAATCCTGATGAAGTGGAATGCAACCGATCCATGTTCCGGAAGGTTGTGAAGAGTGCTCCACCAACACATGCCCCTACATTGTCAATATTAGTCTGGGGAGAAGATGCTATGGCACGACCTAGTGTGGGCGAAATGGCTAACTATATGCGACAGTATGAAGATAGTATTTCTTCCCCACTGCAGGCCCGTGTCTCGGCTGTGGAAAAACTGACTAAGGAAAACAAAGACACATTGAAACAACTGTCAGACAAACTGTCCAGGATCGAGAATAAACTTGACTCTCTACCTACACAGGCCCGCGTTGCAGCCTTTAGGAGGCAACGCCCTCCTACTGGACCGGCTCAAAGGAAACGGAACACGTCACGAGGTATCCTGTGGTTTACCCTGCGTGATTATGGGGAGGACATGAACAGATGGCATGGACAACCTACCAGTACCCTACAGGCACGAGTACGTGAGTTGCAAGCTAACAGAAATACCAGAGAGAATTTTTCTAGGAGGATGGCTGCTCCAGTTACCAATGAGCAGGACTCCAGTCAGGGTAGATGGGCCTCAAATCCTTTTTTTCCAAGAGTGAATAGAGGAAATGAAGGTCCAATCCCCGTGAGCAGCACGAATCCAATCTTTAATTAGAGGGGCCCTGCCTCTAGCCAGGAGGAGGAGAGGGATAACCGGATTTATTGGACTGTGTGGATTCGATGGCCTGGCACATTAGAACCACAAAAGTATCGAGCCCTGGTAGACACTGGTGCACAGTGCACCCTCATGCCATCGAATCATAAAGGGACAGAATCTGTCAGTATCTCGGGAATAACAGGGGGATCTCAAGAGTTATCTGTATTGGAGGCCGAAGTGAGCCTAACTGAAAATGAATGGAAAAAGCACCCCATTGTGACTGGTCCAGATGCTCCGTGCATCCTTGGCATAGACTACCTTAAGAAAGGGTATTTTAAGGACCCAAAAGGATATAGATGGGCCTTTGGTGTAGCAGCTGTAGAGACTGAGGACATTAAACAGCTGTCTACCTTGCCTGGCCTCTCAGAGGATCCTTCTGTTGTGGGGTTGCTGAAAGTTGAAGAACAACAGGTGCCAATTGCTACTACCACGGTGCACCGACGACAATATCGCACCAATCGAGACTCCCTGATCCCCATTCATAAACTGATTAGACAATTAGAAAATCAAGGAGTGATTAGCAAGACTCGCTCACCCTTTAATAGTCCTATATGGCCAGTGCAAAAGTCTAATGGAGAATGGAGATTAACTGTGGACTATCGTGGCCTAAATGAAGTTACACCACCTCTGAGTGCTGCTGTGCCAGACATGCTAGAACTTCAATACGAACTGGAGTCAAAGGCAGCCAAGTGGTATGCCACTATAGACATTGCTAATGCATTTTTCTCTATTCCCTTGGCACCAAAGTGCAGGCCACAGTTTGCTTTTACCTGGAGAGGTATCCAGTACACCTGGAATCGACTGCCCCAGGGGTGGAAACACAGTCCTACTATTTGCCACGGACTGATCCAGACTGCGCTAGAAGAGGGTGGAGCTCCAGAACATTTGCAATATATTGATGACATCATTGTATGGGGTGATACAGCAGCAGAAGTTTTTGACAAAGGGGAGAAAATAATTCAAATTCTTCTGCAAGCTGGTTTTGCCATAAAAAGAGGCAAGGTCAAGGGGCCTGCCCGGGAGATCCAGTTTTTAGGGATTAAATGGCAAGATGGGCGTCGCCAGATCCCGATAGAGGTGATCAACAAAATAACAGCCATGTCCCCACCAACTAACAAAAGGAAACACAAGCCTTCTTAGGCGTTGTGGGTTTCTGGAGAATGCATATTCCAGATTACAGCCAGATTGTACGCCCTCTTTATCAGGTGACCAGAAAGAAAAATGATTTTCAGTGGGGCCCTGAACAACAACAGGCTTTTGAACAGATTAAACAAGAAATTGTGCATGCAGTAGCCCTTGGACCAGTCCGTATGGGACAAGATGTTAAAAATGTGCTCTACACCTCAGCTGGGGACAATGGTCCTACCTGGAGCCTCTGGCAGAAAGTGCCAGGGGAGACTCGAGGTCGACCCCTAGGATTTTGGAGTCGAGGATACAAGGGCTCTGAGGCCAATTACACCCCAACTGAAAAAGAGATACTGGCAGCATATGAAGGAGTTAGAGCTGCCTCAGAGGTAATTGGTACTGAAGCACAACTTCTCCTGGCACCCCGATTACCAGTACTAGGCTGGATGTTCAAGGGTAAGGTTCCTACTACTCATCATGCAACTGATGCTACATGGAGTAAATGGATTGCATTAATTACGCAGAGGGCTCGAATAGGAAACCCTAATCGCCCAGGAATCTTAGAAGTGATCATGGACTGGCCAGAAGGCAAAGACTTCGGAATGCCACCAGAAAAGGAGGTGACACGTGCTGAAGAAGCCCCACCATATAATGAACTACCAGAGGATGAGAAGCAGTATGCCCTGTTCACCGATGGATCCTGCCGTCTTGTAGGAAAGCATCGGAAGTGGAAAGCTGCTGTATGGAGTCCCATACGACGAGTCACAGAAGCCACAGAAGGACAAGGTGAATCAAGTCAATTTGCAGAGGTAAAAGCCATCCAGCTGGCTTTAGACATTGCTGAACGAGAAAAGTGGCCAAGGCTGTATCTTTATACTGACTCATGGATGGTGGCAAATGCCTTGTGGGGGTGGTTAAAGCAGTGGAAGCGAAGCAACTGGCAGCGTAAAGGTAAACCTATTTGGGCTGTTGAACTGTGGCAAGATATTGCTGCTCGGCTAGAGAAACTAGTCGTGAAGGTACGTCATGTAGATGCTCACGTACCTAAAAGTCGGGCAACTGAGGAACATCGAAACAACCAACAAGCAGATCAGGCTGCTAAAGTGTTCCAAATAGATTTGGACTGGGAACATAAAGGTGAACTATTTTTAGCTCGGTGGGCTCATGACACTTCAGGTCATCAAGGGAGAGATGCAACATACAGATGGGCTCGTGACCGAGGGGTGGACTTAACTATGGACTCTATTGCACAGGTTATCCATGATTGTGAAACATGCGCCGCAATTAAGCAAGCCAAACGGTTAAAACCTTTGTGGTATGGGGGGCGGTGGTTGAAATATAAATATGGGGAGGCCTGGCAAATTGACTACATCACACTCCCTCAGACCCGCCAGGGTAAACGTTATGTACTTACCATGGTGGAGGCGACCACCGGATGGTTGGAAACATACTCTGTGCCCCATGCCACTGCCCGGAACACTATCCTGGGCCTCGAAAAGCAAATCTTGTGGCGACACGGCACACCAGAGAGAATTGAGTCGGATAACGGTACTCATTTCAAAAACAGTCTCATAGATAACTGGGCCAAAGAGCATGGCATCGAATGGGTATATCACATCCCCTATCATGCACCAGCCTCTGGGAAAGTTGAACGGTATAATGGGCTGTTAAAAACTACCCTAAAAGCAATGGGGGGTGGAACCTTTAAAAACTGGGATAAGCATTTGGCACAAGCTACCTGGCTAGTTAACACCAGAGGATCTATCAACCGAGCTGGCCCTGCTCAGTCAGACCTTTTACATACAATAGAAGGGGATAAAGTCCCTGTGGTGCATGAAAGGAATCTGTTGGGAAAAACTGTCTGGGTTCTTCCTGCTACGGGCAAAGGTAAACCCATTCATGGGATTGCTTTTGCTCAAGGACCTGGATGTACTTGGTGGGTGATGCTGCAGGATGGTGGAGTCCGATGTGTCCCTGAAGGTGATCTGATCTTGGGTGAGAATACTTAATTCTGAACTGCATGATGTTAATTGCTGCATAATACTAACAGTGTTCATAAGTGTCTTTCAGGTTGAAGCAGTGGTGATGAGACCGGAGCTAGCTGCAAGTGGCGTCCAGTAACCTCCTCGAGACTGACATCTTTAACCTGCAACCCGTGGGCACGAACTGTGACAAAGCTCATATCATCTCTCCTACCCTGGGAGACTCTTAGCCAGATGGAAACCCACAATCCTGAACTAAATGAACTTGATGAACTTTTTTTTTTTTGTATAGAGATGAATCATAAACTAATGTTATCTGTATATATTTTAAAATGAAAAGTTAGTGGTGATCTGAGTATGACGTGAATGGTATGGAATAAGGGGTGGAATGTCCTGGTTTGGCCTAAACCAGACCGATTTTCCTTTCAGTGATTTTTACTTTCAGCTAAGTCTCCTCTAACTAACTGCATGTTTTTGCAGACAGTGTCTGCTTCCAGGACTGATAACGCTCGAAGTTTGTAGTTATCACTGAGGCACTGGTAGGGATGTTGTGCAGAAAGGCTCTTGCTGTACTTATTCTTGAGAGAAACCAAGGTCACTGCTGAATTCCTCATTGCTTACGAGTGAAGAGCCGAAGGGGGGGGTCGCAGCTGCAGTGGGGAGCAGACAGGGCAGGTGACCCAAAATTGACCAACGAGGGTATTCCATCCCATACACGTCATTCTCGGTATAAAGGGGGGGGATCACGAGGGTCTCGCCCCTTTTCTGCTATGGCCGGTGTCCAGGGAGGACTCCGTCTGTTTTCCTGCTGCCCCCGATCCCGATCCGTGCGTTCCTGAATCCAGCTCTCGACCATCGCTAGGCCCAGGCTGGGCCTTCCCGGAGCCTGCCCTGCAGTGCCGGTGGTGACGTGGCTGACTTCAGGGGAGCTCAATCTTGGTTTTGTATATATATTTGTATATATTTGATTATTTTTATTATTATTATTATACTTTTTTTTCATTATTATAGTTTATTAAAACTGTTTTAATTTTCCAACCCAGAAGTCTCTCTCCCTTTTCCCTTTCCCTTTCCCTCTGGGGGGAGGGGGGGGGATAACAGAGGGCATCTGCCGCAGGTTTAATCGCCAGCCCAGCTTTAAACCGTGACAGAATAACCTCAACTTCATAGTTTAATTGCACAAACTACCAATTACTACACATGGTCAAGTTCATACTCTAGTCCAGTTACCAATTCTCACCAAAGAAATCACAAAAGATGCTCTTAACACCACAAAAATCTTTTCCACGAGACGTCTGATATTTCACACTAACTTTTTGCATCGTAATGCTAACTGATCAATTATGAAATACTGGCAAGAACTGTTATAATTAATTAACTTTTTAATGGTTAACTACTATTTTGCTGATCAGTGGAAACAGAAAATACAACTTTTATAATACTGCCATTGAAGAATTAATTCTAGCAATCCCAACTATTCAACTTCTAGATTCTTCATGCAGTTGTGTAGATAAATGCTTGAAGTCAATACCAGGAACAATTAACTACAAAGGTAAATTGCCTACTCTAAACACAACAAACCATTATTCCCCACCTTCACCAAAAAGCACCTGTTGTGCCTCCAAATGAAATAGGCACAGAGCTCTGTCTTTCTGAAAGCATAAGTAAAAAATAGTTAAACTAGCTATGAAAAGTATTTCTCTCAACACATGTCCCTATAAGGTTGTTTAAGGTGCAGTAACAATATATTTTCCATTCTGAAAGCTGGACAGGATTCAGTGAAAATCATATAAATTAAGATAACACCTTATAGTGCCATCTACTGCTAAAGCTACAAATTATTCTAATTTATATGCAATCAGTAATGTTTTAGTACAAAAAGCCTTGGGAAATATAATTCAAAAGTGAAGAAAGAGATGGTATGGCATGGCTAATTATGTGATGTAACACAAGTTATTGCCAAATCAATAGCTACATGGATTAGACAAAATTAATCCAAGAAGGTAATTATCAAACTTGGATAAAGTATGAACAGTTTAATCTTCTCCCTGCCCCCCTCACCTCCAGCCCTTATTTTCTCTTCCTGGAATTTAATTCTGACAAATCACACTTATGTCTTATTACATGTATGTGCACACTAAGCAAAGGCAATCCTTGGAGACTAGCCTTCTTGCAATAATAGCGGTTGGGGTGAAAACGTTGTAGTAGACCTGACAGCATACTTCACCATTCTAAAAAGAGATACTTACGCTCTAGGTTAAAGTTATTTTTCCCCTTCTGGTACTCCGTTCTTACAAACAGTTTTGCAAATAAATATCTGAACTTTCCTAATGCACCGTGAGTCTTGGGGCAATTATTAGGTTTATACTATGAAGTCCAGCATCTAGGGAACAGGAAGGATGAGTGTGTGTAGTGTGTACCCCTCACCAGAACCATGTTAGCCCCAAATGTAAGCATACAATTAATGATTTATTTGATCGGTCTCAAAACACAGAGCCAAGACCAGTGTCCAGACACTTTGAGAAATAAGGTACCTCCCCAAGGGTAGAACCGAACATTCTGTAGATGACACTACTCCTACATCAACACAGAACCAGAAGAGGAGATGAGAGTGGGAAGGGACACTGCAACAACAAAGCAGCCATTTTCCAAAGCTGCTATAAAATTGTCATCTTTTGATACTTGTGCTTCTGTTAAGACTATCATCCACTAATTCTAACGCCTTGTTTGACACAAGTTGTAACAGAAGTGGAGGCATGTCTCTAGCACTGTTACTAAACTTAGTGTATTTTCTGATATCATGCCAACAGAAAACCTCCACATCAAAATTTTTTCATGTCTGTATAACATTTACGTTCATGTTTTTAATTTGACCATTTAGAAAGAAATGCAACTTACAGATCCAGTTCCGGACTCTCCCGTCGGCAATGTTGCATGTAATATCTTCCGAGTATCTTCACCCATATTGCTGTAAAAAATTCTGAAATAAACAACAAAGAGCTTGTCTGTAACAATATAGTAGAGAACCTGCAAATTCTTTGTGTTCTGGGTATTCATAAAGAAAATATAGAATCATAGTATGGTTTGGGTTGGAAGGGACCTTAAAGATCATCTAGTTCCAACCCCTCTGCCACAGGCAGGGACACCTTTCCTCTAGACCAGGTTGCCCAAAGCCTCATCCAACCTGACCTTCAACACTGCCAGGGAGGGGAATATATACAACAACAAAGTCATATACATAATTCAAGTTAAGTGGAAAACTGCAGTGAAGAGGAACCTCAACATTTTGAGGGTTTACAACATCAAGATATACTTCTCAAATTGAGGAACCTTAAAATTTGTGTCATATGCATGTACCCACTGGAATTTAGGGTTTGACAAAAATTCAGCTGCAAAAACTGAACTAATCTGTATTCAAAGTATGTTAATTTTCATATGTGTTCAGTTGCCAGGCACTTGATCTGAGACTCATCATTCTCCCCAGAAGTAAATTTTATTACTTCATTTAAAGGTTACGAAGATAATTTCCAAAATATATTTATTTGCTATTCACCCGGTCTTCCTCAGCTACAAGAACTTTTCTCCCCTGGAGGTGACAATCAGAACTTTAAACACCTGATAACATTTTTTTCTGGCATGTTTTAGCACTGCTATTCCTGACTATTTATGAATTTCATTATTGCCAGAGCGCAAATTATTAAATGAATGATTACCATGTCAGATTGCAGCTCTTGGCACATTTATATATTTAATTTACATGTTTCTTTTTATAGTTTTATAATTTTATTTATGAATATCTCCAACACTGCGGCAGAAAATATAAAACAAATTAAAAGAAAGACAGGCTACGATTGCTACGTCGATAAAAACTGAGATAATTTCACAGCTTTATTATCGTTACAAAATGACAATTAATCCATCACTGGGCAATCTTAGTAGGTTTGGTTTTGGTGGAGCTTTAAATGTGTTTAATGCTCTGATGATTCATGCACCAGATTGACAGTATTGTCAGCACTAACAATTGTTTTGGGCGTAAAAATCACTTATGCTAAATATAATCTTCTCTCTCATTGAAAGAAAATGTTCCTACCACTTATCTTCAGAAAATAGATATTTGCAGAGATGGATTGTGACTTTGCAGTTTTTCAGCTGACCCCTTAGGATGGAATAACACTGAGTTTCACATTTTGTGACACAGTTCTCAAGTATATCATCCCTAACAAAACAATCCCAGGGAGGATTTTGTGCATCTCCTGAATAAATCCAATAAGCACTCACATCTTCCCTGGTTCAAATATTCATCACGCATCAGTTTGGTGTCTACCCAGGAAACCTGATAAAATTTCACTGCTTTCAAGTGAAAAAAAAAAGTTGGAGGGTTTTCTTTTTATATAATGTTACTAACTGGAAAGCACTAATTTGCCAAAATTATTTTCTTCTTATGAACAAAATAGCTTTATTAACAATTCCACTGAGAAACATTTCTGATTTTTACAGACGGTCATCAAAACTGGAGAGGCAATAGCCCTGCAATAGCCATTAAACTATTGATCAAAGGGATCACCTAAGCAGTAGGAGAGCCACATTTAGATCCCAGCCCTGCTTAGCCTGGCAGTCGCCAGGCAGGTTTCACTTCATGAGCCATTGGCTGCTTTGGGAATAATCCCTTTCAATCTCTTCTACTGGACCGATTTGACTTTATATTAATAAATATTAATTGTAGCAGAGACAAACAGAGGTTTTCCATAGCCCACATGGATACTATAACCACTGCGCTATAAAATCAGGGCTTCTCTGCTGCTCTTTAGCACAATGTTTAACTATTTAAACAGTGAATGAAAGAAATTAAGACACAAAATAGGAACAATCTTAGTATCCCAATAATTAGGTCTCTGAAAGCTAGAAGCCACTGGTTTCCCTCTGCCAATGAAAGATCTCTGTTCTGATACAGAACAGTACAGTATTTAAGTCCCAGATGTGCTGTTAGAGATCCTTATTACCCAAATGAATAAACAGCAACTTGGATGTTCACCACAATGTAAGAGACAAGAAGCATGGAACACAGATTGCTGTACTTGACACTGCATACAGAATAATATTGCTCATTTTCACACTGCTCCCAACCTACCTTAATCTTCTACCTCGTAGGTAATCTATAGTTGCTTATTTTACTGTGGCCTCTAGAAAAGTGCTCTGGTGTCATCGTCATGTTTCACAGGATATAACTGAGAGCAATCAGCACCAAATAATGATGGTGATCGGCAGGTTGCTGTCTTACAGCAGCAGAAGAAATATTCCAAAATAACAGCTAAATTCTGGTCACACACAACATATCATTGAGTATCCAAATTGGAGGATACTCAATACCAAAGAATATGCCATTCCTCCTCTCCCTACTAACCCGTATTCAATCTCGGCCATCAGCTTTTGCAACAAACACACTACAAAGGAACTACAACAACAATCTACTCTCAAAAATGGCTTCTACAGTTTAATTTCCCTGCAATGGATTTGATACATTGGAAAATAGCTTTCAGGAACAACTATTGCCTTTCTCATCCTTCCACTGATGTGTAATATATTTACATTTGTGGTGCTGGAATTTCTTTTTCTTTCAATCTGATAAAAATCTCATGGCAAAATTAAAAAGAATCAAGCTTTAAGCTTAGAATTACATAGTACTTAGTTGCAAAGGAGTGTGTACAGAATGACACACTCATTTATGCTTTCTTTCTTATGGCAGAGGATTCTTCATTAAGATATGCCGCATGAAAAATAGCTCTTCTGCTCCTGGTAAAATTAAATGTTACTGATGCATGCATTTTTCCTGAAGTCTATTTTTGATAGACATCTATTACATTGAATCATTCTGGTTTTTATCAAGCTTTGCACAACTAAATGTTGACAATAGAAGGAACATTTTAGATAAATATTTTTAGCCAAGACTAGACTGTGGGGGCAGAAATCACTTAGTCATTATAATAATCCAGTTAACCTTGTACAGCTGCTCTA
Source organism: Nyctibius grandis (assembly GCF_013368605.1). Classification (NCBI taxonomy): domain Eukaryota; kingdom Metazoa; phylum Chordata; class Aves; order Nyctibiiformes; family Nyctibiidae; genus Nyctibius; species Nyctibius grandis. The sequence goes on from NC_090670.1 coordinate 12,317,879, forward strand.
GTTCTTTAAAAATACAGCCTGCCTGATCTATTATACTAATCATAAGTGAATAAACCTATGTAGCAAACCTAGTTTATTACTTCATGGTGACTGTCACATGACAATACGCACTGACTGCACAGAATTCATACAAAAATAAAATCCACATTTAACCTTGGAGAAGTCTATGAAGTTCACTGACCTATTCCTGTGGACAGCCACCAAGCTGGGGTAGGCAGGCTGCTCTTCCTGCTTTTAACAGCTGGTCAAGCCTGATCTAAATTAAAGAGGAATTTACAAAGCAGAAGAATTCTTTATTTACAGTAAGGAATGTGAATGCTATACCAATGCTTTCACCTAAATAACAACATCAATCCAGAAGAGCCAACTATAGATTTGAATAAGTGTATTTAATGGAAACAATGTTATTTCTCTGAACCACACATAAGTTAATCAGCACCTGCCTCCAGATATACATCACCATTAACTGTCCACACATGAACCAAAATCTGGAACTAAATTTATAGTTACACATATTTACTGACGCAATAGAAGAAAGTATGAGTCAAATAAGAGTGAAATAACTGTCCACTGCAGCTGCCAAAAGTCCAGTTGACTCATGCTGTTTAAGCAATTTGGCTTCTGTACAGAAATCTGAACAAGAAAATAAAATGTCTAGTAACTACCTGTTACTTCCCAGCCTGAATGTAAAAGCTTTCAACTACAGGAAGGCTCAACTTTCAGCAGAAATCTCGAATGGTGCAAAACACAAAATTTTTTGGTCACTAAAATGCTTTAAAAGCATTTCTTCCCAACTCTGATACTAAAATATGTCTGCACTATATGAATACCATGTACGCAAAGATGGTAGATGATTTAACAAAAAGGTGAGCAGCCAACTTAATTTAAAAAGATGGGGACACAGAAATAGACATTGTTACAGGAGGGTTACAAAGCAAACCATTTCCCAAGAGCTCCATGTATTTGCTACAACAAATAAACAGAATTCTCATGACTGCCAAAATCAGAAGCCACCTAACTTGCATATTTTACACGATCTCATGAAATAAGGTATTTAGAACTGAGACCAAAACCCATAAGGTTTGCAAGTGTATTCATTGCTTGTTCTGCCCCCTGAGCCATAAAATTCCTCAGTATTGTTGTGTTATCACAGAACATGTACATTGTTCCACTCCAATGAGGCACTGACTAAGTGGAATCCAGCCCACCACTACCAAAAAAAATGATGGGCCACAAAACCACTCCAATATTTAGAAATTCATTTTTCTCATTACTATTCATGCATGCAACAAAGCAGTTAAAAAAATGAAATTAAAATGTAAAGTGCCAGAGAACAGTAGCACAAACAGCTTTAGCTTTCTGTGGCTGGTAATTATAATGCAGACAATCCATGCAAGCGCTGCCTTTGGCAGTGTTACAGAGAAACTCTTTAGAAGCGTTAAATGGCTTAAGAGACAGGAGACAGCAAAGAGGCAGGAGGCACTAGAAAGCAAGAGTGTTCCTCATACCAATAGCGTCAGTTCAATCTGAAAAACAACACTCCATGAGCTCACCCACATGACAATTTGCACCTCAGCAAAAGGCAGCTTGCATAAATAGGAATAACTATAGCTTATTTGGGCACAGAGGCAATGCATATTTAGCTACCAGCATTTAAAATTAACTCAATTTTTTATTTTGCTCAGATCAAAACTTAACATGTCAAGAACCTTGCTCAAAGCAGTATTTGCAGGATGAAAAAATACGGAGACTTTCTTTGCTGCCTTCCACCTCAGAGCAGCTGTGCCCCATACATGGCTGTACCCTTCACTATGTATAGTACAGGGGCACAATACCTGTCAGAAGGTAAATCCAGAACAAGTGCTCACATAAAAGTGGTGTTGTAGAAAAACTGCTTGAAACTAGTCTCTGTTCCTATACAAGATTTTTTGGAGTGGGGGTGGTGGGCTTTAATACGTGTAAGATTCCCTCCACCCCAGGAAACCACTTATTTTTCAGTTTCATTGCTGTACAAACATGCTATTTTCTCTTTATTTATTGCTGGTGGGTTTTTTTCCATTGGGAATATCACATAAATTCTTCATAAAGAATATTTATTTTCAGAGGAAAATAGAAAAACTTAAAAATTCTCTAAATTTTTAGTTGATTTTTTTACCCACTTTTGTTTTCCCCCTGCAAAGTTACTAAAAGATAAAGAAGTTACTATACATTCTGTTTTGAAAACAAAGACATGACAGAAATTTAAAAAAAAAAAAAAATCAAAAAATACTAAATTGCTATTTTAACAATAAACCTTGAATTTAACTGAATGAGTTTGTAGCTGCCACAGCCTTAATCACCTACCACACCACAATAATTTGTGAGCAAGAGGAAAGGGACAGTGTGGAAAGACAGCAGGCAACTTGCTCTTTGAGGTGATAAATTGCTGTGCTGTGGAGGACAATCAAAACCACTGATAGCAAGAAAGTGTAGAATTAAAAGTAAGTTAGATAGGTCTGGTAGTCTGCTGTTAAAAATTTTAGGAGTGTGGAAACAGCCTAAGCTGACACAATTGTCCTCTTTGCTGCACATTAAGCATGCGCCTCCTAGAAACTACATTTGCTTCCCAGTGGGGTCATTATCACTGATTGATGGAAGCAAGCTTTGGTTATGGAAGGCAAATTGTACAGATACACGAAGCAGCGGTAACCATTCAGAGTAAAAGAAAGCTGAGGATGTGATTCATTCCATTGTAATAAGGAATCCTAGGAAACCTCTTCTGGAATTGATTGCAAGGCAAAGTTACTTGCTGAGAATTGTCTCTGACCCTGCATGAAGCATGTGGTCATTCTTTATTTTACCGATTAGACAAATCACTCCCTGCTGTGCCTGGGGGGCATTCCACTGGCCGAGTGGGACATTTGAAATACACATAACCCAGCAACCAGGCATCGTTCTGTAACCATCTGCACAGGTCAAGGGCACTCATCCTACCTGACCCTCAGAGCAGAATGCTAGACACTCATTTGATAGCAAAGTTTGCAGCTCTGGACAGGGGGTCTGTGTCATCTACCCCAGTGGTGGTAGATGCCTCCACACAGATGAAGCTGCTGAAGAGAGAGGCTGCAGTGCAGACCTCAGACTGCAGGAAGTACACAGACCTTTCTCCTGGGGCAGCGACAGGCAGACCTACCTGCTAAATGTGTGCCCAGGTGGAGGACCTCCTTCAGCAGATGGCTGAGCTGCAGGAAGCTGTGAGGAGGTTGTGTAACATCAGGGAGGCTGAGAAGGAGTTAGACAGCTGGTTCTAAGCACAGTCTGCCATGGACTCATGGCCACAGCCGAACAGCCAAAAACTCCACCAGCAGCACACATAGAAGGGAAAGGGGCCAAGATTCAGCAAGATGCTTTTTAACTAAGTAGAGTACGACAGCAAATGAAATTGAAGAAATTAATGTTTAATGCATTGTGAAATCTGTGATTAACCCGAGTGCTTATATGAAACAATTTGAGCTATTTTAGTCTTCAGATATGTTATCATAAAACTGTCACTAAGGGAATGACAGATCCAATCTATAAGATATTGAAGACCACAGTCAACACTGGGTGATGATGCAAGGCAACTAGACCCTTATAGCTAATTTTGGTCCATTTAACGTTGTGTGGTATCAGGGCTTAACTGGAAAACTAGTCAATGAAAGGAAGTCAAAGCCCATACTGAATCTAAGATAACCAAAACTGGTGCCAGTACCCCTCACCCTGGGTTATTGCATCCTGGCAAGTTACCATGGAGAGGCTTGCATGCTAGCATCACGTTGTGTTTGTTCTGTGGATAAGAATTTTTTCAAAGATACAACCCAATCCCTTAATTCATGCTGAGAATTCACAGAATAAAGAAAAAAACAGAACTGGAAAGAAAGACTATTAGATTTCTTTCAAACCTTTGAACTAATCATTAACAGGAATACAATTTTCCCATCATTGTAAGATAAGAACACAATTAATTCTGCATCCACAAGAAATTAGGAAGGTGCTAATACTCAGAAGCAACTGAATCTCAAATATCTTTGATCAGCTGTGCCTGTTTCAGTAAACATCTGCAGGTGGGGAAACAGGAAAAATGCTAGAACAAAAACCAAAGAAGGAATAATGTATGAGTCTGACTTCAAATGTGCATTACAAAAGAATGCCATCAGGTTGCCACCTTTTCTAAGGTATTTCAGAAGGGCACTGGATCAGCAGAGGTATTTTTTAAAATATTCATGCTGGCTGCTCACTCCACACTGCATACAGAGAATCCTCCCTTGCAAGGTATGTTGCGGACTACTCAGAAAGAAGATAACAAAAGCTCTAAAATAAGGAATTAGTCCTCTTTAAAATGGATTACCGCCCAGTCACTGTGGTTTGTATTTCAGACACATCTACTTCATTCAGCTACAATCCCATGCTGAAGGACATGCAGGCCACCAGAAGCTGTGGGCAGCTGGCTGTTCAGTGACACCAGTACCCCATACCTCCAGATATCCACAGTTCTGATTACACACCTATAGAAATTTATACTTCATTTTGGCATTGGTTTCTTTTGACTCCAGTAAATGATGCAACAATACACACGACACAAATTCACAGGCTGACTGTAATGCTACTTGAGGACATAAGTAACTATTACGAGCCTCTGCAAAATATGAAACCATCATCTATCCAAGTCTCAAAGGATTGTTCTTGGTATTGACTGACAACAATCACAGAAGTAGCAAACTGCTATCCAAGAGGGAAGCAGACACTAGAAAAGCACATGACATACTTTTACATCACAGAATTAAAATAATTTATACATTCACAATGCAGACACATACTATATGGCATAGCTTTACTCTTCTAGCACAAAAGGAGAAATACTGTGGCAGAAAGTTTTTGTGTTGGGCCTACAGAGATTCTCTCAGTCAATATGCACCTTAAATACAGTTCCTAGCTTAAAATAATACATACATAATATTTATCTTTTATTGGCAGAATAGAAATAGATAACATTTGTAATCATAAACTACATCGGGACTACATGTTCAGTCTATCAGACAAGACCCTTATTAAATTGTCATTTTTAACAAAATGACATAGTGCATTATATTCAGTACACTTGAGAAGAATATATTTGTAACCTTAATCACTTAAACTCAGTTCTGTTTAGGAATAAAATTACACTTACAGCAGCACATTAGGATCAAATCTATGTTAGTCAGACTTAAGATGAAATACCATCTCTTGATATTCCATTTGTAAAATAATGCTTTATTCTTTCTCTTGTAGACTCTTCTCAAAAGGTAAGTTACCAACAAAGGAATTTGTGTTGAAAACAAGAAAACCCTGTAAAATTCACAAAAAATTGAATGTGTTTAGAAATATATATATTTCAAAAAATACCAAGAAAAACCTGCAAGCAAACCCTTATTCCTTGAAAGAAAAAAGAATGTTTTGGGAAAAATCTTAGAAAATAATTGGAATTAGCTCTCAGCTAAGATATAATTAACCCCCTTCAGCACAATTTTATGGAAGGCAACTCTTGCGGAACATCACACCAATTTTCTTTCCTGGACATGTTTACGGGTATAATTGATATTACATCATATTTAGATTAAACAAATTGCATCAAGTGGAATAAATCCCAGTAAAAAACTGGCTGAGTAGCACACATCAGACTTGTTACTCAAGAATCATGAAGAATGTTTATTTCTATTTGAAGCTATCTCTCTGAATAATTTAACAATATCTGACTGCAAACAAATCTAAATTCTACCTACAACCTTTAGAAAACACTATTTTCTAACAAGTTTTCTACAAACATTTAAAGTTAATTTAAACAGTAATTTTTAGAGAAAATCTCTTCCAAATTAGAATGACAATTCCTCAATCCCGAAAGTAAAATCAGAATTAAGTTTAAATCCATTAAGTCTTGGGTGTATAATTTAAGGTCAGATCAACCTTTCTCAGGCAAATGATGGTTCATAAGATAGATATTTGCCAGACTGACATCCTACCTGAGGACATTACCAAAGAGCAAGCAGATTAAACCAAAACCACAATTTTGAAGAGCTGGAGTATTTTGATACAATGGAAGGCTTTTCCTAGCTTATGCATTTATAATCTGTAAGCTTCAACTATATCTAAGACATTTTTTACATAGTGAAAATTTTATTATAGAAGGTTTTTCTTCAGAAATATCTAGCATAAAATTGTGAAACTGTAATATACCCCAGCTGTTAGTAGCCTTTACAAGAGGCAAAGAGAAACAGCAGGACTTTTAGCAACACCCAATTAAGCTATTTAAGTTTCTTACACTGCCAACTATCCCCTCTCTGCTTCTTCCTTTGTGAGCGTTAGCCGATATGAGTAATAAAAGGGAGAAGTCTACAGCACATAAAATCCTACAGGCCTGATTACACAGAAATAAAATGTGAGAGCTTTAACTTAAATGGGAATAAAGCAGAACTCACAGTCTATACTCAGACTATAAGCTCGTTTTTCCAAGAGCCTGGAGTCAATTTCTTTCGCATTCAGACTCCAGGATTCCTTTAAGAATTTGGCACTCCACATCCCTGTACTGGTTATGGTACTGATACACCATAAAATGAGTATCACAGATTATTACTATTAGAAAGCCCATTTGATGGACAGTAGAAAAGTAGAAATATTGGAAAGTAGAAAGGCCAAATAATTCTTTTGAAAAAAGATTAAAAATTAACAATTGCACTCTACAACCCTAAACTTATATCACATAAATGTGATGCTAGAAAGAGGTGTTTAAAATCTTCATAATAAAACAGCATATGAATTCACATGAATAAAGTGTCAGTGCTGTATAACATGTTTGAAATGAACAGTTACTTATAAATAATGCACGAACTGTTCTGGATATAATAGTAACAAAAGCCAAAATCCAAATTTGAGAAAGGTTTCATGCTGTAACATTTGGTCCACTCAATTTCATTTGAGAGAGAGCTGGAAAAGATAGCCCAGAGCTACCCATCACCCTTACTTGTCTTGGCACATAACAGCAGGTACAAGTCAGATTTCAGAGTGCTAAAGAGCCCGATTTTACTTATACATTAGTCAAATGAGATTGGTTTCCTCCATTTTTTTTACCCTTTTAAATGGGAAAAGAATTACATCTAGAGAATAATTAGCATTATAATAACAACCCAAACATTGAAATGCCACAAAGACTCATAATTTCAGATGGAAATTGTAGAGAGTTGCTTAGTTGAAGGACGTTTCACTGGAAATAATAATAGACCAAATTCTGCCATCTATTATATCTCTCAGTACTACTGGCAACTGAAAGCATGTTTTAGCAGAAAGCTGGAGGTAAGTAGAGTCTATCACTTGAAGGTGCCTTTTTAAAATTAAATCTGAAGTGGGAAATATTGTTCATGTTTTGATTTACACTTAATAATTACACTTAGTATCGTTATTAATTTTAACATTTTATGGTCAAAATGCACATTTTATTTACTGCTGTATCCATTTTCACTGCTTTTGAATTATTTTATATTGCTGAGTTGTTAATGTTTACTCTTCTGAAACATGGCAAATGCAGTAGAACCTCAATAAATTATTTACATTTTTAAAGACCAAAAGCTTATTAACATTTGCCTGGAAGAGTACATTTATGTTTTGTTCTGAAGCTGAAAATGTAAATTAATATCTTCTGGCCTGCTTCTTTTCCTCACTCTGTCAGTGTTATTCTCAGTTGGAATGGTGCAAATGAGATAAATCAAGCTCAGGGCATATAAAGACCTCCAAGAATAATCCCCTTAATGCCTTCAGAGCTCTCCACTGAACTTCCAGTTGCTGAAAAAGGAAAACACTGCAGACACACAACAGTATCAATATTGAGAAAAACCTCTCAATAATAGAAGTTCCTACTTCAAGATTTCAAAGTGTAGAGCTAGCATGTACATGGACAACCTCTTCAGCTTTAATGGTAACAGAGAGGAACACGTGAGGCAGACAGAAGATAAAGGTGTACCTGTTGATCCTGTTACTTCTTCACTCTAAAGAAAGCAAAGAACATGCTGCTGAGGTTAATGAAACTTTATCAGTACTAAATGAATGTGAGCAGTAACTGATCTAATGTTCAAAATACTAGCAGAGAGATCCAGTTGCAAAGGGTTATTTTTTATTTATTAGGTTTTTGTTGTTTTGTGGAGCAACGGAGAATTAAAACTTGTTTATTTTCTATAAGAATATTTACTTGCATATAATTTTCACACAACAAGACTTAAGAACAGCTTGAGATGGCACGAAATTTTAGTGTTTACTAAAGTAACATGAAACCTGTCAAGTATTTCCCTTCTAAGAGGCCATTGGTGTCCTAGCTCTTCAAAGAAGCTTAAATTTCATCACAGTCCATTCCTCTATAAATACACATATTTAACAATAGTTAAGGCAGCGGTATTACTTTCATACTCATGGTAAGTTAAAGAAGTTCTGACTATAAACAGGCACTGCCACCAAACAATACCAAAAAAAAAGAGAAAAGAAAAAAAAAAGACATATAACTGACTACTCCTGTACAGATACATGAACAATTCCGGAGAGAAAAAAGATGGGTGAGAAGATCTTTGATGCTTACACTGGTAGTAGAGATTTGCAGTACTGCAAGAAGCAGAATGGCAAGGGGAAAAAAAAAAAAAAAATGGAGCAGGACACTAGTGAGGGAATCGAGGCAAAAAGACTTAAAGAATGGCTTACCTACATGGAAACAGCCCCTAGATTTAACACACAAGTACTAAAATAGTAAAATTGTGGAAAACCAAAAAATGTAACACAGAAGAAACAACTGAAATGAACAAACAGATTGAAAAAGGCAATAAAAGGCAAGAATAAAATACATAAAAAAGCAAATCAGAACTGACCTGACTGACCTGGGTTCTTGGTTAGGATTCCGGTAAGACAGAGCCACCATTAAATGGCAAGAGTTATACTGAGGTCAGTTATCAGGATGAGCACATTAAAACCATGTTCTTTCTTTCCCCCCCCGCCCCGCCCTTTAAAACATTTCTGTGCAGACAATTTCAGTCTAGAATCAGCATAACTGATGTGGTCTAGTGCAATGCAGATCAATGTGCTAGAAGGACACAGCAGTTCAAAACAGAACTGCCTTTTAATGCTTTGGACTGAGGGAAGAGAAAGTTCCAATTCTGTATTTCCATTCAAATATGTGCTAGACTGTACCTGCTAGACAAAAATTTTTACCACACAAGTATTCCTACCACTGTTAATAACTGCCCAGATAAGTAAAATCTGAGCATCAGTAGGTCTGACCAACACAAAGTGTAAAGTGATAATAAGGGACTGGAGCATCTGACACACAAGCAGAGACAGAGAGAACTGGGCCTGTTCAGCCTGAAGAGAAGATTCAGGGGGATTCTTACTGTGTGTGTAAATATCTGATTTAGGTAAGTAAAGACAATGGAGACAAACTCTTCTCAGTGACAGAAGAGGCAATTAGCACAAATTAAAATACAGGAAGTTCAATTCAAATGGAAGAAGGAAAAAAAATGTTTTTTACTCCCAGGGTAGATGAATGTTGGAACCAGTCATCCAGAGAGGTTGTGGAGTCTCCATCTTTTGATATATTCAAAACCAGACTGGACTGAGTCCTGGGCAACCTGCTCCAGTTGACACTGAGGGACTGAATGAGGCAATCACCAGCAATGAATTCCAACCTCAACCAATCTCTAACTCTTTTCCTACACTAGAGTTTTATTGTAAGCAATGGTGAATATCACCATTGAAGTAGTGAAGAGGCTTTACAGTGGCAAAGCTACATTCTCAGAGTCAAAATGCCAGCTTGGGAGGGAGGGAAGGCTAAGGGAGACAGGGGAAGAGAGAGTTTATCCATATTAAGGAAAAAACACCTTATTTTTTAATACACAGCCTTTATATCCTGCAGGTACATAACACCAATCACGGTGTCACAGTGAGGGCACTATCTTTGAGCATTGCAATACAAAGACCAACCCATACCCCCCAAAAAAACCCAAAACCAAAAAAAAAAACAACAACAAAAAAAAAAAACCAAAAAAAAAACCCCAAAATCACACACCAACAGAGGATAAATTTTCCGCTTCAGAGAGCAAGTAAGCCGAATTTAGCCTGAGGACTGTTCATTTATTAGTAGCATAAGATTGACTTTTATCTGTTTAAATTACTCATAATTAAAGCTAACTGAAGAACAATTTGTTACACAACATTCAATAAGACTACAACAGCATTCATGAGACAGCTTTTCCAAAGGAAGAATTTGTCATTCTTCAGCAAATTCAGCTCACAAAAATCCATTAGAATGGCACAAATGTACTGGGTATGAGTCATACTTTATGTCCAGCTCTTCAAATTTGTGAAGTTACACAGCAAAGAAAAAAATCTCATATTTTAGGAAGACATTAGAAATGCAATTCTAAAGGGAATGGGAAAAGAACAAAGTATCTAGACTATCTAGGAACCAGCATTGTGCATACAGGGAAAAACTCATTGCAAGAATCCATTAGGTCTACTTGAGTCACATTACTTATCCATGATGATTTTTCATGTTAGCAATATCTCACTGAAAAACTGGACTAGAAGTTGAATATTTCTGGTTCCATTCCCATGGGTACTGCAAACTGTATTTTAGTAAAGGTATTCAACCAATGGGAAAAACTTCTACTTCCTTCTCTCAGCTTAGAATCTGGTATCTGTTATCTGCTCCGTTAACCCATCCATTAGCTGGGTAGAGAAAGCAATAAATTGTCTAATTAGTATGCATTATTATTATACTCTGATGTCTTTGCGTAAGAAGTTATGTATAAGAATAGGGATAGTGTGACTTCAAAATTATCCAGACAGGATACCTAGCACCACCCAAGCAGAACATGCCTAACCTTTCTTTTATACACAACATGCCTCTGAAGATATTCAAGTCAAACTCCTCCAATGTGTATAAAGAAGATATTCATAACAAGTAAGCTCAAGACAAGTAAGATATGAAGATAATCAACAAGAGACTGAAGGTGGAAATTGACATCTCAATAGTTACATATGATATAGGGAGCTACTGATCTAATTCCTGAGGCTTGAAAGTAAAGGCAAGTCCCATACACTTAGTACAACAAAAAAAGGACAGATTGTGGAACAGCAGAGTAAATTGCAATACAGTGAAAACCACAGTCACAGAATACACTGCATCACATGCATACAAGAAGAATGACAAGCCTAGAAACAAGGATGTTGCATGAAATGAAAAAGCAAGAACCTGCTAAGAATTTTAGCTGGACAGAACTATGATTTGTAAGCAGCTTACGAGCTTGCAGTTTAATTTGGGTTGGCAGAGGAGACTACCTTGAGAGGAGCTGTAGAGGATGAGCAAAGGGCTGAAGACAAAGCTCATGGCCTAAATTCACAAATCCTGGAAAGAAAACTCCTGTTTAGCTCCGTCCTATGAAGTGGTAAGTGCCAGAAAAGCAGAGTGAAGGAAAAGTTTCAAGATGGGGCCATCTAAGACAGAACTTAAAAAGTAAAATTAAATAATGTATGTATGTACAAACTTTTTTGTTTTGTTTCAAGAGTAAATAAGTAAAGCAGATTTGCAGTTGTGAATGAAGATAGCCAAGGAAAAGGAGCTGGAGGGAAAGGTAAAGGAAGAAATCAGAGAGGAAAAAAGTGCAAACAGAAGAAAAAGGAGAAAATTGCAGAAGCTGTTCTAAGTGGTGAGTCATGCTGAATTCTGTCAATTTACTCATAAAATACAAGCAAGATTCTGTGTGGAAAGTACGTATGAGAAAGTGATTTTATGCTGGTGAAGACTGATGGAGCAAAGGAAAAGAAGTTTGTAATGAGGAGTAGGGTAGGGAAGACCAAAAATGGAAGTAGTACAAGAATACAAATAACAATGTGGAAAAAAAGAACAGTTTATATGGTTTACAACCCAGTTCCCATTTAGTGTCTACATTTCATCACCCCATAGTTGAAAAGCTGTTACTGGAAGGATATGGAATAGGAGGAAGCTAGGACTTCTGCAGAGCTTGCAATGAGGACCTGAAACAAACAAACAAAAACCAACAACACAACAACAACAAAAATCACACAGCAATACCTTATATGATGCAGGAAATTCCCCTCTCCATTCTTATCACTATCTTAGACTAATAGTTTGAAGCCTATTTATTTTCCTTGCATCAAATATTATTGTGCTACACAAAGTTCAATGAGCTACAGAATGTCCCAGATGAACACAGTATTACATGAATATGACAAAGTAATCTCATCTTCTCTCTATACAAAAGAAGGAATAATTTCCTGTTGACAGGAAAATATTTTACTAAACTGGAGGCAGCAGACAGTGGCCTTTCATGCAGAATGAGACTAGGGAAAACAGTTTAATAATCAGCAGTTTATATGTCCTGACGTGTACTGTGTATAGTGAGCATTAAACATGATTTATAGTCAAGAGTTACAAAGAGAATGAAGGCTGGAAATGACAGTAAAACCAACAGGGCTGCTGGTCATTGTCATCATGACAAAGTGGTTTTTTTTTATTACAACAGAGAGATGGTGATTTTAACGTAAAAGCACTTGCTACCCTGTCATACTGTTCAGCCTGACCAAGCTTCCTCAAAAGACTGCACACAATGCAGATCAAATCAGCTCTGTAAAGAAAAACTATTAGTTCGCATGAACTTTCTGGAACAGGGAGCTGAAGTCATTCATTTTACTGCAGCTCTGTTAGCAAAAGGCTGACAGAGGCGCACATAGCTTTCTATTCCAAAGTACCATTACCTATGTGCCTGCATAAACAGCGATGAGCCAACCTAGGATAAGTCAGTCTGTTAATATCTAACAGGTGCAAAAAGGGCCGTTCAGCATTGGCAGACAGAAAGAGAGATATGTTCTCTGATGTGTTTTCTGGGGAGGGAATCTTTGAGAAGATAGTCTTTACAACACCAAACTGCACGATCAGATCTGTTTGCTTTAGGGAGTGACTCATCAGTGTGTCACTGGTTCATTCAGCAGTCTTCAAAGGCTCAGGGTTAGCAGCATCCTTACTTTCTAGAGATGGATATGAGCACAAAGTGGCAGAGTGACTTTTTTATGAACACCTCAAGAAAACAGCCGGTCTAGCAAATGAACCTGAATCTTTCCCAGCTGAGCTTCACTACTACTAAGTTCCCCTGCTTTCCAGACATTAGAGTGACATACACTTGGATTACCTGTACTTCCCTCCTGTTCTTCCCTTCCCCTCCCCGCTCCCAATCTTTCAGCAGAGAAATACAAAAAGCCTTTAAATCCCTCATTGGCTGAATGTCTGAACACAAGCACATTGATATATCTCAGCTCTTTGCCCTAGGGCCACTCTTCAGCTCACTGTTTATGCAGGATCTGCTGGGAACATACTTCAAATACTGCTGTTCAGAAAGAATATATCATAGTAGAGTATATACAAATCCAGGGTTATGCATACATTATGCTCAAAAAAATACCGTATATTGAAATACACATCATGCACACAGTGCATTATATACTAACGAGATTATTTGGTGATGCAAACTATAGCAATATACCAGCAGAGGAATTTCCCAAATGTTCAGAACCTCCTAGACTTAATACATTACACTCGAGGTAATCTATAAGCAGTACCTTCAAACCCGGAGCAGGGCCTCAGCCTCAGAGTCCTTAAGCAAGAAGTTACTTTTTTCAGTTCAGTCCTGAAGTAACTGAGCACTGAAACAAGTGCTTTAATCTCAAGTGCTAAAAACAAGCGGGACTTCAGCTTGCTGAATCAGCAGCATATCTATAGCATGCCACATGGTGATCTCCGAACTAATACTAGAGACGCAGACTCCAGGGCAGAAACAGCATTTGCTTCATTAGCTCTGTTCTGCACTGTACCGAGTACTGCTCCACATCATCTTGAACATGGCTAAAAGTATTGTACCATCTCTGAAAAATACAGTACCCTGGTTCACATGAATTTATGGACATTAGCAGATTTGGGGATTAGGATCTAAATGTAGAACAGTGCTCAGCAATAATAAATATATGGATTTTTTTGACCATTTGGGTGAAAACCAGTCCCAGAATAGTGTAAGCCAGTTTTAAAAATTACAACAAAATGGTTCCTTTTTTGTGTGCATATTCTGTTTTATGATTACTATGATTTAATATTTTATCACCTAAAATATTATTAAGAACAATTTAACTTCAGAGACTTAAAGGACCAAAATTATCATTGAACTTTCTTGAAGAACTGTGACTGTTGTTTTGCATTACCCAGTCCTTTATGTTATGCCTTCAGTTTCAGGAAAATAGAAAGATTAGAACAGTTTCTTCACATTTTAGTTCGTTACTAGTACTAGTTTATTTACCTCATTACTATACTTGAGCTACAACATGGCAAGCCATTCTTCCACACTGAATTTTCAGAACAGGTCTTAGCACGTACAAAGGTAGCTTCTCCCTTTAGCACAGTTCTAAAGCCAGTCACATCCACAGTCCCAGTTCACAGTTTAGCTTGGAGAAGCCTTGTGACTGAGTGTCTATGTTTAGCCCACACCCAGTGGTAAACAATAACAGTTTTTTCCTCTCACCCAATGTCCCTTCCCCAATCGAGGAAGGGAATTGGGAAAAAGAGGGAGACTCATGGGTTTAAAGTTAAACAGATTTAACAAAATAAAGAAACCAATATCAACAATAACACAAAATACATATTATATACATACTTCGCTACAGAGTTGTAGTAGGTCATTCCAAAAATACCAACCATTACAGATCAGAAAGAAGAAGAGAGCAAAAACAGCCGCACTCCTCCCCACCAAGCTTTGCCTTTTGTAGTGAACTTGATGTTAATGATATAGAATACACCTGTGGGCCAGCCTGGGGCAGCTGCCCTTGATCACCACAGCTGGCCACAAACTGAAACAAAAATCTAACAGAAACTTGCTTCTATGAATTTTATCCCATGAAACCAGGACACTGAGCAGTCCTAAGGATTTGACAGCCAGTATCAAGATGTAGTAGAGTGGCTGGACTCCCTTGTAGAAAAACGTTCAAGGCTGTGTTTAAGAATAAACTTGTCAACTTTGCATATTACTTTCCTGCTAGAAAACCTTTGAGACCACCGTTGCGAGAGCACAGCACCTTCTTCCTGGTGAGTGCACACTCACCTTCCATATATGCCATCAGTCCTCACAGTACTGCCACATAACTAATGATAGTTAGCCAAATCATGCTGAGAACCTTTCTACAAAGGGTCCCATCCACAAGTGCAGATGGAATTTGCAGCATCCCAAATTCAAACTAAATTTAAGGTTGCCTCAAGGATAATGCAGAGAGCTTAAGCTAATTCTAAACATCCCTCACCTTTTAGGCCCACACCAGGATGTCTTCACCAAATTCTGATTTTAAGTCTCCCCAAAACCAATGTAGCTGATAGTCAGCCCAACAGTATCACTGTCAGAAACACAGGTTTACTTCAACACCATTGCTTCCTAGCCTCTGCCAAACCTTACCATGTTACAAGAGCCCAGATAACCCTAAGACATCCCCACACAATCACACTTCACATACATGCCCCCCACTCCCCGAGTTCTGTCACCAGATAATGGTCTTTTCCACTTCAAAAAACAATGGCATTGCTATGCAGTACAGAAGTCAGACACAATCAGTGTCTGCTCATTATCTCTGCCATAACTCCTTGGCTTTACAGTGATACCTATTCCCAAGAGCTTAGCTTGAAGAGACAGACTGCACACATTTGTCTGTCTCTCTGCAGAACCACAAGTACTTCCCTGGAAGGTAGCATCCCAGCAATTTCCATGCTGAATCTGACTCTCTCTGCCTCTCCGTTGCCATTCTCTCTAGCTGTAAGCCTCTACTTTCCCACTAAAACAGTCTCAAAAAGTAACATTCTTTTGAAAAAAATAAACAAACTTATTCCCCATTTAATTGTGTAGAAGTCACTGGACTTACACCACGAATAGGATCCCAAAATGAGTTGCTAGGCTAGTCTACACTATCCTACAATATCACAGAGGAGAAAATAACTGCATAATTCCAGGGAATCATCACATTTAGATACTTGATATATACCACAAGTAAATCTTATTCTTACCTTAAACTAGCTAATGTTTTTGTTCTGTTTTTTCTTCTCAGTTTAAAACAGCAGCTTTTTCTTTTTTCCTTTATTTCTTGAAAGCTGACCTAGTGCCTCCATATCAATAAAAAGAGAAAGCTGTCTTTGGCAGGCAGATTAAATAAAGTCTATAGACAGCCATTCAGGGAAGAAGAACAGAGCAGAACCAGGTGATCTAATGACTGCAAGGGAAAAAGCCTTAGCTGAGAAATGTACTTCTGGTAAAGGAAATGGAAAGCATTTTAACAAGTGGATGGATAAGATTAAAAAAGAGGTTGGCAGCTATACATAGAAAACTATGGATATCAACAGTCCTCCAAACAACAAGTGATAAAACTACATCTTGTAAGTTTGTAGCCATTGTCACCGGGCCTTTGTCACCGGTGTATCTACTAAGAACATTTGGAGCAATATTCAAAGCAGTAATGCTTTTATTTTTACAGTGATAACTCATTCAGGAAAACCAACTGTTACATTTTACCTAAGTTGAAGTAGCTGACCTTTGCTCCAAATGGAGTGTTTGCACAATGTCTGGTCTCAATCAAGAGCCAAAGCTAAGCAACACAAAATCAAATGATTTAGATGTCCATATCATGACTTTTTTTAGTGAACAAACTGGTACAAAGCATGACATTCAGTGAAATATGATAACCTCACAAATTCATTCCAGCTGACAAAAGACAGATTTAAGTACAAGACAGGATATCTTTGTAATACAGTAGTATTTACTTATGTAACCTTAGTGTAAGTAAGTAGTTAAGATAGGTAGGATTTATTATTATTATTTTTACTTTTGCTTTTTTTAGTTATAAAAACATGTATGGAGTCTGCTTTGAATATTAACAATAAAAGCTTGTATTTTGTCTCTATTTTAAATCAAAATATTTTCCCTGAGTAAAAAAAAAAATCTTCCTTAAAGGCAGTTCAATTCTAGAAATATACTCCATAGCCAATAAAAACTAGTTGAGTTACAAAAAAAAGAACAATGAAAGTAACAGCAAAACACTCTCCAAAGAGTGATCTAAGTCATTATAGTCCCAAGACTGCAATAGGCCCACAAGGCTGAGTCACATCATTCAACACTTCTCTACAACCATTCAGCCAAAGGTATGTTACAGAAAATAAGAAATAGTAGTGGCATAAATGGTATAAAGAACAAACTATTGAAGGATGATTTATCATGCCTCCTTTGGATTAAGGGTTCATTTATAAATGGTTAGTAGATGATTAACAGATATTTTAAGTCTTCTTGTTATTATCATAAATAGTATGCTGCATACACATTTAAAAGAACAGCTGTATGAGGTAGTGATGTATGAGAATAACCTATAGCCATGACTTAAGTAACTAATGACCTGTGCACCCCATTGGGAAATATTATTTATTTTTAATATCTCCTAATTACAAATTAACCACTTAAAATAGCACCTTTTTATAAAGTATGACACATATATATGCCTGTTTAAGAGTTTAATGGTGGAGCTGTAATATCATTGAACACTCATGATTATTTATTGAGATTTGTCAACCTAGAGCTTAACAACAGAGCAGTGATAAACAATACACTGAAATACACTTAGTGCTTCACACTATCACGTGTGTGCAGCCACCTGCTATGGAGCGACAAGACAAATCAGTACCTTCAAAAAGGCTTGTACTTCTTGGAATTATGTGGTGGACATACCATCAGCTGGTTTAGGTAAGAGCCTACACTATGGCATATGAAGTTTTGCAGGAGGGCATAAATGTCAAAAATACACAACTGAGCTAGGATTGGGTGACATTGTCTAGGATTATGTACTAGCAATAAACCCACATTAGGTAAGTGCTTACTTTCTTCGAAACAAATGCTAATTTAGCAAATGAATCAAAGACGTTTTCAAATAGACAAAAGTCTGAATTCTTCCAAGGGCAGTGCTACTACAGCTGCGATAGTCTAAGCAGATAAGACAGAGACAGTTAAGAGACTAGAAGTAATATTTTATTAGATTAACTGCTTTATTTGGAAAATATAACTGAGTCTTGCCTGGCTCCTCCTTCAGATATATTATAAAAATATACACTTGAAAGTTAAATTAAAGCTCAGAATTTGTCTGCTGAGCTTAATTACATTTTAATCCATTAAACCATCTCTTTTTCACAGTAACTTTTTCATGTTGTACAGGCAATAAATTACCTTTCCTTCTATTTCCCATTAGAGAAGGAAAACCACCTTGAAATACCTTTGCACACCAAGGTGGTCCTTTTGCTCCATGGATAGCAGTAGCTTCTTCTCTCAGTTTAACTAGATATATTAACCATTCAGACCAAAAACAGTTTTGTCATTTTTCATTTAGCTTTGAAGTTTGCAGCTTTTATTTCAAATCTGAAGAGAGCTTTGGAACCACAACACTCTACTATTTCCTGTCAACCACTTTGGTTGGTCCAACAAATGGTATTACTGCTACTGGACATATACACGCTTAATAGTCTTGACGCTGTGAAGGCCTAAACGAAAAACTTGGTTATAAGTCTGAATTGATCAATTTTAACATGCCATTACTACAACATTGTGTCTGAATGCTGCATGAATCCAGTTAGCACAGAGTGGCTCTGAAGATTTCAGACCAAGTCTCCCTACCCATCAAGTCTTTTGCTATTGCAATCTGTAAATAATGTGCATTGAGTACATAAAACACGACTTTAAAGAAAAAATAAATCGTTCTTACCCATTGTAGAAGAGAAGCAGCAGACTTTAGATTTCAGCAAGAAAGACTGGTAAGTAAGAAAAACTTTCTAATGGTAGGAATAGCAAAACAATGGAACAGATTTCCTTCAAGCAGTATGAAATCTCCACTGCTAGCAAGTTAGGCAATCATTTGACATGAATAGGTATAGCTTGCCCTGTATTGCACAGGTGAGTGGACTAATCAACCCTGTCAGATCCCTCAGAATTGCTGTTTTTTCTATAATAGTAGTTATTACAACTTCAGGTCTACTTGCTCTGACTCTCTCTGTCCTAGTGCGCTTAATTTGTGGTAGAAGCTAGATACAGCCCAAAAAATTATTCAGACTGTGCACAAGCTAAACAAAAAAAACCAAACAGAACTGCACTCAACAATGGGGAAAAAAACCACAAGATGTCAAGCACTAATATTTTCAGAGAAGACTGAAAATAAATACAAAAACAACTGTGTTAAAATCATTAAAATTCTAAACAAAAAAATTGTGGACAGAAATAATCTGCCAATCACTTAATAGATTAAAAGAGAGGTGTGGCTTTTTTTTTAAATTAATTCTGCCCCCAGACTTCTTTTACATCATGCAGAATATGCCATCTGTCACAGCCAAGCAATCCTTCACATGAGTGAATTTTATGCTAAGTAAACATTTGGAATGTAAAAACTCCAACCAAAAGTTAGCCACTTTTCCACATGAGGAGGGAGGCCTGGAAACACTAATATGTGCCAGTAATAACAAGCTTCACCACAGCTGTTTAACTACATTTTATATGAATATAATTAAACTGATCTCCAGGAGGTATTTTAGACAGTATACAGTAGATCCAAGGCCTTACCCTTATAAATGAAAACCATTACGACAGTACAGAAGGTAGCGTTAAATCATAGCAGGGTTGTTATAAAAGTGTTTAAAGTGGGGACCAAATGGAGAGAAAAACATCATTAACTCAGGTTAACATTTCACCCTTCGAAACAGGGATCAGCAGTAAATCAGATCTTTTTTTTTTTTTTTTTTTTCCAGTTTAGATTATTACATTGGTAGAAATTCAGCAGGGCTTGGGAGAAGCAAGATACTGTCAGTTATCACTGCCGTGCCTCTAAGACAGAGAAGAGCTCCCAACTTTCACCAAGTCTATAGAATGTGGCAGGAACCAGCACATGGTTGATGCTGTTTCTCACAGCTCACAGAACGCGAGTGCACAGACACATGACACTGTTTGCATTCTAGTACAGATAAGGGAGAAATGTGTCAGGTGAGCTATATTCCTCTTAAAATACAAATCCATCTATTTTTGGCATCTGTGCCAGATCCTTATGATCATGGCCTTATACTATGGTCCTACATACCTCAAGTGAAACTAAAAATTTTAAACAGCCACGTAACTCAAGGGGGAGCTGACACCTTCAAATAGAGAGCATCTTCCAAATGCATCCCTCAAACCCAGCTTTTCCCAAGTTAACAGAATGACACCTGAAAAAGAAATTCCACAATTCCCCCCCCCGACCAAAAGAAATATGTCAGCTGGCAGACATGCATCCTACTTTTTTTAACCATATTTACTACACAGCTCATAATGGGTCATATCTACCACAGCTTCCAAATGTTCAGTGTGACATCTGGCACACAAATAATCAATTTCAATTCATTCCATTTAACTGCAACTTGAATTTGGTTTCTGCTTGTATCATTTAACATTAATTTGGACACAAACACAGTCCCGTCTATCCTGCACTACTTTTTACATGTCCTCCAAGGTGTTAATCCCAAAGGTAGCATTCCTGCAAAGTGCTCATTAAAAACTCAGTGGCTATCCTATCTTAAGTATGGAAGGTCAGGCAGAATATTAAAATTATAACACTATCCAATATTTTCAACTACTATGTTTAACCTAAAGATGAATAAGTGGAGGGAAAAAAAATTACATTATCATTGGGTGAATATCTTGCAACAGGTAGATTGATTTGTTTCTGTTCAACAGCATCATGTTACACGTCCATAAACTTAATCTCTGAATCCATTCTTTTTCTAGTCAAAAGTGCAAATACTCTACTGTGATCTAGTATGATCAGTTTTAAGAGGTATGCACTGAATCGTTTGACTATATGCATAATACATCCTGTATCTTCATAAATGAACACAAAAGTGTTTACTAACTACCTAAAAAGAGCATTTTAAGGAAGAGAATTTTAGTCTGTTCCACTAGAACATGAATATAGAATGACAAGATTCTAGGCCATAGAGAATTTAATGGGAGCATTTTATCAAAATGCTGCTACTAAGGCCTTTGATGAGGCTGCCCAGGCCTTTGTTTTCAACAGGGCCATGAACACTCCAGCCTTTGCTTTTGTTCTAGGCTCCTCTGTCTTTTAAGGTGTTGGACCTTATTCAGACATTCTTATACACAGGCTTCATTCAGTGGAAGTATGATATATTATTTACTGCTTTAAATTAAGGCTTCAGGAGTTAAATAAATTCTGTTACCAAGATGTGGCAGATGCACCTGCCCTGACAAAGAGCTGACAAAGACCTGACGAAAGCCTGCAAGAACTACCCGCCACAGCTCTTGTCACGCCTACACGGTGGTGGCCAGCATGTACTCATTTCGGTTGAAAGATGAGGAAGTTGGGGTCCTCAGCCAATGGGGGGTCTACGTGACCCTTCTTGACCAGAGATCAGATTCGACTAGGGTATAAACAGAGCCCCACCAGAGAGCCATTTTGAGTCGGTTCTCCTCGGAGCAGGGGGTCTGAAGTTGGGGACTCTCTGACTTCCTTGGGGTCAGGACGCCGCCCAAGGAAAATCCTCAAGCTTGAGAGCCCTCCCTTTATTAGGTGAGTGATTGCACATTTTGGTTCATTGGTCATAAACTTTAAGAATTCTTAAGTTGGTGTAGTATTACTGCCAAATGACATTCTGAGCCTGTGGATTATTAACGTTTGTCAGCGTCTCAAAGCCGTTTTGGTTAGAGTAAATCTTAGTTTGATTTTGTTACCATTTTGTAAAAATAAATCCTGTTTCTAGTTTGTTAGTCAGTCTGGCTTGGTTTTGTGAGGTTCTGCGACACAAGACCAGGACTCAAGTCTCATGAAGATACCAGTGATATGTCATTAATCAACCTAGTAAAAGCTTTAAATCAATATCCTGAAAAATGGAAAAATAATCCAAAGCAAACCTTTCCATACAGCACCTAAATCTGAAGAACAGTTTGAAGTTACTCCATTAAACAAAATCTGATTTAAAATACATGGATGCTTGAAGAAAATTACATATTAGCTAGTGTCGGGTTCCGGATTTAAGGTCCGCCTCTAAAGCAAATCTAGAAATAAAATGCAGACAGCCCCCCCCCCGTCCGCCGCCGCCCCCCCCCCCCCCCCCCCCCCGAGAGAGAGAGAGAGGGAGAGAGAGAGACCCGCCTAATTAGTCAAAAAAGGAGCAAATCTAGAAATAAAATGCAGACAATCCCCGTCCCCTGCTCCCCGAGAGAGAGAGAGAGAGAGAGACCCGCCTAATTAGTAATTCCAGTGCAGCCCACGTGCGGCGTGCCTGGTTCAATGCAGACAGCCCGCGCGCAGGGCCCGCCAAAAATATAAATAATTCCAGTGCAGCCCACGTGCGGCGTGCCTGGTTCAATGCGAACACCCGGTATGCTTAACCTGCCTGCAGGTAAAGCACCCCCAAAAAATCCTGACCCGAAATATTAAAGATTCGTGATCCTTGAGTTCAGACAAAGCACAACCGAGGCACGGTATCAACAAACTTGGCTCTGACTTTATTAGGTCCAACACTGAGGCAACTCAATATTCAAGGAAAAGAAAGAGAGAGAGATAAAAGAAAGAAAGAAACAGAGAAAACAGTTGAAAGAGAAAGAAAAAAGAAAATATTCACCACCCTGAGATCCAGCGGCGTCCCGCTTCCTACTTGGAAGATGGCGGTGAGGGTCCCACGTGTTGAAGTGATCCAGCCTCTTTTATAGAGTTTTTCGGCAGAGTCATGTGACTGGGAGCCGTCAGTCAACAGTTCGCACCAATCACAGGTCCGAAGGCGGGACATGTCCGGTTCCTGCGCCGTAGGATTGGCCCCTTGCCAGGCTGTCACCGGAGACACGCATCCGGAGGCGGGTGGAGGGCGGGCGCCTAGCTTGTTGCGCCATCTTACGTTGCCAGGCTCAGGCATTCCAGGCAGCCGCCATAAGATGTCGCCCGAGCACGTGGTTTACGATTTCTGAGACAATGCTAAAAAGGAAGGGCCAGATTCCCACAGCTAGCCACTATGTGCAATTTCCCCGTGTTATTACAGGGTCAGTTTATAAACCTAGTAAGAGTAACAGCACAACACCAACAACTAGCAATTCAAAATAGAAAGGTGTGTTTGGGGCATTATTGTTATTATGGATCTGTAGATATATCTAAATAAATTAAGACTATCATAACTATTAATTACGTCAGAGATTGGGTAATGATGAATGAGAGGCCATCTTATGAAAAAATAGAGACACAGTACTATTTCAAATTCTAAATTTATAACAGTCTTGTCTCCTCCCAAATTCAATGTATTAAGCAGATGAGAACCACAGGGCAAAAATGTCACTATTACTGATTTCTCTAATATTCTATAGCATTTGTAGAAGAGCAAGATAGTGCAGGCACTTGATACGTATAAAATGGCATTTTTGAAGTCAAAAAGGGCTAAAAATCTTTGCTGAGGTCAGCTACTCGTTAATAAAGGAGAGCATGCCACAATCTAATGTCTGGATCAATGTAATTGCAGTGAGAGGGATGAAAGGAAACTGCACGCACTAAGAATCTCACTATAAATTACACAGGTCCCCCTATCTTACGCTCCCACTGAAGTCAACGGCAAATATTCATCAGCTTCAATGAGACTGCTGATGGGCTCTGAATTATCCTTGGGTGTACATCATAGGGTCTGTAATTTCCATCTTTTATTCTGTTTGATGAGAGGTAACCTCACAGACATGTCACTGGAGCTAGCATACCCTTATTTAAATAAGGAATCTAGAATGAAGTCATTTTCCTTTCCTGCCAACCTTTTCTGAAGAAAATTAACACCACCTCAGAGCTGTTATTGGTGAACTGCTCAGCTTTGCTGAAACTTGATGTATGATGAGATAGATATTGAGTGAATTTTGACAGTTGATGGAGATATTTAATAGCACACACTTAAGCAAATCAAGTAATTTTGAGAGGAGTGGGGGCAGCATGGAAGTAGACTGCTGCTCCTGGAGAACACAATTTAATAGCAAAATAAGCATGGAATCCCATTAGCAGAAAAACCTGTATCTTCACTATAGTCTTCTCCGTTTTCATTTGCTAGATGTAACTAACCATGGATTTTGTCAAATATATCTGGCACATGAAGCCATGAAGCAGGCGAGATGATCATGTACTTTATGTACATTCAATGCAGGCACAGCATCTATTGAACATGAAAGACAGGCTTCAAGTTAGTGAGACTTAAGGTCAGCTCACGAGACCGGGCAAATCTTGCTCTTTCTTTAAAATATTTCTTCCCCTGCACAGAGACCATATATACTAAGCAAAACATTATGAGACAAACTTCACTCTGATACACATATACATGCATACATTCCCTATGGACTACAGTGGGAAACAAAATTCAGCATCACTATTCCATTATAAATGGCTTGTTTGATATATTATATACATACATCATTTTCATATACAAAGTAAACACACACATCTGCTGGGAGAATATTTGCTTTTTTGGACTCCACTGTGGCAAAATCACAGTGACCGAAAAATATACTCTATCTTTTCTCTTTCTGTAGCTTTTTCAGCTAATCATCTCCATCATCAGCTTTTTAACTTCTTTTGCAATTTATGCTACTTCACCATTAACAAGAAGAATTCTGCGATTGAGGGAATTCTTCCAGATTGAGCTATCCTATGCTTATACTGACACCTGAACAGTGTCTACCAGGTTATACTGAATTAAGGATTCCCACACTCAAGAAGCACAAAAAGGTGGGTATATGGGGATTAAGGAAGTATAAGACAGTAAGACTGCCCAGGAGGATTGGATTCAGCTTTCACAGTAATGCTTGAACCACATCACTCAAATAGCACCTTCCCATGAATCCCAATATGCAACAAGAAAAGCCACCATTACTCACATAATAATTCAAAATCCCCTAAGAAATATCCTTCCTGCTTAATTATCACAGCCATTTGGAATCTATATCATGTTTGCTACTATAGGATAGTAGGCACTATAGGACATTTTGTAGAGCAAGGAAAGAATCTGTGATAAAAATACATTTTACACCTTGACACAACTGGTACTAAATGTAGCCTTCTACTTGTGCAGGGAATTATCCTACTGACAGCTACAGAAGTTATTCACATGAAGGAAGAATTTTAAAATACAAGGCTGAGCAAACAGAAAAGTCTTGCTGGTCTCCTTCAGACAACTCATTTTGCTAGTGTCTAAATGCTGGTACTTGTCTACCTTTTCTTTCTCTTTTTTCTTTTTGTGTGTGTGTGTGTGTGTGCGTATGTGCGTGTGTGTGTGCGTGTGTGTGTGTGCGTGTGTGTGCGTGCTGGTCACACCCCTGCCCTGGTAACAACACAATGACAAGCCTCTTTCCTTCAGTGAAACTGAAATTGACCTGGAATTGAAATATGGATGCATGGCTTGGAAGGGTAATATGGTTAGATACCTGAGCTGAAAAGCAGAGAGTTGATGACTACAGAGCTCATACAGCAGACCATTAGAGACTAGCTGTAGCCCCTTTTACTAGCCATTACAAAGCACTTCATCATACAAGATGGGAGTATTGGATTTTTTTCAGTCACCAAGAACTTGCTTGCTAAAACTCCTGAAAAGTGCTAAGAAAGATGCCATGTATTTCCCTGATGGGAGGGAGACCAAACAAAGCCAGAAATCAGCCCCAGGATGCACTTATGCATCCAGCTTTCATTCTCTATTTGTGCTTAAGCTCTAATACATAAGAAGGAAAAAAAAAAAGAAAAAAGCAAGCAAATAAATGATAATTCTAATATAAACCCTAGAAGCCAAGTTTTGTATCAAAAGGAGAGAGAGGAATCTTTTCTGGTTGACAGCAGATAACCAGCAGAAACCCTTAAGTGTGAGATAATAGAATACAAATACAGCACAAACAAACACCTCATCACTCTTCACACCCTCCACCTGCCACCCTGTTTTACCAACACATCCAGCACCCAAGGGTTCATATCACAAACTTAATTTCCTTTCTTCAGTAACTCCCTGTTCTGCCAGTTAGTCCTTTCCAAAAGCTTTATCAAGCTCCATCGTTAGAAATGAATAGTCTCTTTTTTAAAATAATAGAATTTGTAGAAATGTTAAAAGAAGCCTCCCTAATTCCTAGTCTTCCTAAAAAAGTAGAAAGACTTTTTCCTACTAGTCTTCCCACAAATTCCTAGTCTTCCTACAAAAAGTAGTTGTGAACATCCATCTGAACTTGCTTTCAGATCATCCTTGAAGTTAAGTAGTTTTTCTTGTCATTAAGGTTTATGTCCTCTTCCACCCCCTGGATATTCATGGGCAGTTACCAATACTTCTGTTTCCTTTAAAATATCTTGCTTGCATATCCCAACTTCATGCTAACCTGTCCACCATTGCACTATATTGATGGCTCAACTACCCCACCAGCTACCCCACTGTTATCCCGTGTCATCTGAGAATTGCATTAGACACTTCAACAAGTGAAGGTCAGTTCCCTTGAGTTTCATTTCTCGATTTTTGGTTTTAAGGCAAATCCTTTCTGATAAGACACCTAGGAAGGATCAGAACATATTTCTAATAAAGATAACTCAGCTAGTGAAACATTAATCTGTGCACAGCTTGCACTCCATCATTTTGGCACATCAGCATAAAAGGGGAAAAAAACAGTTACAAGCAATCCATTCCCTTATCTCATTTCCACTCTTTTTTTTGTACACACACACGATGAAAAATCCATTACACCCATTATCCATCCATCGACAACAGGATAATACAACAGCAACTTAGATTTACGGTATGGTTTAAATCCAAACTGCTTGGTGCAGAATCTAACAGGATGATGTAGCAAGAGCTAGCAGAAATTTCACATTAAAAAAATAACTAATGGAAATGATTGCTTTAAAAACAAAGACCCAGCATGTTCCTATACAAAGTTTTCCACCCAAGTTCAGATACCCTGCAAGCGAGACTACCAATAAATAGGAAAAAAAAAAAAATATTGACTTCAATGATTTCAGTCTTCTACACTTGAGGGGGGAGAGAAAAAAAGGAAATAATTGTAAAAATAGTGAAAAAGCATGTTTTGAAGTCTTCCAGCAGCAATCATTTAAGCTGCTATTGAAAGAGATAGTAATGAGATAGCTATTGAAAGAGACAGCAATGTACATATTCTTTAATTTCTCCGTTTCCTTTCAAGGAAGCATTCAGTGGGGACATGAATATGGAATCAATCTGTAATACTGAATACCTGTTTATGCAATAACCTTTAAATGCTTAGGCATTACATAATCTTCATCACTCTTTGCCAGTATTCTGCATTCCAAAGACATCAATGCCACAAGTTCAGAGTAAAGCTTACACAAAACCTGTAACTATCCAAATGAGGACCCAGGGAAGGGGTTGGGGAGGAAGAGGTTAATTTATACGTGTTTTTTTGCAAGCATACAAAAGCTCCCAATAAGATAAAGCTATAATCTGCTGAAAACAGAAAGGTGGATTAAATAAGATTTGGGAAAAGCTACATTCAGGAAAAAAAAAATTACAACTACCATGAAGCGTGCCTTGCACATTAGAAGCTCGAGCATGCCTTTGAGATCCTAAATTAAGAGTCAGCTTGACTATAGACTTTCTGTGTGCTGAGAACAAACTTCCACAGGTCTTGCTGCGCTCCTGTTTGCGCTGCTCCTCTACCATAAAAACCCAGAGGCTCCAACAGGCAATGTCTTTGAAGGACTGCTTTTCTGCTTAAACCAATACTGTGAGTGGCTGAGGGCTACAAATAGCTGAGAACCCTCAGTACCTCTCCAAAAGTATCACCTCCAGAGATCAGTTACAGAATGTATGTCATCTTTACCTATGTATATTTATTTACAGCTCTGAATCCATACCGCCACCCAGAGAACGAAAACAGCCTTTTCCCAGAACACATGGGCAGCGTGAGATGAGCTGTTTGGTTGGGGTGGTGGGGCAGTGGGGTTCATCTGCACAGTGAAAGTTT
Source organism: Nyctibius grandis (assembly GCF_013368605.1). Taxonomy (NCBI): domain Eukaryota; kingdom Metazoa; phylum Chordata; class Aves; order Nyctibiiformes; family Nyctibiidae; genus Nyctibius; species Nyctibius grandis. Next base: position 12,345,994 of record NC_090670.1, read on the forward strand.
AGCTTGTGCAGAATACTAAAAAAACTTATTTTGGGGTGTGGTGGTAGAAACACCACCCCTAAAACTGTTTTGGAACTATTGAAAATATTTTTTTTTCTTTCAATAAGAATAAAAAATATTTTTCACTTCTAAGATACAGAAAGGCAAAGTTAGGGTTGGTTTTGTTTTGGGTTTTTTTGACAATTCATTTGTTCCCAGTTTTTTGGAGAACCATACTAAAATACCGTAAATACCAAAAACCTCTAAGACTATGTCCCCAATGGATTTTTATGTGGTATTAACACTTCTTTCACATAAGTATACGAAATCTGTTCAAAATAGATTTTTCCCTTCACCCACTCGCATGTTTGGATAGCTGATTGATGGAATACAAAGGAGAAACATTGTAATTTCATTGGGTGCTTTTTGTGAGCAGATGGTTCTTCAGATTCTTCTGATTTAGCTTTAAAATGAATATAAATTCAACCTGCAAACAGCATCATTTTAAAGTATAATTACAATGCAAAAGCCCATTTTCAAAATATACATGCACGGAACAATAGTTTTTATCTACGGAAGTGCTGAGTCTGGCTGTCTGAATAACTAATACAAAGCAGAAGGAAAACACAAGGGAACACTAGATTCATAGCACAGTCATCAACAAAGCCTTGTTACAGTATTTCCCTTTTAATAAAGCTGGCAGCTCTGTGGGGTAAGCTGCCTTTCCTCCTTCCTTCAGCTCTGCCTTCTAAAGGCTAGGAAGGCTGATTAACAGTAGCTGGTTTGCAGCTCACTCACAGCGAGCTAGAGACAGAGGACTAGTCCGCTACAGCCTGGAAAGGAAATGTGTCGTTCAGCGGAGAACGGGGCCACTTTTTGCTGAAGAGCTCTGTAGCACTGCCAGTACCGTTATACATGAGCAGGTGCGCATCCTATGAAAGCAATCTTTTGCAAGTGCGCTATTTTTAGAAAACATTGATGTAAAGTTTTTAAAGGACTCTAATTTACTATACCCAATGCAAATGAGATAGAGAACTGACTGGGAAACAAAGTCTAACTCAAACCAGTGAAAAGTTACATCTTTGTCGGCGACATGGACAGTGGGATTGAGTGCGCCCTCAGCAAGTCTGCCAACGACACCATGCTGTGTGGTGCAGCAGATATGCTGGAGGGAAGGGATGCCATCCAGAGGGACCTTGACAGGCTTGAGAAGTGGGTCCGTGCAAACCACATGAAGTTAAACAAGGCCAAGTGCAAGGTCCTGCATGTGGGTCAGGGCAATCCCAAACACAAATACAGGCTGGGCAAAGAATGGATTGAGAGCAGCCCTGAGGAGAAGGACTTGGGGGTGTTGGTTGATGAGAAGCTCAGTATGAGCCAGCAATGTGCGCTTGCAGCCCAGAAAGCCAACAGTAACCTGGTCTAGACCAGAAGCAGCATGGCCAGCAGGTTGAGGGTGGTGATTCTCCCCCTCTACTCTGGTCTGGTGAGACCCCACCTAGAGTACTGTGTCCAGCTCTGGGGCCCCCAATATAAGAAGGACATGGAGCTGTTGGAGAGAGTCCAGAGGAGGTCCACAAAGATGATCAGAGGGCTGGAGCACCTGTCTTATGAAGACAGGCTGAGAGAGTTGGGGCTCTTCAGCCTGGAGAAGAGAAGGCTCCAGGGAGACCTTATAGCAGCCTTCCAGTACCTGAAGGGGGTCTACAGGAAAGGTGGAGAGGGACTTTTTACAAGGGCATGTAGTGATAGGACGAGGGGTAATGGTTTTAAAGTGAAAGAGGGGAGATTTAGATTAGTTATTAGGAAGAAATTCTTGACTGTGAGGGTGGTGAGACACTGGAGCAGGTTGCCCAGAGAAGCTGTGGATGCCCCCTCCCTGGCAGTGTTTAAGGCCAGGCTGGATGGGGCTTTGAGCAACCTGGTATAGTGGGAGGTGTCCCTGCCTCCCACTAGACAGGGGGGTTGAAACTAGACGATCTTTAAGGACCCAAACCATTCTATGATTCTATAGGATTCTATGAATTCTGTATTGCCAAGCAGCACTCTACAGTTAGCCTTACAACTGCTGAGATTTAGCAGTACAATTACATATCTGAGCAATCCAAATCAATGTCAGTAATGTCCTGTTAGCAGGAAGTGAACTAACATCACTATTTTCTGAATGTTGTAAACTTACCCCGTCTTCCCTAATTTTAATATCTAGGACCAAACCTGAAGAGTGTCTTCTACCACTATTGAAGTCAACAGTACATGCAGATAGTTTATGTCTCCAAAACAGGGAGTGTGCAGTACAGACTATCTTTTTGATATACATTGTAGAATTTCACTTTCTCTAGATTACATAATTCATTTATGCTTTCTGCTGTATTTATCCTCTCTATTTCTAATGATTATTACTTCGGTTACTTTTCCTGTGGAGAGAGGGAAATCAATAACAGAGAAAAAAACCGAAACAAACCAAACCAGAAAAACAGCATTCTGAGAAGTTTCATCTACACTTCTTAGAACATAGAGGTATATCTGTATGGATGTTCCCCTTTACCTATCACCATGAGGCCAAGAACTCAAAGCAACTCTGCCTATCACAGGTAATGCATTTGTTGTCTGAAACAGTGCAGCTGGCACTTGGCCCCTGGATCCTGTTCAACATGTAGTAGGGCACTGCCTGGTTGGCACTTTTAGAGGTATGGGCTTTTCCCATTTGATGCTATTGCTCCAAGATTTTCTTAAAAGTTCAAAGTTCAGGGAGGCAGGAGTGGCTGGTAATAGCAGAATACTTTTGCATTTGACCGAAATAAAGGATGATAACTGGTAAGGCATCCTACATTGCATTTTATTTCATGCACAGTTCTAACGATTACAAGAAAATATAATTTAGAATCACAGAATGTTAGGGATTGGAAGGGACCTCGAAAGATCATCTAGTCCAATCCCCCTGCCGGGGCAGGATTACCTAGATCACATCACACAGGAACATGTCCAGGTGGGTTTTGAATGTCTCCAGAGAAGGAGACTCCACAACCTCTCTGGGCAGCCTGTTCCAGTGTTCGGTTATCCTCACTGTAAAGAAGTTTTTCCTCATATTTAGGTGGAACCTCCTGTGTTCCAGCTTGCACCCATTGCCCCTTGTCCTGTCAATGGATGTCACTGAGAAGAGCCTGGCTCCATCCTCATGTCACTTGTCCTTTACATATTTGTAAGCATTAACGAGGTCACCCCTCAGTCTCCTCTTCTCCAAGCTAAAGAGACCCAGCTCCCTCTACCTCTCCTCATAAGGGAGATGTTCCACTCCCTTAATCATCTTCACAGCTCTGCTCTGAACTCTCTCTAGCAGTTCCCTGTCCTTCTTGAACTGAGGGGCCCAGAACTGGACACAATATTCCAGATGCGGCCTCACCAGGGCAGAGTAGAGGGGGAGGAGAACCTCTCTTGACCTACTAACCACACCCCTTCTAATACACCCCGGGATGCCACTGGCCGCCTTGGCCACAAGGGCACACTGCTGGCTCATGGTCATCCTGTTGTCCACTAGGACCCCCAGGTCCCTTTCCCCTACGCTGCTCTCCAACAGGTCTGTCCCCAACTTACACTGAGAATCCACAATATTCTCAAGAAAGACATATAAAAATGCTTCTACAGCTTTCAGAAGGAAATAATTGTGTTAAAGCTAATAAACAAAATGAATTTTTAGATCATGCTAAAGCAAACAAACAAAATGAATTTTTAGATCATGCAAGCAAATGCTACATGTGAAGGAACAACATTATGCTCCAAAACAGCTTATATCTTCATGGAAGGGAATTTATGAAGAAAAACATATAATACTGTTACCAGTGATTAAGTATTACCTCTCCTGGCTAAGTAATACATTTTAGGTTGAACAAATTCTAGATGCAGTAAAGCTTGACAGAGAGGTCTCACATATATAATATAATATATTATATCAATGGTGTATGTACTTCACATTATCAGCCTTGAATGAAAGGAATTCTCCACATAAAGTAGAATTGAGGAGATGGTAAGGATGACACGCTTTCCTCTCACAAACCTATTGGGCAAGTCACATATTTTTAAACATAGATTTGAAAAGAGTGTATGTGTGTTTAATTTTTCAGGTATTTCTGTTGACAGAAAAGATAACCAGAATCATCCCAAACTGTGTATGTCACACCTCTGACGGACTGACAGGACCCTTTCTGGAATGCACTGAACATATGGCAAAGTCCTAAAAACATGTCAATTTGTTTAAATGTTATGAATTACACCTTGACATAACTGGTTCCTTCTCTTCTCTACAGCATCTGTCAACAGACCACACACACTTCAGCAGTTTCTTCTTGACATTATAATTAAACTTTCAAAATTGAACTGAATTGTTCCATGGCCTGTCTATCCAGCCCACTGAGCAACTCTTAACAGCTGCAAAACATCAGCACAAAAAGTGTTTTGGAATGACGAAAGGAGTAGCCTTCCACTCCATATTAGCTAAGGATTTGGAAGATCGTACACTTACTGGGGCCTCCGTGGTCCTAGCAAGAGAAATTATGCATGAACAGAGGTACTCTGCATAAGTATGTCTTTTTGCACAGTGTGTCTGATGTGTCCCAACACCACGTATGATTTATTGCATGTGACTACTAGACATTTTATGGACATCTGACAGTCTAGGTTTCCAAGCACCAGGAAAAGCCACCAAAAGCTATAAAAATACAGCATACATGAGATCTTGCATGCTGTTTTTTTTTTTTATATGAGACAGGATTTAATGGTAAAGTATGTGAAACTTCATATTATAGTAGAGTGTCTGGATGCATTAGCAATCACTGCTGGATCAAACTGAACCTGGACCCTCTACCCTCATGACTCAGGACGGCACTGTTTCCACCCACTGGCTAGGATGCTTCCATCTCTTGCAGTAGTGCACAATAAAGGCATGTTGTTGAAGCAGTTTAAAAATGTTTTTATTGCTGTGTGACTTGTTCCTCCAAGACAGAGAGGGTTTCAGCCAATGTGGCATCTTTTAGAAAATGTACTATACTGATTCCCTCTATAACCTGGCCTTGAAAAGTAACCGCAGTTTGCTGGAAACACTTCCTAGAATCAGTTAAAGGGCTAGCCCCCCATCTCTTTGAATTAAAGGGACATTAAATCAAGTCAAATTCCCACCAGCTCTGCCTGCCAAGAAATTTCAGAGGACTGACATCTCTAGAAGAATCCAAATGGGCTACAATGATGGCACAGCTCTGACTGGAACCCAAGGATGTGTAGATAAGAAAGCCAGAACTGAAGAATAACTACAGAATGTCACTCTTCAGGTCACAGGCAGCGGTTTCATAGTATGACAAGAACTAAAATTACATACTTTCGACACAGAATCCTCAGATGTCAGGAAAGGGATTGCACAGAGATCAAGGGAGAAATGCAGTCTTTCCTTATTGCCAACTTTCAGATAGAAAACTGACTGTTCTTAAGCCCCATTTACTCCTCCTTTGTTGCATCTCTTCCTATCATCATATTAATTTTTCCTCCCAATTCCATTTTTTCTTTTGTTTTATTTTTCCATTGACATTCACTCCCTGAATTCTCAGCCCATTTGGTTCATCTCATTAAAAATAACAACATGTAAATAGTTAACATGGAGACAGGCATCCCATTACTGGGATTTCACTATTCTCCCCTTACCAATGTAGGACATGATAATTCCCATTCAGGTTATTCCTTTATCTGATTGCATACTAAAGAAGATATAATGGCTTCATTCTGTAGGATTTTCTATCCATACCTTTCATACTTTTTTTTTTATGTTAAAGGCAAGTTAAAGTGATGCCTGATTAATTAAATATCCAGAACACATGTACTTTATAACAGTTCTACATTTGACACTCCTAAAATATTAAAAGTATTAAAATGCAAGTATAGATTATTATGGCTATGGATTTCAAAACTGGCTAGTACAATTATTTCTCTAATGTCACCCCAAGGTACTACTGAAAGTAGTTTTATCGCATTTAATTTCTCCAGTAAGTACAGCATCAGCCATATAACTTATGAAAACAGCGCTCATAGAAACATGTTGAAGCAGAGCTTCTTCCAACTCCAGTAGCTTCAAATATCCCCGTAGTATGATATATAGGTGTTGCATACAACAAGCAGAAAGTGGGATTAACTTTTCATCTTGCATAATGTAAGTCAGAGGAACTGAGCAAAATGGTCTCCAAAGCCCCTGTCTCACACTGACCTGTGTGGTAGGAATGCTACTCTCACTCCTTTGTCATTCTGCCCAGAATCTCCCGCAGATTTTGTCCTGGGGTGGTCAAAGGTAAAACTACAATGAAACTCCGTGAAACGCATGGGTCTCTGGCTGCTGCAAATCAACTGTTCCACTGATTCTTCAAAATTCATCGTCTCAATTTATCGTAACATTTTATCTGATCCACAGTTTTGTGTTTTTTTCCTACGTAACTGCTGAGTCACTGGAGATTTGGGAAAATGGACATTATGACTTTTACACTACAAAGTTGGATTCGCCTGATACCACACATACTGGAAATACTTCAGAATGCCACGCACTACGCTGATGAAAACCAGAAAATCTGTTGCTTCCACTATGCAGTGCTCTTATGCTGTTTCATCATTTTGCCTTCTGGCGGGGACAAAGAAATTCTTATGCATCATCTTGATTCATGAGTTTGAAATTCTGCATTTTAGAATGCCAGGATCACAAATTTAACATTTCTCCACTGTGAACCTAAAGTCTACTTGAAACTATGCAACTCAGAGTTATGTGGGGTTTTTTCTTACTTTCTTCCTAAAGAATAAAATATTACTTCCAAAATTACTTGCAGCTGAATATTTTTATTTAAAAAGAAAACAGCTGTAGCAAATTATTAATTTCATTTCACAGGAAACTGGCTTTATAAAGCTGTTCTGCTGAGCTGGTTTGTTGTGAGTCATCATATAAAGTTGTGCCCTTCTAATTTTCTTTATTAATGAAATGTTGCATGTCTACTACAAGTAGTTAGAACTGGTTAGAAATCATTACTTGAGCTGAGGTCTTTAAAATGGCTCCTTCAAGATTTTATTCTGTGTCATGCATTCTATTTTATTTACTTCAAATTGCAAGAGTTTCCTTATTTTTTCTCTCAAACTCTGATGCTTCAGCTAAAAATAGAACATTTTTTTAATATCCAAAAATCCTAATAGCAATTAAAATGTTCATCCTCCTCCTAAATTACTATGCATTCATATAGCTACTTAGTCTTACACTTTTAGAAGCAGCTCCAGTTTATCTGCTTCATTTCCATACGGATCTAATCCACATGGCCTAGAGAGCAGCAGGTTATGGTTTTGCACTTCCCTGAAATGAGTTATATCTCATAACAAAGGCAAAGGCCTTGTATGAAAACTGTGCCCAAATGTTCAAGGAATTCAAAGAGGTAAATCTTGCTGATTCACACAAATGGCTGCAGTGCCCTATTTATGACAGTTTATGATTAAGGTCTTGAACTAGCAAAGTTCTTAAGTACATGCTTAACTTTCAATTCAATAGAAGCATTCACCTGTTCGAAATGCTTAAACGTTTGTTGAATTGTGACCCAAATAAAATGCAAGCAATGAAAAAAAGAAGCAATAAAATTTACTTAGGCAGTAAATACTCTGAAGCCTATTTGAAGAAGCTGCCCCATCTGCCAGCTATGCAGCTGCAACAACCACAGGCTGCAAGTGTACTCAAATTTGCTCATGCTAATAGTGAAACTTCCCTTCCCCAAGGACGTGCATATCTGTCTGTCATTCTGCATAGCCATCTATCTTGAGAGACCTATGCTCACTTCACCTGTTCTATGAAACTCTTGAGAGAACACATAGTAAAAAATCAAAGATGAAGTTCTGGCTCCTTTACAATGCTTCAGCGAAGATAATCATAATACAGGAAAAGTTACTGTAATGCTCTAAGTTACTGCAATGCTCTAACTAGGACATCTGTCCAGTTAAAGAAAAGTTCCCAGGTAGCTTTTCTAAACAAATAGCCATATGCAAAAGTATTCCGTAGCCTCCCTGAACATTGTAACTTTCTCTCATGAATAAACTCTCAAATTGCAATTAGCTCTGCCTTTATCTGTGGTCTTCTCTCTTTTCTTTAGTTTTCTACAGCCATTTGAAACTCTTACATTTATCAAAACATTTTACTAGTGTTCAATATAAATAGGCTTGACTGTACCTCTTTAATCTTGATTTTGGCTTTCATTTTGAGTTACCTGCTTTATTCTCATGTGTCAATTTAGATTAATTTGTTATGCTAAGTACTTGCCAAATAAATAATGAGCTTTCAAACAAGTCCATATGTAATAAGGCAAGGATTCAATTATTCCTAACACTATTAACACATTTTGCTACTGTATCAGGGTCATGGCTGAAAATATGATAGACACGTTTAGGATTTCCAAAAGCCTCAGTCTCTTACTTGTGAACCATTGTTACTGCTAAGACATTGGCATCTAATGATCTGCAATAATGACAAAGAAGGGGCAATTCTTTGTAGTGATCCCTGCAACCAAACACTCTTGATGTCACTTATTTCAGTACCAAACTCAAATTATTACAAAGTTCCTGCCTACTGCTGATAACTATTATTTTGGAGACGAGAAATAGAATCAAGAGTCTAAGACAACGTAAAGAGAGATTTTTTTTCCTTCTTTTTTTAAGGAACAAATGCCTTTGAGTTAATTTTGTTTCCTACCTGATTGTCCTTAAAATCAATACTTGTATGACAGCCACAGGTAAAGTTGTTACCTGCATTTGGGGCCCTACTGCGTTGAAGACTCTGTGTGAATTAGTCTCCTGTACAATCTGCAGAAATGACAGACCACGAGGGAAAAAGGAAGAGAAGTACAAGCAGATGAGGTGATAGCATACCACCCACCAGAGGTATGTGAGAAAGGGATTCACGCATCCAGTTCCCAACCCCTGAAGTGGCCTTTGCCACATTGTGAATACCAACATCTGGGCAGTTTGAGGTATGTTCTCATTTACTTTTCAAAACATAGCCTGTCTCCTGGGATTGAGTCAGATTCTAAAATATTCTAAGATCACTCACAAATTCCTTTGAGAATTCTTTCAACGCCACTGTAAAGAGATGGAATATTATTTTCTTGAACAAAAAATATGCAGTTCCAAGGACTAGATTTTTCCGAGTTTTTCTATAGCCATTTTGCTGACAAAAATGAAACAGGGGGGTTTCGAAAGTACATGATCAAGGAGAAAAACCTGTCATTTGCACGTATTCCAGTATTTACATCCATGATTACACATTCAGCTCTCCTCCTTATTCCTTCTACATCACTAGGAATGGACAAAAGGAAGCAGCCACTTGGATTGCAAAGTCCAGTCCTTTGCAATCCCTGAAAGCAAACAATAACCTAGCAGGATCAATATCTACATGTCCTTGCATACTGCCAGGCAGAAAGCATTTTCAATACCTTGGAAGAAACTAAAAATTGAATGTCCAAAACACACAGCTATAAGGTGCCATAGCAGAGCATGATGGCTCGAGGGAATCACCAACATCCCAGGTCCTACCAGCAGGAAGGAATTTATGAAACATTTCGAGGCCACATTGCCATGATTAACCACTGTCAAGTACCCATCTGTTTTTGGAGATTTGGAATCTGAAAAGTCAAAAAACATGTCCTGTATAGTGGCACAGCTTCAGTCCTACTATGTGAATGAATCCCTGCACCTACACAGACCCTAGAGCCTAAAAGAGGTGACATGTCTCTCAAAGAGGCTTGTGTGTGAATGCTGGCACTGAAAACCAGTATCTGGCCAAGGCAGCAGTGAGACAGAGCCCTCCAAGGCACGTGCTCTATTTTCAGCTTGCATAGAGGGATGGAAGAGTATTGCCCAGTAGATCAGTATCACTGTTTACTCATCATGTAAAATGGCAATAATGATTCTAGTAGACAGAAGACAGCTCCTTAAAGATCTCTGAGGGGCTGTGCATTTCAGGTCTTTTATAAATTGTTTTTAACTGTGCCAAATAAACAAACAAAAAGCCATATAAGTGTACAGGATTATCACTATTGATCTTGGTACCGTGGAATTGTGTCATAAATCATACCATTGACAAAACCTAGTGAAGAGTGAGGTTTTGCAGCACCATCTCAAGTTCAGTTCTTTATTGTTTGTGTATTAAATGAATCTTCTGCCAAGAAGTGACCTAAAAAGAAGTTGTATGCAATTCATTAAATTTAGACACTAGACTCAAGTGTTGTTCAGCTCACACATGTATGCATTCCATGTTTTTCACCTCTTCTCTCTTCCCCAAAAGTTCTTCTGTTTGCTTAGCTGGATTGTTTTCAGTAGTTTGAGTGGTGACAAAACAGAATTATACTTGAAAATTTTCCCCTACCAGTAGCTGTCTGCATGTAGCCCTAGCTAGAATACAGCCCTTGACACTAACAGCCTGACAGCAAGGTAATGATATTTCCATTTGCAGTAAAAGAGTTAATGGGGAAAATTCAGGTTCAGGGCAGTCATCTGAGGTCAAAGACCATGAAATGGTTTGGGGGCCAAATTGCATTTCTGTGTAGGAAACAAATGCCATTTCTCACATAATTTCAGATGATGATACTTGATATTTTCCAGAAAACCCTAAGATGTAGTATAAGTGATTTTCAATGTATTCATTAATGAGCAAGCTAAATCTTCAAGTTAGTTTGTTAAGTATAATTATGCTTCATTCAGTCATTTCTTTTTATTAGCCATTTTATGTTGCTGTAGTAATTATAGCCAAGTACATTTGCATGTGGGTTGGCAATGGAAGATGTGTTCTTTGCAGGTTTGTCACAGAAAAAGTGGACTTTAGAGAAACTGGTATTACGTGATTGTTACTGACTGCACTTGGAAAGGTTACAAGGAATAAACTAATTAACATTCACAGTTTTGTCCAAGAAAAAAATAGCTACACTGTGAAATGGGTGAGCAAATGAAATACAAAACATAGGAGAAGCCCAGATAAATATGTGTAGTAGATTTTGATTACTCAGAACTAGACTGGAATATATTAAGGAAGATATAAGATTCCTGTGGATTTGGTATGAGATTGGTTTGAAACCCCATATTATGTGCAAGTGCCTAGCAGTAAGACGAGAACATTATTGTTATATCTGAGAAGTACAACAAAAACTATGAGCTATATACAGGTAGTGGAAAAGCTAAAGAGCAGTTACTTCAATCTCAGTAAGGGTCAATCTCTCAAGCTCTTTCTCAGTTATAGTCAGTCCTTACTCATGCAAATCTCCCACTAACTTCAAGAAGTTTTGCCTGAACCGAAGCAAAACCAGTAACAATTGCTGGACAAAGATTTTTTAGCCCATCTGAACAAAAAATGTGATGCATTGCTGTGTGAGAAGGATCAATAGAAGTGAAGGGTTTATACTGAAAAATCAACAGGACACAAAACACATTTCAATCAAGTCAGCTGTTGTTTCAGAGAGAGGGTCTGAAATTGTGGGGTGAGGCAGAAAAAAAAGAGGCAGGATCTTCCCTTCTGCAATATACTCTCAAGCAGAAGTTACCAGTAGAAATGTAAAAGGCCTAGAAAGCTCACACTTTATTCATTATCATTAGCAATGAATGTACCTATAATGGCAAAATAATCATCCTAAACAGAATTGTTCTCAGAAGGGAAGCTGTAAATGTCACGTCATCAGAGAGACTTAGTGTGAGACAGAAAACTCACATTAAGGAACACAGGAGAATGAACTTAACAGGGAGGGGGGGAAGAAACTTCACTTCATAATCTTGCTTTCACACACCTCAGACACTGGGTAAAGTCAGCTCATAAACCAAGAGAGGTGAAAATCACGCTCGCAGCCCCCTTGCCTGCCAGCACATTGTGGGGGCAGCGGCTCCATGCAGGCTCAGCACCTGAGGAGCCAGAGCCAGGCCTGCACTGCAGCTCAGGCACCTCTCACCCCCAGCCACCATGACCAGCCCACGGGGAAAGGCCTATAGCCTCAGAGTCCTGAGCACTATCAAGCTCTCCAGCAATATGCAGCCCCTGGCCAGACAGGCATTACCAGTGCTCTCCTCCTCCTCCTCGTGGACATGGGGATCTGTGCATTCTCTCACCTCAGCAGCACAGTCCCCATCTCCTCACAAAAAACTAAGCAACACTTGCCTTGGTCCACAGAAGGTAACTTGGAGACACAGGAATAGTTTTGAGAGCTCAGAGGCCATTATAGCTTCAGAAAACACCTCACAGAGGCAGGAAGGCAGTGCTGCAGCTGTTCATGGCGTCTGTGAAGCAGCCATTGCTTCTCCTGCCTGGCTTTCCCTGAGGTGCCTGAGCATGGCCTGAACCCCCCACCCCACCTGCTGAGGCCTGTGAAGACAGGACCAACGGCAGAGGTGAAGTGAAGCACATGCGTGCCGGCTTCTGGGCCAGAGTTTTTAGTTTCATGTTAAAAAAAAAAAAAAGCCTGTTAGCAAAAGTAAGTTTTGGGGAAAAAATTGAAACAAATGGTTCCAGTGAAAGAGAGACAAAAGCAAAAAGAAAAGCCCCATGTGGGATTTTTTTCCGACACTAAAGCTTTCTAAAAAGAAAGCAAGAAAAAGAAAAGAAATTCAACAAGAAAGCTATGCTTTATTTTGAAGGAATTATTTCTAGAGCAGCACTATCCAAGCGTATGTCAACTGACCAATTATGTTTTAAATGAAGATTCCTTCTCTCACACACTTCATGCAAACAGAGATAGTTATATATCAGGCACATTATGAGTGACTGAAATATAATGCATTTGCATGTTGTCTTGATGACTAGAAGCCCTAGTCAAAAAAAAGCGAAGTCATAAAATACTGCAGAGTTTTGTGCTGTGGTTCCAGGTAGTCTACAACCTATGATTTTAATTATTCAGTTTCAATTAAAAAGATTATTGAAACAAATGTAGAAATATGGAATTTTTATATGTATATAATAAGCTAAGGAGCAGGTGACTCTGATCAGTGCTTCTGACAAGACACAGTCCAGTAAACCTGGGCAGGATTTCTCTTATTTAACTGCAACTTTAGGCTTCTGAAGTTAGATATTCAGCCAAAACTCTCTTTCCCCTTTCTCAGAGCCAAATGAGAGAGGTAAATGCCTTCAGCATATTACTTATCCCATGTATCTCAAAAATCACATTTTGCACTATGCCTATGCTAATTTAATAATGAGTTACCACTCCAGGGAGCATCACTTTTAACTCTCCACTTCTATCAGACTTGTACTTCCACTGCCTCCCGTCTCCTGTCTCTTGCAGTTTTCTCACAGTGTGATAAGTTGATTGTGTTGGGTTTGCATGGCTTTGCAAGGTTTTGGTAGCAGGGGTGTTACAGGAGTAGCTTCTGCGAGAAGCTACTCGAAGCTTCCCCTGTGTCCAACAGAGCCAATGCCAGCCGGCTCCAAGGTGGACCCACTGCTGGCCAAGGCTAAACCAATCAGCGACAGTGGTAACACTTCTCAAGTGGAAAAAAATGCTGCACAACAGCAGCCAGAAGAGAGGAATGAGAACATGCGAGAGAAACAACTCTGCAGACACCAAGGTCTGTGAAGAAGGAGGGGAAGGAGGTGTTCCAGGCACCAGACCAGAGATTCCCCTGCAGCCCATGGTGAAGACCATGGTGAGGCAGGCTGTCCCCCTGCAGCCCATGGAGGTTAATAGTGGAGCAGATATTGACCTGCAGCCCATGGAACACCCCATGCAAGAGCAGGTGGATGCACCTGAAGGAGGCTGTGATGCTGTGGAGTGCCCATGCTGGAGCAGGCTCCTGGTAGGAACTGTGGCCCTGTGGAGAGAGGAGCCCATGCTGGAGCAGGTTTGCTGGCAGGACTTGTGACCCCACGAGGGACCCATGCTGGAGCAGTCTGTCCCTGAAGGACTGCACCCTGTGGAAAAGACACATGGAAGGGACCCACACTGGAGCAGTTTGTGAAGAACTGCAGCCCATTGGAAGGACCCACGTTGGAGAAGTTCATGGAGGACTGTCTCCTGTGGGAGGCACCCCACACTGGAAGAGGGGAAGAGAGTGAGTAGGAATGAGCAGCAGAGACCATGTGTGATGAACTGACTGCAACCCCCACTCCCCATCCCCCTGCGCTGCCTCGGGGGAGGAGGCAGAGAAATCGGGAGTGAAGTTGATCCCAGGAAGAAGGGAGGGGTGGGGGAAATGTGCTTTAGGATTTGGGTTTTATTTCTCATTGCCCTACTCTGATTTGGTTTTACTCTCTGGTAATAAATTAAATTAATTTCCCCAAGGGGAGTCTGTTTTTTGCCCGTGATGGTAATTGCTGAGTGATGTCCCTGTCCTTATCTCAACACACGAGCCTTTCGTCATATTTTTCTCCCCCTGTCCAGTTGAGGAGGGAGAGTGATAGAGTGGCTTGGTGGGCACTCAGCATCCAGCCAAGCTCAACGCACCACACTGATTCAGGGAGCTACGACAGCACAAAATTAATTCTCAACAGAAAGTAAAAATAATTTTCTCCTTGTTTTAAGATGAAATAACATTTGGAGTGATCCCTCTCTATTTTGACTTAAGCAGGAATTTACAATGCCTCTTCTGGTGTCTTGATTGTTAGAAGGCACAGGTTGGGATAGTTTATCTATCCTAAGATAACCTATTTCTTTTTAATGTTAGAAGAATTAAATCACATGTAGTGTATTTCAAAGTTAGAAGGTTATTAGTCCAAGAGAACTAACAGAAGATTAAGGGAGAAGCAGAAGTGGGAGCTTTCTGTATACATAAGATATTTTTCTGTTGGGAAGTCAGAATTCTAAAATTTTGTTACCAGTTTGCTAGTGAACAAATCCGATAAGAGTTGAGGCCAAATTTTATAGAAGTTGGGATGCTACTTTTAATTAACACAGCCTGATTTATTTGCCCAAATAAATTCCCCGCGTAATATAATGAACTAGTTATTTATTTCTTAATGTTTGGGAATCAAAACAAATCTTGGAGGTCACTTACATTTGGAGGTTTTGTTCTGTCATTATACACTCATAAAAGTTAATAGTCCTTGCTGCTTGCCTGAGTTCAACATTAAATTCTAAGATGAGTTAAGAGAATGTGTTAATTACTGTTCATTACCGTAAGAGTTCATGTGAAGCTACTTGGAAATTACAGTCAACATAGCTGATGGAGAATATGCTGGGGTTTTTTGGAGGGGGGGGGCATTAGTAGAGAAGGTCAGAGAGTTAGTAAAGGCTGATCTGTCAAAAGTGAAACTTTTTGACAGTATCTGTCTTGTTCGATGAAAGTTTAATGGGAAAAGATTTCTTAGTCTCAAATAGGAATTGATTCCTGCTCACATTGCAGAGAAGATCAAGTCACTTCTTTAGGTAAAGTGACTCACTGCAGTATGAGAGATTTTTAGTTGAATATCTCTGCTTGATTTGTTAGCTGTGGAATCTCTACCAATTTTCCTCTGTGCTGGGAGTACATGCAACCAGCAGCAGGTTTTGGGCTATTCTATCAAGTGCTATTTTCTCTCTGAAGTTTTCATTAAATTACTTCAGAAGCATCTGGGTTCCTCCCAATAAAGATAGATCTTGAAAAGATCACAAGGATTTTAACAGTCTTTTTAAGGGCTGGTTGTAAACCTGAATGGGAGATGGATTTCCTAGCTCACAAATTTTCTTGAAATATTTCTGGGGAAAAAAGAAAAGTGTATGTTTTTCAACAATATTAGTATTTCATTGTAGTACAGTCATAGTCACCATCTGTCCATCTATCTCTCTCTCTATGCACAAGATCTGAACTGGAAGTCAGGAACTTTTTGTAATTAGATGCACTAAGAAAATGTAATGTGATACTGATACTTCTTTCCTTGCATGGATTAGTTTAGCATGCTTAGCCAAGATATGGGAAATATCTCACTAAAGATATGAATCAATACCTGACCTTACATATGGAGACTCAAACACTTATCTCCAAATTTCCTGGCCAGGGCTACAATACTATGAAGTGATTTGGGGTGGAGTAAAGGACTTCTTGTATGCACCACTGAAGCTGTTTAACTCTTTAAGAAACCTATCAAGATCTCTAAAGAGAGATGTGTGAATGGTGAAAGTGTGGAACTGGAGCCTCAATATTTTAAATAAAACATGCTCCTGCAGATTATTTCCACATTTTACATCAAATAGTTACTGGCGGCGTTATGCAGTCATTTTCTGTACGTGCAGACTTTGCTGGTTTTCAGCTTCACAGGTCAGCTGAAAATGAAGATCTCTCAAAATGGGAATCCAATATGATGGAGGCACCTAGGCCTCTCATTCAGGGTTATGAATTTTTGTAATGTCTTTAGGTCTTTTTTAGGATCTGGTTTTAAATTATTTGTGCATAATTTAAGACACAGGAAGAGAGGCAGGATGTCAGGATGTTTTTCTGTCCAGACTGTAGACAAAGAAATGCCTGTTCTGCCCGTAACACTGAGCACCATCCCTGAAACTATCACTCTGTTCCTCAACCTTGTAACACATACTGAACTGAAGATGTCTTTTTTTTCTCTTTAATCCAGATCTTTCCACCAGCCCAGTTCATGGCACAAAAAACAGTTCTGAGTAAGCAGTGGTTCTGGTTTAATTTTCAAAGTAATTTACCAGCAGCTTCCTGGGTTAAAGAGGGCAGATCTGCTCAGCTGATTAGTGTCCTGGTAAAGAAAGACACTTTAATTATTCCATCTGAAGCATGTCCAGTTCTCCACATTCAATACTTTTTCAGTTTTGATGTCTGTACACAAGTTAACTTGGGATATTTTTATATCTATATATAATATTGCTCTTCCTGAGCATAGGAACAGTGGTTGATACTTCAGAGAAAGATGTAACATTGGAAGAAAGCTAAATTAAAGTAGCAGCCTGCTTGAATACAGGGTCATGACTGTATAGGATGTGGAACATGGACTTAATTACAGGCCATTGTGAGTGGGTATGGGAACATCCCAAACTCTTGAAACCTACAGCCTGTTGAAATCCTGGTATCACCAGTGCTGGGGACAAAAGTTTCACTGACTTTATGGGCTTTGAGACAGGCCTGCCAATAGAGGAACCTGATCTCAGCTGCAGCTTACTAGCTTCTAGAAATCAGACAGTACAAGCGAGGTGATATCAAGCTATTGTAATATCTTTTATTTTTACTTTTTTAGAGTCAATGAAAATCAGAGATAAATGAGATATTATAAAACCAGTTAGATAATACGCATTGAAAGATACCTTAATGGAGATTAGAGTGTTTAGGAGAAAGACACACACTGGAAGTATGTAATATCTTTTCTTTTTTTCCTAAATTAATTTTCCCACATGAAAGTCTTCATAGATTACCTGGGGAATTAGAAGTTCTGAAATAATGTTAACTGTCTACTAAGAACAAAAGGAAAACAAAGAAGCAGCGTAATTATGAGCTAAACATTAGACAGTTCTTAGTGCTAATGTGTGGCAGAGGTCAGAATACTCATGATTTATAATCGGCATCAAGAGAATAAAAGACTGCTAAGAAGGGCTCTTCTTCAGAGAAGAGTCAGAATGCTGTACAGCTAATAGCATTTTCTTCATGTGGGTGACTTTGTCAGTGAATACAATAAGCTGATCCATTAGACAGACCTATTCAACGTAAATCCACTTAATATTAATACCTGAAAGGTTTAAAACATTTTAGTGATTATCTTGCACAGAGCTATGGCTAAAAGGCAGAACTATGTTTGCCCTGTCTCACATTCAGACAAAGCTCAAGAACCAGGAATATGAAAAGGATGGATAGATGTCCTTTAACACATAAAAGAGTATGATGGGACAATAGACATGTCTGAGTATTGCTCATTGTCAAAAAATAATAAGCCTAATCCTGCAGAATGTTCAGCAGCCTAAAAAGCCATTCAACCAACAGGATTTGAAGATCGTTAACAGCTGGTAGGATGAAAAAGCAGTAAATATGAACCAATTGCAAAAGGTTCAAAATTGCATTTGAAATAGCCTTTTAGATCTGTGATGTTGGAAACTATAAATGTCCCTGTATGAGAGTCCAAAGTTATCAGAGCTATCTTGGACTCAAAAAGAAGGCAAGGTTAATTTCCATCCCTATAAAACTGCGTGCAACTCCTCTACCAGTTAGCTGCTGAAATACATCGCCAAAGAGCTCCTCTTTATACACATGCTCTTACACAAACTGATTCAAATACATTTGGGACGCAACCATTGAAACAATTTACAGTGTTTCCCTGACCTCGTATTTTCAAGTCAGTACACAAGTAAGCTTATGGTGAACAATATTCAGTAGCACAAACCCAACTCAACAGTATTGCTCACCACTTATTAAAAGCATCCTGTCTATGGAGCAAGTAGAAAAAAGCTGGACCGATGAGGCTGTTTATAATATACACAATAAACTTCACTGGTTCAGCAAAAAGAGGATGTGTCTACATAAATTTCAGCACTGTGTAATGGTATTTTGTCTACTGACTCTGTGTACGTATGCCTATACAAACATGCATTTTGTAACATGCCTTGTAGATCAAAGAGGCTATCAAAACCAAAGAAAACCCTACTCTGAAGCCTTCACAGACAGGATAGAGTCAGCTGTCTCAATGTTACCTTGTAATAGAGTTCTGGAACAGCAAATCATCAGAGAGTCCTCACTGTCCAGTCCTTGGAGGTAACGTTAGGAGTGTGATGATGAAATTGGAGGGGAAATCCACAAGGCTGCTCAGCCACTTTTAGCATCCTTCAGAGATCCCCAGTCATGCCCTATTCAACTTGTACACTGATGGGGGACAGGAACAGGGAGATAGAATTCTCTACAGTCAGAATGACCTCCACATGTTCCATTTGTACCTGCTCACACAAACTTTAGGAGTTAACAATGTTAACCTTCTTACCAAATGAGGCAGAGCAAGATAAGACATCTGGTATTCTGTTGCATTTTAAGTCTTTTTTTGTATCATTGTAGGAACACCTAAAGGCATTAGTTAAATAAAGCGTGAGTCTCTTCTGTCAGACAGGCACAATACAAACTATGAACAAAAAAAATATTTTGAATGTACGTGGCACAAATGTTTTCAAATTAATGTGCTTTACTTCTAACAGGTGAGTGGATTTTTTGTTTGTTGTTGAATATACAAGTGTTCCCACCATAACGATGGGGAGTACAGAAATCCTTGTGTATATAGAAATTTTAAAGTAGTAAAAATACATGATATTTCAATACATGGTACTGTAACAGGATGGAGCAAACATAATAGATAGTGCCTCTGAATTAAATTCTCTGTTACTGATAAAAGGCAGTGTCTGTTAGATCTTTAACAGAAAATACCATAATTTTGAATTTTTCCATTTTCTGGGTTGTTTGTTTTCTTTGCTAATGGGCAGGCTTCTGATTACTTACATACAAGAGCTTCAGTGGTGAAAACTGCAAGAGACTGTACGGTAATTATGTGTCAAATTGTCCGGTGTTGATTTTTTTTGTCTCCGAAATATTTAAATATTTTAGGCAACAGCAGGACACTTTCAATGAAATAGTGCTTAGGATGAGGAAAAAATGCAAGCAAAGACTCCATCTGAATAATATCTTGATTGCTACTAAAATTCACAATGGATGAGAAAATTGAGTTAAGCAAATGTCCAGTGTTTTATAGCTAAAGCACTATATTAATCTTGCACACAACAGATTATGGGTGATGGATTGGTTGTTAACAAACAGAATGGGCTGTGTTATGATTAGAAGCCAGCCATAGCTGCAGTTTAAGAACAGATTTGTATCCAGTCTGTTTCATTCTTGGAAGTCCAGGTGTCTTAGATTTCAAAAGCCTGATGCGAAGACAACCAAAATATTTATTAAATGCTTCTTCTAACAATGGAAAAGACAGCAACACCCTCCAAGTGTCACAGAGGTTCACCAGAATAACTCCACAGAGATACTAAACTCAGACTTTAATTCATAACCAAAACCAACAAACAGGGATAACCAAATCAACACTCCGGTAACATTTAACAAGTGGTGGGTTCAATATACCAGTCGGGGATGTTATTACTGCACGACATACGCAAGAATGATGATCTAAAGTGCGCACACACTCCCAAAGGGGAAATCTCTCGCTCAAGGGCACCCAGACGACAGGATCACTCACCCAAAGGGGTGAGGGCTCACTCAAGGCTATATCCAGAAGGAAAAATTACTCACCAAGAAGGAGGGGAGGGCACTCAATCCCGGAGAGTTTCCTTGGGTGTCGTCTCAACCCAACGGGAGAGTTTCCACCCACCGACCCGCCGCTCTGAGGAGAACAACTCAAAGGGGGGCTCAGGTGGGGGAACCAGTTATACCCTGGTCGGATCTGAACTGTGGTCATACACGGCCATGGGCCAGAACCCCCCCTGGGCCGAGGCGCCCCGTTGGCTGGGACCCTGCCGCGTGACCGGGGGGTGGCTGGGACCCTGCCGCGTGACCGGGGAGTCCCACCTTTCCCGCCCTCCCCACCGGGGGTGGTGGGAGCTGCACGTGACGGGCGGCACTTCCCACCGTGAGGGCGAGAAAGTCGGCTCGCGCGGCGCGGGCGCTGAGGTCCTAGCGCCCTCGGGTGTTCTCTGTCGGGGCGGGTTTACCTGCCGCACCGAACAGCTAAAGGTGAAAGCAAGACAATATCTGATAGCGTGCTTAAAAAACTTGGTGTCTCTCGACTTAGTGTCACAGAGCCAGATTTCTCTCAGTGGTGCCCAGTGACAGGATGTCCTGGTTTCATCGGTGTTTGGTTTCAGTTTGTGGCCAGCCGTGGTGTGGTGATCAAGGCCCTCAGCAGTGAAAGCCAGGGCAGCTGCCCCAGGCTGGCCCACAGGTGTGTTCTATAGCATTAACGTCAGGTTCACTATAAATGGGAAAGCTTGGAGGGGGGGATGCTTTTTGCTCTGCTCTCAGTCTCCTTCCTCCTCTCTTCTCAATGGTTACTGTCTCTGGAGGGGCTTGTCACCACTCTATGAGCTAAGTATATTTTTGTGTATTTTGTATTAGTATCGGTATTGATTTTGTTATTTTATTAAATCTGTTTAAATTTAAGCCCATCAGTCTCCCTCCTTTTCCCAGTTTGCCCTCTGGGTTGGGGAGGGGAGATTGGGTGATACAAGAACTGATTATTTTTTAGCCTTGGCTGCGGGCTAAAGGGAGACATACATGAAGTATCACATTTTCTTTTTGTACTGTATTTAACATGTTTGAAAGACTAATTCCTGCTTTTCTTCGGAAATACTTTTGAAGAAATATCTATAGTATTCCCTATGTTGGAACTAGAAAGATTTTGAGAATCATACGTTGATTCCTCAGTAATACCTTAGCAGTACTTTGCTGTCATAGCACACTATTAACATCTTCAGGAACACTGACATACAGCCCAAGTTGTAGAGAATAAAACCTAATTTTTTCCACGAAGACTTCAGGGTAAGTGCTGCAATGCAGTGGTCTCCTTGACTTTGGGGTATAAATTATGCTTAACTTCTGTATTTTTTTTTCCTCAGTCTGATATTGGGCACCTCTCAATTCTGCTGAAGAATGTATTATATGGGAAAAGGAAGAGACGTACTTGTAAAGCTGTAATTTTGAGATTCACACATTGCTTATCACCTTCTGTTTCCTTCTCTTCTATGTATAAATATATTAAGGTCATTAGCTAATTGAAGGGCACAGAAACATCAAGCTATTAGCACAAACATAAAACATTTATGAATCCTGAAACCCTTCTGTGTTTCCCAACAGGGTTTTTTTTTTCTCTAATTTGAAAAAGAGGTGTCAGACCTTTAGTGGAAATAAATAAGTAAATAGGTGGTAAGATGATTAGGATGCATACAGAATCTTTGCCAGAAAAAAAATGTGCATACTTACAAAATCGCTCTAAATCCTTGCACAATAGGGAAATGCCAAATAGAGGTACAAGGAAGAAAATCAGAGATTGTTCCATTAAAGAAATCATAACGCAAGCCAAAACCAAAAACATCCACTCAAATCAAACAAATTATAGAGGGCTTTGTGAAGAAAAATAATTATCCATAATCCGATGAAAAGTTTTATTAGTCATTGGCTTAAAGCCAGTTACTTACTTTTAGAGGTGTTTGTAACTAAGTTCTTAAGTCTTGTTTCTTATCTTTAGTATCATCCTTGAAATGATTCATGTTAACTCATGTCTACTCATAGACATTATAGTCAGGTATTTCTGCAAAAGGAATAGCTACTCCACCATCAATCGCCAGCACTGGGTTCTTCCCAATTTCCCTAGCCTGTGTGGAAGACATGAATGATGGGCTTGGGATAAAGAGCCTGATAATTGGTGTTTCTGAAGACTTCTCTGTTTTCTTCCCGAAGGAGATCTCTTCTGCATTACCTTACCTTCACAATGAGACTCTGTTCTCCATTAAAGCAGGTAGGAGCAACTGCAGCACAGGTCACTGGTAAGCCATGATGGTAAATCCATCCAAACTCTTAAATTTTGCCTCTGAATTTCCCAGACTTGTTCACAGCTGTGAATTTTTCTAATGATAAGGTAATAAACATAGCTTTATTTTCAAAAGGGTGTTGAGTTAAAAATAATAGTGTTTTTAACGGTATTAGAGCAGTATTCTAATATTGTTTAGGAGTCATAGATAGCTTTGCTCTGTGACATCTTTTTCTTATAGGAAACTAAGCAGATTGCACATAACTGAGTATATATGCTATGCTGTACAAGATATTTGCTCAGTGATGTACTTTAATACCTTGCACAAAGTTTGGGAAAGATAACGGGATGGATTTCCTTTCCCTTCTTTATGCAGAAGACAGAACCACTAAAATATCCCCCTACCATTAATTCAAGTGAATTGAGTACTGAAGCATACTGAAGGTTAAATTTATTAGGTTGACTTTTACTTCAAACCAACTTAAAAATGTAAAATGCTTTTAGGACTTTGTGCCTAGCATATTTTGTATGGATCTTTGTGCATTTTTCATATCACTGCAGTAAAACAGTGCTCTATTCCCATTATTGGACTTCAAGATCAACATATTTACTGTCTACAGGCTTGGTAAACCTTCCTGCATTGGCTTCTATATGCAGCATACCTTCAAGGTTTCTATCAGCACCATCATGACTATCTATTTTTAGAATGGTAACTCATATTCTGGAGTATTACTTGAAAGCAACAGGTTTTTATATAGCTCATATATCACAAGGGATTTTAGGTTGACAGTTTCTAAATTGATTTGATCAGAAACAGGACATCTTTTCACTCTAAATGGCCAGTGCACAACTGGTATTTGCAAAAAAAAGGTGGTTAGGATTACTAATGTACCATCAAAATTTCAAGTTTGTTTGTTTGGTTTTTTTTCCCTGTTTACAGAGTCATTTGATAAAAATTTACTAATGGATGGGCTGGGATAAACTGTTGAAAAAGTAGAAATTGAAAGATACATTAAAGAATTGAAAAGACTACAGGGCTTGAATGCAAGAGTAAAATGTCATTACTTCAAATGTTATTACTTCAAACCTTTACTCCTGTTTAAGCTGTTGATGAAAGAAAATGGAATCATTTTGCACTGAAAACTTAATACTTGATACCATTTCAAACAAAAAGGTGGCTTGCATTGTGAGGAGACAAGAGAAATGTGAATGCCGTACAATTGGAAATTGTAATTCAAAGAGGCGTGGACCTCTTTACCAGTACCTACCCCATTCACCAATCAAGACTACATTTTGCTATGTTTTGCACACATGAAAGGCAAAAAAGATTGCTCCTTCCACAAAGGACAAGTAGAAAATGTGTACATTAAGTAGAAAATGAACCTTAGAAAGTATTTCCTCTGATTAACAGATCATCTATAAGTGGGTTTTAATCCCTTAAACATATGTGTTTGATGAAGATTCTTTTCAGTCTAACAATTTTATAAAACTATAATAACACTATATTTTTATTCACTTGGTGTAATTTCTGGCTAATATTTTTCTGTGGAGATCTTTAAAAAATAGTGCTTCAAAGTACCTAGTTACTTCAGGGCAGAATTCTTCAACTTCTCTTGATTTACAGCACATGTTTGGGTCAGCAAATGCCAAGCATATGCTTGGTGCTAGATCCAAAACAACTTGAGGCTTGAAAAGGTTTAGCTAAATATATCCAGAAATTCCTTAGAAATGCTCTTTCAAGACCAAGTTACTTGTTATCTGGGTGTGCAGTATTGCAGAAATACCCTGTCATGACTGCTACCAAATTGGTTTTAACATCTTTCAGTTGACTCAATGCATATGCCCACAGCCAAAGGCCTGCTGTTTTTTCCCCAAATGAAGTGCTAACTACTTTAATAGAATTTTTTGAATCCACATTAATAACAGAAATGGGATGAAAATTGCTGCATTACAATATGGTGGAGTCCTGTCAGGTTTTCTGAGATGGACTATTATAAGCTTTAGGGTGGGGAGGGACAAATGAGAAAAGCTAATTTGATCCAAATACGGTAGACTAAATGGTTTTAGAAGTTCATCACAAGGGTACTGTTATTGGAGTATTTTGGCACATTCAAATGCTTAACAGCCTTTTTAAATTATTATTTTATAGTAAAAGTGTTTGGATCTTTTATCTGCTGCTGCGCTAGGATGGCCCTTCAGGTAGCTAGGAAAAATTATCAGTTGCCCTTACGACCTCATTTGCTATATATATGTGTGTATATGTAAAAAAAAAAAAAAAAAAAAAAAAAGGTATTTGTTTACCTATTGAAAACTGTTTCTTTGAAATATTTCTGTGCTACTCTGTTTTATTTTTTTAATAAATATAGTTAGAAGCACGGTAATAAGAATAATTATAAAATGGTAGAAGTAATTCTGAAATCTGGTAATATATAATGAAGTTTACAGCTTCAGCTTTGGGACTGTATATATTACTTTTTAGTAATAAAAATGAGAAAAATCTATTAGTAAGGAGGGAGAAGAAAGGAATAGGGGATTGGTATGGTATATTGATTATCAATCTAGTACCAGTTATTCATGTATTTAGATGACTTAACTTTTATAAAAGTGTTACTTGTGATTTCCCAGTTGGTAAGTTTTACTGTGAAGAACCTTTAGCCTAAAAATTTTACTCCACAAAAAGTGCTCTATAAATAATTGGACTCACAAATTCTCTGAACTACCAGCTGAAAAAAATCTGCATGAACTCGCTGGTTTCCTTTTGACCACTTAAAATGCTGTCAGAGAACATGAATTTCCCAATGAGTCTCAGTGTTTCCTGTGTGGAGCCAAAAGAATGACAAGAAATCACATCATCATGAAAATGGATTGGCTGCTTCTAACTGTAAGTGAAAAGGTCATTCTTACAAGAAACATTTTTAGACACCAATTTGTTCAATGAAGATCACCTTCTGAGTTTTTCTTCAGTTGAACGTAAAGCTGACCTGACTTTAAAGTTAGCCCTGCTCTGAGTACCTCTAGGAGTGAGTTTTTCCTGTTATTCTATGACATGTGTGTGTTATGTTCAACTTCTTTTCTTTTAAAATTTTTTTTTATTATAGGTCTACTTGTTCTTGTACAGTTTGGTAGTTGTACATCTGTTTCCTGTGTCAGATTTTCTTACAAATGGCACATCTTTCTTTCAAAGATGCTTTTTGTATCAGCAATACAAACAATTATGCTAATCAAAACTGCACCTATACAGGCTCTTTAATATATCCTCAAGTGCAGAACCACGATTCAGACTGCTTACAAAGGATAAAGCTGAATGTTACCCTGATGTCTTTATCTAAGAGAATACAGGGCAAAGGCTTAAATATTTCTGCCTTCATTCTTGTTTCTCAAAATGAGTTTCTGGCAATGAGTAAAGCACACAGGAGTCTCTGTCTGTCCTGGATGCTCAAGAGATATTTGCTGCCATATTGGCTGACTAGCTTTTTTTTTTTTATGAAATTTGAGGTACTAGAACTCTAAATCCTTATGGCTGGAACTAGACAACTAGGCTTTCTAACTCAGACTTGTAATAGGCTTGTGTATGGTAGTATCAGATACAAAAAAAGTACATACAAACAGCTCATACATAGTAATTACATTCAATAAATGAGTGATGTCATTAATTCACTACAAATTTATTTGTCCTTAGGGGTTTGTGAGCTTGAATGTCTCATTTTAAATACAACAGTTAATAGAATTTATTTCTTTCTTGTTAAAGTAGCAAACAAATGTAAAAGTTTTTCCATACTACCACAATTTAAATAGTCAAAAGAGACACACATATAGGAATGTAACTAACTCAGAGGATTTACAAACCTGGAGCTAATACTACTTCTAATGCATATTAACCAGAAATCTTCTTATGCTGTTTCCCACTGCACATCCTAGCAAAAAGCTGACTTTTTTTTTATTATCTCTCAGCAAAAATTTAAACAATGCCACTGAGTTTCACAAAACTCAGCACCTTTGCAAAGATTAAATTTGCTATTTGAAATTTAAAGCAAATAGCTTTAAAGCCTCTGGTATACTGCAACTTAAAAAAATAAATCAATTTTTATAAAGTTTCAGTAGAAAGCAGCTCAGAGTAAAAACATCTTTTTAGTAGATTTGTCAGAAGACAAGAATCTGAAACAAGTTCCTCTCTAAGGAATAGAAAGAACAAGTTAATGATAAATCTGATTAGTTAAACTCTAAGTGGCCAGGGAGAATAGTATTGGTTTCACACCCAGAAGTTGTGTTTGGATGAAGGATTATCTATGTGTCAAAATAGAGAAGAATGCTGTATAAATTTAGTGGATGACAACATTGTATGCAACAATATCTTTTTTTTTTTTCCCCCAAATGAGTGGTCAGTGATGAAATTGGTTAATCTAACTGTTCGAAGAGTCATGGGTGGTTCAACATTAAGAGTCTCTGCTACTCTGCCTGTGATGTAGATGAGGGGAACAGACCTGCTCTATCTTTTTCTTAACACATCAGTGTGAAGCTTATATTCAAACTATTATCAGAATCCCTGAGAAACAAGAGAAGCAGAATTAGTGTTCAGGAAAGCAACTTTTTTGGGTTTTTTTGTTCACTGTATCATGAAAACCTGTGCTTTACAATCAATTAGCCATGCTGTGCTTTTTTTGGTTAAAATTACTGCTCTGCTTTCCACTGAGGTCTCCCACTTTTCTGCCTGAGAACTGCAGTCCTGAAACATCCTCAGTTTTACAAGTCAGCAAAATTACATTCCCCATTATTTAAAAAAACCTGTTGATAAAATTTCCACTGATCAGTTGCTAGTCTTGATGGTATGATTCTTTGCAATGTGCTCTTGCAGTGAAGTGCCCTGGAAAAGAGAGAACTTTAAAAGTAAGAAAATCCCTTTGCTGAAAATTAATATAAACTATATTCTTCTTATTATTTTTCACTATTATTTCACTGTATGATTTTCTCAGAGTTAACCATTGCACTAAGGTTGTCTTTTGCTGTATATAAGACTTGTCTCCTGAAGTGTTTCCTATTGTTATCCTACTTCTGCCCAGTTATTTAAGACAATATGTAAATCTTTTTTCAATCTGAATACAGACTGTTAGACAAGCTCTGCTCACTATGGCAAAATTAGTTTTGTTCACTTGTATACATTTGTTGCTCTAGTAAAGTGCTATAAATCTTGATATGTTTTTAAAATGTCCAGATTTGTAGTGACCTTGGAACTCAGATGTTAGGTACAAGTGGTGGTGTTAGAGATGGATAATACCACCCATCACCACCACGTCTGAACTGAGAACTCATTTGTTGTAGAGCTCATTTGCTGTAGGCATGGGAAGAGGCCACAGAAAACAAACAGCAGCAAGCGGACTACTAGGGCTTTATGAAGTCCGTGTCTGGCTTGACCTCCTGATTGTAATTCTTTCAAGTGGTCAATGAAGAGTGGCCAAATGTAACTATAAGGAGGCAGATCAGCTAGATTGCTCCCTTATTTGGAATATCTGTCTTGGATGGGGGTGTATATATATAGGTAAAATGACCAATTCATGGCTCCCTGTTGTGAAGTATTCTCATGGCAGAAACTACTTGAAGGGAAAATAACAGATGAATGGGGTTTTTTTTCTTTTGGGTTTTGAGGTTTTAGTTGTTGTGTGTGTTGGTGTTTTTTGACTGTGTTTTTTTTTTTTAAATTATTGACATATGAACTCCTGCCAGCACTGTTTAGGCAGGACTTTTCAAGGTTATTTTTATTCTGTTTTGTAATTTTAAAAATTCAAATTTATTCACTATTCAAGTTATTTTTATATTAAACTAGTATTTAACTAAAATATAGATTTGTTATATGCTTGCTCAGACTTGTCAAAACTTCAATGTGGTTTCCTTTGCAAAAAACTATAGTACAGTATATATTGAGTTTAAGCTGAATTAACTATTCCTTTTAAAATAATATATTCTGTCCTTAAATATTAACATTTATATAATTGAGAGTTTATTTCTTCCTTATTAGATAAATTTTTTCCAATACCGTCTTATTGGATTTGTCATTCATATATTCCATTCTTGGAAGCCTGATTCAAAACCCATGAAATCTACTGGAATTTTAGTTGTGAGAAATATATGCAAGAAACTATTTTTCTACTCTGTTCCAGTTGTGTATTTCTCATGCTTATTTTATCTTCAGGTTTGAGCATTTAATAGGATTTCTGTCTATTTGCTATGCTGCTTTTTCTGGCATTTCTTATTTCCTTTCCTGGCTTCTGTTCAGACTCCAAACTCCCAACCATTCAACACCTTCTCCCCAAATAAATACATTTACAAGGATCCAGAACTCCTGCATGCTAAATTACATTTTACTCAGGCTGTCCTTCTGGAAGAAGGAGAGGAGGAAGAAAAAAAAGCTTTAGTGTCTCTCTTGAAAATCAATTTGAAAAATAAAACGTGCTGCCAATAGCCATTTTGCACCTTCAGAACTGTATGCATACTCGGGCAGCTATTTGATATAAACATCAGAGTCATTCTCCCCTCCATATATTCTCATTCTACTGTTCCTAAAAATATTCTTATATTTGCTGTTTTTTCTTCTGGTGCTGTGAAGGGGGCTGGATCAGGAACATTAATCAGCTTCCCAGATACTTGAAGCCATTCCTTTTAGTCCTATGATTCTTTTGTCATTCCTCTTCCTTAACAGTAATTTTACTCTAGGTATTCCTGATCAGTGAGTGAAGGCAAAATCTGCTGTTTGTTGTGGCTTCATTCCCTATTGTCCAAGGTAGCTCACTGAGTTGGCATGTGCTTTGGACAATGTTGGTGGTTATATTGCTCTGTTGGATTTCACGGCTTCCAGAAAAATTGTTCTCCATAAGCTGTGGGGTCAATTCACTTTCATGGCTAAACGTCACCCATTGGTCATAAACAATTGTCCTTTTTTTTTTTTTATTTCACATGCATAAGGGGGAATGGAGATAAGCGATGGTGTAAAGAAGTAAATAGTAACAGGGAAATTAAAGAAAAATTTCATCATTGTTTGTCCTTATGGTACTTTGAGCCTTTTATGTTTAGGTTTAGTCATATTTCTGAAAGACTAGAGTGAACAATTGCTGCTGTTGTTCTTCAGTAGTGCTCTTGTGAGAAATCCTCTGTGTCTTTTGATGCCAGAATATAAGATTGGCATCCTTTTTCTTGTCAACACATGGTGCTTCCAGCAGCATGGGTTTGGGCAGTGGTAAAGGGGAATGTGTTCTTGCATGCCTTCCTTCCAGTAGGACTGCTTGGAATGATGAACCCTGTCTGCTGGCAAACACTTCCTGGATGTTGCAAAAAATGCTGCTGCACCTCTTCTGTCCAGGAGTCCAGTATTCATGGTTCCTGGTTTCCAAGGGCTGGATAAATTAACCAGAAGACTCCTAGTGGGAATGTCCATCTAGTTATGGGACTTGTTTGTCCCCACGTTATAAAAGCTATTTCATGCTGCCTTAAGAACAGTTGTCAAACTGGGTGAACCCATTTAACTGATTTGCCTTTTCCAGCAAAAGGAAAATCTTTATTAGTTGCATATATTTGTCATCCATGTAATACAAAGGCAGCCATTAGAATTCAGTGCTCAATAGGGTTTCTTGTTCTTCTGTATTTGTTCTGTTTTGCTCTTTCTGTATGTGAGATCACATCTCACATTTAGTTATTTTTTGCAGGTCTGGAAGAGTATGGTAGCTTTAAAAGAACAGAAGGTTAAAATCTTACAAAACACTGAGCTCAAAATAATACAATTAAAAAGAAGTGATTGCTGGCTGCTGTTAATGAAAAATTGGCTTTTTATTAGAACTACTTTTAGTTACTGAAATGTGGTTGTTATTATCTTTTAATGGGAGGCAGTCAGTCTTTGGTCATCAGTACTTCCTAGCATTTAAATGTTAAATAAGATTTCTGTAATGGATTACTGTCTCTTAAAGTCGGTTATTTGTTGTTTTTTTTCTGATATAGTTACAATTCTGCAAAATGACACTTGGCTACATCAGAGCCAAAAGGAAAATCATTATGACACAACTTAATGGAAGCACATATCTTCCAAGAGAGATGAAGGGTATTAGTCCCTACCTGAAGTACGTTATACCAAAATCTTTGAGTTAAAGGCTCAGAAGCTTCTTGTCCAAAGATGCACAAGAGGCCAATAGCAGCATGAAGAATGACATCTGAAGGCAAATCCCTAACTTCTAATCTACCTTTTCCTTAGAGATCTGTTGATGTACTAGCAACTGAATCCATATTCACAAATGATAACTGGGAGCGTCATCAGTGAATACTGCTGTTTCTGCAGAATAATTGCTTGTAAATGTCTGTGTGATATGATGCTTACTAGGGACCATGCTATCTCTTTGGCATATTCTTTGTAAAAGGTAAACAAACACTTGTATCCTCAGTAAGATCAGGCCAACAAGGGGAGAGCAATGTGACATTTTGCAGTGCTTTATTGACCATACAAAAAGTGACTGTGATTTTGTCCTTTGCATAGGTTCACAGGAGAGAAAAAGCATTGCTCTGAGCCTCTTGAATCTCTCAGTAATACAATGCTGTCAGATCAAAAAGTTAATTCTTAGCCCTGCAACCTTTTTTCTACTAACATTGCACAATAAAAGGGTATATCTGAGGAATCACAGCTAAAATGTCTAGGTAGCTTTGTATGTACTTGCAGTGTTACAGTACCTGCTGCCTCTTATCATACACCTGTTTATACATTTAATTAAAATACTCTGTCACTGTTCTGACAGAAATGGTAGCTTGTGATATAGCCTTTGCCTTCCAATACATAACATCTCATTGTCAATCAGTAATAACTAAAGGTATCCTCTACAAATTTCATGGTAGAAAATACAATGAACTACATATCACCCTTATCTTCAGATTACCTTTTCAATCAAATGCTTTCCAGAAGTAAAGTCATAAGGACAGGTCATCTTTTCCAAATCCTTAATTCTGATAAAGGTTTTACATCTGTGACCTTAAGTTCAAAGGGGGGCAGGGTGAACACAAAATGGACAAAAGCTACCTAGCAGTCCTCTAACAAACAAATACGGAGCAAAGTCTTGGTTAGCAAAACTGAAAAGCAGATGATCTAGCTTATGATGGTTAATGACAATGGTTTATAACAGAGAAGGGAAGGTACCTTCTTGCAGATATGTTTTAGTGCTTCATTCTGACCCTGATTCTTTCCTTTGGAGTAAGTAAAATCCCTGAACTTGCTGAGCACAAGCAGGAGCTTTCTATAATATGAAATCTGTTTACCAGGGAACCCTTGGTAGACTTTTGAAACCTGCACATTTTTAATGTTTCGACAAGGGTCTTTTTGATTTGAAACTAAAGACTGGATTATTTAGATCTCATTTATGCCTGCCTATACATTCTGGAATCAATAAAAAGTATGACATCTGAAGCTACACTAAACTCTGTCAATATTTGGTGCAAATAAATATCTAAGAAAAAAAATAACATATTTGGAATAGAGAGAGCATTTATTCAGCAGGATCTAGACATGTGTTTAAGTTATCACACCTCCGTTAGAATTCTTGCGTGTTGTATTTAAGTATTGAATCGGGGCCCAAAAATATAAAACTGTTTTACTCTATGTACTACAGGTAATTATGTGGAAACTGTGATGCATCTGTTACTAACCACTCCTAGAAACATAGTGCAGCTGTTCCTTTTAGTGTGAACCTTTTGGGAGGCTACATGGTAGAAATGTTTGGCAAGACTAAAGATTTATCCACTCACAAAGTTATGCCACTGAAGTAGCTACATTATGGAGTAAACTTTTAGGGGAAAAACAGATGCTGAAAATGTGTTGATATGTTGCATTTTATCATGCAGCCAAAAGGATTTTTAAAAAATTTAAAGTTCCTGTCTTAGATTCTAGAACTACAGTGATTTTTTTTATTTGCATAGATAAAGTACTTTGAGTTAGCTGTCAGGTTGCTTCTACGAAATGCCACAGCTGAAACTCTTTAAATAGATTTTATAGACTTTAACAAGCCCTGCAGGCCTCCCAGCTCAGTCAACAAGGATGGGATCCATGATGATATATAGTGAGTTACAGAGCCTAGGCTAGGAGAATTACATTTCAAAATCAGATCTTGCCAGAAGATTTCTACAATTGATTATTTAACTTTGTTATCATCCTATATATAAAAAAGCTACCTTACTGGATACACTCAGGAGTTATTACCTTCGGAAGTACACCTTTTAAAGGCAGTTTGAGTGGGTTTTTGGAAGATGAAGGTGGTGGGATCAATATCCCAACTGAAGTGCATCTACACCAATGCATGCAGCATGGGCAACAAACAGGAGGAGCTGGAAGCCATTGTGCAGCAGGAAAACTGCTGGGTTTTGAGAGAGCTGACAAGCTGAATCTACGTTAAACATCACACTTAGTATTTTCAGAAAATTTGAGTGGCAGAGGTTGACAGTGTACCTGTATTATAGATGTGCAGTATGCTGGGTCCATGTGAAAATAGTGCTGATGTAATATATTCTATAATGATGTATAAAAAGAAGTGGAAACATGATCTGGGCAATGATTGAAAGCAGTCTTTTCAATTTCTTCAATACTTTATCTGAAATTGTGCCAAGATTTCCTCTTGATATGTATTCGCTGTGAAGTAGTTTTGTACTAGGGAACAGTATGGACTTGAAGTGAATAAACAGTGGGGAGAAAGGAAATGTAGAAGTACATTGTAGGAAAAAAGAAAACAAACAAACAGAGACCTTGTGCATTATTAATTATTTGTGCAGAAAAAAAAAGAATAGTTTCAACATATAAATGTTTTTATACACAAATCTTATAAGCCAGTTTGGACTCACTTGTCATAAAAGGAACTACATTTTCTCTTGCTGCATCAAATTTTTTTTTTCTGAATAACTATGCGGTTCTAAATGCAATTAGTTGTTTGAAGGACGTGGGAGAGAGGTATAAGAAAACACTGAAGCGCAATGAACACACAAAAGGAAGATTAATTATTTCCTCTCTGAAACTATTTTTGTGTGTATAATTAGATAAACAAAATGGACATCTGCAGTTAAGCTTGCTATCTTCAGATGCTTTATACTTGCATTTTACTTGGCCAGTTGACAAGCATTTTGTCCTGTTTTTGCAGGGATAAAATTTACAGAATCACTTTTCTGTTACATTTCGGTTTAGTTTGTGGCCAGCTGTGGGATGGTGATCAAGGCCATTAGCAGTGAAAGCCAGGGCAGCTGCCCCAGGCTGGCCCACAGGTGTGTTCTATAACATTAACATCATGGTCACTAGAAATGGGAAAGCTGCTGGGGATGGGGGGGCTATTTGCTTTGTTCTCTTCTCCATGGTGTGGTTATGAGTAACTTGCTACTATACTCTGGGCTGAGTATAACTTTATGTCTTTTCTATTAGTATTGATATAGGTTTTCTTATTTTATTAAATCTGTTTAAATTTCAACCCATGAGTCTCCTTCCTTTTCCCAATTCCCTTTCTCTTCTGGGGAGGGGTCTTGGGTGATAGAACAACTGGTTATTTTTAAGCCCTGGGTGTGGGCTAAATGGAGACACATGTGTTGGAAATAATGCTACTTCTTTCAAGAAGCTTTTTTTTTTTAAATACAGTACCAGGTAATACAGATCTTTGTTGAGAAAATTCTGTCCTAATATGTTCCTGTCTACAATCCTTTTCTCCTGAAGAGCTTTCTATGCTTCTAGAAAAGACAGTAGACACTATTCAGCATCACTTGCAATGTGATTTAAGGGCATATGTTGTAATAACTATTTAATTAAAAAACATAGTTGTACATCCAGTACTATCAACCCAAGACTGATGTTTCCCCAATTTCTGTAAACTGACAAAAAATACCTACTGTTTATTTTATACAGATCATGGATCAAATATGGTTTTACCATATAGGGGAAAAAAAAAGAAGATATGATTCAAAGTGTTTTTTCTCTCAGATACATTTCACACAAAGAGTTCTTAGAGAGTTATCAGTTTCTCAGAGAACTAGACCCTAGGTAGGATTATGACAATTACTGATTCATATGGAATGTACAAAATTGTTATGGTCTAAGTAAATTCTGAAGGCAGATATCTGACAGTATGGTGTCTCAAACCACTGGTTTGGATTTAACTACATCCATTGTGTTTCTCTTCTTTTTTTTTTCTTTTTTTTTTTTTTTTTTTAAACTAGCTATAAGATACTGTTATTTGAAAACTGTATGGGTTATGGTCTGTTATTATTTACTCTGGCTAAAATGTTGGCTTTGCTACTTTTCTCAGAAAAGAGAAAAAAAGCCCCTAAAACACCAAAAAAAAAACCCCGAACAAAAACCACCAGAACATAAAATTTGTACATTAACAATGTCAAAGAATTTAATATTTGGTCACAGATTTAATTTAATACAAGGTAAATATATGAGAAGACAAAATACCTTGGAAGGCCCTTCCTAGTCCTAGCAAGGTTAAGGATGAAGCTGTTAGTAAAGGATGGGTTAAATTACTACTTCATTTAAATGTCTTTTCTATAAGTGTTTTGTTGTGCAAAGAGGAGAAAGCTGCTGCTGTTTAGTTTGATGCTATTTTGTAGTCCTTTCCTGATAAGCACAGTTTGACTGGGTGAAAGCATACAAGAGGTTGTACCTAATGAAATTGCTGAAATTCTTCAGAGATATTACTCCCATTATAGAAGAGGTAAATACGGTGGGTATGGTGTACTTAAATTTCCAAGAAACATTTTATGAAGTATTTCGTTTGATATTTCTGGCTTAGTTGGAATGCTAGTTCCAACTAATATTTATCTAATGAATATTAGATAAACAAGATGCTGGATGTAACCAAAACAAGAAAAGCTACCATATTAGTCGAGAGCTCACTGGCCTAATTGAGCGTCTAATACCCATATACATGAGGGTTATCTTGATCTCATTCAGTGCCTTATTATGACTATTCTACCCCACTGCCTTTCAGTCTAAAGGTTCTTAATTAAGAATGTGTCTCTTAAATTAGATTATATTCTTGTCTTTGGTGTTCAGATGTGTTTTCTCTAACAAGTTATGGCAAATTTATGGCCGTAAAACTACAAATCATGTATCACAGAAGACTAGAAAAAGGAATATTGTCATCACAACATTCGTGTTAGTTCATACTTTGTAATTTATACCACAAGTACTTCCTTATAAATGAATTGTGAAATTGGGAAGTAATTCCCAATTCCAATGTCTGGAATTGATGATATACCAAACTTCTGTTTCTTTGAGGAAATTAGTTCATTCTGTATTGTTCTCACTGAAAAATCAGCTTTGAAAACAAGGATTTTTGCTTTTTTAATAAATCTTCATCTGTACTCAAAGTCTTTATAACTGATAGAAAGGCAAATTTCTTATTCTGTGAAATTACTGAATTTAATGTGGGTTACACTGCTATCACTGGAGACCGAACAGATACCTGCATATTGATTATGGCCATACCTTTTGCTAAGGCTTTTGACACTTTTTTAATTAACCCTTCTTAGTCAAATATGACTACCAATATGTAACTGTCTGAGGTTGTGACTGCCTCAAGCTAATTTCTTAATGTTGTGTAGCCAGTCAGATCAGGCAAAACACATGGTTTTGCCTTTTTCAAATAAAATAAAAACTGTTGATTTATCTTTAGCAGCTAATTTCAATTGCCCACTATGTTTCAGAGCAGCGCCTTAAAAACTGTCGTTACCTATATTTTCCCGAGATATTATTTTTTAAAATGTGCAGGTTTAGGTGATCAGAGGATTCTTGCAGATCATCACCCAACAGTTCAGATGCCTAAAGTTGTGATAAGGGGATCCTGTGGAGCACACTGGAGCCAAGCTCGTGGAATGAAACAAGGGCATTTTTTGCCTGTGGTTTTAGTGACCTTGTCTGCCCTGTTTTCGACAGTCATTGTGAAAAAGGGGACAAGAACTGCGCTAGAAAGAGTGCTGAGAAGAAAGTATGACTTAGCCAAGGATTTAGATGTAAAATATATTTGGGACTGGGTGATGTAAGAGACTTGGGCTGAGGAACTGCAACTAACTGGATCAAGATGTGTTAGAGTCGGGAAACACGATTAGGAACGAAGTCTAGGTCTGAGAAGGGTTCAGGGAAGAGGAATGAAGAAAACTGCTATGCTGAATATCAGAAGATGAGAGGGGATCATGCTTGAGGATCAGCATTTGAGGAAGGAAATAAAATATGTCTGAGACTCCAGTTTTTAGGGAGCAGAAGGCAGAACTCACTTTAGGAGGCAGAACTCACGTTTCCTCAGACAATTCTGTTGCTGTCCACAAAGTTACAAACCCAGTGACAGTACTGAGCTCTTGATATTCACTCAGAGAGCTACAACCTACAACAGCTATCATTTTTTCCATTAGTTCAAATGGCAGAAATCCACAAAACACCTCTAAAAGTTCAAATATGAATCACATGGTTGTTAGCATTGACCCAGGGAGTTGAATGGCTTTTTTTTTCCCCTAGGGTTTTGGGGTGGTTGTTGTTTTTAAATCACTCATTAGAATATGCAGACTTAAAGACAGCGAGGTTTTGCAAACACACTCATGAAAACTTGGGTTGCCAGCAACTATGTACACTTCAATTCAGCACAAACTTAGGTATTGATGCATTATGTTCTAATTAATTTGACCTTTATTTCCCCTTTTATCTGGGATTCATGGTCTAGCAGTCTGTTACTCATCAGAAACTTCTCAAACCCCTGTTCACTTCTGCCTTCTGTTTTATTTAGTTTCTGAATGGGAGATTACAACATGAAAGTAGAATTACAGTTCAACATATGTGATACCAAATGACAGGGACTCATGCCCAGACCTTCAAGAACTGAGAAAATCTTTCATTTCTGTGAAGAATGTAATACAGCTTCTTTACAACACTTTGTACATGAACCTTTTCCCTGCTGTAGGTTACCATGATTGCTAAATGATTGTTTCCTTATGATAATATTGAGTTCCTGCATTTCACAGTTCAGCTGTAAGGCAGTTGGCAATGAACCATGCAACCAAATGTAGATTTTACTGTGAACTTAACACACCCTTCTGTGATATATCATCTTTAATTCCATGGATGATGTAAAATGTGGGCCAATTAATATTTGGTCCTTGCTGGTAATGGTAAAGCATTTATTACTACAAACAATAGATGTACAGGGATGTAACTAGATGATTTCTCACTGTCCTTGCCAAACCCTTTATTAGGCATGTAAGGTTGAGGATATCTACCACTCAGCCAACGAATATGACAGCAGTCTAGTAGATGTGGATGTGCTTACCTCTGTCACAGATTGCTTAAAACAGTCATAATTTTATATGAAAACTTATCAGAAGGTATTGGCAATGACAGTGAAATACTGAAAAAAGAATCCTCAGGAGTCTGCTGTGCTTGAATCATTGTTTACTTTGTCCTTCCTTCTGAGTGGGCTGTTAAAATAGATATGTGGTTTTGTTAATCCATTGCAGTAGTTCCTCTGCAGAGAGTAGTTCTCTGTCAGTGCTACTAAACTAATTTTCAAACCTCTGCACTATTGCTAAGCACGTAATAGCTATTGCCCTTGCCCACATCTTCCCACCACCACTTTGGGATTCTTGGAATATAAATGCACTGAATGAAAACTGATACTTAAAATTTAAGATCCTTCAAAGAAAGGAACTACATGAATGTAAAGCATCATTATTAAGCAATAACAACTGAGTTGCAGGCCATTAACCAACTCAGTCATTAATCCCAGAGAAATCCTCTATGCTGAACTTTTTGTTATTATTATTATAAGCACAATACAGAGCAAAGAACCAATCCCAGAAGTATATTGACTGTTGTGTGAGTCGGCACAGAATAGGGCACAGGAACACAAAATCACAGCTGAAATGCAAAGAGTAAATTTATTTTCGTTATCTCACCAACTGGGGGATCCCTGAAGCAGCAGCTGGGCAGAGGCACACAAGTGGGGATGCAGGCACTGCAGAACTCTGTCCTTGCTAGAGGATCACTGAACCTGCTGTTTGCACCTGTTTTTGAGGGATTTGCACAGGTGTAGTTTACCACTGTGCTTTGATCTTCCCCACAGCAGGGCAGGAATCTCAAGGATGTTCAATAGGATGCCTCTAAGTCTATCATATGCCTGTGTTATCTGAACATAGATGTTCTACTTGTCAAACCCACAAGGATAGACAACAATTAGAAAAATATGTGTGTTTTTCTACACCCCAGCTGCAAGTCACTTGAGCGTGTTTACAATCCTCTTTGCCAATCTTCCATTGTTTTCCCACAACTCTTTAGTGGGTGATACTGCTGGGTTTATATTGCATGCTATAATTACTTGCACATTAGCTTGTCTGTTCTCACTGTAACACTAGTAATAGCCGTAAAGGAGGGAGAGAAATGCTTCCTAAGTGTTAAATCCAAATATGAGAAATATTTGTAGTCCCCATGCTCTAAGCAAAGCTACATGAAATGAGGCTCTCACAAAAGAGGTGCTTCATCTGAATAGTTGTCCCCTGTTAGGAACGCTCTCCTGCCTCACAATCCTCTCTCCCTGCAAGCACCAGGAATACCCTTCCTACCTTGGTTTAGAGACAGAGGCCAGTATCCTTAATAAGATGCTCTGGGCCACAAATTTTCCAGCAGCAGGTCTTCACAGCTTGAGAAAAGGTGGGCCAAAGTGTCACATGCACTATGCCAGACATCTTGATGGAGAACCATACCTCTATTTCAGAGTTAGGATTATAAAACAATAGAGAATGAGGTACAGTAGGCAAGCCCTCATTTTGGATGAAGTTGCAGGCAGAGTTTTTATTGCTCAAGTATAGGCCTATGTAGCAGAAAGAAAGGAAAGAGGAGGCAGCTGCAGCACAATTACCTTCTGAGGGTCTTCAGTGAACATCTAGAGATCAGACCATCCTGTCTTCACTGCTCTTGTTTTCTGTGCTAGCTGCAGTTGAGCTTGTGCGTGCTGCAGTCTCACTTGTTACGTAGGCATTTCCCTGACTATGCATTTCTTTAAATCACTCCTCCTTTGTTTTGGGATATTTTCTTCCTCCCACCCACTCTCCCCCAATAAATTTCAGTTGCAGTCTATTTGTATCACCTCTGGTTCTTTGGGAAGAAATGTTCTCAAAGGAGATTGTGAAACAAGTTAGTGCAATCTTCTAACTTTTTTTTGTCAATATTTAAAAATGAGGCAGGCAGAACTCTTTACTTTCTATTTCTCATTTTCATGAGAAGATCAATTTTCAGCCATCCTGTGTGTTACAGTGACAGAAAGATCTTTTGTATTTCTTCAGTCTTTTAATAAAGGGTTTGACAGGACCTGTTTTAGAGTCTCTCTCATTGATGGCAGGGTGGGGTTTTTTTTCCTGGCAATTTGCTTGACCCAAATATAGTTCAACTGAGAAAAGGAATGGGTTTTTCAATGACAGTCCCCTTATTTGCACATTTTTAAACTTCAGCGTTGACGGAGGCCCAGGGAGGTTTAGTGAAAAGTTCACACGGTAATTCAATCACTGGCCAGGGGTCACTGATGCTATCACAAGTCACTGTACTTGCTGCACATATGTACAGGGTAACTTGCCATAAAGGACAGAAAATGGAAAACTATTCAAAAGGCAATACCGTCTACAAACACTCCAGCTGCATGTATTCAAGTATCTAATTCTTATTATGAAAAGTTTGTCTTTTGCCAAAGAAGCTGAGATCATGTAGCAATTTGTACCATAATGTAAGAATATTTCAGCAGAAGTAGTTTTACATCCAGGAAAAATCCTGGTGCACTGTTTTGAAAAATTTCAATGATTCTGTTTAGCATAATTGTAACTGTAGTTGTATAATGTTCTTTTTCCTTTAAACTCACTTGTAAACAGCAATTTGGTTATGAAATTATCTCTTTTGTGAAAACTTAAGGAATAAGAGTATCAGCTGTCATGTATTTTTATTTCCTTGATCACCAAAATATCTTTATAGATTTTAAGTGTATAACTTGTGTTAGATATCAAAGAATCACCACATTAATCCTGGTAAACTTTATTACTTTTTAAGTTTGACAAGTGAAGCATTAATTGTTTAAAGTCTGCCTGAAATTCAGTGGCATAGATTATAGAATATGATGATTTATTATGAGCTTGTTGACTATAATAATTGGTGCATTTTCTGCTGAGATTATTGATTTTTCAAGATTGTTCTCAGGAGTCTCATTGAAAATCTTTCAAGGCCAGTGGTGTCAACAGAGATGGGCTACAATGAGTTTCAATTTAATGTATTCCTTTGCTTAACTCCCTTGGTACTTTACACTTGAACAGATATGACAGATCTTCTGGCAACATTTGTGTGAATATAAGATATATTAAATAATATGTAACATTTCAAACCTCCTTGGAGCAGTTTCCATGGAGACCAAAGGCATCCACTGGAAATTAAAATACAGAGGATCTCAACTTATGGGATGGAAATATTTGATACAAGGTTTTGGAAGCTTGTTTCAGGAGGTAGGCCTGGTTAATTAGGGCAATATTAATTCTGTATGCTTGATCTTGTGAAAAATTTAGGAAGCAAATTAAACATTTTTTAAAAGGAATAAAATATTTTTTAAAGCTATGTCCTGTTTTTGCAGGGATAAAATTTATAAAATCACTTTTCTGTTACCTTTCAGTCTGTGGCCAGCTGATCAAGGCCATTAGCAGTGAAAGCCAGGGCAGTTGACCCAGGCTGGCCCACAGGTGTGTTCCATAACATTAACATCACGTTCACTATAAATGGGAAAGCTTGCTAGGCATGGCTGTGGGTTTTTGCTATGCTCTCTTCTCATTGTCCTTGATGGTTGTTATCCCTGGAGGGACTTGCCACTGCTCTGTGAGCTAAGTATAATTTTGTGTCTTTTTTATTACTATTGATATTGGGTTTCTTATTTTATTAAATCTGTTTAAATTTCAGCCCATGAGTCTCCCTCCTTTTCCCAATTCCCTTTCTGGTTGGGACAGGGAGGTTGGGTGATAGAAGAACTGGTTATTTTTTAGCCCTAGGCGTGGGCTAAATGGAGACAACCTATATGCTAGAAAGATTAAATTCATCCCTTTACTAAACAATGAGCAAATAATCAGGCTTAATACAGAGACTTCTGTAAAAAACTGGAGGAAATGAGATCCAGTTTTCACAGGCAGCTTGGGCAATATGGAACTGAAGCACCATCCTGCAGCTGCACAAACCCCAACTGAGGCATGCATAATGGCAGCTCCCCTCTAGTGAGCCCTGTCTGCTGTATGTGTGTAGATGTATAAACTCCTTTTTTTGGCCCTTCCTTTATTCTGGTCACTTTATACCTATTACAGAGGAATACTTTCTATTATGGCAGGCAACTCTGCTCCAGTTATATACTGCCCCAACTTAAAGCATGCTTAAGTGATGCCCTGGAAATCTAGGCATGGATGATTTTGCCCTGAAATGAACCTGCCTTAACAGAAAAAAACCCAAAAAACCAAAAAACAAACCAAACAAAAAAACCCCATTGCCTGACTAACCTGAAATAATGGTATTAGCTATTGAGATGAATTCACTTTAGGCCCAGGGTTCTTTGTTTAGAATTAATATATTATGCTTAGACTGCTGTGCAGAGAATTGCCTTAAAGTGGGACATAGCTCCGAGGAGCAGATTTCCGTTTTGTTGGTCAGCTTCTGAAGATTGAAGTGCCTGCTCTAATCTCTGATATTAAGTCTGTGTTAGTATTACTTTAAATCATATTTAGCTTTTAGAAATTGTGTGTCACCAGCAGTCGAGCTGCTTATGTCAGTATCTAAATAATTCCAAATTGTTTTGATTAACAAATATAAGATTGCCCAAAAGATGCGAGGAAAGAACCATGAGAACAAGAAAAAGAGAAGAAATTAAAATAAAATGGTACTTCTGCTGTGGATTGAGAGTTTACTTGGTGGGGTGGGTGTGGAACTATCTTCTATTTTCTT
The DNA here is from genome assembly GCF_013368605.1 of Nyctibius grandis. Lineage (NCBI taxonomy): Eukaryota > Metazoa > Chordata > Aves > Nyctibiiformes > Nyctibiidae > Nyctibius > Nyctibius grandis. Next base: position 12,388,404 of record NC_090670.1, read on the forward strand.
ATCAACAGTTATAATAAGTATTATGTCTAAAGACTTATCCAAATAAGGGCAAACTGATAGTGATAATTATAGTAATTTATTTCATTCTTTGAGAGATTGCTGCAAGAAGGGGAAAAAAAACTAATTAAATATAAAAACAGATGGCAGAGAGACCTTTGCAAAGGTCAACATTAGAAAAATCTTAGCTCTGAATTATCTAAGTGGATCAGACACATGTACTTTATCTGAGAGAATTAAAAAATAAAAACCACTTGATATTGAGAAGAAGATAATGAACAACATTGCTAAAAGGAAGCAAACAGTACTAATAGCAGGAGATGAAAGATCACTCAGTTTGGCCTCTAATTACTGGCTTATTAAATTCTAGGCTGATTCAGAAAGTGAATGTGTATATAGAAACTGTTTTATAGCTATATAGTATTGACAGAATCTGTATTTGATTAACTAGGAGAGAGAATATATTTGGCTCTTTCACTTTCTGCAACTCGCTTTTTAGATTATAACAGCCTGAACTCAGTTAAAGAGTTCTAGATCAAAGCAGCTAGCCTACTTTTGGTCTCCTTCAGCCAGAGTCCAGTTTTTTTGTCTTCTGCAGTCTACATAGACTGTCATTCTTCTTAGCATATCTTTTTGAAAGATATGTGCTTCCTTCTGAATGGAATTATAAAAAAACCCAGGAATTTAAGTGGGCTTTGGCAATATCTTCCATCCCTATGTATTAAATTATTGTAGTTCACTACTATGAAAACACCTCCTATTCAATGGCACTAATATTGTGGACTCCATTAATTTTTTTTTTTAACTCCATAGCAGTAAATAGAAATTTTAGAGAGTTAAAAAAATATTTTCTGAGGGATATGCAGAAGAAGAAAAAGAAATCTTGATTTGTCAGTGTAATACTGAGATTTTAAGAAATTCACAGGGCTTTCATGTTACATTTGTATAATATTTTCAGGCTTTTTCCCATTGTTATGAGACTGGAAACTCAGACCTCTTCAACTTCATTTTATTTTAAAGAAATGAGAGCTGAGTTATCTAATACTTTGCCTGCAAATGCCACTAGAGGCTGTGAGGAAAAAGGAGATGAATATTGCAAAGTTTTGATAAAGGTATTAGTGTTAGCAACACAACCTTGGTATTTTTTATGAAACCAAAATGCATTAGTTGGATCTTCAGCAGGCTGCATGCAAGTGCAGCTGGCTGCCATTTTTCTCTCTTAAGGCTCCTTTCTTTCCTTTTTGATAGAGTATAAAGACATAGGTGCGTATCAAATATCTGCAAGTATGTTTCATTGCAAGCAGAATATCAAGCAGCATTTTGTTGCTTCATAATTGTGAGGTTTTCTTGTTTGTAGAGGTTATATCTTCATGAAGAAATGGGCTTTCTCCTGCAGGAAACTTCTCTTGTCCATGAAGCGATCCCTGAATTTTAAAGACATGTCAAGTCATGAAAGTATTTGCCAGATATTGTAAAGAAAGAAATATTCCAGGTATGTCTAATTTTCTCTGATATTCTAGAAGTCTCGTCAATTACAGGGGAGGGCAGCACAAGGAGAATCTCTGATGCTTTTTGTAGTTTGCATGGACTTTCTGTTTAAAATGTAATACTAATTAGCAATTAATACTGGAAAAGGAGTTCTCATTTGTCTTATTCAAATCTACCCCTGGAAAGAATTGATTTTAATATTTTTCACATGGTACTAGCAGTCAGGCAGCACCATCTGACATCAATTATGCTGTTAAGACGGTGGTTTTGAAAGTCAAATAACATCAAGCATCAGCTGCTTTTATCTCAGCATTGGTTCTGGAAAAACGACTGTCTTAGTATCAACCTTTTGTGACTGAATTTGGTCATCCCTTCATGAGCAGTTGATCTAACTTTGTTGCAGGTACAAAGTTTTTTTTATATGTATGGAAAAAATCAAATTGTGATATCTGGAAATAAGAGGAAAGACCAATACATTTTTTTCTGATGTGTGTTTGTTAAGTAACATGCAGTTTGAGGTGAGGTGAAGTTGTTCTCTTTGTCACAGCTAAACTATTAGAGGAAAAAGCAGTAGAAGAGGTAGCAATATGGGGGAGGTTTGTTGGTTTTGTTTTTAAGTAAGTGGCAATTATAGAACATGGATTTTTTTCAGAGAAAAAAAAAAGAAAAGAGAAAGAAAAGGAGATCTACACCTTATTTCATTTATTTGGGAATAGTAACAAGTCCAATCCTGCTGTAACCTAACATATATGGGCAGTCCCACAGAGCACTATGCACACATTGGAACTCTTCTATACTGAATAATTTGTAGTATCAGGGTATTAGAATTCTGCATTTCCCTTGATGTTGAATACAAGGGTTCAAGGTGAACTTGAAGATTTACATTTTTAAATACTCTTTTTTGCATTCCTTTATTGTAATACGTAGTATAACTTTCTAGTCTAGTATGTTAGCTGTTTGTTAACAAAGACCTATATTTCTAAAATGTGCCTGAAAAAGACTAGGCTTACCTCTATTTAGCAAACGTATGGGCAATAAACGTACCGTTCTAGTCTAGCAAAACATTTGGTGGGTTCAACAGAGGCCTTGTCAACCTTACTCAGAACAGTTGTTCTTACACTGAAAAATGAATGGTTGCACGTGACAGCATTTGAGATAGTTTACATTTTTAATGAAATAGGTTTCTGTCAAGAAATGCTGCTCTATTGCATTTGAAGGATGTTGTAGGAGCGTGTTTGCTTCAACATGATACAGAAATAAAGTATGTTAATTTCAAATGTATTGAGCTTGAAATACCTTGCGTTATTCACAGAATCACAGAATCAACCAGGTTGGAAAGAGACCTCAGGGATCATCGAGTCCAACCGTTGCCCTTACACCACCCTGTCAACTAGACCATGGCACTAAGTGCCATGTCCAGTCTTTTCTTAAACACATCCAGAGATGGTGACTCCACCACCTCCCTGGGCAGCCCATTCCAATGTCTAATAACCCTTTCTGTAAAGAAATTCTTCCTGATGTCCAACCTGAACCTCCCCTGGCGAAGTTTGAGGCTGTGCCCTCTTGTCCTATCTCTAGTTGCCCGGGAGAAGAGGCCGACTCCCACTCCACTACAACCTCCCTTCAGGTAGTTGTAGACTGCAATAAGGTCACCCCTGAGCCTCCTCTTCTCCAGGCTAAACAACCCCAGCTCCCTCAGCCGTTCCTCGTAGGTCAGACCCTCCAGACCCTTCACCAGCTTGGTCGCCCTCCTCTGGACTCGCTCCAACACCTCAACATCTTTCTTGAAGTGCGGGACCCAGAACTGGACACAGTATTCAAGGTGCGGCCTCACCAGTGCCGAGTACAGAGGGACGATCACTTCCCTAGACCGGCTGGCTACACTATTCTTAACAGAGGCCAGGATGCCATTGGCCTTCTTGGCCACCTGGGCACACTGCTGGCTCATGTTTAGCCGGCTGTCGATCAGCACTCCCAGGTCTCTTTCCACCGGGATGCTTTCTAACCACTCTTCCCCCAGCCTGTAGAGCTGCATGGGGTAGTTGTGGCAGAAGTGTAAGACCCGGCACTTGTTCTTGTTGAACCTCATGCCATTGGTCTCGGCCCATCTATCTAACCTGTCCAAATCCCTCTGTAGGGCCTTCCTACCCTCCAGCAGATCAACACTCCCACCCAGCTTGGTGTCATCTGCAAATTTACTGAGGGTGCACTCAATCCCTACGTCTAGATTTCCAAGTCATGAGGTTGGGAAATTGCTATTGCACAAAACAAACCCTTTCTCTCTATCTGGGGACAAAACTTATGTTAAAATGTAAGTATTTTCTTCAGGTATTAATTTGGTAGTCAAGCAGCTCTACTCAATGTAAAATCCAGACCAGTTCCATTTCCACTGGCAAAGTCTCCCAGGAAATTGATCTCACTTTCCCTGCTTTATGCATAAGAGACTTGGAGCTCTGTGCCTTTCTTTCTGAACTAATAGTGAAGAATCTGTGCTTATTCTTACCCTTCCCCATCACTTGTTCATGGTATTGTTGGGATATTAATCCATCACATATGCTTTCCAGAAAGGGAACTGATAGAAGATTCTGACCCTAGCCAGCAGACCTCCTAATGCCATCAAAGGAGGGTGAAGAGCTGATCCAGGCTGTTGAAATTCTTCCATTTTTTAACTATGTCTGCTATTCTTAAGCGAATAGCATTTTCTTTCTGTTTTAAGAGAGATGGGGTCATCCTCCTAGGTGAGGGATGTGAAACTAATACAATGAACTTTGTGGCAAATACTGTTCTACCCCAAAACCTGTACAAACATGTGTTGTTTTGAACTGTATTATTATAAGCATTGTGGTGTAATTAATGCATCTTCCTGCCATGAAAAAAGAAAGAAACGTGAGTGGAAAAAAACCTGAGGGTGCAATGCAATAGCGGGTGAAGGTGACTGCAGCTAAACATTCCAATAGCAAAAGCAGGAGCTTATTTTACTGGAGTTGACATGTTTCTAAGGTTACTGGACAACCCATGATTCTATTCAGCCTCATCATTTGTGTTTCATTTCTATGTTGGTTGTATGTCTGTATTGGGAAGATAGGAGTCTTTAGAGGCGATTTTGACAAATAATAATTATTTTCTGGATTTCTGTTTTGTCATGTGCTAAAGTATTCTCCTGGGAGAACATAAAGTGGAGTCCTTCAAATGAAGGACTTCAAAAATTAGGACAGAATTTTGTGTTTGATGGTGTCAAAGATAAGGCAGCAATGGCAAGCCTGAAGGAAGAGAATGTATCATACCAGAGACAAGCTAAGCAGTTTATCTTGTCAGAACCCTTTTAAATGCTTCTGAAAAAGAGTTGAAAGGCATCAATACCAAAGAGGAAGATAGGATCAAGACATGGACAAAAAAGGTAGATATCTTTTTTAAATTGTGTAAGGCACTTAAATTTTCTGACATTTATATGTCTTGGGATGATGTGCTTATACGTTTTAAGGAGGGAGTGGAAGTTGGAGAACTGAATCATACCAATTCGTAGCAACAGACAATCTAATGTTCAGTTTTCCTAACAACTAACAATTCAGCACATACACAGACACATATTTCTCTATTGCATATGTTTGTTCTATGTTTAGCATTTGCCTCTTTCAGTCTCATTTCATATTCTTCCCCTTTGAAATACGCTGTTTCCACAGTAACCAATGTTATCAGTTCAGGCAACAATAGGTTACCCTGATACAAGTGTATTAAGTCAGCTTGTTGGATGGGTTTTAAATATATAAAATGATTTTTGAACTTAGCATGAAGCTAAAGTGAGAAGCATTTTAATGATACTTCTCATACTAATGAAGCATTTAAATATTGAAAAAGGACCTTAATGTAAAAATGAAATATAATTCTGTATATTGTACAAAAAGGTTCTGAGAAACTATGACCGTCATTCTGGTGCCTTCTAAGGCTTTTTAATAAACTGAGAATCAAATCAAGGCTATGAGAGTAGTTCTTAGTGAAAATAGACTCTGAAGAAAAATCAGTAACTTTTGTTGCTTTATGGATATTCAGTCCTTTCTCTTAGCAAAATGTTGGAAAAGTCCTAGATTTGTCTGTTTTTAAAAAGAATGCATGACACAGGAATAATCCTGCTACTAGGCTGTGAATATTATGAAATTGTGTTCTGGGACATTGTTGAAATATCACCATGACTTCCAAAACAATAGAGAATTGCTCACTTGTAAATGACATCTAAAGAAAAATCTTTGCATTTAGAGGAAGGAGACTTAGAAATTATTATTTAATTAATTCCTATGGTTTTATAAATGACCTAATAGAAAATTTTATGGGCTCCACCTGGAAGTGTTGTTAGTTAAACATCATCTTGTGCTCTCTTAAGCTTTGAAGGTCAGGCATTTTAATAGTTTTATAACTTAAGTTTATTTTATGGTTGAAATACACCTGTAAAAAGATGGTTATAGTTAAAAAAAAACCCACATACCTCACAATAGTAGATATCTCTCATAGCTCCTGTTGTAGAATGTGGGACTCAGCTTCTGAGATGACAACAAAAATTTTAGTTTTAATAGAGTATAAGAAGATTTGTGTATCTGAGACACAATTAGTCAACTTTCTAGAAAAACTGATAATCAGATAAATTTCAATCTGTATACTAATTTAGCTTAGATTCTATTTTTAAATAATCAGTGGGAACTTCTTACTTTTGTATGTGTTTTTTCAGTCATGAGTTGTATTTTTTTTTTAGTGCAGGTAATTTTTTCTGATCATAATTTTTTAAGATTGACTCTTCTTTGCAGTAACTTCTCAGAAGTATGAAAAAAAGTGTTTTCATACAAATTTCATACTTTTTACACTTCTGAAAACACTGATTCTTCTATCTGTTTCAATAACTGAAATGAATGGGGCTTTTATTTCAGCTTCCTTTCCTAAGAAAATGAAGCTTGTGATTGTTTCCCTGGCTGTGTTTCTCACACCAGACAGAGAGAGAGATCTTAAAAGTAATTAAGTTTCTAAAGAATTTGTGGGAAATAGTTAGTGATACAGAATTCCTTTTCTCACACAGGAAGATATTTTAGTGCAGGTGTTGATCAGGTCACACATACTTGGAGGTACCACAGGTAGCTGATGCTATAGTGACTGTGAGAAAGGGAATTTAGTATATTGTGGTGGAACTTTATGGGACACAAATTCACACAAAATTTGGCTTGCTCCTAAAGCAATGAACCAAATGAACCAATAGATATCCCCCAGATAAATGAGGTACAACTAGAATTCAAGCCAATGGTTAACCAGCTGACTTGCTATGAGGTTGTTAGAAGAAAGAGTAAAAGCACAAAATGCTCTGGATTCAGCTAAGAGGTTTGGTTTTTTTTAATGTTTGGGGGGGGGTTGCAGTCGTAGTGCAGTAAAAAATGAATATTCAAAGGACCTCATTCTTTCCCATTTGATTAAAAAACTGCACTTCTCTGTTGCTGCTTGAAGTCATTGGCCCGTTTCTGTTATTCTCTTTCATCTAGGAAGACCAGTAACTTCCTTTGGCCTCACCAAAATGACTTAAGATACAGCCTCCAGCCTTAGGCTCTTGGGATTCCCTAGCTGAAGCTAAAACACGACTAATCTGTCCTCCATTTGCGCATGAGATGATCTGAGTCATTTAACTTCCTGACTTTCTCTTCCTGTCCAAAGGGCAGGTATTTTCTTGGTTATTGCTATAAAACTGGCTTTTCCTCTTCCTTCCCTACTTTCCTCCCCAGAAATACTCTGGCAATAAAACTTCCAAAGAACTTTGTTGCATTCTGATTTTAGGCTGTGGTTTGCTGTCCTTTGGACTAACATACCTTCTACAGATTTAGACATTTATTTCTAAATCATAGAAAGCCTTTCAGATACTTTCTACTTTCTTATTTTCAAGTATAGCACAATTTGTCTTCTTTTCTTCCTGCCTCTCTATTTCTGCCACTCTGTTTCTTCTTTAATTCTGCAAATCAAGTATAATTTACATGCTAAATGAAAGACTTTATTTTGAGTTTGTTCTTAGAGAACTTAAAAGTCTCTGAGTTTAGGAGCTCTGAGTTTACTGGGGCCAGAAATTTACCTCCAGGATCCAGAACCACCCCAAAGTCTTTCTTTTCCAATTTTATTCACTGTACCTCAAACATACTCTCTGCCAGTCAAATCCCAGAGCATGGACTGATGCATTAAGTGAGGATTTCAAGGCACAAGCGGTTCCTGGGTAAAAAGTGAATAATGGATAAGAGATTATTCTGAAAGATGACCTAAAATTAAATAAACCCAAGCACAATAGTTTCTGGCAGAAAATACCAGGGGGTGAGGGGGAAGAAGTACATTATGTCTTTGAGAAGTTCCTGCATATTAACATTTGTAGTTACTGCAGCTAATTAGTTCCCCACTGAAAATGTATTTTCTTCTCATAAGAACCTAGGTAGTGAACATGAAAGACTGGTTTCAGTAAATATAATTCTGCATTGGAAGAAAGCCATTCCTCAAGGACACAACGCAGGCTGGTGTTCACAAACTGATCCAAGTTACATGGAAATATTTAAAAAATCAGCATGCATTTGGTAGCACTGATGATTGTTGGCTTTTTATAAACAGTACCAGAAATCAAGTGCCTGCATTGTTCCCTATTCCCAGTTAACAAATATTTTTTAGAAAAGTTACCCAAACAGCAGACAGCATAGAAAGAAAATGAAAACATAAGCATGGAACTAAACATGTTCAAAAGTGATTTTGTTTCTGAAGAATTAAAAAGGAAAAAAAGAATAGAGAGGCAAAAAGAAATTTTTCTCATTTTTGCTGTTGGGTTCTTTCACATCTCATTTTTTTACTCTTTGAATTTTTTGTTTCTTTTTGTTTGGGTTATTTGTAATGTGACAACATCAGGTGTTCTTATCAGTCAGAAGACTTTAAAATTGCAGAGCCATTTGGAAAAGTGAATGTTGGTAATAGGCACCTGAAAGAAACTTAAACTAATATAAATAACATATATTAGCAATAGCTTTGGGAAACTCCAAACAATGCCTTACTGTTGTTGCAAACAACATAGGATTTCAGATTCCTAGTAGAGTTTAACAAAACTTGATTTGAATCCTGATGAAAATAAACATTGGAATAATCTTCCATTTCAAAATTATTTTCCAACATCAAATCTCAGGTAGGACAGTACACACGGTGTTTTAAATATATATATATATTTAGATATATAAATGATTTATAAATTAAAAGAAATTTGTTTATTCCACGAGGCTAATTATTTTTATTAGCCATTTTTGTTGCTAAATGTGTTACCCAACTCAAGAAAACATCTTTCAACTAAGAGAAACTGGAAGGGTTCTTATATAAGTATGATTCCGTAGGCTTTGTCAGATACTTTTATCAAGTATAGAAACGTTGTGAATGAAGAAATGTGTTTTAACACAAAAAATTGTGTGTCAGAGCAAGATCTTTGCAATGCTCAGCCAACAGTTGTGGGACTGGTTACACAAAGCTCTTTGCCATAAGTAGACCCCTTTATGGACTGTTCTTGGTCCTCTGCCTGAAGTGGTATTACTATATGTCTATTGAAATGAGTACTTGTCCTTTAAAATGACCATGGTACTTAGGCACGTGGGCACAAGGGGAATGAGATCTTCCACTTGCTGTTCCCTTTATAGTCCTCTCTAAACTGCAGTTCTCGGCGTGAGCTTTGGGCTGTACACAGTGGCTCTATGCATTTTTTTTAAAGCTCTTCAGCAAGTGAATTTACAGCACCTGCTCAAGAGCCATATTAGTTAATGCTCCATTTATATCTTTGTGAGGTCTCAGAAGATGTCTTCACTGGGGTGTTGAAATGGGGCAGGCTCAGGAAAATGGTAGTTACTAACAGTCCTTTTCTGAAGGACATGCAACAGCTGTCAGAAGCCATTCTTGCTGAGCAGCTGGACTTTTTATTTTTCCTTCTCTGTCCAAATACTTTCCAAAGTGTTTTGAATTTATGTATCTTGGCATGCTTCCGTGAACACAGCTAGCTATGTTGAATCATAATTTTAATGTGGAAATGGAACTTGCAATTATGAAAGACCCTGATCAAGGATAAGTAACATCATAAGGAATAAGAATTACAGAGGTGCATGATGCAAAACATTCATGAAATGGGCTGCTCAGGTAGTCAAGAAAGCAAAGTCTGATGAACATCTGTTCTTGAAGTGAAGGACATAGGTATAATTTCACCAGCTGCTGTAAGTACTACTAAAATTCGCTGGGGAAAACTACAATTATCTGAGAGAATATCTTTAACTCTGTGTTCCTGGGGCACCCATATTGTCATCAATTAGAAATTAACTCATAGGCACAAATATAATTGCCAGTGTGAACTGTGAAAACATGATGACAGTGGCAGTTTTTCTCTTGTAATTCTGGGACGTTTCCCATTCTCTAATCAAAGAAGTTTACTGACCTAGAATTATGTTAAAAACGATCAGTTTTCTATATTACTTTCCCACAGTGTGCTAGATAAGTTAATGTTTAAAAAATTTCATCCCTAGTGTAAAAGCTTGTTCTATATTTTTGCCTCATCAGATAATCAAAAAAGAAATAGAACCCAAATCTGCAGGGGGAGAGTAAAACTTCTATTAGAATGAATGTTGTGTTCTTGGTACATACACTGATGCTATCACATTGTTGTGTTAACACTATTCCTTTTTTCTCATTTATATCAGATGTTATGGGTAGTCTTTGTTTCATTGGTTTCAACTACAAGATCTTTGTGGCAGGGACTCTCTTACTCAGTAGAATGCCTAATGAGGGTGTTTGATATAGCTTGGCTCTTGAGTACTATCATAACTAGAATGGATTAATAGCACTGTTAGGTTGTGTGGTGAGTGGAATTGTTCCTAGCCTTATCATAGACAAGATCACTAACACTCACTCTTTAATCTCCTTTATTGCCTCTAAATACCTATTTCTTTCTCTGTGTACTGCTTTTTCTCACTGTTGACTTAATCTGATTTTTAGTACCCTGTGAACCACCTGATCTCATTTTGAGTGGATGTTACTCCATTCTGCTACTTGGTTTTACCTTTGAAGCCTTACTAGGGGCTTTGTTGACAGAGGACACAACTGTCCTCAAATCAAGAAGTTTGTTTGCAGCTTAGTGAATGTCATTGCTTAATGCCTCAATCTGCTTAATTGCAAAGTGAGAGCAATGATTTTGCTGTTTGTTATGATAAGTCTTGATACCTCTTAATGAAATGTGCTACATGAGAGTTAAATATTATAAATTTATTACTAGAGACTGCAAGGAACATGTGGTTGGATTATGTAATATATTTAGTATTAGTCTGCGTCTATTCAAAGGCTCTTTAAAGTAACAGGGAAATCTTAGTATATGTATATAGGAATCCTGAAATAATAAATGTTAACATATGTTGAATTACAGTGTAGCTATAGTACACGCAGTTCATCCCTGCCATTCAGTTTTCATTCCTGCCATGAAATCAAAAACATGAATTGATCTGAAGGGGTGAAGGAGCTTCAGTATCTAACATCACATTGATACGCTCTGCACCACGTGGTGAGAGAGAAGATTTCAGCCCTGTGTTTCTCTAATGAACAACCAGTAAGAGGTTCCTTTTATGTACATAATTTTATATTGCTTCCATCCTAACTGTTCTCTCCTTTCCACCTACTCCCATCTGCACCTGAATTAAAAATAATTCACTTCTATCTGTTTTAGTGGTTTATATTTGGAGATCATCAGCTAAATCCAAAGACAAAAGCATCCTCATGTAGTCTGTCACCACTACTACTGGTACTAGTGTCTGAGAATAGTTTCTCAAGAGACCAGGGACTAATAGCGATGCTAAAGAAGCTGCCAGTACCTATTTTCTTACACATGCGTTTGTGTACATTTGCAAAGTTTTCATAGGTCTGAGAATACTTCTGAGGCACAGGGAATAATATTCCGGTCCAGTTTTATGTCTCAAGAAACCGAAGTGCAATCATAGCTAATGATGCTCCAGATCATTCTGCAGCTAAGGGATAGAACTGGGAATAGTTACCATGAAAGCAGATTGTTTGCTATAAATGTACTACCATAGACTTGGCTGTTGCAATGACAAATTTCTTATAGCAAATCATGTGATAAGATCTTTGAAGGCTGAAGTCCTGTTTTTCAAAAGTGATGCATAAGTCTATGCTACAATTCATTATATGAGTGTTTCAAAATCACTGATTCATGTACTGGTAGTAATGTAGTGACAAAAACACAGAGCAGAGTGTGGTTTCACATCAGCTGCTGGTATACTGCTGTATGCTGTACTTGGTGATCTGAATCTTATAGGTTTAAACCTGCATTGATGTGTGTCTCAAAATTGAAATCCCCCTTTTAGGTGTACAGGCTTCCCTTTAGGAACTCTGGACATGAAAGGTTTTATGAACTTGATCAGTGAACTTAGATTCTTAAATCCTGTCATATTTGCCATTTGACTTTACATCTAATGAGCTTTACAGGTATCAAAATAGGTGCCTATGTCTCTTGCACCACTTAAACCAAAAACACCAGTCTACCAAAATCTACTCAGTTCCCGCCTAGAGTTCATGGCATGTATATTTTTTCCCAACCTTCTGAAGCCTGGATATCTCACCATACTGAAGACCAACCTGGAGTCTCTTACTGATCTTGGCAGGATCAATAATCTAGGTCTTTCATACCTATGCCATGCAAGGAGTTTAAATCAGTAGGCATGCCCTGAGTGTGAGCTATGGACAAGCCTGTGCAAAATGCAGGGAGAGAGAAAATATTATATTACTTAATACCTTGGGTATTCACAAACTGATTGGAAGAGCTGTGTTCCAGTTCCCCTCAAATGACTGTTTTGGTAAAACTTGTATAAATGTCTATATTTGAGAAATTGAACTGTAACATCAATCTAAGGAATGGTAGTCAATAAAATAGAAATGGTTATGTGGTACTTACAAAGTTTAAACAAATGTATTTACCAGAATTGATCAATTTAATCTTCTCATGGGCAATCCTGGATAAGTCTGATTTGTTCCCTTTGAAGGGTGACATTTCTCTCTTTAGAGCAAAATCTTGACTGTATGGACTCAATAGGGCTCTTTGGCTCCTTTCTGTTGACCTTAGTGCAGCCTAGCTATTTCTATTCAAATAGGATATTAAAAGTGTTTTGGAAGAGGACATCCAAATCCAATTATCTTGTGGAATGATTGCATTTCCTACAAACTCGCTGTGTCTTCTCTTTTGTTTCTTTCTTGGTTTTATGTTGAGCCACAAGTAAACCAAGATAATGAGGTTATCATATTTGAATTAAATAGAGAAGTTATTTATGTCTGGGTGTTATTAATATATTTAGATGAATAAATCAAAGCTGCATTTGCCAGACCAATGATAGCTTTTGTTTTAGGGAGGATTTCTGGTCTACTTGTATTAAAACCCTGTATTCACTGATAACACATAACATTACAAACATAGAAATTATCTGGAAAGCAGTGGACTGCTCTTGTAACTGAGTTATCTGCATGTAATAATGAAGAAATTGGTTCACTATACAGTCATTTCAGTGCTTCAGAAAATCAAACCTACAAATTAGTACATTTTGTATCCTCCTGCAGAATTTCATACAAATTCCAGTGCTCTAACTTTGAAAGATATTTTTGAGGACCAGTGCAGCAATGGGAATATTTTGTGGTTGGGTCCACAGTTGTTTTCTGGTTTTCAAATGTAATTCACACCACAAATTAAAGTAAACAAATGTTGTGTCACACTGTTTTTATAGTTCATTTACAATGAATGTTAATTATATTACTTAATACACAACTAAGAAGTGCATAGGTAATCTGGCAACAAGGACATGATACAAAAATTCAGTAGCAATGAGGGTGTGATACAAAACAGTTCAGTACAGTATGATATTCATAATTCAGCATGATGCCTTCATTGTTATTATTAGGTTTTGATACCTGATTCGTGATCAGACTTGCTTTCCATTCTTTTGGCAATCAGTACTGGAAAGTGCTCTATGGAACTGCTATCATTTTGGAAAACGTATTTCTGCAACACCTCTTAGATTAGGATTCTGACCTGTCAGTTGTGCTTCAAGGCACTGTTGTAGTGTAAATAATCAGCAGTGTGTTCAGTCTGGAAAAACCTTTCCAAATGCTCGTCTGCAGCTGGCTGTTGAATTTAAGCAGTACTGCAGTGCTTTGAGCTGGCAATCCAAACATCTTCATTTAGAAACAAAACACCATACGGTAGAATCAACTCACTACAGTAATTTTCTCCACTGCAGTATCATTAAAGAAGTATTGTACAATAAAGAGGAAAGTAAAATATGCTTGGCCAATGAGAAGGCCAACAACCTTCTGCAGTTGAAGCTATTTTTACTTATTTTGCTAGTGTAATGTCTGAATTCTTCACAGTCTTAATACATTCTCCTGACACATCCCTGTCTCCCTCTATATTTTGAGCAGCATCTGAATTACAGATATTCATGTTTGGAGAATCAGCCATTGCAGACCGTAATCACCATTTCAAAGGGCTGCCTAACTGAACCTGGAAATTCCACTTGAGTCCAGATAGCCAGAGGATTGCAGCCCTTGTTGTAGTGTGTCTTCTTCCTCCATGGCACCATTTTGCTTCTGTGAAATTTATGTTCTGCTAAGATTCAGACAGGAGCCAATGATTAGGATGGTGTACAAGTAGGTAGAATGTGTAGCAGATACATTTCCTTTGGGCTTAAACATCAAATAAATATAATTTGGTAATTAATTCCATATTAATGCTTTCAATATTTCCTTTGTGCTTGGGACTTCTTCCCTTGCAGAACAATCTGAAGGATGGAAGCAGCTGAAACATTTATTTTGTGACCTGTTGCTATTTAATATGTTAAGAAGTTTGAGGGTAGGGGAATCCTTAAAGCTCATGCTCAGGATTCAGAATATGGATTTTTTTTTTCTTTTATAAAATGCTCCTAAATATCCCAGAAGACATTGGGGAGGGGTGTCCTTTATAAATTGGTTGATACAGTCCAGCACAACCAACACTGAAATTACTTGGCAAAAGAAACAGCTTTATATAAATAGCTCAGTCCAAAGGTGTTAAGAGTTCTTTGCTTTTTCAGCAATACAGTAAATCAGCTGTAGTCATGAGTGATTCTCCCTTCATAACACTGAAAACCAATGTATGAAAAAATGCACAAAACTGATGTAAGAGTATTAAAATGCCTTTTTAAGCTGTCCCCTGATGCAAGAAGACAGTAGCATTGGAAGGAAAGAAAACAGAATGGTATTTCTACTTTGGGAAGCTCAGCTGAGATTCTGCTGAACAGAAAGTACATAAAATAGTTGAGAGAACTGCATGCTTTTAAATAGTCTGGAAGCTAAATTATTAGGTCAGTTCTATCAACCGTCCCATAAAAACTGCCATTTATATTTCCTGCCAGACACTATAGACAAAGAGAAAATGATCAAAGTCATACTCACTAGTGCTAGTCTCTCCTGTCCTTGTCATTAATTGTTTCTCAAGACTAGGCATATCACTGCTGCAGTTAGGGTCAAATTGATACAAACAAACCCAATATCAGGATGGAAAACCCTTTTTAATTGTTGTTCTTTGTTTAGTTTTGGCATCTGTAGCAGGACAGAATCACAGAATCAGTCAGGTTGGAAGAGACCTCTGGGATCATCGAGTCCAACCATTGCCCTGACACCACCCTGTCAAATAGACCATGGCACTAAGTGCCATGTCCAGTCTTTTCTTAAACACATCCAGAGATGGTGACTCCACCACCTCCCTGGGCAGCCCATTCCAATGTCTAATGACCCTTTCTGAAAAGAAATGCTTCCTAATGTCCAACCTGAACCTCCCCTGGCGAAGCTTGAGGCTATGTCCTCTTGTCCTATCGCTAGTTACCTGGGAGAAGAGGCCGACTCCCACTCCACTACAACCTCCCTTCAGGTAGTTGTAGACTGCAATAAGGTCACCCCTGAGCCTCCTCTTCTCCAGGCTAAACAACCCCAGCTCCCTCAGCCGTTCCTTGTAGGTCAGACCCTTCACCAGCTTGGTCGCCCTCCTCTGGACTCGCTCCAACACCTCAACATCTTTCTTGAAGTGCGGGACCCAGAACTGGACACAGTATTCAAGGTGCGGCCTCAACAGTGTCGAGTACAGAGGGACGATCGCTTCCCTGGACCGGCTGGCTACACTATTCTTAACAGAGGCCAGGATGCCATTGGCCTTCTTGGCCACCTGGGCACACTGCTGGCTCATGTTTAGCCGGCTGTTGATCAGCACCCCCAGGTCTCTTTCCGCTGGGCCGCTTTCTAACCACTCTTCCCCCAGCCTGTAGAGCTGCATGGGGTAGTTGTGGCTGAAGTGTAAGACCCGGCACTTGTTCTTGTTGAACCTCATGCCGTTGGTCTCGGCCCATCTATCTAACCTGTCCAGATCCCTCTGTAGGGCCTTCCTACCCTCCAGCAGATCGACACTCCCACCCAGCTTGGTGTCATCTGCAAATTTACTTAATGATAGAAAAATCTCCCAGTAGGTTGAGGGACACTTGAAATCAGATCTAAATTTATTTAGGAAGCAACACCATGAAAGTTACTAAACACAGGTCTCATTTATGGAAATCAGGAAAGTTGAACTGAATGAAAATGTTGGGGCAAATATTTAAAACTACTGAAAACAGTTTCAAGACAGTGTCCATTTAGCTTTGTGGCTGAAAGGGCATGTTATTTTATGTGCAGATTTGTTGAAGTGGCAGTGAGCCACATTCCAACTGGGTGTTACTTGGTACAAATGCAGTCCTACAGTCATTCATATTTAATTTAAAATCTGACTCATGATCTTCAACTTTTCAGTTTGGAACTGTACTCATATTCCTTTGTACTGAAGAAAAAAGGGTTACAGAGTTCCCAAGCTGTTCACCTGTAAATCTGAAAAGGTTTTATAGGCCTATCCTTTGAGAGGCAGGGATAAAAATTGCAGTTAGAGTGGATAATCCTGCATAATTTCTGGGTAAAACAGCTGGGGTTCATTTTTCTCTTCTCACTCCCTTTAGAAGAAAGGCAAGCAGAAGAGAAGTTCCACAGAGACTGAAATGATCCATGGATTAAGAGTGATAATAGGATTCCAGAGTGGCTCTTCTAAACAAAAGCAGTTAAAAAGTTGACATCTTCTGGGAAGACATGCCAGCAAGAATAGATACCTTATTCCTTCCTTCTAGGCAATAGCTTCCTACAACACTCAAAGTAATCTTAAGTATGAAAGGAAGCATGGCTATCATATATGAGTAAAAACATTTATGCTTGCATGAAGCTCAACAATTCACTGAAGATTTTGAACTGGGCAGCCCTAGAATGGAAAGAAACAAAAGCTGTATGGGAGATGGTTAGGCTGTGCTAGAGAGAAGACATCTAATACGCTGACCAGTACAAGATCTTCCTATACAGCTGTGTTTCTTTCACAAAGCAGATTGATGAAATAGCAGCTCTCAGACACAAAAAGTAAGATCTCTCCTCTTTCAAATAAAGCCTGCACTGAAAAATTGCTAGATTATTTAATTTAAAATCTCCCCCTTTTATTTTGGTATTCTGAAAACATTTTATTCATTCATATGTGGATTACTGGAAGAGCACAGAAGAGTATGATTCTCTCTCACATTGCAGATGTTACATATGCTAGAGATCTGTGGGGTTATTCCATTTATTACAAATATGTTTCACTTCTGCTTGGACGGATTTTGATGATGTGAAAAACCTGCATTACACAGATCTGAGACAAGAACTTCAAATGCATGTTCAAATGTCTAGATTTCCAGGACATTTTCCAGGACATTTTTTACTGGAGATTTTAGTCTATCCCATTAAAGATGCATGTCCTAATCCTACAAGCGTTCAGGCAGATGTATTTGCTTACTCAAGCAGACTATATTAAATTCCAGTAAATGAAAATACCTGTTAACCTTAATTTATTCATTTGCCTCACTGTTTTCTAGTGTTCAAACGCTAGATTATACATATTTGGCTATATATTTGCATAGGTTTATTGCCTCATGGAACTGGGAAGCAGTGAAATTAAACTGTCAGGTGTTTTGCTTTGGTTTTGTTTGTTCGTTTGTTTACAGCGGGAAAAAGAAGAAAGCAAGGTAGCAATAAAGAGTGAAGGAAAGTACTGCAGGAGCAGGGTACTTGCCAACCCATTACTTCTGAAAAGAAAAGAAATGACATTTTTTCTTCAGGCTAAAGAGTGCTGCTTTTTACATAATACTTAGAACTGAATTCTCTTTTCAAAATAGGGAAAAAATTATCTTCTCTGTGGTACCGTTGCTGGCAAAACTCCTATTCCAGTTTCTAAACCACTGGAGGATAAAATACTTGTAGAATCAGGGTGCAGCATTGCTTAGGAGTACCAAAATCCATAATAGCTTGAATACTTGTTTCTCACCAGAAGATATGTTTCATTTTTTTTGTCTTACAAAACTCTCCCTTTCATGAAAGTACCCAAATCAGTGATGTGGCAGAGAAAAAACTCAAATAAACAAAACTGGGTTTAATGAACAGCTATTCCTAAAGAAGGGCTTCAGATACCTTCTGATTTAGTTCAGTGCTTGGAGAAGTTGAAACATTTGTCTTATTTATCCAGATTCAGGCAATGGTACTGGAACATACTGTGTGTTGAAAGATAGTGTGATGTGTTGAAAGTTAGTGGTAAAAGTTTTGTTATTTTTTAGTTAGTGCCTGAGTGGTTAAGTAATAGATGATTAAGAGTTATGTGTAACAATGGAATGGATATTCACTTCTTGATAATTTTAAAATACAAACTTTCAGGACAGTTAGAAGTAGGTGGGACGGCCAATAATGGCCATTATGGTCTCTGTTTTTCCGTAACTGCATCTCCAAACTGTTTCTGGATATAGCCTTCAAAATGGTATAGATATGGGAATGTAAATAATTCCTAGCAAATATAATGGATAAATTTTCTTCCTTAATTGTATATTTGAAATGGATGGATGATAATTCATCCATGTATGGTAGTTTGAAACTAAAATATTTCCTGGCCCATTTTCTGCTTTTAGGCGTTCACTACAAGTGGGATTATATGTAAAATGGTTGCAGTTCAAGCAGATTAAACACTGATATTCTGTTGTTTGGATTGATACGTGTAACTGTTAGAATTTAGCTTCTAGCACAAATACCATTTTTTACTCATTTTAATACTCTCTTTCTGTGAATATTTTCTAAGATCTGCTTAAAATTCCTTCTTTTAGTAGCCTTGACTGTTCATTGTAACTGTGCTGAAGGCTTTTGACAGTAGGTGGAGCATGATGGTACAAAAGAAGAATTGGCTGGGGGTGGGAAAAGCTAAGTGGGTCACTTCTTTAACTGATGCTCTGCCATTGCAGATGTGCTAGGCAGTGCGTTTTTTTTTTTCAGATGATCCCATCCTTTCTATTCCTCATGAGCTAAATCTGTTTCTCAAAATTGCGGAACCTCTCTAGATTCTGGCATCCCACTGGCAGGAGCTAGAGTGAGGAGGAGGAGTTAGCGGAAGGATGTAGGATTTCCTCACCCCTCAAAAAAGCAGAGGGAAAATTTGCTTCTTGTTCATCTGTAGCTTTCTGCCCACAACTCATCTGAAGTTGGAATGCTTCCCTTACTGTCTCTGTCTTCACTAGTACAATTGTGTGTGTATGTTTCTTTTCTTTTATTATTTTGCCATTGCATATCTTCTTGCAATGTTCTATTTCTTCCCTTGCTTCCTCTTTAAATTTATGTTTATCTCTTTTTATGAGTATATATTGACCTTCCACAATTGTCTGCTGTCCTCCTTTGCTGATAGAATTAGGCGTTTTCAGGCCTGGAACTAGAAATAGGAAACTAGTTGAGGTGGCGGCCCTGGAGACAGAGGATAAAAAGAAGGCAGAGTTACTGAATGCCTTCTTTGCCTCTGTCTATACTGCTGGAGGCTGTCCTGAGGAGCCCCGTACCCCTGAGGCCCCAGAAGAAGTCAGGATAGAGGAGGAATCTGTCTTGGTTGATGAGGGCTGGGTCAGGGACCAATTAAGCAATCTGGACGTCCATAAATCCATGGGCCCTGATGGGATGCACCCGCGGGTGCTGAGGGAGCTGGCGGAAGTCATTGCTAGGCCACTCTCCATCATCTTTGCTAAGTCGTGGGCAACGGGAGAGGTGCCTGAGGACTGGAGGAAAGCAAATGTCACTCCAGTCTTCAAAAAGGGCAAGAAGGAGGACCCGGGTAACTATAGCCCAGTCAGCCTCACCTCCATCCCCGGAAAGGTGATAGAACAACTTGTCCTTGGTGCTGTCTCTAGGCACATCAAGGATAGGGGGATCATTAGGGGCACTCAGCATGGCTTCACCAACGGGAAGTCATGCTTAACCAACTTGATAGCCTTTTATGAGGACATAACCCGGTGGATAGATGATGGTAAAGCTGTGGATGTGGTCTATCTCGATTTCAGTAAAGCGTTTGACACGGTCTCCCACAGCATCCTCGCAGCTAAACTGGGGAAGTGTGGTCTGGATGATCGGGTAGTGAGGTGGATTGTGAACTGGCTGAAGGAAAGAAGCCAGAGAGTGGTGGTCAATGGGACAGAGTCCAGTTGGAGGCCTGTGTCTAGCGGAGTCCCTCAAGGGTCGGTACTGGGACCAGTTCTATTCAATATATTCATTAATGACTTGGATGAGGGAATAGAGTGCACTGTCAGCAAGTTCACTAACGACACCAAACTGGGAGGGGTGGCTGACACACCAGAAGGCTGCGCAGCCATTCAGAGAGACCTGGACAGGCTGGAGAGTTGGGCGGGGAGAAATTTAATGAAATATAACAAGGGCAAGTGTAGAGTCCTGCACCTGGGCAAGAACAACCCCATGTACCAGTACAAGTTGGGGACAGACCTGTTGGAGAGCAGCGTAGGGGAAAGGGACCTGGGAGTCCTAGTGGACAACAGGATGACCATGAGCCAGCAGTGTGCCCTTGTGGCCAAGAAGGCCAATGGCATCCTGGGGTGTATTAGAACAGGTGTGGTTAGCAGGTCAAGAGAGGTTCTCCTCCCCCTCTACTCTGCCCTGGTGAGGCCGCATCTGGAATAGTGTGTCCAGTTCTGGGCCCGTCAGTTCAAGAAGAACAGGGAACTGCTAGAGAGAGTCCAGCGCAGAGCCACGAAGATGATTAAGGGGGTGGAACATCTCCCTTATGAGGAGAGGCTGAGGGAGCTGGGTCTCTTTAGCTTAGAGAAGAGGAGACTGAGGGGTGACCTCATTAATGTTTATAAATATGTAAAGGGCAAGTGTCATGAGGATGGAGCCAGGCTCTTCTCAGTGACATCCACTGACAGGACAAGGGGCAACGGGTGCAAGCTGGAACACAGGAGGCTCCACATAAATATGAGGAAAAACTTCTTTACGGTGAGGGTGACCGAACACTGGAACAGGCTGCCCAGAGAGGTTGTGGGGTCTCCTCTGGAGACATTCAAAACCCACCTGGACGCGTTCCTGTGTGATGTGATCTAGGTAATCCTGCTCCGTCAGGGGGATTGGACTAGATGATCTTTCGAGGTCCCTTCCAATCCCTAACATTCTGTGATTCTGTGATAAACACTGTTTTTGTCTAAATTAGATGCCTAACTCTCACTGAAAAGGATAGAGATTTAAGCATCTTTTGAAGAGTTGTCTGGTATCTTTTGTTCTTCATCTTCTGTAAATTAATGGCCGCTTAAAATGACCTCTCCTAGCTTAGGGTATATGAAATGTCATATATGCACCTTCCCTTGCAAGTCGGGTTATTACTCAAAGAAATGTTATATAATGCTTGTGTTCTACCAGATATTGTCACTGCTGTTGGGATGATCCCAGCTTGACTTGAGGGTTCAGGAGTGGTCTCTTGCCTCATTCCATGCTAGGATGTCCTTCTGCTTAACACTGTTCACTGGAGGAGACATGTCTTCCTCTCATGAATCCTGCGGTACCAGATCTCAAACTTGACTCAAATATCTTCTAGGATTCTTATGCTCAGGAACCGGATAGCTGATAAATTCCCTGTTTTGTAAGGGAGTGTTATCCCTTGATCTTACAAATCATACTGAATTTTAACCAGGTTATGGTAAAAACCAAACCAAAGCTTTCACTTACAGTAGCTAATGTAAAAACCTAGCTTGAAATGCAGAATTATTAAAGTTGTGGTGAGGTCATGGAGGATACCTATGCTCAATCTGATGTTACCTGAAGGTCTGTCTGTCTCAATCTGAAGCTGACTTGTGTGGTGCTGCTGGTAGGGTGATCTGCCTTGCTGTATGGCACCCACCTCAGCATCTCTTCCCTTTCTGATGGCTTAGCGTGCACATTTCAGTGTGATGTGTCTTGTCTCAGTATTGTTTGTGCTTTCACAGTCTTTGCTGGTACAGACTTCTCAAAGGTATAAATGCATGTAGCTTATTAATACTTCTTGACTGAAACCAGAGATGATGATAATCAAATAGTTTTGGATAACTACAGATACAAAGTGGTTTATCTCCAAAATCTGACAAGAGATGCTGTAATACTTGTATCCAGCAATACTTTGGTACTGAGTAAATTTGTGAGTCAGCTACTAATATAAGAAACTACCAAGTGGTAGTCTAACAAAGTGCAACAGATTAATCAGACTAGCAGGTAAGCAAAAATTATTCCAACGAAACAGTTTAGAGAACATGATTTGTTCAGCAGCCTCAAAATACTCTGGGCAGCTGGAAGCCTGGAAATTGCAACATCCAGGCTACCACATGATACAGAGTGTGGGGCAGGGATATGCTTGCACTGAACATCTATATGATGCCAAGTCAAAAAACTTTTTTTTTTTTTTTTAAAAAAAAAAATACTTAAAGTGCTAGAACTGGACAGGAGGAAAAGTCCTAAAGAAACTGCTATTCCTCTAGTCTTCTAACAAGCTTATTATCTTGGAATAACCAGTCACTGAAGTCGCTGGAGACTATTTAATAAATAGATGCAATGTCTAGTCATTAATTACCTGCCTAGTTTCGAAACCAAACTGAGTAACGTTTTAATGCATATTATAGGCTTCTGTTTTTAATTGAAAACAAACATGCGTAAACAGTGAAACCACATGTTTATCAAGTGCCTTTTTTTCTGGCAATCAAGAGATACAGTAATTGCAGTAGTACAAGGGCTGTTTATCAAGATGCTTCATTGTTGAGTGTTTAACTACACCTCCCCCCAGTCCTTGTTCCCATAAAACACCAGCAGTGCTGGCAACAGTAGGAAAATGTCCCTCCTGAGGCCAGCAAGTCAGGGCAACAGTGGTAAAAATGTTCCTCTTGAGGCCAGCAAGTCAGTGTGTTTCACAAGGCCTTATTGAATGAGGGGTGTATTGGGTTTGCATGACAAGGTTTTGGTAGGGGGTGGGGGCTTCAGGGGTGGCTTCTATGAGAAGCTGCTCGAAGCTTCCCCTGTGTCCAATAGAGCTAGTGCCAGATGGCTCCAAGACGGACTCACTGCTGGCCAATGCCAAGCCAACCAGAGATGGTGGTAGCACCTCTGGGATAACGTATTTAAGGGGAGGAAAAAGCTACTGTGCAACAGCAACAGCAGCTGAAAGAGAGGAGTGAGAATATGTGAGAAAAACAACTGTACAGAGAGCAAGGTAATGAAGAAGAGCGGGGATGAGGTGCTCCAGGTGCCAGAGCGGAGATTCCCCTGCAGCCCATGGTGAAGTCCATGGTGAAGTCCATGGTGAGGCAGGCTGTCCCCCTTCAACCCATGGAGGTTAACAGTGGAGCAGGTATCCACCTGCAGCCCATGGAGGACCCCACACCAGAGCACATGGATGCGTGAAGGAGGCTGTGACACCGTGGGAAGCCTGCACTGGAGCAGGCTTCTGGCAGGACCTGTGGACCCGTGGAAGGAGAGGAGCCCACGCTGGAGCAGGTTTGCTGGCAGGACTTGTGACCCTATGGGAGACCCATGCTGGAGCAGTCTATTCCTGAAGGACTGCACCCCATGGAGGGGACCCACACTGGAGGAGTTAATGAAGAACTGCAGCCCATGGGAAGGACTCACGTTGGAGAAGTTCGTGGAGGACTGTCTCCTGTGGGAGGGACCCAATGCTGGAGCAGGGAAGAGTGTGAGGAGTCCTCCCCTTGAGGAGGAAGGAGCAGCAGAGACAACGTGTGATGAATTGACCACAGCCCCCATTTCCCGTCCCCCTGCGCAGCTCAGGGAAAGGAGGTAGAGAAAATTGGGAGCAAAGGTAAGCACAGGAAGAAGGGAGGAGTGGGGAGAAGGTGTTTTAAGATTTGGGTTTTAATTCTCATTATCCTACTCTGATTTGATTAGTAATAAATTAAATTAATTTTCCTCAAGTCGAGTCCATTTTGCCCATGATGGTAATTGCCGAGTGATCTTCCTGTCCTTATCTCAACCCATGAGCCTTTCATTATATTTTGTCTCCCGTCCAGCTGAGGAGGGGAGTAATAGAGTGGCTTTGGTGGGCAGCTGGCCTCCAGCCAGGGTCAACCCACAATAAGAGGTGATTAGAAAAATGCTGCAGACTGGTCTCAGAGAAATGGTTTCAGAAACTGAAAAAGAAAAACAGTAGTGGGAGCAAATTAGCATTTGATATATGTTAATAAACACAGATCAAATACCTCCTCATAAGCAAAAATCTATTTAAAGCCTCCCAAAGGACTTATGGCTGTATTTTGATACACACATTCAGGTGTAAGACACAGTACTGAGAGGGCCAATATGGTGGATGTTTCAGGAAAGTATTTCTAGTCAAATATGCTAAAGCTTGCCAAGTTACACTGGGTAGTGCTTTTGCAGGTAGTTAGCTATAGTTTAGGGGAAAATGCTCTTTTTTTAAAGCTTGGATATTTCAATACAGAGGTTGAAACTCTTTCCAAAATTTTTTCCTGAGTGCATCACTGCAGAGACATTTGCTGAAAGAAGCCAAATACATGATTAAGTAACAGGAAAACAAGCTCAATAGCAGAGTAATGCACTTTGATAACTTTAGCACGTGGGGCAGAAGAAATCACTGTGCATGAAGCTATGGCAGAACTGTGTTGGGTCTTCACTAAGATCCTGTTCCTTTAAGAATTAGACCCTGCGTTAATTAGAAGGCTGTATCATTTAGCATCTATTACATAGATAGCTATGCTGCCAGAAATGTACCCTATGTTGGTATGCTTATCTGTGTTCATGAAAAAGGAAATAATTATTCTGGTATGAAATACCATTTCAGTGGGTTAATGATATTCAGGAATAATCGTTGATCTAACATTGCTTTAAAAAAAAATCATTGACCCAATAAATATAATTCCACCAATAAATATTTCCACTCTAGACTAGACATCAATTAGTCATCCCCCATCCCCTTCCCCCACCTATACACTTAAAAATATCTAAAATCTCTGTTTGCTGAAATTTTCCAACTAATTCCATTACATTCCAGATGTGGAACAACATCTGTTCCTTTTATGTCTTCTTCCATCTCAAGAAATGCGTTTGGTTTGCAACCAGAGAATTAAACCTGCTTTTACCTTTACAAGTATCACTCACAAGATCTTTTGATGTCAAACCAGTGGCTTTCATACATGACTGACTGGAAAGCTAGAAAATGGATTGAATTTTTAAATTTCTTAACCAATTCAATCTTAATTTTTTTCATTTTGTCAAATAATTATACAGATCATGTGTTCAACTGATATAAACCCACAGCATTCCTTTCTTCTTCCATGTGTCTTCATTGTTTTATATCTAATGAAGATTTAGCCCTGCTGTTCTGAAAAAAACAAGAGCTAATATGATTGTTTGTTAAGGTGCTTGAGTATGCAGCAGCAGTACTGATGGCATTAGCAGAAATGAGCACACCTTGGGAACGGCAGTTTTCACTTAATTACTGCTATACGACCATCTGGGAAAACTAGGGTTTTTTTTAATAAACTTCTAAAAGTTCTGTGCATGTAGGGAATGCTTAGGTATTTGGTAACATACACACTGCAAATAGTAGGTTGTATAATGTGGAGGAATAAATACACAAACACCAAAGCACACTAAAAAAGGTGAAAATCAGTCTACCAGGACAAATGTTATGACACCAAAGCAATGGGGTACTCCAATACTTTGTACCCAACTAAGAACAGTTAAATGAATGAGTGACAACTTCACAGAATAAAGTGAGATGATCCTCTAATAAAACTAACAGCCAGGTACCAACTGGCCATTGTCTCTGCCTGAGCGTTTTTTTTCGTAGGATTTCTACAATTTTTGCAGACTGTCTTATAATATTTTTTGCAAAGATCCTCATTTACCTGAACCATGTTTATTTACTGTGTGTCCTGGGCAGATCAACTCTTCATGGGGTTTGTTGAGTTCATCCAGGTATCTCAGGAATATTATGTGCAGGGGCAATTTTTCAGAACATCTAAACATCCAGAAGCTTGCCAGAAGTAGCCTCCTCATCCAGCAGTAGGTCTTACAAAGTTGGGGATGTATATCTGGATGCTTGTATGATCTATAGGCCCCACAAAAATAGAAGTCTCCTTTAAATAGAACCAATCCTTTTCTTGTTTCTGTGGCCGACTCACATGATCTTTAATGTGCTATTCAGACAAGGGACTACTACTTTTCCATGGACAAATGGATGAAGAGCTTCTGTTTCAGAGTAATACGAGCTGAGTTGCAGCGTCTTTAATGTGCAATGTTTACTATTTAATGCCTCTTAAGTCCAATATGACATATAGGGTAACAGGGAAAAAAGGCCGTATTTACAGGTATCTACATTAATTCTTAAAGCTTCATAGTACGTATGTTTTATATAAATATCTCTTACTATTACTACCATCGTTATTACCTTTATCCTTTTCATTGGTTTTCTAAAACTTGAGGGGAAAATAAATTTCTCAGATTGAAACACAGTCAGCAGCAGTTCATTTTGGTGACAGACCTATTTTTCTGTTTTTTAAAACCCCATTGTCTTTCTCCTACCATTTTCATCAAGGCATTTATTTGTATTTTATTTTCATTTAAGTCCCAGTCTTCAAAAAGCTGAATCAGCAACTTGCTACAGCTGCATTAAGAAAAACGAAGCTATTATTCCCTTTCCTACATTCTCTACAAAATTTTGTGAAATATTTTCATGACCAGGATTGATGAAATTCAAAAGCAATCTTCCTTGTGGTCTTTCACGTGGAGAACCATGATCTGTCTCTGCTGCTAAAGAAGTTAAATGAATTGAATGTAAAGCAGGCTCAGCTCTGGCCATGACTTATTGTAATTGTTTTCAAACATCCTGATTTAAGATTACTTGCCTGAGAGCAATGCAATATAAATGGCATTACTTTATTTTTGCATAGTAAGTTCACTTTATCTTAGGACTGTCTGAATGAGCTAGATATGGTTTTATATGATAAGCTGAAATATAAGTGCTTAGGTGAAAGACCATAAACATGAGGAAACATCTAGTGTTAGGACCAGAGGTATACTGAGGTTGGGGAGTTTCCATTACACTGCCAGAGGTCATACTCTGGATGGCTTTTGCTGTGTGCAAAAAGATTGTAATATTGTTCGTTTCTTCGTTTTGCATAATGTAGCCAGGATTTAAAAAAAAATATCAAAAAACAAGACACAAATTGATGAGATTCATTTCTAGGGCAGAAGGTGAATAATAAGTAACTTTTAAAGTGACTTAAAAGTGACTTAAAAATTATATTCTGCAGAGTCCATTAGAAAATGTTCTAGTGGAGACAGCTAGATTATATCTGATTTGTTATCTGAGATTCTGACAAGAAAACAGACTTGGATTTTGTGTATCTTGGAAAGCTGTAAATTCATGAGGCCTATTTACTGTATCAGATTTATTTGGAATGAATTTGTCACTTGTCAGTAATGCCAGCTTCTCCAAGGCTCCAACTGCACAGGGGCAATGAAAATCTGTCTTATTGCCAACTGTTCCTTCAGAGTAGTTGTAGATGCATCGTGGGACATGCTGCAGCTCCCACAGATAGTTGCTCCTTAACTCAGAGGTTCTGCCATATATTCAGCTGAGTTGGAGTTAATAGGTCCACTGGTCCAATGGAGTAAGTTCATTGAAATACAGATCTAAATCCTTCACTTTCTATTCTCCTTACATGATCTAAGGTAAAGCAAAGGAATCCATTCATGGACAATCCTTGTTAGACTCCGGTTCATACAAAAGAGAATATAAACAGGGAGAAAACTTGGAACTTTGAATTAAAATTGTGTTGGTTTTGCCTGCAAAATAAGTGAACAAATTAATCTGGAATTTGTTAAGACATAACAGTATGTGGAATAATAAAATGACGATCTTTTAGAAGAACTGTGGTCCACCTTGCAGAAGGAAATACTAACATGGTACTTTATTGTGTCAGTGGCTAACTGATATATGTTTCCTTGGTAATCCGTACAATTATTTTCAGTACAAAAATGCATTGAACCCACTGGAAAAACAACGTATCTAAGTTCCCATAAAACTCTTTTGGCTAGATTCTGTTATCTTTTCAATATTTCAATAAGCACAAACAGCATTAGCAAGGTGAAATTAGTAATGTCCCTCCTGCCAGCCCACTCTAATCAGTAAACAGAACTGAAAACAAGGAAAATTGTATTTTGTAAAGGTGGTAGTTACCAAGTTTTGCTACAGCCTGGTAATAGTTACTTGTTAGATACGAGAGTTTCTTTCATGGTATTGGGAAGAAAATATTCTCTTGCAATATTTTACAATACAAAATGAAGTCAGGGACAGTTAACAGTGCCAAGTTTATTAGTTGACTATATGGAAAAAACAAAGTTACAGCTATGTTAAAATTATTAATATAGTTACACACACCTCCATGTATCTGGCTCAGGTAAAACAGTGGCAGAATGAATAATTGAGGTTTTGTCTACCATAAAAGTTCAATGTTTAAATTGCTGACTCTTAATTTTCCTGCACAACATCACGTAATGTAATTTGTCATTAAAGAAAAAAACCATGAAGAACAAAAATGACACGATATATTTCTTCTATTTTATGTCTGGCTCATTCACAGCTTTGAAAGAATTAGTATTTTTGTTTTGAGTGGAATACACCCTTGACTTTTTAAACAAATATTAACACAATCAGATCCTCAGAAAAATACATTTCTAATATTTTGAATGACTTTTTTGGATTATTTTTTGCTTAGTAATGACATGGAACAGTACTAATCGTGGCTGTTCTTATTGATTGAGGTTTATTTATTCCTTATGTGCTTGGGTGCTGTTTATTTCCATGTCTGTAAGGACTTTGTGCATCTTAAGCACTTTATACATCTTAAAATTTTCATCCCTACCTCCTCAAAGTATAAATCAGAAGAGGAGATTGTTGTTTGTGAATTTGACTAAGCTGCTACTTCACACTGAATTACTTCTTCTTGAGCTGGCATTCATGTTTGTTTACATATATTCAACAGGGAACATTCTGAGGATGAATTTGTTGGAGAGTAATGTGTTTGCTTACTTATTGCAATATGTCCTACTGACTCTGAAAGTCTTCTAAAACTTCACATATCTTTATTTTTGTTATTGCTGAAATCTTAGTAATTACTTTTATAGATTCTTGGAAGTTACAAGAACAGGATCTATTTAAGAGTCTCGATCACTGTGCTCTTTTAAACTGGGTGCTTCAAAATTCTTACTTAGCTTTATTGAGCTTGAGGATGGTTATTTTTTTCTTATTATTTCCATTACTCCTTTTTTTTAAAAAAAAATAACCATTTCTACTACTTGCTAGTGTTACTGTCATAGATGGTTAAGTCATCAACGTATGATTTTGCTCCTGGAAGAGCTTTCTGACATTTGCAGGTGGGAATGTTGAATTGTTTTTGATGCTGAGCATGTTCTGAAAAGCAAACACAAGAAGTGTTTTTGCCAAATGGTGTTGGAACTACAAATCTTAAAGCACCTTGTGTCCGTGAGAACTTGCCAAAACCTTTCTGATTAATCTAATTTGCTGAAACATTTTTTTCTGCTATCTCAGCAAATATTCACCTTCTTGCAGAACTTCTCTGTATTCTTGCATGGCTGTTGGGGATCACTATGAAGTTTGAATCTATTATTTCCCTTTTTTTTCTCTTTGCAAATGCTGCACAGTGAGCAGGCACTTAGATATGTTCTAAGGCCATGTGTTTTTGAAAGGTTTTCTCTGTTTCTGCAACTTTTGGAAGGCTTGTTGTTCAGGTCATGCATAAGCTGGTGTCAGGTTCAGTTTTGCACTAGCAGAGGAGCTGAATTCCTGATTCAGCATTGTTCCACACCATGGTGGTACCCTGAAAATTGATGATAAAGAATAGCCATTTACAGTAGTGGTACCTAGTAACATGTTATTAATTGTTGCTTTACCTTTACTTCTGAGAAAGCTTGTTTATCTCTTGTTCTCACCTTAAAAAAAATAGCCTGGGTGGTGAAATGAAATTGCCTAACAACAACTAGCTCTTCCATGGAGTAAACTAATCAAGCATTGTAATTGATTGCTTGAACTCTCTTAAACAGTTTAGTATACTGAGGTACACATTCTGTACACAGTTTGGCACAGGTATGTGATTAGCATTCTTACTAGTGTGTGAACTGTGTTCAATACCCTGGGCATTGTATTTCCATTGTATACTGTGCCCCCACTACCATGAAGGCTTAATTTCATAGTGATACTCCTCTGAAATACTTGTAACAATGCATAAACCATTGTTTATTAATATCGTAGTATCATGGGAATAATTGAATGAGTAGCATGGCAGTGTCTGTCTTACTCTCCTTTGACACTACACATTCCCAAGGAACATTAGGAAATTGATTGTTATGAATGAGGAATGACATAACAGCTGGCCAAATTCCTTCTAGGATTTCACTTTAGATTTTGGAAAACAAAACAAAACAAAACATATTGTGACATGATCTAAAGGAAGTATCACAAGTTGTCCTTCAAAAAACCCCAAAACTATTTTTTCTTATGCACTTTCAAAAATAATTTTTTTAAGTGGGGAATGATTTTTAAAATCAGGACTTCCTACTTTGGCCAGATTATCTCAGAAGACCTCAGCATTGCAGTGGTCTTTTATTAACAAAATCTGAACACTAACGAAAATCCTACTCTGAAAGGGGCAAAGAACTACTTCAGAATGTGACTCCACATGTACGTCTGACATATGAGAATCTACCTTTGGTTCCACAGAGCTGTGCTTTCTTTGAATGTATTTTATTAAAGTATACATATAGTTATACATGCAACTGCAAAAAACTTCAATTACCAGTCACTAATATTAATGCCTACTTTTGTATTGTCTTTCCTTGATAGCAAGAGAGGGTTTTTATGCTGTTTCTATAATCTTTATGTTGTATAACCTTTCTGCTGAGTTGAAGGGCGGCTATGGGTTTGATCCATGTGGTGTAGCTTCAAGATGTATAAAATAATGGATATGTGTAGTATAGCATTACCAGAACGAAGCGAGAGTTAAAGCTATGTGGATGCTGTTCGTTTACTCATTGAAAAAAATTTTTTTTAGAACTTAGTTTTTGTCTGTGTGTGCATACATACACAAATTCACATGGCCTAATTACAATCCAGTTAAAAAGAATGGAATTTTGAGGGATTAAACTCCTTGGGACAGCAGCCAGCATGTGAAATGTTGAGCACTCTGACTACATTGCTGATAAGACCAAGCTCTGAAATGAGATAACAGTCAAAAACATCTTAGTGCTTTGATATTTTTACTAGGTTGTTCAGTAGTTTGCAGGTTTCATCCCTGAAGTAATAAAATTGTTTTCCGAGTTTCTTCTTGCCTAAACATAGTTTTGTTCTAATTACCAGCAGGGATCTCTACCCTCTTACTTTAACAGCTGCGACTGGGACATAACTTTGAGATTAATTTTATGTCAAGACTTTTAATCTTTTTCAATGTGGTCAACACCCAAGTAAAAATTCCCATTGCTGTTCACTAGCAAAGCACCACAGTGAGAGTACAGTTTCAGTATTTTGGAGTCATTCAAACTATGTTTAATATGTATTGTGGAAAGACACTTTGTAGCACCTTCTCTTACTTTAGCAAATTACTATTACATTTTTTTAAAGGATCAGAGAGCTTTGTGGTACTGTGATGTCATATGATTTCTCAAAGTCATACAAAATGGCAGAAGTCAGTTTCCATATTCCTAAAATTTTGCAGAGATAAGGCCTTTCTTGTCTGTGTGCTTAATGCATAAGTGATCCATGATGTAGATTCATGAATTCTTAATTCACACAAGAATGAAACACAGAGTTCTGTGTGCTGAGCGCTAGAGAGGAAAGCCTTCCTGGACATTTCCCCAGGAAAATGATAGCTCCCTGCAAAATGTAACAGCTCAGAGAGGGTGTCCATGAGGCTCATTTGGTAGATTTCTCTAAGTCTTTATGTCCTAAGGAATTTGAAGGGTTGATAGACTTATAAACTGCCAGGATGCAACTGATGCCACAATTTTGTTCAATTCATAGCAAACCCATTCTTGGATATGGCAGCAAGTCAAAGGCATAGAAGAATCTGGTAATGTTTATTATTTGTATTACAGGAGTGCCTAGAGGCTCTGACTGGGAATGGCACCCTTTATGCTAGTGGCTGTGCATATATACATGAAGCTAATCTCTGCTTGAAAAAGCGTAGAGTATGAGGCGATAAATAAAATAAATAGAATGGTAAATAGAGATTTTAAGGGTTAGGAACTGGGAAACAATAAGTACACGTGACAGACCTCTATACAGTTACTGTGTTTTTTTTTTTCCTAAAATTGTAACTGTAACAAAGCTATTATAACAAAGCTGCTGTGAAAAAAAGATTGTTTCTGAAGCAACGTGTTTGGAAGAAATAATTTAATTCCTCATTCTGCTCCAGTCTCCCTGTTAGACTTTGGAAGACAGAGAATTTGAATTGGAGTAGAAAGAAAATACAGGCAAATATCCCATGAGAAGTAAAAATGACTTTCAGAATGTCATACTCTTCCAGAGTCATATAGTAAAGAATTATAGAAACTTTGATGTAGTTGCTTATGAGTAATAAGTCTGTTTAATTTTAAATCAGTCTTCAATGGATGAATCAAAATGTATGGTGCATGATGGGATTAGAAAAACTGGATTTGAAAATGAAATTCCACACACTGTGAGAGAGAAGTTATAGGCAAAGAAAGACATGAAAAATAGCAATGACCAGAAGACCAGTAACATTAATTAAAAGTGTGGTGGGTGAAAATTAAATGTATTCGATATGAATTTTCTGAGTTTATGCAATTCCCATTTAAAAAAAAAAAAGAGTTCTGTACCTCCAGTAATATTGATTTCTACAGATTGGAAGATATTAGAGTTCTCAAAATAAAATATATAGCAAGATCAGGTGACAGAGTGAAGGGATATAGAAATTATCTCATGAGACTAAAGGAGAAAGAAACTAGTCATTTACAGAGAAGGAGTGATATAATATATATTGAAAATCTGATAGAATCAATAGGAATCTTTCATTTCAAAGCACATATTTATAATTGCTTTCCATGGGGAGGTGAGTGTGTACATATGTATGAAAGTATATATCCATCTATCTATACAATATAGGTAAAATTCAAAAATATCGCCCTAGTTGATAAACATAACTATTGGGAATACCTGCCAAGCAGACAAATGTTTCTGCTGAAGAGGCCAAAAATATTTCCCCACAACACTCTCTACTGGGAGGAATAATGAGGTAGTAAAGCATGGTATAAAATAGAAAATCACAGCACTCTCTTCACAGAAACTTTATTCTTGTTTCAGGGATGCCCAAGGAGTTCCCAAGAGAAATATAACTTTGGAAACCCATGAAGAATGTTAGAAAAAAATGAAATAACTTCTTTGCATTCGGTAGCATAGAATTAAACACATGATTCTTGACATAGTTATGCCAGTAGATGTGGGAAGCTGTCATTTCTACCATTGGCTTTATTAGCTGGTATTACTGGAGTGAAGGGACGAATCAAAGCGGAAGTATGTGATTCTTAAGTCAAGTATGGTGATTTGCAGTTCACATTTTGCAACAGACTGGCACAGGGATTTTATCTTTACCTGCTGCCCCAAGTCAGAATTTAAGTTATCATTTATTTACTACTTAATGTGAAGTAAGAACCATGGTGAAATAATAATCATGTCTTGAACATGTTTGGGTTTTTCTGCCTTTTAATAGTGAAGCAATACTCTTATTTATTTATATGTATTTTCCCAATAGCTTTAATCAAGGGATGCTACAGGTATTTCATAAAGCCAATAGCAGTACTAAGAGGCTATTGCATAGAAACTCTCTTCCTGTCTCGTCTTCACTCCCTAAGAGGCTATAACCAGTCACGTGGTAGTACTGAATGTCAGGGGGAGTTTGTTACATATCCCCTCTAAATGTCCTTCAAAGAGTATCATCGGCTCCCAAGATACTCCAGAATGAGTACAACTTATAAACTCATTGCTGCAACCTTAGATGTTTGGTGTAGTTTTGAGCAGTAAAAATTCAATGAGTTCACCTAAAATAGTCTGTTGTCATAGCAATCCACTGGAAGAATGTGGCTTGCTATGAAAGATTACCCACCTACACTTGTATTACATTGTGGAGATGTGTCATTGGTGAAGCATTTGCTTACTTGAGGGATCAGGAAGCACCTGTTAAGCTTTGTTGAATGGAGTTTGGGGTGTTGTGTATTGATGGAAATCAATGCACAGTCAGATAATGCACTGCAAATTCATACACTACTTTACTGTGTACTATCTTCCCAAACTGCAGAAAGTCTTCGGATGCTGTCTTGGTCCTAGCTCATGAGATACAGAGATTAATTTCTCCCACCAATGCCACATGTGACCAATTGGATCTCTCTTTAGTGAAGACAGCCATTACATTCCTTTGTTTTTTTGGCATGCAGATGTCACAGATGATGGTAGAGATGAGTAAATAGCTTTAGCAAGATGCTTGCACTTCAAACCAATTTAGTGCTTAGTCTGTTCCGAGAATTAGTTTCTGTGAGTGCCCTCTGTGAGCTGAAACACTCTCTGCTTTCCCCAAATTCCCCAAATTTGTTTCCCCAAATTTCTCTGTTAATGTGACAGAGTGACATTCTCATCTTCCCATGACTTGACTCTTCAGTGTGGAGATGTGTAATTTTTCCTCCTCTGGCTAGATTATGTTAATAAATTTTCTAAACATGGTCCTCGCTGTGACCATCTGCACCCTGGAGGCACTTTGAATTGTTGGAGTGGCCTGTGAAGAGGCTGCAGAAAATTACATTGGAGTGCTTTGGCTAAAGCTGAAGACTCATGGTGGTTTCCTGGTTTATTTACCCTCTTTCAATTTCAGGGTGAGGATTAGTTGGCATTTGCCACTTACTTCAGCTGTACATACTGAAAGTTTTCATCGCATACACAATGCACAGTGCAGCAACTTGGTGTGTGCCTTACCCACAGCTTCACAGCAGTAGTAGCTCTTTTTATGGGATCTCATTATTATTCTTCCATAAATATATGTCAGCCACAACCATCATGGTCTGATCTGTGTTTCCTAAATTTCAAAACAGAAAACAGTGATTTTGGTGTAGGGTTCTTTCCTCATGGGAATGTTGCAAATGGAAGGGAGGAGATGTCTGTCAATGTCTCTTGTATTAGCACACTGTCATATACAGAAGAACAGAGTGGAAACAGTTTTTTGAGCTTCCTTTGCCCCTGGCATTTGATCAAGAAGTGCCTGGTCTTCTCACATTACAAAGGGCAAGGCAACATACTCTGTGATAGTCCTCTGGGTAACAAAACGTGAGATGACTCATCAGAAGTGTACAAAGAAATGCACTATGCCAGAGCCCAGAGAAATAAAAACATGATGTTTTACTTTAGATACACATACACTACATAACAGACCATTATCTACACCACATAATAAAGGGAGAGAAAATTATGACCTTCAACTCCAACCACAGTTTTCTACATCTCCTGTTAAATGAACAACTGTTTGATTTGAAAGCCATTGGATTAGCCATTCAGATTATCCATTGCACTGAATGAAAACTACTGGCATTTAGACATATCTAGTAACAGGCAGTAGTACTACCTTAAGTTCTACCAAATAAATTGTAGACTTATTAATTTAATTAATAGCATTTATATCTATACATTTCCCTTTTAGAAGGATATTGCATTTATTTACTGACTCTGTAACACAGTTCTGGACATCAGAAATAGGAATAACCTGTTAGATCATCTAAGTCCACTGCTCTGCTGGTGCAGGTTTTCTATTAGGATCACTTCACACATCACTGAACTGCAGCTGCTTTGGTTGTTGTTAGGCAATTAATCTGCCATACATCTGCCCATCATATCACTATTCTATAAAAGGGCAAATTAAAGTATGGGAAAATCAGTATGTCCTTGGAAATTACCTCTAACTTTGACAGTTTGATAGTCAGATAACCTGCTGAGGGAAGCCACGTTATAATTGCTTTCACACACTCTACATGAGCTGAGAATCTGGCCAAGAGAATTTAGGGGGTTATAGGATAATCAGAGGTCATTTATGCTAGAAGAAAACAAAAGGAAAGTCCTTTCTACAACATAAGTGTATTTTGGCTTGTTCCCTTTTAGACTAATACATTCACTTTTGAGTCCAAAAAGGAATTGCTAAGCTTGATGCAAGCTGTTCAGTGAATGAATATTGAAATTACTAATTTCTGCATTATCTGTGTGCATTCACAACAGGCAACAGCAAAATTAATTTGATCATATTTATATTTATTGCTAAATACTATAGGAAATGATGGGATATTCTACAAATATTCATTATTATGAAATATTATTTTAGCTAATATGAGGATTTTTCATTGAAATAGATTGAAGCCTGGCTGAACAGCCAGGCCCAAATCACGTCAATCAGTGGAACAAAGTCTAGTTGGAGGCCAGTAACTAGCAATGTAACCTGGGGTCAATACTGGGTCAAATCCTGTTTAAAATCTTCATTAATAATCTGGATGATGAGGCAAAGTGGACCCTCAGAAAGTTTGCAGATGGCATAAAACTGGGAGGACTGCCTGATACACCAAAAGGTCATGCTGCCATCCAGAGGGACCTCAACTGGCTGTAGAAATGAGCTGACAGGAACCTCATGCAGTTCAACAAGGGGAAATGCAGAGTTGTGCAACTGAGGAGGAACAACCCCATGTATCAATACATATAGGGGCCACCCAGATGGAAAGCAGCTTTGCAGAAAAGCACCTGGGTGTCCCAGTGGACACCAAGTTGAACACGAGCCACAAAGTGCCCTTGCCACAAAGGCGGCCAATGTTATAGTGGGCTGCATTAGGAAAAGCATTGCCAGCAGGTCAAGGGAGCTGACCCTTCTCCTTTATTCAGCACTGGTGAGGCCACCCCTGGAGTACTGTGTCTAGTTCTGGGCTCCTGAGTACAAGAGAGACATGGACATAGTCTAACAAAGATTATTAAGGGACTGGAGCATCTTTCCATTGAGGAAAACTCTAAGAAAGTTGGGACTGTTTAGCCTGGAGAAAAGATGGCTCAGGGGGAATCTTATCAATGTATATAAACACCCAAGAGGAGGGTGCAAAGAGGAAGGAGCCAGGCTCCTTTCAGTGGTGCCGAGTGACAAGACAAGAGGCAGTGGGCACAAACTGAAACACAGAAGGCTCCCTCTGAACATTGGGAAACACTTTTTTACTGTGAGGGTGACTGAGACCTAGAACAGGTTGCCCAGAGAGGTTGTGTAGTCTCACACCTTGGAGGTATTCGAAAACTGTCTGGACATAGGCTTGGGCAACCTACCCTAGATAGCCCTGCTGCAGCAATGGGGTTTGGACAAGATGACATCCAGAGGTCCCTTCCAACTTCAACCATTCCGTGCTTCTGTGAACTCCAAGGCTTGTTAAAGAGAGTCAAAGAGCTTAGCCAGGATCCCACAGCAGAGGATAGTGGAGAGCATACTGTCCCAGGCATCACTTAGAAGACTAATCTGCTTACTTTAGAAGGAATCTGTGCTCCCTAAGTACAGACCATACAAAAATACTCTTGTATTTCAAAAATCCAGGGAATTGTATGCTTCTGCAAGACTGTGTGGTACTGGGTCTTGTTCAGCCTCTCTCCCTCTTCCTTTTGCTTTCTTCATTACCTGATTGTCCTGGTTTTGCAGGGATAAAATTCATAGACTCACTTTTCTGTTACATGTTGTTTCAGTGTGTGGCCAGCTGTGGTATGGTGATCAAGGCCATTAGCAGTGAAAGCCAGGGCAGCTGCCCCAGGTTGGCCCACAGGTGTGTTCTATAACTAATGTCAGGTTCACTATAAATGGGAAAGCTGCTAGGGATGGGGTGTCTTTGCTCTGTTCTCCTCTGTCCTCCTCCGTCCTCCTCCTTTCTGCTTTTACTCTCTTCTCAATGGTTGTGATCTCTGGAGGGACTTGCCACCACTCTATGAGCTAAGTATAATTTTGTGTCTTTTATATTAGCATTGATATTGGTTTTGTTATTTTATTAAATCTGTTAAAATTTAAACCCACGAGTCTCTCTCCTTTTCCCAATTCCTTTTTTTGGTTGGGGAAGAGACAAGTGATAGAACAATTGCTTATTGTTTAGCCCTGGGTGTGGGCTAAATGAAGACGCTGATATAGGAGTCAAAGTAGATACTACCTGTGCTTACTCGAAAGCCTGAGTACAAGCTATGAAACAAGTGTGCTGCAACCTTTTTCTTCTGCTTAGCTGTAGCACAGAAACCTTCAGCTTGCTAATGCTTTTGTGTAAAATCTAGCATACCATTACCGTATCTGCAGAAGTATGTGGGCATGGTGAGGCTAGACAGACCAAGCCAGAGACAGTAAACATTTGACTGAACGAGGACTAGAACCTTCTACTGTGATTTTCCTTCTTGGACGTAGAGGTTGCTTCTTTGTAAAACTAATTAGGGAAGAGATAACCAGAAGCCATATCATTGCACCGAATATAAGAAACAATGGTTCTTAGAATAAAATATATTATTGTATTTTTTATATGTAAATCTGTTTTACTGCTAAGCTCTTAAAAAAAATAGTTCTTGAAATATATACTTTTGTTTTCTATTTCACAGGCTATATGCTTTGATCAGTTTTTTTTTTATTTTAATGACAGGATATTAAAAGACTGTGTATGGTGTAATATTGTATAGAACTCTCATGGGAACATTTTTAATTCATGCATCATGCTTTTGATGTGCACATGATCATTGGCCATTTGTCTGGGATTTCTAGACATCTGCAGTCCTCTCAGAACTACCTACTGCTCTGAGTATGCTACTGATAATTCAGGAACCCTGGGCAAATGACCAAAGGCTTCTGATTCCATCTGGCAACATTTCTGGACAGAAAAGTTGAGCACGTTAGAAGCCCATCTATATGGTAGCTGTAATATTCCTAAATGAAATGGAGCGTAAGTTAAAGTGGGTTTTAGCATTATTAGTCACTGTTCCTTAAAAAACTGGGTATCCTGTCAGGCCTTAAAAAACGCATTTTTTTGCAAACTTGTCTAGTGTAGATAACAGATGAAAACAGAACACAGGTTATTGTCTGTCTAAATTGAACTTGCACTTTACTAATACAATGAATCCTGATGGGGAATTAAGAATGCATTTCATTAAAATATTATCACTTCAGAATTCTGAGATAAGGTATTCTCTAAAATTCAGTAATAGGAAACATAATCTTCATGTCATAATTTATTGATATATTTTCTTCACTTTAGAACCAAGAATAAATCTTTTGTATTTTTCATGTTATTTACTGATAAATGCCGAGGACTTAAAAAAAATACTCATGACAAAAGAAGGCTTTTATGGGGAAGAAATTGTGTGGAAAAACAGTGTATTTTCTCTCCTGTGTGTTAAGGGTGACATGACTTCATTTTTATTTTCTCCTTTTATGTTTAACAATGGTGTCGATTTTGTTAAATCGTATACAGATACTGTCTAGAATGTTGCTCTGAAGTGACCAGATTAGCCTTTTCATCTAACTTGATCTAACTTGATATAATGGAATTTGTTATGAAACAGTAGTCTTTGGTGGACATGTGGAAGGACTGTAAAGGATATTACTGAACACGGG
This sequence comes from Nyctibius grandis, assembly GCF_013368605.1. Lineage (NCBI taxonomy): Eukaryota > Metazoa > Chordata > Aves > Nyctibiiformes > Nyctibiidae > Nyctibius > Nyctibius grandis. The sequence goes on from NC_090670.1 coordinate 12,428,054, forward strand.
AGGACTTTTTAAGTGCTGTGTAAGCAGTGGATAGTGACACCTCAGCACTCCCCAATAGGGATCCAAATTACAGCATTGCTGTACTTGCTGTGTTGCTGGGGGTGGAAGCGAAGGTACATCAGTTAAGTTGCAAATAACATTCATCTTCAGTCAAAATAGAATGAATGGTTCATGTCTGCTGAATGTGGGAAAAAACACCAAGAGGAAGGTATTCTCATTTTAATACAATAAAAGGCAGATTTGGGCAGGTTGTGGACCACTTTGCTGATACTTCTTGATAGATCTCGTAATACAGTAGCATTAAAACAGCTAAGATACAACTAGTCAGAGAAATCTGAATAGAAAATGAGAGTTTGGGCTTCTCCATCTGTTGACTTTTGTGTTTCCACTCTCTAACCTGTACTCTGTGACCCTTAGCTGAGTAGCCTTTCTGATGAGTTAAATACAAAAATAAGATCAATGACCATAACACCTGTCCCTTAGAATATATTTTTTTGCCATGCTTTTAGATGGAAATGTGGTTTAGGTGTTATTTTTGCACCTGAACCAAGCACTGGATTTCATCATAACTGAAATGCAATGCTGTTTGACTCGTGGTTTAAATTCTGCTGCTAACGCTTCCCATGGAAGTAACTGAACTGTGATCGCTAGATCTAATCACTTCTGAACTTTAAGTTTAAAAATTCAGGACTGTGTGGGTCTCTCAGTCTTTCTCCAGGTTATTGTATTTATATATGTATTGTATTTATATATATTATATATGTGTGTATTTATATATATGTTTTTATATATATTTATATTTATTGTATTTAGATATTTATTTTTTTCTTTTTTTTTTTCCTTTCATGACTTCTTTAGTGTGGCAGTGGTCATAGTGCTTTTGGTTAGTATTGTGTAGGGTTAGTCTGCGTAGTTTCTGAAAGGGGAGGAATTTCTTTGTAATTGAGTCCTGCCACTCTTAGCAAGATGTACTTAGGGCATCTTTTCTGCAGACACAGATAGGTGCGTGGGTTTTATGGACTTATCTGAGGAGACAAGAGAATCAACAAGATGCTTCCAGGCCAGTCTGAAAGAGCACACAGAGGAAAAAGTTTGTCAACCACCACGAGAAGGTGGACAGGGAACACTAGAGTATAAAAATGGCTTCTAATGGGCCTAAGAAAGATCTGGGACTGATTAATTTTAAGGATTCTGGGTGAGGTTTTGCTGTCTCCTGGAGATCAAAGGGAAACAGACAAATACATGAAAGGTTGTCTCGGGCTTTTCTAGAGGATGCCATGGAACAGCACTGATTTTCTTCTACCAAAAACAACAAAAGAAATGTGATTGGTACTTGTCACTAAGGTAGCTCCAGAATCACTGATGTGATGGGCCCACAGCAGAATGAGCAAATTTTCATGGTTTGTCAATAGCATAAGTATGAACAGTTAATAATGAAAATACTTGTTAATTTAAAGAACAAAAAAAATTAACTCTGAATTACTTATTATTGTTTTCCTTATTCACTTGTCTTATTCAATAAGGCCTTGGTGGCTGTTTCCATATTATGATAAGTCAGTGACTGGAACAGTATCATAAGCGTATTCATGGAATGGCAGTATATGGAAAATAACGCACCGAGAGCATGGTGACAGATTATTGTCAGCTTAATGTGATCTGGACAAGTAGTATATTTTTATAGTTGCTCTGCAATATCCTTATCTCCAACTCTGTGCTTAAGTACAAACTTAAGTTAGTGCTTAAGTACAGGCCTACACAATGTCCTACCAAACTCAGCTTGTTAAGGTCAGGCTCATGAATTGTAGTTGTTACCAAATATTTATACTGTTGTTGTTGTGACTTCTACACCAAGATAACAGTACTAACATGATTCCTGGGAGCTGGAATCTGCAAGGGAACAGATAGTAGTGTGATTTTTTCCCAAAAAGTGTTGATTACAGATGTCTTCAGTCACATCTGCCTGAATTTTCACAGGAAGAACTGCTCTCTCCTAACATGTGCCCTTCATTATGTGCTGTGATCTCTCTTCCCTGGGAAGCAGATTTGCATACATGCCTCTTTCCCTCTTTATCTGTAGTGAATCCATAATCCAATAGGATGCTACTGGCCATTCTACTAGTCTAAGTGTCGTCTCTCAAGTGAGATAAAAAAATCTGGATTATTTAAAGAATGTGTCCCCTTTTGTAAAAGAGGGAGAACTGAATGTATTGTTCTAGGTAATCATGTTCTGTATTCCAAATTTTCATCTTCTTTCCTTCTTATTTAAACCTCACAGTGTATTAGTTGAGATTTTATTCTAAACTCTTCTGATTTTTGTTACAGATATGGTAAAACAGCTGCAGTGCTGCTTTCTGGAGTCAAGTGCATTTCATTAGTGGCAGAACGACTCAAATAGATCCACTAGCTGTCACACAGGAGACTAAACAATTTTCTTTCACTAGCAATTAAGAAACTCTGCCTGCACCTTCATCTAAGACTTATAGTATTTTTAATCTAAAGAGTTTAAAAATAATATATTCCACAAAAACATGTTCTTCAATAACAGGTTTATAACAACTTGAAGAAAATGTGAGTTCTTTGAGCAATCACTGAGTCCTTTTACAACTTACATGAATTATTTCACAAATCAAAAATATAGAACATTCTCCTTTCAATTTTGCTGTTTTGACAGTGATGAAAATCAATTGCTCTCACTAATTTCTAATTTACACTTAAAAGCAATTAAACCTCCCTTGTGATCCAAAGCATTTTTTCCAAATAAAGTTACCTTGCATGATGGGATGTTATAAATGTATTGTCTCTTTATACAACCAGCCTGTTGTTCAAGTATACATCTACTAGATGCTTGTGTAGGCCTTACTGCTGAAGTATCCAAGTACAGCTATCAATGAGTTGTTTTCTCCAAACACCTACACAGGTCAGAGATTTATCATACAGTGGAAAGGCAAAGTCAACAAAGCTAAACAGGAGGTCTGCAGCAAATCAAGAAATGAATCCAAGTGTCCCAGTGTCCAGTCTTATCCTTTAAATACTAGATACTCTTCCTTTAAATAATGATGTTTTCTTTGTTGCAAGGTGCAATTATATTGTCTAAAGGCTTGTAAGAGTCTTCAAAGAGCACCCACATAGTGATTGGAGAGTAGCATAGTAACGTTTGTAATTCAAAACATATTTGAGTATTAACTCCAAACATATCAGTATTGGCTTTGAAGGAACTTAAACATTTACTGAATGTCTTTTATTTCAAGGAATTACCAATACAGAGCGTTGAATGTATTTGCCTTCTGGTGACTTGAAGTGATATTGTTTGTGTATGCAGAATTTAGTGATTGCATCTCATTCAAACTAGAATATGATTTTAAAAAGATGTGGAGTCAACATGTATGCAAAGATGTGGATGGTGACAAAAAATCTTTGGTAGAACAGCTACGAAATACTAAATTTAGGGAAGGCCAACAAATTATGTTAATAAACCACTGAGGGGCATCCTGGCATCAGACATCCTACAGAGAAATAGTGTTTCCCATCTAGCACACTGGAATCTGATACTGTATGACACAAAAAGCAGCCTCTAAGGAATACTGCATTCTAAATATATTCTTGACACCAATGCACAACTACTTCAATCTGTAAATTTAGTTCTTTTTTTTCCTGTGCTAGAGGACATCATTGTGCTTGAATGGGAATTGAAGTCACTTGTGATGTTTCAATTCGTGTATGCAGTTGATATCTTTTTTGCTGCTATGATCTAGTAATAGAATTTTATCCTTTATTGGTTATTGTTTATAGTAGCTTCATATTTGCATTTTGTATTTTCACTTGGAACAATCAAAACCAATAAGGAAAATCTTGCATCTGAATTTCATTTCCTCTTCTCACCTATTAATATTCATGTTTCATGCCATGCACAAGCATTAAAGGGAAAATCCTCTTGGCTATGTGCAGTGAGACTTAGAGAAAGATCAAGGAAGATTCACTTCATGGTGTTCTGCTTGGGTCATACAGCAGAGCAAAGTTAAGCGTGCAGTAGCATAGCTTTTTGGCAGGAAGTCTTGTTTTAGATTGTGTCAAATGCTATTCCAATACAAAATGACTCGATATTGCTGTTGCTAATTAAAGAAAGGTTGGTTGCTGGCAATCTTGCTGATCAAGGGGAAAACCAGACAGGACTGCAAGGAGTGAAGGAGCTATTTAGGGAGTTCTATGCTTAGGAAGAGAATGCTGGCACTGAAGTAATGCAGGACTCAGCACCTCAGCAAAGGCTGGAGAGAGGAGGAGGAAGAAGGAGTGGAAGGAATAGCCAAAGGGACTAGCCAGTGTATTGCAGCTCAGAGCTGCAGTCACCGAGTTGGCTGAAGCATCTGCATTGCACAGATGCGTGGCAGGAGAAGGGTGTTATATAACTCTCTTTTATTTCTACTCTGTCTTCCCCAGTAATCATCTGGTGTCCGTTTAAAAAGTTAATTATTCAGGTTTATATTTGAATAAAAACTCTGGTTTCTTTTTAATGCAAAAGCCTTTTGGCCTCTGGGGAGTTGATCTGTCTAGACTTACAGGAGGAGGTCTGGGCAGATCCACTGCGAAGCTCTGCCTGCTTCAAAACCTTATCAAAGAGATTTTACAGATCTAATGAGTGAGGAAGTAGCAATGAACTCTCTTAGATGAAACCTCCATAGTAATATACCTTTGTTTCTGGTCTAAATATGTTAATTATTAAGATGATAGTTATCTGTCAGAACACCTGTATTAAGAACACGTAATAAGTTTCTTAAAGTCCCTGATGTTTTATTTGAATAGCAGAATCTTGAACACCTTCTTTGTAGGGAGATTGATGCTTTCCCTGCTCTGCCCTTCCTATGTTTCCATTCTGTTCTTATTCAACATGATGCCTGCTACTATTAGTTCCTTTAAACTGTCCTCACCAAATTCTAGTAGGCTAGAATTCACCAGCCCTCCAAAGCCAACGTGAAGTGCAAGCATTTTTTTGACATCCTGTTTCAAGCAAGTTCCTCTTCATCATCCTTTTTGTCTTACTCACATGGTTTCTTTTTCCGAGATGCGCACTCTTGTGAGCCAGTCCTTATATAATACTTAGTATAACCAAGTTATCCATGAGCTGCTTAATCTTAGGGCCTGTTTCTTTTGAAAGAAGTGTGCTCATTTTATGTAGAATTTTCTGACAGTGAAATGAAGTGACAACTTTTTTTTTCCCCCTTATTGTCTGCTCCCTCTAGTGTGCCCATAGCCTTCCTTTATTTTGTGCTTTGTGAGTTTGTGTGTGTGCATGCCACGCATCATTGTGTTAGGCAATGCAGAAAATAGTGCAGTTCCCTAAAAGTACAAAAGAGATTGCTCATATAGGGAAATCTGAATAGCTTGAAAAATCAGGGCAATCATTTAGTCAGTTTTTTAGATAAAGAGCAGATAAGCTCTCAGCTTACATACATAAAGATCCACAATGAAGAGTTATAATTCACATACTGAAATTCTAGTTGACTTGGTAAATTCTATCTTTGCAGCTTTTCTGATGGTATTTGAAGAAAATGAGCGATTAGGCATTTCTTGTTACATATTGCCCCCTACAGATAAACTTGAATATGACAATAAACTGAGTATAGAAGGAGAGAATATGTGACTGTACTGCAGACCATCACAAGTCCAATTTTTACTGATTTAAAAGTTAGCTTCTGAGGCTGAGAAATCATGTTGCCTACGTTAATGAGGTTTTAGCTTAATTGTTTATTTTTAAATTCAGCTGCAGTTATACAAAAAGCAAAAATCAAAACCAAAGAAAAGCAAGCAAAACAACATGTCAGGCTGTACTGATTTTCAGTCTAGCAATGGCAAGACATCTTGAATGCTGTCATTTTTCTTCAAGCCTTTTCCTCCACTGCAAATAGAAAATATTAAATCACCTTTTCAACTTCTCATGAAATCTGTGCAAACCAATATCCATCAACATAAAGGAGAGTTAAAAATAAATAAATATAACTTTTTTGACAGGAAAAAATATCATGCAGAAAGAAACTTATTTATCAGTGAGACACCTTTAAAAACTGACATTCTATATTTGTATTGTATGAATATAGAAGAGTAAATTAAGCATGAGAATGTGGGCACTCACAGACACTCACATACACAGAAAACCACTTTTTTTTTTTAACCTGCAGTTACAAAGGAAACTAGGACAATAACTGCAGAAAGTAATGATCTCATAATGGAATAAGCATATATCATATCAGTAACTTTACATTAATTGTTCAGCATGAAATACCATACTTAGGAGAAAACTTTGGCAAGCAAAGATTAATTGTAACTTGCTTTTCTAAATGCATAATGTGGTAAACGTGGTTCCACAGGATGATCACAAGGTTCATTAAAATATTAGTGCTCGTTCTTATTTCAGTTTGCATTAATGGTTCTGCAGTTAGGTCCTGCAAAAACCTTCCATGGGTCTGTACTTTTTGGGTCACTCATGGGATCTTCGGACACATCTTAGGAGACTAGAAATTTTGTCTGCCCTTCGGGGAACTGTACCATGGATGTGGCCTTGAGCTGCACTCCAGGGTGTGACAGAAATTCCTCAAATGGGAAGGAGTTTTAATTCCATGGGAGTGTGCTAAAATGAGATGACATGACCCATGTCGGTCTGCCTTTATTCAGTAGCCAGCTGCAGCTGTGAAGATATGTTTTTCTGAACCAAGAGTACAGGATCGTGAAATTGTCTAATAAGCAAGACGAGATTTCCTGGGTTGTTATTTGACAAGTCCAATCCAGAATACCTCATAACAGTCTCACAGGCAGCCAGCTGCTGGGAAAGCTCAGGAAGCCACCTTTCTGCTTACCGACTACAGATCGCTTAGTCATTACATGATGGTCCTTACCTTATGGCTTTAGTGCAACAGCAAAGACGTCCTGTTATTGAAGACAAAGACTTAATAGTGAATTTTGCAGAACAAATTATTGTCACAACAAATTAATTAGTATAACCACTTAGGATTTCTTCACTGTTATTTTGATTTTTGTAATGAGCATCATTTTCTCAAAGCAATAGGTTTTTGCAGGAATGTACTTTTTTTAAACAATATTTTCACTGATCATGCTGCTTAGATCCAAAGTGCAATGCATTTATCAAAGAGGAAAGGCTTACGCTACCCAGGAGTTTTGTTATCCAGGCACCCACGTAGGACATGAGAGACCCAAATTCAGATCCCTGCTCTCATTTCAACACCTTTGGTCAACCACCTCTGAACTGATCCAACCGCTTGTCTGAGGAGAAAACGATGAAGACAGTAGAAAATGGATTTCTCAGGTCTTTCTGTATCCAAGATAAGTTTACTTATTAGAGCTTCACCACAGAAATTACATTTTCTGGGTTGAGAGAACCTGGAAACCAGACAAACCCCCTGGAATATACCAGACAGTTCTACTTAAATCTTCAAAAAGCTTCTATAATGGCATTTCAGGAAGGAGACCTGCAGTGCAAAGAAAAGCTGTTCTGGTCTAGGCAATATTAATATCCAGACAACATTTCAGAAGCATTGGTCCACCTTCTCAAAATGCTTCAGACTCAATTAAAAAACTCCTCTTCATGGATATTCTATCAGTGTTTCAATTTCTTGATTGTCACTGTGCAGCCTCTTAATTTTGGCCCTAACATTGACCGTATACGGCAGGAAGAGCTGGTGATTGTTAGTGTATGGGTGTCTAAGTTAAACACTCAGCTAAAGTTAGAAAACAACACTATCTTCTTTAGTTTCAGAGAGCACATACAGTAAGTTATGTCGTTGTGGAAGCAATGGATAAGATAGCCCACATAAACATACTTGGCTCCATTGAATATGCTTTGATTTTCCAAGGCTCAACTGCAACTTTTTGAGCTGTTCATATTATTTGATGAGTTCTTCAGGCAGAAGGTAGAAGCAGGGAGGAGCACTAGAACACCTCGCAACTAGATTATTCTCTTAAATTATCCCAAATAAGTTATTCATCCTAACATTGGCTATGACTGTGCTACAGGTTTTGGCGTAATTTATGTTCCTGCATAACTAATACAAATGTTACTCTGGGAACACATTAAGCTACTTTAGGCTTTATTTATTGGGCATTCCAATTTTAAGCAGTCACTATCTTTATTCACTGTTTCATGAAGACCCAAATAAAATATCTTGTTTTCTATGAGCTAAAAATTTGATGAAATAACATCAAAGATTTGCTTGCTTTTTTCTTATTTCTATATTAATAGATTATACCATCTATTTATGAGACTTTCAGCTCACAGTGGAGTGAATTTTGTGTGTTATGCCAGTGTCACTTTCAAAGAGATAATACTGAATCACAGAAACTGCTCTGTAAGATACAATAGTTAAGGGGAATGATGAGCTTCCCTTAAGAGCCCTTGGCAGTTTGGAGGATGAGGATGCAGAAAACCATGTGAAATACCCTTAAATATTAAGTATCTCTGCTGCAGTATAAGGGCTATTCAAATGGCAAAAATTCAGTGTCAAGTCTGTCTCAGGTGAGACCATAAAGGGGGGAGAGTTAATAGCTGTTTTTTAAAATCCCACCCTTGAAGCAAACTGCAATCATAAGAACTCTCTTTGTCTACATTAGAGCCCTACTTATGCAGTTTCCTGTTCATGGAAATTGCTGTATGCACATGATTTCCTGCCTGGAATGTGTTGAAGAGAGCCTGACACATACAGATTGCTGAAATGGAGTAAGGGGGAGTTTAAAAAAAAAAAAAAAGAGAAAATATAACAAGTTAACTAATTCTTCTATTCTATGTTCCTGACAATCCATTACCAGATTAGCAATTATCAATAAATACAAATCTGGTCCCTGGTTATTAAAAGACAATTTAAAAGACGTGTATCTCATTCGAAATTCATGGGAGGAATTTCATATCACATTAGTAACAGGAAAATTATCTTTAATATATTCATCATATACCTATCAATAAAATATATAATCACAGGCAAGATTACTCAGTGTTTTACTTAGTCTGTACTCTGTTAAGGAGGTAAAAGGATTATGCTTAATTCCATTGGGATCTGTTTCTCTCTGAAAGAATGCACTTCAGTGCTTCTATTAACATGAATAATGCTCTTTCCTGTTACACAGAGAAGATAAAGGGCATGGGTGGAAAACTTGCAAGTGAGGAGGCAAGAAACACTGCCCCTATTTCCCTTTAATGGAGTCAACCTTCTGAGGCCCTGTCCTCCTGGATTATCTGCAGTGACTGCTAAATAGAATCGCTCTGCTCCTATTTACCTTTTTCTGTAACTTCCAGGAGATTTCACAGGCTGTAAATAGCATAAATGATCAGGCAGCATTGACATACATTAAATATGACTTAATTTTTTTAATCTGGTGATTTTTGGTGTCTGTGAAAAGAATTAGACTCTTGGACAATAAGATGGCATGCTTATCTTTAGAATGAGTATTCTGTATGGCTGATGTCAATGGTTTCATTTAGCTATTCAGAAAGGAAAATTTTATCTGGCATAATTGAAGTAAAATTGTGTCATAGAAGTGATCATGCTTTTTATTTCCAAGTTGAAAATGCTTGCAAGGATGAGAGTGAGGGAGCATGTAACTGTCAAAAGGAAAAATTTGCACATACTCCATGATGCAGTTGGGGTAGGAAATAGTTGCACATTTTTTTTTCATATGACATGGCATGATGTGAGACATGTAAAAAGGGCTGGAGATCAAATCTATTTTAAATCTAAAATATTCTTTGCACCAATTTGAGTGGCTATTTGTTTTGCTCTGGAGAAATGTCATGACTGAGGAAACAGCTTTTATTCTCTTTGAGATCAGCTTTTTTTTTTTTTCTGAAGGAACTCCATCCTCCCCACCTTTGGGCTCCATTTCCTTTCTCATGCCGTGTCTGTCTTATCTATGCAAATGGTAAAAAGCTCCAAAAGTTTTGCTTCCTACTTCTCACATAAACAGCACAGAGAACAAGAGAGCCTCTAGGTGGTACTGTGCTACAAAAAATAATTAGAAAGAGCAAGAAAAATCATGTGAACTACTTATCCACAGTTGAAAATTTCACTTAGATAGTAAAGGTAATATTTACAAAAGATCCCTTTTCTGGTGAAGTTCACTCCAACAAGCTAACATTCAAAACATCTGCAGTGTTTTAGCTGTGTCAAACATCATTGCTTTGCATTTTCCATGTTTCTAACTGAGCTTTGGAGGATCCTATTTGTACTCGTTTTCACTGAGTTTATATATTTAACACCACTAGCTCATAATTTTATTGCAGATTAATTCTTGTTTAGATATAGCAGAAAATCCCTCTGACAAATTTGATAAATTGCCTTCACATTAGCTAGGATATAACCAAACATCTTGCAAGAGAAGCAGAACACTAGCTTTCATGTAAGACTCTTTCCAGAGAGTATATATCACAGCCAAAATGCATGCAAGTGGAGGTGCAAATATGTGGTATAGAACAACATAAATATTTGAGGTTACATGCAATTTGTGGTTAACACCAAAGGAAAGAATAAGTCATTGCACAAGAACTGAGTGTTCTCTTTCAGCAAAGAATTAGAAACTAAAATAGATAAAAGTAACATAACTTTCTTTTTTCAGAAGAAATGAGTCCACAATTTTGAGACACGAAACGGTATCCCTTAGCTGCTTGTGGGTGTACACAGGCTCAGATTTTACCCTAGGACAATGAAAAATTTGTGAAAAGTCCCTTCAAATATAAATTCTGCTTGTGAGTGTAATTTCAAATAACTTTGATCGGTGCAGCACAGAGATAATTTGAGCTTGGTTAAAACATTGAAATCTCACTATATTTTCTGCTGCCACACTGAGGAAGGAATATGTATACGGGTGCATGGGAATGAATAGTGGATGATAATTATATTATTTATGCCTAGTGTTAGCATTTAAAATTTCAGAGGTTGTTAATTTAGCCTTAAGCTGCAGTTGGCCCAGGGGAAAGACAGAGTCATTCTAAGAAGCTGGGCTCTCTCAGTAGCATGGGTTTTCTCCCACAAATGCTGGCCTTCCAGTCTGTTCTAAAACAAATCTTGTCATGACTTGGTATTTCAACTGTTGTGGAAGGCTGATGAGCTACAAAAGAGAGAAGAACGTTTGTGTCATGAAGCTGTAGGACAAGCTGCATGTCTGTACCACACATACAGCAATGAGCAATGCTCAGCAGAGAGCCTGAGATCTCCTGAGATGAGAGGTAGGTCTCTGCAGGAACAGTGGATGGAGCAGTGCCCTCACACCTGCCTTCCCCTAAACCTCACCCTGAGAAATAGGGCAGGACTAGTATTTGTTGAGCTGTGCTTAACTGTTGCAAGGAAAGCTTATTCACTTCTCCTTGGCCTCCTTTCACCTTTGTCAACCTTAAAATTAGTCCAAGAACAGAAAAATACTAAAAAAACTACCCATGGCAGTTGTCCCTGTGACTGCAGATCTTTCAGATTCTATGGGACTGGGCCAGTTTGGGGCAGCACAGCAATGGTGAGCATCTGCTGCGTCTGACACATCTTTGTCTTTTTTCCACTCCTATTTCTTTTACTCCTTTCTCTTCCTTTGCAGTGTGTTATCTCTTCTCTTCCCCTTCTTTCCACCCCTTCAACACGTTCTGCCTCTCTTGACCCTAATCTCACTCTGGCTTTTATGCCAGAGGCCACAATGATTGAGCTGATGATAGATTGACTATGGATCCTGTCGTCTCCATTCAGTGGTTCTTGTCAGAAACCGTGGCGGATTGTCAGGGTGGATTAAGATAATGGGACATACAATGCAGGTAGAGGTGTACCACAGAAACATTTTTCTCATTTGGGTTATATCTGCTATGGGATTAAATTTGAAACAGCTACCAGCCTTGTACTCTCCTTCCCAGAGAGCCATTAACTGCTCACTTCATGCACGCTAACGAAAAAGAGCGGATGGGGAGCATGACCAATGGGAATTTCTAGCCTGCTCACAAAGAGTCCCCAGCAGATATATAGTAGTAGAGACTTCTTTTACTTTCTGAACTTTGATTTTACCAGTAAAATTCAACAGAAGTAAAAAACAGTTGTTCATACTGCAGCCTTCTTGTCAGTAAGATTATCTTCAATATAAAATTTTGCAGTCCTAGATTCTCTATCCCTCTGCATAGAATATTGTTTCTGGTAAATAATCTGATCAGACCTATTGTTATAATTGTACTTATTAATATATCCTCTGCCTAGGCATCTCAAGCTAGGTTGATTAGCATGTGATTCCTGGTATAGATTCCTGGACTACAGCAGTAGTGTATTATGTGACCTATTTTTTTAATGACAATTTTAGTGATACCATACATCAGGTAAAATATGGCTTTGGAAGTTCTGAAATGGAATGCAAAAAAAACCATTTAGTTTGTATAATTCGTTCTGGCAAGGCCAAAGAATATATGTACAAATGTCATTTCAAAGCAAGTAATTAGCTTAATCCAATCATCCTATTTCATTACTTAATAACTTATCCTCAGTACAACAGGTCATCGCATTAACTAAACGGCAAATGAACAATTTATGAAGTGTACTTATGCTGTGCCTTGATGAATTGCTGATGAATTTTTGTCTAAGTTCTTGGCCTCTGCTTCATAAAAAGTGTAGATAAAACTTCACAGAGAGATCAGCCTCCTCTGGAGAGCATATAGTCTATTACAGAGATCTTGTCAATGAAAATAGCATGTTGCTTTATTTTTGTAACTTTTATTCTTGTATGCCTGTAATTGAAGTAGATGTACACATTTTGTCTCATGGATATTGGTGCTGTGAAGTGACAGTTACTCGTCAAGCATTATTAATAGAAAGCTTTTTAACTTGTACAAAGAACAGATCTAAAGACTGGCTCATCAGAAAGCCGTTACCACAAAAAGTGTTTTCATTTAAAAAAATAAACTGTACTTATGTGAACTTCTGATCTTGTTTCTCAGTTGTTTAAAAGTTTTCATAAATGCTGGTAAACTGATAATTTCAAGTTAGGGTACTTTATTTACTTTTTAGGCTTTCAAACAACTCTGAATTGGTTTAGGGTCATTTTTCCCCAAAATAGCATAGAAACATTCAGCAGCTTTGGAAACAATAGATTATTTTAGGTTCCTAAAATATATTTCAGACTTTATTTTTAAGCATTCTCATTTTAAAAAGCTAACCTTTAGTTTCCTTGAACTGTTATATGTAATGATGGCCAGCAATCAAATTACCTAGAAATGCCTCGTTCCATTGAAATGTAAGTAAAAATGGATATATGTCAGTCAAAACCAACCCATAAATGATATAATCAACATACAGTTCTGGATTTAAAAAGAAATAAAATCTGTCTACAAATCCACATAAATATACATCTACTAGTTTCCTTTTTTTTTTTTAAGTTCAAAATTGGAAAGAAAATATTCAGGTAATATAACAGAAAAAAATAAAGAAGTGTTACCATGGTGGTTTTTTTTTTTAGAAAAAATGTTGCGCTTTTCTTCTAAATGTAAGAGACAGTAAATAGCAGACGTGTACTTGAATTGTCTTGCTTTTCAGATTGTTTGTTCTCCTACTTGATATTCAAGAAAATGCATTGATCCACAGCGGGTCTTTCAGTCGTGTGTGCAAAGTGGTACGTTTCTACTGTACTATTTACCTTGTCATACCATCACCTGCTGTGGGCTGACTAAGCAGTACGCTGGCTGTCCCAGGAGAGGGCAGAGCAGTAATATGGAAAAACGCAGTGTGCAACCATCACAACCTATGCCTACAGTATAGCACTGCCACCCTTGATAAGACTGTTTTGTAAAGAACAGAAACATCAGATTATTTTAGAGTTGTTGAGTCAATTCTAAGTGACTGGGGTGCAGACAGCTTCCCTGTATTTTAACACTGAACCCCTGGAGAAGTTTGGATTCCTAGCGGTTTTCTGCGTAGGGAAGTTGCAAGAAGCAACACTGGTTTGATGTGGCTCATGAGTAACTTGTTCATGAGTAACTCATGTTTTGGGGGTACTTGTTAAGCCTCAGTACTTTTGTGAAATAGTGACTGCAGTGAAAAAAAGAAGAAAGGAAAAGAAATTGCTGCAATTTAAAGTCTGTGGTTTAAAGGTTTGATCCTCCTGTTATGTATAGAACTGCAGCACATTAGTGACTTCACATGCTGTTCTATCTATATATCTATGAACTGGATAGCTCTACAGGCTTGTCTGGGAATAATGAAGTCTCTCATTTGCAAAATTTTCTGTTTTCCAGGTTAAAGCCTCACCTCTTTGCCATAGAACAGTAGTGCTTAATGTGATTAATATGGGTACAAATGTAATGTAGGAAACTGGGCCCCACATCTAACCCAGTGTTCATTCTGCTTTGTGGTTGGCAGACATGACAGCAAGTCATAAGTAGACTTGACAGATCAGGAGAGAGTCTACTGGAGAGTGTCCAGAACTTGTTGTATTTAGGTGCTTAGGGACATGGTTTAGCAGTGGACTTGGCAGTGCTACGTTAATGGTTGGACTTGATGATCTTAAAGGTCTTTTCCAACCAAACCGATTCTATGATTCAGTTTCTGGGATCCACCTACTTATATACAGCAGTGGGTGCAAACCCATGCAGATCTAGAAAGGTTGGATCTCTCCTTAAGTAGCCTGTTTAGTTTCTCTCAAAAAAAGAAGCAAGACTTTGCTCTTGCGACCTGTAGAAATGCTTATGGCATGATACTAAGGCTCTGAGACCTGAATATATCATTTGGCTAGGCCTGCGGCACTGGGACCTGTACTGGCCATCAATTTGTCTCATGCATGTTCTTTTCTACTTCAAGCACTCCAACATCCATTCAGCCAAGATACCTTGGGTTAAATTCCTCTTTCTCTTCATTTTTTCAATGAATAAAGTCCTATGAACTCAATGTATTTATTCTATATTTACATCTGGTAGCAAAACTAGTTGACTGTGGCCTTTGAATTTACTCTTTGTAAAGCGGCCAGTATTCACAGGTGAATAGTTGGAGAGCTAGATGGAATTATTGTTACAATAGAATCTACTGCAAGCCATGGACTTTGTTCACATTCATTCATCTAGGCCAATGTGCTGAACTGGAAAAACACCCTTTAAAAGAAATACAGTCTTTACAGATGAAATCTATACAGTCAATAATGGTTCTCTGGTCATTTGTTTTAATTACTTTCATTCTTACTGACTGTCTAGTTTAAAATTCACCAAGCCCAAGTTCCTTTGTTTAAATCTCAGATATATCTACACTACCCAGTAAAGTACATCATAAAGTTGCCTGAGAGAGCACTGAATGAGCTAGTTTAGGTAAGATAGCGTGTGTGCTAGTGGTACAGTTTGAGCATTTCTGTGATACTGCATTGAATCATACTGACATTTTGTCCAACGTTTATCTCCTACATGATTATGAGTTAAGGGGTCCTGTTGCTGCATTTACGCACACTTCAGAACAAAATTTTAAGTCCACTGTACATTTACTAACATGCTTTTTATAAAGTCTATCTGCTAGACACTGAACACTATTCTCTAATATCCTACAGAATTTTTGTATAGATTAAACTTTGTGCAGTAAACAGCCCATTACTTGTTTAGCTGGCCTGAGGCCAGTATGCTCAGTCATTTGCAGGATAAAGCATTACTGGTAAATGTCATCTTGCTATATATCTTGGTCTAATTTACAGATATTTACAGGCCATTTATCTTTCCAAGTGAGATATTTTTCTTCTGGATACCAGACGAATAGGTTCTAAAAGCAACATTACCACACTAAACTCTTGGGTTTTTTTTTTTTTAATGAAACCTGCAAAGGATAAATAACATTTAAATATTATCTTATAAATTGAATCATCAGAAATAATTGTTGGGAATTTTGCCTTTAGAAAAAGTTGGCTCATAAAAAGCTTGGAAATACATGATTTTCAGTGTATCTAAATGGAAAATGTTTGAAGATATAAAAATATTTTATTTTGATATTTTTAAAAAGGCAAGGCCTATGTTTTTGGATTTGAAATTATTTTTTATTTTGAACTGAGAAACAAGTATAGATAAGACAAAATTGTTCATATTATGATGAAACATTTCAGAATTAAAATATATGGCTATTTGTAGTGTAACAGATGAGGTTTCAGGGGGACTTGTTTTTCCACCTATGAATGCCTTGGAGTTTAAAATTCTATTGTAATTTTACATGACCTTTTCCCCAAAAAAAATCTCAAAAAGGCTAATGTCATAAGAAAGTAATTCCCTGATAAGATCCACCTAAGTTCTTTTTCTCAAAAGTTGGAAGAAACTGTAGAATGTACAATACAGAATATAACGTTGTATACAATGGTGATAATTTAAAAAAATCTTGAACATTATAAAGATGGGAATAATTAAATGATAAATTAAAAATAAATAGAAATATGTTTTTTTAAGTTAAAGTTCATGTTTTTTAGAAAAACCTATTCTATCCATTTCAGTATAATTTGCACTTATTTCCACTAGGTTTTTCTTTAAGAGTTGTGAATATGAAAACTATTTCAAACATATTTATCAATTCATTTAACCCACAGAAGTATCATAGTAACACTTAGTCTTGCTTTGTATCTAAAAAAGTTATCAAAGCCAAGTTTAACGTTTAAAATTGATCTTCTATAACTCAGTCCCACCATAAAGGCATCCATAAAGCACAGTCAATAAACATATAACAAGAAAGGTCAGTCTTAGTTGTCAATATATCTGTTTTGTGGGGCATTCAATGAAGAAAGTCAACTTGGTGTATCGTTGTCCCTATATTGCAAAGCATGAGGTTAGATCCTGCAATACATAAGATATGCTTACAAGGTATCTCCACAGAAGGGCCTGAGGAACCCAATCCTGTTCAAGTACTGTGAGACCTGTAAAGTCTGCTTTAATGTGTGTTTGAACCTATTTATTTTGAAAAATTCCAGGCTTAGTACTATCTGCGAAAGACTTTCCCTGCTTGCCATAAATGGAATGTGAATATAAACTCGTGCAGAGCAGTAGTTCTCAGTATCGGTGGAAGATCTCAACATTAACTACTCATACGTTGGTAGTGGGTATAAATCGGGTGTAATTTGCAAAACAGTGATTATTCTGCTAAACAAAATGTCTTTATTATAACTGAACCAACAACTTCAAAGTCAGTAAATCCTCTTGTAGTTCTTCGGCTTTGCAGAGTTACAGAGAAAGTGCTCAGATCCAGAGTCTACATTTATCTTTATCTCCATTTATCAAAAAGCCTGAATATCTTTTTTTTGCATTTGGTACAAGAAGGGTGCAGAATCTTTATAACATACACACAGGAATCATATGTACTGTATCTTTTGCTCAGCTTATGTAGCTGAGCAGCTTCTTCACAGTATTGTACTTTATATTATCAATTAATTCTAGATTTTTATAGCTTTAGGCAGATGATTTCAATTCTTGCTAATATTAATGTGAAAGAATGTTGGATATACCTATGAAATCTCCAAATACTTTTTTAAAAATGCACAAGAATAACTGATGACATAAGAGCATTTTCCAGTCAAACTTTAAAAATTACCTAATATTCTTTATATAGTAATAGCAATGCAGGTTAGCCAGATTCCTTTAAAAAAAAATTACACTAATTCCATTTCAGGATGAAATTTTTACTTGTTTCCCAAGAGGACTAGCCGTTTTCTGAACTATCATCAATTGTTAAGAGTTCACTAGGGAGATATAGACTTTATAATGAAATCATGAACAGTCACTTGATGATAGAACTCATAAAAACTAGGAATGGGAAGTTAGATGACAAACTTAAGGCCAAGCTATAATCAATATGCAAAGAGTGAGCTTGAGTATGTGACTTACATAGCTGAGTAGCTGTAGATTGCAATCATATGGATGACAATTTGCTGTTCTCTAATGACAATAAACTGGGAACATAGTCATGACAAATCCTCAGGGCTAATGTTCAAGTAGCCCATGCAAGAAGGATCAGTGCAGCTTTCATTGACACAGTTCAATTTGCTGTGGCTGTGCTGCTGGTGTGCTATATAAAAGCATTCACTGCATGGCCTTCAGCAACTGTGAAGATGACCTTCATTCTTACAAATCCTCTTGTCATATAGATACTAGGTTATAAGGAAAAAATAGTTCTGGACAGACTCTTCATTCGTGCATCTAGTTGCTTCTCAGGATGCATGACTTCTCTGAAACTGTGGCTCTGGCTGCAAAACTAGAATAAGTGACTGGTGACACAAATGAAAGGGTAACTTTTTGTAAGCAGTATACTGGACAATAAGTAGATATTTGTATGGGCCTGTTTCAAGAAAGTCTGTCAGCACTCTGATTTTTGAGCATCTGCCTAATTTCTTTTCATGAAGTATGTATTTAAACCCCTTGCTGAACTGGCACGTCAACAACCAAACGTGTTTTCTTGGGAGTGCAAACCAAGGGGGCAAAATTCCCTAGGAACCACAAGCAGAATTCCCACTGTCTACCTGCTTTGGACAAGCCCCTTGAGCTCTCTGTTTTAGGGGTCCTGGCTTCCAATTATGTGATACTGGGATTTTGCACTGAGGATGTTACACTGATGGGGGACAGACAAATGACCCAATTTCTGAGTATTTTGCATGGCTTAGAGCGTTGGAAAGCTAGCTGGCTGCTGCTGTATCATCACTGATGGACAAATAAGTCTGTATGAGGTTGCATCAGCTTTAATTGCTAAGACAGCCTAGTGTCAGCAGCAGCTACCAGTCACATCTTCAGGGATCTGCCCCGGCTCCATTACTGTTCCCCTGTCTTATGGATTAATTTCTTAATTTGACTCCTTTTGTCTTTGGAGAAGTAAAACTTTGTCTTGCCCACATACCTGAGTTGCCTTGAGGTGAATATGACCTGAAACTATTACCTGAGCGTTGTAAGACATAAATGTACAATGCCCAAGATGAGTGAGTATTATAGGCTGATGAGTACTGTGTGTGGAAGTGCTAATAATTGGTGTTGATATTTTAAAATCATAACTAGGGATGAAATGCTGAATTCAGGAGCATAATTCACTGCTGAGTTCAACATAGCTGGCTTTCATTCTAATTAGCTGGATTAGACAACTGCAGTTTACATGGCGAGGATGAAATACTGCTAACTTGACTCCTATGAAAACCTTCAATACAATCAGTACCCATGAAAGTCAAATAAGTGCAATTCATCAGCTTACTGTGGTTGTTGATTTTCTTTTTATGTGTTTTTGATGAGCAGAGATGTGTGGGAAGGACTAAAAGTTGTAACTTGATTTTTGGAATCCTTTTATACCTCTCCAGTCTCAAATATTAACCCCTGCCCTGATATTTGCCCCTCATTCTTGTATGCCATGCAGACTGAACCACATGAGCATACCAATACACAGGTATTTGAGAGGTCATTGCTCCAAATAAGTATAAATGCATGATATAGTCCATGCAATAGATGAACATGTCCCAGGAGCATTACTGCTAAGATTGTGCAATGAAAAGAAAAACAGAATGTCTGCTTAACTTCCTTGTTTATTCATGCTGGACATTTATGTGGTAAAATGCAAATAAACTCCTACAGCTATAACTGGCAGGAATTAGAAGGCACTGTGGTAGTCACTGCATCATATAACCAGAACAACTATCTAAAAATAAGATAATAAGTCTTATAAAAGCTCTAAAGGTGTGTAAGAGTAGAGTAGTTCAGAGCATCATAGTCAATGAACTGTGCAAAGCCACTGGTTCTGTCTGTAGGAAGACTACCTATTAGCCTAGAATAAATTTGTAAAAGATAAGGAAGTTAAAGCCAGTTTCTGACTGATTTCCTGCTGCTTATCTGCACACTTACTCTGACTATGTCAAGCACTTCTTTAGATTTGTGTGCATGTTTGGATGTTCCTGTGGTTTCCTTTCCAGAATCTTTGTTCTCAAGTTCTGTTTCTTGCTCAGTTTTTCTTCTTCCTAAAACCCTCATCCAGCTTTATTTTTTTTTTTTACTCTAAAGGTGTAAATTTGATCTTTAGCCCTTAAAGACTTGTAAATCAAAGGAACTTCTGTTCAGTTTGATATATAAGTAAAAGACCAAGATGCCTGCCAGGCAAGTGGTCCTATCAGAAAGCTATCAGAGCCCAGCTCTTGATAGAGGGCAGTATGTTTGAAAGAAAGTCTTCCCGCATGAATTTCACTAGCTCAGCTTCTGTAAACTAAGGTAGAATGAGCACAAAAAGAGAACTAGCCATGGGCTCAAACATGTAATGTCTGCACGTGTCAATTACAGTAATGCTATTAATTGCATCCTTTAACAAACTGGGCAAAAAACTTACTATTTACTGACCATTCATTTAATCTTTGCTAGATTTCCTAGGGTTCATTTCTTAGCATTTATTGCAATTCATTTTAGGCACACTGCGCTTTTCATAAATGTCAGTGGAAGAATCAGAAACGTATTAGGTCCCTAACAATCAAGCTTCAAACATTTGTTCTTAGCCTATATCTCATGTTCATCCATGAATCTGAATTAGTCATCTTTTGCACTTTCAGTTATAATCAGGTCAGGAAGAAGCTGGTGTGATGAAATAAATGGAATTGCACAATCTAACTTGTATTATTTGGGATAAAATGACAAAGAGGGTCTTTTCTTACATTATTTGAGGAGTCCAAGCCTTGCTCTGCATTTGCAGTGAAATTCATTTCGATAAGAAAAAAAAATAGATGTGAACTTGTTTTGCCTATATGGAAGGCAACCAGACATATTGGCACTTGTGAGATACTATCTATGGAACTGGTATGTTGCCACTGGGTCACTTAATGTACCAACAGGTTTGGACTATTTTTATTTGTGCTATCAACTTACTAATTTCTTGTTTATACTCACAGTATAGACTCACAGTTTGCTGAATAGATAGGAATCCCTTCCACTTTTATTGTCTACTTTAAAAGTCACTCCCTACTTTGAAAGCATTATGAGTTTTACCCTCCTCAGAAGCACCACACAATAACTCAGGTGGACTGTTGAATGCATTTTCATCAGAAATCACACAGAGAATCTTATTACTGGCTTTGATCTCCAAGCTGGTCATTGAACCCAACACCTGCATGCTAGTGAGAAGAGGACACTTTAAATAAAAGTTCAAAATCCATTAGTTTTATATAACAGGCAAACACAGAGCATCCAACATTGCTGACTCTGAGTGATAGTTAATAAAAAAGTCACAAATACATTACTTGTGGACATGAGTATTCTCATGCTGCTACCCACACACACACATACACACAAAAAGCTAACTCTTTTTAAGCTTTTTTAGCATGATAGAAGATTAGCATTCTGTTTCTTGTCATTTTATTGCTAAAAGCCTAATAGAGGGGTTCAGTGACCTTTCCATCTTAAAATGATTGAAAAATTTGCAGTTTCTGTGATGAACTTGGTTTGGGTAGGGAGTATTATGCTTATCCCACTGTTGTCATTGAATTTATACCAGTGCCAGTGTGATCAGAACTGGATCCCAATTAATATTGTCAGAGATATTTTATCATAGGGATGGAGTGGGAGGAGTCAGCTGAGTCCTGTTGACTATGGCCTGTTAAAATGGACAGAGATTTTTTGATGAATGAATCGGTTTCACACCCTATACTGCACATCATTAATGGCTCTGAATGTGCCAAGACTAAGAATAACCACTCAGCACTGGACACTCAGAAGAAAAATTTTGGTTTTATGTACATGAGGTAGGATTCAAACCATAGGCCAAGAGAACAATAATTTCTTCACTACTCCTGAACTAGGGTTTTTCCTGACAACAGCTTTAAATAGCTATTATGCATGTTCTGTATAAACCTTTCCTGACCTATGGCCTCTTGTGTTTCACTACAGAATACGTTTATTTTCTCAAGCGCGGTTTACTTTCCCTATACTAACCTGAAGTTATGTTCTTCAAAGATTGCTGTTTCCCCAGCTGCTTCTGGTGCTACATGAAACATGTTTCAATTGTTTTTATTATAGTAAATTCAGCAGTAACAGCAGCCTATTTAAAATAATTTTAGCTAAACATACATTACTGCTTCCACAAGCAGAGCCTGAAATTTTCAGAAGTACTTTCCTCTGTTTTCAGTGCCAGAGGGAACGGAAGGCAAAACATAGTGCTTTAAAAGTAAGCCTCTTCCATCTGGTCAGCTACCCTTAAACCTACTTGAGTCTGCCGGGAATAGCCTAAAATTGTTTCTATTTTTCATCTGTAGTTAAAACACTAAAAGGCATAATGAGAACAGGAGCTTTTATAAAATTACTGACTGCCAGAATGATGAATTTACTCTCTTCTATTAAAATGCTGCTGTGTTTTGGGTTTCATGTCATTTTATGCTGTTTGGCTATTACTCTGCTTTTAAAGTAGATGTATGAATTTTTTCTAAATATTATAGGAGGACTATTCCTACTTCAGAGCCTCACAGACTTTTCATTATAATACTTTATTTTCAAGGGTTTGTGACTTCACTGCAAAAAAATCCTTCAGAAAAAAATGGACGGTAAAGTCTCAGCTTGAGAGTAAGTCAAGATTTGCTTCTTTAAGTTGATTTAAAAAAATAGTATGAGTTTTGATGACATTTATTTCAAGCTTTTTCTTAGAATATATTATTTATACACATGAAAAAGAACGCCTTCCAGAATTACACTCTGTCTAGGTCAGCTCTCATTCTTTAAACTCTAGGCAAGCATGAAACATTTGATACCAATTGTGTTTACTGGTACAATCCAGAGCTATTAAATCAGCTTATAGTCAAACCTGGCATTTTCTAAACTCATGGGTTTTTTTAATGCTGAGGGTTCTGTTTTATTTCAGGTATATTTCAATGTCTCTGTATGGTTGTATACTTCAGTGACGACATAACCATTTTGTTTCATAAACTAGAAGTCTATTTATATTGTACCAAAACACAGCATATCAAGTCCATGATCTCACAGCTCAAAAAATCAATAAAATCAGGACAACTAAGCAGACTGCTGAATGTGACTCCAGAACCCTACACAGTTGTTGGGATTCTCCACCCTCCATCCTGTTAGCAGTAGTTCCAGGAGGAGGCCCTACATCCTCTCGTCTCTCCTCTCTCCCTTCTCCTCCCCTCGCTATGTTAGTTCCAGGAATGGTGACAACAGGACTTGTTAGGGACTCTAGTAGCTGTGTGAGAGGGATAATGTTTTGCTACAGAAAAAAAGAATATCTCAGCAGTTACAGGTTAGCCCAGTGTTAGTCAGCTAGAAATAGTTTTGATGCCTTTTCCTGCACAGGTTTGATTCCTGATCTCTCCTTGATAAGATAGATCTTTTTATGGTTTACTTACGCATCTCTGTATTGGTAGCTGCACAGGAGTGGTCTCTGGCTAAATATTTAGTAAATGCTTCTTTTCATTGGAGCTCCGATAATGCAATGATATGTACCCACGTAAGTACTGGAAAGAGGCCTTGCGATTTTGTTGGTCTGCAGCAGTTTGCAGGCTATAACTTGCTTGTTTTCCAGGCCTAGTGCCTTAAAGGTTCAGTGAAGATGAATGGAGTTGTCTTGCTAAGCCCTGTATTCTTTTTTTCTTTCATTTATGGGCTAAAACTATGTCTTCTAATAGAATAAAAATTGTTCTTTCCATGAACTGTAAGTACTCTTTATGCTTACTTTTGTGCAGGACATGGTTGTTTTTACTGAGGTCCGTGTGACCAGTATGGAATATTGCTGGGTTTAGTGGGTTTACACTCATATCATATTCATGTTAATTTGTTGGACATTTTAAAATTTTTTGTCTGCTTACACATGTGCCTGAACCAGGTCTTTGTTTTAAAACCACACAGACAACAATCTGCATATGCAGACTGTGCAGACTTCTGTCAATGGCTCTGTGAAGGTCAATGATGCATAATCTAAGGAATAACCATTAGTACCATTCAGTGTAATGCCTCTAAGATGAAGCTTCATGACTGTTTATCAACCTTACAGCAAATCTGTTTATAGGTATGAAGCCTGAAATGGAGATTTTCAGGATTAATTTAGGTAAGGAAAATAGGTGAATGAATTTACATAGCTGAACTCTATTCCAGTTCCAAATACTGTCAATAGTTTAAATTAACAAAATTCTTGTTATGGTTCAGATTTTACTCTTCCATGCACATCTGCATTTTGGAGGTTGTTTTAGCTTTTTGATTTTAACTCTTAAACTTCCTTAATCAAAATCGTCTATGTTCTTAAAGCATCTGAAATGGGGGGTATCTTATTTCTCATGCAGTTCCATTACGGAGATATGCCTCTAATAACTCAGATCAAGTAATAAAAATTTTGTCAACTCTGACATCCTATTACACACTAAACATAGCAACCGAGGAAGTGATAGTAAAGTGTTAACAGTCTTCATTTCCCCCTTTGTCTCTACTGTCAATTTCTGCCATATCTTCCTTCAGGAAGTTTTTCTTACTGAAAAAGTTTACTCAAATGTGCAAATATATAAAAATATTAAGCCTTTAGGAAAGCAGTTCGCAACATTGTTGCAGAACACAGCTTCTTATGCTTTGATGCTGGCTTGGACGTGGAGTGTTGTTTTCAAAGGACTATATTGTCTGTCTGCACTAGTCCTACATTCCTGGGATTGAGGGCTCATGAGAGAGAGAAGTGGTAGTGTGCATCTGCAAGAAGTTTAATCTACAGCACCTGAGAAAAGGAATACCATATTCCATTTTCTTGACTGATTTACATAAACCACATAGGATTTGTGATACTCCTTCCCAGAGGAATGTTCCTTCCCAGAGTATGTTCATTGTTTTAAATTTCAGGACTCTGTTCCTGAGTGCTGGCTATTCCTGAGCTGCAGGGCTAAAACATTGCGTTCAAGTGTTAAGTCAGCTAGAATCCTTTTTATTTAATGTACTTTTTGGAGTTTCAGAGTAGATGAAAATGTCCACGTAAACACCGCATCTAAGGACTTTACTGCTTTAAATTGTCCTGCTGATACGCATCAAAGAACATGAGGCTGTCCATTATCTCCTTAGTACCAGAGATGCGGGAGGTATCTAATTCTGTCACTCTCCATCGGCACACTTTTGAGAAGTTAGTTAATAAGCAGGATATGTTAAAATACAAGTCTTTCTCACAATCCGCAGAATGACATTTTGTTTTAAAGTTATATCTGTGAGAATCGAACTGTTAAATAACTGTAATTCATATAATTATTTAGTTCCACTAATATTAATAGAAGCCCAAATTATACAGAATCTTAAATTATTGCATAGGAAACTGTGACAAAAGCAGAGCTCCTTATCTCCTTACTGTAAATTTCAAAGTAAGGAAGTTACAGCAGTACTTGTTGAAACTGGCTCTGTAATATCTTCAGCCTTTAGTCCAGTAAGACTAAAGACTGCTTGTTATGGGCACATCGACCTTTTAAGAAGAACTTATACTATGAATCATACTATGGTTCTGGGCAACTGAAAGGGGCAATTCTAGGATTTTCTGTAGTATCATACCTACAAAATCACATGGATGTAGCGACCCAGTACCTAAGGTCCTTTCTTTTGAACTGTGCCTATCATTACTGTGCCAGAACTGTTTCATCTGAAGCAAAGTGCTTGATTGACTCTGACCTGTTTATCCATTGGGTTGTCTGAAGTTCTGAGCCTTTGTACCTTAACACAGGCAACAAGGTCAACATATAAAAATCTGAATATAATTTTATGACTGAAATTAAGATTTTACTTCATATAGCATAAACATTAATTTTAGCAAGGTGCTTTGTACTTTTTCAAACTTAACTGATAAGAAAATCTTAGATTTAAATATGGCTGACAGCCTTAGCAGCCTGATTGAAGATGGATAATACAGTCGGAGGCAAAGTGAATGGAAATTGCCCAAGATTCAATTAAATTCAGTTAGTTTTTACTAGAAAAATTCCACTCCGTAAAGGGACAGTCAGAGAGTTAACTTGGATCATTTTCAAATCAGTAGCATTGCAAATTCATGTTAGGAGAGAGTCATGAGGAAAGTGATATAATAAACAAGGATAATCTCTGTTAGCCAAGAGAAGCTTTGCATGGACTGATGGAGGACTCAGGGACTCTAAGCATGATCAGAGTAAATTAAATAAGAAATAATGTGGATACGTTGTGTGTAATTGCAGCAGCAAATTCAATTAAATTATAAATTTAAAATCTGAGTTTCACTGTTTTCAGTGTCTAGATCTAATTGAAATATAGGCTTCCTGAGTAATAGTCTTCCTTTGCTGGTGAAGGGTATTGTGATATAAGTATGCTAGCTTTAAAAATTTTTTTTGTTCATTATTATTCCAAAACTTACAAGATACCTAATTGTTACAGTGCCTAGGGTTATTTTTCCTATGCTGATAAAAAAAATGGAAATACATAATTTTTATCCATATTGACAATATCTTAAGGAAAGGAAATTCTAACAGTGTTGACATTGCTAAAGACTAGGAGGCAGATGAGAGAGGAAGAGGAAGATGGACATTTGAAATGTAATTGAGAACATAACTATAGAGTATAAACCTAGAAGCTGCTATCAAAAGGAATTACTATTAACATTTTCTTATTGTGCTTGATTTTTTAATGGTGTGCTATCTAAAATATTTAGGAGTCCTCAGTTTCAAAGTACATGATAGTCCTCAATATTTGCCTCAATTTAAAAAATTTAAAGTGTACCCAAGGAAGATGTTTGACATAAATTTCGTATTTGATTAGGATTTTGAATTTTTTCCATGAAAAGGGAAAAAATCATTCTGAAAGAACTGTGTGAATAATAATATTATTTCCTATTTGCTAGTTTTGAATATTGTTATTTGAATAGTATTCAAACACTACCTGATGAAATGCCTTATTATGAAATATCATTTTACAAAATTAATCTAAAATTGTAAGATCCCTTATACAATGCCTGATGTTTCTTAGTTCTAGATGAATTGCACCTGGGAGAACTGTGTTATAAAACTGTAACTCGCAGAGCCTCATATAACTTCTGCTTTAACTTGTCACAGGTATTTGAATATGTGTTTCATTACTGTAAAAAGCCAGTTGATTTTAAGCAACTAGATTTCAGAGATGCAGTGGAGGAAAAACTCGTTTGATAACCTTATTTCAAAAAGACTGATAAATATTTGACAGTAATCTTACTGAAATAATGCATTGACTGTGAACTTTTAGGTTTAATATCTGCATGGCTACTAAAAAAGTCTTAAAGGAACATCTGACAGATAAATACACAAGATCAGGTACTACTACTTAGCCTTTAGCAAAGTTTTGTGAGAGGAGCAATTCACCTTAGTTTGTGTGGGAGAGACCTCCAATCAGAGGCTGTAAGTGGCTTCTAATGGAAGAGGCCATTCCCTGCTAAATATCAAATGGCACTGCAATTCAAGGGCAGCAGGTTGTCTACTTTGCTTTTTTTTTTTAAATGACTCCACATCCTATGAACTAACCTTACAGGCTTTTCCTTGAATCCACGAGCCAAAAAGATATATATTGCATATGCAGAGAGAGTCTTGATACCTATGTATGGTGCTTTTGCCTCTCTTGGATGTAGTTCCCTTAGAATGAGAGTCACTGTTTTAGATTCTAAAGCTGCCTTCCAGAGATAGGATATGTAGCAGAGATAAAGCAGCTGAGACCTATTTTTTTGCAGGTTAAAGATAGTAATGTGCATGTATCCTCATGGCCTCAGTCTTTAGAGTTCTCTCGGTGAGTAAAATATAAATGAGTTAGAAGACCTTATTTGTTATGTTTTGACACTGCCCATTTAAGGCATCATAAGATGATTGATAACTTAGGTAGCACAAGTCAATGTTTTTAAAGTAAACTTCTAGCCTTACATTGTAAAGTATTACACTACACGTTTTCTAACCTATCTTTAGGAGTCTTTTACCACAACACACAGGAGCTGTTTCTTCAGTTAAGCTTAACATGTGTACAAGAGGAAATATATGCAAAAAACGTAACTTCTTGTGGATGCATGGTTTGTAAAGTCTTACATGCATGACATGAAAAATTTCCAAAAAGGTCATTTTACTTGAACTTAGGTGTTATTTTCCACTTTGAAGTGTCTGCTCTGGGATTAATTAGCTGTAAAAAGAGGCTGAGATATAATCATTCTTGTGCATGGCTCATCTGCATTAAAAAATGACCTTAATGATGTAATTTAGAGTTATTTAAAATTCTCCTTAGTGTCCTACTTTTGATTCAGGTTCTACAATTATGGTCCAAATCCAGTTTGGACAAAAAGAATGATAAAATTTAAGAATACAGGTTTTGAGATACAGCAAACCCATCATGCTTTATGTAAACATTCAGCATTCACGTCTTCATTATGACCCTTAAAGATTTTTTTTGAATGATGGAATTCTATGAAGCTTTGGCAAGTGCTGAAATGTCTTTGTTACTATAGGTGGCCAGTTCTGTCTTTCACCTCTTTGTCTGTTGCCAGCTTGTGATTACACCTACTTCTTCCAGTTCTTTACGCCAAACTTGGTCTTCAGTAATGTAAACACTACCAAAGGCAAGTGGAAGACAAAAGAAATATGCAAAAATTTTTGAGTAGTACTATGACCTTCTGTGAAACTACTACAAAAAGCCTGTCTTGGAGATTTCTTTTATACAAAAAAAAAAAAAAAAGTAGTGGAAATCTCTTAGGTTAAGTTTATCCCTTAGCCATGTAACTGATATGTGTTTTAAATCAAGACAGGGTCTATAGGCTTGTTTTAGGAAAAGGAAAGGAATGAGGATCTTTGAAGGGTGGGATTTCATATCTTAGTATGAAGAGTTGGAGAATGCTATGAAGCAGACTGAATTACTGAAGCATATAATAGGCAAAAATTTTCTGATAGGAGACAATTGCTTAAAATCTAGGAAGCAGATAGTACCACAAAAGAGCTATTTTTCCTAATATTTTTTCAATCAAAGCTATTGTAATTGCTGCTGTATAAAGAATGGTTCCTATTAAATGGTCTTCCTAATGTTTCTTGGTTATTAATCACATAGCATCATTGCTAGGTAGTCTAAAGATCGTTTTCAGAATGTATACTCCTTGAGAATCTGCTTTGGCGTTTTCAAACCATTAATACTATTTAGCTGCTTGAGGGCTATCTGGTGCCCTTCTGAGGTAGATTCTCCGCCAGTAGAATCTTTTCTAATTCTCATTCTCTTGCTGGTGTTTGTGATTTAAATGTGCCTTTGTCTCTGAAACAAGTATATTATTTGTTTAGATAACTTGCATAATCATAGAATCATAGAATGGTTTCAGTTGAAAGCGACCTTGAAGATCATCTAGTTCCAACCCCGCCCCCCCCCCCGCCCCGGCCCTGCCCACAGGCAGGGACACATTGCCTCTAGACCAGGTCGCTCAAAGCCTCATCCAGTCTGGCCTTAAACACTGCCAGGGAGAGGGCATCCAAATAATACCAAAGACAAAGCAAGTAGTGAAGAAAAGATAATAGCTCTTATCTTTCTCTTAAAAGTCCCTTTGTCTTTATTGTAAGTTGGCATGTTTTTGCACACTGATCTAGTTTTGTGATTGTTCTTCACTTTCAGTCCCTGACCAGACAGCTTTTCATCTATGAAGTCACTGTTAAGAAACAATATTAATAAGAAAAAAGAAGTGGAGATTTTTCTTGATTTCTTTTGGTAAGACACTGGAACAAGTACTGAAAAAATCATTGTCCTCTTCCAGAGAGATGTGGAAGAAGAGTTGATCTTACTGACTTGCAACTGAATAAAGACTAAGGTACCTAAGGTGGAACCGGTTAGGAGAAACTTCAGGAAAGGATTGTAAGGAATATATTCCTTTAGTTTGAAATGAAGGGGGAGGAGAGAGGGGAAAAGGCCATAACTACAGCAACATATTGAAAAATCTAAAATATTTGTACTGGGAAGGGAAAGAAGCATAGAGATACACAAGTCAGTGCAAAACTACTTATGTTCTCTAAACAGCTTTAGTTGCTTTTTGTTTTCACTAAGCACTTTCTGTTGATGAAATTTCAATATCTCAGTCAAATCTCATTTCTGTCAAAAGCAGATAATATAATTGACTCAGAAAAGAGCCAGAAGGCAAGTGTTATGTCAATGTAAAACTTTAATTGTAGGAAATTGATGATTTGGAATTGAAAAAAAGTGGGTTTTTCATTCGTCTTATTCTCCTTCAAATGATTGCTACAAATGTTCCTGGCTCAAATTATAAATGAATTGTTCTCAGGAACAGTTAATGTTCTAATTCTTCTAACTTTATTTTGTGAGTAAGAGTATGCTTATGATTTGCTGGGAACCAAAAGCTTCATTTCCACGATTCAATGAAATGAACTAAATCTATTTGAATTGTAAAGGATTTACTGTGTTTATTTTGAAATGGCCACATTTTAGCTTATTAAAATGTTAATAACGCGCATGAACAAAAATAATCAAATTGACCTTGTCTTTACAAATGTCAAAGGGTTTTCCAAGGGTTCAGCTTGCAAGAATGATTTGGACAGGGTTTCAAAACACTGCTTGTCCAAATTATGAAGAGAAGTGACTGAACAGAAACTTTACTCAATTTTTTATGTCCCATATTGAAATTTAGTAACAATATATCAAATTTTTAAAAGTTTGCACATAAAGTGAAAATACACCAGCTGTTCAGATAGGGTCATATTTGTAGCTTGATTAAGGTGAATGGAACAATGGTGATTAATGCCAACTTTGGATGTAACAGTATTCTATCTAACTGCCTTTAGAGTAAGCTCTCCCCTGACCTTCTCTTATGATCTAAGGACAAATGGATTTATCTGGCTTATATCCTTGCAGAAAATTATATAGTCAAAAGATAATATTTATGCAAGAATTTTTGTGGTAACGAGACTCCTGTTTAGGTGGTAGCACTTGCTTTCAGGCCAAGTTGCGTACTCATACCTCATAAAGGGAAGCTAACATCTCTGGAGCTTAAACTATTTTTCCTTTTTATTCTCTAGCTGAGCTCCCTCTACCTTGAGTAGTTGGCAGTGGCACAAATGCACATATTTCTAAGGGGGAGGAGGATGTGGTGTCTTGTTTATAAAAGCAGGTATCTCAAAAATGAAATTTGTAGAGCAAGCTTGAATAAAGATTTTTTTTTTTCCCCCTCATAACAGTGTTCATGGGGAGAGCTGTAAATTTTTGTGGTAATTGAGTCCTCTAGGATACTTCTTTATGGAGTCTGGTCTAGAATTGTGCCAGAATAATTTTCATTTTTCTTAGAAGGAATGAGTCCAGAGAATGGCTTCAGAAATTGTGGATCATCTCAAAGTGTCATGAAAAGTTTCAGACAGGTTTGATGGAAGACTCTTACCTGATTGGCTGTTTTCTGGTCCCCGAACCCTGAAAACTTTCTAAGATGACACTTCCTAGATGGAAGTCAATAGAAGTGAATGTGGTGCTGCATTAACTTCTCCTTTTCCTTCCTTTAAGGTTTAGAATGATAGAAGTGAGATCTTTGTTCATCAGGTGTACCATGAAAGACATTCTGAACTTGGTTTTCAAGTCAATATATCAAGCAAGAAACCCTCTACTCCGTATACCTGGTACTGAAATACTCCATATAGTTTGTCTCTGCAAAAAATCTAGGCAGAAGAGTTTCTCTTAGGCTCTGAAACTAGTGAATAAGGGCAAACACATTTTACTAGTTCTTCAGAAAGTTTTTATGACATCTTTTAGATGATTCAGGTGTGAGCTCAACATGTGCTTCAAACATTGGAGAACTCATTCCATTGGAAAATGGTGATGTGAACTTATTCTGAAGAACTGACTGGGAGGATTAGGGTCAATATATATCTTCTATTAATCTGCTAAAGATTATGCTCTCGAAAAGCAAGGTGTGAACTTTGCTAAATTTTGTATATTTGTAGACTAGAAAAGTAGTATAACACATACCATACACATTTTTGTGAATAAACCAGTAGCAATAAGAATACTATCAACAGCAAACAAACATGTTCACCAGTTTTGAACTGTTCATTAGAGTAGGGCACACATATCTAATTTACCTGCTATCTAAATACAGGAGAATAGTCAAGTGAAGAATTCCAATTGAAAAAGTAGGGAAGTTCTAGGAGCAATACCAGCTGCGTGTAGTGTATTACATAGCCAGTTGCAATTGGAGGAAGTCAGATCTCGATGTTCTGGGGTATTTTTAATGATTTGGGTTTTTTTTGTAAAAAATGTGTAGGCATGCTAGGATATTGTTTCTTGCAGTACTATTTAACTAACAGCAATGGCTACTGTAAAGGCTGGCATGAATAAGCTAATCTGTCTTTTCAGGAGGTATTGCTGTGATTTTTTTTTTTTTTTTTTTTTTTTTTTTTTTTTACTAGAACTGAAAATAGGAAATTATCTGTCTGATGTGGTAATAAAATGAGACATTGTGATAAATCCTAAGGTTGATTTTACTTGAATGTCTAGGCTGAAAAGTAGAAGCTCATGACTTACTCTGAAGAAATAAAGTCATTTTTCCAGACTGACTTGTTCAACCTGCTGCAAAATCATTAAGCTAATAACTTGTTCCTTATACTTGAGAAAGTGTGTTGCTGGGTGGTTTTTGCATGTACTTAGTAGGGGTTGCAGTGCATGATGCAGTCTTGCTCTCTGTTGACAGCAACAAGAAGCTGTCCTGCCCTCTAATGTTAGCAACTGAGATCTGCTGCAGGGGATTTTCATTTACAGGGACAGAACAAATCTTGCTAAACAGATTCCATCAGCAAATGGAAGGCTCTTTGCTGGAGCCTCTCTGAGGGCGGAATAGGATGTATTCTAGGTTGGGAATACTTGTGTCATTATTAGCCTCATGCCCACTGACTCTTTTGTCTTACAGGCTCACTAACATAGGTGAGGGAAACTCTTGTACTGCCTTTGTGGGTGTTATGGACCAAAGAAGCCTCAGTCAATCACAAAGTTGTCATGGGGTACCTGTCTGTCTACTTCTCCCTTGGAGAGTTCAGCACTCTGTATTCTTTCCTACACACTTTGCTGAGTACCTTAAAAAGAGTACTGCTTTGGGGAGATAGTGATCAAAACAAATATTTCCTATTTCTATTATTTAGTAATCTTATTAGTCAAAGATGTTTATAAAGAGAGCTCTGACTATTCTTTATTACCTACTAGAAAATGTTACAAAGCATTTAGTTTGAGGAGCTCAAATTCATACTTTTAAATGCCAACATGTAAAAAGAGTGGTCAATGGGATCTCAAATGCCAACGCATTCATGACGTGGTTCTGCATGTTTACTACAGGGAATGCTGTTATTTATGTACCTTACCTACCTTGTGTGAGAAGTTAGATAAAGTGTTGGATAGTTTTACCCGCTCAAGGTGAAACACTTAGATATCTGTGTGGCCAGAAATATCTGTTTATTTTTTTCTTAAGAAAAAAATTATACAGGAATGATTAAGAGCCTTTGTCTTTTATTTCACTTTCCATTTTATTTGTTACCGGCGTTCAATGCCCAAAAAGGACATGAATTTTAAATCTGATTAATTTAAATCATTATTGTGATTTCAGTTTTCTGCCACCGTTGTACTACCATGTTTCATCACACTCATAGATGAGGAAGGGGGTGTGTGGGGGGGGAATTTCAGGTTCAGTAGTGGAAGAAAATATATTCTATTTGTCTTGTACTCAGGACTATGACAGGGGGGAGAAATTAATAGTTTCTTTTGCTGTTTTTTGGAAACAGAAGTGTGAATGAACATTTTAAATTTGATTGAAGGTTTCCTAAAGAAGTTCATTTTTAATAGAGGAAAGGACTGTTCAGGTGGTACTTAGGTAAACTATAACATTCACTGATATGCTTTTCCAGGACAGGCTCTGTGCTAATGTGAATCCAGATATATTATAATTCTCTTTCTTAACATATTTTATATTCTAGTATAAGTGCCACTATGTCCTCATGTTACTTCAGGCTGTTTCACAAAATCTACAGTTTTATGTTTCTGTCAAAAGACACTTATCAAATGGGACTTGAAGAGACCCCGTGCTATGTGCATTGCAAGCCATTTGAAGTCATATATTCTCTTTTCCATTATGTTTTTGGTTGGTTTTGGTGTTACTGTGTCTGTTCCTCGCCCTCCCTCACAACTGCTGTCTAAAATACCAGAGACCCAATATCTTCTGCCAAATGATGTGGGTTCCTTTTAAATCTTTTACTTCTAAAATTTTTTGGTTTTAGATTATCACTTATGTGATAATACTCACCTTGGATGCATTTACTGGGCAGATTCTAGGAACTTTTAACTTCTATACTTGTACTTTCTCTGTGCTTGTAACTTGTTGAATAACACCTCCTGTTGTGGCAAAAGCAAGCTCTTTGCTGCTAAAGGATTCCAGTCTAGGAACTGCCTTATCCCCTGCAAGTGCCAAAAGCCTCCAAATCTGAAAGCTAAAACTTAAGAGACAGGACAAATGAAGCCGTGGAATTCTGAACTTGACATCCTTTGATTTACTGCCAAAAATAAAGCCATGTTCCGTGACAACTTGGCATCAGACCAGCTAGAAAGTCATTAGGCTTCTTCCCAACACCATCTTCACTCGCACCAAGCTTTCATGCAGTTCGACTGACATCCAGGGAATTATTTCTGGTATAAGACAGATTATCATAAATGGGCAGTCAGAAAAGAAGCTGAATTAAATACCACGTAGGGTTTGGTGTCCTTTCAGAAAGGAGAGTGAGAGAATACCACACATGGAATTTAGCAACGTCATAAATTCTAACTCCTTCCATCTTTTGTAAAGCTTTAGGATGGTAGCTGGGGAAATCTGGTATCTTAAATTCAGGTCAAGTGTGTGGTACCCAAATGCGTTAGGTTTTGTGTTTGTGGGTTGTTTGGTTTTTTAAACTGCTTGAGGATGAACTGGAGTATTTTCTCATTAATATTCAGCACAGTGGTATGAAAGCACTGTATCTTCAACCACTGAGATATATTTGCCCACCAGTGGCTACAATAAACTCAAAGCAAGGGGAATACAAAGAAGCAATGAAATAAAACACTGCTTGGCTGTGCTGGGGATTATCATTCTTGGATTCCTTCCCAACTAGATTTCAATGTACAAGTAACTTCAGCAGGCAGTTTACATTTGCGTAAGTTACGAATCCAGGATGGCTGGAATATACCACAGGCAGCCTGACATCACTTTGCTTAATTGTTTAGTCTTAACCAGTTGGGACTTCAGGGTTAAGTCATTGCTTTCTGCAACGCATAGTCAGTGTAAAGGATGATTCTGGGTCAAAAAGAGAGCAGAAGAGTGAAAGGCAATGCTGACTACAGCCAGGTTTACTTTCATACGCCCAATTCTAATTTAACATACTTTAAGTTTACACTAGCAATATAAAGTACGTAAGGAAAACATCCTAGGGCGAAACAAGAAACTTATGCCTATAGGTTTGCTGGTTGCCCAGAATTACGCAGTACTGCGTATAATATCTATGCTCATAGGAAGTTATTCGTTCTCCTTTTTAGAATGAGATTAGCTTTAATTAGGTTTAACTTGAAACTAAAGCAAAACTGCCTTGCAGCTATTTAAGTCCTTGAAAAGCGTTTTCCTGGTGTGTGTATTTTCCTGGAGTGTTCTCAGATACATTAATGTGTCTGCTGTGTGGTTGGATCATAAATAACGCACACTGTGGCTGCAAATATTCTATAATAAAATATTATAGAACATGTACTTAAAATGGTGTAGATTTTTCCAGGCCTCTCCTCTATAAAAGATGTGGCTGTACATACAGAGAGATTCATGGCAAGAGGCCCTGAAAAACAGTAATTTCTCCACTTCTTATTTACATCTTCAAAGTCTCTTGTGTGATTCATTGTGCATTGAATCATTGTGCATATGCTACATACATTTGTTATTTGTTTTAGTTATAACT
This sequence comes from Nyctibius grandis, assembly GCF_013368605.1. NCBI lineage: Eukaryota > Metazoa > Chordata > Aves > Nyctibiiformes > Nyctibiidae > Nyctibius > Nyctibius grandis. The sequence continues at coordinate 12,463,925 of NC_090670.1, forward strand.
GCAGGCAATTAAAAAAAGACATTCTGAAGCTTTGCTTGAGAAGGCAAAATGCATCACTCTCTCCATGAAATGACTATTCTCTTTTCTTATGCAGAAGCTAAAGCAGTGACAGATGTACACGCTTTACTTTTTTCCACACACAGACAGCATTATAAAGGAACCATTCCGATTCAGCTGTTCCAATTTACAGAAGCAGCACATTTGACCCCAATATATATAGTATACGGCTGTGACAATTCAGTTGGTCAACAGAAGCTAGTGAGTAACATTTAAGATATGTTTAGTTCTTGTCAGAATTTGGCCCTCCTAAAGCTATATATAAAATGCATATAATATTTCTAGATATATAATAAATTATATAATTGTGGTTATAATATTTATTTTTAATACATGTAAATGATACATATTTTTATATATTAAATCTATTTTTTTTAAAAAAAAAACCCACAACAAACCAAAAATCGGCATAATTACTCTTGAAATAAGCTCACTGAGTCTTGGTTTGGTAATGTTAAAAGCAAATAGCTCCATTGTCTATGGTAAGACCATTGGCACGAATAGGGTTAGCAGGATTGGGTCTTAGAAGAAACTGAAGTAGGTAAGGCATTATTAGCATTACCATATGTTGTGAATGTTGCTTTCACATAGTCATTTAATCAAAATAATTATTTAGAATGTTCATATGAGATTTTGATATTTCCTTCCAATGGATGTTCTGAAGGGATCCTGGAATGTATTCAGTGTTTTGATTCCTGAAGGAGATGTGGAATTTAACAACCTGTGAACACCACAAATGTCTATGTAACAATCAGGAAGAAAAACAATTCTGATCTCTAAAGCACCTTCTTAATAGAGGAAATGATGCCTGAAATCATCTGCACAAAGATGACTTAAGAATATTGGTCTAAAAAGAATTTTTAACAATGATTCTTCTCAAAGGTCAAGTCATTTCATTGTGTTCCTCATGCTAAATCATACTTTTTACTTACAGTAGCATTTCATGTATGAAGGAGCTTGTCATAGTTTTACTAATTCAAAGTAGTGCATTACCAGTAATGCCATTACAACCAACTTTTGAAGCAAAGGACATTACTCTCTGTGCCCCTTTTCTCCAGCAGAAACTGGAAACCAACTTAAGTCTGAATTTTTCTGTGATGATTTGTAATAGGACAAATTTAAGTGATGTCATAAAAATCTGCCTGCAGGCACACTGTAAGCAGTCTTAGTTTCCATAGATCTCTGGGAATACCCAATAACCTTGATCTGAGCCATAGAATTACCATTTCTCCTCTAGTTTTCTTCCAATGATTTTTGTAATATATATTGGAAAAAATGTAATAAAACACTGAGAGAGGTTTTAATTTTTGAAGATGTTCTAAATCTCTTTCTGCTGCTTCATTCGCTGACTCTTTGAATTTCACATAGGGAACTATAGACCTCAGTTTTTATCTCTTGGCCTTTCCAAACTTGAACTGGGAGTGCACTGGTTCTTTTAATCATTTGCTCATTTTTGCTAATCTCCTACCAGAACTTGAATCTATATCACTAAAGTCAAAGGTGATACAGAAAATAACTAAGTATACAAAGCTGCAAGATGCTCAGCATCTTCTGAGAAGGGCCTGTTATACTCTGTTCCTTTAGATCATTCAGCATCAATCAGGATCAAAACAGACGGAAAAAGTTTTTTAAACTCATGAGCATACAAAAGTCATTAGACTTCAGTTTGACTTTTAAATTTAGTAGACATATTCTTACGTTATTTTTTTTATCCTGATAAAATTACCACATTTCCACACAGAATAAAAACAAAGAAGATAATGTATTTAGTTTGCCTTTTAGAAGGCCATCCTTTCAGGCCTTTCACTTACTAGATCTTTCTTGAAGGGCACAAATTGTTCAGACTTGCATAGTTTATAGGTGTTTCCCTTAAGCACTTTTTCATGCTAGTTCTGCCTTGCATCCAGATACACATTCCGTTGAGCTCTGGGAAGAGAATTTGGTCTACAGTGAAATTTGTAATTGTCCATAACAGTTAAGCAGTACAATTGCACAGTGGCAATTGCATTGAGTTGCTTTGGAAGCTTTACCTTAGATGAATGATGAAGTGTCAGATGTTGGACAATAGTTCTCCCAAAGGTTTTATATGGTATGCAATCAAATCATTAATAGTACTTGGAAATGAACACAGACACACAAAACAGTAGGAAAGTTGTTTAAAAGATGATGCCAGGTGGCAGAATTATCTGTGTCATCCAGACACTCAAGACAGCTGCACTATGTACACCTTAATCATTTTTTTCTTCATTTAGCAAACTGCAGCTTACTACAGGTGTAAACTAAAACAATTAGGTGATCTCTATACTTGGAGGACATACAAATTTATAAGGTCATAGGCAGAAGATGAATGAAAGGGGAAAGCAGGTGGAGTGGGTCAAGAACATAAAGTGTGGGAGAGGTCTGTATAAGAATCTAATATATCGAGTGCTGGGATTTTGTGCTGACTGAAGCATTGATGGAAAGGTTGATGGCACTTTAAGACTTGAACAGCAAACTAGTAATACATAAAATCTGCTTAGGCCTAGTTTTGAATGATAGTCTGACAAGATTATTTCAGTGCATATGTTTGCATAAGTGCACTATTCTCTTAAGGGTCAAATTATGTCATTTTTGCCCAATATGGTATTACACAAAAAAAATGAATGGATAGAACTTCTGCCACGCTTGGTCGTGTGGCACCAAATTTTGTTGTATTGTTCATCGTAATATCATGCCTGATAAATGGTTCCATAGAAACCAATAGGGCTTTTTCTCTATAGTGACTAGTTTTGGTAGAACACGTTATACAAATTGATGTGGATGGCTCAGATCCTTCCTTGTGAATAGAGCAGGGTTTTACAATGAAATGCTTTTTCATCAGAAAATGCTATTTTATCTATTAATTTAAGAAGTTAAAATATGTGTCAGGAAAGGTTGTTCTGATTGATGAACTAAAAGGACATGAAAAGCAGGGAAGTAAGGAAGGAGATGTATCCATTAGGGAAGGAGGAGGAGGAAGTGGGCACCAAAAAGGACTGTGGTGGGCTGACTGGCTGGATGCCAGGTGCCCACCAAGCTGCTCTATCACTCCCCTTCCTCAGCTGGACAGGGGAGAGAAAATATGCTGAAAGGTTTGGGGGTTGAAATAAGGACAGGGACATCACTCAGCAATTACTGTCACTGGCAAAAGAGACTTGACTTGGGGAAATTAATTTAATTTCTTGCCGATCTAAATCAGAGCAGGAAAATGAAAATTAAGAACAATGTTACAACACCCTCCCCCTTTTCCTCTCCCTTTTTCCTGAGCTTAACTTTATTCCTGATTTCTCTACCTCCTCCCCCCAAGCAGTGCAGGGAGGTGGGGAACTGGGGTTGCAGTCAGTTCATTACACCTTGTCTCTGCTGCTCCTTCCTCCTCACACTCTTCCCCTGCTCAGTGTGGGGTCCCACACAAGGGAGACAGTCCTTCACGAACTTCTCCAATGTGGGTCCTTCCCATGGGATGTAGTTCTTTGCGAATTACTACAACGTGCACCCTTTCCATGGAGTACAGTCCTTCAGGAATGGACTGCTTCACTATGTGTCCCCCACGGGGTCACAGGTCCTGCCAGGAGCCTGCTCCAGTGCAGACTCTACATGGCATCATAGCCTCCTTTGGGTGCATTCAGCTGCTTCACCGTGGTCCTCTATGGGCTGCAGGGGGACAATCTGCCTCACCATGGCCTTCACCACAGGCTGCAGGGGAATCTTTGCTCCAGCACCTGGACCACCTCCTCGTCTTCCTTCTTCACTGACCTTGGTGTCTGCAGAGTTGTTTCTCTCACATATTCTCACTCCTCTTTTCTGGCTGCTGTTGCACAGCAGTTTTTTCTCCCTTCTTAAATATATTATCACAGAGGCACTACCATCATTGCTGATTGGCTCAGCCTTGGCCTAGGGTGGGTCCATCTTGAACCAGCTGGCATTGGCTTCATTGGACATAGGGGAAGTTTCTCACATCTTCTTACAGAAGCCATCCCTGTAGCCCCCCATGGCTACTAAAACCTTGCCACATAAACCCAATACAAGGACAAAACCTAGTACTAGTGAGAGACATCAACTATCCAAAGTAGGTGAGATTCCTTTCATCTAACTTGAGATGCCTATGCTGCAGACATCTGAGCTAATTGTCTAAATTTTCTGTATGGTCAAAGCAGAGAAATAGACATCTAATGGTAGTGAAGATTACACTCACTGAAACTATCCAGTAAGTTTTTAGTATGTGCTAGATCCCATATTTATTTACAGATGGTTAAGAAAGCAACTGGGAATAGTTGTTTAGAAATGCTGTTGGATGTTGTGGTGACTCTCATGCTGAAAATAATTCAACAATGTTACCTGTCTTACAGCAGCCTCAAAATATACCTAGAATGCTTCAACAGAATTGTAATCCTTCTATTCAACTTGGCTAAAATGCCAATATTGGGCTTTGGTTTTGGCAGTACTTCGAGAAATATATAGATAAACTGGAGAAATCCAGAGGAAAAAATGAGGATTATCAAAAATGTAGGAAAACATGACCTATGAGGGAAGAATGGAAAAAATTTTTAGTTGAAAAAAAAAAAGAATGGGTGGAAGGGTGGCATGTCTGTATATTTCAAACAAAGGAATAAGCTTTCCTTTCTGTTGACAGTGGACAGAATAAAAATACCTTGAGCTTAAATTTTAACAGGAGAATTTTTAAGTTTTGGGAAGACTTTTGCAACATTAATGTCAATGAGCATTTGGAGATGTTTGCCTAGAGAGAGAGACTCTAATTTAGTTGTGTTAACAGACTGAATTTCAGATAATAGAAGTTTGTTAGGAATGACATATGGATGCTTTAGAGGAACATCCTTTCCTAAAGTATCTTCCACTGTATCAGCATCTCCTCACAAAGCACTTCTTTTCAATGTGTAAAATGCAGATTTTGTGTTGAGTATTAAGATTCTCTCTGTACCTCTTTCTTTCGTTAACTGTCCATTGGGCAGACAATCAAGTATGTGTGCGTATGTTTTGCACATATCAAATATACTTCTGCCTATTGCTCATGTTCAAGAGTCTGGTTTTACACTGTTTACATGCTCCACATTCTTGCTAGAATAAATGTAATGATGGCAATAGAATGGTTTAAAAAAATCTAATTAGGAAGGGAACACAAGATGAGTCAAAAGGAGAGTATTTTGTTTAAATTAACAACAGTCATTTTAACTTCATGGTGATTACATTATCTCTAAAAGTAGCAGAACCAGCAAAGCAAGAAATATTGTCAGTGTGAATTACTCTGGAAAGGGTTAGAATGCTGTTAAAAATAAGGTATTATCATAGGGCGTTTAAGCAGCTGTTGAAATCAAATTAGTGTAAGCTCTGGACAAAAATCTCCAAATACATTTGTATTTTCATCTTTGTGAATGTCATCTTGCAAACACCTCTGAGCTGGATTATAAAGATGCACTCTGAGAAAGAGAGCACACAGTCATCCCCAGCGGTCACCAAAGAACAAATCATCATCTCACCTGCATCCTAGTTGTTCTTGGAGTTTTAGCTTTCATTATACTCCTTGTAATAACAGCTATTTCCTCCAAAAGCACCTCTGATCACAATGAGTCATGTAGTCATACAGAAATAATAGTTTTCATTTAAAATAAAAGTAGGTGTATGACCTACTTATTGTTATGACCTTTAGAAGTTTAAAAAAAAAAATTGGAAGAAAATAACCTCAGAATAGCCGTGTTCTGCAAAAGAGTGAGCCAAGACATGGAAATTGCAAAGCTAAGTCTCATGAAAATTGTGTTTGGGGAAAAAGCAAAGAATTAGAAACAAAACAAATAAAAATCTTGTTCTTTTAAGTAGTAATACGAGACATACAACTCATTGTTTTAAATGACTGGGGTGATCTGTCCCTATCTTTGTTAGGAATTATCAGAACAATAATGATTTTTCAGGATTGCTGCTCTTACATTAATGATCTCAATTGCCATCCCTTTGGGAACAGATGGAATGAAAAAAATACAAAAAACTAGGGTTTATGTGCGACCAGAGGAAGAAAGTACATGTCTACGTGTTTGTGTGATAGCTGTAGATATATACATACATGTTAAAAAAAAAAAACCAAACAAAACAAAACAAAAAACACAAGTGGTGGTGGGAGTATTAGCCAAATAGATTAGTCAAATCTTGACTCTTTTTTGCTTGTGTTTCAATGTAAACAAAGAAAGAAAAGGAAGCAGAAGAGCTGTCTCTTTTCTAGTTAGACGCTCCACCAGCAGAGGTTATGCAGCATGTGTTCTTAGTCTCAGCATGGTCTCCGATTGCTCCTTACCATAGGTGGAACTTAAGCTACATTAATCACTTACCTATAGGGTGGTGTCTTGCTTTTCCACCACTCCTATTCAGCTGTATTATGTGCTTTAAGCATCCGCAACATCTGTTTGTTCACCTTTCTTCATATATAGTATCAGGTGAACACCAGAAAGCTCTGTTCTGCACTGTAAGTATCTGGCTAGGCCAGCAAAGCAGTCAAGTAACACACACAAGTTTCCAGTTTTCCTGTGGGTACTATAGGTCATGCTTTGAAAATGGCCTCTTACATCTCCTGATTACCATGTGCTGTTACAGTCATGGGTGATGACTTGGTGGATAACATAGCAGAGAGTGCTTTCAGAAACAACATGCCAAAGCATTACTACTCGAGATATTCTTCAGGTTTGGGATGATATCTGAAGATTCAAAATCTGCAGGTGCAAATCAGAGCAATTATATTTTGTACTCTACATCTCCAAAGGCCATACAATTCCTTTTTTCGTTCCTTTAGCAGTTTACGAAGGCTCGTAAAGGTACAGGTTGCACTGTAATATTGGTATCTGCCCACCAGATGTAAAGCACATTTTGAGTCTTGAGTGCTATGGACCGAACTTTTCCAGCCACTTTCCCAGCACTGTTAACGTGGCTAAAAAACAAGCAGCAGAGTTTTAATCTCTCGTTGTATAGCTACAAGTGACTAACAGGAGTCAAAGTGCAAGCTAGTTGGGCCCAAGCTCTAAACTCCAGGTAGTTCCATTTTATGATAAATAACACATGTGGTTCATTTTCAGTTATGTAGTTTATTTGCTTTTTATATAATGCAATCATAGACATGCAGTGTATTTCTCAGATCTGAATAAATTATTTCAAATGAGACACTAAACTCCATGATTAATTACATTATAATGCTCAAATCAGATTCGGCTTTGTGGCTGGTCAAAAATACAGTTTCATTACAAGATTAGAAACCTTTTAAAATTAAGTAGCAACAGGCATCTGTAGATGGAGAGTCTAACACTAATGCGGTTAAGGATGTATGATTACTAAACGATATCTTCAGAGGGTTATACCTTGGCCACAAAGCTTTATCTTGTTTTGTATTGCATAGAATTGAATCTTAGTCACAAGGTGAACTTAGTTTTTGTTTTCTTCTTGCAAAATTGCAAAGATATTTTCCAGAATTTTATCCTTCAGTTTGAAGGGCTGAATATGTAAACATTTGGCTCATGATTTTCTGTTGAAATATCTTCAGTGCTTCCCCCCCACCGCCCCCCTCAGTTTTAGTGATTTGTATAGGCAGATCCAGGACGAGCAGCTACGATATAAGAAAACCCTGTGCTGGCTGTTTAACTTCGAATCTCTCAATGTTTTGCGTGAAGACTTTGCATTCATTCTTTTTTAGGAGCATTGCAGAAAGTGGGCAAATCCATAACTTTCATGTAGAAATGTCTCCTAGTTTTCCTTTTGGCTTTTCATTCATATTTTAATATTAAAGTAATTAAATAATATTAGCCCAAATCTTGGTAATATTATTTTACTCTGTTAAATCATATGATACGTGGACTAAACCAAAAGCTTGTATTCTCTACCGGCAGTGATTTTTTAAATAACATTTACTACAAATCACCTAAGATGATGCAATGGAATCCAGATTTGGTACTAACAGTCATTACTATTCTAATTTGTTTTTAAGCCTTGGATATGTAAGCATGACTATTACACCGTTCTCCTTTATAAGTTTCTAAGTTGTACATGGCAAGAAAGGGATTAATGCAGGAAGTAATCATAGAACAATCAAAACCAGGCACAATGTCAGAGGTAAAGGCTAGGAATATTTAAAATATAAAAATAAAAAAATCATTCCTGTATGGAGTGGAGTTGGTGGGACTTGGTCTTCAACTAGTAGTGAGACAAGGCTCCAGAATTTGCAGTGCTGAAGGTAGACTTAGAAGGATTTGTATTAAAATGTGATGCATGGCAAAATGGCTGTGTTATAGCGACTTCTTATCTGAGGGAGATCCTTGTTTAACAGGAGTGGTCTTCACAGCTATCCTCATAGTATCAATCTACAAGAACTGTTGGTATTCATAGGCTTAAGAAGTTTCAGCTCCTTCTTGACAGATGAAAGCATGCTACATGCTATGAAGATGCATTGAATTTGTGATATATCAAACATGAGGGTTGGTTTTTTTTTTAATCTGGCATAATTGAAGCTATGCAGTTTAACCTATCTTTTTATCCGTTGAGCCTGTGTTTGGCTGCAACAGGGGTATCTTCCTGCACAATAACAAATGAAGAATCAACTTTTTCTCTGGCCATGATGAAGAAAATCTAGAACTTAAGTAGAAGCCAGAATTTACTTTCATCTACTAGGTGAAGCCTGAGAGAACTAGCACGATCAGCTTTTCCGCTGGAAAGACACAAAATGACAGAAAGATATAATGTTTGGCTAGATCTTTCTTGGTGCCTAATAGGAATGATAAGACTCTATTCCATGTCCTTTAGAAACCAGGTCTCATTTTGCTCCTTTGTACTTAGCTCCTCAATAATAAGGAGATTGTTATACTTTAAAGCTCAAAATAATATGCTGACCCTCCTTCAGCTAACAAAACTAGTTGTTTGCAGTAGCTTCTCCTTGGAATCAAATATGCTATTAATGTAGTATGGAGGCATAGGCACATAGAAATGTATATGTATTTTTTGTTGACCCTAATTATGGGTGTCCATCTGGTAGGGTATTGATGAAAAGAGCTAGTGATGTTACACTAGTTTCCAGTTGAAACAAGATCTGTTTATTGGTCTAAATGTAGATAGGGAAGAGTGGATCAAGTAGTCACAATGTGACTGAACTGGAACTAGAGCTAGGTTTGAATGTGAAGTTGACATGGGGAAGGCAGTCCCAGGCCTAAAAGATCATCTCAGATAAGTTGTCTCCTTTCTGTTTCACTTTTCCTTTCCGTAAAGAGATAATAGATTACTTTCACATTGCCTTTTTCATCTGGAGCACTTTTATAAGTACTGATAAATTTTTTGGAAATAAGTCAACTGAAACCCAGGAAAGTGTGTTTCAGAGGGTAGATTTTCATTTCCCCAATATCAGACATCTTCATGCTTGATCAGTGGTGAGTAAGCTTGCCACTATTATGATTTTTTTTTTTCTGTGTTCTTTCTTCCTTCCTTCATTTGATCCCATTAACCTTTAGTCCTTTCTTATTTGCTTGTGTGTGTTCTGAAATTCAGGAACCACCAAGACACTTTGAAGAATCTCTTTAACTTGCAGCTGATAAAACCCATCTGAAGAAAACCTCCCATGGAAATCAGTTGAAAGATTTCTCTGTTTAACCTGACAGTCTCTGAGATGCATCTGTAAAGTAAGCCAGTAGATTTGAGAAACGCACTCAGATGAGTAACTTCAGATTTTACTGCAGGATGTATCTTTAGCTCAAGGACTCCTTGGATCAAAGATGTCTTGCATTTTTCAGAGTGTTTGATCAAAATTAGCACTCAGGTAGAAAGCTCCTTTAAAAGTTTCCTTTGAATTAAATATCTACTTGATTTTCACAATATATTGTTGTGATTACTTAGGGTATAACTGAATAATTTACTGTTGTCGTTTATTGCCTATCTTTATTCTAAAATCCGTCTTCTGATGGCACTAATTCAAGCCAATCTGTTCTTAAAAAAACAAAACCACCAACTTCATGTTCCTTTAGTTTCAGTGACTAGTTATTTTGAGCTATGAACCAGTTCTGATGTAAAAATAGAACTACCTCATTATGGTGTGGGAAGAAAAAATAATTAACGCTTTCTGTGGCTTTCATAAATAGGTTTTTGTAATTCAGCTCTACAATCAGAGATGGTCATATCAACATGTTTTTCAGCATGCTGTGTGCTGTACTTATCTGCTTTTAGGGGGGTGGTGTTGAAAGTATCTTACAAACTAGATAATTTTTTTTTCTTTTTATTTCTAAGCTAAACATTGTTTGTAGGAAGAAGTGTTGTGAACTACAATCAATTTATACTACCTGTGTGCTTGGTTCTACCTGTGATCTATCTACCAGTAACAGACCACCTCTCGAAAAACAGGAAAGGAAACACAAGCTCCCCCTAATGTGATAAAAATGTAGTTTTATCACTTCCCCTCTATTACTGAGGTCAGAATATACTGAGGTTTTTGGGGCCCTTTTTGCCCCACGGTCTCTCCCTTCTGTGTGATCACAAACAGAAAAAATGAGATCAAGACATTGTGAACTTTTGCTTGCAGAGGTGAGAAGAGTTAGACTGATACTATGGAGATACTATTGGTAGCCCTTACAAACACGCAGAAAGGGTCAGTGTTTGCTTTTCAGGTGCATTGATTGCTGGACTGTGTCTCCTCACTAGGGTGAAATAAGACACCTTCTGGAACTGCCTGCTTGCTTCTGGCTTCTGTAGAAGGAGGCTATCTGAACACCAAAGTCCTGCTTTCACTCATCGTCAGCATAATGAAAGGCAGTATTCCTGTACCATTACATAGTGAACCTACAAATGTAGTAAGGTTGAGTCTCAAAGAGAAATGCATTGGTGTTCTGCAAGACTTACTTTTAAAGTATATAAAATTAACCTTTCTGTAGATTTAATAGTTTTATACAATTTCTTATTTTTAGCTGTGTTTTGATAAATTTGGGGGTTTTTGTGAGTGTGTGTTTAAATAAAAATAACTGATCATTCTCTGTTAGTTTTATGAGTAGTTTTGTATGAAATTAGGCAACAAATTAAAACTAATAGGTGGTATACTTTATCGCTACAGCAAACACTGATGGAATTACAGCTACCAGAAGGCTTTATTACAATAGCACTGACTAAAGAAAAAAGCAATCTGTGAGACTTATACTGTGCTGAGTGAACATAAATCCTTCTCAGCATATAATTTTTGGTGATTTTGCAAATTAGGCAAGAGATGGTATAGAATTATTTTTTTTGGTTCTGCAGGGACACCTGTTAATGTCTCTGTCATTATATGTTGGATCAGTGTAACTGAAACTGGATTAATTTACTTTGTGGTGCACACAATACCTTCTGCTTTGCTTATAACTATGAAGCCTCAGGGACCTTTACTTTGATGCCTGGGAGTTTTGAAGCAAAAAATGAGGCAATGGGAGTCAGCAGCATGTGTTGTTTGCTTTATCAGAATGTACCCTTGGTAGCTAAGCACAGTCCTTTTGTTCTTGATTAACTCTGGCCAGAAATATTCTTTCTAGTTCCACAAAATGGACAGAAAATGCTAATTCAGAAGGTCTGACACCTTGGCTTTTGTTTATCTTGAGTTGCTTATTGACATTGGTGTAGGAAGACAGGGACTAAGAACAAAATGAAATGAGTGGTAGTTGATATTGCTGCCCAGCCAGTTACACCTGTATCGCTGGAAGTGGTGAATGAAGACAGACATCACTTCAGGATTTTTTAAAAAAAATATTTAAACTATTTATTTAGATTTTCCTTGGAGGTTTAGGAAGTGAGGGAATCAATAGTGTTTTCTCCACCTCCAAAGGTTTCCACTTTTGCAGGGAGATATGACTTTGAAAAGACATCCAGACTCTTGCTACCCTCAGTATAAGCACAGTCTTCCTCGTATGGTGATCTAACGCTTCTTTCTCTTTATCATCCTTTACCACACAGAGGCGGCTGGTGTTGTTCTTGCTAGTAACTGGTACACGTGCTCTACAGGTCAATAGTCCTAAGTGTTGTCTTATACCCCCTCCTTGTAACTGTAACTCGGATTCAGATATCGTTTACTCTATACCACTTAATTTGTTAAACTGAGTAATTTATTAAATTGGGTTCTTTGATTGTATTCCATCTTTTGCTATAGCACAAGCAGGGCCATAACAATATACAGACTGGGCTGGAAAACAAGAAGCAGGATTAGTTCAGATGAAGCCATAATCTCACTAAAGCAAGTGAGAAAATATTGCTAGATCAAATTAAAAGCTAGGTTTTTTTTTTTCTCTCTCTCTTTTAAGTTTTCAAGTGAGGTGTTCTCTTCCTGGTCTTGTGTGGTCTGCTGTCTTTAGTAATCTCTGGCACTTGTCATTAAACAATCTGACTTAGGTTATAAATGAAGTGGTGCTGGGGTATGGGATGGTGGTGCTGGAGTGTGTCCCCCAATAAGATGCAGGGTTAGCAGGGCAAGATCATTGGCGTGGGAAAGCCACAGAGAGTTGAAGCCACCGCAGAAGCTGTCATTTTGTCAATATCTTGTGCTCTTATCCTAGATACTTTGGGTCTTAAAGGATGAGGCCAGTGACAGTCCTGCCTTGCCTGCCAGTTTGCAGGTCAGCTGAGATTCTTTAGGGCATTTTCTATGCTCTGCTACTGTTCTTGACTCTTTTGTATTGTCTGGAATTTACAGAGGGAAAGCTACAAAATTCTGTCTCATTCAGGTAAAATCATGTCTGTTCATGAATGGTTTAGAAGGCAGTGCAGGGGTCACTGACTTATCTTTTTTTCATTTCCCCTTAATAAAAGTGCTATGCCTGAGCAGAGAACTCTATAAATAAGACGCTATTGCTGTTGTGAGTGCCACTTCGACGGTGATAAGAAAATTTTATCAAATAGCAACACTTTATTTTATTTCTTAACAGTGATCAGATCCTAAAAAAAAATAATTACTGACTCAGTGAATGAGTTTAAACCAAAACAATATGAGCAGTTAGGCTGTGGCTCTGTGCTGTACTAAATTTCAGCTCCCTAATATGAAACAAAATGTAATCTGGTGTATCTGTGTTCCCTACATGTTGCCAGTGGAATAGTCTACTTTAACCAAAAGAGGACATCCACTATTTTGACTCCTTTAGAACCTGTTTGTTTCACCTCAGCCACAAGGTAGACTTAGGTTCTTTATGGATACTTAAATTTCTTGACAACACTGGAAGATTACTTTGTTATATAGCCCAAATGTGCTTCCTTCTCTACAATGTTTCTTTAAGTAACATCTCCGCTTTAGAATTTCACTAATTGGCTAAACTTTATTTGGTTACTGTGAGATGAAGTTAAGGAAATAACAGAAAATTTTCTGAGCTACATGAAGAAATACTCTATTAGAAGTATAGTTCTGACCCCCAACTGGAAAAAACAACTTATCAGAAAGACATGACATATTCTAGGAGCAAGAGGAAAAAAACAAATATACAGTCTTAATTGATGTCAGTCTATAAGAACCCAGCTAGAACAGTCTGTTGTCCATATCCTGGGAAGCTTTAAATTTAATCTACCACATCATAATGATTTACAGGAATGGTCTTGCCTTCAATTTACTGAACATGTCATCCATCCTAATGTATTTTTGATTGTTTTCAGATCCCTCCTTCTGATAGAGAAATCATATCTTGAACTTTTTTTTTTTTTTTCCTAAATTTCTCAACATTGAAAGAGCTAGAGTAACCTTATTATCAGTGGTTATGCTACTGTGTTTTTTTTTAAAAAAAATATGTACTGGGATAAGGGGGAGTGCAGAGAAATAAAGTTGCTGTTTCACTGATTATACATATTTTTATATATGCACTAAAATTCAGACATATACATTAAGTTGATTGCTTTAAAAAAAAATACACAAAAAAAAGTCCAAACAACTGAGTGAGAAGGAAGAAATGGCCTAGAGTGATTAGGGTAAAATGTCTGAATTCAGAGAGATGTCTCCTGCCACCTGAATCTGTTTAGTCTTTACATTTTTTTAGACCTTTTTTTTTTTTTTTTTTGATCAGTGAGATCGTTGTATGAATTAATGACTGAAAGACGATTCCCTCAAATTTTTTTTTTTTTTAGACCTTTGAGGAAAAATTTTTGGCTTGTCTAAGCTAAAGATTTGGGGTGAATAATTTCTTTTTTTCCTTTGAATTTGAAGACTCTGGGATGGATTTAAAGGATACACAACTGTTAGGTGAATACAGCAAACTTTTGAAACATAAGGAAATAAATTAAAGGAATAAGATAAGAGGATGAAACTGAAAGACAGACCTCCCATGTGAACTACCTAAGCCTAGGAAGATACCTTAATTTGGGAACATCTGTAGGTACTTCTTAAAATCTTCCCTAGGCTTTATAGATCTTGAGCACTTTTGGAAAGTCCAGCCTTCATTGACCAGGGTATATTGAATAGAGCAATCAAATGGGGGAAAAAAGATGCCAGGAGCAATATTCTCTATATATGTAAAAGGTGCCAATATAGTATATGCTACCTCAGGATATATCATTATCTATAAGGAGAACTTACAAGGTTATGGCTTGCATGAATTTTAGTAATGAAAGTACCCCAAGCTACTGAAGTACTTGCTCTGATGATTAGTATGAGATCAGCTCCCATGCTGCTCCATCTTTGTGGCTGTGATTTCCTCTGCTGGCAGGATAAAATCAAAATGAACATAGTAACATATGCTGTAGGCATATGCCTGACAACTTTTTCCAGTACGCGGTGTGTATTTTGGTCATTTTTCTGTGCCATTGTAAAACCACTCAAACTTAATTTTTCTTGGGGCTGGGGGGGGATGTTTGGGGGATTTTGGAGGGGTATGTTTTTTGCATCTGGTTTATCAAAGCACTATATTGAAATCAGGATCTCTGAGGAAATTCTCGTATACTGGTGGAGACTAAGGTATAAATCAGTACAACTGTATGTAAGGTAGTGAAGTAATACTAAGTGTGTCCATTTTATTAGTATGGGCAGAGCGTCTCATCATTACAGCTGTACTATTTTGAACCCAATCTTAGCTTCGAAGCTGGCTGGGGTAGTTCTCTGTGACCTTGTACTTCATCAGACAGTAAGTTTCAGAGAGTCATTCACACATTGAGAGAAAGACCATTGCGTCTAATTTGGCATACAATCTTTTATCCTTTCTGTTGTATACCTGCTGAGTGCACTGAATAAACCTAAAAGCAATTTAATAGCTATTCGTGACGTGGTGTCAAGCAGACCTCGGGGAAAGAGGCTTGTATTTTTCAGGCTAACCAAGTTGTCTTACTGTTACTCCCCAGCTTATGTACAATGCATCATGTCACATTTCTAAGCTCTTGGTGGCAGATCTAGCTGTGCTCCTCTTACGGTTTAGTCAGCTCTCCTTGTCTTAATCCACATTGCATTAGGTATGATAGCAGAGATGAGCATTTTTACAGAAAGTCATTTTCTTCCAGCTGAGATAACAAATTCATAGGTCTGCGATAACCATCTACAGCACTTGGGATAACAGTACCCCCCACTTGAACAAATTATCCAACCTGCAAGCCTTTACCTGTAACAAAGGACTTAGGTCGTAGCTTTTCTAGACCTGCTGTGCTGAAGTGTAAGGAGATTCTACACAGTCAAACTCGTCTCAGTGTCCTAGAATACAGCACTCTGGCAGATGGCTTCCAATAAAGTAAGAACGTTACATTAAAAACGGAAGGGTACATACCTATATGTTTCTTCTGAGGAAGCATGTGCTTCATGATTCATGAATCAATGATTTGGCAGGTGTCAGGAACAACTGACAAGCCTGAATGAAAAGCCATAGGACTGAACTGGGTGGTTCTTACTGATCAGTCACCTGTTCCAGTATATACTCATTCCATTATTGCTGTCAGCCCAGAAATTGAGAAAGGTTTTGTAACACACTTGTGATGGACTTCAAAATTGGATTTCCACCATATTTTTCTAGGTCATTAAAAAAAAATGTGGCTAACAAACCTGTGACTGAATTGCATTTATTGGAAGGTCATAGCAAAATTGAGTCTCCTGAACTGACAAGGTGGTAACCCACTATATGAGACAAATTATTTTTTCATTCCTGGAGAGTATGCATTATAATATCATTAATCATGATGAAATCTTTAGGTATTAATGCAGCTGTGCTCTATAATGTCAGAAGATTTTTCAATTTATTCTAACACCATTCAACATCCACCATAAAGTATCTATCCCAATGTTAATGGCTTATGTGTACAGAAGATGCAGTAATATTTCTGATTTACAAAGCCAAAACAAAATACTGCTCATTATTTTAGAGTAAAACTGTAGACAAAAGCATGAATATTGTCATATCACTAAAAAAAATTGGAATAACTCAGTATAGCCAAATGAACTTTACATGGACAGTCATATTTTCCATTTCCTTCTAACTAATAATATTTTTCATTGTCAATACCGAGACTTTTTCTTTTTGAGAACTCTGAAATTCTTCATAGATAACTCAAAATGTTATAGATTAAATGCGCTTCCTTAATGAAAAGACAGTAACTTACCCAACCTTCTGAGAGAGGAAAAATCTACCATTTTAGATTTGTTGCTGTTAAAAGGTCAACATTTATCAGTGTATCTTGCAGTAGATTATCAGGAGTGTTTCTGTTCTTCTGAGTGTTAATTTCTTTTGAATATGCAGTCAGATACTGTGTTATCATAGGATGCCACAGTGTGGTGGCTGTTGGTAAATGCTGGGTTTTTTTGGGTTTCTATTTTTTCTTTTTTTTTTTTTTTTTAAGAATTACTTTTTAAAATGTGTTTTCATGTATTTGCTTGTTATCTTATTGAGTTTTAAAATATCATCTCCCTTTCCCCAAAATGGACCTTTTTTCTGAGAGTGAATTTTAAGATTTTTCACTACATTATACTTGCTTTTGCTTTGTGATGTTTTTTTGGGCTGCATTTCCAATGGCCCTCATAATGTGTTATTTACAGACGTACAAGTTGAGAATAAAACATTGCTACTAGATGGGAGTGGAGAGTTCAGCTGTATTCTAAACCAGATTCTATTCTACACCAGAAGTCCTTCAGCAGCAGATTGTGGATTACATTTCCTCGATTTTGCAATCTGCACAATGTTTATACGACCAACAGGGAGCTTGTCGTAATCATGCTGTATCTTACAGTATCAGAGGAATGGTAGAGGCACAGATGGAAGTAACAGTAGCAGGTACATAAGCAGTGAAGGATCAGATGCTGCACATCTGCTTTATAGAATGTAGTATACAAATATAAATGCAATATCCTCATATTCATCACTGTGCTTGTGAAAATCCAAAACTGCGACAATTAAAGTGGTGGTAACTAGCAAGAAGCTTGCAGTAAGTCTAGGATCTCCTTGTCTCTGTTTCCCAATAAAAGATTTGCTGCTGTACTTATGTTTATGCCAATATTTATTTCTGTTGCAGAGACAAAGATTTTTAAAATTTCATATCTTTGGATAGTAGGGCAAGGAAAAAAAAAATAAGAGGGGTTTTTATATCCCTCTGGTTGAAAGAGGCTTAGGATATAGTTACTTTATTTATTAGCCTATAAATCTGTTTTCTGTGTTTAGAGCTGCTTGCTTTCTGGTTATGGTCCGTTACCCAGACTGATCACTTTCATCTCAGGACATGGGTAATGGAGAGAAATGAAACTCTGCTTTGTCAAGAGAGTCATCTCCTGCTTCTTCGGGAGATGGAAAGCACGTTGTAGGTTGTGATTCAAGTGCTACAGAAGAGAATTGCACTATCCCCACCATAACTGATGATGATAAGTCAGATTTGTCCTTTCTTTTATTGTTCCTTTGAAGCTACTAGTAATACACTTTGAAAGAATCTTTTTCATTCCCTAAGGCTCTGGTAGGATAATAGAAACCAAATTCTGTCCTGTCCATTACGTATGGGTCCCTGACCACTGCAGAGCCACAGTACCTGAGATGACACCTTAACATGTGAACTAGAGGTCTTATTAGGCTGCTTTTCATAAGTAGCACTATTTTCCTTTCAGTGAAGCAATTGAAGAGACTGCTTGAATTAAATCGTGGAATCACACTGTACTTAACTGCTTTGTTTGTTTGACTAAGATCTCACTGAGGGAATTTCACCAAGGCAGACCTCTTCCATTGGCCCCAAGATTTTAAGTAAGTCTAGACCAAAATGCTGTCTACCTTGTGGGGTTTTTGTGAGTTTGGTGTTTTTGGTTTTTTTTTCTTTTCTTGCTGCTACTTCCCACACAGCTTGTCAGTGTTCTGCACAGAGTGAGACAAAAGAATGGAAAAATAAACTGAATGTGTTCTCAATACAATAAAAGCAAGAAAGCGACAGCCGCTGACTGAGAATTAGAACTAAAAATACTTCTCTCTATTCTGAAGGTGAATCTTTGAGATAAGACTCATTTTGCTAATAAAAAGCAGCACAAACAGCTACTTTAACAAGTATAAAAACTGATGTCCCATTTCAATAGAGACTCAATGCAGCATATTCTGCCAGGAGCTCCCACTCCTATGTGGGTTTTGGATTTGTTTAAAAAAAACATTGAGCACAGTCGAGCATTTGTGAGGAAAACAGTTCTGGCAGTTCAGTCTTTCAACTATTTCTTACCTCTACTTCAGGTAAATTGATAACAGGTGGTAGAGTAGAATAACATTTTTAACAGCCCCAAAATGTGTTATTTGGCTCTCTTCATACTGAATATCTTGTTCTACTGACTTACAGGTAGGATGATTGACCCAACATTAATGACATGCAAAGATGAATATCAGTTCTTCCTTCTGAAATATGTCACAGTTCTGAGGACACACACACAAAAAAAAGACTATTTTAAAGATTTTTGCATAAGCCTTTTGGAACTGGCTGTTTTATTACATAAGAACAGACTGATAGAAGAGGCCTCTGATCTTTTCAATTCTGAGTAATTTTTGAACAACACATAATGCCAAGAGTAAAACAAACTCAGAAAATTACTGAGCACAGTGAAAAGTGCTGTCAGGTGAATCACTTTTGAACTGCAGCAGGTGACTGCAAAGCAGAATTTCTCCCATTTGGCTGAAATCAATGGGTGACATCAAAATAAATAAGAAAAAGTAGTTTTATTTCTTAATTTTTATATTGCTTGAACAATAAAGCAAAGACAATGAAAACCATTAACTCAGAGAAAGTGATCTAAAAGACTGCAGTATGGAAAAGGAAAATTCGGGGACTTTTGTGGACTTGTGAACTCTCCTATGTTCTATATACAAATGTGCAAGCAACCATTGGAATATAAGAAAAATGTGCAAGTTTATGACTCATCAGCCACTTGCCAAGTTTCAAGGCAGAAATTCCTGAGAAGAGCATAATATGATCGTGGTCTGGAACAAAGCACCTGAAAATACTGAAAAATCCAGAACGAGCTGAAGCAGTTCATCTGCTATGCAAACCAATATGGTGTGTGGTGAGAACATAGTACTCAACACCATCCATTTTAGATTTTTCTAATGATAATTCAAGAAATAAAACAACCAAAAAGGGGTGCATCACTTGAAGTAATAGCTGCAGCAGGGAAAAATGTTACATGTTACAGCAACCAACAAAAACCACAGAGAATAAGAGGGACAAGGAAAGCTAAAATCCTTCCAAGACAGCACACTTTGCCACAAGGGCTAGGAGAGTGATCTACTCTGAAGAAAATAAATCTGCCCACAGCAATATGAACCCAGAGGGTTTATTCTCATATTCAGGACAGGAAAAGGGGAAATAGTTCTTAAAAGGGTTTCTTAAGCGGTAGTTTACACTGCTTAGTATCATAGGATGAACAGATGTTCATTTTCCAGTAATGTCTCAATTCCAGCTGATCAATTTATGAAACAGGAATTCACTGAATACCCAAGTTGTGAGTGATTATTCAACAGCAAATATCTACATAGTTATCAAAAGATGGTCATTCATTACAGTGTGTCAGTGCTTACTGAGAAATACATTCATGATTTGTATACGTGGTAACATCATATCAGTGAATCACAGAATAATTTAATTCAGGAGGGATGTCTGGAGATCTCTAGTCCACTCTGTTCAAAGCAGAACAAATTTAAAAGTCAGAGTAAGTTGCAGTTTTGAGGAGCTCCAAGGATGGAGATTCCTGAACCCCTCTAGGCTTTTGTTCCAGTGCTTTACCACTGCCATGGTGAAGAATATTTTTTTTTTTTTTTTCTCGTTTCCACACAAAATTTTCTGTTCTGTAACTTGTAGCTGTTGCCTCTTTCCCTTTCAAAGAATATCTGTAATTTAGAGGGTTATGCCTGGATGATGATAACATACTGAGAACCTCAAGATGTATAAATATGAAGTCAGTTTCTGGAAGCACAGGGTTTCTGAGAAAATAGATGTAATTGAATATTACAAGTATAATGTTTGAGGCATGCAACATGATATATTTTCTAATCTGTTTCAGTCATAGCAATACAATTGATTTCTCCTGCCTGTTGCATCCGACAGTCAAATCATTTTTATAGTTCAGAAATGCTTGCAACTAAAACAAGTATATTGAAAAGTGTTCCTTAGAAGTATTCTTTATGATCAGAATTGTGTGAAAAATTGACATATTTGCTATTTCTCCTTTTGTACATGACCATAAAGATGCTCAGATAGGGAGTGTCCTGGTTTTGTAGGGACAAAATTCATAGACTCTTCTGTTACATTTTCATTCAGTTTGTGGCCAGCTGTGGTATGGTGATCAAGGCCATTAGCAGTGAAAGCCAGGGCAGCTGCCCCAGGCTGGCCCACAGGTGTGTTCTATAACATTAATGTCATATTCACTAGAAATGGGAAAGCTACTGGGGATGAGGGTGGCTCTTTGCTCTGCTCTTTTCTCGCTCTTTTTCCTTCTCCTTTCTTCTCAAGGGTTGTAATCCCTGGAGGAACTTGCTACCACTCTATGGGCTGAGTATAACTTTTTGTCTTTTGTATTAGTATTGATACTGGTTTTCTTATTTTATTAAATCTGTTTAAATTTCAACCCATGATTCTCCCTCCTTTTCCCAATTCCCTTTCTTAGCTGGGGAGGGGTCTTGGGTGATAGAACAACTGGTTATTGTTTAGCCCTGGGTGTGGGCTAAACAGAGACAGGGAGGCAATGAGAAACACTGAACTCAGCCTGAGGCTTTATGGGGAAAAAAGGGAAAACTGCTATTTTTAGCTTGTGAAATGTGCATATGGTTTCTTTCACCCTGAGCAGCAAATCAGGAAAGATGACGCTTCAAGTGTGCAGATGGAGCTGTACAACAAGTGAGAGAGATGCATAGTGCTAGGGTCTAGCTGTTAATTTTAATAAACTTAACCTGTGAGCTGGAAGAAAGTGACTTGCTGTGTTATTCTTTTGTTATTGGTACCCAAGAAAGTTCTTCAGGAGGCACTATGGTACATTATTGTTTTGTTCTGAGAAACTTTAGTTTGATGCAAGAGATAGGGAAGCTGAGACAGGATAACTTTAGAGAATAAAAAGGGAATAGATCGTCTCAGTCACGAAGGGCAGATTTCAAAAAAATTTAAGCAACTAAAGATGCAGTTACACTTACGAGAGAAACCAGAAAAGCTACTTGTGCTGGGACATGCATAGCTAGCTGATACAAGTGGTGTGATTGCTTTCAGAAGGTATTTTTGTGCTTTTCAGTGTATAAATAGTTTTCTGTGGGGGAAAAAGAAATGTTGAGGGACAGAGGGATTCCAGAACCTAATTCTGTTTAAAAAGACTGTCCTTGACCTTAGTTACAGTAAGTCTTGGATTAGACCCAGTGCAACAAAAAGGTCCCAGAGCCTGATATAGAGCAAAAGTGAAAATTCTTTGAAGTTCAAGCATGTTGACTGCCATTTCTCAAGCCAGGCAGAACTCTGAATGCTCTAGAAGAAAGAAGCAGACCTGACTCAGGAGAAGGTGAATTTTATCATGAATATTGTTTTGCATTCACTGAGGCCCATCCACTCCTGTTCTGAAAAGGAAACATAATGTGCTTCCAGAGCTTTCTTTGATGAGAACCTGAACACCCTTAGACTTTTGATTACAAAATCACAGATGAAGATCAAGGAAAAAAAAAAAAAAAAAAAAAAAGAAAAATCGTAAATTGCTGCATAAATGTAATGTGTTCATCAAAGGCATGCTATCAGCCACACTTTCACTGTTGAAGCTGTTTACTGTTAGTAATTCTAATACTCATTTTATTACTTATTCAAGTTTTATTATATTATTTCATTTATGGTGAATGTGCAAATGATAAAACAAAGAAAGGTACCATTTGGAAAGATAATAAATTTCCTAGTGAACTGAAAGAATTTTAATTTTTTAAATGTAGAGAAAAATCTAATTTATGTTATTATTTAGGATCATAGATGTTAGCGTATAGTTCAAGAGAAATAGTAGAAATACTTTTGTTGTAGGACACTTCCATCAAGAAAAAGACCAAAAAGCTGTGACAGTCTTCAAAACTAATTATATTTCTGTTTACCCTTTGGACCCTTAAAGACCCATATCTCTTGGTTTCACTGTGGTATAAAATTTCAGCAATAACTCTTACTAGTGTGATTGTTATAAAACATAACAGGATGTGGTTACTGACTTCATGCAAATATCTGGGTTTTTCAGCCTTAATAAGGTCTCAGGAGACTCCTTGAGCTTGAAAAAGCATTCTCATGACTTTTCAATTAAATTTTTTGAAACTTGCACCAGGTCTTACAAGACTTTGTCTCACATAATCTTCTAAATTGTTTCATGTTTATTGTAGCAATAGAATGTTTCCAGTGATAAATGAGGCAGACATTTTCCCATCATTTATTCTAATTGTCTTATGCTCAAAAGGCACATGGGTCACTTTCAAACACATTTTATAACTTGTCTTTGATTGCATGTTTTGGATATTTTCACCTAGGTAACTTGTCTGCTGAAAAATGTCATACTGTTATTAAATTAGTCATAGTTATAATTTTTAAAGGTCTTGATGCTAGATAGATTTTGAGTGACTGATGCTGAGTAATTTGCTTTTGAACTGTTACTACTAAAATAGGCTGTGCACTTGACAGTTCTTCAACAGTTTTGTTTGATGGAGTGGAAGAACATTGTCCAACATTTTTGGACACAGGAATACGTCAAAGAAAACTAAAAACTACTCTAATGTAATCTTCTCAATGATGTCGTGATTATATTCATCGCTTTTAGTGTCTTACCTACACAGTAGGTCAAATCAACTTCATACTGCAGCAGCTTAATGAAGTTCAGCTTTCATCAAGATTGTGTGCAGTTCAGTAATTTTCAATCTTTTAAAAGAAAGATGGTCTATTCCTGTAATCCCAGGTCAACGTTTGGGTGAAAAGACTCTTCTATTCACCATTTTAAGAATTGGATATGTTCCTAATTACAGTGACTCTGCTTGGGATAATCCAGGATCTTTGCTAATTCTCTGTCATTCACCTTTTGAAATCTGAGGAGCATCCAACTCAGCTTTTTCATTAATCTACTCACCCTCATCTGTATGAACCAAAATGATTTTCACATAATCTGACAAACTCTTAGTTCTGGTGTGTAAGACAATTGCACCTTAGAAAGCGTACCATGCCCTTTCTGAAGGGCTGAACTGAATTTTATTGAGCCAGAACTCTTGCTAAGGAACTGGAACCCAAGGACAGTGAGAATGGATGGATGGATGCAGTGTGCCAGCAGAAGTCAGGAATACTCAGAGCTCCCTAAAAACTCTATGGGGATCATATCCTATTTTAAAAGCAGAATATATAGTGGAGCTGTTCAGTACACGAGGCAAATTGTATCTGTGCCTTCATGAGATGTTCCATGCTGTGCTCAGCAAATGCAAGTACCACAACACTGAGCTACCTCAGACACCAGCTGCTATGATAAATTTAGATAATTTTTGACCAGTTTCATTCATCAATTCTGAAAAGGAGATTTGAATGCTGAATTATGAGTGAAAACATTCTGCAAAGAATGCTGGGATTTAAATAATTTTTATAGCACTCAAATTTGCTTTAAAACTTTACTGCTCCTTACAAAGAATCACATTTTTTTTAAATGCTCTCACTTTGCATTTGAGGACCTCTGCTCACAGCAGTAATGTCACGAAGATGATATAAGTAACTGAGAGTAGACTTTATGATATAGTTTGAAAAATTACTTCTACTAAAGTATCTGTTCTGAAGGAACTATAATAGATTTTGCTGTGGCTGAAGTTCTCTTTCTATTGTAGCTGACAGAATTCTGTGGCTAATTTTAATGGGGGTCAAAATATTGCCTCAAGTACATTTATGGGTAATTTTACAAAAATATCTTTTCTTTGGAAGTTAAAAAGATTTTATTTCATTTTCAAACTCCAGTAGTCTACTATCTCTGTCTTGTTTGTTCACCTCTGTTCAGAAAACTCTGAGAACAGGTGGACGATGCACTGTGAAATGAATAGAGCTGCTGCCTGCTGTCAGCCATTGTATGGCATGGTAGCTGTTAGAGGCCCGTCCTTCTGGAGGCTGTGTAAACTGGCAACCTCAGGCCTCTGAGCTGAAGTCCAGAATAGTTTGTAGTCACAACAAATGTATGTATTCTGTGATCGTAGATTGTTGTGTGTGAAATGATTTTTTGTGCACTTCCAAGCTCAGTCCAAAAATATTATTCTGACAATTGCCCTCCTTTTTGGGGTTTGTCAGTAGAATGATGAAGGATGTTTTGAGGAAGAAAACAAAGAGTAGATTTTCCTTCAGGTTTTAATTAACTCTTTCTAATGAAATGACAATTCTTGTTGGCAGGAGAAGTGGGGAATCATTTGCATTTCTTTCATGGACAAGGTGTCAGGGAGCAGCAAAAGAGGGGCTCTGCAAAGGGTGGTGAGCCAGGAGCCAAGGGCAGCAGCAAGGCGGCCAGGACAGTGCCCACAGGAAAAAAAACAGTGCAGTTGGCAGTAAAGAAAATGCTAGAGAAGGCTAATGATGAGGCACATACTGGAGCAGACTTTGTGCACCAGCTGCTGGGCTTCTGGGGCTGGGATGGATGAGGTTGCAGAGGATTACACAAAAGGGAGGCTACAGGTGCTCTATGTCAGTCAGTCTGTTGCTGCACTCCTGAAATGAGAAATATGCGTCAGACCCTTCCCTTATTGGCTGTATAAAATACTCCTTATTTAAATTGAGCTGTTAGTGTGCATTCATCTGTTGCCATGGTTCTTATACCTTGCTGCAATTCTGATGCTTCTTCAGAGCACTAGGACCCAATTAAAAATAGAAAAGCACTTGTTACAAATAGTGACACCTATTGAGCTGAATTTGGGGGATAAGGAAAAAACTTTTACACTCTAGTTGTTTGAATTTCAAAATCCCAACAGTTTTCTGATGAGGGAGTTACTAAAAATGGATTGTGAATGTTGAAGTATAGGAATGACAGTCTTAAAAAGAAAATCACGGTGAAGTTAAGATCTACCTATACTATAGTATGCAATAAAGGTTAGTACAATGAGATGGGTTAAATACAGTTTCACTGAGAAGTCCCCTAATCATTTAATAGTGTCAGATCCCCAGTGTACACCAGTCTTTATTGGAATCTCAATTTTCTTGCAGTAGAACACTCTTTAATAACATACCAAAAATGGAAGTACATTTCAGTCTTGACCAAAGTTGAAAACAAATATTTGACCTTTCTCAGATTAGCTTTTTGGCATTTACTTCTGTGCCCATGCTACATTTTTAAATTCTTTTTTTTTAACTCAATCTGTAGACTGAATAAAGTGGGGAAAAAGCTAAGTGTTTACAGTATGCACACTCGCTGGATAATAACTGTGTTCAGTCTCCATTTTCCTGTTATAATATTAAATATAATAAATCTGTCTAAAGTTTCAAGCAGATGACAATAGAAATGATTCATAGGTGTCCTGCCAGAATATTCCTATTTTGGCATCAGTCATGTCAGATTTGCAGGAGACATCTGTGAGTAGTTAATTATTAGCAGCTTGCTTTTAATCAGTCTGAGTAGTTCCTTGACCATGTCAGGCTTCTGTAAGCACTGAAGGAAAACAATTTCTTGCAAGAGGTGTAGCATCCACCCTCTTAAAGTTCCAGTCCAGTTGAAATGAAAAGTTTTGGTTTTTGTTTTTTGTTTTTTTCAACATGTAAAGACTGGGTGTAAAAATAAGACTGACTGTAATACCTCTTAAAATCATTGAGTTTAACACTGGGCATGGTGAGACATAGTGCCTTCTTTTATCAGTAGAAGATAAAAGATTCTGAAATTAAGTAGTCCTAATGGGAGAGTAATAATTTTTGCGGTTTTGTTTTGTGGTTTAGGTGTTGCTATTTATTATACAACTCTTAATTTTAGAGTAAAATCCGAGAAATATGTCTAAGAACAGCATTTTGCTTTATCTGTGAAAATGATGCATAGGTTTTAAAAATTATGACAGAAAGGGGAAAAAAAACAAACCTTGGCAGGAAAACTAAACGGCTTACAAATATGTGCATGGTAGAATCATAGAATCATTTTGGTTAGAAAGGACCTTTAAGATCATCAAGTCCAACTGTTAACCCAGCATTGCCAAGCCCACCACTAACCCATGTCCCTCAGCACCACATCTACACGTCTTTTAAATACCTCCAGGGATGGTGACTCCACCACTTCCCTGGGCAGCCTGTTCCAGTGCTTGACAACCCTTTCAGTGAAGAGTTTTTCCTAATATTCAATCTAAACCTCCCCTGATGCAACTTGAGACCGTTTCCTCACTCACCGCCTATGTCAGGAAGTTATCTTCCAGACACTCCAGGAACTTCCTAGACTGTTTCCTCTCTGCTGTATTATATTTCCAGTAGACATCTGGTAAGTTGAAGTCCCCCACAAGAACAAGGCCTAGGAATTGTGAGACTTCTTCCAGCCGCTTATAGAATATTTAATCTCTCTCTTCATCCTGGTTGGGTGGTCTATAGCAGACTCCGACCATGATATCTTCCTTGTTGGCCTTTCCCCTGATTCTCACCCATAAACACTCAACCATATCATCACCATTGTCAAGCTCTAGACAGTCAAAACACTCCCTAACATACAGATTTACCCCACTGCCTTTCCTTCCCTGCATATACCTTCAGAAGCTGTAAGAAGTAAAGGGTTCTTCTCTAAATAGGCTGAAGATTGATCTATTTGCTACAAAATTAGTCATTGGCCACCAACAATGATAGTGAATACTACTTGTATCTACTGAGAGTCTTGACTGTATATTGTATATGTTTCCTCTGATAACTTGGGTCCTGCAGGATAACCTTTCCAAAATTGGCATAATGGAGTTCAAAAGTCATTAGATATATTCAGTTATAGCCATAGGAGATGTCATTGATGAGTTTTCTGCACTACATTTTTAATCTCATACATAATAAGATGATCAGAAAATAACATTCTGAGAACTTTGAGTTATTGAGAAATGTTGTATGTTTTTTCTGCTTTGTTCCTTCCAAGAAAAAAGATGAGATTTTCAGACCTCCAACCTTTACTTATTTTGATGGATCTTCCATTGAATTTGATGTGCCCTTTCCAGAGGTGAGAAGTACAGAAACATGCTTTCCTTGAACTCCATGACACTTATTCTTGAATTCAAATTGTTCTCACCTGTATGTGGCAACATGGCTGTGTATCTGCTGTCCTCATCAGTGATATGTCTGTTACCTCCACAAAGCAGGTATAGACTGTCAGCTACACAAATTGTACAGTTGCCTAGGAATAAGGTGGCAGCACTTTATCTATATGTACTCAATCATTTTTTGACTGACTGCCACAGGGGTGTCTTACACTTCTATTGGGGCAAGGGGGGGTGGTGGTGCAAAATATATTTAGCCTGTTGCCTGAAGCACTCTAGGGAACTATGACTACCTTTGATCACACAAGTACACATAAACAGCACTTACACAAAATCTGTGTTTAAAAACAAGGCCAGCAAGATGGCACATCTCCAGTCTGGTGTCCCTGTGAACACTAGCCTGGCCTCAGAAGCAGAACAGCAAAGCTTGCTAACTAGCTTGAGTTGAGTACTGTGTAAGGATGGCTCACGGATTTTTTTTCAGAGCACTAACTTACCCAGGGCAATGCCAGGCTCCTTGGTGCAACAGAGACGTACCCAAGAAGTTCCATTGCAACCAGTTGGACTATTTCCCTTTTTAAAATATCCAAAGACGTGCAAGATTGTAGCCCAAATTTAGTCTTTCTGGACAGAGACAGTTTTATCTCACTTTATGATGGTACAGGGCGTAGCATGATATGATCTTTGTTCAGCCTCTGACTGTGGCTGTCATGTAAGTAATGACGTTCTGTGCTGTAGTTATTCAGATTACTCCTAAATGTTCGGTATAGGCTAACTCAAACGAAATGGGTCTCAACTGATATTTTCTTCCCATCATTCTACTTTAGAAAGAGAACAGGAAGCTAGAAAGGGCATAAACTTTGTGACTAATGTTTCAGGCTCTCTCTAAGAGTGCCTAATAAAACTGCCCAATATAAGTAATGTTCAGTCTTTCCAAACCCAAATGTACGGTGGAAGGCAAAGAGAGTAATATAAACATTTCTTTCTCTATTTCCTCTGAAATAAGATCTTGTTAACTCTCAGGAGAAGCTGTAAAAGGAAGTTATTGTATTATTTCATTAACCTCTGGTTATAGCTAATTTTGCCTTTAATGGGAATATGTGAACTTTTCCTCAATTTAGATGTCATTCTCCCAGTGTATGGAATATTGTTCATAGGATTCTTACTGGGTTGGTAGATATTTCTTCTAGCAATGGTATTTGCAAAAGCAAAATCTTACTGCTAAGAAAAAGAATGCTGCAGCATCTTTAATATTCAAATGTATGTTCATCTTAATACTGCCCTTGTTGGTAATAGCCACAAGCTGACATATGCTTCTCTTAGCGACCCTTATCTAGGTCTCCAATAGCTACTTGAACAGAAAAGCCTGTGCTTAGATGTGGAATTAAAACCATGAAGAAATTTTAGCTACTTCACCTAGAAATGCTTGGGAAAATGTTTATTCAAAATACAAAATGTTCCTGGAGATAATTGGAGCAGCTTGGACCAATCTAGCAATATGACAGAGAATAGAGAGCTGCATTTCTAGAAACTCATGTTGAGGCATAGTTTTCAGTGTAGTATTTTTCCAGACTCATTTTACGAATGTTTCAGTTGAACACGATTAGTGAGTGTAATGACTGGATTGCCCAATTAGTTTTCTTCCCTAGCATGTCAGCAGTGCATACAGTTGTGTCAGCTTTGCTCCACTCAAATAAATATTAGTGAACTGCTAAGGGCAGACAGAGTGAGGCCATCAGTTCACAGGTATCCTTGCTGGCAACTATGTCAATACAGCTCCAGCGCCCATTGGCTCCGATCCCTTTTCCACACTGCTTTCTCAGTTATGCATTACCTCAAATGCCTGGATTAAAGTGCACTACAGCACAATAGATCAGAAAAAAAAAAATCTTTCTGTTCTGCTTTTAAGGAATGTCATTTTACTCTTTGACCTACACAGCTGAGGAGGAGGCAGGATACAGAAAGGAGGAGAAGGAAGAAAATAAGGATGATACAGAAGGTTTCTGTCTGGTAATGGACAACAATACTTCTCAATTCCTTAAAAATCTGCTTCTGTAGAAATTTAGGCTAGAAATGCTAGGTATGGTCTACTGAGACAAGTCTGTCCATTATTATACTGATCCACAGGCAATATTGGGTTAATGTTAGGCTTGCAATTACTGTAGGTTCAGATAGGCCTTCTTTTTCTCCTCTCGGGCACCAGAGGGATGTTCTGTTTGCTGTGGTTAGCACTGAATAGCTTTGCAAAGACCTGCAGTTGCTGAAGTTTTTGCCTCTATGTCTAAATGTACTGCAATAGTAGTGGGTGAAGGTTGTAAAGTTCAGTAAGCGTTCCCTAAGTACAAGCATTACCTTCATGTGCCTGCAGGTACGGCACTCTTCTAGACTGACTATTGTCTTGATGAGGACTTCGGTTAATTTTTATCTTGCACTGGAATTAATAGTGTTTTTCATGAAGCCTGCATGAATTTTATGTCTTGTTAGCCTGAATGAATAGTGTCTCAGCCCTTCTCAAGTAATGTGTAATTCCCACAGTCACTCCTCTTATGCTATTTAATACTGTATGTCATCATAATATTACCTGTGCTGGTTTTGGCTGGGATACAGTTCATTTTCTTCATAATAGGTAGCATGGGGCTGTGTTTTGGATTTGTGCTGAGGACAGTGTTGATATCATTATTGCTGAGCAGTGCTTACACAGGAGTCAAGGCCTTTTCTGTTTCTCACACCACCCCCCCCACCAGCGAGTAGGTTGGGGGGTACACAAGAAGTTGGGAGTGGACACAGCTGGGGCAGCTGACCCCAGCTGACCCAAGGAATATTCCATACCATATGACATCATGCTCATCAATAAAAACAGCTGGGGGGAGAAGAAGGAAGGGGGGGGGACATTTGGTGTGATGGTGTTTGCTTTCCCAAGTCACTGTTATGCATGATGGAGCCTTGCTTTCCTGGGGATGGCTGAACACCTGCCTATGGGAAATATTGAATGAATTCCTTGTTGTGCTTTGCTTGCGTGGGTGGCTTTTGTTTTACCTGTTAAAATGTCTTTATCTCAAATCACAAGTTTTCTCACTTTTACCCTTTCAACTCTCTCCCCATCCCACCACGGGGTGGGGGAGTGAGCAAGTGAGAGGCTGTGTGGGGCTTAGCTGCCTACCGGGTTAACCCATGACGTTACTTTAGGCAGTGAGGATTTCCTCTATATATCATTCGGAGCCTTTTTTCCCTATCAGCATTTCAAGTAGCCTTTGATAATCCTGCCGTGACACCAGAGAAAAAGATCCTGTAAAGAACACCAACTACTGACACTGAGACCAAGTCTGTGTAGGCTGCATCTGCTAAAGAGGAGCATGAGTGAGGGGCAGGGTTTGTCACCCTGTTCTAGAACACAGCCTTTTAAAGGAAATTGATTATTTGAGGGAAGAGCAGACAAGATGACAAATGGAGCAAGTATTAATTAGCCATGAGTGACTCCAGAGGGAGGACACACATCTTGAAAAGAATTTGTAGGCTTAGGCTGGGAGACTGTTTCCCCTCACAAGTGTTCCAAAGGAGAACTGTGGCCTTGGAGCAGGCGGAGATGGGCAAGCTGCTCAACTGGGCATGACACCGTCTGAGGATGAACTGCAGCTAATGAAATGTTCTCCCTGCATTTGACTCTATTCGTTGTGCTGGGTTAATGAATGCTAAGCCAAATTTAATCAACATTTTCGTGACTAGTAGCAAATTCTTAGAAATTACAGGAATCTGTTATTTATTCTTAATAGCACTAACTGTCCCAGATCGAAGTACACATTAATATAAGTGAGGTTTGCAGTCCATAATAGGATTTAACTGTAGACTGAGTAAAGATAGCTATATATTTTCACACTATTTTTATTTGCAGAAATAATGAGCTTGCAGCAAGTTCCTGATGTTTTGAATTTTTGCCACCCTGGCATGTGATTAGAGGCAAAGGACGTTATGCAAGTTTTGCAACCGGGGGTCATAAGTGAGTCTAAATACCAAATGTAATGATGTATTTTGGAATGAAGTTCTGCTACTAATATATTTGCCTTTCACCTTGCTTCTGCGAGTATTTTATTTAAAAAAAAAATTTGTCAACTGAAAAAAACACAGTATTCCAGTTGTTAAATGAAATTAGAAGGACAATTCTGACCACACAGTGATCTGCAGTGTTTTCACAAGGTAGTACGAAGTGCTCACTGTTTGATATGGTGACCTGCTTCAATGAAATTCTGTTAGAAACAGGAAAGAAACAATCTTTAGTGTGCTCACTTGTTCGGTGCAGTGGAATATTATGTATATTCAATATTTATTCCAATTTAATTCTTGTTTAAATCCTTTTTTCTGTTGTAGTTCATCTTTCAAATATCACATGGATGTTTGTTTTAGTTCCTCCCACCCTTGCACAGACCCCAGATCACTGTACTCAAATCTTTGGGCTATTGTGGTGAGTCTGGGAATAAGGCCAGTAATTTCAGTGCATTGTGGCCCCCATCGAGGGCTCCAAGTTGTGGTGATACTTTAAGGAGGAATTTCGTAATAAGACTAGGAGTACCTTAAAATGAAGTTATTTGGTAAACAAGGAAGATAAGATTTTCCTAGTAATCTTGTTTCCTATGTAAAACTAAAAATAGACCCGTTGATGCTCCAAATCTCATTTGTGAAATGCTCCATTCTACTATTTCGGAACTGTGGAAGTTGTGAAATAATATTTCTTTCCTCTTTTGCACCTTGGGTTACGTGATTAGATCGGCTCTTCCATTAGGAATTTGGACTTGAAGGGCAAAGCCAATGTACAATGGGTATCCCTGACTGGAAGGAGGAGCACACAGATTTGTGGAAGGTACAAGAAAACTGGAACCACAATAATGCCCAGTGGCAGCAGTTCCAAAGCACCCCCAGAGTTTTGAAAAAAATCTCTTTTATGGAAATAAACTGTTTGAAAAGTTTCTTTCCATAGTTTAACAACAGTATTTTATCAACAATTTTGATGAAAAAAAAAAAAAACACAACTGGGCAACTTTGTGAATATGTCTAGTGACAGAGATGAAGAAAAAGTGAAAAAAAAGTTTTTGTGGTTCAAGAAGTGGCAGAACTTCACAAGGTATACGTCATTGCTTTCTGTAACAGCTTCTGAAATGTACAGTCAAAGGGGGAAATTGCTGTTGATTGTATTCTTTTACTGTTGAACATAACTATGCAGGGGCCCAAAAAAATAATTCTCAAAGAGGTAATTAAAATTTGTAATGTCTATGATGGATGAAGGAAAGGGGGAAAAGTAAAACAGCTTGTGGTTAAGTAAATCATAATCTGGGGAAGAAACTGAGATTGTGTATGACCTGTAATTGGAGCATAGTGAGAGACAGGGTTGTATTCTTCAGAAGAGATAGAAGCTTAACCTGGTAGCTGATAAGCAGCTTAAACTCTCAAGGTCTGCTTCCTTAGTTATTCCCTTGAGTACTGAAAGTACTATACATTCATCTGCTGTACTGTGCTGACCCAATATGTTGCCCAGCTTCTCCTAGTTATCTTTTGAAGGACAAAATCTTTTTTACTCCTGTGTTTTTAGTTCAGGAAGTTTCTCTTTTGTCTTAAGTTAATGAGACTCCCAGAAAGTCTTTGTATTAACCAGCATAAAGCAAGCATTCAAAGTCTGTGAGCAGTCATTTAACATTTGTCAGAATTTTCGTAAGGAAATTTAACTGTTTTACTTTAATTCAGTATGTTTTAAATTTATTTATGTTTTTAACTGCATT
The DNA here is from genome assembly GCF_013368605.1 of Nyctibius grandis. NCBI lineage: Eukaryota > Metazoa > Chordata > Aves > Nyctibiiformes > Nyctibiidae > Nyctibius > Nyctibius grandis. Next base: position 12,497,349 of record NC_090670.1, read on the forward strand.
TATTTTATATATAATATCTCTACGACATTATTTTAGTGTGAAAATTAGCCTCTCTGAAGAAATTAACTTTTAGTCACCTTTCTTAAGTAGTTCTGAGGTTCACTAGTCCAGATTTCAAGGGGAGCCCTGCTTATGCAGAGTTGTGCTTTGCCTGGGAGTGTTGTATCAGCAGGGTAGCCTTCTTGCTTGATGCATGAGAAACTGAAGGATCAAGATCTCATTCAAGATTTTACATGCATTTTTCTTCACTCCCCTCAAGGCTAATTTCTAATATTCCCACTCACAAGTGTTGACTGATCCCTTAGTTATTTCCAGTGCAATGGGCAAAGCTCTTTTCAGTTACTAGAATTAGCAAGGTGAGCTAATTTATAAAACCTGAATCAGGCAACTTAGAGGACACGACTTGGAAATAAAGCTGCCTGATTATCCTTTGGGATTTTAAAGTTAATCTGAACTTCATAATTAGCATATGGACCTATAATAATCAGAATTTAATCTCTTCAAAGTCAATGTCAATCTCTCTCTCTCAACAAAATGCCATTTGAGGGCTCCCTTTTACTTTATTTTAATTTAAACCTTTTTATGAAGCTGATTTATCAAAGTCCAGAATAATTCCCTTCTAAATTAAAAATAATACCTTATTCTCTTAGCCAGAATCTGATGGTTTTGTGGTCTCTTTTCAGTTCTCTGAGAAATGGAAAAGTGCAAAGTTCTTGCCTTTTTATGTTAGCTTCCTAGACAGTAGAATTTTTCTAAGAAGAAAATACCTGCAAACAACCTATTGTTCCATAGAGGACATATACATACTGGGCTTCATTTAAAAAAGAGCTGCTACAAATGTCAAAACAAAGCAATTAGGAAAAGATTAATTGCATTTTCCAGGTAGCTAATCTGTGTTTAAAAAAAAAAAAAAAGACTGCAAGATTTTTCCTCTCTTAGTTTAAGTATAGTTGAGGTGGTTTTGTTTTTCATATTAACTTCTGCCATCTCACTTGCAGAAACTAGAAGATAGGCAGTATGTGCAGCAGGAGATTGTTAAAGAGAAAAAGGACAGTCCGTGATGAAGACAATACAATTATGTAGAGATATTTTTTCCCTTCCTCTGCAGGTTTCCTTGCAATGCTACGGTGGCCTTATTGTGAGCAGTCCTCATTATGTGGGCCTGAAGGCTCTCTGTAAGTCCCATTTTCAGAACATTCAGGCTCTGTGGAGGTCCTCAGAGTATCACTATCAGCCAATAAACACTTAACCCTCCTTGCTTGTCTCGTGTCCTTAAAATGTGAGTAACATCACTCTTTATGTTTCCAATGTGTGAAATTAAAATTGAGAAGGGAGATTCTCACCCTAGAGCAAACTCAGAAGTTCTTTTCATAGCATACAGTGAAACAATTTTCTGTGGCTACACTATGTGCAAAGAGGAGCTCTTTAAGAAAAAAATAATTTCTGATAAGTATTTCCACTATCTGGGCCTTGTCCTATTCCTGCTGTTGACAAGCAATAGGACATGAGGAAATGGAATGAAGCTACATTGGGGCAGTTCAGATTGGACACTAGGAAATGGTTCTTCACTGAGAGGGAGGTCGGTCACTGGAACAGGCTCCCCAGGGAAGTGGTCATGGTACTGAGCCTGTCAGAGTTCAAGGAGCGTCTGGACAATGCTCCTCATCATATGTTTTAGATAGTCCTGCGAGGAGCAGGGACTTGGACTTCATGATCCTCATGGGTCCCTTCCAACTTGAGATATTCTATGAATCTATAATTCTATACTGCAATTCAAATGACAGATTTTACTGTCTACAGTGTACACAGATTCTCCTGTGGTCCTTGGTCTCATGGAGGCCATGCATGCAGCAGGGTGTAATGCTGCCTAAGTTCACTGCGGGAAGGAACAGACACTTCCTTGGGCTTTCAATGGTGATAACATTAAATGTATATGTTATACAGACGGCAGAAAAAGTATAAAGGACTGCTTGTGGTTTTGTTTTGTTTTTCTTCCAGTAAATGACAGTTCAATTTAGGAGGGTAAAAAAGAGTGTGTAGAAACTGAAAAAATTCTTCCTATTGCAGAGCATGAAATTAAGATGCTGTCTTTGCTTTTCCTGTTCATTAACAGTTTCCTGACTTTTTCTTTATGGCAGAAATTTAAAGAAAGTCTGTTTACTTGATTTAAACTGGATATAAAACTTTGCAAATTATAGTGATTCAAGTATGTCCTGTTCATCAGTTCTTCTGATGGAGACAGACCCTCTACACTAGTCTGGTACCCTATGACAATCAACTGAAACTCTCTTTCAAAGTAATGGGATTCTTCAGAGACAGAGGCCTCCAATATCATGCATCTAATTGCAGAATTGAGGCCTTGAGGATTTCTGTCTATCTAATGAATTTCCTTGTGACCTCGTTTTCTAAAGCAGCAGCAGTTTATTTCTCCTTACTTCTTGCCAATAAGAACTGGGCTGCAGGAAAGTTACTTGTATGACTTTGAAGTATTGAATTGTTCATTTAGTCACAGAAAGAATTAACAGATGTGGTTTCACATGAATTGTTTTGCTGTTGTGCTAGATAGCAATTTTATCCCGATTTTAAATCATCTGCAAACATTAACAAAAAAAGCCAACCAACCAAAAAGTAGGCTTTCTTCTAAACATTGAAAGCTAATTTCTCTTTTGTGTTAGATGACTAAGTACCTACCACCAGAAACAAATCTTTGAGTAAGAAACAGCTAAGCATAATGTCTGTTAAATATGGGAAAGAAAAAAACCCACACCCCTGAACAAAAAAACCCCACACTGCTGGAATTGCAATTGAGACGCTAGCCCAGGTGTTAGGAGACTTCTGCAGCACCTGCTTGGTGCAGAGGTATTTGAAAGAATCCATAAACCTCTGTAATGTTCCTTTTAGCTTTGCCTTGGTAGGGAAAGGCAACATGTAGGAAAATAAATTAGCCTTCTGCTGAGGTCAGAAAGATGTTTTCCCCCGAAGTCTGTCTTACAGTGGGTCTGTCTGGATATACCAGATCCTTTACCTCCCCCTCTAAGATGGGCTGGGTGAAGGTGGTGTGAGCAGCTCTGGGAAGTGTGGCCCTCTCTCCAGGGCAGTGGTGCAGCACTTTAAAACAAATACCCCAGAGCCTGGAGTAAGGAGGCTCTCAAAGAACAATATGAAAGCAAAGTATTAATTTCACTGGTTCATCTCTTAAGCTATATGATGTTCAGGTTTTAAAAAGCTTTTGTATATGTGTCGTGTTACACAAATCGTATAATAATTAAGTGCTTTCTTTAATTATTTTTTGAGGGTGTATTGAAAGGTAGGCATGTTAGTGGAGAATTCCATCCTTATGCCTTGTAATTATTCTGGGTGTTAATGACAGCTTGTATTTCTCTGTTAAGCTATCCTCTTGTTGGTTGTTTGTGTTGAAGGTAGCGAGACTTGATCAGTTTCAGAATGCCATTTTAAAAATAACTGTTTTCTGTAGCAGGTATGAAGAATTGATCATGCAGAGTTTAATGCCCAGGTCTCACTAACTTTCAGGTGGATTGCACATGAGCTAGCTTTTATATCAACCTTAGAAAAAAGTCCCACACTGGTTTATAAAAATATTTCTACTTCAGTAATGAGTGCAGGAGAAACTTATTACTGAGATTTTTTTTAGATCAACTGCATCTTTAATTGTCATTACTGCCAATAATGCTTTGAAACTCAACTCTAAGTTTATCATATAACATTTGGTATCAGCTCTAAAATTGTCCAATGTTCGAATGAATGGCAAATTTTATTATCCTCACAAAAGGTTTTAATTAAGATGTTCAGAGGCCAAACAGCTGTGCATGGAAATGATTACTTCGGCTGAAGAATCAAACATTAGAACCCTTACTTTTAAATATTTAATTTATGTGCCATGTCTTCTGCTTGTATCAGAAATCCAAATTAATTGAACTAGTAGAAATGGCAGATGCTCTTCTGCTTTAAAAAATTGGTAGCTGGAAATGAAAATGAGCATGGGAGTCATCTCTTTATATTTGTAGAACATCATATCGCTACACCTTGGCATTGAGTCTCTAGAAGACAGGATCGAGCCTGGGACACTAGAGGCTAAGACCGGCAAGACAGGAAGACTGGTAGTAGTGCATGACTGTTTGGTTAAAGTTACAGATTGCCTGTGTTGGTATCAGTTTTTTCCTGTGATTTTCTAGGAATATTCTTTCTGTATCCATAATATCCATGCGTAGGGCATCTTATGTTCTCTCATAATGATCTTTTTGGAATGCAGACTATTTTTTTGTTAAGGCTGTGTCTGCCTCTCACTCAGTTTTTATTTATGACTGAAGTTGACAGGGTTCTGAATAACAATCTCTAGGAATTTATTTGTTTGGTGTGTGTTGGTGGGGCAGGACAGGAAGTTGTTTTTGTGGTTTGTGTTTTTTTTCCAAATCCCAGTCAGCAAATTCTACTGCCACCCTCAAAAAAAAAATGCACTCTGTGTGTGTGCATGCATGTGTGCATGTTAGGGAGCTGTTTTTTGTTTAGAGTTCAAGGGTGTTTTTTTTTTTTTGTGAAAATCCCATAATATGTAATTGTGGCAGCATGTACGAAAATTTTCAAAGCAAAACAATCATATTCTGCCCCTACTGTGAACTGCAGCAGGCTGGGGGCTTCTAGGAGCCCTGGCAACAGCTGCATTAAATTGCTTTCATTTTTTCTACTTTACTGACTGAATAGGTTTGAAATTGGAAGTAGCCTTGAAGATTGAGTGGAGAAATGCAGTATTCTGAGCCCACCAAAGGAGGTAGATGTGTCCAAGACCTGGGGACTGAACAGCATTTTAGCACCTGTCTTGTTGCAAGGGCTAGGTCCTGGTAGGATGTGACGGTGAATGTAGATAGTGAAATAGTCATGGGGACCCTTTTCCCTGTGCTTTTCATCGTCTCTGTGACTCTCTCACTTCTCTCTTCCTTTCCTGAAAAAAAAGAAAAAAAAAATTCCTAAAATACATCTGCAGGGCTGTGTATGTTACCTCTGTAAATTAAAAAAATAATAGATGGCCCATTTTAAAAACCTCTTTCCTGGCAGACACATCTTGTCTGTCATAGGAATCTAATTCAGAGGCACAGTAGGTTTCCAGCCATTAGTAGGAATTGTAGGTTACGTTCCATTCACTAACCTTGGAAAAAATACCCTGCACATATTTTGACAAAGGAGAACTGTGCCTCATGGGAAGAGGCTTGCTGTGCTATAGCACTATTGCTTTAAAATGTTTCCCAAAAAGGAAGAGATGTGGGAGACCAAGATAAAACAAAAATGAAATCAGAATGGAACTCCAGTGGCAATAAAATATAATCATTTTTGTGCCAGTGTCCTTCAACTGAATTTTGGGTTGTGCTTTCTTTCTTGCCTGCTGCACTCCCCTGAAACTGATATAGCACTGGCTGATATCTTGGAGATAGAATAGAAATCAAATTTATGGGGTATCGTATCCTCATCTTCCTCTCCCATGTCTTATGTAGCTCTGATGTGGTCCATAGAAGATGGAGGGGAGGATTCCTCTTCAGTCCCCTTGAATTCAGGAGGTAATGATGAATTTACCACTATGTTCAAGAAACAGCTGAACGGTAATATCCAGGACTCTGAAGGTAAACTGTCAGTCCAGAGAAGTGTCAGCCTTGCTCTTCTGCACTGTGTAGCTAAAGGCAGATGTGATCAGGGAGGGAACTGCATCATGGCAAGAGTACAGCTGTGTTTGACAGCCTTCTTTAAGCTTGTGAAAGGAACCACCATACTACAGTGTAAAGGTGTCCTCACTTGCACCAGTTATCTGGTACGGGTTTCCCTGTACCAATGCACTAATTTTAGGCCACACAGTGGTGAGATAAGAATAAAACACTGCAAACTGCAGCATCTGTAGCTCTGCTAAGCTGTTGGGAATTGCTAGAGGGCATGCTATATAGTTGGGAGTCCCAGAGGAGCCTCACTAATGTATCGGAATCCATTATATGCAAGCAGTATTTCTAAATACTTGCAGCAGAAGTCTCAACTCAGCAATAACTGAGAATTATGACCCTTGAGGTAGAAAGAAAAAGGTTCTGTTGTTATGGTGGGAAGTAATGGATGTCATCTCAACTAACTGTTATGCTCCATGATCCAGCTCTTCTGTGCCTGAATCACCTCAGCACAGAAGAGAAGGAAGCCCTCTGTAACTGATTGCCGCTTTCACAGAAAGCGTTCTGGCCCTTGCTTCCCTTGGTAGCCCAGGTACGTCTGTGGAGCACCTGCCAGAGAGCTGCGGGCATTCTTGTCCCCTTTCTTTGTCTCTCTGCCCTGATGTAGCACATGCTCTTGTTCTAGTTTTGCAGATCTAATGGTCTGGGTTTGATCTTAGGACTTCACAGTGATGTGAAGAATTACTAGAAAATTATGTTTATGTAAAATTACATGTTGTGCTGCTTTCTCAGGATTATGGTTACTGCACAGTACTCAGTTAAGGATTATGCAATAAGGTACTTACCAGAACAGACTGAATATTGAGATACCCAGGTTTCTAAAGGTTTTATTGATCAGCCAAGATAATGCAGCTAAAGTATCCTAATTTAAATAAAAAATTATCTTCCTATTTTCCTATATTTGCAGAATTTAAGGTATAAATCAAAAATGCTTTTCTAAAAACCAGGATTTTCAAACCCAGGGAAAGCCATGTATGTGAGAATCATTTTCATTTTGATTGTCTGGTAGGCTGAATAGTAACTGAAAACTGTCCATTTCTGAAAGAGGTAGTACAAAAACAATGGAATAGACTTGTCATTATCCTCAAGTTTGTATGTGTGACTACACTGAACTACTCTTCCTACAGAAGATAAAAGGCTGTTGATTTGTTCAAGATCTTCATTTGGAACATTAAAAAAAGAAAAAGAAAAAAAAAATGAAAGTGGAAGCCCAGCCAAAATACCATATTTTACAATGAAAATGACTGGGTGAGATCCAGTGAGCAGACCACAACAGACCAATTTAAGAGCCACAGACAGCTTGGGAAGTGCTAGCAGCAGTAAAAGGTAAAAAAAGCTGCTCCCATAGTATTCAATTTTCTGTCCAACTTCTCAAATTTGAAACAGGTAGACCAGTGATTACTGTAGAAGAAAATCATATATGAGGCCAAAATGTCTTTTTTTCTCCCTTTTTTAATGAAAGATAATTTCCAGTATCCAAAATCAGCTGTACATATTAGATATGTATCGTTTTAGGCTTCCTATGGAATTAACTCATTCAGTACTTTGTTTTATGAATATTTATTTTCTGAAGTTATACAGAAGCAAAGACCTATTTTTAAGTGATTAAAAACTTCTGATAAACAAAGGAAATATGAGCTTTTCATTTCTCTGTTTCATGTGCAGGAAAGCTTACTATGGCAGTGACCCAATTCAAGTAATAAGAAATTTTGAGCTGGTCTATATTTGAGATTATATAAAGTTTAAAATAAGAGCTTAGTTTCGAAAGATCTGCAATTTTTTTAAAATAAATTTTTAAGAAGAAATCTGTGCCCAAGACCTCAAAACTACAGAATATCATAAGAGTTACTTTTTGTACAAGGGTAGTCTTTGTTATCTATGTAGGCTTCTGTGCCCACTAATAGGAGGTAGGCAAATATCCTAAATGTTACTGGATTAGGCCTTTCACATTATAGGTAGTTTCAGCCTCACCTGTGAGGCTATGAGTTACAAGTTTCTTCATTTAAGGTTTATCCATTGACAGTCCTACTCTTTCTAGTTTTGTCTGCAGTACTTTTAGAAAGGAATAAAAAAAATCTTCATAATGTGAAAGAAACTTGAATTGTCCAGCAGCCTTGGGTCTGCTGGGTGACAGCAGTTAATGAAATCAGATAGCTGCCTGCTTTCTGAGGGTGCTGGAGTCCCTGTGCTGGCTGCAAAAGCCCCATCCACAGCCTGCAAGGTAGCAAGTGATCATTTTGGCTGGGTATACTCAATAGGATTCTTCTGAATGATGTCATCTCACTTCGTAGAATCATTTCAGTTGGAAAGGACCTTTAAGATCTTCAAGTCCAACTGTTAATCTAGCACTTACAAGTCCACCACTAAACCATTTCCCTAAGCACCACATCTACTGTCTTTTAAACACCTCCAGGGATGGTGACTGTACCACTTCCCTGGGCAGCCTGTTCTAGTGCTTGACAACTCTTTCAATGAAGAAAGTTTTCCTAATCTCCAATCTAAACCTCCCCTGGCACAACTTGAGGCCATATCCTCTCATCTTATCACTTGTTACTTGGGAGAAGATACTGACACCTAGCCCGCTACACCCTCTTTTCAGGTAGTTGTAGAGAGAGATAAGCTCTCCCCTCAAACTCCTTTTCTTCAGACTAAACCCTCAGCTGCTCCCCATCAGACTTGTGCTCTAGACCCTTCACCACCTTCGCTGCCCTTCTTTGGACTCGCTCCAGCACCTCAATGTCTTTCTTGTAGTGAGGGGCCCAAAACCGAACACAGAATTTGAGGTGCGGTCTCACCAGTGCTGAGTACAGGGGGGACAATCCCTGCCCTAGTCCTCCTGGCCACACTATTTCTGATAAAAGCCAGGATATTGTTGGCCGCCTTGGCCACCTGAGCACACTGCTGGCTCATATTCGGCTGGCTATTGACTAACACCCCCGTGTCCTTTTTTCCCCTGACTGAAATTCCCCACAACCTGCTTCTTGCTTTTTTTTGAAGATGGGTTATATGCCTTTCTCCAGTCATCAGGAAAGTCCCTGAGCACTGTGCCCTATCAAAGTCAACTTCGTCAGGACTCCAGCTGCATCACATCTGGTTGCATGGACTTGTATATTGTTCAGTCCTACCAATGACCTTCATAATTATGGAACCACAAGATTTATAGCAAGACAGAAATGCACTGATCCAAAACATTGTTGGAGCTTCTGCTGCAGCAAATTGGAATTTTTAATTCCCCCCCCCCCCCCCGCCTTAAATCAGTTGTGCTATGTCAGCTTATACCAGCTGATGCTTTGGCAGATGGTTGAGCATCCCATAAGACTGAAAAAGAATATTGGGGATATGTCTTTATTGATAACAATCTCAATATATTTAATGTCTAGAAAACAACTTTCTGTTGCCACTATCCTCTGGTAAAGGTCAAGGTTGGTTTATTCAAATCCTGTAATGTTGTTGCTAATAGAAATGTGTGAGTGGCTACTCTTTGTAATGGATAAAATGAATAAAAATTACTGTGTGTCTGACAGACATGAGAAATCTAGCTCTTCTGAATTCTTGATCAATGCTTTTTCATAGGAAATATTTTCTGCGTGTTTTGAATGGAAGTCTAACTGGTCCTGGGAGCTGGTAATGATATTCCAAAACTTTTTCCTTAAATCACTACTTACAGACCAGACCGGCAAAGCAGTAACCATAAGGTTTTGCTCTCTAAAGACCGATTGATGGCCTATGTGAAATAAGTTGGTACTGTCAGTATAGTTAGTAGTGGAGGAGATTCACGTCATAAAAACCACCACTGTAGTGTATTGTCTCTATGGAAATTTCGGCAAGAAACTGAGGACTGAGAGAGCTTGGAAATGATTTACTTTTCTTCACCTAGAGGATCTTCTGTCAAAACATAAAATGGTAGAAAATCATCAGTGACACATTACTGATCATTTCTGTATTTTAAATGGGATAATCAGCAGAATATTTTTTACTACTTCTTCTGTTCTTAAAAACCATGTTAGTGATCCAAATTACAATATCAAAGGGAGAAGATTGCACAGGATGAAAAGGAAGTTAATGAACAAATGCCTGTATTCATTGCATGTGGTATTTTTAGAGCTGAGCAGGGGGGTGGTGGGGGTGGGGGATGTTTGTTTCAAGGGATTTTTTTCTTAATTCCTGTTATCATCAATAGACAGAAAATTAGATAGAAAAAATGAGAGGTATATTATCCCCGAAATGCTGTCCAATGTCCATCCTATATCCTAAAAGGCTGCATCACTGCACAAAAACTTCCAGCCCTTCCGTGACTGTTGCAGCTGACTTCAGACAAAAAGGTCTATATTCAAGTCCATTGTGTGCATTGTTGATAGGTCCATGTTATCCTAGTGTTGCAATAGAATGTGATTCATTGCTGTGCCTTCAGGATATTACAAATGTACTGCTGTAAAAAGAGGAAATAGTCCTGAATACCCTCTCTCTGCTGCAAGCCCTAATGTACCATATGTTAATGATACTGCATTTTAAGTTAATATTGAGATACAGCATAATAAGGTCAAAGCAGTGATGATCAAAATGAACATATGCTGTGGCTGTCCACTCCTACTAGATGTAGACCTTCAACTATCGATATTGTTGTTACCAAGGCAGAAATATTTTTTTCCAGGATATATTCCTGACATGCTGTAAAAAAATCTTCCATACAGGCCCAGGAAAGTAGGTATCAAATGATCTGGAAATCAATGATAACTATGATCAGTGTTAATTAATATTTTCATCAATAAACCAGAAAAGGGGTGAAACAGCAGGCTAATGAAGTTCAATAATTTGTTCAGGGGAGTCTCATAAACATTTCTGGGAAACAATGCAACTTCATGGGGGAATGGGTAATAATGTGAAAGGAATTTCAGGAAAAAACTAAAAGTTAGAGAAAGAGAAGTATGCCAAGAACCTATTGGTGAAGAAACCTGATTTTTTTTCCCCTTCTTCATAATCACAATCTCGTCACTGAACTAGAATATGGGCCAACATTGCTTCTTTGTTGAATGTCTCCTTATTACATCCCCTGTCTTCAGGGGGTAAACACAAGAAGAAACAATGTGAGATCTAAAAAAAAAAAAAGAAATGGAAACTGTTTACCCAAACAGTGTTATGTCAGTTACGTTTGATTATTTGACAGTTGGCTACCTTAATAGAATAAGTTTGACTCAGCAAAGCCCTAATGCTATTAAATAGTTACTATTAATAATTTAAAGCAGTTTGGCTCCATCAGTGCTATCTAATAGGGAATATGGTGTGGACAGCACCCTCCTTCACAGAGCGATTTCCTCAGGAAAGACTTTAGTGCTTGCTGCACATATTCAGTCAGGTGTCTTTTCACCAGATGTTTCTAATTTTATTCATGCCAGTGCATTAGACCCAAAGCTTTTCTTGTAACCTCTTCAGCCAGAGAGCACAGAATATTGTAAAGAACTACATGAAAGCAGGCAAATGGGAAAACCCATACAAATTCCATTTTGACTTACAGCTAAATTAATTATATTTCTTATGTTAGTAAGAATTACCCCTCAGTTAGGATTTTCTAACTAAAGAGTTAAAGGACAGGGGTGTTACAGTGTGATCTAAGTTAAAAATAAACAGGAATTGCTTCTAAATTACTAGAATGTTTAGGGATTTGGCCAACTTCAAAATGGTTGTGGGATAATGTTTGACTAAGCTAAGCAATGAAAAAAATTTCTACAACTTTCTTAAAATAAACTTTAAATGTTAATGTAGCTATTTTCAATAGAAGTGAATGCACATATATCAGTTGGCAATATTTTTTATGTATACTTGTTTTGTTTCCTTTAAGTCAAAGTTCACAATCACATTCCCTTTAGTTACCTAAAGTTTCTGTCTGTAAGTACATTGCTTTAAATCTGAGGTAGGTAGAGGTTGTAGGTAGGTACTAAAGATAAATTTTATCACAAATTTTTAAAGTCCAGCACACAGTTTGGAACTGGTTCTTCTCACGTGTGCCTGTATACTTATGCATTCTCCCAAAATGCCAAGTGACATTTCACTGTTTGAAATCGGAGAATCCTTCACATTAGAAGTGCCTTTCAGATGGAGATGCTTTTTCATGTTGTTCTTTGTTAAAATACAGTGTTGTGAATTGTCATATTTGGTTATGCTACATTACCTTGGGTGAGGAAAGCAGGCTGCTGGAGCAGTAGAGTTGATGAATGATGAACAGCCTTGCTACCCTTGAAATGACATTAGTATCTGCATGTGTGGTGGATAATTAGCAGACTAAGTACCTGCATGGTAGTGGTTCCCTAGAGGTTTTTTCTTTGAACTCCTTGCTGTGTTTCTGTCCTGTATCTCATAGTTTGGATTTAAAAGGTACTTACCATCCTGGCTTCACAAACTGTATTAGTCATTGCCTTGTCCAAACATATCTTATAGTTGTGCATAAAGCAAATTAACAGAAAGCATGGATATATATTCACAAGTGATTGTGTTGAAAAATTAATATTCATTACCTTGAACCACATCTGTTTCATTGTTGTTGTCTTCCCTTGCCAATTCCAAAATAAAACATCAAGAGGCAGAATATATGTTTCTGTCAGTTCCAAAGGCTCAGATGCTTAAAAAATGCATTAAGACATCTCTGTACCACACAACATATATTCACTGTTTTTCTCACATTCACCCAGAGCCTAGGGTGTTTTAGGGCAATTCATGTACATACCTCTTTATGTTGTTAGAAATAAGTTGTTTCCAGGAAGTTTCCTAATGTTTGTTATGCTTCTTTGTCCCCATGCCAAGGGGACAGCCAACTTCTGCTTAGGTCTGTCTAATCTTGTTGCATTATGAATATTGGACATTTTGTATAATATGTCCTAAAACCATTAGCTAGTGGTGTTTCATTTTTAAATTCTCATATACATGTTTAAGATGCAGTGTATGGTTAAAACTGTGGGACATACTATGAAACAAGAAACTAATTGCATATCTGTTTTGATTTTAATGCATTGATTGCTATCATTTCATCAGGTTAACAGGTCAGCATAGTACCCTTTTCTCTGCTTACTGTAAGTAGTAACATTATATGCACTTTTCCTGACTTCTCTGAATCTACAGGTAGAGCAAGAGCTAAAGTGATGGTAACTTTCAATTTTCTTACCTTTGAACTATCTAATAGCTTTGTCTGCAAATATAGAGGAGTTTATTGCTATCTCCAAAGCCAGCAGATGCTGATGCTCTCTGTTGATGCACTTTACATTCAAACAGGACAAGAGCAGTAGGGCTTGCTGCTTCAGTTTCCATAGCTTATCTCAAGGCACCTATCGGAGATCATTTCCCTTGAGACAGCTCACTCCCCCATTTATATTGATCAATTGACTCCATGAAGATAGACTGAACTTTGTCATTTTTTTTTTTCAGATATGCTTGCCTTTCAAAACAAAACAAAACAAAAAGATTAATAGGTAAATCAAAGAAAATAAGTAGGACTCAAGGGAATGTACAAAATAGAAAGAAAAGGACTACAAAACCCTATAAATTCCATTCTAAACCATGCTTAACTATTGCTAGATATTCTAACAGAGACTAACAATGAGTTCAACCTTTCACAGCTGAGAATGAAATGTTGCTGATGCACTTGAAGGTGGAATTAACCCATCTTTCCCATGTTACACTCACATATGGATCTGAAACCAGCTGTGGGAGCAGGTGACTTAGTTAATCATATTGAGGGCAGCCCTCCGTGAGTTTGTTTATATTCCTTTCCAAACATGTCAGAGCTGCCACAACTTGCAGCATAGAAGAGGAAGGTATCTGAAACAAGTTCTGATTTACCTTAATGTCCTTAGCTATAAATTCTGCAGTTCAGTAGCTGCTCTACAGAGAGCTGAGCTCCAGCAGAAAGGATGGGAAGGGAAATTCCAAGAAAGGGACAGTGGGAGAAGCACTTCAAGGCAGCAACTATTACAGCTGTCCAAAGGTATTTCCATGAAACAGAGCCTTTAGCTTTAGTGTTCAAACTCTGCATTCAACATTGCTAGGAATCTTGTCTTCCCATTTTCCTCCACATTTCCAATAGATCACTCTTTCTGACTTCCATCAGCTAGTGCTTGCTTTAGTTTCTTTGAAAACTTGTCACTTCACAACACCTCTGTCAGATTTTCAGAATATATTGTGAAATTCAAGAATCTGTATTCAAGAATCCATTAAATGGAATCATTTATTATGATGTACTTTGCCATAATTGAGATAAATTATGATCAGTTTTGGAAATTTACAAAATGTTGTTACCTATTATCTTTATTGAAACCAAAATTAAAGCCATTGCCTTTTTTTTTAGAAAAGTCGATCACATCTGAGACTTGCTTCAGTGGTTTGTGGGGGTTTTTTTTGTTTGTTTTTTCACTCCTCTTACATTAATATTAATATTTTAAATAATAACTTTGCAGCCTAACACCTTGTACATTATATTTCAAACTAGCTGCCTTGAATGATTTTTTTTTTTATGGTCAAGAAATAAAACTTTGAAAGCAAAGATTAATAACGTAGAAGTAAATCCTTCTCATATAGCATCAGCAGCAATTTGAGCCATAAGTGAGCTTCAATCTAACTTCTATTGATATCAGAGAATTTTTCTAGAGAGCAAGGACAGTACATGGCCTTGTAAATGTTAGTCTCAAATAAATTCACTTTCCTCCAAGTATTTATATACTATCACCCAGAGTAAGCAAGTGTTATTGCTTTGAGGATTACAAGATTTTAGAAAGATCTGTTTGACAAAGTGTGCAGTGAAGAAATGGTAAGTTTCCTGGATTTCTTTTTCCTTTTTGCTTTCTCTGTTGTTTTCTTGGTGACAAATTATGAAAGAAGGGTTTCAGTTCAATAATTGTATTTATTCTTAATATATTTTTACTGTATTCCAGAAAATTTACTAAACTTGTGCCTCTCCTTGTGTTACCTGCTTATATGTTTAAATATAATTGTGTTTTCTCTTTGCATCCTCAGCTGAACCAATAAAAGTCTTGCTTAACATTTTTTTAACGCAAGGATGTAAAGTTTTTGTCATTAGACATTGTTGAAGAGTTTTGAGGTGGGAAGCTGTGTTATCACTGAGCACTGTTTTTGATAATTCTGTGAGCATGAAGTTCTGACAGGTTCTTGAAGTCCTTAAGCCACTTATTTCTGAAGATGCAGAGTCAGAGATAGGAGGGATGCAGTAGTTCACCCATTGTAGAACAGCGCATATAGAGATCTCAATGCTCAAATGTTTTAAGTCCAGGGATTAGCTGTGTTTTCAGAATAATAAATTCATTCTTCCTGTACTAACTATTTTAATTAAGAAAAAAAATAATCAGACTGGAAGGACATGAGACTGGGTCAGACCTCCTGTCTAAACCACTTAGTCACTCCTTTACTAGGTTTAGTACTTTGTATTGGACAAAAGCCCAAATACCAAATAGAGCCCATGTTGATTTTAAGGTGCCCAAGGAAGAATTTATGACTTTCCCTGCAAGATTATTTCAAATTTGAAGACACAACCCATTTAAACATTTATCTTAGTCCTAACTTAAATTTATCTAGGTTCATATTCCAAGAGTCACTTCTGGATTTACTGTTTTCCAAATTCAGTCCTCTTTATGTGTCTTACTTTCCTTTTTTCTAACTGTATACCATTTCCTCTAGCCAAATTAAAATGGTCACAGCATAACCACTGATCCAACACAATCTATGTAGCAGCTTTGTTATCATTCCTCATCACTGTGCTACCTTCAAATATATTAAGTAGCATAAAAGAGATCTGGGTCACTCCAGAACCCTAATACATACATCCTCAATGTTTGTTGATTTCTTTTTAGGTGACTCTTATTCTGCTCTTTCAGTTCATTCAGTGTTAAGTGATTTTTAAAGGGGACTTGAATCAAGAAAATGCTTAGAGATTGTTTTAGTACTATCTTGTTCAACACCTACATTAGAAACCCCTCCTGTGGTCATTATGGAACAAGGTTGTATAAACAGCTGAATCTTTTTCTTCCTTATGAAGGGTTAACATGATGTAGCGCTCAGGGTGCTAGAAAAAGATAATTTCTGAGTAAACAAAGAGTACTGCTCAGAAGTTACCAACGTTATGTAGCTCTTCCTAATGGAATAATGGAATTTCTTGGCTGTCAGCAATTCTAACAAATGAAAAATGGAAAAGCACCCAGTGTATGAAAAAAATCAAAAGAAAAGTAATAACATCTGCTGTTAAAACATGTTTCATTGTACGGATCCTACTAGCAGGAGTAAGAACAGAGGAGGAGGAGGAGAGAAAGGCCAGGGTTTCCATAGAGAGTAGGATCAAAATTCTGTGTCTAGTGAAAACTAATGAGATCAAACAAAGTTTTCTTGTTGACTACAGACTCAGTTGCTTGCGTATAGGAGTTTGATATTTTGTCTAGCTGTATAATTTTTATGCACTCTCGAAAAGATGAATGAATTGCATATAAGGTGTTATTTAGTTCCAGAAAAATTAGTAACCTTTCAGGGATGAAAGGTTAAAACAGTGAATGATACATCTTTCAGCTTTGTTTCTTCTGTATATTTTAACAAAGACCTCAAGGAAAGCAGAGACTAGTTTTTGTTTTGGGAGCTGTACTGGAAGGAACAGAGAGGTCCTTTTAGATAAGCTGAAACTGGACTTGGCTCTAAGGCAAGAGACAAGCTTTGTTTGTTTTCCCAAGCTGACTGCAAAAAGTTGAGTAGGGTTATGTGGAAGACAAGCAGAATCACTTGTTTAGTGCAATAAGATATTCCTAGGGTCTGCATGGCTGATTCATAACTAAGGAAGAGATAGTATTAATGTTCATTGATAAGATGTAAGAAAGTTCAACAGACATTATTCACTGACACAAAAAGAAATCAATTGTGTAAGTATTTAATCTATTGGAACAATAAGCAGGATAAAGCTCCTGGAATAAAATTTGCTGTGCTTTTTACTTAGAGGCAGAGGATATAGGACTTTTCTTGCTGACCATCAATTGCTTTAGAGACAAGAGATTAAAACATTGTTGAATAAGTATCCAGGCTTGCTTTTTGGGAAGGTAAGCAGACATCTATACTTGAACCACATGGATAGTTCCATATAGTATTTAGATTTTTCTGTGTCCAGTACTTCCAGTTCTTTACCTAGCTGAAACCGAAAACTCAATTCTGCAACTCATGTTTGAGAATAGAACCACTCACTATGAAATGCTTCTGTCAATGTCAGATCTTGTAGAAAAATTACTTTTTTTCTTTTTATGCCAAATTTCACTTTGAAAATATCTGATGAAGTGTGTGTGAAATGGTATCAATATTAAACTAAAGCCAAAATATGGATGTTGATCATACAGGCTATAAACTCATTAGAAGGGATAGAATCATTTAGGTTGAAAAATAACCTTTCCCCTGATTCTTACCCATAAATACTCAACCCTTTCATCACCATCATCAAGCTCTAGACAGTCAAAAAAGTCACTAACATACAGGGCTACCCCACTGCCTCTCCTTCCTTGCCTGTCTTTCCTACTTAGCTTTGACTGGAACTCAGGAAAAAAAAAGGGGAGTACAGGACCTTTGGAAAAAAGGGGCAGGTGACTGAGGAGGACTACAAAAATGTGGTGAGGTTATGCAGGGAGAAAGCTAGAAGGACCAAAGCCCAACTAGAACTCCATATGGCTACTGCTGTAAAAGACAATAAAAAATGTTTCTATAAATACATTAGCAGCAAAAGGAGGGCTAAGGAGAATCTTTATCCTTCATTGGATGGGGGAGGGGAAACGCAGTGACAAAGGATGAGGAAAAGGCTGAGGTGCTTAATGCCTTCTTTGCCTCAGTCTTTAGTAGTAAGACCAGTTGTTCTCGGGGCACCAGACCCCTGAGCTGGAATACAAGGATTAGGAGCACAATTAAGTCCCCATCATCCAAGGGGAATTGGTTAGTGACCTGCTACACTGCTTAAACACACACAAGTCTATGGGGCCTGATGGGATCCACCCAAGGGTACTGAGGGAGCTGGTGGGAGTTCTCACCAAGCCACTTTCCATCATTTATCAGCAGTCCTGGCTAACCTGGAAGGTCCCAGTTGACTGGAAGTTAGGAAATGTGATACCCATCTACAAGTAAAACCAGAAGGCGAATCTGGGGAACTACAGGTCTGTCAGGTTATGCAGCAGATCATCTTGAGTGCCATCACATGCCATGTACAGGACAACCAAGTGATGAGGCCCAGTCAGCATGGGTTTATGAAAGGCAGGTCCTACTTGACTAATCTGGTCTCCTTCTATGACAAGGTAACCTGCTTAGTGGATGAGAGAAAGGCTGTGGATGTTGTTTACCTGGACTTTACTACAACTTTTGACACTGTTTCCCACAGCATTCTCCTGGAGAAACTGGGTGCTTGTGGCCTGGACAAGCGTAAATTTTGCTGGATGAAAGACTGGCTGGATGGCCGGGCCCGAAGAGTTGTGGTGAATGGAGTTAAATCCAGCTGGCAGCCGGTCACAAGTGGTGTTCCCTAGGGCTCAGTCTTGGGGTTAGTTCTCTCTAATATCATTATCAATGATCTGGGCGAGGGCATCGAGAGCACCCTCAGTATGTTTGCAGATGACACCAAGTTGTGTGGGCGTGTTGATCTGCTTGAGGGTAGGAAGGCTCTGCAGAGGGATCTGGACAGGGTGGTTCAATGGGTGAAGGCCAATTGTATGATGTTCAACAAGGCCAAGTGCCAGGTCCTGCACTTGGGTCACAACAACCCCATGCAATGCTACAGGCTTGGGGAAGAGTGGCTGGAAAGCTGCCTGGCTGCACAGGACCTGGTGGTGTTGATCGATAGGTGGCTGAATATGAGCCAGCAGTGTGCCCACGTGGCCAAGAAGGCCAACAGCATCCTGGCTTGTATCAGAAGTAGTGTGGCCAGCAGGACTAGGGAAGTGATCGTCCCCCTGTACTCGGCACTGGTGAGGCCACACCTTGACCACTGTATTCAGTTTTGGGCCCCTCGCTACAAGAAAGACATTGAGGTGCTGGAGCGAGTCCAAAGAAGGGCAGCAAAGCTGGTGAGGGGTCTAGAGCACAAGTCTTATGAGGAGAAGCTGAGGGAACTGGGGTTGTTTAGTCTGGAGAAAAGTAGGCTTGGGGGAGACCTTGTTGCTCTCTACAACCACCTGAAAAGAGGTTGTAGCGAGGTGGGTGCTGGTCTCTTCTCCGAGGTAAGAAATGATAGGATGAGAGTGTCAAAAATGGGTAATTTAGATCACTTGAAGAACCAAAGTCAAAGCTATTAGAAGTTGTAAAAGTGCGACTTAACAAAGTTCCATGGCAAGGTTCACTCTATTACTGTACTGCACAATCATTTGAACAATGATTCTAAACTATCAGGGCAGAGTCAAAGTTTCCAAGACAAAAATCAAAGTTAACATAATACAAGGTTGTGCACAATACCGGTCACTTACTGAAGATCTGCTGTTGGTGAAAGGTCTCTCTCTTCCTCGAGGAGCAACCTTGAGAGGTGTCCCAGCTCAAGGGGAGATCACTGACATGCAGCCACACTGCCTAACAGGGAGAGCTCCAAGAAGGCTCACTTAGGCTGCCGTATTTATGGAATAAAGTGGTTGGTTTGTAGTCAAATTGCATGTGAATGAAAAGGTGTGCATGAGGCTCCTTGTACCCACAACTTTCTTTGGTCCTTGATAAATGAGTCTTGGAAAAGCCACCTGCTACTGATGTGTTAATTGCATGATCGGTGTTCCAATCTTGTATGCATTGACGCTCACTGTGTCACTCTGCTCCTTTGTGGGTTTTGAGAGAACAGTTTAGAACTAGAGAAATTCTTAGCCCAGTTGTGGCTTAGTCTTTTACCTCCTTTGGAGCCTGGACCAAACTATTACTAGTTTGGTTAAGGAGTTGAGTGGATCCGTCACAGAGAGGAAATGGCCTCAAATTGTGCCAGGGGAAGTTTAGATTGGATATTAGGAAAAATTTCTTCACTGAAAGTGTTCGAAAGCACTGCAACAGGCTGCCCAGGGAGATGGTTGAGACACCATCCTTGGAGGTATTTAAAAGATGTGTAGATGTGGCTATTAGGGATATGGCTTAGTGGTGGACTTCACAGTGTTAGGTTTACAGTTGGACTCTATGATCTCTCTAGGGTCTTTTCCAAACTAAATGATTCTGTGATGTATAAGAAAAGAAACCAGCTGGTATGTTTGATTTGGATATGCAGAATGAAACGTTCGTTTCTGGTGTATCGACAGAGACGTGTGATTCTTAATTAACTTCAGCATTCAGGTGGTAGGTTTTTTTATTTAACTGAAATGTTTTAATACTTCCAAAACTTATTTTTATTACTAACCTTGCTATTTAATGTAATTCATAGAAACTGAGTAAAATCTTCACGAGGGACTGAAGCTAGTTTCAGGGGTCACAGACCGGACAACATTTAGCAGAGTTCTTTGCTTCAGCATTTGCTATTGGAATACAAATGAGAAAAAGACAACATTTTGTTTTCTCCTTGAACTCTAACTGCTTTCTAGATGTGGATGATTTTGATACCAGGCTCTTCCTTTTTTTAATATATGCATATATATATGTGGAGGGGAGATGTCAAAATAAAAAAAAAAGAAAAAGCTGTGCTGTCCTGGCCTATGGTCATGTCCCCTGGTGTTCCCTGAGTAGTTGTGGAATAATTTATCTGCAGTGAACCGACTTACTTGCTGAAGAATGTGACTTACTTGCTGAAGAATGTGTAGAAGAGGAGAGAAATTAGCATATATTGTCACTTTATACAGTGCTAAGCCTGAATTTCAAATAGATGATAGTGGATTCATTCTTTTTTTTTAATTGATATTCATTCCAGACAGCAATGTCATTGTTTGTAAATTATGTCACCCGACAAATCGTGCGAGTGCTTCATTCAGTAAAAGAGCAGTCTAGGAGCCATGAACATATTATTAAAAAGGGCTTAAATGTTTATTTTTTTGGATTTATTTATTATTGGATATTACCAGAACAACATATAGGTCTGGTCATCTGAACATGGCACTGATGAGATGATCAGTCATGTTGTGCAGACCAGATATTTTTATAGCTAAATCACTGACTCCTCAAAGGGGTTGATTTTTTTTTTTTCTTTTTAATATGGGAAGCAGCAACAGTAAAAGATGATGCTTAGAAGCAGTGTTGTCTTTCCCACTGAAATTCATTTATCTGTCCTTTATTTCTTTCCTCAGCAACTGCTTTACAGTGTAATTTGTCTTGTTTTGTTATTTGCACCCCAATGAGGTAGGGATGCAATGAAAACATGATTTATTGCTGAAGATAAACATGAGCTAAGAAAAGCTTTTAGGCCATCATGAAAGGGAAAACTTAGCAATAAAAAGGTTGAGGTACCATTGCCATTATTTATGTTAGGGCAGTAGCTCAAACAAGATGGTGTCCTTCGTGCAAATTTTTTTTTTTTTTAAACACAAAAGTAATAGACAATGCCCTTTCTGAAGAGCTTTTCCTCTAATTGAAATAAGAATGGATGAGAAAATGGGATAGCCCCATTTTCAAATAAGGAACTGAGAATAAAGGGAAGTCAGTGCTTGATTCAGTGCCTGTGTGAGCACGTGTTTGTTTTTAGAGTGAGTAGTTCCATTTCAATTCACCAGTGTATTGAGCATAATTTATACCAGCTGAGGATCCAGCCCAAGGAGTTCTCCTTGTATCAGTTTGTCTAGTCCTTGAAGAAAAACATCTTCCTTCAGCTGCTTTTTGCTATGCAAATGAAATACTGTAGATTTTAAACATAGAAGTGGGTTTTTCTCAGTCTGCCGTATGTTTTCCATAGATAACTACATGGTCTAATTGGTTTGATTCAAATTACTGACACCAATATGCAAATCTGGTTGAACGGAGTGTGTTTATACTGCAGCTTCCTTCTGAACCATTGATTGAAATATGAGTGCTTAAAATAGATCTGTGTGGTATATTGAAGTAGTTTGCAATTATGCACATTCTCTCTTGTCTATGCCAATTCCTATGAAGCTAATAAGGAAAAAGTACTGGTCAGCTGCTCTTCCTGAACCTGGTACAATATATTTTAGAGGATCTTAGTGCTTGCAAGATTTTTAAAATTGACTTAGAGCAAAAGCAGCATATTTAAATAGCTGTTTATGTAGCACAGTTGTTATAAATGCATATATATGCTTATGTGAGGTTAATGTTATATTATTCTAGCTCTGAAGAGATTTTACTGAAGCATAGGCCTTTCTCACACTTTTCAAGGTATTAGTTTCTTTTTTGCTTTTTTTTTTAATAGTGCATGGTTATAGTCTTGTAATGAATGTCTCTGGCTAGTTACTTGTTTGTCTCTTTGCCCCTTTCCTTTCTTTCAGTGTCCTTCCACAATCTGTTCAGGCTAGATATCAGGTCAATGCCACCATGTCAATTACTTCCATTGGAAGGACTGCCAGTACAATCTTCTACTGTTCATTTTTCATTGCCATGAAACATCCCATCTCTGTGCAAGAGTCAAAAACTGTTTATGCTTGCATCTCTGGATTGTTACAAAAATATGTATGCTCAGTATGTAATCATAAGTGACTACAAAATTTCTGGTCTTACTGGAAGGTGCCTGAATTTAAATAATTTCTTTGTAGGGAAGCAAAAATATGCATATGCCAAGCAAAATTTGAAATACATTAAATCCATTTTTAAAAGTTTTGCTGGCAGGTTTGTACGATTTGATAACAACTGCACACTGGATTCTGACTGTTCTTTATTCAAGCAACAGTGATTATAAACAAGCAAAAGAGTTTCTTTTAAACAAGCAAATATAGATTATATTTATCACCTTTAGTATTTCACATCGTTTAACTGTGTTATGCTCTGACAGCAATTCAGTATCATCATATTAAATAGATTTTTATTAGTATGAATCATGTATTGATTTCTTGACTTGGTTCTTTTTATTATGTGGAGAAGTCTATACTTCCAAGAGCCACATTGTTGCAAAAATAAGCAACTTCCATGTCTCCATCAAATTACAAATTGACAATGCACAAAGTAGTGACCATAGTTTTGGCAGTTGCAAGCCCCTTAAAAGCTGCTGGTATTTTTAAGTACCAGTTGTGAAGAGTAAGCTATTGGATAAGAATCTCAGCTGCTCTTTTATTTTCCTTGAAAGAACTTGCATAGTGAAAAAGGACTTAAAAAACATAATTCCAAGGGCCAGGTACTCAAGTGGTAGATGAAACCAGACAAGTGAACAGCCAGCAATTTAGGCTTGTAGAACACTACCTAAATATGCTTTATAAAGGTGTCTTCAGCTAGGAGCCTGTTGAAGCACTCCTTTGCATAGCTAGTAGAGACAGCAGGATAGAGGGTCTTCCTAAAATGTACAAAATAGTATGCTATCGAGTTATGTCTTTTATTGTAGATTTACAATGTTGGTTATGTTCTGCTAATCATAAAAAAAAGAAGGGGAAAAAAGTACCCCTGGCCCCATGGAAGCTGTTGAGAATGCAACCAGTCATTTCCAAGGGGACAGGATTTTATCCCTGCTACCTTTATTCTTCTTTCATGTTCTTGTTATTCAGATTGAGTCACTAGTGAGGAGCAGGTTACGTGAGTAGGGGCACTGAGGCTGCTGGGACTGTTAGTCTGAATAAGCTCAGTAGCGTGGGTATTCTGGAGAGCAGAAGTCTCTCTGATACAAACAGCAAACGCAGTCTTCCAGCTGGCTTTCACTGCCAGCCTCAGGGTTTATTCCAGGAGCTGTGTTGCTTTCTCAGTGGGAGTACTCAGCTATCCTCATTCAGCAAGATCCTTCTATATGCTCTTAACTTTTAGACTGCAACTAGTACTGGTCATCTGGATTACTCCTGCACTTCCAGTGGGGAACCTATAAATACGCTGATAGAAAAAGAAAATTAGATTGAAAATTCCATGTGCCTACACCAGAAGTAGTTTTTAGAAGTGGTGAAAAGAAACAATGAATAGCAAATACCGTCTTAGAAACTGCTGTGCTTCGGATAAGGCAGAGCTACTTACTGTTTTCATTACCAAGTCTGGAACTATTTGCTTATGCAGCTGCTTCTCTGTGGGTGGATACACTGGGGTACAGGGTCAGTTAATTAGGGACAACATCTAAGATTAATATTCACAGAGATGTCTATGAAACCTGAGGAGGAGAAAAGAAACTGATTCTACAGGAAACAGTGTAACAGCATATTCAATTAAAGAAAATTTGTATAGGCCTAGTACAAAATGCTCTTTGGTCAAAAGAGTTTATAATAAGATTAACATATACAATTTTTCTTAGGACTTTTCCTTAATGACAATGTGCAGCTGCGGTTCAAGATGTTTACAGAAGTAAGCACCATTGCCAGCAATATAAATGTGTAGTAAAATTATTCATGCAGAGAAAAGATTAGGTTTAAACATATACACATACAGAAAGTTGTATCAATACCAAATTTTTAATGGATTTTTGGCCCCCTATGGTAAAAATCATTAGGACTTAATCTTATGAGTATGTATTCACCTGCTTAATTTTGTTCCTTTGAGTTACTGTATTGAAGCTGTATGTATTGTCTTAAACTACAGCTTTCTGTGACGACAACATCCTGGCTTTAAAGGGACAAGAACCCTATCGATCACTTATACCATCAAGTGGAAAAGACAGCAGTATTATGAGACTTTGGATGAAAGACTGATTTTATCACAAAAGGTACCTGTTCGCAAATTTTTAAAAATTGATATTGTGGGAGGAATAAATTGATCTGTGTGATAGTGGGAAAAAGGATGAAAATATTCAAGAATGCTACCAGTTCTTTGGAGAGGCATACAGCTTTATGACTGTGCTTTCAGCTTCCTTATTTCAGGACACAGTAAGCTGCTGATTACCACCCTACTTCTGCAATTAAATCTATTTACACTGGCAAATGGCTAATGTGAAGGCTTGGTGGAGGATCTCAACATGGGTATAAGATAAAAGAAACAAGCATCCATAAGAAAAATTGACACCCTCATGTGCCAGAGTTTACAAACTCTTGGCATCTTTCAGCAATGCAACTTCCCACTCCAGGGACAAGGCACGGTTCTGTAGGAGAACACCCAACAAACTACTTTAAAGGCAGCTTTGCTTTTATGAAGCTTCATATCTCACTCTCAGCAATAATTTTACATTAATTAGTAGCCTCACTGAGGAAATCTGCTCCAACTCATGCAATTAACAGCTTTTTAAAATTGAAAAGCAGAGCATATTTGCAGATGGATTGTAAATCTGAGAACGGTTTTGAGATTCAGGATTAACGTTTTGAGGTTACATGCAAAGTAATCCTACAGATAACAACTAAAATTACTACATAACTAGAATATCAAAGCTAATATGTTTCTTCATTACCTTATATTATTTTCTATAAATTTCTATGTATTAAGAATAAGGTGAATTCAGTCCTGAAGAGAAAAACTTGTTTGCTTTAATTGACACTTGTAAAAATATATCTGTATACATACATATATACAGTCACCTTTCTGCATTGCCACTTTGTCAGTATCAACGTTCGTACTTCTACATGTTGAGAGTAATGCCATAAATTGGGTCACAAGGGGTTCAGGCCATCTGACTGACCAGCAAATGCAGCTCACTTTGCAAAACTCTGTTTACAAATACTGAGTTGCAGGCTTTGTTATGTTTTAGCTAATTGCAACTTGTCCTTATAAATATTTGTATAAAACTCTGAAAGTGTATATTTTCTGAGTAAAAATAATTGCCTGTTTTCTTTAACTTAGCTGAAAGTGTCCATGCTTAATTAGTACTCTGTCCCTGAATTGTCTTTCCAATTTCAGTTTTCATATGCACAACAGCAGATTCTATATACTCTGCATTTTGTCCCAAATCTGTCTTTGATGAAACTCCTTGCTGGGAGACAAGACTGGATAGTTGTGATGTAAGACATTAAGGAACACCAGCAATTCATAGAGAATTACTAGTTATTATCTTTAAGGACTTCAGGGAAATACTCTTGATGAGCAAAGAAGCAGTAAAAATATAGCTTTTCTCTGGATTTACTCTTTTAGGCTTTGTAGAATTATTCCAAAGATCAGCCAGCTATTGTCTAGTATGCCCTATGGAGATAGAAACCAAGGATATTCATAAGTGATAGAACTTGAGCCTGAGAAGAACATGTCTAGGTCAGAGTTTTTTTTCATTTTGTTGTTACTTAGTTGCTGGTCTCAATGCTTTCTGGGACCTTTTGATCCAGGAATTCTTCCTAGTCCAAGGAGAGGACTTGAAACCACTTGTGGTGATTGATGCTCTGCAGCTTTCAGGATCTTTTATAGAGCATAATTGGTTTCAATTATATGGGACAAAAATCCATACATGAATTTTATCATATGTAAGTATTTTGCATTTTATTCTTTTAGCATAGATCTCTGAGGGTCAACAGTAAAATATAAAGTTGAAGAAAAGGTAACGTAAGGGATTGAAAATGCAAATTGGAATAATGTTGTATTTGTTAGGGAGACCCTACTCCAGGATGACCATGTAGGTTTCTGGGATAGATTTTAAAGGCCTGCTTTAGACGAACAATTGCAGAGACAGGTTTTCTTCTGAGAGGATATGGCTCTCATGTACTGCACTTTGAAATACATGACTGAGAACAAGCATCTGGGTGAAATCTGGTTATTCACCTATGCCAGCATATCTGAACACAACATTTATTAAAAAAAGGCAAAACAAAATATATAAATTAAGGCCTTGAGAAACAGTGTAAATAGAGATACAAAGAGACTTTTGAACACACTCAAATTCCTGGCGTGACTCTGATAAGATGCAAACCATTAGGGACCAGAATTGTAATTGAATGAGTTTTTGTAGCATGGCAAAGGAAAACACTACATAACCACCCTTACATATTCTTAAGCAAAGCCCAGTTCAATGATTTAATGACTTTCTAACCTTAAAAGAAAGTAAATTAATGGATGTACTTTGCCTATCTTGTACAGACAGACACATAACAACTGTGTAATGATATTAACTTGGTCCAAAGATGGGAGGTTTTGTTAGGAGTTCTTGGTAGGCATTGACAAGACTGATCAGTGGAACTGGAAAAGCGTGTGTCTTATGCAAGTGTCTCAAATGTGGTCTGGAGAGTTTTCAGGATATAGACATGGGAAGCTGACAGAGCTGTTTCCATGACTGGTTGAGTTATAGAGCAGTCTCCTCTGATTGCAAAAATGTTTGCTCTGCACAGAAGAGTAAAGGCGAGAAGAGCAGAGAAAAAAATTTGGTCCTTTTAATCATTAAGTGGAAACAAACTATCAATTGGATTGAATTACTGTATGCATTTGAGAGATTTTAACGCATTGATGACTCGAAACATTGCTGGAACTGGTCTACATAATTTTTTATACGTAAAATATTAGCTATCGAGTTTATTTCTGATTTTGAATGACTAAGGAGAAACTGTTGATTGTTGGATGGGAGAAGCTGCATGGGATAAGATGTGCTGTCACTGTTTCAGCCGGTGTGCTTCCAGGAGCTACTGATCAAACAGGCTGCTCTTGTCCATCCTAGTGTGGAACACTGGTGTGTGTCCATCTGCCTGGGTACCTGGCTTGAAAATTGCCAGGAGATGGTGCTCAATATTGTGCTGTGGTGCCAGCAGTTTACAAATCTAACACCACTTGTGAACAGCAAATGGCTTCCTTGGTACATCAGGGAGTAACAAAAAGGTAGAATGAGCTTAGCAGGTCATCCAGTCCGTCCTTGCTGTGCAGGATAAACGGTATTTAGAGGGCTTTGACTTTTCCAGTGGGAGCTTCACTAACTTTAGCAGTTCAGCTTATTTGAACTTTAATATTTTTTTCAAAAAGAGGCCTTTTTTTTTGTATTCTTCCATTCTTACAGAGTACTGTTAAATACATGGGAAGAGGAATTGAAATTTAACATGCAGTTCTTATTAGAGGCTTTGTTAGAGAAAACACTTGTCTAATGGGTAAGAATAGAAGTGCAGTGTTTAATTTTGCTATTTTGTGTCATAACATTTTTAAAAGAAAACAGGAGGCAGAACTGCCTACTTCAGCAGAAGGAGGAGGAGAAAATAGGGAGTCAGTGATGTCTACAACCTGAAGCCTTGGCTCCTTGCTTAGCTGTAGTGCATTCACCTCACACTACTGTGAAGATTGGATTCAGTCATAGCTGATGAATACTTAATTTGCTTTAACTTTCCTGCTTCTCCTTTTGCATTTGACTATCTACATCAGCATATTATTAACAATCACTACTTGTGGTGCCCAGTATACCTGTGTCTAGGAATGGAGTATCCTTTCAAAACCAAATTTCATCTCAACATGCAAATGTAACAATTAAGCCAGTTGTAAATGTAACTGACCTCCAAACATTTAATTAAAAAGATCATAAGTTTGTACCAGACCACTGGTAACTAAAAGTGAAACCACTGTCACCACTTAGCCGTGTTGTCAGAAGAATTGCTGTCAGAGCAATGCTTTATGTGCCGTTACGTCGCTGGCAAACACATTTTTATGAGGCTAATCACATCATCAAGTAAATGAATTGGTTCACAGGTAAAAATCTCTCTGTTTGTCTTTGTGTGTTCAGTTTTTCAATATTTTTGCTAGTAGATATGGGAATTAGATTCTCAAGCAACTTTTTATGGTTATCATAATGCCTGACCTGAGAGTAATGCTGAAAAGTGTTGACATCAGTAAGTCAGTAAACAGAAAGTGTTTTCACTTTACGATCATCATCTTAGTTCGTATGAATCTAAGAAGAAAGGAAAAAAAATAACTTCTTAGTGAGAGGTTTCCTTCAGAGTTACCAATATACCTCTTTATATAACACTATCAGATCAAATAAATGTTTTAAAGTAAATTCGTTTTATGCCTTTTGTGAAAGCAGAAAAGATTTAAAAAAGAAAAAAAAGCAATAGAGCTGGTAAGCCATGATATCTTTTCTCCCAGACTTCCACAGCACTGTGAAATTCATAGTCAACATTACTCATAAAATTTTATGGTTTTCCTGGTATAATTATGCTGAGTAATTCTTTTTCCCTTGTAATCCTGCACTGATTTGTCCAATGAGTGACTTTTCCTGTTATTTCCCTAATTTGCTTGAAATGTCTAATGTTACTGATTCCTCTATGCCAACAAATTCTAATTTTAATTTGGAAATGGCATTTTTGGTTTCCGCATCACCAACTTCCTGTCCACAGAGAAGCGGCTGTCTGGGAACTAGAAATGAATTCACAAGCTCATGCTATGCTTTTCTGACCCTTCTCCCCCCCCAAAAAAAAAGCTGAATCCCCTGCCCGGTCTGATCCCAAAGTTAGTGTTCTTAAAGTAAACGAATTTCACATGGCTCTATAAACTAAAGGTGTAGATTAAATGCGAAAGAAATTAAAAACTCATTTCTTCCACTGATGGAAAAGCAATGATTTTTTTATGTTGGTTTGTTCATCCTCATCACTGGGATGGGTGAGAGGAGAGCTACATCTCAGTCGCATGCACAGGAAGGAAACATTGACCACCAAAGCTGATATCTGCTAATAGTCCAGTAGCAACACGAACTCACCCCCCCACCCCCCCAGCTTTTGTTGTAATAGTAATTTTCCAATGAACAGTAAAAGCTTTCATATTAATGCGTGACATTATGCAAATCGTCTCCCTCTTCTTTGAGGAACTAATGTAGTCTGCTCTGCCGGGAAAGACTGAAAAGACTCCCAAGGCAAAGGTAAACATTACTGGAATTATATTATGAATGATCTAGGACTTAAAAATTGTGTCTTCTGTGCTCCTATGAAGTGCTATCTCTGACTATGCTTCAAGCCAAAGCTGCATTAAAGATGCAACCGGGAGATGCAGCAGACTTCAATGAATTCTGTAGGGGAAGTGAATAGGGAACAGAGTTCTCACATACAGTAATTTAATCGGATGCCTCCAAAATTATCAGACAGGAGATACTTCTTCACATAACACTTAACTTGCATATGGAAAGCATTGCTGTGGGAAATCTTAGAAGCCAAAATTATAAATAAATTCAAAGCAAAAGATTAGACAGAATAATGGAGGATAGATCATGCTGAAACTATAAAATAAGGTAGTCCAGGTACAATCTCCAGTTGCAGATGTCCCTAAAGTTTAAGTTTGTCAGCTGAGAAATCATCTGAAATGAAGGACCACTTTAATCATGCATTTTTTGATTTTCCTGTAACAGCCGTTGTGTTAGAGACAAAACCAAGCTAAAACTTTTCTCTTATGGCACAATTCTTGTGCTCTTAAGTGAATATACTTCCATGCTCTTCCAATAGTATTCATGTTTGTGACACTGAGAAAGCAAAATCATATTGTAATGCTATTATAAAATACATTCCAAAAATATAGTTAGTCTAAGGCAAGTAATTGAACATTTGTGTTCAATACCAATGTGAAGCAGTACTTTAGAAGTTTAATTGCACCAGAAATTAAAATATAAATAAATTTATTTTAGTGTTATTTCAATACTTAGGACTTGTTTGAAATGTTGACATACATATTTAAGATGTAAGTTTACGAGACTGACGCATCCTGTTGTGTATGTTAGCTGTGTAATGAAGTTCATTTTACTGTATTTTAAAGCTAAGTAATTCTGTATTGCCTGTAGTTACTATTCAGAATTTAATCGCCTTTTTTGGCCATCTCACTGCTTTGACTCAGATCCTCAGAGATGCAGTGGTTTCCTGTCTCCCCAGAAGTTTTGGAGACTAGTTATTGTTTGCAAAGCTGTTTAAAGGCAAGAAGTGCTGTTTCTATGGTACTAAATATGGTCAACAAATGCTTGTATTGCATTTATTTTGCTACAAGGTAATATATTTGAATTAGAGATAAGGCATCAAGACATGTTCTTGATCAGTAATCCAAGGAGCTGTGACTTTCAGTTTTAGAGAACCTGACCTTTTGCATTTTACTATTTCAGTGTAAAAGCTTCTTAATTTCTTCATAATTTTAATGTATAACAATTTTGTATAAAGTTTAATTTTGACCAACAAGAAAATTGCAACTTACTTGGAAGGGAAGTATTAACTGAGGCAAAGCTGAGGTCAGTATTTTTCTTTAGGGTCACTAACCCTCTGAACCTATGTTTAGTGAAACAAGAAGTCAGTGAATATGCTGACTGCAAATATATATTCTAATCATCAAAGGAGAAGCTAACTGGGATTCTGCCTGCTTATATAAATGGAGACTGTGATTTTTCTTTTATAAAGTACAAATCTTAAGTTTGAAACTGTGGGATGGAAAGGTGCAGGAGGAGGAGAAGGAAGAAGAAAAGGAGATTTTTTTCCCGATTCTACACATATCCAAAACATTGACAGCATGGTCTAGTTGCAATAAAGAGAAATAGGCATGTTTTAATTTTAACACTTAAATACATACTGCAACTGTAATAACATCAGTAATATGAAAAGAACATAAATTGGCATGAACATTTGCAAAATAATTCAAACTACAAAGAATCTGGTCTGTCACCTGCCAGTCACGGTGTGAATCTAGCTCATAATGATAGACCACATCCATCCCCACTCACTATATCATTCTTTTTAATTGCTGTCTTTGTTCTGTCTCAGCATTTGGCTGTCACATCTTTAAGAAAAATGGTCCAACTGTTTTGCCACTTGCTCTAAGAAATAAGTTGCTCTCAGCATATGGAGGTTTTCACAAAAAATATGCTTTCAGTTTTCTGTGCTTTGGATTTCTTCACAGGAGATTGGTAAAGCTATTGTGAGGTTAACTAAAAATGCTGCTGTCCATATAAACAGAGTCTGCAAAGACTCGTGCTATACAGGGGCTTGTTAAGGAGATGGAGTTATTGCACATCCTGCTTAAACTGAACTTTCTGTAGTTAAGTAGCAATGAAATAAGAACAACTGTACTGAAAGGAAGCACTTGATAATGAAGAGATGCCATGAGCAAAGCTGGATTTCGTATTTGTGCCATATAACACACTATTTAATTATCCGTTCCCTGCTCAAAATATTTCTTTGTTACCCTGGCAATCTTGAACAAAACTTCATTGGCTCTTCCTTTGCTTTCTCTTATTCTTCCTATCCATAGATAATCAAGGCAATGTCTTTCCATTTCTGGAAAGGCCACACAGTAGAGAGTCTCCATATTTCTGTGTTTGCTGGCTGGAGGCTCTCTGGCGTCCAAGGTGGAAAGCAGAGGGAATTCTTACTGCTTGCCACTGACCTGTGGCAGGGCATGTCCATGAGTTGATATTTGCAGTAGACATTGCCTCTAGAAGTTCAGCCATGTAGTGTGTTTTCTTTCTCATAAAAAACATAACAACAGCTACCAAAGGTATGGCTATCCCAGCGTCTTATCTCTGATAGGTACCAAAAGCAAATGCCAAGGGAAGTGTGTAAGCACAGGACAAACATCTAGTGATACTCTTCCAGCACACTCTACAGAGTATCTCCAGTGATTTCCTGACTAGGTGCTTCCCAAGTCAGAGGTAATGGTTCTGTACTAATAACTCTGGACAGATATTTCTATGAACAGGTTCAACTGCTTCTTGAACTCACAAAAATATTTTGTATCCAAAATATCCTGAAAAGTTTCACAGTGTAACATTGTGTAACCAAATACCTCCTTCTTATTGAAGGCCTGTCACACACTGACTTCATCCAATAAACTTTAGTACTTGTGTTGGAAGTGACAGTAAATTTTTGCTTTCTTTTACTGTGTAGATGCAATGTACTTGAATGATTTTTTCATTTCTGTTCCTGCTTATGTGAAAAAAGATTTAAAAGGGGAAAACAGGAATAGCTCCTGTTCTAAGCTGTTTCCCTGTTTAAGCTCATTTTGCAATCTAATCACTAATCTATTTCCATCAAAGTAATTAAAAATATTACCTAGTATGAATTGCTTTGATTTTTAACTGCTTCTGTTATTTCTTGACAGTGTGATGTGCTGCTTTGAAAACATGAGTAACAGTATCAGTTCTAGTTCTGCAAGCTGATACATTTTCTTCACAAATGTCAGTTCTGCTGTTTTTATTTAGTATATTGGCTTTTAATTTGCTTTGGTTTGGTAGAAAAATTTTTTAGCATTATTTTGTTGTATATTTCTACCCATAATTTTATTTATTTTCAAATACTACTGTCTGGCAATAATGCTTATAGAGCATAAGTCTGTGTAAGCTTCACACTGTCCAATTATCTGATAACTTAAATGTGCCATTTTGCAATTCTTTGCAACTTTTTATATTGTAGGTTTTCGATGTTTATTTTAAATGGTCACATGAAATTTCATCTTTATTTTTAACAAACCAGGAAAAAATAGCCTGGAAAACAGATGTAGTTCTTAAAACTGTCTGCAAGAGAAATGTTCTATCTTGAAAGATGTCTGACATTTCAAGGTATAGTGCGACATTTTTCATGCAAGTATATGAGTAAAGGGCCATGATTTGCTACCCTTCTGTTGCTTTTTCATTCAACTTTATTAATTTCAAAGGGGTCATTTCTTAACTAATTTCCAACCAAAAAATGGCTAATGGAAAATGATAAAATGATAAAATGGAGATACAGGCAGCTATATTATTTGAAGAAGGTACATTTCTTGTCAACTCAGCGTTCAGTGAGTATCTTCACCTTCCTCTAGAAATTCCCAGACAGAAACCTGACATGAGCTCAACTTGGTTACTGAATGAGACACAAACTGGATTTCACCTGAGAGGAGTTCCCTGATGCTTAAATTTAAATAGATAAAAATAATAACCAGAATTCACATTAAAACCTCATGCTTCTGTGTTTAAATCAGTCCATATTTGGCAGGGAACAGAAAGCTTTCCGAGAATGGACTGATTTCCCATGTTTTTCTGTGCTGTGGTTCTGAAACCTTTTTCTGATATTTTTTTATTCCAGTCCATAGGAAAAATAACATCTGATTGGAAATGTTATGTGAAGTTGAAAATATTAAAGAGAAGGTTCTTTGATTAAAGAGTGCTTAGACATTAATTTCTTCAGTAGTAGAATGAATTTAACAAGAATGACTTCAGGAAAAATCGTGACATGAAGTGAAGTGGAAACCAGTTATGGTAGAAGTGAAAGGAGGTTTTCTAATAGCAGGGTGTGACAGGATGACTGTGTTTTATGAAGTGCCTTGCAACCATCAGGGTATCACTAGGTGGACAGTCTTTTCCATCAACAGCTGTAAAGAACATAATCAATTGGGGGAGGGGAAGTATTTTTGTGTTGGAACTGAATCACTATATAAAATGGCTATAGGGAACAAAGAGTGTAATGGCATGTCTATGTTATAGAAGAGCATCTAGTAAAGCAAGAGTATAACAACTCTCACCCAAAAGCTTTTACAGCACAAAACCAATCAAGTTAAAAGAATAATATTTCAGCCTTAGCACCCTGGATATGCTCTCATTCTTGTTCCAGACGAGATTTATGATTGATTTCAGCCTCCTCGCTTAGTCATTCTCATGAAATATATTGTGAGCCTCATCTCCCCCAGTATAAGTCAGAAGAAACTCTTTTAGTCAGCAGGGCTGCTCAAATGGTAAGCTTAGGTGAGAGAAAAGTTGACAATCTCTGAAGTTTCTAATTGAAAATTGATGTTGCTCTTCTTCCTCCATCTTTGAATTATGTTTGCTCACTGGCTCTGAAGTAGATTCAAAAGGAAGGCACTGATACCACTGGGCTCAGTCTAGCTTCAGGCTTGTGGCACTGAAAGCAAAAGTGGGCAGGCATCAACCAAGTTTTGGGAGGAAGAGTTCTGCAGTCACATGCAGTGGTAAGTAGACATCCTTAGCATGCTTCAGAAGCAGCAAAATCTAGTTGGAGTTGAAGGAAGAAGGGTACTTACCCTTCTAAGGTAAGTACCACCTAAGTGAGTATGAAAAAAAACCAAACCACACTTCTTAGGATGCATTCTTGATGTTAGTTTTAATAGGAAGTTTGAGAATCAGTTGTTATTTCAACAGCCAGTTCAGGTGAATGAACTCCCTCATAGCTCTGACCAAGAGCAGAGTGGGACTCCGACTGTGCCATGTAGAAAATACCTTTGTTTTACTCTCAGATGCACTGTATTCTTTCTTTGAATTTCCTTGTAGAGTTGCTATCAGATGGAAATGACATACAATGCAAAGAACACAGTTATTGAGCCTTTCTTCAGCCCATAGCCTGAGTTTTTCAAGCATAGAGAATGCATGGGGAGGATGCGTGCGGTGGTTATTTTTTTATTTTAATTATGTAAGGAACTCTTGGCAGCAGAGAAGACCTGTACAATGGAGAAAACCTGTTCTTCAGTGTTAAGTTCTGTTTCAGCCATGCCAGCTCCAATATACACATTACTTGAGTTTGTAATGTCACATACATATTTTTGCATAGCAAAAGGCTTACTTTGAAGACCTATTTGCGTTCTTGCCAGGAACTCAAAATGGTCTCACTGGACTTAACCTCACACATAGTTTGATCTAAATTTGTCTGAATCCAACTTTTATCTCACACCTCATTTCTTTACCTTTGCTCATCAAAGCAGTATATTTGGTCTGTGAGTTTAATGTTGCTGATCGCTGTGTTGTGAATTGGTTTTATGTTTGTTTCTTTTAAGGAGAATGCCTTTGTTATGGAAGCTGTTAGAAAACCTGTAGGAAAACAACAAGCCATTTTAATATAATTAAGCAGGACATTATATTTTCCTTTTGAAGGAGAACTTTGACATTATAGGCAACACAGAAGCCAGTAAGGTCATTACCTTACCGGTGGTATTCACAGTTAAACAGAAAACGTTTATTTATTTGAATCTGGAAACTACTAAAATGATAGTGAGTTAAAGCTACGCTACCAGAGCTGCTCAGTATTTCTGTGACAGGTTAAATGCCAGGATTTCAAAGTTGAATGTCATCCTCTGTGAATCTGACAGCTATAATAGTGATATGTGTGTGTGTTTTTCCAAATATGCACATAAGTATTATAACCTGCAAAAGTACATAATCAAACCAGATAATTTTATACTCTCATCTGGTCTTAAAAATCTGTGAGTAGCTCACTACCCAAATCTGGTACTTCATCTAGCTCCAAAGTACCTTTTAAGTGGGAAAAGTTTTATAGATCTTAGACAAATGCCTTAGTTTAGATAGACTGTGCTGTGGTATCTCTTAACATAAAATGCTATTATATACCATTTATATGTTTTGTAACACAAGTTACTAGTGTTCCTCCTGGACTCATGAAATTATCTCTGTCTTCTAAAACTGTCAGTAACTGAACTGTAAATGGTAAATCACATTTGGAAATATAAATAGTACGTTTTTAAGGGTTTGACATTTTCCATCTTCTGCTCTTTAAATTGATTTTTCATATAAAGCAATTAAGGACATCCTTTTTCCATTAAGGAAATTATATTTAAGTTCTGTTGCAATAATGTATGTCATATATAGAAGAGAGAAGGTACTTGAGCTTCACTTTTTTCCCCACAAGGTCATTGTCATTGAGGGTGGTGATGTAATTTTCCAGAATAAATATATTAATAGGTGGTCCTCTTAGAACAAAATCAATCAAGGCTTCAAATATAAATATTTCTTTTGACATAATTACTGTCATGAATGAGAAATTATTTTACTTTGTTAAACAACTTCATGCTTTTGACAGGTTAATAATCAGTATGGAAAAATGTCACTTGAAAATCATAACACAAGCACTTTGCTTTCTTGGCTGAGATTGTTATTTATTACTGGTATTTTCCATGACACTTCATTGGGATGGTGGCAGACGTAAATAAATATATACCTATATGATGAAGCACTTTTGGAAATATGTGTGTTAGCCCTTTCCTCAGACATTCAGCTGTTTGGAACAGAGGAGTGTGAGAGCAGCAAAGAGAAACTGGTCAAAGAGAAGGTGAAAATAGTCCTGTTCATGATGTCTGGGTGTCCTGCAAAAATGCTTGAGGAACTACTTTTTTGTTCTTATTTCCTCTTCATTTATATCTGTATCTTTTTTTAAAAACAATGTTTACTCTTTGCCCGTCGTTCCAAGGCAAAGCACTAACATAAATTCCATAATGATTACAATTAATTGCAGAAGTTACTGATAGTATAGCCTACAACTAGATTTTGCACAACAGTCCAAGCTACATATATTTTTTTCCTGCAGCTTAGTCAGAAATGTAAGTGAGAACATAATTTCTTAAGATTTCTGCTCTGTGATTTGCTTCAGGAGAGAGATGGTAGGGAACTTACAATAATGGCTATTGCTAACAAATGATATTCAACATTTATATATGCCTTTTCAAGTTCAGAAGATTTTGTAAGTACTAACTGATGATTATTAGTTAAATTTAATGATGTTACAAAAATTTAGATATAAAACATAAATATAGAGGGTACATGACTTTTTTCCACAAACATATCGGGGGTAAATAACAGATAAAGCTATGTAAACTAAAAAACAAGGTTACCACAAGAGTAAATAGGCATTAATTGGGCATAGATAAATTCAGACTGTAAATCAGAAGTTTTCTAATGGTCAGAGGAATAAAGTAGGCTTTGCTAGATTTTAATCATATTCTTTGCCTAATATGTTGTAATCTGAGAGTTTTCAGCATTGAACTAGACTGGTCCTGTGGCCTGAACAGCAATTAGTGAAAAGCATGTTAGTGAGGCTTCTGGGATCTATCTTTTAATTCAGCTTCATCCATGGGCTCAAAGATTTCTTTGCTATGTGAATCAAACCTTTTGGTAGATTTGATCTAAAAGTTCACCCAAAAGCTAAAACACTACAGTAGCTGGTCAGGTGGTCCATCATTGTCTACGGGATTGATTTTTATCCATCAAAGGTTTTTGCATAGTTTTTGTATCTATCCTCTTACCTAACTTCTGTATTATCTTATTGTACAATTAAGTAGTACATTCTCTTTCATAAAACAAAAAGAATTATTGTTAGCATGATGCTCTTATACATCTCTCCTGTATCCAGAATACTATTTGTGTAACTAAAGAAGAGAGATCTAAGAGCCATGGTTGCATAAACAGAATTTTAATTAAAATTATATTTTTTTGATTTAGCTAAATTTTGAATAACTCCATAGACACACTAACAGTGTCCATATCTGACTTTGACAGTTACACAGGAATATTTTTCCCTGTCTCAGTCTGGATTAAAATATTCCAAAGTATTCCTTAACACACAACTGGACAAAGTCCTAAACTACATCATCTGAATTAGGCATTAAGCAGGAGAGTGTTGGCTAGATGATCTCCTGAGGTACCTTTTAACCTGAGTTATTCTAGGATTCTGTGATGATGTATGATTATTTTTATGAGAAAAATGTCTGTATTCCTAATAGAGGTTGCCTAATTTTTTTCTCAATGTGTTCTTTTGCAGTAGTAAGTGAAGATACATATATTTTAGTAGCTTTTGAACACTGTGACATATTTTGTCTCACTGTAAAGTTTGACTGAGCAGCAGTGAAATTAATTTTTGAAGAGCTGAGATCAG
This sequence comes from Nyctibius grandis, assembly GCF_013368605.1. Lineage (NCBI taxonomy): Eukaryota > Metazoa > Chordata > Aves > Nyctibiiformes > Nyctibiidae > Nyctibius > Nyctibius grandis. Next base: position 12,535,573 of record NC_090670.1, read on the forward strand.
CATGAACATCTTACCCCTTCACTTGAACTGCAGAGGATCTCTGTGTGTTACACTAGCAAGCACCCAAGAGCATTAAAAACCATGCCGGGGGCAGGGTGGTGGTGGGGTTTTTTCCCTGTCTTAGAGGTTTTTTACTACCCGTTCTTGTTCTCTCAGAATTCACAGAATAATAGTTTCTATCACGCTGGGGTAGTTTTGGAGATGTACTCTCAATGAAATTGTGTCTTATTTACAGTAAAAATAATTTGCAAGGGCTCTCATCAGAGATTCTTCTCGATGTTACAATACTACAATACATTCTGATACCTGGGAGAAGTTTCATATCCTTGGAAGTAACTTACAAAACTCCTGACATGTCATGTCTTGCCACGCCAGCTATTATAATATATATTTAAGATTAATTTCCATAAGAATACGTGTTCATCAGTAGATGAACCTGCATGTAGTGTGTTGTAGCTCTTTTTAAAGACATGGCTACTGTTGGTAGGTAAAAAAATGCTTGAGTACTATTCAGGTCATCAGACTTCTATACTAGGTATGCAAATGTCCAGTCCATTAAGGTACATTGCACAACCTTCCTGAGGAAAAAATACTATGAGCATAACTTAAAATGCTCTGTGACTGCCACAGAATCCAAGTAGCTTACTCTAATCCCAAATGGCTTATTCAGCATTGTCCTTTAAATGGTTTTGTGGTTTGATAGTGCACTTAGTTATTTTAAAATGTCTGCAGACGAGAGCATCTTCTTTAATGATATTCAGAAGATAATATTGGATTATCTTCTTGATAATAGTGCCGGTGCCTCAGTTATGTTGGTAGATGTGTTTCTTTATTCTTCTTAATTTATCCAGTTTTTTTCAGGCCTCCTACTCAGCCACAGAGACAGATGGAAGACTGTTTTCTTTTTATGTGATTATACTACCCTTGAGTCTCATTCTTTTGGAGAGGAATGGAATACCATTAACAATCTTTAATTTTAGCAATGTTAGGAAGAGTGCGTCTACATCTATGCTACTGGGATTTTGTTTGAAGTAGAAGGAATATTTTGTTGAGGTCCCAGACCTCATCTCTTCTAATAGTAGGATGGTAACATCAACTATTTCCAGAAGGTAGGCATTAACTTGTTACCACTGTTACTGTTTTAATAACAGGAATCAAATTCATGTATTGAATTTTTTTTTCCTTTTAAAAAAAGATTTAGATGCTGCTGATTTATATTTAACTTCTACCATATTAGACTCTAATCTTCAAAGCATTTCTTAGAAGCGTGCATTTAAGTTCAGTGATTTCAGTGAAGTGGGACTGGGCTTTTCAGCATGCCATGTCTGTGAATACGTGTATTAATAATTTATTATCAGAATATCTCTGTGAATTAGACAAGTCATTCTGATTCAGTATCATAAGTGCTATTTATTAGAGGTCTGTGCTGCTATTTTCAGACCTGTTTGTCTTGGGTGGTCAAGACAACAAGAAACAGTGAAAGTTCACATGGGGAAAAAAGGAGTTTAGCTTAAAACTGGAAAAAGACAATACATTTCTCTGTAACCACACAATGTACGATGAGTGTTGAACTCTGGTATAGGAAGCTGTTGAGAGAAAAAAAAATAGTAAAATGCAAAAATGTAGATGAAAAATAGGAATATTCATAGTAAACTTAACACTAAGAAAAATATAGAAGTGATATTAAACCTGCAGCTTCAACCCCTAGCGGCTTTTGTAGATAGCTAAATGGAGGAAGGTTATTGTTTCATGTTTGATTGCTTCCCTTTTTTGCCTCTGGTGTTGGGTGCTGGTGGAGATGAAGAAGTAGGTAGGCCTTGCCTCAGTCTAGTACGACAGCATTTCTGTTCCTAACCAAAAATCTTAGGCAAAGAAATAGATGCCCTAGTTTCAGAGGAATGAGATAGTTACAGTAAAGATTGAGGACGAAGCATAGACAAGGATGTAATAATATTACTCAGCACAGAACTTAAGCTTACATCTGCCCTGAAATATCTAAATAGGCCATTTGGCTTTTTACATCTTTTCAGGCTGGCAAACGATCAAGTACTTTGCAGAACTGGTCTGCAAATACCTCAGCAGAAATGTGGTTGTCTGACTTTGAGCATGTAAAATTAGGTAGATAATTTAGTCAGGTTGTTTTCTTACTGATGCAGTTAGAGCAGAGATATAACATGTCTTCCTTATGTTGTACATACTAAAAGCACTAGAGTACATCCTTGTCTTATGCAAAAGCCATCATTGTATTTTCCCTGCACATCGTTTGATAAATGTGCATTAATGGAAGAGCATACTGTAGCAGCAAAATATATTGGTACAAAAAAAAAAAAAAAGAGGGGTTGTATCTTGAAAAACACAAAAAACTATTTCAACTTAGTGTCTCATCATTCTTCATGGAGGTTGTTCTCTATTTTGAATTAACAGCACTCCTGTTCTGACCAGACAGGTGAAGAATGAGAGTTATAAATGGGTTTAATTTCATTGAGAGAGAGAGAGGTGCCGACTTTCTGCATTTTATTAGCATGTGGAACACTGGGGAAAAATGTGTTTGTTAATTCATTTCAGCGGGGGTAAACTTGAGAAAGCTCATGTAGTCTAGAATATCTCTGATAATGTTGTCACTTCTCCCAAGAAGCTACCACAGATTTTTCTACAACTGTGTGTAAAAAATGCTGAAAAAAGGAATTTACCTTCAATCCAATGGAACTTCAAAATAAGTAAACCAAACACCATTGCAGTTGTGTGATTTGGCCTTAATATTTGCAGTTCTCCAGAAATTTTTCCTTATATTTTTCCCCTATTCTTGAAAGAGAGAGGCTGCTGTTAATTAAAATAAGATTCATTATTCGTTTCTGTCTCTAAAATAAGCAGATCAAGTCTATTTCCTTGGATCGTTCAGTAGGTGAAGATGAATGTCCCTGTTTTTCCATTTATTTTCCTTTAAGTGTTTGATAATTCATTGATCATATAAGTTTGGTTTAATGCCATAAGCTTCCAATATAATAAAGTAAAATAAAACATTTGTGACTATTGTACTATCCAAACAAACATTCTAAAAGACTGTCCAAGATACAGAACAAAGATTTTCACCCTATTGCAAAATCAAAGTACTAGTTACGATTGCCTAACTGGAAGGAGGGTTTTTAGCAGTTTAAAGTTGCAGTGTTTTCTATTAATCTTAGTTTAGTGTCATGAAAATATGAACTCCATTAACTTGGGATTCTGTTTATTGAACAAGTGAAGGAATGTATCCACTACATGGAGATTAGCTGAAATACTTGTATTTCAATAGGAAGAGAATAAACCAGAAGATTTAGTAAAGGAGTAAAATGCTTCCCTGTTTTCCTTATTCTTTAATTTACAAAGCTCCTCTTTTCAGTGGAACTGGACTTCTATATGGTATTGTCAAAGACCATGAAGAGCCTCAAGTATTCCAAGTAAAGAGCAAAAAAAAAAAAAAAAAATGAAAGCCCCCAAACCCTAAGATCAGGTTTAACCTTTAATTTTGGTGACCAGAGATAAGTATAAGCCCTTTGTTTTCTGAGCTCTCACTTTAAATATGATATATATCAACTGTTTAGTGACCCAGCTGGGCTGCAGCTAATCACTGTTGTCATTAGCGTAGATTAGAAAATTACCAGGTTGATTAGTCCTCCAGGTGTCACTTGCTGTAAGGAGAGTGTTGGTTTTTTTTTTCTTTTTAGATTGGAGGATGAAATTAACTTTTCTACAGTCCATAAAGTTGTCCTATAACATTTATACAAAATGTCATACCTTACTGAGATGAGCTCAAGGTCTAAATACTGTTGGGAATTGCACATCCTGCAGTTTCTGTGGCTATGGGAAATTACTGAACTGAAATTGAAGTCTGCATAGATGTCTGTGCTTGATTGTAAATTCTTCTGTTGGGCAGAGTGCTGGAGACTGTGTTTTTTTTTCACGAAGATTTAACGGTATTGAACTAATGAAACCAACATTTCTTATCACTTCTATTTCTGACAAACATGTAGGAATGATCCCAGTTAAGATGGGACAATCCTCCTCTTGACAAGAACTAGGCCAAGGCTCTACATTTGCAAAACACTTCATCAGTTGTTTGACATTCTCTTCCCTTGCTCCCCTCTCACAGTTTCAAAAGAAATTATTTAGTGAAAACTGAGAGGGTAGCCTAATATGCCACTGATAAGAGAAGAAAGAAGATAACTATTTGCAAGAGGTATTATCAGAAATTCAAGTAGCTATTAAACATATTGAGCAGTGTCCTGGTTTCGGCTGGGATAGAGCTATTTTTCTTCTTAGTAGCTAGAATAGCGCTGTTTTGGATTTAGTATGGAATTTGTATGAGAAGAATGCTGATAATATACTGATATTCTTAGTTGATAAGAAATCAAGGACTTTTCAACTTTCCTTGCTTTGCTAGCATGCGGGTGTGCAAGAAGCTGGGAGGGAGCATCGCCAGAGCAACGGGTCCAAGTTGGCCAACGGAATATTCCCTATCATGCAACGTCATGCTCAGTATATAGATGAGGGTTGCCGGGAAGCTGGCTCTCACTCTTCTGTGATTGAAGTTTCGGGGTTTCTCTCCTCCGGGATCACTAGCCAGGGACGGGCTGGGCATTGGTCAGCGGGTGGTGAGCAGTTGCACTGTGCATCACTTGTTTGTATATTATATTATTATTGTTTTATTATTATTATTCCCTGAGGGGTGAGGGGGAAAGTGAGCGAGCGGCTGCATGGTAACTTTGTTGCCTACCGGGTTAAAACCATGACACAAAGATAAGCAGATAAATAATTTGTGGCAAGTTTGCCGACTGATGGAATGAGCTTCAAATATTGATTTTGATAAAAGTTTCATCAATCCCTGCAAAAAAAAAAATCTTAAATTGTCTCCTCCCAGAAGTATAGGAAGTAAAATCCAGGCCTTGTTATGATCAATACCATGCCTCCTGTTGACTTCTATGGACCAGAATGTTGTACCAAATTTCCATGAAATGTGCAGTCTGAGTAGTCAAAAAATCCAAGCTTGCAGGAGAGGCTGATAGTAAATAAAGTTTTTGCCACTAGCATTCATGGCTACTTTATTATGGTAGTCATACTTAAATTAGGAAGTGTTTTCATAGTATATTAAATAATATCAAAGTTTAAGTAAGAAATTAGAGAATTATTTTAATTAACCTGTACATACTCTTACCTAACTTTATTCATATATTGCTGGATAATATCTTTGATGCTATGATTTAATATTTCTCCCACAATAGGGAAAACACTGCAGTAATTAATACCTTGCCTCATTCGTCAAGAGCTAACTCACTTGCATAAGATATCTCTCATCTGAAATGTAATTTGAGAAATTCATATGTACTTCCTCCTCTTAAAAGGATAAAGGTGTGGAGAATAATGAGACATTCTGCTAATATTCTGCACATTAAAGACAATTTATTGTATGGGAATGTTTTTTGCAGACTTTATTATTAAATAGAGTCTAAAAATAATCTCTCATTTTTGCTTACTATTAGTGAGTAGTCTTTATACATGTTCCTCTGCATCAACATCTTGCACATGAGTGTGCTTGTGCGTTTGATCCTGATGAACAGGGTTTATGAATTTATAGTTATCAAAATTATTAATTGCCAGTGGCAAGATTGATTTACATATTTTTTTTTTCTAGAGAGGTTCCTGGTAAGGAAAGGATACAAGAGTATGTGAGAGAAAACAAATGGACTTTTCAAAGATATTCTGATCTGAGTCCCAACAACAGATTTACAAAGCTCCCAGTGGCTTCAGACTGAGTCTGATTGCCAGTGTAATTTGCTATTGAATGTGTGTTTAATTAAGCATTAATTGGACCACAGGTGAGAATGAAAGATTAAAAATGAAAAACTGAGTTATAGGCTGGGTAGTTGTTGGCACTCAGCTAGGACATGGGAGAGACGAATCGAATAAATCATTTATTTGCAGCACCATAATAACTTAAGCAGGAGACAGTGAGAGAAACCCAGTCCAGACTACCTCATAGCTTCACGGTCAGGTGATAACTGTGGTTTACATGAAATCTGGTTGTAAGTCTCTGCTTCCAACCAGGCAGGAGGGTAATTCAGAACATATCTTCACCTTCAGAGTAAACAGGGAGCAGTACACTTCTTCTTGTCCTGGTTGTCTGGGATGAGGCCCAATCCAATAGATACCTATGAGACCACATGGTTTAGGAAGGAGATGCTGACTTGGGAATGGCCCAGTGACTGCGAGTAAGAGATGGTGTATTAAATCACAGAATCTGATGGTGATCTGATTCACAGTGCAGCAGCTCACTCAGGGCTGCAGTCTCTTGCAAGGAACAGGCAGTCTTTGGTTTGATCTAATGCAAAGAAGTGTGTGTGCTTCGATTATAACAGAACAACAGCTTCTGTGAATCGTGCGTACGCGGGGACACGCCATCCTCATGAAAAGAGCAGGTGGTGCTAGTGTGTGAGTCTCAGACTCATCAGTTTGTAAATGTCCACCAAGTGCATCCTAGGCAAAGCAGGTAACTCCCTCTGAAGGGAACAATTCAAAAGAGAATGAACTCCATGGATCACTCCTGTTGAAGCTCAGCTAGTTTCTCAATATCAATATTTCTCTCCCTCCTCACCCTGCGTGTATGTGCACGTACGCGCACGTTTGTAGAAAGGCTTCGGGTGGGAGCCAGTGCTGTAATTACCATTCTGTTCAGTGTTGTACTGCTTTTTTTCCTAATGCACAACAGCGGATGTAGGCCTGCTGATGTAATAACTGGGTACAAAAGGTTAAATCTTGTTCAGCACATGGGGAGAAATTCTAGATAGGAGGAGGGTGCAGCCCCTTTGCCAAAAATCTGATTCATGCAAGAAAAGGGGGGAGGAGCGATAGAGGAGAGAAAGGCTGCTGTTAGTCTTTAACAAAAGACACTAGAAGCACAATCAGTAGATTCTGTCTTGACTGGAATTACATTGTTTTGAGCATATAATTGTTACAAAAAAATTGTCTGGAGGCAGTTAATGCTTACTTTTTGTTACCCAGAGCATCTGTAGCTAGTTGCATTTCATGCTAGCAATCTTAACATTTTAAAAACCTGAAAAATTCACTCTGGTTATAAAATGAAACAATTAAAAAGGAGTCTGAAAATATGGGAATTTGCCTTTTTCCATCAATTAACTTTTGGTGTCATTTTTTTTCTTCAGTTCTTAAATGACTGACGTTTTGACAGTTTGTATTATGCAGCTTCTCCTGGGGTTTCAGCATGTTCAGTGATATTTGAGTTTAGCTCATACCTAAACCCCAGAACCTTTTATAGTCTTGACTGACTGATTTAGTTCCTTCTGTGCCAGGAATGGAAAGGCATGAGATCCCTAGCACACAGCATCTCAGGCATATCACTTAAATTCATAGAATGAAAGAGAGGATAAGAGAAGTGTCAGGAAAATTTCCTTTACCGCTCTGAAATGGTTTCTTTGTCTTACTGGATTCTTCTTTTCACATGAAAATATGATCTGTTTCACAGAAAATCAGTATATTTACCCCTGATTACATTGGTACAAATTAGGATGCTAACCCAGGAAGGAGAGTCCGGCTGCCCTCCCAGAAAAGAAGCAAGAGCAGTGCAGAACTGAGAGGCAGAAAAGAAAGCTGCTGTTGCACAGTATGGCTCAGCAAAGACCATCTTATAAAAAAAAGAAAATAAGGACTGAAATTCAACAATAAAAAATAAACGCAGCAAATAGCATGAGGGTCAGAGGTAAATATAAGCATCGGGGGAGGGAGGAGGAAAGTGGGGAAGAAAGAACAGAAAACCTTAGCAGAAGTGCAGCTGCAAATTGAAGTGACTAAGGAACAGGAAAGAAGAAGAGGCGGGGCAGTGGCAGGTGACTTAGCAATTGGATGAGTGGATAGAGCCAGCTCTACAGGACACAGCATTTGGTTGTCATTCAAGCTATTTAATTCAAAGTGAGAAGAATGACAGAAAGAGGCAGTTCAGGAAAGTTGCTCTGGAAAAATTAAAATGGAAATTACAGTCCAAGTGACTGTGGTGTTGACTATGTTAGATACCTAACACAGCACTTTGCGTTTTCTACTGTTTTTTTTAGGTTTGACAAGAAGATAATGATTTTCTCAAAAGATATAAAGGGCAATATTTTCAAAAGTGCTTGTGTCCTCTTTCAGAAGTTGTTTAGAGTTAGATTCATAGAATCATAGAACGGTTTGGTTTGGAAAGGACCTTAAAGATCATCTAGTTCCAACCCCCTCCCTGCCATGAGCAGGGACACCTTCCACTAGACCAGGTTGCTCAAAGCCCCATCCAGCCTGGCCTTGAACTCTGCCAGGGAGGGGGCAGCCACAGCTTCTCTGGGCAACTTGGGCCAGCGTCTCACCACCCTGACAGTAAAGAACTTCTTTCTAATAACTGATCTAAATCTACCCTCTTTCAGTTTAAAACCGTTACCCCTCGTCCTATCACTACACTCCTTGATAGAGTCCCTCTCCAGCTTTCCTGTAGCCCCTTCAGGTACTGGAAGGCTGCTATAAGGTCTCTCTAGGGCCTTCTCTTCTCCAGGCTGAACAACCCTATCTCTCTCAGCCTGTCTTCATAGGAGAGGTGCCCAGTCCTCTGATCTTCTTCATGTCCCTCCTCTGGACCTGCTTGAGCAGATCCATGTGTTTCTTATGCTGGGGGCCCAGAGCTGGATGCAACACTCCAGGTGGGGTCTCACGAGAGTGGAGTAGAGGGGGAGAATCACCTCCCTCAACCTGCTGGCCACACTTTTGACGCAGCCCAGGACGAGACCAAAACATCAGGTATTTTGTAGAGTGATCACAGAGGTCCTCTCTTATTGTGGGAAGGGACAGAGACAAAGAAAAAGAATCACCAGAAGGATGAGCCTCCCACTACCTCCTTTCCTAACCATAACCATAGAGGGAATCTACACAGTTCCCATAGACCCGTTACCTAACCATAGAGGGAATCTACACAGTTCCCATAGACCAGATACTTTTATGCTGGTAAATTCAGGTGAAATCAACTGCTATCATTGGGTCCTTCAGATCCAACACTTTGTTGCCATATGTTAGTGTAGCATTGGCTGTAAGGTACTTCTGGTAGTACCTTACTCTATCCAAGATCAGTAAGAAGCAGTACTGGAAGCTATCAGACTTGGTATTATTCAGACTGTCTGTTTTGCAGACTATATTAGCATTTCAGTAACTGGGAGGGGAAAATCAATTTCTAAGAGAAAAAAAAAAAAATATTATTTTGGAAATAGTGAAGTATAATGTTCTGTTACTCATAAAATCTAAATGATTACTGATTGACCCAAGATATTTCACTTAAATTAATGTTAGCAATAAACTGCCTTCCTATGCAGTTTGATGTACCTTTATCATATTACAATTAAACTTGATGAAAATGTAGATCTAGTGACTGTTTTTCCTTCTGATCTAATGGGATCCTATTTCTTTTAATGCATCTGAGACACATGTTTCCATAAAGCATAGCAGAGCTTGGCTGCAAGAGAGCTTCATGAAAAATGTCTTCTGAGGACTTTGACAAGCTAAAAAAGGGAGTAAGAATTACTGTACATATTAGGAGATATAGCATAAAAAAAAATTGGTATTTGACACTTTCTTAATATGACTGTAGTGAGGTATTTTGAGGCAGTTAGGTAGTCAAAATGTCCTAGTAAATTAGACTCCCAGTAAAATACTACAGCTTTATTAATCTCTGGTGGACAATCAGCATCTTCGCAGAGAATTTTTGTTCCTTCAGAAACTGAATTTTATGTCAGAAAAATCATTATGATAGAAGATTCCCAACTCAGCTTACTTAAATGCTGATATGCTCTGCAAACTCTTCCTAGAACCGCTTCATAACTGTCTTAAAATTTATGACCTCTGTTCTTCCTTTGGAAACGGAATATATTGAACGCATCTTCTATTCTGGTAAGAACAGCATGGCCAACAGGTAAGTGTATTATCCATTCTCTTACCAGTCAAAGATTTAATTAACCTCATATTTATTTTCGCCTTTTGGTCTTCTGTCAGTTGTTCTGTGACAGTAATTCATTTTGATTAACTTAACACAAGTTAAATGTGCACAGAGTGAATTTGGCTGAACCTCAGCTGTCTATGCCAGATGACATTTTAATGTATTTGTCTTTATTGTGGAGCAAACTCCATGGAATCTGGCTGTTGTACATTCAGGCATCCTTATTACTGACCAAGATAGTATTCACTGGATTGGCGGGCATTATAGAAAACAGATCTTCAGGAAATTTATAAATTGGAAACTGGAGGTAGATATAGTGAACACCTCAGAAGAATGGTAGATAAATTGTTTCAGAAGAGGAATAATATGCTTTAGAACCTCAAAGGACATTTTTTTAGGAAGATGTTAAGTGCTGTCATAATTTACCTGTTTTTTATTTCACATTGTATTTTTGACACTAATTGCTCTCCAAATATCTAAGTTTCATGACTCAGTTGTCATGGAGTGTACCTATTACATTGAATATATAAACCAGGCAGTGACAAGAAGGAATTACCATGTAAAGCTGTGAACCATGAAACTCTGGCTGTATGGAGAGTGATAATTTATTTTTCCTGCCATTTCTTATTTTGGTGTGTATGGTGTGTGAGCTTAGGACAAGACAGGGGAGTTAAAATGTGATGTTGTGATCTGAGAATTACTTTGAGGGATTAGAATTTGAGAACTTCCTCGAAAATGTCTATTTTCTTCTGTAGTCTCTCATACTACATGTTGGTGTCTGTGACAGCAGTCAGAAGCTGTGCACCCAGGATTTCCACTTCGTGGAAGCTATCATTCTGCTGAAGTTCCTCACCCACAGAAGAGAGTAAGACGCAAAGAGCAAATTACAGCTTCTATGAGGAGCTAGAAATCTTTTTTACTTTTCCCCCTTCTGGTAAACTTTCCTATTTTGAGCCTATACATTTTCCCAAAAGCAATATATTGGGATTTTTTTTCCCAGAAAATATATTTTATTTTCAAAATAATTTAGTTTAAAAAAGTCTTTGTGCTAACTCCAGATACACACACTTGTATGTTTCTTCAAACATGCTGTATTTCACGTACACATAGTTTTCTCTGTTTTTCAAAACTGAAGATCACACCTGAAAGGTCTTTTCTGTATACACAATAAAACCAAAGCATTACTATATCACATATTACTGAGGTTATGAAAAGGCATTTAATTTTTCTCATTAAGTACAATTACAAATCCATCTAAAGTGTTCTCTTAGTTCTGAGTTTACTCTGAAGAATTTAGAAATCATTTTCAGTGCTGCTTTGTCCACTTAAATGCCACCTAGATTTTCAAGTATAAGGGAATAAACCCAGAAATAAGCCTTTTCATAACAGACAATCTTTTTGGTGTGTAGTAAGTCTGTCTTCCCTTTCTTTCTCCTTGCTAGCCCAGCCAATCTTCACATTAGCTGAGATATATTTGCTTTGTAATTGAATTTCAGTTTAATGTATTACTGGAAATTACTTTAAAAAAAAATCATAAGGGAAGAGGCCTCAGTACCATTTTCCCAATCTGAAAAATAACTTCCCCTGCATATACACCATCCAGATTTATTAGCTCTGTCTTTCTAACACAGAATACAGGCTACTGGCAAAAAAAAAAAAATATAACTGATAGATAACCTCTTGGGCTAGAGAAAAGATCCAGCTTTCACTCTCTTGAGTTTTTCTTTTCTACTTGTGGCAAAACAGTTGAAAATGAGAAAATGTGAGGAATGTGCTTTCTTCACATGTATGTGCACAACAGTTGATGCTAGCAGGGCATTTGGCAGTAATAAATGGTATCTGGAACATAATCATGTTCAATAGTCCCTGTTTCTCCTGTTCTTGGTACAGGTGGATGCAGAGTCTTAGTGTTTCTAAATGCCATCACCTTCTAGCTGGCTCTGAAATATAGACTTATTTTCATCCTGGAGTCATTGCAATACCATTTGTGAAATACGATTTAAAATCTGCAGGTGTAATATTGATAGCAATGCCAGTTAGGTACTGTCGTGGTTTTGCTTCTCATTTAATGACACAGTTATGCACTTAATATTTACATGTTAGTCTGAAAAGCTTTTTTCATGTAGGCAAATTTACCCTTTTTTTTTTTTACATTGAAGCAAGCCATATTCCCCTGATATGTTTCCATGCCATGTTATTTCCAATTAGGACAAAAAAGCAATAATCCCCAGGCAACTCTGTTAGTCTTATTCATGATTAAACCATCAAAATTGAAACATACAGCAGGCTATTTGTGAAATTTCTGGAGTATGAGGAGAAGCCACCCTAACATCTCTGTGCTATGTGCCAGCAAAGATGTCTAAGCTATGTTAACAAATACTTCATAAGAAGGAGAAATGCATTCCCTGATTTAGAAATAATTGAACATGCAGCTTAGGAAAAAAGTGAACGGTACGACAAAAAGTTGCTCGTGTCTCCCTATAAAAATGAATCTGTGATTTAGATACGAGTTTTATTTTGTGAAAAATATGGATTATTTTTTTTTTTTTAATGGAGCTTCTGTATGATTCGTTACTGTATTGCATTTCAATGAAAATGTCTGTAGGGGAGCCATGGCTGCTTTCATATTCTTGCTATTTGCATTGGAGGCAGTTCTCCTAAGACAAACCTAATACAACGGAGGGCACAGATGAATAAATTCCAACCTATGGCTCTTGAGGCAAGAAAGTCTTATTTTATTTTGGCCAGACTTAGTATTGAGAATGAATATGAGAATGAGGGTTGTTTGTGGTTTGTTTTTTTTTTTTTGTGGAGAATGAATTTACTGTACAGAGTTTTCACTTTGATACTTACTAAAGTAAACCATGATCATATGCAAATTTGCAAATTAATTTAGGTATGACAATCATAAACTTTTCAATATCCAAACAGAAACTTAAGGCACTCAATAATATATCTTATGAGATGAAGCAGAACAAGGGAATTTTGGAGGTAGTGGATCATTAACTAATGGATAATAAATATATTTCCTTTTTCTTGCAACTTAATACAAAAAGGTGAATACTTCCAGCTTCCTTCATCTTGCAGGAAGCTGAAAGTAACTTTGCCTGTCCACGCAGTGAGTAAAGACCAAGATGCTGTGGAGAAGAGTAAAAAACTCCACATAACTGGCTAGTGGAGGTTTATATCCTCATTTTAGAAGAGGTGCTGAGAGGTTATTTTGCTTGCCCTGGGCTTCTGTTAACTCCGTGAATACATTACCATTCAGGTATCCTTGTAAACTGTGTTCCATGATGAAAAACTTAATTGCAAGATAGCTAAACACTGAAGTAGACAATCTAGGGTAGTTGAGACATCTTCAAAACAGTTTAAAGAGCAAGTTAAACAGGCACTTGAAAAGAATTGATGTGTATATAGTTGGCCTGATCAGGAACGGTGTGCTGCAGGAGATGCAGCGTGAGTTTCACCTAGCACTACTGGGCTAAGCATTCTGGGTGCTGGAGCTTATTCACCTGAGCTGCTAAGCTGTTCAAAGGGTCCCAGGAAGGCTTTTGGTCCATGCCAAACAATACAATCCAAATAATTCCAGGTCGTGACCTGGATATTAACGTAGCTTTCCAGGGACCATTTCTAGAAGCCAGTTTGTATGCAAATACTCTGCTTTGGGATCTGTGAGTTTTCCAAGTTTTCTAAGTGCTGTTCTTTGCATGAGGTATCTGTGCTTAAGAATATTAATGGGCAGGTAATATAGAGTAGATGCTACAGGGCTCAGGACAGGTACTACAGGATGGAAAGTATTTATTCTTGTACATATGAAATGTATTAATGGTATTTATATTAAAGCGATAGCCACTCGGGAGACATTTGCTGAAGGTAAGTTATTCTCTTGTCTCTCTAACCCCAAACACCCTTACCAAGAAGAGGAGGGTTGTCTTTTCAAGTGATTTGTCAGACCGGATGGCTTTTATTGCGTTTCAGATCTTGAATTTCCTAAGAAATTGAAAAAAAATTAAAAATGAAGAGCCAGTAGTCAGAATTTGTTTTCTTCTTACACAGACTGATGTTGGAGATATAAGGAAGTGTTAATGGAAAATTTTGTCCTTTTTTCGGCTCTCACTGATAGGCTTTTAAAGGCAGTACATAGAGTGGTTGTGACATAGGAAACAGTTAAAAGCATTTTCCTTTTCCACAAATGAAGGAAACTGAAATTTTTGCTCTTACTGCATGGAAAGTATCTTGTGCTGTAGTGGTGAACAGATGAAAACCTTCAAATAGCTTCCTTCTGATTAACTCCCTGATTTCATATTCCATTCAACTATACATGTCATGATGTATGGATGCTGTGTGTGATGTAATTTGAATTTCAGGGAAAGGAAGCCTGCTTTACAGTAAAGTTGCTGCCATATACTATCTGTGTGGAATGTAAGGAACACAGAGATATTTGCATCATCTAATCTGGATTCTGGTATATTGTGGATAATTTAAATTCATCCAGTTAAAACAATACTTAATACCTGAGTCATGGTTTCAGATTCAAGAAAGTCACAAGAATCTACTGCTTTCTTTATTCCTCACTGTTTCAAAGCAAAACAAAAGACTTTGTGCTTGATTTCAAACTGAAATTTTTCTGGCTTCAGGTTCTAATCATTGGTTCTAATTATGCTTTTTCCCTGAGATTAAGGAGCTCATAAAGCCTGTATTTACTCCCAATATAATCAAGGCACAGCTCTTTTTCATAAGATAAACAGGTTGGGCATCTTGCTATATGAGGTTTTTCTCCACTCATTAAAGAATGTTGCGGGATTTTCTTGTGTTTTTCTTTCTTTTTTTTTTTCCCTCTAGTGCAAAAGAGAGGATTTAGACAGGCATTTGTTAATTATTTTGCTTGAGGAGCCTGATGTTTGATGATTTGTTTAGATAATGTTCTGAGTCTCACATAGCTTTCTTGGAGAGAATAGAAATGCAAAAGCTGCACATTGTAAAGATCAGAGCTGTGTGGAAGCTGAATTTCCAGTGGAAAATTTGGGAGTTATTATTATTTTTTTACTTGAAAGTTCTTAATCGGAATGAAAAGCCAGGAACAGACAATTTTGAGGTGGCCAAATTTCCCTATCCCATTTTTTCCCTCACCCGTCAAACACAAAAGGAAAAAAAAAAATCTAAACATATTATCAGAAGCTCAGTGGAGATGACAAATAAGGAAAATTTGCCTGTTTGGCAGCATAGGTGAATCCTCTATTCAATCTATTTTTAATAAGTCTTCAGTGAGACCTTGTAGTGGGACATCCTTCTGCTTAAGACCTGAACTTCATGGCGAAAGTTGCCCTTTCATTTCCTTGGGTATAGGATCTATTATCTACTCTAGAGACAGTTATTGAACATGTAGGTCAGTGGATGGAAGTCAGATGATCTGAATTGTATTTTCCAGTCAGCTAATCAACCACAGTATGTCCTGCACAAGTCACTTCTACTCCTCTTTAACAGTTTTATAATCAGAAGATGAAAATGGGCATATATTGGATGTGATGAATAATTCCCAAGGTTGAGCTCAACTCCATTCATTACTAACAGAACTAAAAGACAAGTAAAATTAAGTCTGCTGGCCAAAGATGCCGTTTCTCTTATGATAGATTAAAAATCAAATAAAAGAAATGAGAAATAAAAACAGAATATAGATTTATACCAGCAAGTTGTGAAAGGAATGATGAGAGAGATGATGACTAATCTTCATATATTCAGAGCAGCACAATTAATCATATATAATTACCTAATAACATTTGCTTGATACTCCTGTCTGCAAAAATTCTTATGGAGTCAGAAACTGTGTGCATACTATCTACATATATACTATATTGTCAACTCTGCTTATACTGTCATTACTGAAGTCACTGGCTTACAGGGATCTTTAAAATGCCATGAATCTTATATTTTGTATTATTGAAGCACTTTTGGACTCCTTAAGTTGGTGGCAAATCTCCTAATAATACCAGGTCAAGATTTGATTGTTCAGATATTTTGTTAGGGTACTATTCTATAGGTACAGTGCTATGTAAAAGGAACTCAAGTATGCATTGCATTTTATCCTTCCAGCCCATTAATAGAATGGAAATAGTAATTGGCTTAGAAAATTTTAAAAAAGTCCAAGTTGAAGGTCCAAGGTCAACCTGAGGTCTGGCCGATTAAAAAGGTTAGAAGTAGTTTCAAATACTACATCTGCTTCTGATTCTCCTGCCACTTTGTAGCTTCATAAATCTGTTTCCCCAAAAAGTTGTTTCTCTTTTCTAGAGATGTTACAGTGAGCTGCAGAAGCTGGGAGAGTCAATCAGCTGCCCTGGGGAACCATTGAAACTGCCTCAACAATAGTAGGGAGGAAGAGAACAGATTGAAGTGTAATTTTTTTCTTTTTTTTTTTTTTTCTTTTCTTACAGTGTTCCTTTAAATCAAATCTATTTCCAAGCAGAACATCTCATTGGAGAAGAATATGATTAAAACTCTTTTCTTCTATGTGTTGCCAAGAACCCAGAGGTTTTGTAGTTTCCTAGTAGCTGAAAAATCAATGGGTCAGTGGATTTAACTGGCCTCTACTGGATGGGAAATAGATGTGATTTTCTCAGTACCACTGTCCTTTTAGGAAAGAAGAGAACATGTCGATTTTTAAAAACTGTATTTTCTTAGAACAGGTTTTAAAAGAGGAATAGTCAAGTAATAAAAAACAAGAAAATGAAGAGGTGAGAAAGGAAAAAAAACAACCATCCTACCAATGCCTGAAGCTGGGGAGAACATTTGAAAGCTATTTTTAGTTGTGTTGCTGAAGTGCCCATTGAAATATTTTTATTTCCACCGTCTCTGACTTCAGAAGAGGGTTGTGTAAAAGTAAAGGCATCCTCCTCCTAGCAACCAATGGTATGCCTATTAGAGCAGCTGCATCTATGTTTTCATTCTTTTTTTTTTTTTTTTCCGGCACCTTGTATTATCAGCAACACTTTCTGTATTTCCCCTCACCCATTTCCTAAATATAATTATAAAAGATGGAAATCTTTGTGCAACCCTGATGTATTACTATTAAATAGGTTATAACTGTAGCCTGAATTGGCTTTTGCAGGAAAACACTCTTAACCTGACATAACAGTGTCTCTAACAGCCCATGCTTAGAGTCATTAAATTGTATTCTTGGTAACAGTGAAAATTCTAACCTTTCTTACATGTGTGCTAGCATAATAGTGGTAAGGGAATTGTCCAAGTCCTCAAAACACATTTTATGGAAAATTAAGACATAGAATAAAAGCATCCTTGTTTATGAATGTACTATGGATCTGTGTAAATGTTTGTGCTTTAAGAGATGCACATGCAACGTGGGTAAAACTGGGGTAAAAAACCATCCTTACATTGAAGTTTTCAATGCATGGATTGTTACACAGAAATCTGTGTGTGGTTGTAATACATTGTTAGTGCAAGAACTTATATTTGTACAGTAAAGCAAGTATCATTGCTATTACAAAGGAAGCACAATTATGTTGGGATACCTGCCATAAATTTTGGCTTTATCACCTGGATTCTTCCTACTTAACTGTAGTTTTCAACTGAAGCTTGTGAAGTGCTCACCTTAGGCTGTGTGCACAGAGAGGAGGCACTACAGAGGATGTACCAGGCAGAGTCTGGAATGTAATCTGGAGCATCGCTCCCTCCCAAAAAGCTGTAGAGGGAGCTGAGAGTGATGAGGTCTCTTGACTCAGGTCAGCTAGATACCCAAAGCTAGAGGAAGTGCAAGTAGACTGAACTATCATATTGGTTTTTTATCATTAATAACCTTTGTCAGAACAATTCAGAGAACTGCTTGATCTCTTCTTTGATTAGTGTTCTTAATGATTAGTGATACCTTCCCCAGCCTAGCACTATGCCAATGGATGTTTGTTACTGTCTGCAAAACGTGGATGTGTGCAGGGTTTAAATTCCCACAACCACTGTAACTAAGCAAACATTACTGTGCTATTTTATATGTGGGGAAATTGCAGTACAGAAAAAGAATTAACTAACTTTCCTAAAAGGTACCCTATGGCTCAACAGATTAAGCATTAATGTCGGATTTCATTGAGTATAATTCTTCTCTGGGATTTCTGTTTGTTCGTTTGCTTTGTTTGGCAGAGGTCTGGAGTTTTGAAGCTCTTTTCCTCAGTTTTGCTAAAAGCAGTTTTTATGTTACCTCTGATTCGGAATGCTTGAGGGTGGCTTTAAAATTCTGGTTGAGTTGGAATAGGAAAATCTTCTGTATATTGGATCAGGTCATTTCAAAGCCAGAAAAGCTGCTTTAGTCAGTGAATGAGTGCTTATAGCACCTCTTCCATCATCTCCGCCAACCTGCCTGACTTAACTCATTCAGTGTCCTGAAGGTATTAGGAAAGTCAGAGAAAGAATCATTTCACTTGATGTGTCACTGCTCCATTGCCTCTGACCTGCTGGCCATAAGCCTTGAAGTATCTTATTCTTCTTAATCTAAGCTATAAGTTTAATTAAACCATCAAAATTTAGTAAGGCCGTTAACACATTTTTCATTCAATTATTCAAGTATACCTACATTATGGCAACATAATCAAAAGTACGCTAACTTTGCCAATTTCTGAACCTTACACATTTTTGCAAGAAATTGTTACAGATCACCATTTTGATTGGCACAGTAGGATCGAACCACTGCACTTCTGAGATGAAATTATGAACTAAATTGTTCATGATAACACTTTCTAGGTGAGTATATAGCAGAAAATCTTTAGTTCGAGGATTTATTCAGTCATGTAGGCGTGCATACTCTTATTTTTGAGTACACTTACCTGAGTAGTTGCATATTGCTTGCATTTAAGTAATTTGCTTCTTAATTTCTGTGGAACAGAAATTCACAGAATTGAGCCATTGTTTTTTAAGGGTTTTTAGTTCTTTAATATTCTGTAACTTTGCGAAGTTGTAATGAAAGTTTTTACTTTTGCTCAGTTTTGCATAATTTATTCTGAATTGAGACAGAGTATAGCATCAAATTGTACTAGTTCTGTCCAGTGATGAATAGCTCTTGAGACAGAGATGAGGATTTTCTGAAGCTCTTGTTATTGACTTACCTCTGCTTTCATCAAAATCAATGGAGATTTTACAGATATTTAAAGAAAACAAACCCCAGTCAAAGTTTCATAGTATTTGAATTAGCAATGAACAGAAGAACAACATACCAAAATAAAAATAGCCAAAACAGTGAAAAATAGTTAATCTGAAATGGGAAACTATAGCAATTTTGATATAAATATAGACAGGGAACCTCAATCTATTTACTTTTTCTGATTTATACTACTTATGTGTCCACAGAAAAACAGGCTGTTCTTTACCTGCCCTCTGGGCAAAAACAGTGAACTAGATAAGTTATTCTCTCCACTTCTTTCCAAACTACTTTAATTGGGTAGTTAGATAAAAATCTCTTTATAGATAGAGCAACTGAATATGTTGTGTCTGTATGAGTGAATAGGCGCAACGGGAAATATCTTAAGGATATTGCAGCTGTTTACAGGGATAAAGGATATATAGATTTTTTTCTCACAGAACTGTAGATTCTTCCTACCATTGTCTTACTGCCTTGTAATTTTCCTTCTTTCTATTGTCTGTTTTCATAAGAGTCTACTTAACTAAGGAATTCCTCTTTACCTTAAGAAAGAAGAGGAATGAAGCATGAATGATGTGTTTAGACAGGACAAATTAAAACTGAACAATTAGAGTGAATGAGAAATACATGTGTAAAGAGAAAAGACAATAGAAATGCTCCCAGAGAACATATTAAACTGAATTTCTGAAAGCATTTATCTCTTGATTCGTCTTTGTAGGCCAAGTCCTGGTCCTTTAGCAAGACTTTTTAAGTTCACTGCCCCAGACCAGGATTAAGACTCACAGCAGTAATGATAGAGGAGGAGCATGGGCAAGTGGTAATTACCTAGTCAAAGTCTGCAGTGTTTACTTTATTTTGTGTTAAGTTTATTTTACTTGTATTTTCATGCCTTGCAGCTAATAAATCTGGAATGAACAATACTGTTTAGAAAAAGACATTTCTGAAGAAAGGAAATTTACAGTTTTGTAGATGCCACTAGAAAATTTGGAGAAGAAAATTTGAGCTGTATTTTCCTGGTTTTAGGCACATAAAGATGCCTTTAGATATCTAATGGTTCTAAAAAGCACTTTCAGCTGTCTGCATATCTTCCTGCTGTCTATTGCATGCCTAAAAGTCACTGCACATTTGGAAACCCAGAGCAGGTCCTGTCTTATCAGAAATACTTGATGAACGGGGAGATTTGACAAAGAACAATAACTTGATAGAAAAGTATTAATAGAGAAAGGAGTAGTTAAAGACCAGTAATTTTTCTGTTAATCTTAGAATTATAGAAACATTTGAAAGCAAAATGCCATTCCTATATTTTATCCGATGCAAAATTGTGCCCTAAAGGATATTCAAAATTAGTTTGCCCACCCAGTTATAAAATGTCACCTCGTAACACTGCTTTCATGGGTGCACATGCCCTTGTTGTTTAACAGAACACATAACTAAAAAAATATTTCCCAATATTCAAAATTGATTTTTCTTTTCATAGCTTTAATTCAGAACTAACTATAACCTTTTGGCATTCCAGTTAGGCATTAATTTATTCTCCTTTGTTTCAGTCTGCATAGATCAGGAAATCTTACCCACAGTCAGAGAGTCTCGGGCAGAGACTGATTTGTAGAAGCTGTGAATTCTCAGCTTTTCTTCATGTGAAGATGGATCCAAATATTGTCACAGAAATTTTCATTTGCTATAATGTCATACATGCCTGGAATGTTATGTTTATTTCAGTATTATGTCTAAGGAAATAACTAGAATAACCAGACAGAAAATGCCAGCTGAAGTCTGAGACCTGATTGGTCCTCCTCTGTCTGAGAATCTCACCTGGAGGTACATCTGAGGGAAGAATGGAGACTTAATTTTTCTTAGGTGTAGTGATAGGTTATTTTTTTTTAAAGGCTTTGTCTTATTTTGTAACTACAGTAAAATCTGATTCTAAAAACACGACTGATTAAAGTTAGAATATTTTTGTCTAGTATTTGAATTCATCATCTGTTTCAGTAAGACAAATTGATTTATTTTGTTCTTCAATGAAATAGTGTGTTTAGATAGTTAAGTGGATTCCCCTCCATTATTCTTAGTTCATGGGGCAACTAAAATTTTGCTGAAATACAGAAAGTATCAATAATTATACTAAACTCTCATGATCTTGTTAGATTGAAAAAACAAGTGTCCAAGGAATAACAGTCCAAGTTTCAAGTAGCTGATGAGACCATTGTGCATTTATGTAATCCATGCTTGTCTTAAAAATGTGGTTTTGTCTATATAGGACTAATGCTCTTCAAATCCAACTTATTTGAGCTCTGCATGCAATGTTCTCTGATCGCTCGAGAAAGGAACTATGGTTAATCATCTTTTATTGCTCACCTGCTTCAGAAAGGCACTAGACTTCATGATGTAAGCAGTTTCAAGAAACATAAAATGCTTAAAAAAAAGGTGGGTTTTTTTTTAAACTGTAACATTTCATACCTACTCTTGCAAAAAGACCATTGTTTTATTTATTTTCCCACAGGGAATATTTATATATCATTAGGCGTTCACAGTAGTTCTTCCCTCTGGTAAAACTGTATGTCTGATTTCCAAAACAAGCTGATTACATTAGATTTTTTTTGTTTCTTCATTGTTTGTTTTTAACTGTCACTCTAACCATGGTGTGGTGTTTCCATGAATAGGAACTCTTGATCTTTAACAACTCAGAAACTTGTCAAATGCTCCACTTTTTAGCTTTGATCCCTCTACTCAGAGATAGCAGCTTTCATAGAGTTGATACAGCAGAGGATGATGCCCTCATGGTAATATCATCAAAGGGCTGCTGAGCTCTCTCCAGCGGATGGGTGCTGCTTGCTAGGGAAGGGTGCTAGGTACTGGTAACAGTGTGGAGTACACTGGGACTGAGCAGGGTGCCCAGCAGTGAGTTCAGCTGGGCAAGGTGTGGGAGAGAGATGTGAGGAGCTGAAGCAGAGCCAAACTCGCTGAGGGGGAGGAGGAGGAAGGAAATGCAATGTGGAGGTGGAGAAGAAAGGAACAGTTGGAATTGTGGAAGATCTATCTGAGCATGGAGGCAAAAGCAGAGGTCTGGAAGTAAGAAATGGGGGCACAAATCTGAGGGAGAATGAATGAGTTGGCTTGGGAGTGGGAGGAGGGCTGCGGCAGCAAGTCTTCCAGGGCTGGAGAGCCCAGGAGGCAGCCTGGAGGGACTGGAGGAGGCGGCAAATCAACCAGGAGGATGATGCAGGGGAAGAAACTCAGGCAATAGAAAGTTTGGAAAACACTAACCTTGATGATCCTAGGTATAAATGATATAACTACACCCCAAAAGGGTAGATTTGTCAAAGTCTAAAGAAAAATAAATATTTTGTAATTTTTGAAAACAGAAATGTGAATATCATTGTTAATATCAAACGCTTTAATTTCTATTTGTGCTGTTTGAAAAACCTGGCAAAATTATTTCCTCATCTGTTCCTATGACTTAGCACTGTTTTGAGGTGAACAAATATTTTAATGAACTCATTTCTCTTTTAAATCATTAAATATATTCATGCTTGATAATATGCATCAGTTCTTTCTGTAGGGGGAGATTATTACTAGAAATAATGTGGTGCATTAGAATGTAGATTTAGGCCATATTTAATTTTTCCTCCTTAGCTCCATGTTGTGCAAGAAGTGTACAAAATAGATGTAGTCAAAGGTAAAAATTGACAGAATCAGCTTGTGCCTGCAGGGGTCAGCAAAGAAGTTGCACAAGTTCTGCCCCTCTCAATCTGCTCTGATTTCATTTGCTCTGTAGAGCACAGTATGCCCTGATAGAACCAGCACACACGTTTTGAATTAATCAGTCAGCTCAGCGTTAATAATTCAGTGCAAATTATAATAAGCTGATCTGCAAATGTACCTTTGAAAGGCAATGGTAGAGCTCTCTTTCACATTCAAGCTGCAAAACCTAAATCTTACTGGAAAAGGACTGGAAATCCCCGAAACCTGTGGTGTTATACGCAGAGTCAAACTCAAAGTGCAACCTTTTCTGTTTTAATGAGTCAGCAGGCTGATGAAGAGAGGATACAGAATAGGATCTTCTTCCAAAAAAAAGGGTATCTAGCAGTGTTGGATTGTCTGAACATGCATGAGGATGTAAAGATAGACCTCTGGCCCTGGGAGGTGATAAGTAACATTAGTCATGATGGAAGGTTGGTTGGTTTTTTTTTTTTTCCTCAAAGAGAAAAGTCTGAGGATCTTAGGTTTCATTTCCAATGCATTTTCACTACTAAGTGGGTTTTCCTTTAACTCCAGAGTTTCTGCAAAAGAAAAATCTATGTCAGTAAAATTCTCTGACAGGAAATCATTTGTTTCTGACCAACCTTAGCTTTTGTCTGAGCCAGTAAGTCACGAGAACTGAAACCTGGCCAAAAGAGGACACAGTTCTGTGGTTCCCACTGGGCAGCAAAGTGGCTGAGATAGGCCAGTTCAGCTAATGGCCGGATGAAATTAAACATTTCATTTCAGATCAGCAAAGTAGAATGAAATACTTCAGTATTTCCACATGCATTTTTAATGTTATTTTATGCATAGAATGGATACAGCAATAACAGTTATTTCATGTTTTATTAAAAACATGTCAAATTCCAGGCTGATATGACAGATATCTTTTTTGGTCACCTCTGTATTAAATGTGAAACAATAAATCAGAGGCTAAATTATTTCTAATATTTGCAAATATAATTAGCAATGGTATTCTGTAGAAAAAAAGTACACATTCTGGGCATTTTTGAAATAAAGAGACTATCTATACTGAGGAATAAGAAAATTACACAGGGCACCATTATCCTTATCTTTCCTGAAATGCAGTTCTCAACATGAACCACAGCTGATGCTCTGATCCCAGGCTGTGGAGTGGGAGGCCTTTGTCCCATATTCAATTGAGAATATGCCCACTTATGCGTCCTCCTTTGGCCTTTTCCTTTTTTCAATAGCTTGGAGGCTGTGAGCTATTACAGTTCCTAGATTCCTTTCAGCATTACCGTTGCCTAGTGAATTGTTCCCTATCCAGTATTTTTGAAGTTTATTCTTCCTGCCCAAGTGTTAAACTTTACAGCTGATTTTATTGAACTGCATCTTATTTTTTTTCTGGAGTATTTTCTCAGTTTGTCAAAATCGTTTTGAATTGCAAGCCTGTCTTCCAACATGCTTGCAGCCCTTCTCTGCTTAGAGTCACTTGTGATTTTTATAAGTGTATTTTCTATGTCATCATGCACTTTGGTAATGTTTTTTATAATCAAGGTGGATGTCAAAGTAATTTATTATAGTCCTTTAAAAAAAAAAAAAAAAATCCCCCAAAACAGACAGGGGAATTTATTAGTTTGGCAATAACACATTCAGATGGTCAGCAACACCTATTTTAAACCCAGAAATAAATTTTCATTCAGGACCCTCAACTCTCTTTATCAGTTGCCATTTAGCCTAAAGCAATGGAGAACAGAGAGCTCCCAGGTTAATTTGTTGTGTTGAGCAACATATGCCACATAGACAAAGGCCCAGTCTTGGTTGTCCCACAGGAATATTCTATAATGAACAGAATTTGTGGCACTAATAGCAACTAAACCATCTAAAAGAAAATGATATTTTCTTACCTTCAATTCCGGGAATACAGAGATATTTGTTTACCTGAGCCACACAATTTCTGGTCCGTAAGGATGACTCTAATAATTTAAAGCCTTTGGGCCTGGACTCCAAGGTACTAAATTTTACCAAAGGCTGTGTGCCTAGTGTGACTTACATTCAGCATGCTTAGCCACTGGGAATTGGAGGGACTTAATGGATCCAAAACCAATACACAATCAATGCCAGAGGGCATTTCTTCTGCTCCTAGGAGAGGCTCATTGACTGAAGAGGGAGCCAGGATTGCTGGTATAAACAAGTGAGTGGTCACAGCTAGCTGAAATAAATCTCATCACACCATGTCTCTTTGCATATTCTCCTGTCAAAATGTATTTCTAAATCCATGGGTACTTAGATTTACCACTAGATAGCATACAGCAGTGATTTTTAAGCCTCAGTTCTTTTGGTACTGATGGAGAAGTGGATTAGGAGTATACCAAATAAATTAAATTAATTATGTAGGAGGCAGTAAAATATGACTAAATGCATTGGGATCTTGTTGTTCCTGATGACGCATCTGAATCATTCACATCTTCTGAGCTGTTAAGTTTCCTGGTACACACACTCCTATGACAGAGTTCAGTTCAAAACTACCTACAAAGTAGTATATGCTTGTGTAAACCTAATTTAGAAAACATTAGGAATTATTAGGGAAGCCTTGGTTTATATTTAGATTGTTATCGTTCACTCAACTTATAATGCCTTTGGACAGAGACTGGATTTGTTTTATGGGAATTCTGGGACTATAAGAACTGTAATCAGAGTTGGTAGCTTTTGTTTATGTGTGTACTCCGGGTAGACGATAGCTATGAAAGGACAACCTTTAGTGGCAAAACAGTAAAAGGACACTTCACATACGCAAAGCAAGGCTCTAAAAAAAAAAACCAACAAACAAACAAACCAAAAAAACACCACCAAAAAATACAGGTAGAAAATGTGTATGAATTTTAAGAATTTACCATTAAATGTCATGCATTGGACTTTAAATATCTCATAAAGGTAAAAATAGCTGCCAGTGGTGACCTCACACAAAAAGTCTGTGTAGTAGTTGCACCTAATCTCATAATTTTCTGTGACACCTAAAGGATTTGTCATGCTGTATTTGGCTTGTGGAAGCAGTAATGTCTCGAAGTTAACAGGTAACTGTTCTCCTACATGCATAACTGCACTGAGGAGGTCAACAAAGTCGTAATGCCAGTGTAAATTCCAGATATCTGTGAGCAGAATAATGTTTCCATGTTCCTTCTGCAATGACACTTGTGTTCTCAGAGCTATCCAAAGCCAGGCGATGACCTGTTGTAAATCGAGGTAATTCTGCTTGCTTCAGTGAACTACCAGTAGCTCAGACCAGAAACACTTGGTCTTAGTGCTCTCATTCTTAGACATAATTTGTTTCACCATCTCCAGTATTACAATGAAACACTGAATGTAAGCTGAACACTTAGTAATGTGCAGTTTTTAGGCCCCAGCCCACTAGACCTCTGATTTCAGATTTTTCCCTGTGTGAGACTCTTCCATCTCTCATGGCTCCTCCTGCACTCTTTTGGCATAGACTTCTGACCTGGTACAGGCACCTCGGATGATTTTTGGTCCCACAGACTGCACCCTTGGGCGCTAACAATTTGTGTCTTACAGGCCATCTAGTAATTGGAATAACACAGATGTCAGAAAAAAAAAAGGGGGGGGAAAGAAATAGACTGTGCTTTGCATTAATTAGCTCAAGAGAAATAGGAAGATCAATGAAACACTATAAACAGACTTGCATACAGTTTTCAGACCCTGTTTTCTCATCACTCAAATGTTCTTTGGACAGAATCTTCCTGTCCTGGGTGTGGCTATTCTGGATTAGGGACTTCTACCCATGCCTGTAGCCACGGCTGCTCTTTTCTGAAACCACTGTCATCTCCTGGGTTCTTTTTTTCTGAGATTGTATCAGTCTTTCATCCTGCCTCTGCTTTAAAAGACTGACTTCTACAGATTTGTTTGCCCTTTTTTCCTTTTTTTTTGGTGCAATTTCAGATGATCTGACATCTTTACATTTCACCCCTCTTGTCATCCTATATGTCTTTTCAGTCAGATGGGCACTTCAGGGTTTTTGGTTTGTTTTTTTTTTTTTATCCTCTATTGTTCCTGTACTGGTAAAAATCCAACTTGACCCTGTTGGCAGTGCTTTTTACACATGCACACTGATGTATTCAAAACACAGCCAATAACTCTTAAATTTTACACAGACATTTTTTGCAGTCATGTGCTGCAAAGACTGAAGAAGCAGATGAAGGCACTGTGAACCTCTGAGAGACTGGCAAAGAAATAATTTAATAATCTGCTTCTGCAAAACTGCTTTCAGGTAGGTTTTTCCTGAAAGAATTTTCTCAGCTGATTAAGGTTACTTCTTGGTTGCAAAAGCATTATAGTAAGGTTCAGGTAGCATAAAGCTTCCAAACATTTCTCTGGTTTCTGAAAGTCATCGTAATTATTTATAATGTGCCAAATTATTATATTCTTTAATATTTAAATGGATGCTATTTTAAGCAGTAACTGAACAACAAAGTAATTTAAATTCTATGTTATTTCTTGGCCATCTGTGTGCATCATGCTTGCTCTAAATCCAAAGATGTTTATAGATCTAGAATAATTTTTCTGTAGTGCTTTCAATTCATTGTTCAATTTTTGAACCTATAACGTATTTTCTGCCAGCTACACAGATTCACAGTTCTTTTTTTTTTTTTTCTGGTATTCATCTAACTCTAAGGTGCAATTATATTGTATTTCCTAGCTGTTTGCAAGTGTAGAAAGTCTTTATTGACCTTAGTGTGATAGAAACCTATCTTTGGTATAGTAACCAATAAATCTTGAAGTTGAAATATGTCTGCCTTAATCTTCACTGAAATCAATTAAGCTTTGTGGTTAGAACTGGTAAGATTTAGCTCAGCAGGCTGTTTGCAGAAGTCTCCAAGCTGTCTTTTCGGAGGAATTGGTTGTGATATTAGGATGCATTAGTAGAAGAGTAAATATATACACAAGATCTAAATTTAGGCACAAGCTATAAAATGATGGTTGAACTATACATTCAGGTAATGTATTATGTGTGCTTTTTTGGTCAAAAGTCAATAATTTATAAGGCTTCAGAATATAATTAATTTCTAGTTTGTACAGAAAACTTGTGTACATATATTACTAAAATTCCACAGAACTTGGTTTTTGTGTTTTTTAAGCAATTATTTTTAATATGAATAATGACTCATGCATTAGTCAGACTGTTGATTTGAAGGGTTGTTTCCAAATGCCGTGTAGTAACACAGTTCCTGCTAACACTTCCACTTGTGTTGTTGTTTTTTTTCTTCCCTCTATCTAATCTTCAGAAATTCAACTGTGTGATCCCGCACTCTCTGGCAGTCCTTCAGAAATAACAGTCAGACTGCAGATACTGTTTAACTATCAAGATACTTAATCTCAGAGCCTCAGGAAAACATGAAACACTTCCTCAGAATGGTAAATGTGATGATATAGTTGATTTAGCCGTTCAAGAAAAGCACCCATGATCTAGATTGCACCATAGACTTACAAGAACCCCAGAGCCTGCAGAGGATATCCGTTCCAAGGGCCTTATGAAACACTGCTGGAGGAGACATTAGCTAAATTGGTTACCAACATCATGGCAAAGTTCAACAGTGGCAAGACTCAGATCCTCCAGGGCCTTACTGTGACAGTTTCAGTCTTCCCCATGCAAGCTCATTGCCTGTGACTCCTGCTAGGGGTAGGTGGAGTGGCTGTGATTGAACCTCTGTCAGCAGACAGCAGCCTTGAGTGTCATCCACCTTCCCCTTTGGAAGCTTTGCAGTTCCTCTTCAATCCCTTCCTGTCTTTTCCAGCACAAGCCCTGGCTGTTGTGGGGCTGTGTTATTTTCCATCACGCAGGCTATGCTGTGCGCTCACTGGGCTGACCTGTGTGGAGCAGTGCGGGTGGAAATCTTTATTCCTGATGAGCTAGTCCCTCACAAGTTTTCTGTATCCGTTTCAAAACCAGAATAAAAAGAGTTCTTTTCTTGTCGGTCTTCTCAATTTGCCTTTTTTTTTACCCCTTGGCTCCAGACAAAATGGAGCAGAGGATACTGCTGCTGTGGGGAATAAACTTCTCTTTCCCTGTGAAATATGAAAACACTCTGGGTGTTCATTTTTTCCACCCTCCATACAAGTCAGGCTTTGTCAAGCCTGAGCAATAAACAGCATCTCCTCTTTTTCAGAACAAGGTGATATTTCTTTTTTTTTTTCCTGACTGAGTAGCTTTTCATAAGAAAGCAAAGATCCATTTAAACCGAAAAGCTTTTGTGGCAATATATTAGTTTCATCAAAAGTTTCCTAGTGGGGAACACTGAAGAAAAACCAACAGGGCCCGTCCTTCCCCCAGACAGCCAAGGGCATAGGGCTATGGCACTTACCTGACTTGTGGGAAGCGCAGGTCCAGCTTCATGCTTTGCTTAATTTCGAAGAGAGACTGGAATTGAAGTCTTCCAGCATGCTGGGTGCATGACCTTAGTGTCAGACTGCTCAGAACATTTTTCAGTGCCTCACAGGATTTTTCTAAAAGACCTTTACATGGTCCTAGTTTTAGCTTGAACATTTTTGCAAGATACAAAAATATTTTATTTTGCTGCATGCTCTAGCATTGTATTTCATCAGGAAGAGATTCAAAAGAATTAAAAGCTCTGAGAACAGTGAGTTGCTGAGAAATACAAGCTCACAAGTTGATTATTTGTGTACACGTCTCCTTAATTGTAACTTGTACAGACAGAAACACTGGAGGAGGGACCTAATGGATCATGAAATCAAGGGAGGAGTAAAACATAGAAGAAACAGTTTGAGGTAGGAAACAACACTAAAGTCTTAAAGCCTGCTGATGTGGTGCCACTTATTTCCCACTTCAGACTAATCTCTTCCCTCTACTGGCAGAAGCAGACACCTTCCTCAATGAAACTGCCTCTCTCTCCTGGGTCACTTTTCAGCTGGTGCATTTCCTCAGCCTGGTTTATCATTCAGCTGCATGGGTGTTTGAGCCAGTTCTCTAAGGGCAGCAATGTACAGATAATACAGGAGTTGCAGGACCTCCCCTTTCAGCAATGATATTGTGCATGCGAGCTTAAACTGAGCATGAAACAACAGCAGAAAGCTCTGTAGGAGGTCCATCACTGTTTAAATAATTCGTTTACCAAGTATAGCGCTTTAGAGACTTATGATGGCTGGTTGAAGTCCTAGCTCTAATGAGAAGCTCAGTGGACTCTTAATAAGAATTTCAGTAGAGCCAAGGATTCAAAGGCATTGCCTTGAAGAGGTTTCAACCTTACCTGAAAAAAAAAAAATCTGCATAGAGCTGTTCCTGTGTGCAGTCTCAAAGGTGTTCCAGGTGGTAAGTCTATACCAACATACAATCAGAAGTCAACAAAGGCAGAATTTAAGAGCAATAAAAAGCACACAGGAACAAAGTAGAGAGTAGCATGAGTAGGAACTGCCTGCTAAGGTTGCATTGCTGCCTCGTATTGCTTTTCAAATATATACCTCTCTGGCTTGGTTTCTAGAACATGCCATAGAGTCATCTTGCTGACTTTTGCCCTGGATAAATATTCTTTGTGTACTGTGAACAGAGCTCTGCTTTGAAGAGGAGTATATCTTACTTAAAAGACAAAGAAAAACAAAAGGATATGTGCTAGCAGGGAAACACAATAGGGGAATTTGCACTTGTAAGTTTTCAGAAACAATTGCAAAAGCAAAAAAAAAAAAAAAAGCTTTTCTCCATTTGAGACTCCACTGCTCATAAAGTTTCTATTATTGCATGGTAAATAGCTTTGTTTTTTTGTGACAAGTGTGAATACATGCATTACCTGGGAAAAGAAAGTGATAAAATTATTAGTGTGTACTCACAGTAAATTTCGTGTTTGATTTTAAGAAGACAATAATAATAATAATGCTAAGTGCCTATTTATTCTTACAAGCAAAATTAAAATCAGATGGAATCTAAAGCACTTATCTGTATGCAAAGATTTTATTAGGGCTACTTACAGGTTCAGTGAACATACCCTGCAAGTCCTGTTACTCTGTTGACGGCTAAAGTGACTAAGGTGCCTCAGGTTGCAGTTAGGAAGCAGGTGACACAGGTAGCACAGAATTCTTCCTCTCGGTGTTGACAGAAACGCTGGGCACAGAAATCTTTACTTCTTGTTGACAGACATCTTCAGTTAGTCTGAAGATTAGATCTGTAAATAAGCTAAAAATAATACATAGATGAAGATGTAATTTTCAAGTTGTTTTTTGTTTCTGAAATAGCTAAAATATCTAATTTGAGAGCAAAACCTACAAACTTGTTAAACAGTACTTTTAAAGAGTGCGTTCTAGTTGAGATTTTGAAAAGTTTTCAGGCAGCGTATTTTTCTCCTGGGAAATACTGGTTTGGAAATGTGATAGTCTGGACATACTTTTTTTAACGAGAAAAAATAAACTGATCCCATGTCATTGTGAAATGGCTTTTTAAAGTTCTATCTTATAACTTTCAATATGCTAAAAAGCCTCATTAAAAATTCCACCAGAATTGCAATATTTTGGGTTGGAGGTATAAGAACAGTGGCTTGTTTTCTTGGGAAGTCTCTAAAACCTTTGTTAATTTTTCTTCTTAATACATAGAGAGAACTACTTTAAATTAAGTTAACAAATTAACTAGCAGTATATTCAAGCCTGTTTATATGCCACTGTATATGTGAGGTGAGTTCTAGGAGACAAAATTCAAAGTCAACCGTAGCTTGTAATTTGACTGACTTGTCATAATAATACTCTGAAACCTGCTTTTTCTCTGTTGTTTTTTTTTGTGTTTTTGTGTTTGTTTGTTTTTTTTTCAAACATCACAGAAGAACCAGTTTGAACCTGTTTGTTAGATTCTGGCTCATTCTACTGATTTTAAGAGGCATTGAATTAGCCCATTAGTTAACATTGCACATTGGCCATAATTTCTGATGCTCAAGGGTGTGTTTGTATAGCCCATTTTCCAACAGCTACTGGTAGTTGGCTGATCTCATTTCAATGCACGAGCATAAAAATACAAAAGTAGCACATTTCTGAGCTGGATAGACATTTTGTTATTTATGGCTTTTTAGTTATGTATATTTATGAGCTTCTAAAACTGTATGTCCAATTTCAGAACTTCTTTAGTGCCCAAATCTCATGAATTATAAAGTAAATGTTTTAATATATATGATTATTAACTGTACATAAGAAAAATTACAAGTAATATTATGACTAATTTCCTGTGGGAACTGATTAATTGCCTGTATATTTATTTCTTGTGGAAAACTCTGACTTCATGATTTTGTGATTCCCAGGCAGAATATTTGTACCTTTGACAAATAAGACAAAATATATTTGACACTTAAAAACCCCATTTACTTGCCATTTTGAGAGCTTGGTCTGCATTAACAGAAAAATACAAACATTTTTTGCAGCAAACAAGGTAATTGACCTGGCACTTAGAAAAGATAAAAATCTCCTTGCTATTATTTCCACACCTTTTTTATAGACTGATTAGTATGCCTCACTTTCATGCGTCTTCACCCAGACTCATCTTTATCTCAAGCCTGCAATGGTGTCATTTAATTAGGAGAAATAGATCCAGTGGAAGGTATCCCTGCCCATGGCAGAGGGGTTGGAACTAGATGAACTTTAAGGTCCCTTCCAACGCAAACCATTCTATGATTCTATGATAAATACTTTCCAACACCCCATTGTTCTCTCTGCACTTAAAAATATTGGCTATATGTAAGCATTTTAAATGTTGTATATGAATTAAGGAGTTTCTGTATGTGCTGGCTTCTGTTTTGTTATTCCTAAAAGAGCAAAGCTATGTCCTTACTAGTTATCTAAGTAGCCACACAGGTGGTATTGCTCTCTGAGTAGAGTCTCTAGTGTCTAATAAGGGATAAAGTTATGCTGCAGCCTTAGTATAATTCAGTTTAAAATTCACTCAGCCATGAGATACAAACCCATTGGGAATCATGTTAAATCACGTTAGATCCAGGACTATTTATTCAAAAAATACACTAGTTTATTAAAGCAAAGAATGAAAGGGTGGGGGGACAAGAAGTGAGATGTACTGAAAGTAGGCCCACAGCATGGTAGGGAAGGATGCAATAGCTGTGGGAAGTGAGACAGAGACAGGAGGCAGAGCCACCATGGGGAAAAGGGGACTGGGACTGGGAGGGCATGATGTGGAGACGTGCTTAAGGGGTCCAGTTGAGGATAAGAGGATGTAAAATGGATGGAAACTTTCAAGGTCTGGAGAAAAATAAAATACAATCAGGTTGGGAATCATTACACAGAGCATTACAATAGGAAGAGACTCATCTGAGTGGCAGGTGAAGAAGGTTTCATAGAATCACAGAATCAGCTAGGTTGGAAGAGACCTCTGGGATCATTGAGTCCAACCTTTGACCTAACACCACTGTGTCAACTAGACCATGGCACTAAGTGCCACATCTAGTCTTTTCTTAAACACCTCCAGGGATGGTGACTCCACCACCTCCCTGGGTAGTCCATTCCAATGCCTAATAACCCTTTCTGTGAAGAAATTTTTCCTAATGTCTAACCTGAACCTCCCCTGGTGCAGCTTGAGGCTGTGCCCTCTAGTCCTGTTGTTAGTTGCCTGGGAGAAGAGGCCAACCCCCACCCCGCTACAACCTCCCTTCAGGTAGTTGTAGAGAGCGATAAGGTCTCCCCTCAGCCTTCTTTTCTCCAGGCTAAACAATCCCAGTTCCCCCAGCTGCTCCTCATAGGACATACCCTCTAGACCCTTCATCAACTTTGTTGCCCTCCTCTTTGTTTTTTTCTGTCTGAAAAGATAGTTTAAAAAGAAGCTGAAAAAGTCACTGCTGCTTATTTTGTCGAATGGGAGTTAAAAGCAGTATTTTAAGCAAGGCATTCTCCAATACATGTGGTAAATATAATGGCACAGAGACCCCTCCCTGTGAGCCTCCAGACCCACAATCTCTAGATTATCAGCCAAAATATCCTGAAGAATACTAATAATTCTAATATTCTTAAGTTTTTTGGATAACCAGAGTGTTGTTCTGCTAAATACAGATTTGGATAAACTGCTAAGACCAAGTCTTGCTCTAATCTCAGTAGGAAAGATCTACCTTTTCTCTGCTTAAACTGAACTGTGAAGGCATTTTTACGTATTGTAGAATATACAAAAGGTTCAGATAATTTGGTTTAAAAGACTTCCAGGTAAGAGCAATTTGCAAAGTACTTCTTTGTCAAAACTTTGACTGGATGTGGTATGGAAGGGAATACAGGTAAACACAATTTATCCATCATTAAACTGGACAACAAAGAGCAGTTGAGTTTGTCTTTGTGTTTACCATTGCATTGTGCTGCACTGGCACATAAACTATGGTCCTCTAATTAGTAGTAGTGTAATGATAGTAGTGTAATGGTTAGGGATCCACATAGTAATAAAACTGCTTGTAGAAAGGCTGCTATAAAAAAATCTGCAGTGAGTTCTAAAGTTATTTAATTGTCTCCAAATTAGACGTGGGGAAAATAGCATTTAAACCAGACATTTTTAGTAGTATTGTAGATTGTATGTCTGAGAAAGATTTTAGCAGCCTAGGCTTGCAAGTGGAGAAATGATTGTGAAAGCAGTGACAGCTGCAAACATGAATACTTAGCTTGCCAGGATCTGATCTTCACTGAAGAGCTATATTCTAAGATGTCTGCAGTTGACTGGAAACTTGAGTTGCAGCAAGCAATTGCTTTTACTGAAGGACTCTACAGTAAAACTTATATTGAATAAATTGCAGACTTGGGTTAGCTTGAATGCAGAATTGAAATGTTAAGGTTTACAGTTCTATTAAAATCCTAACAAACAAGTATATTATTTTATATTTTGTGATCTGTCATCTTTGGTAATCATGAATCAAAGTAAAGGTAATTTTTAAATAGATTTGAATCTCACTGTATACTTAAATATTGGAAGTTTAGATATGATTTTTGCTTTGCTTTTAAAAAAATAATTTTAAAACCTAAAATAATTTTAAAAAATGGATTTTTTTTAAAAGCAAAGCAGTAATCATATCTAAACATTTTCACAAGCTCACTTAGGAACTTGTTTGATGAGCCTGGCGAGCTTTGTGCTCACATGAAAAATTCATCCTCATTCAGTAATTCTGAGGGTAGCACATGTGATTTTAAACATGTTTCACAGTACTGTCTGTGTCATAAGCGAAATAGTCCTTAGCAGATCCACACAGTATGAAGAAAGCATTCTAATGTAATAAATGGAAATATGATCGTACAATTCATAGTTTTCCAAGGTAGAAAACTACACAGTCAAGTAATTTTTTTAATTTATTTACATGACAGATAATTTCTTGTGCAATCTAGCAGTTTCTACTAACAACTAGGTAGTTTACGTACACAGCATCAAGAAAAGAACCTAAAATATTAACTCAGATCAACCCTCTGTCTTTGGTTCTAGTGGCATAGTCCTTCTGCATTTGCTGAGTACAAGCCCCGTTACATCATCTGGTTGAATTGTATAACTCTCCTGTCCTCTTCTGAGATGTTTCTCTGGGTAGATTGTAGATAGAATCATAGAATCATTTAGGTTGGAAAAGACCTTTAAGATCATCAAGTCCAACCATTAAAATAGTACTGCCAAGTCCACCACTAAACCAAGTCCTTAAGTACCACATCTGCACGTCTTTGAAATAACTAGGATAATCACTCCACCACCTCCCTGGGCAGCCCGTTCCAGAGCTTGATAACCCTTTCTGTGAAGAAATTTTTCCTAATATCCAATCTAAACCTCCCCTGGTGCAACTTGAGTCCATTTCCTCTGATGCTATTGCTTGTTACCTGGGAGAAGAGAGTGACACCCACCTCGCTACAAACTCCTTTCAGGCCTGTAGTTCCCCAGATCCACCTTCTGGCTCTTCTTGTAGATGGGTGTCACATTTGCTAACCTCCTGTCACTGGGACCTCCCTCATTAGCCAGGACTGCTGATGAATGATGGAAAGTGGCTTGGTGAGTACTTCTGCCAGCTTCCTCAGTACCCTTGGGTAGATCCCACCTGGCCCCATACACCTGTGTGTGTCTAAGCGGTGTAGCAGTTCACTAAGCATTTCCCCTTGGATGATTGGGGCTTCATTCTGCTCCCCGTCCCTGTCTTCCAGCTCAGAGAGCTGGGTACCCAGAGAACAATTGGTCTTACTACTAAAGACTGAGACAAAGAAGGCATTAAGCACCTCAGCCTTTTCCTCATCCTTTGTCACTGTGTTTCCCCCCACATCCAATAAAGGATGGAGAGTCTCCTTAGCCCTCCTTTTGTTGCTAATGTATTCACAGAAACATTTTTTATTGTCTTTTACAGCACTAGCCAGATTAAGTTCTAGCTGGGCTTTGGCCCTTCTGATTTTCTGCTGCATAATCTCACAACATCCTTGTAGTCCTCCTGAGTTGCCTGCCCCTTCTGCCAAAGATCATAAACTCTCCTTTTTTCCCAAGTTTCAGCCGGAGCTCTCTGTTCAGCGAGGCCAGTCGTCTTCCCTGCCGGCTCGTCTCTGGCACATGGGGACAGCCTGCTCCTGTGCCTTTAAGATTTGTTTCTTGAAGGGTGTCCAGCCTTTGTGGACTCCTTTGCCCTTCAGGACTGCCTCCCAAGGGACTCTGTCAAGCAGGCTCCTAAAATAGGCCAAAGTGTGCCTTCCGGAAGTCCAAGGTAGCAGTTCTGCTGACCCCCTTCCTCACTTCTCCAAGAATTGAAAAACTATCATTTTGTGATTGCTATGCCCAAGATAGCCTCCAACCATCACATCACCCACAAGTCCTTCTCTGTTCACAAACAACAGGTCCAGCGAAGCACCTTCCCTTCTTGGCTCACTCATCAGCTGTGTCAGGAAGTTATATTCCACACACTCCAGGAGCCTCCTAGGCTGTTTCCTCTCCACTGTGTTGTATTTCCAGCAGACATCTGGTAAGTTGAAGTCCCTCACGAGAACAGTGAATAGCGTTTGTGAGGCTTCTCCCAGCTGCTTATAGAATATTTCGTCTGCCTCTTCATCCTCGTTGGGTGGTCTCTAAGTTGTTTTAGTCTCTTTTCTTCAATAGGTACAATCACTTATTTAATGTCAGCTGGAAGAAAATGGTTATTAAGGCATTAATGATTGAGTCTGACATGGGGGAAAAAAGTTCACATAAAAGACTCTAATTAGATGCATCCCTTGGTTTTGTGTGACTGACTCACTACAGGTTTATGATATAATTGGGTTGATTTTCAATCTCGTTTTGGAAACACCTGTGACGATCTTTCCCAAATCTAGTGAACAAGTTAAAATGTCCAGAATTGCTCTCCCCACTATTAGCTACACTTCCTGTCACGGACACATGTTAAATACTGTAAATGTCAGGGAAATTTCTGGGCTTGGGAACTGTTAATGAGAGAGAACTGGTGGAAACAGGAAGAGGCCTGTCTCTGATTCAGCTACTGCACTGCTTTCTCCATCGTGTGGAACTTCACATAGACCTTAGTTCTGCCCTAGCTTTGATTGAGAGCAAAATGGATTTCTGGGAGCACCGCAGACAGAGAGTTATCCCACAACCTGCTCAGAGATGGCTTTAGCTGTTTTGTATGAATCCAAAACTGAGGGTCTGATTTTTAGTCGCTGTCAGGTTTGAGCAGCAAGAAGATTTGAATTCAGGCAGTGTATTTAAATTTTGAGGGAGATTATATTTCCAAACTTCATATTTGGCTCTGAAGAACTGTACAACTCTCTAGAATTTTTTAACTTAAAAAAAAAAGTACTGGGGGCTTCTCAGTCTTATCACCTTCTGATTGTTAGAGGTTAAAACTAAAAAATCATCATCCTGGAGAGTTACTAAATGGGGGGTAATGCATGCCTTCAGTTTATCAGAAATGTGTTTCGCTATCTGAGTTACATAGGTAGAATGTGGACCTAAAATTATTCTAGAAGCTCACACTGCCAGTCAGCTGATTGCACAGCAGCTGAGCTGCTCTTACTCTCTGTGCATATGCACTTTACTTTCAGGAAGTCCAAGTAATTCAACTTAGATTTCCAGTGAAAGAGGGCTTGAGAGGACTTTGTGTTTGATTCCTTGAGGGGACTGTGGTTTGCTGTAGACCAAGAGTAACTACAGTTACTATGGATGAGATGAAAAGAGGTTTGTTCTTAGGTATGGTAGCTTGACAGTCAGTGTGAGCTGTAATAATGAGTTTGAGGAGTAATTTGGGACCATCTAGGTTGTCTTTCCTTTTTCAGAGAAAGCAACTGTGGTGATGAACACAGAGAATAAGCATGAAACTTGAGGAGAAGCTCATGCTTAAAAGAAAAATCTGTCACAAAACACAATCCTGTTCCTTCCCTTTGAATCATGAATAAGATGTGTAGGTCAATCTTTCCAATGGTGTCACTTTAGTTCTGTAATCCACAATGCCGGCCATCCATTACTGTCTAGCCACAAGCATGCAAATTGTGCCACTGCTGGAGGATGTTGTCTTTTTGTCATCCCACCTGTAGCTGCACTGCTGGTGACATCTGACCTTAAATCACATATGTCAAGGCGCTATTGAAGTATGTCAGGAAGGTGCAAATGTTTTAGAGGAAGTGAGAGTGGGTAACAAGACATGTGCTAAAAATTGTATCTGATACAGTGGGGGAAAGACATGGATAACACAAAAGGACAGACAAATCAACCAAACTGGAGCCAGTCTCAAAAACCTTCCTCCAACACATACATATATAAAATTCATTATTTTTTAATATAAAAATCATCATTATTCATCATTAATTATGAATTAAGGCTGCCATAGCAGAATAGCAGTAGGTATGTGATATAGAAATTACTGGAGAGTGAGTGTGAAAAGCTTCTGTTGTCAATGGTGCCCATAAAAAATAACAAACCACCATGTAATGGCATAATTTACTTTGTCCATGGGAAAGCAGAAACAGGGTTATTCAAAAAGCTTGAAACAAGCTGCTGGTTTACAGCCTTCAGTAAACAGATTTCCTGGCAGAAGACACAAAATCTGCTGTGTTAGATGTCAAGTCATTTTGAGAGAAAGCAGAGGTGCTTGCCTTCCATGAAGTGCAAGGAAAGAAAGGTCAGAGCTACATACCTTAAGTGCAGAGACTGTCAGTCTGTGGGTTGGGGGGCAGTCATGAACTGAGTCACTTCAGCTGTTGCTTCATCCCATCTGTAAGAGACAGGTACTTGGGGTGATGGCTAGGTTGACTGGCCTGAAAAGTCAAACTTTTCTACTGGAAGAGGATGATACAACTACCTGGGGAATAAAACGTTTCCTGTTCTTTTTCTTCTGGCCAACCTCAAATCTGGGATCCTGACCCCTTTTAAAATCTTTATATGTGACCTTTTGCTTATTTGTCTTCAGAGGCTAAAATCTGAAAACTATACTGCACGATTATTTTCAGTACCAATTGAGCTGAATTTTGGAAGCCTAGTGGCAAAGCCACATTCTGAGAAAAACCTTTCTCCCAGGTCACAGTCTGCAACCACAGGGCGTCTTGGTTGTCACGCCTAGAGAAGCTCGCTGGTCCCATGAATGTAGCTGGTGATCTTTGGTATTTATACTCCAGAACTCACCACATCCTGCCCCAGAGAAAATGACTTGGCCTTGTTGAAATTGTTGCTGTGTTCACTGAAAGCTGTGTGAGGATCAGATGGAGTGACTCTTCAAGAGAGAGCAGAGCGCGCTGTGGATTTCACAAGTGATACATGACGTTCAAATTTTTATTGATTTTTTTCAAATATACATTTGTCCTACTTCTGGCATCTACAAAAAATCTCTTCAAAGTAGGAAACTTTTTTGCCTGATCTAGCATGCCTAAAAGAAAACACAAACTTTTTCTACATTTTTCTTCTAGTGGATACAAGTTATAATTTGCAAAACTGTCACATGGCATACTGCCATGTCAATCAAGCTTTTTAAAATGAGATTCGATTTAAACACTGCTTGCTTAAATCGTGTGTCTACACAGGCCTACACATCTATGCTCTCAATGAAATGAACAGTTGTCAAAAGAACAAAGCATGTATTATCTGTTCCTTACACTGATTTGTGCAATAATGAATAATGTTACAAAGGAAGACTCTAGCAGATATGACAGACTTGGGATTTTGTTTTTTTTTAAAATCAAGTCAGGAACACTAGATGTTAATTAAAACAAGGTGGTATGTGTGGAGGGAATCAAATGTCTAGTAGAATTATAATCACCTATTTTAATTGATCTTTATTGAAATAATGTTGAGAGAAGAGAGGGGCATAGGGGAGGATTTTCCCATCATGAAATGAAGTTTTATATGAAAACAAAATACATTTGGAATTGTCAGAAAGATTCAACCATGAAAGAAGACTTTAAATAAGTTGCTAAAGAATTTTTATTTTCCAATACAATTTTTCCAAGACCTATTGTAGAAAATAATTTCTCTAGGAGTACCAAGGGATAAGCATGTCCCACTTCAATGTACCACCACCATCCAACCTTTGCTGACCCTTTTTCCTGATCCACAGGCTCATGAAGTCAGCTGGAGATTTTCTATTACCCTTTGTGATGTTCTCACTTACGATTCCAATTCCTAGCTGGCTTCTGTCTGAGTTATGGTGCTAACTCTGAACCTGAACATACATAAGTCTATGGGACCTGATCACAGAGTCCTGAGGGAATTGGCTGATGTAGTTGCCAACCCACTCTCCATGATATTTGAAAAGTCATGGCAGTCAGGTGAAGTCCCTGGTGACTGGAAAAAGGGAAACATTGCACCCATTTTTAAAAAGGGTAGAAAGGCCGGGAACAACCAACCTGTGAGCCTTACCTCTGTGCCTGGGAAGATCATGGAACAGATCCTCCTAGGAGCTATGCTAAGGCACATGGAGGACACGGAGGTGATTCGAGACAGCCAGCATGGCTTCACCAAGGGCAAGTCCTGCCTGACCGACCTAGTGGCCTTCTGTGATGGAGTGGCTACATCAGTGGACAAGGGAAGAGCTATGGAAGTCATCAATCTGGACTTCTGTAAGGCCTTTGACGCTGTCCTCCACAACATCCTTCTCTCTAAATTGGAGAGATATGGATTTGATGGATGGACTGTTCAGTGGATGAGGAATTGGTTGGATGGTCACATCCCGAGGGTAGTGGTCAACAGCTCAATGTCCAGATGGAGACCAGTGACAAGTGGTGTCCCTCAGGGTTCCATATTGGGACTAATACTGTTTAATATCTTCATCAATGACATAGTGGGATTGAGTAATGGCTTTAAACTAAAACAGAGTAGATTTAGACTAGATATAAGGAAGAAATTTTTTATGATGAGGGTGGTGAAACACTGGAACAGGTTGCCCAGAGAGGTGGTAGATGCCCCATCCCTGGAAACATTCAAGGTCAGGCTGGATGGGACTCTGAGCAACCTGATGTAGTGGAAAATGTCCCTGCTCACTGCAGGGGGATTGGAGTAGATGACTGTTAGAGGTCTCTTTGAACCCAAACTATTCAATGATTCTGTGATAATATAGGGCTAGAATAGAATCATATCAAATATATAAAAGGGAAAGATGAAGCCTTTTCAAAAAAAAAAATGTAATATGAAGTTTGTAGGCACAGGAAACATCTTTATTAGTCCAACTAACTGCTATTCAAATCCACCTTCTGTTACCTAAAAAAAAGGTTTGTGCTTCTAAAAGTGTGGCCCAAAGTTGAAAGTTGCCCATTTTTTCCAGTTGTATCCTTTGTTCTAAGAAAGTGTATTACCTCTTCTCTGAAAACCTTGCCTCACTTCTGGCCTCAGGCTGCATCAGCTGCTGGAACAACCCTATTAAACTGTACACAGATAAAGATCTTTTGTAGATATATTTTGAAAACATATGCAAGCAGCTATGTTTCTGTCTGTATTACTTGTGAAGCAATCTCCATCTATGTCAGGAGGACAAGGTAAGGTAGTAAGTGCTTGTCAGGGGGTGTTGCATTGTATGAGCATACTGCCTGTGAAAAGATTACACATGTAAAGATGCTCACTGCACTACCAGTTGTGGAGTGAATTCCTTCTGAATGGTATCATGGTAAGCTCCTCTAATTTT
Source organism: Nyctibius grandis (assembly GCF_013368605.1). Classification (NCBI taxonomy): domain Eukaryota; kingdom Metazoa; phylum Chordata; class Aves; order Nyctibiiformes; family Nyctibiidae; genus Nyctibius; species Nyctibius grandis. Next base: position 12,577,487 of record NC_090670.1, read on the forward strand.
CTAACTGCAGAAAGTGAGTTTTAGAAATATAACTCATCCTAACCTCTCCAGTAACCTCCAGATTGATGCAGTTTGTGTCATTTGAAATTACTTCTAGATGTCGTTGGGCTCAGAAAATTCAGTCACAGAGGGACCACTGTTGACATTTGTGAGCATAAGATGCCATGTTCTAGGTTTATGTACCTCATTTAAAGCTTATCAGAGCCAATATGTTTTCCATTGACTTCAGATAGTTATACATAAAACTACACAAGCACAAACAAAATCTTAACACTGACTTGTTCTGTAAACAATTACAGATGAATCTATTAATAACCACAGAGTGATGTTCTTCTTTTACCTCCACCTGAATGTTCAGCACTAATCCTCTTACTGCTTATACCTTCCTTAAAACTACGTTGGAATATGTGACTATTGAATTATGAACACATGAATATTATGTTAAAAATTAACTTTGGATAACTTGTCTGTAAGGATGTGTCATGAATATGAGCTGATGACAAGCTTAATTAACATCAGTACAAAATGTGAAACATACAAAAAAATAGGTCAGGAATGAAAGTAAAATTATAAAATAAAGAAACTGAAAAAAAATCCTGTTGAACCATATCACAGCAACTAACCTTAGCTGAACCACTGGATCTGTTAATCTTGAGTAGGTGAAAATTGTTGTCAACTAACCAGGGGTCCAGCTGGATTCTTGTCCTGCTTAGACATACACAATGCAGCCTCTGTATGTCTGGAGCACAAAGCATAAGTGTTTTCCTCCTCCCTTTTTCTTCTCAAAGGCAGAAGTAGATATCTTTCATTCCACTGCACTTGAGATTCAGTTCTGAATTTGGCTGAGGGTGCTTTTGGCTTAGCATGTCAGAAACAGGACTTCTTTGGTTAGGCCATTCAGTTTTACTGTAACATTTCTCTCTATCGTGATCACAAATGAAAAGAGGTCACATAGTACCTGGATGTTTTCCAGGTACTATGGAAATCCCTTCTATAAGGCAGAAAGGAAATATTGAAAGGAAATACACTGAAATGTCTACTTTGGAAGCAAAACCAGACCAGTTTAATAGGAGCTGTTGACAAGCTTAATGAATGTAATTGAAAAATTTGAGACATGTAAACAATAGGTCAGGAAAGAAGTTAAGATTAGATATATATAAAATAAAAAACTCTTGTCAGACCATTTCATAGCATTTCACAAATGACTAGGAGGGAGAGCTCAAAATCTTTTGGGGCAGTTTTGCTGTCTATAGGAAAGTGGTAGAGATTTCTTTGTGAAGGTAGAATCCGAGTTCTGTAATTTTTTTGCCTTTCTTCCATATTCTTTCTTTACAATATTCCTTATCAACTTTCACAAAATGGCCATTTCTTCTGCATGTTATCCACTAAAACAATTTTAATAGAACACCACTGATATATCCTTACTCCATTCCTTGTAGTCACCTGAGATTCTGTATTAATTAAGAGTCTTAAGAGGATAATTGCAAAGAAAAAGGCCTATGATTTTGTGATTTTACTATTATTACAGAATTGATAGTACTGTCCATGTAGTTTTACTCCATACATATAGTCTTCAGTGTTCCTTGCCCTATCAGTACAAAATGTAGTATAATAAAGTTAGCATAATAATAAATAAAGTATGGCTACAAATCTAGTTCAGCTGTAATTTGCCAAGTTAGAAAAATCTCTGACTTACTAAAGAGCCCTGCATTACAAAGTATTGTAGTAAATCAAAATCTGTCAAGAAAAATAACCAGCCTACTTATTACAGAAAGTTGCTTTGATGCTAATTCCTCTTTTGCTTCTCACGAGAGGATTAGCTCAGGGTCTTGAAAGTGCAAAGGAACCCAATCTGTCAACTAAAAAGTCTTTTTCAATGCGCAAATAAATAGATTAATTTCCTTATAAAGCCAATGTGTCGCCATCAGATGACGAGTCTCACGTTTCCTCTAGCTCCCTGTGAGTGGTAGATGTCTAGGAGACTAATTTGGATGGGATCATTTTTTTTCTTTTTTTTTTTTGGATCGGTTCTGGTGAGTTCCTCTTCAGTATTGGAACAAAGAGTCCAATATTAATTTAAAAAACAGAGAAATACTATGGATATACTGCCTTTTTAGTATTTTTATGGCCTGATTTCAGAGAAGGGTTTCTAATAAGTTGTAGATTGATGTATCTGTGAAAAGGTTTTGCAAAGAATCCTGCTATAAGATATTTGTTTAAGTTTGTGACTGAATAGGTTGATAAGTGACCATGAAAATATATTTTTGCATACAGAGTATGTTGAGGGAAGGTCATACGAATTAAGGTACCTACATGTGGTGGTGTGTCTTTATCAGAAGATACTACACAGCTACTTGACACTTAACATATCAGTGGCTGATGCAAGTTTGCATATAAGTTATATAACTTAAAACAGTAATATTGTTTTAATGTTCTGCAAAGCCAAGGATTAAATCCATGTGCTTAGAAGAAATTTTGAATCATTCCCAGCAGTAGTCTTTGAATTTCCGCAAGAGAATATGTGGTGGACTCTTCGATGGGTTAAAAACTGGCTGGATGACTAAGGCCAGAGAGTGGTGGTGAATGCGGCAAAGTCCAACTGGTGGCCGGTCACTAGCGGTGTTCCCCAGGGCTCAGTTCTGGGGCCGGTGCTGTTCAATATCTTTACAGACGATCTAGATGTAGCGATTGAGTGCACCCTCGGTAAATTTGCAGATGACACCAAGCTGAGTGGGAGTGTCGATCTGCTGGAGGATAGGAAGGCCCTACAGAGGGTTCTGGACAGGTTAGATAGATGGGCCGAGACCAATGGAATGAGGTTCAACAAGAACAAGTGCCGGGTCTTACACTTCGGCCACAACAACCCCATGCAGCTCTACAGGCTGGGGGAAGAGTGGTTAGAAAGCGGCCCAGCGGAAAGAGACCTGGGGGTGCTGATCGACAGCCGGCTAAACATGAGCCAGCAGTGTGGCCAGGTGGCCAAGAAGGCCAATGGCATCCTGGCCTCTATTAGAAATAGTGTAGCCAGCCGGTCTAGGGAAGTGATCGTCCCTCTGTACTCGGCACTGGTGAGGCCGCACCTTGAATACTGTGTCCAGTTCTGGGCCCCGCACTTCAAGAAAGATGTTGAGGTGTTGGAGCGAGTCCAGAGGAGGGCGACCAAGCTGGTGAAGGGTCTGGAGGGTCTGACCTATGAGGAACGGCTGAGGGAGCTGAGGTTGTTTAGCCTGGAGAAGAGGAGGCTCAGAGGTGACCTTATTGCAGTCTACAACTACCTGAAGGGAGGTTGTAGTGGAGTGGGAGTTGGCCTCTTCTCCCAGGCAACTAGTGATAGGACAGGAGGACATAGCCTCAAGCTTTGCCAGGGGAGGTTCAGGTTGGACATTAGGAAAAATTTCTTCTCAGCAAGGGTCATTAGACATTGGAATGGGCTGCCCAGGGAGGTGGTGGAGTCACCATCTCCGTATGTGTTTAAGAAAAGACTGGACATGGCACTTAGTGCCATGGTCTAGTTGACATGGTGGTGTCAGGGCAATGGTTGGACTCCATGATCCCAGAGGTCTCTTCCAACGTGATTGATTCTGTGAATATGTCTAAATCACCCATTTAACAAAGACAAGGATAAATTCACATCTGAGATACTTGTCTTCAGTTGTATAAGCACATATCTTTCCACAGAAATGCTTTTTTTTTTTTTAAAGTAAAAGGCAGAAAGCTTTTAACTTAGCTGCCAGGATCCCTCCCTGCTTTTGGGCTGTATGCCCAGTTACAAGCTTCTGAACAAGCAGGAGTCATGACATTTGGTACTGAAAGTACTAAACACAGGGACTCTGCTCTCTAAAAATTTCTTAAAGTTCATATTGAGATTAATCTCTTACTACGTTGCTGGGGCAGAGGGGGGGTCGGGACTAGTACACATAAAAGGTTTTAGAAAGAGATTTCTTCACAGACAATTAAGAAGGTTTTGTAAAGTTATGTCAAATGGAAGTTTAGAGCTTTTTTTTATTTGCTTTTACATCTAAGGATGTAAATACCTGCAGAGCTGCAAACAAGTAAAACCGGTGAAAAGATCATATATTTAAACAGCTGAGAACAATGTAAAGCATATTGTGGTATTGATGGAAATTATCATGTGAGCTTTTCTATACTGGTTGCTCCAAGGACTGTTCTCATTTCATCTCCATACGTTAATAGCGTCTTTATTTCCATGGAGTGTTGACCATGGTATTTTCTTTCCAAGTTTCTTCATGTATCACTATAAAAATTATTTCTTTTTGTCTCTCCATCAGCTACTGAGAAATAAGAAAAGGCACAACAAAAACCTGAGGGACAAGAAAATATTTATTTTTTCTGGTTTATCAAGCTATCTTTACCATGTGGTGTAATACGAAATAACACAGTGGTGTTTAGATTTGCCCAGCATGGCAGCAAATCTTCTCTGAACTGACAAACCAATCTTAACATGTCATCTCCTAAATGTATTGTCATACTCCATTAAAAGCGGTAGACCATACTGTGTCTGGATCTTCCAAGAGTTCGTAAGAGCCTTAGCTGCCTCTCAAGCACAGTGAGCATTAGCTCTTAACAATACTTGAGTTTTCCTTCAAAGCTTTAGAAGGTTATTCCTACAGAAGAACACATAGAAGGTAATTTAATCAAAAGGCAGTGGTATTCTTCCCAATATATACATTCAATTAAGAAAGAGATGTCCTTTTGTTCAAATTATTAAGATTGTATTTTTCAAGAGGAGGCAGCGATGGAAGTTGGATATGATTTGGGGAAAAGATTTCTGAGAAGAAGATAGAGGAAAAATTGGTATGTAATATTAGAAAGTGTAGAATATGCGAAAAAATGTGTCATATTAAAGGCCTAAGGCGTTTTGATCTATTGGATCAAAAGGCAAATAGAAAGTGAGCAAGACAATGTTATAATCAGAACACCAGTATGAATAGGTGTAAACTAAATTAAGGAAAGGCAGAAGATGATGAGGAACTGTGAACATTTAAAAATTAAGGTTCTGGTTGAGAAATTCTTCAACAAAGATTGTGAGGATGGAAAGTAGAGCAGAAAGAGCTAAGAGCATTGCCAAAAGGTACTGGTTTAAAGCTGGTAAATGTCAATGGGTTTGGGAACATTTCAAGTCATTACACACTATGCTTCCAAGTAGAAAGGGTTTAGTGGTTAGAAAAGGAATTCACAGACCTGTGTATTAGTTCTGCCTTTTTCACTGGCTCCCAGCATGACCATAGGCAAACTGCTTCTTAGAGCAACAGCCATGTGTCTCAGCTTCTTTCCATGTGAGCTGCCTAAATGGGATTTTCCTTAATTCTTGTAAAATCCTTGTTGTAAAATGTTATTATGTATTTAGGATTCTGTCTGGAAAAGAACAGTCTACTTGTTTGAGCGTCAGTTTTCATATCCATTAACTCCCTTGTTTCATTCACTTGTTTGCTGCTTTTTCAACATTTTTCCAACACCCAGCTAAGTCTTATGTACTACATTATAATCTGCCTTATAAAATTATTGTTCTTAATAATCTTCAGAGCTGTTAGCTTTCTTTTTCTTTCCTCCCATCCCTCCACCCGGACATTCACTGATGCTTCTTTTTAAATTACAATCATTCTTTGTGCAACTGTTCCATCTTTCTTAGAATATCTGGCTTCAGGCCGGTACAAGTTTTATTTGTCATTCATTTCTGGACATTAATCATTCCATTAATATTGCAGTTCTTAATGGTGGGTGCAGATATGATGTTAATGCCTCCTGTAACTTTTTTATGATTGGGGAACATTTACAGTGATAAAATATTCCTAGAGGGAACGTTTGAAAAGAAGTTAAAAGAGTATAGTAAATTAAATACATAAAAACTTCCAAATATATTGAAAACATAATTTGCCTCCTAAGTATGGTGACCTTTGGGTTATTCTACTTCAAGATTTTTTTTCTTTAAGACTTTATACCCTATAAGCTACATGGAAGGAAATTGCTCACTATTGAAAATATCCACAAGGCAAGCATTTGTTTTAGCCCATTATCTGGAATTGTCTCATGTTTCAGTCAAGCTGGTGAGGTGGACTGCAAATCACTGGTATGCAGAGAGCAGCTCAAAATGAACTCAGGAAGGGCACGCTTGCTTTCCACTGAAAATATTCCTCTGCTTTATTCACAGATAGAGGAGAAGTACTTCGAACATGTCTAGGTCCTAGAAAGACCTTGTCGGTTCTGTAATCTATCAGTGTCCTCAGAACAGTGATGAAGATCATCATGTGCATAACTCCTATATTTACATGCAAGAAGCCACCTAAAAGACGACAGATATAACTTTATCACAGTAGGTCATTTGCCTTATGTTATGAATTGAATTCCCTTTTTTTCTTCCAATTCTCATCTTTTGCCCTTTCTAAACTTCAGTAAACAAAACTGTCCGTTGCTTCCCATAACATATTTCTCAGATTTCTGTTTAAATTTTCTTCTTTTTTCCCCCTCTTCTCTTTCTGTTTTAAAGACTAACTGACATAACTGGATGCTGTGAACTTGCATTTCTGCTGTGTTGCTTCTTATAATAATAACATTGGCTAGGATTGGGCAGGTGTGGTAAAACAAGAGAGAGATGCACAGAGTGGGGAAGAACTGGATACATACTCCCTGCGTAACCTGGGACAAACCACTGAATATCGTTGAGTGTGGTAAATTGTGAATTTCTTTTCTGTCAAACCTCAAATCACTGAATAAATGTCTATGAGAAAGGTATTTGGACACTTGTATGTCTGCTACTGGTAATATAACTCTTTAAAACAGGATGAGCTCATCTGCCCTGTGACATTGGCTCTATTGCTCTAATTTTTTCAGCCTAATATTTTTATTTTTAATGCAAAATTAGTTTGTTTTATCTTCCTGTACTGATAGCTTTGTCTCAAAATTAAGAAAAGATGTGCCATCGTTTCTTTGTCATATTTTACTTGTAACCCCTGTAGTATGTAATTGTAATTTATTGAAGAAAACTAATTTTATTTTCTTTTTTTCCCCTTATTTGGTTTGTAATTTCCTTAGATATGTTGTGGAATTAGTTCAGTATTCAGCATCTAACGTAAATGCATGTGATGAGCATGATTTATGACAATTTGAGCAAAATTTCAATGTCAGGATTGTGTACAATATTTCACATTTTAGTTTAGTATGGCAGGGCTGAAATATTCTCCAGAGTGCCTTGCAGTTGTTTATTGTTTGGTTGGTTTTAGGTAAACATGAACACCACCAGAAAAACAAGGAAAAAATGAACTCGCCTTAGTTCAGATGTTTGAGTATCTTGAACTGAATCCTGTGTTTGAGATGCTTTATTTTATTTTTAATAATACACTTAAGGAAAGGATAACACATATTTTTTAGCTTCATATACGTATACATAGCTTCCAAATTCACAAAAGGGTATATTTCCCCCCTCGCTGCTTCTACATATATACTCTGATTAATGCAGATGCGAGTTATGCATTAGCATCAAGGGGAGAATTTCACGGTAGCGGCTGCTGAGACGCAGCAAGCCTGAGTGGGTGGTGAGGAGAGAATAAACAGTGACTTTCCAGTGAGAGTTTTAAAAGTCTGTCTAGAGAAAGACATCTCATCTGTTTTGCTGTATTCAGACTCATAGACTAGACACCTGAAATAATACACATCGTCAGAAGACTCTTCAAGGATCCAGTGCTGCCCTTATCTGCTATAAGACAGATATGCATTGATTTTTGTTTGTAGATAGGAGAATTCTGCAGACTTAAAATGCAAAACAGCATGCAGTCTGGAAGAGTGACTAAAGTAACTGCAACAGCCACTGAAGTTGAAGAGAAACAAGAGAAACTACTTTGGTCAGAGAGGGCAGCATTTGAGACTTGGAGGGCAAATGGGAGCTGAAAATGTAGTGCAGAAATATTTGGAAACGTGTTTTTACTGTCAGGAAGAATTATTTTAAATTCTGTCTTATTTTTTCCACTTGCTTTTTTTCCCCACCATTTGGAACTTTCTGAAAGCATGAAATGGCTGTGCAAACTTTCCAGGAGTGACTTCAATAACTTCTTCCTTCAATACATTTCTCTGTGTTTTTAATCAGCTCTAATGCATAGCAACAGCTACTGTGGGCAAGTGCATAGCAGTGGGGGACTAAGGAGTGTGAGATACAGTAGAAAAAAAGGAAAAGGAAAGAAAATTTTTAAAAAGAGAAAAAAGAGAGTAAAGGACATATTCAGAAATCTTACCCTTAAGTATACATGGAAAAGTTTTATATCTGATTAAGAGTGGATGAGGGTTCAGTTTTCATAGAAATGTGGAAATTCCTGGCTCATGAAGTCTAATGCTCTGCTACTGGAAGAAACTGGCTTGCTTATATGTTCCTCAGGCTTCACTGTGTAGTGAATAAGTCATCTGGTAGCTATACCAAGAAAGTATCCTTCTGGATCATCATGAGTGGAGTTATTTATCCACCCAGTATCTGGAGGGTTAGACCACTAGTGAATACAACCCTTTCTGCTGCCCATCTCCTTCCAATGACACAAATGCTGGCACAGTGGCCAGGAGCTGCTTGTGGCAGCAGGATTGGTAGGGAAGGAGATAGGCTTAAACCTAGAAGGTTGTTCATGCTTCCGGCTATACCTGTGGATGCACCTGGAGGCATATAGAGAGACATAAAAGTGTCCCTGTACCCGGATATCCCTTGGAGGGGAACTTCGGGGAACCCTGCAAGAAGTAATATAGTCATAACCGAAGATGTGGATTTTAATGAGTAGTTAGCAGTACAACCAAAGAGTCTTCCTAAAACCAACAACTGGCATATACCTTTTAACATTATTATCAGGGTTTTAACACCCAAACCTCAGGTAATATTTTGATAGGAAAACAGAAAATAAAATAATTGTTCCTTTTAACATTAAACAGTATTCTTCACCACAACTCAATTCATTTGAAGAAAAGAGGGCAAAAATCAACATTGTCATTTTCAGATGGGAAAGCCAAGTCATAGAAAAGTGAAATAGCTTGTCCTAGTTTGTGCAGAAATCTGAGTGATCCCTAGTGATCATTAGGAATAATCCAGCCTATTCATGGCTAATGAGGCCAAAGTATAAGATGTTCTGGATGTGACTGAGACAAGATCAGACATACTTTGTGAAAGTGAAAAGTTTTCTAGATATTATACCATGTTCCATTCAGTGGTGTGACAGAACAAGGGCAAGAAAAGAAATCATTGATTTGGGGATATTAGTTAGATTAGGACAGTGCATTGCTTTCAATAATAATGGTTGGGATTTATTAGAAAAAAGTGCAGTCAGTTTACAATCAGCCTAATCTAACAGTTCAAACTTAAGGTTTAGGGTCTAATCTGCACCAGGCTAGACCAATTTATTGTAAATTTGTTTAATTAACGTGGAGCTTTTTTTTTTTATGTGTTTCAGTGTTCTCCATATCTGAACTTGGTGGAATTAGTAGAGGATTCTATTAAGCTATGACTTTACTAATGTAATTTGATGGCTCAACATCTCAGTGTGCCTACTTTTCACTGTTTGTTCTGTTTAAGATTTGACATGGTCAGTCAGATCTGAGAATTATGATTATGCACTGTAGAAATAGACTTCAAGATTTCAAGTCCCCACAGAAAAAGCCAGTGGGTATGTAATTAAGAACGAGAAAAAAGGTCGACCTACTTTTTCCGTTTAGTCTAAACTTCTGATTGATCTATCTTTATTTCTCTATTGATCTATTTATCTGCCTATCCAGTCTGTCACTAATAATCTTGACCTGATTTTGCATTGATTGATCATTTAAGCTAATTTCTAGCCTGAATGCTGGTAATTTAATAATGTGAGCCAATTAGGAGTTAAATAGAATCAATAAAACATTCTGTGACATCAATGAGAGAAACATTGAAGTACCACTGTCTCATTATCCCTTTCAGCATTTTCTATTAATATTTTTAGAGCTGAAGTCAACCAAAGATACTACTGAAACGAGTAAAATAATTCATAAAATGTTACATTTTAGCTGTCAAATTTCCCAGCTTCAGATCATAAAATCCAGAAATGGTTGTTATTTGTTCAGTCTCAGCAGGTACTCTTCATCTAATCAACACCTGGTACAGGGAAAGATGTGTTTGACTTCTCACTCCCATTTTCATCATGTCTGTAATCCTTGTTTTCCAGCTGTTCTGTCCTTCACATCTATTTCAGTAGTAAAAAAAGAGCCTGATACCTTCTTAGCCAACCACCCCACAACTCAGATCAGTGTAATTCAGGGAGAAATCACCATTTTGCTGAGAGGTTGAAATGTTTACCCTAGAGAAAATTTGGAAAAGCAGCATTTCTGATACTGGAAATATCAGGGGAGTTGGTTGGAAGAGATCAAAACTGATGATTCGTGATAACTGCACATAATCCCATGCTTCCTCCACTTGGGGCATGGTTATCATCATGGTTTCATCTCACAGGTATGTACAAATTTTGGATTCATTAAGAAACCAAATAGAGCTGATCCTGTAGCCACGTGCCTTCAGCTAGCTCACATGCCTTCGTAACATTTTGGCTTTCAAAGGGCAACCATTGGTTACTCCATCTTTTGTGCAATACCTTTTACCAATCTCTGGTTCCTCCAGCAAGAACAAAAGCAAATCAATTATTCAGAAAACAGTTTCATATCCTGAAAGAAGCAAGACTGTGAGGTATGTTTGGGGATATTTGTAAGAATCTCCTCCTAAGCTTGGTATGTATCATGGGGAAAGGGATGGTGGCAGTTGCTTGCAAAGAGGTCCGTCCCTCTTCCTTACTGAATACCTTTGTGGAAAAGCTATTTTCTTATCTATTCCCTGTGTATCTAAATGAGCAAATAAATATAAAACAATATATGAAAACTTAGCAGAATCTGAGATCTCTTATGTTTTCTCTTGCAGTTTTTATCTCCCTTTTATTCCTAGATTCAAAGCTTCTTTGGCCTATCCATTGCTTGTGTTAGATGAATTATAACTATGGTTTCCCACAGGCTTGAGTACAATTTGACGATCCTGCCTCTGGATGGTGACAGATACATTCTGCTAGGCCAAGAGCTGGACCATATGTAAGTGTTAATAGCATGCATTAGCACTGTTGTAAGCTTCTTGTTTACTTTCCTGTAAGCCCTATCAGATGTTGCTCTTTTGTTTTGGAGTTTATTTTGCTTCACTTTATTGCCTTCCTGATAAATCAGTCCTAGCAACAAGACACAGATTATTATGGTTTTAGACATAAGCTTCTGTGAAGGTGCTAGATACTGTCCATGTGCCATTGAGCAGCCAATATAATCCTTCCTCTAAAATCTTTGTAATTCTTTGTAATTCTCTCCCTAAATTCTACTTTTCCAGCTGGATGGACAGTGTAGTGGCACTGGCCTGTCCCTCACCAGGTTCTGATTTAGGGTTGTTGGCTCTCTTCTGCACATGTCCTTTCTCCTTGCCAGAACAGATTAGCTCTACTGACTGCTATGTAAATCCAAATGCTTGCCACATGGATAATTCTTAGTCTGTCTGAAAGCCCATGACACATAAGGGGAAGGATACTACATGCCAAGTAACAGCCTACTGGAATCCCACTTGCCAATTACTTCATTTTGGGGGAAGAAGGTAATGTGCAGCAGCCAGGCCTTACAGATATTTGCACACCAGCTCCCACATCAGTGACTGCACAATGCAGCCACCTCCTGACTTCAATTCTCTTACGCTGGATCTTTTCTGAGTTTCAGCTGTCTGAATTGTGAATGGGATGAATAGAATAAGCGAGAGGCACAGTAGTGGCATAGCAGCCTGAGCCAAATTGATGCCTGCCTTCCCCTCCCTCAAAAAACCCAAACCACCAGCCCCTCGCAACAGCAAGCAATTAAGGCAACATTTTAACAGGCATCTTCAGTCAAAAAGACAAAGACAGCACTGGACTGCATGAGGGTATGAGAGAGAAGAATGCAGGGATACTATATGATGTTACAGAACCAGATGACATGTCCTCATTTTAGATTACAAGCAAACAGAATTTTTTTTAAATCTGTTGCAAAAACAAAAAAGTTCTCAAGTGTCAATAAACAGCTCATTGATATTGTTAGTGGAGGAGTGGGAAGAATCTCCACAAAAGTAGTATAGAATGATGGGGAGGGTTTGGTCTGGTAATAAAAAGCCACATGAGAATGCCAGTGAGACTGACAGCACGGTTCATCTGTCCTCCTCCTTTTTTAGTTCAATGACAAGGAAGAGAGTTTTTTAAACAAAACAGGAAAATTCTTCTGCCTCCCTCCCCCATCTGTGCAGTTTATAAATACCCAGCTGCAGAGTATCTGGGAAAATAGCCTAAATTTTTAAGAATGTTGTCATTCATGTGCCAGAACCACATGTACATTTGGACTTACTATGTCCAAACTAAGAACTTCTGGCCTTCAGGTTTCTGGGATACAGGTTGGTCTAGAGGAAATTAGTACACAGCAGTGTTTGACACTTTTCTAAAGCTTCTGGATTGATAGTTGTACATTATTCACCCATTGTGAAAATTGGTCTTCATGGTGTCCTAAGGGATTGCCACACAGACTTTGGAGGAAATAATAATAATAATAGTAGTAATAACAATCATAATCATCAGCATCATCATCCTGATTGATGAACAAGCTTGTTGGCAAGAAATGGTGGCATCAAGGAGATCTGATCTTGAAGAGACAAATTTTCATGACAAAACCTTTTAAATAAACTACATCTCTAATTTCCTCTGTGCACACTTTTGCCTTCTTAAGCTCTCGTGAATCATGGGGTGGTCAGTATTCACCATTTGAAGGAAGAACCCCAATAAGCTGCAGTTTTCTGAGACTGTTGTATAGTCAGCTGAGTTTACATATACACACACAAAAAATTTGTTTCATATTTCTTGTAGCATTCTCTAATAATCAACCATCCTACAAAGCATCCCATATTCAGATTCAAAGAAGGAAAAGAGATTAGAGAGCAGAAAAGGGGATGGAAATGAAGGTTGTGGAGGGAATACAAATTCTAAAGATGGAAAACTTGGAAAAGTACAGTGAAAGAGTAACAGTGAGTAGATGGTAGTTCCCCTTGCATAGGAATGAGAAAAGAGAAAGTGGAATCTTTATCTATGTTGCAAAGATACATCACTTTTTCCTTTGTTGGTTTTTGGGCTTTTTATTTGGTTTTGGTTTTGTTTGGTGTTTTTTTTTTAACCATGGAGCAAAAAAACCTCAATAAATTAAAGTAATATATAACTTAATTTGAGGGGGTTTGTTTGTTTGTTTTTTAATCACAACCTATTCCACAAATTGAAAATCAATGCAGCTCAAAATGAGCCCTCCATTTGCAGATCTATAATCTATATATTTTTACTTTTTGTCTGTCTCTAAAAGCCAGATCAATGGAATAGATTTCCCTGAAGTGCAAATGAGGGTTGTCATTTTCTCTTCCTCCCACATCAGTTATTATTTTAATTTCTTTTTCATGTAAGCTTCTTTTTGCATTATTTCTAAACCTTGCTGTGAGTATATTTGCAAAAAGTGAAATAAAGTGTCTGGAGACTCCATTAATGGAGGCCATTCATTAATGATAAAAACCATTGGATTAAGACTGTTACATCAGTGAAGTTTCTTAATAATATTCAAGATTTCTTGTAAACACTCCTTTTTTTGTTTTGTTTTGTTTTTAATCCAGAATGTATGTTTATATTTAAAAAATCCTTTGATTTAATATATTTTTTTAATGTTCCATAATTCTCTTTTTGTCCTTCATTTTGAATTTTAATTTTCTCTATGTTAAACTTAAAAGAAAACCACACTTATTTAACTGCCAGCTCTTCAGAGCTTAGAGACTAAATTGCCTTGGAAACTAGAACTTTATGTAAGGATAATAGATTTCTGTTATTTGACAACTCTGCAATCTAATTATATAGTGACAGATATAGTTCTGATTACATCTAAATTTATGATTGGTTAAAATTTTATTTTACAAGAATAGATTAATGATTAAATATCAAATTATCTGTAGATTTTTATATTTTGATTTGTTCATCATTCCATAGATACAGATAATAAAATGAAAATCGCTGCATGAGCTTGTTTAAAAATTAAAAGAAAATTACATATTGAAAACCAATCCTGAATTTTGCATGGGGCATGTTTAAACTGGGTTATAAAATATTACATATTTAATCTCTCAGAGAAAAAGCTCCTGGTGGTTATACCCGGGTTATTCAAACTCAGTATTCAAAGATGATATAAAAGCATTCGGAGTACCTATGTCAACTAAAGGGGTAATACAACTCCTCCCCACAGCATGGGCATGATCGTCGGTATCAGCTTTGTATAGAAATTCAGTTGTTGTTCTCCATCCCTTGAGTCAGTGCTTTGTGGAGGATCTATAAGGCTTCCCCGGGCTGTACGCACTGGGCTGCAGCGTGCTGAGGGCTATCAGTGCTGCATATAAGAAATCCTTTTTCTCTCCTGCAAAGTCAAAGCACTCATCTTGACAGATGCTGTGAGGAGGAACAAGCTGGGCTAGTTTCATGCTGCAAAGATGCAATTCCTTCATGATAACCAGGGAAAGAAGCAAGAGGACTGATAAGTTAGCAAATTAAGCTGGGAGCCTTGAGGAAAAAAAAGAGCAAAAATTGTTCTTTCCAATATACAAGGAATCAAATAAGCAGTTCCTAGACCAGCTTTTGGATTTCTGTATTTTTAGGGTCCTGTTTGATCTTATCTGATTTGACCAAGCCATGAGTTCCTTTTAAAGGAATACCTGTGACTGAAGGTGCAGTTTGTGCCCAGGTTTGATGGTGGCTTTGCATTTTAAAATTTTCCACCACACTGTCACAATTTTAAAGTTTATTGACCCTGTTGGGGCCCACTTCCTCCAAGATGGAGTGATTACCAAAAAATGTTTGTGCAGTGATAATCCTTCTAGATTTATGCTTTCAACATGAAGTTCACCACTTGGGCTGAGGATTATACAAGGATTAAAAGAAATTTCAGATAAAATTATAATGTAATGTAAAAACTGCAGTTTCTGATTTGAATATGCTTTCCTTGTTGTTGTCTATTCCTAGCAACTCTCTCTTTCCCATGTTACAAATTCAAGTGCATATGTTATTTTCTTTTGTTTTCCATGTTTCAATATGATACTATTAATGTTGTGAGTTTTGATTAAAAGGTGAGTGGTTTGTGCAAGGGAAAATGTCTTGGAAAATGTCACTTTAGTTCACACAGGTTGCACACTACTGCAGTCCTTTCCAATATCAATTCTATCTAGTTCTTTCTCATAAATATTCACTCCTTAGCTTTAAAACCTAACCCCAGGATCCATCAGCCTTACCGTCTCATTAACGCTATTGGATGGGGATATTTATCTTTGTAATCCTGAAGAGCACTGTCATGGTAATGCTGGTTTCTAAATAGTAAGAGGCAGTCATTTACTGAAATGAACAGAAGAATATGTATTTTTTACATTCTTTCATAAATCAGAGACCTGAGGGTGTTTTTCCCAAGAATGTTACCTTTTAACAAAAACAAGCATTGATAATTTTAAAATAAAGGAGCTGTGGTTTAGAAAATCTGGAGCGGGGACTTCCAAGTTTTGTTCACAAATGGATGCCTAAACATGAGAAACCGAGTTAGGAGTGCTATATAACAACATTCATCTTCAATGTAATGCCTAAATTAAATGCAATGTCTCAAACAAGGACTTCCTTTGCAAGCCTTCTACAAATTCTTTGCAGGTTGTGTGTGACCTTTGGGAGCATCTGGGAAGCCCTGGCTCAGAGCACATGGAAACAAAGGTAACTGATATTATTTGGTTTTGTTATACTGCCTATTGTTTTCAATGAAGTTGAAGATCTGGCAATAGCATAGACTAGATAAAGAAAAGCTTTTAACAAATTCCATTGTCAGTACACTTTTCTTGGTTAAAATTCACAATGGCAAATGGTGTGGAAGAACTTAGCTCAGATGCACTGTCAGATAAACCTGACGTGGGCTGCCTGCACGTCAGCTGGAATGGAAATTAGAAACTTTTCAATCACTGTCTGCAAAGGAAACCTCTGTTTTTCTATTACTCAGATTATGTTTTATTTGGGGTATTTCATGCATTTAGCACCTGGAGGTTACATATAGAGCGATCATGAAGAAAGGCACCAGCTATCAACATAGTATGCCAAAAACAGAAATCTAAACTCAGCTGAAGCCTTTTGTCTGTCCTGCTTGCCTGACCCCTGTAAGCATGTTACTCACTGGGACACGGCGAATTAATGACAAAACTGTTAATGATAAAATGAACTGGGTACAGACTCTGCAAACCCTTCCTTGTCATTCATGTCTAATACTAGGTAGCTGGAGAATTCTTTGAGGTCAGTATCAAGAAGGCATGATATGACACACGAATCTTGATTTCCATGTGAAAAAATAATAGCATAATAAAGATTATTACAGCCCAGTAAGCTTTCTCATTTCCACTCAGGTCAGAGTGATTCTAAGGAGAGAGCTCCCTGTGCATTGTCACATCTCTGTTGTAGAAACCACAACCATTCAAAGAAAGATTAAATTAAATAACGAACAGTACCATTAAGTAAAATTAAAGGGCTAGTAAAAATCACGAAAACAAACTAAACTCACTTTTTTTACTTGACTTACCCAGTTGATGTCAGGCATCATGTTTGTTGACGAAAACTGCATAATCTACCCTACTTCAGTAGAGAAGCCTACTTCAGTGAATGCACTGAATGTAAATGTCTCTGGGCTTTTGGATTTAAATCTGCCATTAACACTGCCTTTTGTTTTATCCGATTAACATTTGTACACTCAGGAAGGGAATACTTTCTTAGCCTAGCAATAGGGGTTTGTATTTTCCTCTTTACATCCTCAAGTACAGACAATAACCCCCTAATGAGAGTTGAGGGTGTTTTTCATTTGGTATGTTCTGAGGGAAGATATTTCGGTGGGAAAAAGTGATTGTGATGGGTGATTGTTGTTTCTTTCTTGAAATTTTGCTGGAAGTCTAAAGAGGCAAATAAGTGTTAAAGGCTGTCACGTTTGACAAGCAGCAGTTTCTCTCCTGTGTTATGGGAGAGAACTTCTACCACGCACAAATGAAGATCACAATGCTATTTTAACTATAAATTTACACAAGCTATGTCCTTTTAGCTTAAGCTGTATGCTGCAATGAGTCAGCTAATACAGAGTAAGTTTTAAAGGAAGTTAATGCACCAGAGAATGAAGGAGGACCTTATTCAGCTTGATGAACTAACATGCTATAGTCAGTGTGAAATATGGACTATCATGGGAATACAGCTGGACACTTTGTGGACCAGGGTCTTGAGCCAGAGAGATTAAAATAGCCTAACTAATAGTAACCATCCTCTTCTTGTAAAAATAGTCACTGGAATTACTTTATGTTCTCCCAGGTGCCTGCCTGGCTGTAGTGCCCTTGGCTATAGCCCCCTTGGGAGTTTTAGAAGGAAGGAGAGAACAGGCCAGCCCTGCTCCCTGCCACGGGCTTGCTTTTTAACTCTCAACAGATCGAGCATTCTGGGCGGCTGCTATGAAAAACAAGCAATTGTCACTGTGTCTCAGTGCCATGTTTGCCAGATAGGGTTAAAACCATCTCTTCCATAGAAATATACGCAGATATGTTGTGAGGAACATACTGCAGATCAGACAAACAAGGAAAAAATATCAGATGCACAAAGATTTAAAAAAAAAAAAAAACAAAACCCTATGCTCCGTTGTATCACTGATAAAGAAGCATAAGTTTACAGTTTTCATAAACTTTCTAATTCTCTTAGGAAGATTTCTAGAAAGTTCTCTGGAGTTTCTTATGTGGCTACATCAATAACAAAACAAAACAAGAAAGCTTCAGTTCTCCCTGAAGTTCTTGTAAGTTAAAGCTATAGCTCTAACTCCCCATATCTGATAAATACAGAATGCAGCAGTATTCTCAAATTTCTTAGGTTTTACAGAGACAATGATTCACCCTTAGAGCCACGGGTAGTTGTGTGATAATTGAAGATAAATCTGAGATTCTGTGAAACAATGAAGCTGCCAATACTCTGAGCATCTTTTAAAATATAGATTTTTTTTTTCCCCCTGAGTATTTTGTTCTACGCAAATGCAGATTTAGATGTTTGTGCTGGGGATTGCAATCTGTATACTGTTTATTTGAGGGAGAAGTCTTATAACAGCTTCTTCTTTGTAAATACTCAAAAGTGGTAGATTGGACTACGCCTGACTTTTATCAGAATTTGTATATATCCACGTTTTGCAAAGTGAGCCTTCTCATTTTACTACAGGTCATACAACTTTTGCCCTGTTTTTTCACCCCCATAAAGTGGTGACATCTCTAGTAGTGCATCTCATGCTTCACCACACTGACAGGTGCAGCCTCCGTCTAAGTGAAAGGTGGGGAGTCTTGGTCATTACGTGACTATGAAAACAAATGTGTGTTACATGAATGTGGTTTATATTGTGATAGTCCTTATCTCATCCCTTCCCACCCTCAACTTTGTCTTCTGGGGTAGTTTGCACACTGCTAATTCTCTTGAGCCAAACCAAAACAAGTATTAAGGTACCTTAAAATGAGAATACTTGTATTTACAAAAGTGTAATAATTAGGCAAATCCTCTAAAGGTTTTCACTCGAATTTCCCAATTATTTCTGCTGATGTCTTTTTTATAAAACCTCGTTGGGTGCTTTTGTGAATATTACACTTTTAAATATCTAACTGTGGCCTTCCTGCATGTTAGCACCTTGGGTGAACTGCTGTTATGGATATGCAATGCGAGAATATAGCACATATATTAATAATGAACGTGCTGTACCATAGATTCTGAATTAATAACCATTAAGTACTCAAACCTGAGTACATCCATTCTCCTCTTTGCCTGGTTACATGCCGGAGACTCCAGGCAAGCTTTGTGCAATCTCCATTAGCACCACAAGCCTGCCACTTGCAGAATACAACAGCTTGAACTTTTCACAGATGCAAATCAGGTTTCTTTATCAGAGCAGCGATTTTTAAAAAGCAATATTTTCCTTTTTACCTAATTCTGTTGCTCTCTGTGTAATGGATAGAAGCAATTGAAATATCCTGGTTTTATACTTGGATTTTCAGCTAAGGAGAAAATAAACATCCAGGCACTGTTCTGTGACAATGGCTCTCTGGGGAAAAACAGGTACACACATTTTTTTTTCCTGTTCTGCAAAAGGTGCCCAAGTAATTTGTTCAGGTCATTTTATACAGTCAGCAGAGCTCCTGACACATGTGTTCCTTTTCCCCTAGAGCAAGGGACACAATAACTCATTACTACTGTAGGATTCTTCCTCAGTGATTTAGTCAAGTTGCTGTCTGACTCCCTGATTAATTCACACGGCTTCCTCAAAAACTCTTACTTAATAAAGTGACAGAGTTCTGGCTCGGCAGGTTCCCACTCTCTAACAGAATAGTCGTGTGGCCTTCTGCAGCTCACAGGCTGCTGGAAAAGCTTCTGGGTCTGGACAAGCTGTTTGAAAAGTGATTTGGGTGCAAGACAAAGCCATGCTGGCTGAACCTCCATGCTATCTCCCAAGGAGATTGCCATGGTAGTGCAGATAGCCTATTAACAACCTTCTCTGTTTGCTTCTGTCTCACTGGGCAGCAAAAACACTTGTTTAAAGGCACACACAAAGGCGGTCAACAGAAAATAAACAGCTAAGGTCTGATAGCACATCCAAGTGCATATGTGCAAATCATCACATGTTTAAGAGCTACTTATACACAAATGCTAACTTCTAGAAACAGCCACTTGTCCTGATCTTCACACTCTGCACCTTGGTTTCGTCAGCCCCGGGGTCCTCATGCCACTATATCACTTCATGCACAACCACTAGCCCATGTTGCTCTTTGCCCTTCCCTACCTTCTTCTGGATTATCTGTTTTCACCTTTTGCCTAGTTGTCAGTTGGCATCTCAGCATATATCTTTGAATTTTCTGTTCTTTATCAGCAGCCTTCTCCCTCATGGCCAATTTCTATTTCATGGTAATATGCAGAAAGCGTATATATAGGTAAAAGAGCTAATTAGGAATTTTGAATTGAGTCTCAGAAGACCCAAGTTCTGTGGTTAGATTTAAAAAAATACTTTTTGTCTCCTGAATATAACTCTGACGATATATAAACTTTCATAGCATCTTATATCAGAGCACAGAAAGAATCTCTTTCCTCTAAATGCAACAGAGTTGTTTTTACCTGTTGTAAAAAGGGGATCGGACAAGAGGGTGATAGAGCACTGGAACAGGCTGTCCAGGGAGGTTGTGGAGTCTCCTTCTCTGGAGATATTAAAAACCTGCCTGGATGTGTCCCTGTGCAACATGCTTCAGGTGAACCTGCTTTGGCAGAGGGTTGGACTAGATGATCTCCAGAGGTCCCTTCCAACCCCAACCATTCTGTGATTCTGTGTGATTCTGTGATGACCTTTAGAGGTCCTTTCCAACCTCAATTATTCAGTAACATTTATACATCTGAGTAAGAAAAGTCACTGCTAAGAATCTCTTATCTTACTACCTTATAATCCTGACAAAATCATCTCCACTGTTTCACGCATGTTGTAATTATGTCTGAGAGAAGGCAGATTAGAAAGTTTCTGTGTTCCACAAAAATGAACAAACTAAGCTGCAACCGTGAGGTGGGACTGGGAATGCTGTAACATCAACAGAGTACAGCAAGCAGGGCTTATGCCTGTTTATTAGCTAACTCAGAAGGGGTCTTTTGACAAGCCCTAACAGACATGAACGCCCTGTGGTGCAAACTCTCAGTGTTTGTTCTTACTCCTCTCTTACAGAGAATGTGCATAAGAGAGTGGTTTGTAGTTTGGAAATGGCCATTCTAGCAGATAAATACTTCCTTCTACAGTTTGTGTGTCTCAGAGAATCTTTTCAATAGCTGTGAACAGCAGTTAGGAACTTGAGACACCTTTTCTTCCTATTAGATTAATTATTTCTATAATGCCGTCATGGACAGGCATGGGCAGGAATCAGGTCTCTAGTCTTCTGAAAACATAAGAGAAAAATAAAAAAAAACACACATAAAAGAAACCCACGCTCTGGTCCTCATGGTGGACTTCAACCACCCCAATACCTGTTGGAGGGACAACACAGCAGGGCATAAGCATCCTGGAATGCACTGATGATAACTTCCTTCTCCAAGTGCTAGAGGAGCCAGTGAGGAGAGTGACATGCTGGACCTTGTTCTCACCAACAAGGAGGGGCTCCTGGGGGATGTGAAGCTCAAGGGTAGCCTTCGCTGCAGTGACCGTGAAATGGTGGAATTCAAGATCCTTGCGGCAGCGAGGAGGGTGCACAGCAAGCTCACTACCCTGGACTTCAGGAGAGCAGACTTTGGCCTCTTCAGGGACCTGCTTGGTAGAGTACCTTGGGATAAAACCCTGGAGGGAAGAGGGGCTCAAGAAAGCTAGTTAATATTCAAGGATCACCTCCTCCAGGCTCAGGAATGATGCATCCCAACAAAGAGAAAGTCAGGCAAAAGAGCAAGGAGGCATGCATGGATGAACAAGCAGCTCCTGGACAAACTCAGACACAAAAAGGAAGCCTACAGAGGGTGGAAGCAAGGACAGGTAGCCTGGAAGGGATACAGAGAAATTGTCTGAGCAGCCAGGGAGCAGATTAGGAAAGCTAAAGCCCTGATAGAATTAAATCTGTCCAGGGACATCAAGGGCAACAAGAAAAATTTCTATCGGTATGTCAGTGATAAAAGGAAGACTAGGAAAAATGTGGGCCCTCTCCAGAACGAAATGGGAGATATGGTTACCTGGGATATGGAGAAAGCTGAGGTACTCAAAGACTTTTTTTTTGCCTCAGTCTTCACTGGCAAGTGCTCTAGCCACACCACCCAAGTCACAGAAGGCAAATGCAGGGACTAGGAGAATGAAGAACCACACACTGTAGGAGAAGATCAGGTTTGAGACTATCTAAGGAACCTGAAGGTGCACAAGTCCATGGGACCTGACGAGGTGCATCTGCAGGTCCTGAGGGAACTGGTGGATGAAGTTGCTAAGCCACTATCCATCATCTTTGAGAAGTCATGGCAGTCTGGTGAAGTTCCCACAGACTAGAAAAGGGGAAACATAACCCCCATTTTCAAAAAGGGAAAAAAGGAAGACCCAGGGAACAACAGGCCAGTCAGTCTCACCTCTGTGCCTGGCAAGATCACGGAGCAGATCCTCCTGGAAACTATTCTAAGGCACACAGAAAATAAGGAGGTGGTTGGTAACAGCCAACATAGCTTCACTAAGGGCAAATTGTGCCTGACAAATCTGGTGGTCTTCTATGACGGGGTTACAGCGTTGGTGGATAGGGGAAGAGAGACTGATTGACTTAGTAACACACTTGAACGTCAAGTAACAGTGCAATGTTTGGAGTTGAAAGAACACCGTTGTATTCTTTATGGGCTTTTCAGTTCAGTGGCTGATCCAAAAAAATGGGAACAGTACTTTGGAAGTGTCCCCTCCAAAAATATTTTACTTAAAAACAAATTAAAATTTTTTTTCCTTCTGTTTGGGGTGGTTTTTAACTCAATTTGTGATTAACATATTTGCATTTTCTAATTGAAACAATTCTAAAATTGAAAGTTGAAATGCTCTATTTATAACATGTTAACATCAAGTGATTGCAATTATCCCATGGCACCCTCTCTATGGCTATTATTGCTTTAACCTTATTGCAGGATGTATATCAGATGATAGTCACTAATATGAGCCAGCCGAAAGATTTGTCGTTTGTTCCTTCATACATTTACCCCATCATGTCACTTCCTACATTTTAACAATGTCTCTGATGATGAATAAGGAAACGACATATCTGCAATGTCAGAATAAAAATGGAAGTAAATGTAATACAATAGAGGCTTTTGTGAAAATTTAATGTGTATGATTTATACTTTAATTATAAGAAAAGTAGATTAGAGAGGGTAGGGGTGGCATTGGGATTGCTTTCTCTGCAGGCTTCTCCTATCTGGAGCCTCCAGAGAGTCAGTTTTGAGATAGAGTGGGAAGGAAAATAAAAATACAGCTAACTATAAAAGACAATTCATGTATTCTCTTTATAGTTATCCTCAGCATTTTCCTGAGCTCTGATTCTGAAAAGATTTTTGTTTGAATTTAGATTTATATCGAGCTTTGCTGCCAAGAGTTGCTGTCCTGATTTCAGTGGTTTGGGTACATCTAAAGAACCTCAGGTATACGTCTTTCTGTGTTTGTCTAGCTGGGTATTTCTCTTCAAAGACTTTGGATGAGAGCACAGAATACCTTGGGTTGTGTAACAAGCTCTGTAGAACATTCATACTTCATTTATATTGCATATGAAATTTAATTTTCTAGGGCTCATATTGGAGGTGCTAGTGGCTGCAGGCAGAGGTAACTTCATGGCTCTTATATGAACAACAAAGACCTAGATAGGTAAATATTGTGTTCTCAGGTAGGATAAGTTATGTTCTAGAGTCAGCTGTAAAACATAGTTTGTGTCCATGTGAATTGTTATGCCCCAATCATGTCAACAAAATTGGAGTTCTATCTTGAAATGCTTATCATTAATGAAATCTATCACACCTTGTTTACTCACTCTCCTTGTCATTTTGTGGAGGGGTAGCAGTGATTGAGCAGCCATTAATTTATTTGCTATAATGCATTCATTTTAGAGAAGGCCCTGTCAATGAAATTGTCTTCGTTTAGCCTGCACCCAGGGCTAAACAGTAACAGTTTTTCTCTCACCCAATGTCCCTTCTGCAACCGGGGAAGGAAATTGGGAAAAAGAGGTAGGCTCGTGGGTTAAAATTAAACAGATTTAATAAAATAAAGGAACCAATATAAATGATAACACAAAAAGTATACTTAGCTACAGAGTTGCAGCAGGTTGTTCCAGGAATACCAATCGTTGGCAATGAGGAAAAAAAAAAAGGGGATGACACCATGTCATTCTGCAAAGGGGCTGAAAACAGTCCAGGATCTGGGAAGGTGATGGAGCCCACAAAGATTAGGACCAAGACCTCGAATTCATTTGGAGATCTGTGGGAAGTAAGCATTAACACTCAGTTTCTGCCTCCTGTACTTTCAGGTGAGTATCATTCTTCAATGCCTGTGGATTTGTTTCAGTTGCAGGATCCAGCCTTTATCTACATGCAGCCACAGATTCTATTCTTGTGTCAAACTTTACATAGCTTCCTCACCTGCTTACAAAGTATGAAATTGGGTGGTATTTCTCCAGAGCTAAAGCAGGTTGGCCAGGTTTGTTCCATGACAGCTGGTGCACTGCAATGGCTGGATGAATGGAGGGTGGTGCAAGATGTTGTTCTGTATTGTTTCTCGTCTCAGGTCCCAGTATTATTCTGCTTTCTTGCAGTACAGATGCTGTAACTGGGAGCCTTTCCATTAATGTTTGCACTAATGCAGCAGAAAATAAAGCATTTTCTTTTCTTTGCAACAGTATTTCTTGAACTGCTGTGAACATGACCCATTTATGGGCTCCAGTCTTTCCTCATAAATCTCCATTCCTCTCCCTCTTTCCTTCTCTGAAAACTCCTGTAGCACCTGCACCTTTTATTCCTGGTAGCAACTCTGCTCAACTAGGGCAGAGGGATGAGAACTAGTTAAAATTACAGAGGCCAGTTGTAGGAGGACAGAGCTGTGCCCAGCAAGTCTAAGCTAGTGTGATTTTTGTGACTCATTTACGACCACTAAAGAGCTGTAAGCCACAGCTTGAGAAACATCGTTTAGGAACTTGGCTCTGGTCATTTAGTCCAGAAACTGAGGTAAGTTATACTTGGTTAAATCCAGTACAAATAAGCTCAGATGTGGGCCCGAGTCTGCAAAATCTTTATTCAACACATTTTTAAGCTAAAATGCTAGTAAATGTCACTAAAATGTTAGACTGAAATGTCACCTGTTCTTTCATTGCCATCACCATTTTGTATCCGGTTGTGTTGACTTTCATATCTCAGCAACAACACAGATACCATTCTCATATGTCTCTGAGGCAAGAGGAAAAAAGAGAAGCAAGACAGACAAAAGCATATTCCCTGCATAGAACAGGGTAAAGAGCCAACCAGAAAATACACATTTTTAAAATGAATGTTTACATTTGATTGGAAGAGGCCGACCTTTATTGCATGGGCATGTATTTTGTCTAATCTGCAAGAAAGCAGAACATTGACTCATGATAGAAAGAAGATCTAATATGTCGGAGAATTTACATGTAATTTGCATATAATGTTTTTTCTATTTATTGTTTATTTTTCTTGTTTCTGTTTTGCAACCTGCAGTTCAGTTCATTTCATCTTTCTGTATTCTGACTGATGAGACAGAATTTGAGTTACTTAGTCATTTTCAGGTAATCTACTGCTTCAGCACATCAGAGACATTTCATGGAAGAAACTTGGGTACAGTAAGACATAAAACAATTGCAGATGGTTTGGGGAGATAAAGGAAAACATAAGATCTGGTTCTTATTTCTTAGGTAGTTTAACCCAATTTCTTGTAGCAAAGTGAATTGCTTAACATTAAACTGTATGTATTAATTTCCTCTAAGTTTAAATAAGTGTTATTAGGAATTTAAATTAATATATCAAAGTACACATTCTAATGTGTGTATATGTCCATTTTGTGTGTATACATGCACCTATGTACAAAAGAGTGCAAATGTGTGCTCTTTTATCAAGCAAGTTAAAGCAACATGCACCAGAAGTGCTTCCTTGGGGAAACAGAAATCAGAAACTGAAAGATAACATTTCTTTCACTAAAAAAAAAAATTCAAACACCCAAATCTTTCAACTCTAAGTTTCGGCACTTTGTCCAGCTTACTTTTGAAAGATGAAGAGCTGGACAAATTATTTCAACAGTGTCTTTGAGGTGAGAACTGCAGTTTATCATATGTCACAGATTACTCCTGTGCTCCCTTCAATCTATATCCATCTGTAGTTTCTTTCTTTATACTGTTATTTTAAGCTCTACTGGGGTATGAAGTAGGTTTTGTTTTCTGGTTGAAGTATATTCCCCACAGTGGATTTCTAGTCGGTGACTAGAACTGTTGTTGTGATATTATACTGCACACAGTAAAACATTTTGCTGTGATAGAAGGCAGAGACATGCTTTTCCTCATTTATCGAACACTACCCAGTCACCAGTAGTCTACTCTGCAGATCTATGGAAGCAAAGCACTTTTCCTGCTCAAGTGAAGATTAGATGACAGATAAAGACAAATAGACAGTAGTAATACTCCTGAGGGAGAGACCAAAAGGTACACCCAGCTGAATGAACATATCTCAAAACTTAAGGTAATGACTTAGAAGGGAAGACATCCTCCCTTAAGCTACCCACATGCAAAAATATAAGTAAAGGAAGTTCCCAGTGGATTGTGTAATTCACAGGGTATCAGAACTCCTGCAAACCCAGGAGAAAGTAATTCAATTTCAATGATAAGATTAAATATAAAGATATTAAAATAAAGAACAGACATGACCAGCTCATCAAAGTATTTATTCTGAAAGAAGTCTCCAGCCCCATATGGGCATTAAATCTCAAGAGACTTATTAATGAATTCTTTTCCTTCGATATTTTAGCCTAATTGGATGCATATTTTTCAAGCTGTGCAGTCCACCATTATGCTCCATGGGATTCATGTTCTGAGACTGCTTAAAAAAAGTAAAAGACAACATGTGATCAAACACACCGTGAGCAATCACTCTAAGATAGCAGATCCCTCGTATTTAATCTCCCCAAAATATTATAAAGGTGCAGTCTAAGTTTGATTGCTATTAAAATAAAGGGAGGGAAATGTCCTTCCTCCATTATTTTTTTGGGCAGCTGAAACAGTTTTCAGCCTTGTTTATCAGTGACCCTGAAACCAGGGAGCCTGATGCAAACAAAACTATGCAATTGTGAATGAGTGATTAAAAAGAGGCAAAACAATAGATGATGGCAATAAGGATAGAAAGTGCCAATACAGACCACCTTAGTTCACCCTTGGGAATAATTGAACAATAAAAACATGATAAACATGATAGAGAAAATGGATTGATTTTGAATTTAACAGTGCATTCCACAGAGTAGCAAAGAGCCATTAAGATGATTAAGGGATTGGAACATCTGTCATAGAAGCAGAAGCTGAGAGAGGTGAGACTGTTCATCCTGGAGAAAAGGAGGTTCACGGGGATCTTCTCCATGTATATAAATATCTGATGAAAGGAGAAAAGAAGATGGAGCCAGACTCTTTTCAGTGTTGCCCAGTGAGAGGACAAAAGGCAATGGGCACAAACTGAAATACAGGAAATTCCATTTAAACATAAGAAAATACTTTCTCACTGTGAGGATACTCACACACTGGGACAGGATGCCCAGAAAGACTGTGAAGTCTCCATTCTTGGAGACATTCAAAATCCAACTGGGCATCTCCCTGGGCAGCCTGTTCTAGCTGCTCCTGCTCTGAGCAGGGCTTGGACTGGATGGTCTCCAGAAGTGCCTTCTCATATCAGGCCATCCTGTGATTCTCTGAGCCGACTCATTTGCTTAAAATCAATTAGTTTTGCAGCATTGTTTGGTCAATTTTCCTACAGCTACATTTTCACGAGTTGCCTCATAAGCAGGGAAACTACTCATAAAACGTTAGAGCTACCACAGAAGTTTTTTCTGATCCATCTTTCAAGAACATCACTGTGGCAAAGCTATCAAAAGACTGACAAAAGTAAGGTAGGTTTTGTTTACTTTCAGATGATGCTTCCTGGAAGTTGTACTAAGCCTGCTTCTGAGCCTTTTTTATTTTAGGCCAATTTCAAATTCAATTATTTTCTAGTAAAAATGTATTCTTTATTTTAAAAAAATAGTTTTTAGAAAACTTAATTTTCCTCTGAGAATATTTGTGGCAGATCATTTTTAGCTTGCCCTTAGTATGTTTTTCTGCTTTCTGCACTGTACTTATCCATTTTATCTCATCTTACAGGGTAGAGTCTGAAACCAGCTTTCTTGGATGTATATTCATCCAATGTCTAGCATGAAGTGCCCAGTACCCCTACGTGCTTTCAGAGAGCAAATTAATAGTAGTAGCAGTGATAAAGCTGATGTTTATAAGGTAAATTTTCCAAAATACCAACATTTATTTGCCAGAGTTTTTGTAAATAAGTAGTTTTACCTGCCCTATCTGCTGTCTTGTTGTATATCCTTGTGTGTTTAATGCAGCTTCTACTGAATATGAACCTAAGTAATTATTTCTAAAGTCTTATATTAAGACAAGCTATACAATTTTATTTGTGGAAGACCTTAGATATAGGAGCAAATCTTCATTCTTTTAATTCATGGGAGAGAGGAAACATCTCCTATTGTTCCTACAGTTCCCAGTCTGGGAGGTGGCACTGGCCTTTTCAGAAGCTTGCCTTTGCTATGTTCTTTGCCAGCCTGCCCTCCATGTACTTCCCTGTTTTTTCTGCAATTTCTCCTCTTGTGTATTACATGAATATAACCTGCCGTCAGGGCAATGGGAGGTCATCTTACCCCTACACTCTTAAAAAAATCCACATGAACTGGCTGAAGACAAAAATGTGGTAGAGCCAACCACTTCTCATCATAGTCCTTGCAAGTGTGCATCATTAATTGTTGCTCACAGACATACAGACACAACAGTAAAGTGGGAGATTGTGGAGCAGACAAAAACTGTGAGCTTCGATTACTGTAATATTACAGTATGATCAGTACGTGTGCACTACTGCCACGTGTAATTTTGAGAAAAAGTATAGCTCATCTTCACTGCTATCTGAGGGAATGGGTGGGTAGCAAAAAGGAAACAGAAAGGAAGGGGTAAGAAAAGTACAGTTAAAATATAGTTAATACATGAAGTGGATTGTATGAAAGGGATGGAGATGTAAAATACATATTTAACAATCACAGTGCTTAAGTTTTGCTTAATAAACAGGCCTTATTTTAAAAATACTTTTTTTGCTAGATTCAGCATGGTCTACTTTTGCTTCCAGGGATCTGCAATAATGTATTCAGAAACACCTATAGCACATGCTAAAATATATACTAAAAACTAACAACTTGACATTTATATGGCTTATTTGATTTCTACAGATGTCCATGAAACCACAGCAACCTGGGGTGAAATTCAACCTTATTGATCAGCCCCCTTTAAGTCTTTTTTTAACTTGACTAGCCAGTAAATTTTTGTTACGTTCCCTTAAGATGGATGAATTTTACTTGTAATGATTAAAAATCAGCAAGGCTACGAAATTTCCATGTGTACTTTGCCAATGCAAGGCAAACATTGCAGTGAAATTTGCTTTGGGATTTTCAATCCTGTTAGCAGAATGTAATAAGGATGCCTGATCAATTGTATTCTACTACATACCTATGAAAGCAGCAACATCCTTATCAATAGAGTATTAAATTATACCACCTGCTATCTGAGATGTCCTGGGTACCACAGAAAATTAAACACTGTATTTGTATGTGAATCAATACTTAAAACATCACTGTCATTGGCATTAAGTGCTAACTAATGTGAATTAGAAGACTGATGGCCAAAGGTAGCTGAGCACTTCAGATTAGGACAAGTGCTATCCCTTCTATCTCTGAAATGTACAGCACACTTAAATCAGCCTTAAAGTCCCCTTCAGGGACAGCAGAGAAGAGCTCGTTAGTATGAACTGTCCATTTCCAATAGGCTTTCTGCAGCAAGCACCCATGGATGTGAATATCAATATCATTCAAGCATGCTTTCTGTTGTATTACCCAGTTAGGTACCAGAGTGAGCTCTGCAGAGTACCATCAATCACTTCTGATGAAAAAACTCTCTAGGAACATGA
The DNA here is from genome assembly GCF_013368605.1 of Nyctibius grandis. Taxonomy (NCBI): domain Eukaryota; kingdom Metazoa; phylum Chordata; class Aves; order Nyctibiiformes; family Nyctibiidae; genus Nyctibius; species Nyctibius grandis. The sequence goes on from NC_090670.1 coordinate 12,607,351, forward strand.
AGAGCTATATGTTTGTGAGAAGGGGCATGAATGAAGAAGCAGGAGCCTACATACTTTCTACTACTTTCATGATTGTAGTGGAGTCCATGGGCACTTGTTATTTATATATGTTTGAATGACTTTCTTTATGCTGAAAAAATATTGTACTTGGAGATTTTAAAATGCCAAGAAGGAAGCAAATTGAGCAACTCGGAGAGCAGAATTAGTATCTGGGCACTTCTATTTCATCCTCTAGAAGATCTATGCTTGGCTGACATCTACAGGATTTAAATAGTGCAGATTTCAATCTTTGGTAAAAAATTAAAATGGATGGATTTTTGTCCTGGCACAACCGCATGTGTTCTTCCTTTGATCCATTGTCCTCCACCAAGAGTATGGTGGACGTGAATCCTAATGATCTACAGGAAATAAAATCAATGCTGCTAAGTGATTATAAAGTTTTTTTGGATGGAATGCAATGTTTGCACTTCTAAGTAACAACAGCCTTGATACTAAGGCTGGTTGGCAAAAACTATGGAAGGTGCTTGAATATAGTGAGTATAAGGATCTGATTTTGTCTTTATTTGCAGAATAATGACTAACTTGTGGATCTCAGAGCACATATGGCTCAGAAATAGATGAATTGTGGCTCTCAAACTTTGCCTATGAATTTTCTAGGAGTTCACTCATCCTTCAGGCATGTGATACATATCCAGTGGTTTTTAGCTACATCAAGCATACAGTCTGTAGCATCAAGATTATTGAACATCTTTGCATTAACTAAGTACTTTGGCCCTGTAATTTTTGTGATGCAGTCTCCCATGTAGTAGCCATGTAGCTTGAGTCCAAAGAAACTGTAAAATATGTCATCCTACCTAAGAATTTTATGCAATACACAATTCTCCGGCTGATAACAATTTTTACCTCTGTCTGTGACAGTTTCCAAGGGACTGAAATTTGTATATGATAGGACCAGCTTACACATAGATTCTACCTGAATGCTCTTGACATGGAATAAGAATTTTGTTCAGTCATTCAGAAGCTTTAAGACCAGAGACCTAAACTACTTGTAAATGATTTATCGAATGAAAATATAATTTAGTTTTGATTGTTAATCTCTCTGTAGAAAATAAAGAGGCTAATCTCTGGAATCAGAGCAGAAAACAGAGGTGAATTGGACCTTGAAACTGATTGTTATGTTCCGTGCTTTTAATAATTTTTGTTTTCCAGTAAAACAAATCTGTTAGAAAAGGACTGGACAGGTACCCCACTGCTTGCTTGGAGTGGCTTATAATAATGTAAGGGTTTGCATGAAGATGATCTTTTCTTCAAGAGCTAATCTGCCAGTGGGTCTCAGTGTGATAGATGATACGTGCACTGGCAAGAATGCCTCAGCAGTAAGCCTTTGACTGTGTGTTACCACATTTATTTCACATGATGAAGAAATTTTTATTAGGAACAGGGGCTATAGATTATGCCTAGTACTAGTAGTTCATCATGGAGATGTGTTTTGTGCTGCGTTTCAGTGTGGGCATAGATACGTCCCTGACGATTTCAGAGACACTGAATACTGCTCCTTATTCTTATCAAATGTAACGTTTTTTTCTGGTTATTTTTTGCTGAGAGTTCTGGGCTGAAGAAGCTGGATACTTCTATCTTACAGAGCTATTCAAAATATGTGCATTTTACACATAGGTATTTTTACTACCTCCTAATCTACCTTTCTTGTAAAAAGGTGAATTTTTTAAACAACTGATTTGGAGGTTCAGGGACTGGGAAATTTGATTAAAGTTTTGCTTTAATTTATGGTTGCCTCCTCCCTGACTACCCCAAAGTTTAACCTTGTGAAAGAGCATCAATTTTATATTTAATCCATTTGCTTTTATGCAACTGCCAGTTTAATGATGAGAAAAACATTTTACTGATTTAGGTAAGATGTTAAAACCTTGTTACAGGTGTAACAGCATTTCAGACAGAAAAAGTGGAAGGCCTCTATTTATATTTATACAGTTAACCATGATCTCAGTTCAAGGAAGCACCTCCACAAGACAGAATATAAGGATGTGCTCAATATTAACCATTTTCTTGAAATCGTACTAACACCAGAGCCTTCCAACAGAAGAGGATAATTGCTTCATTTTCAGAAGTTGCAGGGAGTGGAAGTTTCCGTCTCTCATAATTTTTTTTTTAATTTAAGCTAGGGTTAGCACTGTGAGTTCAAATATTTGGCTTTCATCTTTTAACACCAATGAATGTCCATTATGCCTAAAAAAATCTGAAATGGCTCTTTAACATCTGTGCACCCTGGTATGATGGCAGGGGTTTTATATTGCCTATTGTACCAGAACAAGTAACCTCATCAGTGTAATTATTAGGGCAATTATATATTGTTTAATTTTCATCAAAAAAAGTGAAAGGTAAAATTATATTTGATAATGAGTATACCTGGAAGATATTGTTGAATGTGGCTTAATTCAATCTATCATTATAGCAGCTAAGTTATACTAAAATGTGGGGGAAATTGAATTTGCCAATTTTGCTTACATGCAGCTTAATTATAATTGATTTAGTGCTAATGCTGTATATCTCATGCAGGAGGCTGACTGGGTAAAGGATTTCTTAATATTCATTGAAGCTCTTTTTTTCCTCCACTTTTATATTGCATGTAGTATACTTTTAAATGCAGATACTTTGATTATTATAGCTGCACCATGAGTATTGTCCAAGTACCCCATGAAATGTTGCCTTATGTCTACAGATCTCCCTTCCTACCTCTCTTCATCAGATCTGACTGTCAAAACTGGCCAAGTAATTGGGACAATTAAGGTGCCCCTGGGATATAATTATCCTTTATAATTTCTCTATATGTTTAAGAAAAATGATGATTGGCTCAAAAAAATAGGTTACCTACAGTACAATGAGAAAGAGGGTACTGGAAATGAACAAATCAGCTTTAATCTCTTGCACTTAAATAGTCCCTAAAATAATTTAAGCCAAAACTCTTCCTTCTGTGCCTGTAACTTACACCACAAAGCAACACTTTAAGTATGTGCAGACAAATAAATGAGGATCATCTCTGTTCAAAGTATCCTTTGGTGTATTAGGATCCTGGTAATGACTCCCAGTTGCTAGTGTGAAGAAGATAAATGTAACAGCCATTTTCCCGTGCCCCATTGACTCACTGTTCATCTAGCTAAGTACATAGACAGTCCTCTGAGTACCCCTCCAGCCTCACAGCTCTTCTATGGCTGAGTAGCCTTGTTCCCACTTTCATAGAGGAAGAACTGTTTTAGACAAACAGAATGTCTTATCATTGTTATTTGGGCAGTTTATGGGGGAGAGGCTGAATGCTTACCCCTACCATATAACTGCTAGACCAGTACCACTCAAAAGGACCTGCTATGAAATCACCAGCATTTGCAACAATTCATAGAACTGGCCCTTGACTGCAAACGTGTGCACCTCCTCAGGCATATCATTGTTCGGCCCAAAAATTTTATTCTTCCTCCCCCTGCATCTCCAGCTGATTATAAATTATAAAATTGAAACAAAAATTTTTACTTCGTTTTGTGAAGAAAATTTCGATTAATAATGTGCAGCATTATTATTGCTTTGATTGAATGAAGAGCTGGTTGTAAAATGTTTTTAAACACTGGTGTACTAACACAGCACTCTCTCATCTCCAGACCTCAAAATACAAATAGAATACTAAGGAGTTAATATTTCCCTCGGGAAATTGAGGTGCACCATTTACTTCAGTTTCCAAAGAATGCATACACTTAAAAAGATAAATATGACACAATGGTACAGGAATAGGTGTATTCATGAGAAAATGTTTATACCACATCTATTCCCCTAGGCAAGAACACACTCTTTCCCACCTCCACATATCAACTGTATTTATGTTTCTACAAATTCACATTTATACAATTACATTCCTCAGGAAAAGGGAGCAGTGATTGCTTTAAATTCATCTTCTTTCAGCCCAGAAACAGTTCTTACACTTTCTTTGCAATGGCTATAAAATCATCGAATTCCCTGACATGAAATAAATTCTTTGTTAAAACACATAGCCCTACAGAAAAAGTCTGTCTTTAAAGTCAAAATATGGTACTATCGTCTCATGGGGGATAAGTTGGAGAGAATCAGTGAAATAGAAATCAGAATTTGGGGAGACTTAATTGCAGTCTCTACCCAGATCTAATTTGCCTTCTATATACCCTAAATACTATATCTGTGCAGACTGAAGATTTCAGAAAGAATTTACTGTTGCTTAGCATCTTGCATATTCACACACATTCAGCAAAGTGTATGAATATACAGTTTACACTCTCTAAGCTGAACAAGATGGTACTTTGTTTTCTTTGCATTCTCCTTGGCTGACTGACAACACATATCAGAAAGCAGTTTAAAATCCAGCACCCCAGCACATATGTTATCTTCTAATAAACAAGCAAAGAAAATAGCAGCTACTTATTTCATCCCTTTCTCACCTGGAAAATGTGCATGGCTGGGTCCCTTGAGTGAGGTTGAAGACCAATTTACTGTACCAGCAGAGAAGACAAAAGCCGTCTCTTGACAGCAAAAGAAACCAAGGTGTTTTAGATACTGATGAAGAGTTATGTCCAGATTCAGCCAGCCTTAACTATGCCTAAGGCTTTGTTCCTCATGCCTCTTCGATACATAGGTCTAGAATCATCTAGCTGAAACCATGAGGCCCAGATTGGTTGATCTGAGCCTTTCCCATCTCTACCAGCCCTTAAGCACACAAAGGCCCAAGAGTTCACCCCCATTTTCTCTGTCAACTTTGGCCTTGAAACTCCTTGTCACCACCTACATATGTCTACTTACTTCCAGAAAGACTCAGGGAATTTTGAAGTTTGGTTCTGGAGGAAAGAAAAGAATATGTGTTTCTCCTTTGTATTTTCATTTCCTCTGTGTGCTTTCCTGGTTGCTTCTCATTCTCTTGCTGCCCCTGGATTGAACTGGCTGCAAATATAAAAGGGAAAAAAAATACAGCTGGCTATATTGGCAGGCATGGACGACAATGTGAGAGAGGGCTGCTTGTGTAGTCAGCAAGGCTCAAATTCTACATTAACTGTGTCATACAATTCATAGCTGATTTCACCATTTGCTTACCCAGATTAAATATTAAAATATTAAAGGAGGCTCTGAGATGTGTTTACTTCCTCTGGAGAGGCCATTCCCTTAGTTCCTGTTTGTTCAATGCATTTACCTTGCTCTGAGCCTGTCCCAGCCCTCCTATCACTCTGTCACCATCAACTTCCCTTGAGCAAATTTGACCCATTGTGCTGGTAATACAATGACATTTAAATTGTAAAAAATACATTAAGCTGTATCAGAGGGTTGTGCTCATCTTCATATAAAATATTAACTTTCCATTTGCCTCTGGGAAAGGAAATACCTCAGAGTAATTTCTTGGGTCTCATAGCAAAATAGCAGGAAAAAAGCCAGAATGATATTTCCCCAGAAAAAATGCTCCAAATTGCTGAAAGAAGTGTCCCCCAATGGCCAACTCCACAGGATTTCTATAGCTACATGAAAAAAATTATACTGAGGTATGTGCCCTGTTTTGGTTTATTTTGCATCATCTTACTGAAGTTTTGGGAGGAATATTAGGAATATTATTCAGAAGGATTTCTAAAGCCTTTCCTACTAACATACTCTTGCCAGTGGTGATGTCAGTCAGTACAAGGTGTGCGAATGTGTTGGCTGAGAAAGGATTTTGAGATGTTTATAGTTCCATTTTTAAAACATATATATATATATATATATATATATATATATATAAAGAATTCACATTAGTATGGACAGGATTTGTTCTATTCCTGTTCTCATTCCCTTGGCAGAGGCTGAAGATGAGCTGAAATAGAAATTGCGGTCAGTTCTCCTGGTTTAAAAGAAATTGCAGCTTGCAGAGTCCTCAGAGCTCATGGAGATGTGATAGAGAAAAGGGCAAAGGCAAGTACTGGTGCTACAGCCAGCAGCAGGACTCACGGAAACCCACAGCATCCCTTCCTCCCTTTATTGTTTCTCAGTTCTTTTGCTCCCCACTTACTATTACAAAAAAAATGTAGAACCTATTTTATAAAAAGGTATTCCTTTCTTACATTTTCATGCGAATTCCTTTTTTTAGCTTTTATAAGTGGTTTGCAAAATATACAAGTAATTTTGGTGAAAAGAAAATAGAAATTCTTGGTTTTCATTTATTTTCAGTTTTATCATCTTTCCCTTTGTATGTCTGCTCCTCCTCTCTTCTGATTTCTTTCTGGAAAAGGAATGGGAGCAAGGCAGGGAATGATATGCATTTTAAAGGCTTATTTTCAAATGGTTTTAATGAAAACTTCAGTTTTAGTAAAAGGTTGAGCTTTCAAGTGATCTTTTAGAATGCCTAAATATAAAGAGTCTCAACCAACTCTTTGGACTTATGTGTTAGTAACATAGTAGTCATAGTACACAGCATAGAGTACCTGGGTCTATTGTTCTTGCTAAATATCTAAAATTCCCATCAATTCAGTACAACACAGTTGAAATATTACATTTTTGTTTAGATCTTGAGATATTTCAAATATTAGGGTATTTTTGAGTGGCAGGAGGGAAAAGAAAAGATAAAATTACCTTATTGTTATCTATTTTGAACTAAAAGTATTTCCTTAGAACTAGCCTGGTAATTGTCTTCAGTAATTGCAAGGCTGCTAGGCACTTGCTGTATTATTTAAAATCCTGTGTCATCCTTCTGTGATTTTGATCAGCATGGTTTTCACTCTGACATGGTTTTCACATTTTAAGTGTTACATGGTCAGTGCTGCAAAGCACAAAATATAGCACATTGTATTATGTGAGTGCTATTAAAATGTACAATGAAAAAGTCGTGCGTTAACAGATTGTATCTTACAAATAAATTTTTAAAGCAACACCCTGGCCTTCAATGCCACACAAATAATGTATTACAGACTCTCACTCTGCCTTAATTTGGTCTGCGCAGGTAAAGAGGAAATACATGAGATTAATATAAGATTTTTTAAATTTTGTGAGATGTAATGCATGTAACATGGGTTTCTTAGCGTAGGTACAATTATTTTGTTTCCTGCTTTACAGCAGGATTTAATTCTGAAATGCCAATTATCTACTAAATCAAATATACAGCACAGGAAACTAGTGAACATAAAATAACGAATGCATACCATCAGGGTTCTTTTTCCCCTGACAAATTTGGCCATTGGGGGAAACCTGGGCTAGTTTTCAAGATATTTATATGAATGCTGATCTTGGTTGTTACTGGGAACCATAATTACTTCCATTGTTTACATTGAGTATTATATATGTCATGAATTTCTACACTGATGATTAATAAAAGCAGAGTCTCAAGTATGCATAAAAAACCCTACATCAGTTGTATAATTCTACCCTGGAAAAAGTCTCTGCAGCTGAAAATAGACTAGTGCCTCACCTCTGCTATTCAGGCCTGAACAGCCTGCGCAATTAGAGATAATCTAAGCTTGTAAAACTTTTAAGGAAGTGTTTGATTGTACATAATTTGAGTCTCATGAACTTCAGTAACTAGCACAGTTCAAAGCAAATATGACCATCTTTGCAGAACTGAAAAGCAAATACAATGTGCAACAGACGCGCAAAAATAAAGGTAGTACTAGTTCAGCAGAAACTGCTAGAAACCACCTTAAATATAGGGCTATTTGGTCTTAGCCTGTAAGTTGAGGATGATTCCAAAGAACTGCCTTAAGTCTACACGTTTCATGCTTTTTGTATTTGATGGTCCTTGTAACATGAGCCAGGACATTCCAGTCCATTCTTCTGGAATATGTAAAAGGTAGCAGGCTGTATCTTAACTTGGCCACATGAGTTGATTTGCAAACTAATAAGGGAAGTCTCTGTGAGGCAGAAGTATCTTTTAGGAGTTTGGGAGCTCTTCAGTAGATTACTGGGAAGCATGGGATGCCATCATACTCACTGAAAAGGCTTGCACAGCCTTTGTCCTGGTTTTGCAGGGATAAAATTTATAGAATCAATTTTCTGTTACATTTTGGTTCTGTTTGTGGCCAGCCGTGGTGTGGTGATCAAGGCCACTAGCAGTGAAAGCCAGGGCAGCTGCCCCAGGCTGGCCCACAGGTGTGTTCTATAACATTAACATCAGGTTCACTAGAAATGGGAAAGCTTGCTGGGGATGGGGGGGCTTTTGCTCTGGTTTTCTGTTCCTCCTTCTCCTCTCCTCTCCTCTCTTCTCAATGGTTACTATCCCTGGAGGAACTTGCCATCACTCTATGAGCTAACCATAATTTTGTGTCTTTTGTATTAGTATTGATATTGGTTTTCTTATTTTATTAAATCTGTTTAAATTTCAACCCATGAATCTCCCTCCTTTTCCCAGTTCCCTTTCTCAATTGGGGAGAGGAGATTGGGTGATAGAACAATGGGTTATTATTTAGCCCTGGATGCGGGCTAAATGGAGACACCTTTAAATGTCCTATATGAATCCTGACTTTCTTGGAAGGTTACTTTATATATTAACAAAGTCTTTTGACTCTTTTCCCCTGCTTGTTCAATAAGTGAACAAACTACTGAAAAGCCTGTAGGTGATAAAAGTATTCCTTGAAATAATTTTAAACAGAATGTAGCCATAAGGTAAAATTCTTCCAAGAGAAACATTGGTCATGCACGATTACTTTCTGACACACAAAATAGCTAGCTCAGAGTTTATATTGTCATTAAATAAATGGGAACTAACAAAAAGTCCTTTTTTCTTTCTTGGTCCTTATTACTGCAGAATACGTTTTGACAATGTTTTCTGAGTCAATTTCAACCCAACTCAATCTTGCTCTCATTCTGTATAATGATTTACAGTAATGCAAAGAGGCTATATAATGCTGCATTTTGGATTTCATAGCTTTTAATTCCCACTTCAGTAGGCACGTACAGGACAAGTGAAGGGGATGGGAGGTAAGTCTCAATGGTGACCAAGAGGAGTTCCACTGCAATAACATGGAAGGAATGCTGTATTGTAGCGTGGCTTACCCTCACTGCTAGATCTGTCAGTGATGGACCAGATAAACTTGATGTGAACTCTAGACATGTCTTTACTCGTCATTATTAATAAGAGTAGACTGCCTTCTGATTTACTATGGGCAACATTCTGCTAACATTAACCATATTGAATAATACCTTCTTCTCACATAAATTCAGTGAAGCTCATTGCAGAGTGTTTTCTAGTATGACCAAGGATTTCTGAATTGTCTTCTTTTCAGGAAGCCAATTTTGAGGGCAGGCAGCTTTCTCTGTTGCTTACCAGAATATACAGAAAGTATTTGGAAACAATCACAGCTAATGACAGTCTGTAGTGCTACAGCTTTTCTTTTCTGTCCTGGCACTGTAACCCATTGCGTGAACAAGAGCAAATGGGTGCATGTTAAAAAAAAAAAAAAGAAAAATGTTGATAAAGGTATTGCTCTTTACTCAACTTACTCACGTCATCAGCACAGATTTATTAAGTGGTTTAGTGAGTTTTAGGCCCTCCTTCCTGTTATAAGCAGTCAGTTCAGCTTTCCTGCCTACGTTACGTCACAGCCCCATGGCCCTGCTGCTCTCCTTGTCTCCATACCAGCTACATGCCATGCTCCCTGGAGAGTCAATCGCTGCTCTCCACAGTCAGTCCCTTTGAAGTTAATTACGCTACTCCTGAAAGAAGATTCTACTGAAAATGAAAAAAAAATAAAGGCACAAAGTTCAAAAAATATAAGCTGTATGACTCAGTGGTCAAAGGGAATGGAGATAAATGCTGATCTGTAAACATTTAACAACCAGAACATTAATCAAATGATGTAAGGTCATCATCCTCCTCTAAGACTGACCACAGAGCAATGAATAACAAATGCAACACCTTCCACACATAAAAACGAAGGAAGAAGACTGAAATCCAGATTCTGATTTGACTCTTACCCTTTTGATCAGTGATTAGTAGTCCTACACTTCACTAAAGTCTCTGAAAATTCCAGATGAGCTCTAAAAGGGAAGCAGAGCACTTTAGAGATGAAACAGTTATCAATCCTGCCCTTCTGTGCGTTCAGTATTTGAAAAGAGTATCTTCACTGCCCCCAAATGAGAACAGGTAAACATTCAAATAATAATTATTACACCTACTTGATATTCATTTTGGATTGTGTTGTTATTACCCATTCGGCAGAACAGAGAGGTGTTTATGGGAGAGAAATTGCCTTTCCTTAGGCTGCTGCTCAGTCATGCTGTCACTGAGCCCATCGGACATACATGGGCTCGGATAGGAAGCAGGTCAAAGAAACAAAGAGTTGAATAATTCCTTTTTTGTATCCATGACAGGGAGTAAGCTATTTAACAAGCAGGTGTGAAGTTACTGCTACTTATGCAAGCAAGGAGCAGGGAAAAAACAGTGACCAAGTCACAGTTTGTACCCTGGTCTGACTGTATTGACTATTCCACTGTGCACTCAGGATCAAAGCAGCCAGTGTCAGTCAGCAGCTACCTTAACTGCATAAGCAGGGGAAATGCTGAAATTCATCACATCCACTTTTCCTTCTGACTGTGAGATGAACTGTAATCTTGAGAGTAAGACTAGCTACGACGCACTGGTTCAAAGTCAAGTTATAAACCCAGAAACGTATTCCATTCCCAGCATGACACTAATGGAATATCTCCGTGGTGAGTGGTTGTTTGAGAGTTGGTGTGTGAATGAGCATAGATAGAAGTGATACTTATGTGCTGCAAACTTCAAGAAAAATGACAAATGCACTGTAGTTCCTGTTATGATGTTTAGCTATGAGTGGAATGCACGGGTCAGTTTGGATATTTTTTGCTTGTTGAAAATACTTATGATATTATGCAGAGGGGGCAGGGGACAGAAGCGTGTTCCATGTTTCCTTCTTTGTGTTTTCCTTTAAAGCTGAAGATACCACAAAATGAGAAGTCATCTGAGAAGGTAATTTGCTTGGGTTAGAACCCATCACTGGTGTGTTTGTACAGGACATGGCAGGGCTCCTGGCTCTGGGACTATATCCTCCCAGCCACTACCGAACAAGTAAGTTCTTTCTGGGGGGCTGCCGTGCTAGGCATGTGATTGCCTTATATTCAAAGAACTATGAACTCTGTTTAAGGCAACTAGCTCTATTCAAGACAATGTTTGTAGCGGCTCACTAGCTTCTTTAAAACTGAAGTCTCTGAGTATAACTGAGTGGCTTGCAGAGGAAATCTCCTTCTCTTGCTTATTCTATGTTTACAGGTTGGATTAAAACTTTCAAAATGTTTGGGTTTAATTTTCATTTAAGACATTTTTAGGAGATACATGGTCCTTTCCACAGCCAAAGGCAACTGCAGGATACCACAAAAATTTCAATATTCTGTGCTCCAGGATTTCTTCTGTGTATTGTACTGTTTTGGGAAGGGGTATGTGTGAATGTGTTTGTGCGGATGACAGGCTGCTCACACGGAAGAGTGAGGCAGCAGATGTTTCTGTACAGCCTGAGCAACACCTGGGTTTGACCTTGACAACAGATTAAAGAAGTAGGCTTTTGAGGTCATGTGGCAGCTGAACGAAGTTTGGTGCTGTAAACATAAAAAACAGCCTCATTTGATTCTCTGTGTACTCAAGAAGGCGGGATTTTGTACATTTTTATAAACAAACAGAAATGCACCAGTTCCACCATTTTTTCCTGCTTAACCAGAACACTCCCAAAGACATTAAATATTGATTCTGCTGCTTGGGTCAAAAGAGATACTACATCCCATATTCTTCCAGGCATTCTCTAGCTAATATAGTATTTTATTCTCCTGCTCTCCTGTTGATATAATACCCATAGTCTAATAATATCTTGAACATAGTCCAATTCTGACATTTTAAATGTGAACAGATTTAGATTCTGTTTTTCAGAACACTTTATAATGAACCACACAGAGATTAATCAATATGGCTGCTTCAGTCTCCAGCTACTTTTATTTTACCTTATTTCAAACCAATTTTTTTAGACCAGGACATAGGATAAACAGCAAAGAGAATGTATGTTAGTGCTTAGAGTGACTGGAAGATGAGAAGTGGGCATGGTTTTGTATGGGTTGATGAAATTTTGCAGAAGAAAAGTTAAATAGCAGACACTTTATGAGGTGTGTGAAGCAGGCAGGGTGGTATTTGCATGGAGCCTGCAGCTAAGGTAGATTCCACTTTTTTGAGGGGAAATGTCTATGTGATTCCTTCCTCACCTCCCCCCTGGGTGTCAGCTGGGCATTCCTTAGTGCAAAAATGCCAGTGGACGTATCCAGAGTTCCAAGTCCTCTCTGATTTTCATCCTGTTCTTTTTCAAGAGCAACAATATATTCTTTAAAATTATTTAAATGTCAGATGATGTTGTTTCAGGTGGTTCTGTAGAAAATAATTTTATTATCTACAATATTTTTCATTCCCTCAATAATTCAGTTACAGATTTTGTCTGTCTTTCTGCTAAAATACTGAGAGCATTATAGCAGGTAAAATATAAATTTGACAGGCAAAAGCATTTTAAAAGAGTATAGTTCGCCTCTGCTGTATCACACAATGTTGTTAGCAATTATAAACACCAACTTCAAACACCAACCTCTGAAAGGTTTTCAAGTAATTTGACAGTTTAGAAATGTTCATCCACATAAAAATAGCATAATTTTTGAAATGACTGATTCAGACTGATAAGTAAATATCTGGTCCTCATTATTTTTGTCAATGAACTTTGGGACTGTGACGGATGCACTCAACTCCTTAAACAAATTAGTGGTAGTTTGGTCCAGGCTCCAAAGGAGGGAAAGGCCTGAGCCATAACCGGGCTAAGAACTCCCCTAATTCCAATCTGTTCTCTCAAAACCCACAAAAGAGCAGAGTGACACCATGAGCATCAAGGCATACAAGTTTGGAACACCAATCATTCGATTAACACATCAGTAGCAGGTGGCTTTTCCAAGACTCATTTATCAGGGATCAAAGAAAGTTGTGGGTACAAGGAGCCTCATGCACACCTTTTCATTCACATGCAATTTGCCTACAAGCCAACCACTTTATTCCATAAATACGGCAGCCTAAGTGAGCCTTTTTTGAGCTCTCCCTGTTAGGCAGTGTGGCTGCATGTCAGTGATCTCCCCTTGAGCTGGGACACCTCTCAAGGTTGCTCCCCAAGGCAGAGAGACCTTTCACCAACAGCAGATCTTTGGTAAGTGACTGATATCACACATAACCTTGTATTATCGTAACTTTGATTTTTGTCTTGGTAACTTTGACTGTGCGTTGGTAGTTTAGAATTGTTGTTCAAATGATCGTGCAGTACAGTAATAGAGTGAACCTTGCCATGGAACTTTGTTAAGTTGCACATTTACAATATCATACTTTATTAAAACCACTTTTGCTAATACCTTTGACAGCGGTTCTTGAAGTGAGCTAAATCACCCATTTGCAACAGGGACCATTGGAACCTTATTTCATCAATTTAGGGCTGTTGAGATGTTAGCTCAACAAACTGTCTGCTGTGGGAAGCCCATCTCCTGAACCATTTGTCTTTCTTGAATCACCTGAGATGTTCTGCTGAAAGCATGGGCTTAAAAATCTTGCTGAATCATGGCCCATGAGGGGTTTTTTTTTAAACAGTATTTATGGTGTTAACTTCCACTGCTTAATCAGCAACGTTATTAACTGTTTTATGAGTAGATTAGATTTGCTCTAGAAAAGAATAAACCAGGATTTCATATGCTAAATAGCAGTAGTGATATCATACTTGATTAGGTGTTAGTTTGGTGATTACTAAACCGAGAGTGAAAAGAAGCAGTTGTCTCCTGGGAGAGGACTTCCACATCACATGACAAATAAATATTTTTACATCAGTCCTCCCCATCATCAGGGAGAAGGTTGTGACCCATCACATCAACACAAACATCCTACTCTTAATTTTATTTTAGAGCTGAAATCCTGAGGGACAAAATAAATGGTGTGGTGGAAAGGGTGCAAATAATGTGACATCTTCCCTCATTACAAATTAGGTAGTGAGGTACTTCAATGTGGGAAATTGACTTTGTGCCTTCTGCAAAGTCATAATCTTACTCTTAATGCTTTGGTAGTCTAATTAATGTAAATACACAACTCTGAATAATTGCTTTGGGGTCATCTTAATTAGAACTTCCATCTTAATTGGCAGAGAGATTAATTAAGATATACCCTCAACCGTCCACCAGATCCCATCCCTTATATTTTATGAAGAAGTATTCCATCTCTACTCACATGCAGGCCAAGAATACTAATCCTACCTCACTCTTCCACTCTGCCAGCAGTAATGCTACAAAGAAAAAACTTCCTTGCACATATATACTAAATCACATGGAAACCCTGGCATCTGGCTCCCTGCATTTCCCGTGTATGGATAAGCTACGGAAGAAATGGCTGTCACCACTGTAACTCCTTCCCTGGAAGTCCACAGGAAAGGAAAGAGCAAAGCAGAGGGAGCACTGCCCCAAGCTGAAAGGACCAAAACAGAGACCAGCCCTCTCAGAGGAGCACTGGACATGTCCAAGCCTTGTCAGCTGCTTGGCAGCCTGAGGAAGAGGAGTTGCAGGCCTGTAGCCATGGTAGGATGCCTGGAAATTCCTAGGGCAGGGCAGGATGGGGAAAGACCTTAAAAATTGTTAGTGTGAAGGTTTTTAGCACTATAAACTAGGTTAAGTACGTCTGCATTGAGTTTTCAGGGGAAATTAAGTGAGAACTGGAAAAAATATGGAAGGTGGCATTTCCTTCCAAGTGCCTCTGCCAGGTGTAAAATTTTCTGCAGCTATTTACAGCCAACCCTTGGTGCTGCTGTTCAGTTTCTGTTGACATCTCATCAGATGGGGGTCCAGTAGACCTCTTAGGGCAAACTAAAGCCAGGCTGCTTTTGAGTATGCCTAGCACTTGTCCAGTCTGGGAAGAGGCATGCCTCTGCAGAAATTGAGATTTCTTGATGAAAAACGAAACCTATGGCAAATCAATTCCTTCTGTACTACCAATCATGCAAAGAGCACTCAGGATAGTCTCGTGTCAGTGATTAAATTTAGTTGAAATGCTAAAGAGTAAAGAGACTAGTTAGCAGATTTATTGCCAAATCAGATACTTCTTGATTAAACACTTGAACAAAAAGTCAACATTTCCTCCTTCAGATAGGGATTCTGTCTTGTCCATTCAATGTTAGATGAAAAGTGTGCCTGGGGGTGCTGAGTTAGTTATACTTTAACAAATGGTGTCTGGTGAAATTCCATTTACACAGGAGGTGGCCTTGGGACTGTGATCCCACCAGAATTCCACTGCCTTAGAGAAATCTAGGAAAGTAGATGAGTTGAGATTACTGCTAGAAGTTAGTTTCTTTCAGTGTTTTCCTCAGAGGAGAACACATAAATAGCTGTCCCAGTACAATCTGTTGAGGGGCAGTAGTAATATAAATATGTTCCTCCTGTTTCTCTTTCATCAAAAAAAACCATTTCTACCACAGCTGCATATAAATTTTAGGTATGTTAGAAAGTAGGATTGAGGGGGGTTTTGTATAACAGATTCAGATGTCTGTATAACAGCTCAGAAACTGCAAGTGTAAACAGTGTTTGTTTCTAACAAAACCGCCCATGCCCTGCCATGAACAGAAACACCTCTTTCTAGTGTTACCTTCAAACATAGATTTAGAAACAAAAACAATACTGCACCACCAGATAAAACTATGGAAAATATGCTGCTTCAGCCTGTGAAGCCAAGCATACTGTATTAATAACATTGTATAGCACAGAAATACTGTACAAACAAAAGCCCCTATATTAATAAAAATATATTTGCCTTCAAAATTATTTCAGTGATCCAGTGAAGCCTCAAGTAGCAACGTACCTTAATTACTGTACCAAAGTCAGATCAGAATGCGCAGAACCTTTATTAGTTTTTCATTAAAAACAAAACATACCTTATCTCACACACTGCTAATCAAAAGAGATAAGGGGTTTCAACGTGAGGGATAAGACCCAGCTGCCTTTTCCAGTTTTTTCATAATGAAATGCTGCTAAATGTTTAGATGTTAACAAATAAAAATAACTGAGGGAAGGAACTGAATGTCCTTGAAAAAGATCCTGCCAGCTGAAGGAAATGATCAGTCTGCAAAACATGCATGCATGTAATGGTCAAAAAGGCTGGACCTCCTCAACTCCACAGCTGGGGACTTACTTTCAACAGGTTTGCAACCGGTGGCCTGGGGCAGTTCCTGTAATAACAATTACAACAGCCTTGAGTTAAAACTGGAGAGTATAACCACCATCAGTGATGAAAGGTGCTAGAATAACCTGTCAGCATGTCCTGCCCAAAAGAAAGCCACATGAGAGTCACTCTAGAGCATTAATAACAGAGGTAAATGATATTGTTATTGTGGAAGAAATGTGCTTGTGTACCTATATGTGCATGAGGCAGAGGGAGCCCACACCTCTGCTTATCTGTAGTGCAGACTTGAGAAAAGCTGGAGAGAGAGAAAAAGCACATGAGAGGAATTTTCAGCCTGGCAGACCAGCTGTCCTGGTTTGGACTAAAACAGAACCAATTTTCCTTTCAGTGATTTTTCCATTCAGCTAAGTTCCTTCTAAGTAACAACTTCTTGTTTGTTTCTTTCAGCATTCAGGGAAACAGGTCTATGTTCTCTGAAAAAAAATCATAGGTCTGCTTCAAAGAGCCACTGGCCTTCATCACGTATTTCTTCTAAGTAGAACACCCTGCAAAATCCTGAATGTGTGGCTGAATGCTCAGGTCAAAGGAGCAACACTTGCTTCCAAGTTGTCTTGTCATCTAAGTGGCACTACTGAGATCAAGGCCTCTGAAGGATTCTGGCACCAGGGGACCTCCCACAGGTCCTGTGAAGAAATCAAAGGAGTCATATAATTAGGAGTATAATCATATTTCCCTTTCGGAAATTAAGACCTCCCTCCAGACCTCCTGGCTGCTCAGAATACTTCCAGCACTGTTATAACACATTCATTTGCCCTCAGGTGAAAGAAAGTGCCTTCACTAGAACATTTCCACCCAGGGATGTGAAATACAAGCGGATTGGGGTTGTGAGTGAAAGCCATGCATTAGAAGTCTTCTCATCTACAACCTTCCCTCTCCTCTGGGCATAAATATCCGTTCTCCGACAGGGTCCTCAAAGCACTAAATCCTGCGGGGCTGCGTCAGAATGTCACAGTGATGAGCTACAGCCAAGTGTGTGACACACACTGGGCTGATCCAGCGTGGGGCTGTGGAATTGCTCTGCCACAACCCAGCTGTCCTGAAATGATATAACGCATAATAAAACCAAGACAGGTACTGAAGAAAAGTTATTCTTAGGCAATATGTACAGGACTATTTTTTTTTGAACTTTTTTACTTCCTTACCAAATAGGAAAATATGTCGAAACTAGAAGAGAAATAAATAGCAATTTCAAAAATTACCATTTTTCTCATTAAAGGTAGTTATTGATGATATCTACTTTTGTATGGATCTATACTTTTATTTAGGCTTTTGTCCGTCTTAGAGGACCTGGATAAATAAATGACAGATATGTGGCAATGGAATATAAAATGTATGTCTTCATATAGGTTATTTTCCTTGATATCACATAAATCATATACTTTATGGTGGATGAGTCATCTCCTGCCCAGCCTTCATTAAAAGTAATCTTGGATATTATTATACTGTCTTGCCTAAGACAGAAACAGAGCAAGGCTGGAACCAGTCTGACACTCACAGTCTGAGGCTTGCCTTTAGTACCAGGCCAGAGGCAACTGAGCTGGCACTTTTATGGGTATGTCTCTGCTCAGTGATGACTTCTGAGATATTTGCTAAGGAATTTGGGAAAACAGAGTCAAAGTGTCTCTCAGTCCATGCCAGCCATCACAAGAGAGGAGATTGGAATGGCTTTTTCCCTGTTCCCAGAGGGTCCACCAAAGTGCTCCACCTATTCAGGACCATACAGGAGCTGTTTAGCGCCGTGTAAGCATACACAGCTGAGCTCTAGACATCCTGTTTAGATCATCTGGTTAAGAAGTTGCAATGAATCAGCCACAAAAGTCTGTTCATGCACAGTCTGAGGAGGTCTCAAGTTCTGAGCCCATCCACTTCTCTGTTTTTCAGTTTTTGCTAAGCACATAATGGTGTTTCGAAGTAGAAATTCAGATTCTCCTTCTACCAGGACTGCTTTTCTTTATTTTGGTCAAAACTGAAGCAAACTGAAAGCTAATTATTTCCTGCTTCAAGCGCAATAGACCATTTATTGGAATGTTCCCTATAATCCCATCTGAAGTGTTATAGGAGCTCAGTAATAAATGAGCTTCCAATTAATTAAATGCAGCCCTCCATATAGACAGATCACTCCAGAAACTCCAGAAACTAACTGCTTTTTTTTTTTCTCCTCCTGTATCAACATCTGTTGTTACAAAGAAGGAAGAAGGTATTCACTGGAGTTTAATACAAAACATCATGATTGCAGAATGTTTCACTCATGGTAAAATTCATCCTTAGTGAATTAATGTTAAAACCAAAATAGAAATATTATTAGTTGCACTGTTAAAATGTAATTTATTTGGGTAGAGTTTTTGCACTTCCATATTTTTTTTATTTAAGCATTCTGAAACTGGTAATGTAAAATCAGAACGTCATTTTTAATAGGATTTTTAATAGCATTTCTCTCTAATTGCATTTAAATTACATTTTAGAGAATTAACATTTGCTCTTGATCAAGAGAATGGGAAATACAACAACAGTTATTTGTGTGTCAGCAGGGAAAAGAGGATGAGATTTTTTGCAAATGTTGATAGTAGGATGAAAGGGATAGTTTCAAACTGTCTAGGTATTTAGAGCCAGTTTAGTACAGGTGTTTTGGTGTCAGGACAGATGCTCTGAAAAAAATCAAAGTCGGCACTTCTCTGCTTTACTTGTCTAAATACTCTATGCATTTGTAAGGCATAAAAATTAGGCTGCAAAGAACACTGGCCTAAGCGCATCCATTCTGTTACAGTGTTAAGGAGTTGCTAAGGCATAAGCTTAAAGTATATCAACTGCTCCATGAAGATGCCCCTTTGGTTTGCACTGTGGCACACGCACTGTGGGGAAGATATGAAACAGGAGTGAACTCTGGGTTTACTCTGGGACACTGGCTGCAGAGTAGCACGTGTGCTACGTGGCCTTATCTCAGCTACCCCATATACCAGGAAAGGCATTTTATTATAATCTTTATATGTGCATGTTAATAGGGAAAAAGAGTGGACTAAGGCAGACATTCTTGAATCATCTGTGCTTCAGGTCTTCTGGTTTCTAGGAAACTGCTGGCTTATGTATCTATATGCAGTGTAGAAGCTTGATAGCATCTACTGAATTCCTGATACATAGAGGCTCAAGTACCTTAGGAATGGTGAAAGGAAAGAGAAGTGTTCCTTTGCTACCTAAGAACATGTTTGGTACCGACCAATCGTCAAAGACAAAAGGAAGGATAGATGTAAGGCAGGGCGGGGGGCAGGGGGGGTGTTATACCTGAGCTACAAGGTTCAGGATACTGCCGATGCTGATTGGTGCAACACCCCCTACTTCAGGCCATACTGAGCCTTAACAATAACTTGGGGCATGATTTTGGATTCATAAGGTAGGCAAAAGTCCAAATGCCCACTGAAAGGGATCATGCTAGAAACAAGGAATAAAATTCATGTGTGAGAAAAGTTTCCAGGGACTTACAAACAAGGCAGAGCAAAAAAGGCATTCCTACCACTCAAAAACTTGTCTGTTCAACAGACTGACACTAGTTAACAGTTGAAGTCCCACCAGCACAGAGCCAGATAGCAAAGGTGCCTTTTAGAATAACACATGTTCCAAGTGCATCAAGGAAGCAACACTGAATGACCAGTGAAACAAAAGTCCATTCCTTTTAACTTGGTGCTACAGGCTTTCCTGAGCCAGTGAAGTACTGACAGAATTGCAGACTGTGATGTTCAAGGTAGGAAAAGGGAGGAGGCTGGATAGAAAGGCTGACAATGTGGCAGGAGACGTAAACACTCTCTCAAGCTGCTCTGCTCTCCTTGATGGCCTGTAGAGCTGGAGGGCTGCAAGAGTCTCATCATCACCTGAGGGAAGTGTGATGCTGAACACATCCAGCGTTCTGAGAACAGCTAAACCCCATGCTCTGATGCACCAGCATCTGTGTTTTATCCTCACGGTTATCTGGGTGTGCGTGTGACTTTGAAGCTGAAGTTCCTGCATGGGGAGTCATTGTTAAAACATTTTTCATCCTGGACCTGTGTCAGTGCCTGCTTTGACATGGAAAGCTACAAAGGCTGAGCAGGTCTGCTTAAAAACGTCAGTCTGTCTACCTTTATCGCCATTCATAGCAAACCCACCTTGAGCTTGAGTCTCAGCAGCTGGTAGATTTTTGTTCTTTATAAAAAGTGTCAGTTTATCCACCTGAAACAGTTCACAGCCCTTGCTTTGAAGCTTATCCCTGGTAAGAAATCACTCTTATTGAAACCTCTCACTAGGACACCAACTTGCCTCATCAAATGTTCTTTATGAGTATTCTTTATTATTTTCTTTCCCTATAATTTATACTGGAGAACATAACGCAGAACAAAAATTAATAACAGCAGCCCCTGAAGACAGCGTGGTCAAACTGATCCAGATTTTTGTTAACGGCCCTTGTATCTGACTTACCATTGCTCATGATTGCCATCCTGTCCTTTATGTGTGTACTCTCTGCTGCTTGTACGGCTGGGAAATCTCATTTGTTTAGAGCAGCAGAGTTGGAAGAACAAATCTCTTGGTAAAATTCCCAGAGAACAAAACTTAGTAGCAAAACTAAGAACTGGATTTAAAATTTAATCCACAGTTTTAAGTATAGCTGTCTACAGTTTGGTACAAGTGACAGTTGTTGATTGCCTGAACTTTTGCTAATGTTGGAGTAACATGTGAAAAATTACTAGATTGCTTTCTGAGATGAAAACTGAGTCATTGTGGGCATGTTCATATACCTACTACATTGCTTTCCATGATTGTGCCAGGTAAAAATAGGAAGGCATAAATATTTATGCAGAATAGAGCTTAGGGAGGCACAGCCAGAGCATTACACAGATATTTGTATCTACATGAGTTTGGGGCATATTCATCCCCTGTGCTCATGAGCCACAGGAGGAGACTTAGCCTCAGCACTTCTTCAGATCCCCATTATCCAGGTGTTTCTTCAATTAAAAAAAACACAATTAGCAGGAATGATTATGCTGTTGCCACAGAAGTTATTAGTCATACACAGATATTAGTCATACACATAAAATACAAAGCCCTTTATTAAAAGCTGTTAGTGGGCAACTAAGTTTTGGGGAATTAGGTTTTTTTTGGTTTTTGTTTTGTTTTTTTTTATATAAAGGGGCAATTGAAATGGACGGTGCTTTTAGAGGTTATGGCTCAGTTGCAACACAGTCATATCAGCCAGGCCATAATGTAGAATGACAGGATGGCAATCGTGAGCAATGGTAAGTCAGATACAAGAAGAGAAGGTAGGGTAGAAGAGGGTAATTGCTCATCCATATGGATTTTCATTTAATAAGTTCTATTTTAGTGTTCTTATATATTTGCTACAACTATTTCAATTTTAAATGTTCTGTCCAGAAGATTGTAAATGCTGATGATATTTAATATGGCATTTTAAAGACAAAAGGCATCCATGGTAGGGAGAAGTAATGGATTAAGAGAATGATACCAGAGTGACACCAATTAGTTAAAGGTTATGAAGTAAGAGCTACTTTGTAATGGACATGTGCAGAATAACAAGGATACTTGTTACCTTCTGAATTACTGGGTTCATAGATTATACATCTAGATTATAAGGTCTGATCTAAGGCATAAATCAGAGGGTTTTGCTGAATTGATTTTTGTTTGAATTACAGCATGTCTTCTAAGAAAAAAATCCCAACTTTACTCTTACATTATCCTGAAGCCCTTAAGAAATTCAGGAAAGGCTGCCAATAATAAGAAATGTGAAAATCTCTCTCTCCCTCTCTTTCTCTCTCTCTCTCTCTCTTCCCCACCCCAACTTAGATATATGGAAGAGACACCATGTCAGACAGAGTCTGCAATTCTCTCACAGGTATCAAAGTCAAGCTACCCCAGCTGAGAACTTCTATACTAGTGGCAAGCAAGATTCAGCTGGGAAGGAAATGTCCTCTGTAACATCGTCAAATGATAAAAGCTGTGGGCTCTGGATTTTACTAGCCTTTGAATCTTCTGCTTTCAATCCTTTTGAGGGAAAGGCTTCATATATTTGTGAACCCACAGGCATATCCTTTTGAACTGTAAAGACTATAAGTTTCACACTGCGTGAGTGACTTCTTAAATTCACTACCATGAATGTCTGGGGAGAGCATGCTTGGGACTATAGATAAAACTGACAGAAAGGGACCAGCTAGATAATAACTGTGTAGGGCTCCAAACCTCCAGAGTGGGCAGTAGTTAGAATTATCTTAACAGTGGACCATAATTTTTTAAAATCACTTTCACTAAGTCCCCTGTGCAGCCTTACAATTACAAAGTAGGTTATTATCCTTTTCAAAAACCTATCAGGGGTAGCAGGAAGAAATACTATTACTTAGTAGACTGAATGCATACAGTAGGAAAAAACAGATGCACATCTCAAAGCTGCTCTTCAGGACTTAACGAATGTGAACAGAGATTTTGGTGACTTTGCAGAGCTGAGTTCTGAAGGTCGGTATACAAACTACTACATGATCTTTCTGTTTTAATCCAGCTGGATATTTTGTAGAACTGATGTAGCACTGAGGCTAAAAGAAGCTGAAATATTTAAAAACAAAAGGCATACAATTTACAACCATGCAACAAGTGGTTCTTTCCTAGGTCCACCCAGTTGTGTTGGCTCTAGCGCTGCCTTCATTGCTTCTAAACCATTTAAATAATGCTGTGAAGACCAATAGGAAGGTCTGACTTGTACTGTGATAAAGCTATGTTAATCAAAGTTGTGTTTAATTACTAGAAACTAACCCTGGGAATGACTAGAAATAACTGTAACATTGCATTTAATTTTGTGGTGTGAAATGCATTGTACGTATTTGAAAAACTAGTGTGTTGATTGCATATATTAAAGCGTAGATTACTGAGAAAGCAGATGTAAATGCTACTTCATTAATTTCTTAAGCCTTGGTAGTGCAAAGTCAACAGTGAGTGCAAATAAGTGCAAGTAAAAGCATGGGTGTCCTTCTTGTCAAAAGAGTGAAACCTCCAAAACTCTGACATCAAAGCAGTCCCTGCTTGGTGTCTACCCAATGTCAACGATTCAGCCCTTTGAACATAAAATACAGAGTAAATGGGGTTGAAAACAAGTGGGCACTGAAAGCACATGACAGGCAAAGGCAAGGGTGTCTATGACCCAGATGAAGATAGTATTTCTCTACAGGTCTTTGCAGTTGTCACAGTTCCGTATGTTTCATTGATTAGAATAAAGGGACAAAAAACCCCTAAGATTTGTGATCATGAGTTTTAAAATATTTCAGACCTGAAACACTTTTATTTAAAGGGGCACACTGCTGCAACACTTTCATTTCTATGGTACTTCATCCAGTGTTACTTGGACATCATCAAATCATTTTATATTCTCAAAGTATTTTTCAGAGATCCAGCTTGAAACTGCAAGATGATGTTCAGATATTTTTTCCTCGAGCATGTGGCAATTATGATGAATCAGAGTTTATTCTGTGTTCTGTCAATCACCATAGTAACCTGTACTCTCTATTTAATAGGAAACAAAAAGTTATTCACTTGACAGGAATGGAGTTTTGGGAAGCACTGGTTTATGAACATCGGCAAAATATTTTAATGGGACTATTTGCTTCTCAGGTTGTTATGTGTACCAGTAATTTGATCTTCACCTGTCATGTGACTTCACAAGAAGAAATCGATTGTAGTCAAAATGTGTTTATTAGGATTACAGCTATTTTCTACTCTTATTGGTTGTTATATAAAGCTAGACAGTGCCCTAATCAGTCCAGATTGTTTATGTATACGTAAAGCACAGTAAAGGTACCTTGCTAGCTATTGGGCTTGTTTTGTATTCCCGGGAACCAAAGGGATTCCTGAACTGCAAACAAGAGATAGTAATTGCTTATTCTTATTTAATGAAATCATTGCTGTTTAGTATCAGACCTCTTAAGGTCTATTTTTTTCCAAACCCAAATTGTGAGATTGCCCATCAGATTTTAATTGTTCCTTTGGTGGTGCAAATTGACTTATTTTATTTTATAAAACGACTTAGTTTCAGTGTGTTAATTGATCTTTTTGACTGATTCTCTTAACCGGAATCAATCTATTGATCGGCCTTATAAAAGCGGCTCCACAAAACGCAGAGACGGCACAGGGACAGTAACTAGGATCTAGTGTGGGGCAGAGGAAGCTGTAGGAAGCTGTTTCTGCCCAGCCTCTTGCTCTGTGGGACTCAGACACCAAATCTGCCTTCTTATTGAACTTCTCCTTAAGCAAATTTTAGTCTTAGAGGACAAGATGTAGGGAAACCAGGGTCATTGCCCATGCAGGTTTTCTTTATGAAAAGAGTTTCTGCACTTTCAGTACCCTGTCGGAAACATCTCATGATATGACATACTCTCACAAATGTTTATAAAGCAATCCATCAGGAAAATATGTGATCATTACATTTCTGACCTCCTCTACTTGCAATGAATGCTTCACTATTGAACTTCATCATTATATATCTATAAACCACTTAATTTTTTTCTACCTTTACAACTTACTTAAACCATAATTACAAGCACACATTATTGAGGTAGTCTCTAGTCCCTCAAGCATTCATGTATTCTACCTATCTTTTGTTAAACATATTATCATGCTGCAGTGAAACACATTTCACAATGCATACAAATTTAAAGCTTGAATTTCACCAGTTCTATAGGGAATGTTTTACCAAGAAGGGTGAATTTATTTCTTCTAACTCAGGGAGCATTTTGATGTTAACTCTGAGACATTAAAATATACCAAAAATTAATGGAAAACACATATATTAATTCAGAAGTTTTATTTTATTGGAAATACAGGGATAGTATTTAATGTACTTATTTTATACACTTAAATATACATTATCACCTGTAGAAGAAGATGCAATCAATGCCAAGCATCAAATAGTATGTGTATATTGATCGTACAAAAAAAACCAAACCCTTTCACACTTGTTATCAAATAGGTTTTCTAACCTCTATTCTTAGGAACCCAGTTTGAAGGATGTGCGTATGTATGTGTAAAATGAACTATTATTATCACTTTAGCTGTGTGTGCGTTGGCACTGCAGGCTACCAGTTTTGCTGAAGTAATAATTTGGTCATATCAAGGGACGGAAAATTGGATCGTCAAAGCACTATTCAGAAGGAACTGCTGAGTAAGTGCACTGTGTTTTTTCTTTCCTGCTAAGAGATTAAACATCATACCTGGATATTATCTCATAAATACCACACACAGAGGACTTATGAGATAGATAAGGGAAGACTGGTAGCACAAGCAAAAATCAGAGGCATTAGGAGTTAGGAAATGTCACCTGTGATAGATGCATTTTTCTAGCATAATGAGTTTACTGGGAATGCAGTGGTTTTGCTCTACAAAACAGTTAATCAAAATATGAGCAATGCTTTTTCATTCTAAAACCTGCAGAAGACAGGGACCTGGTGATGGTGTGCTTGATGGCCTAACTTTGGAGACTAGGTTCAGATTTTCGAGTGGCTTTATAGCAATCTAATGCTGCATCATCGCCACTCTAAATGTTTAAAGATACAGAAGTCTCATTTTCAAATTTATTTAAGGCAAATCTATATAGACAGGTGCACAGAGACAGGCTTTCACTAGGCACACTCTGAAATGGCCAACACAAACTAGTTCCGAACAGGAACCGTCTAACTAACTATGCCTAAGCTATTAAGCCCCACTGAGCTTTCTTAACAGTCAGGATCAGCCCAAGTGCTTTAGCCAAGTGCAGGATAACAAGACTCATGCCTAACTCAGAGCACAGACAGGTAAAATTTGCATTTGACCTTGCAGCTTTATATGCAAAATGGGTACACAAACATCTACCTTTCACAAAGGTGTGGTATGTTTAAATAATGTAATATTGGATATATTGGCTACAATAAGAAGATCTTGGATGGAAATAAATAAATGCAAAGCATTAGATCATTGATTTCCACAGTTTATGCTTGTATCCTTTTTTTCCAGAAGATAAAAGAATTATTTCTGAGGTAATGCTGAACAGCTTGTAGAAAACAAACATATATGAATTGTTGTGATGGATGCACTTGACCCCTTAACCAAACTAGCAGTAGTTTGATATAGGGTCCAAAGGAGGGAAAGGCCTGAGCCATGGCCAGGCCATGAACTCCCCTGTTTTCAGTCTGTTCTTTGAAAAACCCCCAAAGGAGCAGAGTGACACAGTAAGCATCAATGCATATGAGCCTGGATCACTGATCATGCATCAATACATGAAGAGCAGGTGGCTTTTCCAAGACTCATTTATCAAGGATCAAAGGAAGTTGTAGGTAGCTTAATGCATACCTTTTCCATCACATGTAATTTATGACTACAAGCCAACCACTTTATCCCATAAATATGATAGCTTAAGTGAGCCTTTTTAGAGCTCTCCCTGCTAGACAGTGTGGCTGCATGGTGGCGATCTCCTCTTGAGCTGGGACACCTCTCAAGGTTGCTCTCTCGAGGCAGAGACACCTTTTACCAATGGCAGATCTTTGGTAAGCAACCAATATTGTGCGTAACCCTGTAGTATGATAACTTTGATTTTTGCCTTGGTAACTTTGCATGCTGAACTGATGCTAATGAAACATAACATCAACTTTGCATATATGATCCTTAGACATAAACCGTTGACCAAGACTGGGACTAAGTCTGGATCCAGCCGTACTTAGACTCCTCTCTGAAAAGGAGTTTAGAAAGCAAGGGGGGGTCCATTCTGAACGTCATGACTCAACGCGAGGGTCTTCCTTACCCTTTTAATTTCCTGTCTCTCTCCATGAATCATTCTAACTTGAGTGTAACTCAATTTGCCTTGTATGTTTCTTCCATGTAGTAATCAATACAGTGAATTGCACTATCAAACGTCATTAAGTCGCACTTTTGTAATATCACATTAAACCCACTTCTGCTAGCACCTTTGACAGTGGTTCTTTAAGCAATCTAAACTACCAGCTCTGTCAAATTATTATTCTACCTCAATAAAACATTGCTCCTCCTCTCTTTGAGTGAGGTGCATTCCACTCATTTTTGCAACAGGCCAAAAAGGCCTTTAACGTTTAGTTTAACCACATTTAAAGACACAGAACAGAGATATTCTGAGTGGGAAAAGGAACTTTTGTCTTTCCTCTGAGCAGTTAAACAAGTTGAACCACTAAGGGGGGTCACTCATCTGGAAAAATCCTGCTGAGACTTGTATTGTTTTCCTTTCCAGGAACAATACATGATACCAGCACACCTCCACTGGAGACTGGGTTAACCATCAGATGATTGCTTATCCTTCTTGCAGGAGCAATCATCGCCAGCATGAAGCAAATTCAGTTCACACATCGACAAGCCTGACCCACAGGGTGGAGACCCTCACTTCTTTTATTTATGCTAATCAATACAGCAACCACCGTACATTCTGCACCATACATGTTTCTCAGTTGTGGGTTCAATCCACTGTAACAGCAATTATAAGGGAAGGCAATGAGGGTACATTGTCCACTGAGATTCTAAAGGTAATTTGGGATAACATGACTCAATTCGAAAGGGATTTCCAATCTTGGTGGCATCTAGTTAATTTCACTTATGACCCCACCAATGGTGAAGAACAGAGCTTTTGTTTTAAGTGTACGCAATGCTTTGATATACACCATATACCCAATCATTGCACTGGGCTTAAATCCCCATGGAACTGTACTCTATTCACTAGAACATAGAGTATGGGCCCAACAAAATGGGAACAAATGGCAAACTGTTGATGTTGATACATGTGTTGTACAGGAACAAGGATTTATTTGTGGAAGTAATACCATTAAGGCCAAAGACATTTGTCTTGATACGGAGCAAAATGTTTGTCATTTTGAAATATATCCTGATGAAACCCCTGAAACTGTACTTGTTAATGTTGGAAATGGATGAGCTAGTATGAGAACCCTTTGTGATTCTATATTTATACACAACACCACTGTAGAGACATATAATCACTCAAATATCTGTATTTGTAATTTCAGCAAAATTATGGGATGCGCCTTTAACTGTTCAGCTCCTGTCACATCCCACCAATTGCTACAATCTAACTATACATTGTATCAGTATTTATTGTGTGCCCCAATTGGAATGAATCTCACATTGATAAGAAAACTGTTGCAACATGATGACCTAAATCAATTGCTAAAATGAATTCTGAATGGACAAAGAACCCTGATTACTGTCCATCATGGCGCAGAGAAGATACACCATGTCCTACAAAGAGTGAAGAAAGATGGAGAACATCACTGGTGGGAAACGCTTTTTGGATGGTCATCAACAGCAACTGGAATTTTGAATTTGATGCTGCATCCAATTGTAGTTTTGTTAGTTTTGACCTTATCACATTTATTGTTTATAATCATTCTGTATATCAAAGTTTGGCAAAAGATAAAACAAATTACATGTAAAATGTATACAATCAACTGATTCTGTATGTGAAATGGTATATAACTAACATTAATTACAACATTTAAAACTAAACAGCTTATCAAATAATTAGACTCCTACCACTGATCTGCAATTTGTCACATATTTATGACATAGAGGCAAGAGGTAACCATACTACCACTCTATGAGTTGATAAATTGGATTGACTGTAGTCACGGGGTGGAGTGTGATGGATGCACTTGACCCCTTAACCAAACTACTGGTAGTTTGGTACAAATGTCAAAGGAGGAAAAGGCCTGACCTGTGGCTGGGCCGTGAACTCCCCTGGTTTCAATCTGTTCTCTGAAAATCTACAAAGGAGCAGTGACTCAGTGAGCATCGATGCGTATGAGCTTTGTTTTGAACATATGTTTTGAACATATGTTTTGCATATGTTTCTCTCATGTAGTAATAGAGTGAACCTTGCCATCAAACTTTGTTAAGTCGCGCTTTTATAACATCATATTAAAACCACTTTCGCTAACACCTTTGACAGTGGTTCTTTAAGCAATCTAAATCACCAACTCTGTCAAAGTATTATTATACCTCAATAAAACATATTGCTGCTCCTCTCTTTGAGTGAGGTGCATTCCACTCATTTTTGTGGCAGTTGTACATAACTTATGCATTGAAGAATCTGCATAGATATTTTATTTCCTCCGTAAATGTCATTGGTAGAGAACACTAGTGAGAGATATCACATACAATCCACCTTTTGTTAATTTACATAGAGCCACAGTACACAGGTCACACATACCAAATAGAATACTTTAGCTTAAGAAAATAAATATAATTGTAGAATGGATTTGCTTACACAAATGCATGGAAGATTTCAAATAGAGCAAGAAGGCAATATTGATTTTGATATAGCCAGCCCTAAAAATACAGGCTTTACAGAGTCAATACTGTCTTGATTTAGGTTCTAACCCAACTCAAAAGTCTCAGTTTCTGCTCCGTCCATTTATTATTGATTTGTCTGGCATGCTGGGTTGTTTTTTGGTTTTTTTTTTTTTTTCCAGAAATGCTTGTCTGCTCTCAAATTTTAGCTAGCTCTCCAAAAAGAATGCCTAATACAGTCACAAAGAGCAATTATATTCCTTACAACTGAGCCATTGACTATCGTAATAAAAAGGAAAGACAGAAGTCATGTCAGCTTAGCTTCTGACAAGACCTTACAGTGCTCTTTCATTCAAAAACACTTATGTAATCAACAAGCAACGAGCAATGAGTTGCAAAATATCATCAGCCCTTAATTTTCTATCATCAAGTATGATAAAAAATTTATAAAGCTGTGCTATTTTTAAGGAATAAAAGACCTTATAACTATCACCAAGACATCAGGTCTTTGCTATTTTACTATAATACCTCTTTTTTAAAAATTTTTTTTTCTCTCCTGCTACCTGACATCTAAATGGCTTAATTTTAGACATCAGGACCACATACCGGCAAAACACATCGATAGGCAGAGAGCTGAAAGATTTTATTTTTGCCATTTGTAGACAGTAGTTTCACCTGATGTGTATCTTCAGCACCTTCTTCATCTTTTCATGCAAACTTTTAATTTCTGGAAAACCGTGTTAATATTTTGTTAGAGGTGGCACATGACAAGCAGATTTAATTTGGCCAAAATTACTGTGGACTTAGTACTTTTTTATGTGGTTCAGATAGTGGTGCCTGTGTTTGCAGGCTGCAGGGCCACAGGGGAGAAGGACTGGCTCAGGGCAGACAGCTGTGCCACAACATGACCAAGGATGAGGCAGAGCACCTCCTCCTCTCACCCCAGGAGCACAAGTAGGGCTCTTCAAAGTGTCTCTGTGAAGACACTTTATGTTGCAGTCATTAACTGCTGATATAAGAAGAAATGGATTTTTTGATTGTTCTTTCTACCCCAAGTTTTGGTGAGATTTCTGGCCAGAGCAGATGAATGACTCTGGGAGAAGTCTGACTAAGTCCGTGGTTCTGAACCACTGATTTGGGCTGATTAACTTGTGGAAAGACCACAAGTTTAAATCTTACATTTTTTTCCCCATCTTCTCATCCCTAGGAGTCCATTCTGCTTCCTCTCTAAGTTCTAATCTTCTATTTTCTAGGGCAGAAAGAAATATCTTTCTGGCGTTTCAGAAATGAACAAGGTAGAAAAGATAGACATACAATACATGTCAGTGTCAGCAGGTACCATAATTTTTATTTTTCTTAACTCTGTTTCTTGAAAAATGGGAATAGAAGAATCACAGATTTCATTGAACAATAAAGTTAATTTCTAGTTCTCAAGGTTTCACAGAAAAGCATTAAAACAGAATTCTTGCAATGTCACCACAAATATCACTTGGACTTTTTGAATTTTCCTTGCTTCTGAGCTGGTTCTCTGAGGATGCAACAATTCACTTATACAAGCAATTTGCAGAATAGAGGACCTGTTTATCTAATATGCCACAGACATATTTTTTCCTAGGAAGCCACAATGATGCACAAGAGCAAACATCTATATTTTTATACAACCAAAATGTTCACAAGATATTTTTTAATTGCTGAATTTTATTAATAAGCTACAAGTTAAAAGGCTTCTTTGAAACAAATCAGAAGTTGAAATGAAAAATTTTTTCAGCACCTTTATGTTTAATTTATTGTCAAACTCTCAGTCAGCAGGATGAGGTGGCTGATAATTATTCAGGGTTGCCAATTAACCTACTTAGATGGTCACATAGGTAACTGGCATAGATTGTGTCAAATCTCATTATTGGGTTAATAATTTAATCAGCCAGTGCATTGATTGAAGGCCAGAGAATCTGGAGAATAAATAAAACAGGAAAATAAAATCAGTACCTAGACAGACATTGCATTTAAATACAAGAAAACAGTTCGTCACACAAAATTATAAAGCATACTACTCACTAGTAGAAACACGGTAAAGTCTGGGGTGGGGTTTGGTGGTATTGAGGTTGGGGGTTTTTCAATCATAATATCCAGCAGTTAAAATTTTATTCACACACCCCCTAGTACTGTCCAGGCTTGAACATTCCTGTTCAGTGCTAATCTTTTTCACTCCTCTCTTTACTCAGACTAACACTGACTTAGCGCCTATTTCCCTATATAGGTGATGCTAATTGCTAGCATGCTTGCAGCAAATTGAGCCATATAGTCCCCTGGGACAGTTTGGGGTGGGGAACGACTGTTTCTCCCTCTGGTGAAAATTATGACTGCTCACAGCTGCTAATTTCCACTGAAAGGAAAACAGTAGGCAGGTTTTAATCAGAAGAGGGGGAGACGAGAGAAGAAGGCAGGCTCTGAGCCTCCCCAGGGTTATAGCAACTACTCCACAAAGAAGGCGGTGCAATGCTTTCCTGGACCTGCCTCCCCAACCCCAAAATAGAGCTAAACATGCTGCAGCATGGCCCCTTTGCCCTGCTCCCCCTCCCAGCTCTCACCCGTACTCCTTTCTCACAGAGTGCTGTCTCATGGTGGGGGTTAGTTTCAACCTATTGGGACCCTTATCTAAGCATCCACCTAAATGCTGGGGCTGGGAGACCAAAGGGTAGACTGCATTTTTTTTCCCCATCATGATTGCTTGTTTTTCTGGACAGCAGAAATGGTTTTAAATCACTGCAAGCTATGAAGAGCCCGGACCACTCCATCCTACTCCCTAGGCAAGCATTTTATCACTAGGTTGTATTTTTTACAAGTAGATACTATATATTATACTCAACACAGAGCACAGTAATCCCACTTCAAGCCCTGGTGAGAAGAGCAGTGTTGGAAACTTGGTATAGGATACAAATTAGTCCCATATAACTTTCTATGCAGAAGGTTTCACTGGGTGCCTGCATCTGCGCTGGGCAATTCAGGCTCAGGAAACGACAAGTCTTTTGGTTTAGGACTGCAGAATATGGATTATTTTTGCCTCTGTGGCTTTCCCACTGCTCACAGAAGAAAGCCTTTATCTTTCAGTAAATGCACAGCTGAACTAATAGATTGTCAGGCATTCATTGCAAAAGGACAGTTTGCTGTTGAAGATAACTCTAAAGATTTGCAAGTGTAAGAGTCTGCAACAAAATGTAAAACATTTTAAATGTAATGCAGTGATTAACCATGGGCTTTCCATAATAATCATCATTTAGCAAACGTATAAATAGAATAAAAGAAATATTGAAGCAAATAAACGACCTCTGACACAAAAAATGGCTCTCATTTCATATTACTTTACTTAACTGCCTCCTCCTTCCACCACCAAACAGAAGCTTTATTGACAGAATGTGCTCTGGTAATTTAGTCTGTACACTTAAAGAATGTGCAACTCTGGGAAAAACTGAATTATGGGTTCTATTTGTGAGATGAGGAATGGCATGTAATAACTTAATGAACTGGAAGTTTATTAGTTGTAAAAGAGAGAACTAATGGAATGCGTTGTCTATCAATCTTTTTTTTTAACTTGAAATGTTCAGCTGGGTAAGTGTCGCATCCATTACGCATTTATTAACTTATTAATACAAATACATGCTAGAATCTCAACAAGCTACAAAAATATATCTCAGCTTCTAATTTAATGTATATTTTATTAGTCAGTTTTGGAGGCTCTATTCTAAACCCCAGTCATTAGAACTCCTACTCAGATATTTGGCCAGCAAAAAATTCACTTGAACACAGGAGCTACCAACTTACATCAGCTAAGGTTACAGCCCTCTGCTCCCTGTACAGACTGTATTCATCAGAATTGTGGAGTGAAACATGCACACACAGTCATGATGACAGCCTCATTTCAATAGCTATTTATTGCTCTGTAGACACATAAGTACAAAAGGACAGTAAGATAATGACTTTAACAAGAAACATGTAGAGAAACCAGTCTAACAAAACATAAGAATCAAATCCTTGGCTGTTAAAGACATTTTCTCCACTGTATAAAGTGTAGGGATTCACCTCAGCTACACTTCCATGTGGACCTACTTATTTTACACAGTTGAATGATTTGCCTCAAAATATTTTGGATCATGATATGCATGTGTGAATATGCAGAATAATGACAATAATAAAGTAGTCTAGAATATGTTAGGATGCTTCTCCCAGCTTTAGCTGATATTATGTCTTAAAAACACAATGTAATAAATAGAATTTAGCCCTAAATAAATACGTAAAACATACATGCACGTAACAAAAAAGGACAGAGAGTAGGAAATTCAAAGTTCAAGTCAATGCATACGAAGGTATAAGTAGAACAAAGCAGTCAGGTTCTACTCTATCAGCCCCAGTATTTCATGTGCTGCATAGATCCTTGGGTAATTTTAATTTTAACCCTGCAGTGGAATGATCTATTTGCTTTGATTTTCTATTCCAGAGATAAAAATAGCAAGGAAGGAAAACCTGCATTAATTTATGCCTTTAGTAGGCTCCTATGGGTGGGCCTTTTTTGTTTTATTGTTTTTTTTTCATGTGGCCAGTCTAGCAGCAGATGTCTGACGTATATGTAGCTGTTTAGAAGACCAGTCATAGCCATTCCACTTAATCAGGTAATAGCATACTATTGACATATTAGACCAATTCAATACATTTGTTTTCTTTATCAATTTACATTTCATCTCAGAAGTCCCATACAACATGATTTTGAACCATTTGTGCTGAGCACAATCGAAGGGCCAATAATCCAGTTATTTGATTTTCTTGCTGAAGAGAAGAGATGAAAAGCCATCTTTCCCTCACTCCAGCGAGTGAGCTGCAGGCCTGCATTAGGCTGCAAGTTTCCTGTGTAATACCTAACCCAAGGGCAGCAGAAGGCCACTTAAATACAGCTTGGAGGGCATAAGTGGAACACGGCTGTGGCACATTGGCTTTCTGCCCAGGAATAAATTCCAACCATTAGCATCAAACACTCATTCTGAAGCTCTCATACTGAAATTAAATGCCATCTATCACATGAATAAACAATAATAAATTAAAGTAGCACAAGTAAATTAAAAAAATAAATTGTGGTAATTTATAGTGTGGATCATCTGTTCTGGATTGCTTTTCCAGACTGCACACCTCAGACTATCTTTCAGCCTTTTTTTTCACGATTGTATTTTTGCACATGCAAAATGGCCCTTGATGCACGAATTGAATTTATTCATGGCCTACTCTACATGTTAATAAAAATATAGTTTTAAATAGTTCTTGCTTTTCCCGTGCAAATAATTTTGTTTACTTCCGCGAGTCAGCAGAATCGGACCTATTTGGTACACAGGTTGAGCCTACGTGAATTGTACCTAAACAAGAATTCAGACAACAACACCTCAGGTGGAACTGCACGTTCTGGTTTAGGCAGTCAAGGATAATTTCAGCAGGCTTCAGAATTTTGACAGCTGTGAAGTTAAAATGAATCAGTCCTTTCAAAGTACTCACAGGAAAAGCAGACTGTATTCTGGGACAGATTTTAAAAGGGGAATTTTCAGTAAGCAGAATTTAATTACCTAACTGGAAATTTGCCATGATGCCCTGGCTAAACCTTCACTTTTTGTGAAGGAAAAAAAACCAAACCAACTCAGGGAAACTATTATGCTCTATCTGAACCATACCTATTACAGCAATAAGTTCAGCCTTATGCTGGGATGGGATGGTATTAAAAAGGAGAGGAAAGGGAAACATCTCACCTAATGAATATTAGTCTCATTTCCTGAAACAAGTTGACTCTTCCCAGAAACTTCTTTCCCAAAATTTCCTTAGGGTATGAAATAATTGGCTATTAATCAGTGTGTTCTCGACCCAAAGAATGGAGCAGAAAACATGCAAGACTTGTCTGGATTATGAGGAGAGAGAAAAGAGAAATTAGAGCTGATACATACTGACTGAGCCTGTGACTCTCTTGATTTTGCTGGTTGAGACTCGGAGGGTTTTACCTGCATTTGTATTAGGGCAAAAGACCTGAGGAAAAGAGCAGGCAGAAGATGGGAGAAGGGAAAACAGAATGGCACAACTTTCTTCTCAGATTTTTTTCCCTGCCTCTTTGTCCTGCATTTAGTGTGGGGCTGTGAAAAAGAAAGGCTGCCAGTTCCATAGCATTGCCAGCTCAGTGGGCAGCCTGTCTCACCTCAAGGCAAAAGAGAAGTTATGAAAAAGGTGTCTGCACACTAAGAAAAAAAAAAGCAAAATGTGACTTATCACCAATCCTGTACACAGTCTTCTGAACAAGTGATAGTTTTCTTTTTTTTCCCCTGTAAACTCGATCACCTGTAACCTACCAAAACCTCCACAGGTCCCTTGAGGGCTGGCCCAGAGCCCCGCGCGCTGGCAGCCAGCATGCCAGTGAAGCTGCTGTGGTGCGGGCTCCAAAAGCCACGTGAGGAACGGCCGAGGACACCAGTGTGTGTGAAGGCAGTTCCCATGCCCTGGAACGATGAAAACAAGTCGTTAGTATGCACTGCGCAGCGCCGAAGGCTGAGCCGCTGCTAATGAGTGCTATGGAAAGGGCTCAGGTCATGGTTTTGCTAAATTCTGTGTGCTTGGTACACCTGTGAAAGACAACACCAAAACGCAGTTCGGCTCACATAGCTGTCTGAGTGCAGCACGTTGCAACCAAGGTGCCGGGGCAGGTGTCTCTGAGACATCGGTCAGATATCTGCCCCTTGGTGTCAAGTGGTTTGTTAGGACTAGAAAGCGCTGCTCAAGTAAAATAGTCTTTGTGGGGCTGGTAGCCTCCGTTCCACCTGCTGTGCCGCTGGGGCAGGGGTCTCTGGGGGGGTGTGCAACGCCTTAGTGCTGGTTCATAGTGGTTTATAATGGTTCCCAGTAAGTGCCTGTACTACAGCACACACCATGGGGACAATCAGGAGGCATTAGAGGTCCTGGACTGGGCTGTGATCTTGCTGGGATCACAGCAATGTGGTGTACTAGCTCTGGTGAGTGGGTTGGTCAGCTGCCATGCAGGGCTGCCATGGATGAACCCAGCTCTTCAGGAAGGACAGGACAGGACAGCAAAGAGGGAGAGCTGCCCTTGATGAGAGAGAGCAACTGGGATGCATGGAGCTGTGCCTTGGGACAGATGACAAGCCAGCTGACAGCTTATGGGTCAGGATTAGAGGGCAGCTCATGGTGGATGACACTGTGGTAGGTGTCTGCTACAGGCCACCTGATCAGGACAAAGTAGATGAGGCAAAAAACTGGAAGAAGCCTCATGCTCACAGGTCATCAAGGGTCAGAGCACTGAAGCTACACTGAATACTGCTAATGAGGTAGGAGAACACACCCCCCCCCTCCCCCCCCCCAAAAACGCTCCTGGTAGATCCTAGCTTGGCTCTATCTACTTTAAAAGATGGCTCTCATCCTCTGCATAAGCATTCTGCTGCCCTTCAGAGGATGGTGTGTGCTACTTGTATAGCATAGACCTCCTCAGCAGTCTCCAAGAAGGTTTCTTTGTTGTCTTACATCCCTCCAGGATGTTCTGCAGCAGAAAGCAAGTTTCTGGCCTCTCTGGCCTTACCCTGCTGATCACAGTTTGATGCCCTGAATGTGTAACGCATGCAAACAGGACACACTGGCTGCAAATTCTGGGAAAGCATTTCTTTTCATACGGGCAAAAAGGAGGTTGTATACGTAGGAGGTGTGTGTGCATACACCTGCTTTAAATAAAGCCCCACCATGTTTCCAGGTTAGATTGCACTCTGTTTCAAAAGCCTTCACCTGCCATATATCCCAAAGTGTCTGAATAGAAAGGGGATTGGAAACACTTTGTTGACTACTGCAAAAGGAAAAATTATGGTAACACAGGTGTTTTAGCAGCTTACATGATTCATAAGTTCTCACCCTTATTGAGTGAAGGAGGCCTGCAGGATAGAGGGACGTGGTACTTAGCTTAAGACAATAAAGTTTCACTGGTGATGAAAGACAAAACTGAAGCTTAATGGGGAAGAGTAGTATCCCCAACACTGTGCTTCCCCATTCCTAACTCTGTGACAGGAATTTCTCTGATTTTGTTACAGCCAGAGTCCTCTATATCACAGAAGATGGCAGGCAGAGACAGTTTTGCTTCAGTATAGGAACAGTCTTTATACGCTCTTATGGTGATGTGCTAATTCCCTCAGGATCTCTGAAAAGATCACGCAGCAATCAGGAAGTCCCGTGATATGTTCTAGGGATGTGGGACCATTCCTAGAGAATTTTAGGGAGGAATTTTAATATGTTAGGAATAGCTAGCAATGATGCAGTTTACCTGCAGAAGTCTTCCCTCCTCTTCTCTTTATAGCCTATAACTTCAAACAGAAATTAGGACCCTTAATTTTCTTTAAACTGTATGGCAAACTGTTCAGATTCAGTGAGTGCCTCAGGATCTTGCCTCACTACACTTATGCACACCAACATAATATCAATGCTTTGCTTATTCCGTATTTCAGTAACTTAATTACATGATGAATTCTCTCATGCTGCAAATTTATCTTCATTGAGCTAACTTTTGATCTCAGGCATTAACTCTGATCAGCGCTAAGGCAGAAACAGTCTATCCAATTAGCAGGTGGCAGCCTCAGAAGCTCGGGACACAGCACCTCTGCTATTCTGCCTTCCAGGAGCTTTGACCTCAACAAACACACTTGATGAACCTGGCCATGGTATTTTGGCTGCCTACTGCTGCTCATCTGCTTGGATAGCATTTTGCCTGTTAGCAAGGTAATATACTACTTTCAGGAGATGCCAGTAAAGGATGGGTTTAGATCCATAACTTGCTAAGCTCTGTTAAAATAGCTTTCTTCTGACACTGAGCAGTTACATAAAGCATCTTGACTTTCTCTGTATAAAAGTGACTCATTATCATGGAATCCAAACAACTTGTTTTCCAACATCAGCAAAACCAAGCATATATTTCAAAGGAGATTGTTTTTGTTCTCTTTGGAGGCTGTTCTGACATTGATGACATCAAGGAATCTGTTTCACTTGATAGTTAGTTACACTTGGGGCAATGACTATCTTAATTCTGTGCTTTCTCATGTCTACAGCAAGGGGCATCTGAGCCATAGTCAAGGTTCCTGGGGACTGCACTGATACTGACTGAGTACTGCATTAAATGCCAAATAAGCCCAGCACTTTGTTTTGTTGGCAGTTTCAAAGCCACAGGAGGAATCCATGACTCAGCTTCCATTAAAAGCCGCTAGTTATTTGTGAACACTCCTACCTCACTGCTTTGTACCTCCAGTTAATCTCTATCTGTTTGTGTCAACTGATGCCTGTTTGCTTTGACATGGCAGAACCCCAAAGCTATGCAAACAAGAATGCCAAGATTTGAGTAAGTCGCTGAAATCAATAACTTTCCAGACGTTCCTGGATGCTTGAGGATGTGTCAAATGAGGCTGTGTTGAAGAACTCTTAGATGACATCAGGTGTGAAATGCCTAAGTGTGAAGGAAACACTGCAGCAGAACCACACATTGACCCTATTTGCAAGCTCTTTGTA
Organism: Nyctibius grandis; assembly: GCF_013368605.1. Lineage (NCBI taxonomy): Eukaryota > Metazoa > Chordata > Aves > Nyctibiiformes > Nyctibiidae > Nyctibius > Nyctibius grandis. The sequence goes on from NC_090670.1 coordinate 12,646,499, forward strand.
GCTACTTGGCATTTGACTCTAAGAATACAAAGCAAAGCTGATCACAACACAGTATAGGGGACTGAAGTCTTACATGCTCAGAAGAGCCTTTCAGTCTGCCTCTTTGGCACACCAAATCTGTGCTTGCAAAACATAGGCTAGAATGGAAAAGTGAAACTCCCAGCTCTAGTAGTGGTCAAGATAATTTCTGAAGCTAAACCTGACTGACTGTATGACTGCATTCATTCAGCATCTCAAGTAGATCACTAGCTCTGAAACTCACGGGTGATCATGTGATCAAGAACATCAAGAAAAATGTAGCAACCTGTGTTCTTACATTAGCTTCTTCTCACTTGCCTTTGCCCAGTTGGGAATCACCACATTGTGGCTTTGAGGGTCCTTAACAGAAGAATATATGGGGCTTAGTCATGGCAGAAGACTGGGTCACACTGCCACTAGGGCCAGAGGATTAGAACAAAAGAAGCATTGGTATCTCCTGGTTTTCAATAGCCCAATATATACAAAAGAGAGAACAATGTTGTGACTGCCCTTCTGCCATATGCTGCAGAGATCCTCAAGCTATTCCAAGAAACAAAGCAAAGTGCAGCATGCACTAGTTCATAAACACCATGGAGATATCATCTCACCTCAGCATCACACCAGGACAATTAGTTTCAGCACTGAACTGACTGAAAATGTCAGTTTTTACACTGACATGGCTTCCAGTTCCAGTGTTTGATTGATTATTTCCGATAACCCCGGGACCTCCAAACTGGGCTCTTAAAATGGAGTTCACTCCGTTTTTCTTTTGCATTCCCACAGCAGTCCCTCCTCTGTGCCTCTTCCAGTTTGACTACTTTTTTTTTTTGTAACATGATTGATCAAAAGTCTATCATGTCGGTCTCTGTTCAGTCCTGCTCTTGCCATGCATTTTACATTCAGTACAACATCTCAGAGCTGAGATGAGAAGAAAGAGATTGTAGGAACAGAAAAAAAGGATCAAGAAGAAAATCCTGCAATCCATCGAGAACATTGCTCTTTCATGACTGAAGTGTGTTGTATAGCAACAGTAACGAAGCCACAGAAAACTGCTTTAATCTAACATGGAGCAAGGAACATCATTAGAATGAGAAGAGCCATATGATTGCTGAAATTACAGTGCTTTCTTGAATTTGCTCAAGACACCTCATGCCTGGATTATTGCTAAGGGCTTAGAGAACTGAATACACAGTAGTCTTAAAAGGGATGTGGGGAAAAGGGCTGGAAGCGAGTGTAACACAAGGAAACCTGGAATGGGGAGGAGAGGCTGAGGGAGTTGGGTCTCTTTAGCTTGGAGAAGAGGAGACTGAGGGGTGACCTCGTTAATGTTTATAAATATGTAAAGGGCAAGTGTCATGAGGATGGAGCCAGGCTCTTCTCAGTGACATCCACTGACAGGACAAGGGGCAACAGGTGCAAGCTGGAACACAGGAGATTCCACATAAATATGAGGAAAAACTTGTTTACAGTGAGGGTAACTGAACACTGGAACAGGCTGCCCAGAGAGGTTGTGGAGTCTCCTTCTCTGGAGACATTCAAAACCCGCCTGGACGCGTTCCTGTGTGATATGGTCTAGGTAATCCTGCTCCGGCAGGGGGATTGGACTAGATGATCTTTCGAGGTCCCTTCCAATCCCTAACATTCTGTGATTCTGTGATTCTGTGACTACGAGTGCAACTTTCCTCATCTGCAAAATCAATTCAACTAAAATTGAGTAAAAGAACAAGATGATGTCTCCCTCCTACATTACATTCCATTCTTCATGTATACTGATATAAGAAGGGTAAGCATGAAAAATAGCTCTATTTTCAGCCACACAAAGATGAAAGAAGTTTGGAGATATATGCAAAATAAGTTATAAAACTGACTCCAGCCAACAGTTTTCTCCTGCCTCAAAGCTTGCATGGTCTCCTACAAGGGGACTGGCTCTGCTGGCAGTGGTATACAGGCTTTGAGAGCCCTCTTTAGGGGCATAGAAGTGATTTTTCTACTGGCACATGGGCAGGTCACTAACTTTTGTATATCAATACAAAAAGCATGTTTTCATGGAGCCAAAGGCAACCTTCCAAACAGAGTTGAAAAGAAGATTACTTACCTTTCTGGATCAACAGTAGGGTCCACAGCAGGTACATTAATGGGAGCCTGAAAAAAACCCCATGGTTGCTGAAACCACCACCCCCACCAAAGAATTTTTGAATGGTCATGCTCTAAATTATTCCTTCCTTTATTTTCCAAACACAATGCAGCCAAATGAAAACCAAATTCTCATTTAGTGCCTAAGCAGTGAATAATGTTAGCACTCAGTTAAACATAAATAAAAAGATTAACTGCATGGCTCATATTAATATATAGGAAGATCTGATGCATAAATTTTAACACAATGTACCAGCACTGTGTTCATTTTTGTTTAAAATAAGAATTAGTAGAATCTGTCTATCAAAAAGGTTTTTAATAAATTCGAAAGTACACAGTATTTTTCCTATACAGGGAGAAGTGTATATGAATACACCAACAGAGATGAAGGTAATTAAAAAGCCTCTTAAAAATAGGAAAAAAGATAGGGAAAACAACTTCAGTTAATTCTCCTTTTCAGGATCTAATTAACCTGAAAAACTGTGAGTCTCCAGCCTTTCCCATGCATTTCAATGCAATGGAGAATGTCCCTCGCTACAAACTACAGGTCTGATTTAATGGAGTTTTGATTGAGGATAAAGACAGAAGAGTCAGTCTGTGGTACCCTCTCTTCACACTGAAAAGTGTCCAATTCCAAAGGCGAATGCACTCAGCTCAGTCATCCCAATTAAAGTGTCGGCTGCTATTCAGCATAAGCAAAGATAGCACAAAGAAAGCAAAAGAATCAGCCATTACGGCATATTTACAAAGGCAGCACAGAAATTGATGTTGGCTAGGGACGGAAAAGGAAAACATGTCATTTAAACAAACAGATGTACATACATATATGTATACATTTACACATATAGAGCTCCCACACACACATATATCAGATCATAAAATTATATAAAAAGGAGGAAAAACCCCTTTGCTCTCTTTAGGTCATTCTCTTGAATGTTTTGTCTGTATGAAAGTAAGTGGAACTACAGCTGAAGCTTCAGTATCTGGTTGTTTAAACAGTATCTTCTTGCTGCAAGTAAAAAAGTGTTAAAAATAAATAAATTTTCAGACCATTTTTTTCATGGGTGTCTATAACAACTCATCTAGTATGCACGGCACACATAAACCCTGATCTTACGCTGCTGTCAGCCTGCCGTAACGCCTCATGCCTCTAGAGGAATTTCTGTGCTGAGATCAGGATCCAGCCCGATGCCAACAGGGTCATACCCTGCAATGGTGCCAGGCACAGATCTCCTACTGACAGCTCTGGAGGTTTTGCATCGGTGACAGTGGCAGTCCGTTAAATTCAGGTCAAGTCACCTGAAATGCTCCAGCTTCCTTGCTTCCCAAATGCCTACCAGTTACTATATTTTTATCAGAAAGAATGAGAGAGACAGAGAGAGTTCCCTGCCAAAGGTTATCTCCAAGTTCATACTGTGTGTCCTTACGCTGCCACATCCAATAAATCGTTAACGCCATCTGTTCCAAGCAGGCTTCCCTGGGACTGGTTTTGTGGGGCCAGCATGAATTTGTGCAGGCTGCTGCAATATGGAGGACAAGCTGGGCTGGCACCACAGCTCTTTGTGGACATGGCCAGCCTTCAGATGTTTGTGAAATGATCTTTCAAAGTTCAGCTTGCAACTGTTACTGTTGTTTTCAAGAACAAAAGAGACACAGGCAATCGGAGTCTGCTCAGTAAGAACAAAGCTCACCCAGAGCAGTGGGCACCTCCCCAAAGTCCTCTGTGCTGGCTTGAAATGCTCCAGAGAAGGGCGAGGGATGCCCTGCTCCTCTCGGCCTCCCTGAAGAGCACCAGTACTGGTGCTGGGGCCCACTGAAGGAACTATCCCAGGGGTTTCAGACTAGGTGGATGTTCATACTCACACAGAAGAAGCTTCAATCACTTCTTGTCTACCCACGTGGATCAAAATTACTGGGGGGGCTGCAGTGTAACGCTGTGGCCTCCCAGTAGTGGGGGTGAAGGTCACTTCTGACTCCTCTAATTTGAGAGGAAATCCACTCCCAAAAGCTAACACAAGACACTGATAAAGTCCTTCTTAAGCCCTCAAAGATGCACCTCAATTTCCTATGCAACAGCTGGCATGGGTTTACAATACATGGGGATAAACTGGTACATAGCCCATGCTCTTGTACTCAGCACAGTGATGGACTTCGCACCCTTTTAACCCTTTGTAAAGACAGATTATCCAGGCTAGCAGCAGCAGGTTGCCACCCTGAAGCGCAATTATTTTATAGCTTCTATTTATTTTTTTGAATATCAAAATTTATGACAATCACTAAAGCACATTGATTAAACCCTAAGCATAAACACACCACGATAGAGAAGTTGTTTTGCTGTCATCCCAAGGAAGCATCTATTTGCAAAGTACACAGCAATATCAAAGAGCTCTCTATTGATTAAACCTTGAAAATAAAATTGCACCACTTATCATACGCTGTTTGCAAAAATGTCAATCATTATAATACTCACATAAGCATACTGTGTCTTCCCCCTGAACTCGTTAAATTTATTACTGAGACTCTATCCTGAGCTGCCTACATGTCGAAAAAATATCTTTCAGATAACACATTAACATTTATAACTAGTATTTAAAGCTGTGCATGGTGCCATCTCAAACGATAAGGGTCTTGTCAGCATTTCCCGTATAAGCCTCATTTCAGGGGATGGAGGGAGGGAGTGGTAACACTGTATTTCAGCTATTTCAAATGACACCAGCAAGAAGTCTGACATACAAGCTGTCAATCTTTCACCTCCAGATTCAGTTTAAAAAATAGTGAAATTCTCAGTACATCATTGTAAACTACCTGGCAAGTGCTATCATTCTGCTTGTGCATACAGCATCCTGCACAATTACAATTCCAGATGTAAACCTTCATATTACAAAAGCTTTTAAAGTATGGAACAAAAATGATATGACTACTTTCCCACAAGTATACTTGCATTCTACAGAAGAAAGAAAGAAAGAAAGAAAGAAAGAAAGAAAGAAAGAAAGAAAGAAAGAAAAGAAAGAAAGAAAGAAGCAAAACTATAGCTAACAATACAACAATGAGGGCTTGGTCCATGACTCATGTTATCAGATGTTCCTGCAGTATCAAAATACTAATGATACTGAGTACAAAAAGGGTAAAAAATAACAATTAGAAATGTTTTTTGGGGGAGAAATCTGTAGGTGCAATGTATCTGCCTTTGAGCCCAATTCTGCTACAGATACAGCATAAGTTGTGATTTGTAAAATGAGACCCCTTAGCTGTCAATGTTATTCTGTTAAAAGAAGAAATATTTGCATTAGTAAAAAAAATTATCAGAAGTAAACAAGCATTTGTCATAAGGAAAGAGAGGCTTCAGAAAGCCACAACAGCTCTAAAAAAGAAAGTATTGCAATGCTTATACTTGGGATGATCAGGACCACTGACCAGTTCATAGCCAAATAGCTATAAAGGAATGATCTCATCCCTGTATAATTCCAAGTGCATCACTATCACCAGCTAGAAATACTAAAGCCAAACACTTCTATCTGCAAAAGCAACAACAAGATTTCTAGTCAGAAAGCTCAAATGCTAACCAGTGTAGTGGTTGCAAAGCAAAAATACTTTGGAACAAATATGTGCACAAATAACTGGTTTTGCCTGTAGTTTTCAAGCCAGAATAGATTACCAAAGCTGACTGAGCTGTCCTTTTCTCCTACCAGCTTCACTTGCTGCTCAGTCATGAAGTGGACATTAAAATCTCCTGCTGTGTAAAGGATTTTATTGCTTTACAGGAAAAAGAATGATAAACGGTAAAAATGATACCATACAAAAGATGGACTTTTATTCATTATATTCTTTGTAATGGAAAGAAATGCCACAAGTGTTATGGAATACATACACATGTTTTAGATCGAGGCCAAATGGTCACTCCCTCTTGTCAAAGCTGTTCCACTCCACATGGAATCTAATGGACTAGAAAGATACCACACAAGGAACAAGATCCCCTACATGTGGCAGTTCAGACACATACTTATCTGCTGACTATTCAACAGATTCAGGTGTCCTCTGGCTAGAAGGCAGACAACTAAATATCTTCAGCATCCTGGACCACAATGACTACAATATAGAGCAGAAGTATTATTGTAAATTCTTCCCTTCCTGTTGTCCTTTCAGTTAATGCGCCATGTTTGGTGCATGCCTGCTTTGCTTTGAAATGAGTCTATAAGGACAGAGATGTCTCTGAGGATGCCCAGGAAAACTGTAACGTTAAAAATTGAGATATCAAGCGATTTTAAGCACCATCAGAATTTGATCACTGTCCATAGGGGAGGAGATTCTGAGTATGCCTATTTTATACCTGAGCACCTAAATCTCACCATAAAATGTCATATTAGATACTCGAGATTTGTGTGTGTTTGTGTGTAACTCCCCAGAGTAGAAGTCAGATGAAATCCTGGCCCCATGAAGTCAAAGGGAGATTTGTCAGTGGCTGAACTCCAAGTCAGGTTGTTATGTATGTTTGTATTGTGCTTTGTGCAATGACAACTCAGGGAGCTACTTCAGATGCCAAATAAATTTTAAGGTTTCCCTGGAGTCTGGAATTCTTTATTCTAAGTGATTCTCCCCAACATAGTAATGCAACCACCATTCTCATAAGTTCTGATTGTCTTATCAATTTCTTTTCATGCCACTTTGAGTTATAGATCATGCTTCAAAGTCATTATTTGTAACCAATCGGCCTCCACAAAGAGAAATATATAGGGTATTTTTCAGGTAAATGATTACTGCTCAGAGACAGCAAAGTTTCTGGCTAAAGTATGTGGAAAACACTGCAAGAAAGCAGGGAATATTTTTCTTTAGTCAAAAAAAGAAGTCCTTAGTTCTCAGAGACTTAACTTTTCTATCGTTGGTAAACCAGACAGAAACTCTCTCTTCCTAAAAGCTACATCATGTTCTCTTTTTTTTTTTGGTTGTTGTTCTGACTTATTATACTCCCTTTTCATAGATAAACTGCTTGCTTTTTCAGTGTAATTTCTTCTTTCCTATTGACTCAAGGTGGCTTCTTGTCCTGCACTGTGCTGAGTGACTAGCCATAAACTAGCTTTACCTCTGACACCAGAAACCACATCTCAGTCCCCGCAACCTCTTTTGCACTTATGTAACTTTACACAGTGAAGTAGTCACATTGAGAATATGCAGAAACAAGACCTTGAAACAGTCCTGCAAATAATGCTGAGTGTCTGATCTGAAGTGAAACTGTTTTCAAACCACAGGGCTATTCCAATCCATTATTACTTCATATTGCAGGAGCCTGCAAACAACAAGGCAAATGCTTAAGAACACATTCTCCTCCCTGCTCCCCACAGGCAGCTGGGTGAGCAGGCAAAACACAAATTTCCAGTTTTGAGCCAAACTCTGATGTGGATTTTTCTGATAGATAACAGCGGATGAGTGTGGGGGTTGATCTTGTCTGGATGCCAGGTGCCCACCAAGCCGCTCTATCACTCCCCTCCTCAGCAGGATGGGAGTGGGGGAGAAAAGATGTAAAAAAACCTCGTGGGTCAAGATGAAGGCAGTTTAATAAAACAAAAACAAAGGCTGCGCATGGAAGCAAAGGAAAACAAAAGATTTATTCTCTTCTTCACATCAGCAGGTGATGTCCAGCCACTTCCCAGGAATGAGGGCTTCAGTACATGTAGTGGTTGCTCCGGAAGACAAACGTCGTAATAACAAATGCCTCCCCTCCTCCTTTCTCCTCAGCTTTTATTGCTGAGCAGATGTCACATGGTATGGAATCTCCCTTTGGTCAGTTTGGGTCAGCTGTCCTGGCTGTGTCCCCTCCCAAGATCTTGCCCATCCCCAGCCTACTGGTGAAGGGGGAGCATGTTGGCGAGACAACCTTGATGCTGTGGGAGCACTGCTCAGCAGCAGCCAAATCACTGATGTATTATCAGCACCTTTCTACGTACCACTAAAAGCCCAGCACTGTGAGGGCTGCTATAGGGAAAATTAACTCCATCTCACCAGACTCAATGCAATGAGGCCAGGCTACAACCTTTCTTCTGGTTGGGACAATTCTCAGTCACTTACTTCTGCTGAACAAGTGGGAAACTAAAATCTTTAATGGCTGCCGCCTTTCATCAAATCTGGTTCAAAATATTTGAGAAGGGAGGGGAACATAACTGACAGCCAGACAGTGCACATACTGTGCACATACATAAAGCACAATCACATTTCTGTAAGAAACCAGGTGAAAAAGACAAAAGGCAATGACTGCCCAAATATTTCTTCAGTCTACAACTGTTCACAAACATCTTATTGAATTAACTTAATGGAAGGAATTTTTGGGAACACGTGGAGTCTGAAAAAATATGGGTTTTTTTCTACTCATCTCATTTTTTTTCTGGAGCAAAACCAGAAATATGTGACCTCCGTGCATAATGACAACTCAATGACACGGCTCTCATTCTGAATGTGGAATATGAAATGCTCACCGTGAACTGCTCAAAAATAATCCTCAGGCCATGATTATTCATAGAAATTATTTGGTGAGTAATTTCAATTAAACAAATTCAAGGAATCAAGAAAAAGAGGCTAAACTAATAGAATACATTATTTATGATGCATAATTAATTTGGAGGAACTTTTTCCCCCACACCGTTGCAGAAATCCAGCTCAAGGCATAGGGCACTGGAGTCCCACTTAAGCCCTGTTTTGAGGTCTTAATTGGGGGCTTTTATGAAGAATCACTCTGGGCTGGCCCTCTGCCCAGGACTGAATTTCAACCATTGCTCCTGCTCCTCACATATTGCTAGATATGCCATTAGCACAGTAGGATTTGGATTCTTTCAACTTTACTGCCATAAAAATAATGATATGGAAAGATTTCGTTATGTTTCTTTTACTAATAATAAATAAAGGCAAGAAATCTCTCACATCAACCCACCAGACTTTCAACAGTGAACATTCATCATACCCATATATCAACTGCATTACGAAAATACGAAAAAGGCAAGTCCATTCAGTAAAGCAAGAAGACCTGATAATTTCAACAAGGCTCTCTGAATGACAAAAACCACTTGTGTGCACTTGTGCTTGTACGACGGGACATTTCCAGTTAAAAACACAGTATATAACACATAGATTATGACTGGGAGGAAATCTGAAAAATTGCACTTATAAATGGTAGTGGTAAATATTACTGTAGACATTCACCCACTCGAAATGAAAGGAACGATAAATCCATTGTTGTTTAAGGATGGAAAAAAAACATTTTTTTTTATTCTTGATGCTCAGCAATGTCATCAGATAGTATCTATCATCAGGAAGATTCATCTTGCTATTCCTGTCAGACAAAAAGACCCATTGACATGATGAAACAAAGCACTTCCAAAAATATTTAACCCACTCAGTAAGACCTAAGTGCATGCTTTCAAGTTAAACATTTGTTCAAAGATCTGATCCAAATCCCACTGAAATAAGTAGGAGTCCTTCCACTGACACCAATGGGCTTTGGATCAGACATACTACTTCGCTGAATAGGATGAACACATCCATAAATATCAACTGTCTTACAGTACTTTGCTGGGTCTATGCTAAAAGGTGTGTGTGTACAAGGCGAGGGGAGATTTGTTTTTCTATGCAAGAAAGAAAAAAATTGGGTTAAAGCTAAAATGAAGTGCGGTCTTAATTACATAGTGATGAGTCTGTCAGTATACCCAGTGCACAAGCTACCTGGGATGCTTTCTGACAGACAGCTTCTCTGTGTCAGGTCCTGCACTTGGGGCACAATAACCCCATGCAATGCTACAGGCTTGGGGAAGAGTGGCTGGAAAGCCGCCTGGTGGAAAAGGACCTGGGGGTATTGGTCAACAGCCAGCTGAATATGAGCCAGCAGTGTGCCCAGGTGGCCAAGAAGGCCAATAGCATCCTGGCTTGTATCAGAAATAGTGTGGCCAGCAGGACTAGGGAAGTGATCGTCCCCCTGTACTTGGCACTGGTGAGGCCGCACCTCAAATACTGTGTCCGGTTTTGGGTCCCTCACTACAAGAAAGACATTGAGGTGCTGGAGAGAGTCCAGAGAAGGGCAACGAAGCTGGTGAAGGGTCTAGAGCACAAGTCTTATGAGGAGCGGCTGAGGGAACTGGGGTTGTTTAGTCTGGAGAAAAGGAGGCTGAGGGGAGACCTTATCGCTCTCTACAACTACCTGAAAGGAGGTTGTAGTGAGGTAGGTGTTAGTCTCTTCTCCCGGGTAACAAGTGATAGAACAAGAGGAAATGACCTCAGGTTGCTCCAGGGGAGGTTTAGATTGGATATTAGGAAAAATTTCTTCACAGAAAGGGTTGTCAAGCACTGGAACAAGCTGCCCAGGGCAGTGGTTGAGTCACCATCCCTGGAGGTATTTAAAAGATGAGTAGATGTGGTGCTTAGGGACATGGTTTAGTGGTGGACTTGGCAGTGCTGGGTTAATGGTTGGACTGGATGATCCTAAACATCCTTTCCAAGCAAAACAATTCTATGATTCTATGACTCTATTCTCTATCACATTTCCTGCTGAAACCACTGTTACTGGTATTATAACGCACAAAATTCACTTCTTGTTTTTAAGAAAGTTAGTATTCCACATTAATGATACAAAACATCAGAAACTGATAGTTTTACTGCTGCTTTTTGCACCACCAGTGTTAAATCGTGCTGTTCTGTTACAAAACAGAGTACCCCAGATATACTGGAACAGATCATGGTGAAGACTTTTTGCAAAAAATTATCCCGGAATTAGACAATGGATCTCAAAAATGTGTATCCTTGGCCAGGGTCTGAATCCTTGAAGGAAGAAGCAAATGAGGGAAGAATTACAAAGCATGTTCATTTTAAGTCATAGTTCATTGAATTATTTTATTTATACAGTAGGTAGTCATGAAGTGTCAGTAAATGATATTTTGAAGTAGCCCGTGGATCTCCATATGCTTGAATGGTTGGGGGAAATGGAGCTAAAAAATGCATTCGAAACCAATGAAATTCGTTACAGGTAATAGCAAAGGCAATTACTGACTGCCAGCAAAAAGCAACTCAGTAGATATCACACACTCAGAAGCCACTGTCACTCAGGAGTGCCCCTCTGCCCAGAGACTGGCACACCCACCATCTCTCCTTCCATGGAGACTTCATCACAGACATCTCTCTCCTCTGCCTCTCTTGGGCATGCATTGCACTGGTTTGCTGTTTCTCGGCAGCATGGGTGAGTGGGGATGGATGCCAGGGCCATGCAGGGCAGAGCCTGCCAGATCCTTCCTCCCTGTCTTCATGCTCCCTCTCCTTCATTCATCCCTTGCCTGTCCCTTGCCCAAAGAAAGCAAGTGAAAGCCAGAGCCTCCTCTTTTGCCCTCTCTTCTACAGCATACTTTCCGGTGCTGCTGGATGAGATAAAACCTTGCATTACAAGTAACAATTATTTTGCATACTGCTCACTGCTAAATCTGGAAACTGTTTATTTCCTTAATAATTACTTTTAAGCAAGGCACAAAAATATCCCACTTACAGTACGGGAAAGATTCCAAAAATGTACGTACTCCCGGAGAAAGAATGTCTCCAGCTACAAATAGGCAAACATACACGCACACGGGCATATAGAGAAATATCCTCTTGGAAAGCAAGAATATAGTGTACTTGTTGAATAGTAATGATGATTATCTCAGAACTCTAAAAGCTGACATGGAGTAAACATCTCGTATTATGCGGTTCAGGATCACAGGATGGGGAACACATGAGATCACTAAATACGTAAATTTACGAATTCCCACTGTTCCACCAAGTCAGTCATCATGTTTTGTTCACAAAAATCAACACTGTCATCTATTTATACTACATTTACTCTACTTACTCACTACCAGCACTCAGGCTACCTTGAGAGTTTCTAATGATCAGTAAAACTTAAATCCTGCTCTCCATCCAATTTGCAGAGATTTTTGCTTAGTTCCGTGCTGATTCTTTTCTTTATTCCATGAGACTTGGTGGATATGTTTGTTCCTTCTTCATTTATATACAGAGAAACAGAAACAGATAAACTGACAGGTAAAGATGTGTGAGTAGTGTTTAGCATTCATCTGCAGATGATCTCCACATTTCCAGACTTATTCTGCTCCCTGATATTTACTCGCACAGAAGGACAACAGCATGATGTGCACTAGGCAGGAAGGGTAATGATCTGTGCCAAATTTTATGTGCTTATGCTTCATGCCGTGGTCTGGCTTTTTTTTTCCCCTGCTAGCAGATAGCTAAAGTGGTGGCTTTAGGACCATGCAGGAGCCAAGAGCTGCTCTGGTGCACATACCAGCAAAGGACTAACACAGACTATTTCAAGTTGGTTAAGGCAGGTATCAGGCAAGTATTTAGTTCATACTTGCTCTGCAGCAGTCTGGAAGTGCCCCCATGGGAAACAGGTATGGGATAATTAGGGACTCTTAAGCCAGCAGACAAGGATATCACAAGGATAAAAATTTCAAACTGAAGGTAGCCAGATGCAGACTTGTAGAGAAAGCATAACATTTTACCTGTGGGAGATGAAAGATATTGGAACAATTTACCGAACATTATGGTAGATTTTCATCTTAGGCAATTGCTAAAATACACCTGGATACGTTATTGGTTTTTCCGGTTTTTGTTTTTCTTTTTCCTAGGAAGTATGATCTAGTTTGAACAGGAATTAATTCCAATTTAGCTGGTGGCCTGGGTTATGCAAGATCCGAAAGCCACAATGGTTCCATTAAGCCTTATAATCTATGAATCTGTAAGTTTACGAATCTGTACTCAGTCTTCATAACTTTGCTCCAAAAAGGGAAGATGAGGGAACACAGCAAAGTATTTGGGAAAAAAAATAAGCCTTCACAATGCTTACTAATCAGGCATAGCACTGAGTTTTCCCAAACCCTCATAGGCTGCTGTATCAACCTGCCTCCTGGCCTTCCATTCCTGGAGGCTCCCAGATAGTCACAGCCTGAAAATGTTCCTGCATTCAACATGCAAAATAAAAAGGCAGTAAAACAGGTGGGGAAAAAAGCTGTTCTTTTATACTCTATGTTTTTAATTGAAGGGATTATAAAACACTTCGGGCATGCTGAGAAATCATGACTTTGTTCCTAAATAAAAAGCTGCAGCGATTTTTTTTTTTAAGTCCTTGTTCCTCCTCCTACAACAGTGGTTATTATATGCATGCATTTGCAGTGTAATAGAATCAGTATCATCTCTGTGTCTTATTACTGTTGCAATCCCCTAACATGCTGTTCCTTCCATCCCACGTGAATCTGGTAATTACTGCTGAGGCATGCCACGCGTACACTTTCCCTTCCGAGGCAGCATCAGCGGTTACCACAAAAACATCTCCTACGTACTAGTAAACACAGGCAAGTGGGACAGTATATGTTGCCCCATGAGCCAATTCCAGAACACGATCCTTGCTCCCTAGAAAGCTGCACGTCACTGAAACTCATGGACATGAAACAAATATATGCTGTGAGATGAGAGAAAAATTGCACTGACTTACTTCTGCCTTCAGCTTTTGTTGTGTGTTGGAGTGAGCCCTGTGAGTGCTGGCAACGCTGCGCAGAGCTGCTCAGGTGAGACGCGTTGAAGGTAGGTTACAGGAACGTGTGTGTGCCTCTGTGCGTGTGTCAGCGTGGGCAGGTGTGCGTATGAATATGCTCCCTTCAGAAAAACAAACAAAAAATCAGCCTGGGTCTACTTTTACCTTCTCTTTTTAGGCTCATGCCTCTAGACTATGTTAGAAAGATCTGAACATAAGATTTGTTGTGTTTTGTAACTAGTCCAATTTTGCTCCCCAAACACCATATTCTAATGTTTGAAGCAGAAAACAAGCAAAAAAATCTCACAGAATAACAAACTGGCTGCTCGTGTATTAGTGTTGTAAAACCCCAGATCTGCTACACACATCTTTCCTGATCTTTGCATTTTTTGGTCCTGAATTCAGCTGGATAAAGAGAGTTAGAAATGAAGCAGCTCTGAGTGCATTTCAGAATCCCAGTCTTGTTGAAATTCACACAGCACCACACCAAAAGCATGCTCCAGTGCAGGATGCTCCTGCTTTTTCCACAACCTCTCCAAATTTTAGATGGGGAAGTTGCAGCTGCTCCAATCCAAATGCAAACTCCAGCACTATTCCTGCCCAGCAGCACTGCAAAGGCATCTGTGCTGGCTGCTGCAGGACGCTACTGTTTCCGATCTCAAGCCCCCCATAAGAATAAGACAATACATTTTTGCTGCTCCTAAAATGTGGGCTCTGATACTTAACGGCTAAAGAATAAGACAAGGTGACGGTACCACTTTTGCCAAGTCCAGCACTCTTTTGGCAGCAAACCTCTATGTTCTAAAGACTAAGTGAAGTCCATAGAGTTCCTTATAAAAATCTGGCAATAATGCAACCTGAGTTTTAAAAATTCATTGTGGAGTGTCTTTTTTTTTTTTTTCCCCCGGTGTGAACGCAAAGTTTTACCTTCCAGATAGAGGTCAAGAGCAGCCATCCTTTCTCATCAAACAGATCTGTGCTCAGTGCATGGTGCTTAAGCAAAGTCACAATAACCCACATCCAACATCTTGTTCTTTTTAAAGGCAGCCAGACGCTATACCATAACATTGCCATTTGGCAGTGGGACTAGTCTAGCCAGTGTGAATGATCACGTTAGATGTGGTCTTTGCTGCTCAGCACTCAGCTGAGCTTGCCAGAGAGCGTAGGGACTCAGGCACACGACTGCCGTTACCTGCCAGCCCAGTTTGGTGGAAGATGTTGAACTTCCCTGAACGTGTGGAAAACGCCAACGCGCTGGACAGAGCTCGGCATGGGAATTTGGGGGAGGGAGCTGCTGCAGCCAGAATGGGGGAGAGATGCTGATGCCAGATCCGGGTTTTGCAGCACCCCTGCTCCGAGAGCCAGATTGTGCGTGTGCGGTGCGTGTGTGTGTGCGCGGTGCGCGCGCGCTTGCGGGCTGCCTTGTGCCGAAGAAGCTGCTTGACTTGCTCTTAGATTTTGAGGGCACGGATTTAGGGACTCGGGGCCAAAAATTCTCCGGACCCAGGTAAATCCGCCCGTTACCTTATTCCACTCCCCGGCTCCGAGTCCCCGCGCTGTCCTGGGCGCGGCGCGGCTGCCGGTGCTGTCAGAGCGCTCCCGCGATGCGCAGCCGAGCCGGGAGCGGAGCCGGCTGCCAGAGCCACCGGGGGGTGGGGGAACGGAGGGGACGGGGGGGGGGGGGCTGGGAAAAACGTGTCCCCCCCGCCCCCGGCGTGACGTCAGCGCGGCTCCGTGCGGGGCAGCCGGCAAAAGCCCCGCGCCGCGCCGCGCCCCGCGCAGAGCCGCCCGCGCTCCCGCAGCGGCGCCGCCGCCGCTCCTCGCCCCCCGCCCGGCCCAACTTCCCGCCGAGCCGCGGCCGGGACGGGACGGGGGCGCCTGGCCGGGCTCTTCCTGAGGCGCGAGGCGGGCGATGCCTCCCGCCGCCGGGCGCCTGGCTCCCGGGGCGCGGCGGCGGCGGCGGCACTCGGCGGCGGCCCCTGCTGCCCCCTCGGGCGCCCCGAGAGCAGGTACGAGCCGAGGGGCGCGGGAGGAGGCGCGGGGAGCGCGGTGCGGAAGCGCCCTGCTGCCGGGAGCGGGGCAGGGAGGGTTTGCGAGCATTTATTCTCCCCCCTCCCCCCCCCCCCGCCCCAGTTTAAAATGCTGACAGTGAGCGGGAGCCGGGCAGCGGACGGAGCCGCTCTGCTGCCGGCCGTCGGGGTGGAGGCGGCCCCGGGGCGGGCGGAGGGGGCAGCGCTGGGAGCGCCGGTTTTGGGAGAGCTCCGCGACGGGGCTTCCCCCACAGCAGCTCCGCGGGCGCTTTCCGAGAGGGAAAGGAGGGGTGGAGGAGGGGGGATTTCAGAGGAGTTTTATAAGTCGCTCCCTTCCGCCCCCTTCCTCCCCCCAACCTTGCACCCTGCTTTGCCCTCCGCTCGCAGCCCCTGCTCCTGGCCGTTTTCATTGGGGATTTCTTCTTTCTCTCCTTACCTGTCTCAAAAGGTTTGACTGTAGGTACCGAAGCGGGGATCGACGGCGCATAAAGATGCTGAAGGGTGTTTGGTTGCTCAGTTTGTTAACAGTGGCTGGGATCTCGCGGACAGAGAGTCGCAAACCTGCCAAAGACATTTGCAGCAAGAGCCGCTGCCCTTGTGAGGAGAAGGAGAACGTGCTGAACATTAATTGTGAAAACAAAGGATTTACAACCGTCAGCCTCCTCCTGCCACCACCGTCCAAGATCTACCAGCTATTTCTCAACGGGAATGCGCTGACCCGCCTGTTCCCTAATGAGTTTGTCAACTACTCCAACGCCGTGACCCTCCACTTGGGCAACAACGACATGCAAGAGATCCGCACAGGGGCCTTCAGCGGCCTCCGCACTCTCAAGAGGCTGCACCTCAATAACAACAAGCTGGAGGTGCTGAAGGAGGACATGTTCCTGGGCTTGGAGAGTCTGGAGTACCTGCAGGCTGATTACAATTACATCAGTGCCATTGAGGCAGGGGCCTTCAGCAAGCTAAACAAGCTCAAGGTGCTGATTCTCAATGACAACCTCCTACTGTCCCTGCCCAGCAATGTCTTCCGCTTTGTGCTCCTCACTCACCTGGACCTGCGGGGGAACCGGCTGAAGATGATGCCTTTTGCTGGTGTGCTGGAGCACATTGGAGGCATCATGGAAATCCAGCTGGAGGAGAACCCTTGGAACTGCACCTGCGACTTGCTGCCACTCAAGGCCTGGCTAGACACCATCACTGTGTTCGTGGGCGAGATAGTCTGCGAAACCCCCTTCAGACTTCATGGGAAAGATGTGACCCAGCTCACCAGGCAAGATCTCTGCCCTAGGAAAAGCTCCAGTGATTCAAACCAGAGGGAGAAACACCCTGTCCTCTCAGACCCACACATCTCGAGGCTATCGCCCACAGCCAACTCTGCCATCAATCCCACCAGAGCCCCAAAAGCCAGCCGGCCACCCAAAACTAGGAACCGCCCCACACCCCGTGTCACTGTGTCGAAAGACAGACAAATATTTGGACCTATCATGGTTTACCAGACAAAGTCTCCTGTGCCCATCACCTGCCCAGCTGGCTGCATCTGTACTTCGCAGAGCTCAGACAATGGCTTAAATGTGAACTGCCAAGAGAAAAAGATAAGTAACATCTCTGATCTCCATCCTCGGCCGACCAGTCCAAAGAAACTTTACCTTACCAGTAACTATCTGCAAGTCATTTATAGAACCGATCTTGTAGAGTACAGCTCTCTGGATTTGTTACATCTAGGAAATAACAGAATTGCAGTGATACAAGAAGGTGCCTTTACAAACCTCACAAGTTTACGTAGACTTTATCTTAATGGCAACTACCTTGAGATTCTGTACCCATCTATGTTCGCCGGGCTGCACAGCCTGCAATATCTCTACCTAGAATACAATGTCATTAAGGAGATCCTGCCGCGCACCTTTGATGCTCTGAGTAATCTTCATCTGTTATTTCTCAATAACAACCTGCTCAGATCCTTACCTGACAACGTCTTTGGCGGCACTTCCCTCACCAGACTCAACCTTAGAAACAACCATTTCTCACACTTGCCTGTGAGAGGAGTCTTGGACCAGCTCTCAGCTCTAATTCAGATAGACCTCCAGGAGAACCCTTGGGACTGCACGTGTGACATCCTGGGGCTGAGGAACTGGATAGAGCAAGTCACTGTCCAGAACAACCAGCAGTCAAATCCCCCTGTAGTTATCAATGAAGTCATATGCGAGTCTCCCATCAGGCATTCTGGAGAGCATCTGAAATTCCTGAGCAAAGAAGCCATCTGCCCAGAGAACCCCAACTTGTCAGATTCTTCTCTCTTCTCCATGAATCGGAACACAGATACACCCCATCTCCCTGGTGTCTTGCCCAGCTCCTACCCAGAAATACACACTGAAGTTCCGCTGTCTGTCTTAATTTTAGGCTTGCTGGTTGTGTTTATTTTGTCAGTCTGTTTTGGGGCAGGCCTGTTTGTCTTTGTCCTTAAGCGCCGGAAGGGGGTGCAAAGCATGCCCAGCAGCGCAAACAACTTAGATATAAGTTCATTTCAGCTCCAGTATGGGTCTTACAACACTGAGACCCATGATAAAACTGAAGGACATGTTTATAACTATATTCCCCCTCCTGTTGGACAGATGTGCCAAAACCCAATCTACATGCAAAAGGAAGGGGATCCAGTTGCCTATTACCGGAATCTCCATGAGTTTAGCTATAGCAGTCTTGACCACAAAAAGGAAGATCCCACCAGTCTTGCATTTACAATCAGTGCAGCTGAATTACTGGAAAAGCAATCCTCGCCAAGGGAACCAGAGCTTCTGTATCAAAATATTGCAGAAAGGGTCAAGGAACTGCCCACCGGAGGGTTAGTTCATTATAACTTTTGCACCTTACCCAAAAGGCAGTTTGCCCCTTCATATGAATCAAGACGCCAAAACCAGGACAGGATAAATAAAACTGTTTTATATGGAACGCCCAGGAAATATTTTGCAGAACAGTCTAAACCCGAGCATCCTTTACTCCAAGGAAAGCTACAAACAGAACCAGACTACCTCGAAGTTCTGGAAAAACAAACTGCAATCAGTCAGCTGTGAGGGGGGAGGCAGGAGACAAAGGAAAATTTTTAAATGAGCTCAGCATCACATTTGATTAAGTCTGAATTCAGTGCTGATGTCATCTGTCGCATTCCCAATATTTCCACTTTTTAAATTAGACAGGGAACAAGAGAGAAATGGAACCCTTACAGCATAGCAGGGATATGGTGTTGCTATTGCAACGTTCCCTTTAAGTTATTTCTATATCTCTCTCCTTTTGACCCTTCTGTAGGAACTGTCACTGCAAATGTATGTTTCTGTAATAGATCTTGCATAATTCTTTTTGATTTGGAAGGAAATGAGGAAGGGGGTCTTTCGGTTTTCTGTTGTTCTGTTCTTTTCATTTCAAAGTGGAAACTTAATGTATTACGTAGAAGATCTCCAAAGATCTTTTTTCCTGGACTATGACTTTCTTTTGTAAATAATAATATACAGTACTGCTGTTTCAATTACCAAGTATAGCCACTGGGCGTCACTTTTTTGTGTTAAAGTGCCTTTGCACTTTAAGTACATTATTACTTAATTGTTGCTCTTAGCTTTGATAAATTGAACCTATTTTAATGTGTTGTATTTTTGAAATTAAAAAAAAAATTGTAAAATAGATCTGTATGTCAGCTGCATTAAATCAGAAGGTTTCATTTATAGGAAAGCTGCCCTTCCTTAAATGAATCTAGTTCTAGGACCTTACAGACTCAAATGTAAATTATTGGGATATTTTTTCCCCTCTAGGTTTGTTTAGAGTGATTCACTCAAATCAACTGAGAGGATTTAGCAACGGACTAGAGGTTATCAAATGCCTCAGCTGGGAGTAACAGCTCATTAATAAAAGACGTTTAACACAATGTCATAGTGAACTGAACAATTAATGTCCTTCTTAATACATTGCGTTACAGCTCTAACACAGTAATGTTCAGCGGTTTAAGATTATTTTCATACTTAAGAGAACATTACTCACAATATTTTATGCATTAAATTAGGTATTTTTATACATTTTATGACAGAGTTTATATTTGTAACTTTTTTTGACTGAAATTAACATGTTCTTTTCCTGCCAGATACATTTTTTTTTTTTTTAAAGCAGGGACACCAGCAGGGGTCATACCCACACCTCATTAAATTTATTAACATATAGGCAAATAAACCAATGCCAAAGGTAAAATTTGAACCTGGGTCTCTGGAGTCCTCCAAATCAAGGCAGCAGAGATCAATATGTACATCACATTAACTTTCAGTAGTCTGAACTATGTCAAGTTTTCAGTCTCTAAAGCAAAAGTAATATTGCAATGATTCTAATCTACCAGAGGAAACTACTATTAAGTTCATTATCTTAAATTTTATAAAATGTTTTAAGTTAACTGAATTCCATTCTCAACATTGGTTTTCTTAAGCCCATTAGTGAACAAATGCAATAAGGCTTTTCCTTTCCCATTAACTCATGCCTGTTTTACTTCAAGCTTTACGTTATCACCTTCAATTTAAATTTCTTTCCTGGAGAATATTGAAACCATTTTTATTAACAAGTATACAGTCAAACTTTATTAAGCCTTATTAGCTTCTAAATAATTTTTAGATGCAAACATTATTGTGCGATTTAAACAAACAGCCCTTATTTACAACAAAAACAGTTTTGTTTTGTCTATTGTAAATCCTTATGCAACTGGGATGGTGATCTGCATATAAAGTAGGCCAGGCTTTTCAATTCCTTATTAAAGCAATTGATGGAGTCTGAAAGAAGCACACTGTTTCCTTTTCATAAATAGGTTACTGCACATAATAATCCTTTATTATCATGCAGAGATTGAAGTGGCCTCTGCTGACTGATTTTTAGAGTTCCACTATAGTTAATAATACAGTATCTACAACTTTGAGAAATTTTCAGCAATAGCACTTGAGCTATAAATAACTACAATCAATGTTGTTCCAATCAGGACTTTGCCAAAAGGAAGTTGCTTTATATTTAAGAGCTAAAGAGGCTTTGCATGTATATTGCCAGATATCTGAGTCATTCAGTAAACTGTCTTCTAATGATTTATGTGACATCTGAGTACATTAATATGCTAACATGTCAATTCTTTATGTTTAGAGTCCATAGCATCTACGGCTGTTCATTAGATCAGGTTTAAAACTGAAGTGCTACAATGAACTACTGAAGAATCAGTCCTCAAAATGGTCTCGCTTCAAGAAGGAGGTGAAATGGTATCACATTAGTTGAACTTGGGACATTTGACTGGAATAGCATCATCTTTGAATGAGGTGCTTGTTTGAAAGCTTCCAGTAGTGATTGTCTTATGGCTCCTTTCCCTGGGTAATTAAAAGCATTTATTACTGAAACCCTAAGTATTATTTTAAATAATGTTATTAACTCTTTCCAGGTATGATTTTAGCATTAGCTGCAAAACAAGGACCATGTTATATCTGGCACTCTAGCGGCTAGGATACTATTATTTATTATTCCCAAGTGAGCCAATTACAAGTTTTTTGCTCAGAAAAATGCTAATTTTTCCTAAAAAATGTTTTCAATTTTCTAGTGTTTGCAAACAACAGAGATAGGGAATTGATTCTTTTAGTAACTTTATCGTGTTTATTTTTACTGTTTCAGTCTTGGACTGTCTTATGATGTTTGCTTTAGTAGCACAGCCATATTTTACAGAGGTTGCTGTTGCTTTACATTTCCTTAGCTTTCCTAGTGGAATTTCTTTAGTGACTAGATTTTATTTTGCAGCACCAGTACCAACTTAAATATCATTATTGCTGTAGATCTTTTAGGTTTGTTTTTATACCCTTTGGCTGACATCTATTAAGCAATTCTTCACATAGTGTGTCTAGGTGAGGAAGAAGATTTTTTTCAGTTACACTTAAGGAGATTTGTTTAACAGGGAAAGTGTGTCGGCAGCTGCTGTGTAGAAGGTCTCTACAGTTCTTTAGCTGTGCAGCCCTGGAAGCTGCTGCTTGTTAGGGGAGAGCCGCTTGCCTGAGTAGTGGCTTGATAACGAGTCTGAAAAAATTTTCCTTTGTGGTTTGAAAAGCTGAACTGTGAAAATTATGTAACCAGGTTAGCAAAATATTTTTTTCATCGGGAAAATGGGATGCAAATAGTTTTCTTTCATCACAAGTTTTCTTTTGTTAAAGTGCACATAATGACTTTTACAGAAACAGTAACGGTGCAGACTGAAGCACTGTTAAAACTGTGCAGTTATCTCCAGTGAAAATGAGGGGCAGTACACTTCCAATGCATGAATACATTTTTGAAGAGATCTTTCTGTGTAAGCATGAAGTAAAAGTTTATCAATGATCTTAGAAACTGGATTTCAAGAAGTAACTTCAATGGCAAAACGGAGAGAGATGCTAAGCTTACACTCCTGTGCCTAGATTGCCCTATGGTTCCTAGGCAGACATCCATCTCCTGGGATGATGCTTTGCTAGCAACAGAACACACCCAGAGGATGCAGGTTAACTGCCTGCCTTTTTTTCTCTCCGCAAAGCAAATGCTGCTTTTTGCAAAAGGGTCCGTACTTTCTATCTGGCTTCTCAAGTCTGCTGCAGAGCCCCACCAAATGAACACCCATTGATAGTCCTCCTTTCTGCAGTCTCTCTCTTCCATCAGATTCCATCCTTTTGGGTTCCAGCTTTTTCTCAGTTCCTACCTCATCTCCATTATCTGTTTCCCGAGCCCTCGCTATGTAATGCCCAAACCTTTCCCCTCATATCTGTCCCCCCCCGGGCTCTCATTTTCTTCCCTAGCTAGCTCTGTAGGACCTATTTCAGCCTTGAAGGGAACTGATGTCCCTGCTTCACTGAGAGCTCAGCCCTTACCTCCTCCCGTGACATTGCTGAGTAGCCCCATGTGAAATGAGACACCTGATCCCAGTGGTATTCCCAAGGGCCACGCTGGAGGAAGGTCTGCATAGCTGTTCCCTCTTCCACTCATTGAGCAGAGAAGAGAAGCGTAAGATCAAATAGCGTTTCAGCCTCCATGCAGGATTTCCCATATGCCAACCCTGGCTATGCAAGCAGCATTTCTGAGTGAGAGCAAATGGATGAGCTGTCTGAAACTACTGGCACCATATCACACTTTGCTGTAATTTCAGCGAGTTGTCTTCAGCATGGGTTAACCTTGCCAAAATTAGCTACTAAAATTTAAGACTCAGACTGGTTGTGTAGGGTCTCTAGAGTAAATAGGAAAAAACAGTCCATTCAATGGTGATTTATTGCCTCCCAAAATATATGGCATGAATTGGGCTACAGATACGCTTGCTTTTTTCCAGTAACTGTAGAGAGGATAGATGATGAGCACTGACTAGATAACTCATTCCCACATAGCTGCAGTCAGCCCAGCCTCATCATTTTCTAGCACACCCACATGCAACATATATGCTCTGCTGAGTATCTGCCCGTCTCTACCCCAAGACATTTCCATTCTGTCCATGAGAGAAATGTTCCCCATGCAGTTTATCGCCTGCTGTGGTCAAAGGCACTGGCTTTTTATAACACCTTCTTGTGCTGATAGAGAACTATACAGTAGGGTTTAGTTTGGTTTTCTTTTTCTTCCCATCAACATTTGAGTTTGTAAAGTAAAAATCAAACTTTTTAAAGTTAGAAGCTGTAATTAGTAGTGTCAAAATAAGGATACCAACAAGTTAAATTTCCTACATAAAAGTCTTAAACAATACTGATCTTATATAGGAATACAAATGCCATAATTTTAAACTGCTCATGAGTGAAATGAGATACTGGAAATGTTAATGAAACTTCTTAGGCTCTTACAGGCTAATCACTGATACAGTTTGTGATTTTTCATATTACTGTTTTTGTAGAGAGTAAATGTCATTTAACAAAGAGAGAAGGAAAAAAACCCCTATTTCCTAAAGTCCCTCCTCCAACTGTACAACTCCAAACCAACAGATAAATTCACTTATGCAGATGATGTGACATTTCTTGTATTTTTCCCTTCACTTTTTCAAAGTGTTCTGTAGGAGAAGTACAAAAGTTACTCTTTTGCAAGGGGATCATTAAGTCTGTTTGGATTATTGATCTCATAGCTTTTCTGGGCACAAGGCCAATCATTTTGACTAAGGTTTTTAATCCTAGCTAATGAGGGAGGTGGATTAATGAGAAGTTTTTTGTTATTTTTATGTTATTGGAGGGTTGGTTGGATTTTTTTCAACCAGTAGATTGACATGTTTATGAATACAGATGAATAGATCATTTTGAATGAAAGAAATGTTGGAGCTGCAATCAGAGATGCAGTCATTCTAAAGACCAAATAGACTCAAGAGTATGAGTGAAGTTTGAAAAACAAGACATCATAAAACTAGTTTTCTTCCTGAGATCATAAACACAGAGGGACCCCATTTGAGTACAGCAGCGGCTTTTGTTACATGCTGTTAAACATTTGGAAGGATGAAATTAGAGGCCAGGTGCACCTCCATTATCTTTAAGGATGTTCAGGTAACTGAAGTGTTCAGAATTTGGTTCTCATCTCTGATTTTTACCCTATTTGTGCATGCATCTATATTACCACTGGTAATGCACTATGCTCGAAAAAGTAATCAAGGTGAAGTTTGGAAGAGTAGAGCTCGCTGCAGTATTTCTGAATCTTTTTTATCTCTATTTTTAAAAATACAATGAATTAGCCATTTGTGTAATTAACACCATAGTCTTTTTACTTCTAAGGTCCTTTGTAAAAATAACTTTTCAGCAAACTGTTCAGATCAATATATGCGGCTCTTTACAAAACAAGAGCAACGCAAAACATTGTTGCTGATCTTAAAAAGAAAGGTGGCACTACCATTTAGAAATCGAGATAATGTAAATCCGTATTTGCAGGATAACAGAAATTACACCAACATTACAAAGTGTAATATGACATCAGGATTCTTTATGGCGACAGAACAAGTATAGATTTGCGTCTTAGCAACACAGATTCCTTGTATCTTCTTTTCTCGCCCTGCGCATGCATTGCTCCCTAGAGCCAGAAGTGTTAGGCACCACTTATCTTCTGAGTAGGAGGCAGTACAGCCATTTTAAGAATGCTGTCTGCATTGGAAAAGGCACAGCTAATGTCTATAGACTTGTTGCAGTTATCTCCTCTTGAGATAAGACCTATTTCCATACAAAAGCCTGGAAAAAAATCCCCTTGAGATCACTGATAATATGACAGAGTCTATTTTAAGGCATCTTGATTTTTGTTCTGAGAGCCTCTCATCTGAGAGGCAGAGGAACTGGAGTTGAGGCAGTTTTTTCCCATGCTATAAACTTTTTCCCTTCTACCCAGGGATTTGTTACGGACTTGGTACATGCCAGTATCTTAGCTGGACAGCTAAAATGAACAGAAAATTTTAAGAGCACTGTGAAAATGTAATGACTACGTGAATTCTCTTCTAATCACAAAAGAATAAACAACATAATATTGAAGCAAAGCTGTCACAGAGGCTTTTAAGGATTTCAGGGTACAGTAAAATCTGAGCGATTCAGGTGTAGATGCAGAGTACCTTTGTTAGCTTCACACCTGAGTGGCTCCAGTGGAGTCCCCTGGGTTTGGCACCAGTGACAAGAATCTCACCAATACGGTTAGTCACTGAACTCACCAAAGTGTGAATGGCAGAGGAGAGAGAAAAATGGTTATGTCGTCCTACCATCACTTAAAATGCCATTTGGGAGTTTTCCAGACTGAACGCTCATTCACGTAAATCTGAAGTCAGCATACTCCAAGTTTATACCCGAGTCTAAGTATCAGATTTTCAGTAATGTCTGAGTACTCCATCACATGACCTTTTTGGCTTAAAGTGTGGCCAAAATCTTAACTGTCACATCTCCTGCTCCTGGGAGGGTGAGGTTTTGCTTGGAATCTCAAGTTTATTATATCTCTGCTAAACTTTAATTCTTTTAATTTATTTCTGACTGTATTCTTGCTATGGAGGGCAAATGGAATACGTTCAGCTAAGTCTTTATTTTTACTTTACCTTCTTTCACAAGTAGCCAATTTCCTCAAGTACCAGGGCAGCCGAGACTTGAACCGCTCAGAAGAGTTTCAGAAACTCAGTGATCCACTCAAGTGAGCAAAGCTTTACCAAAGCTTTACTGCTCCCATCACATCTGCTGTGTTCTGCTGAGCTGTTGCTTCTATTCAGATGTATTCCAACTTGAAACACATACACACTAATAAGTATCTGTGGAAAACCTTATAACATTCAGCTTGCATGCTTACTTACAATAGAAAAAAGAGAAGGAGTTAGAGGTTGGGAAAAGCTTTTCAAATGTTCTGGGCTTTTTTTTTCTGAAGGTTTCAGAGGGGCTTATTATGATTATTAGTGAATCAAAAGGAAATCTAACAACACTGTTGTGTGTGGGTTTTTTACCTTTTTATACAAGATAGTGGGGAAAAAAAAGGGCAAAAAAAAGGTAGATTATAATTGCCTTAACTGTCAAGATGTTAAAAGGAGGCTACCAGAAGGCTAATGACTTCAGTGCTCATAATTCAAAGAGCTTACACAAATGCCTATTTTTTGTGGAATTTCTGAAGCGAAATGGTACACAGGCTGCTTTCCTAATGGCTAAGGGAACTGGACAGACAATTCTCTTGGACAGCTGAGAAATCCCAGCCTTAAAGTTATACCAGATGTACTGCAATTCAGACATAAGCACGGCTCATGTGAAAAGAAAATGATAGTGGGGAAAATGCTTAATGCTACAGTTCACACTCTAATTAGCGGTGTAGTTTTTAGCTTCTGTTTTCTGAGACCGTATTTACCATCCCATCTAACTCATAAGCTACTTACCAGAACTGAGTGGATAATTTTTATTTATTAATGTGGCCTTCTTTTCCATAATGCAACGTTTACAAATTTGTTTGCTGGTGGCTTATGTTTTCCATGGCTGCTTCTTGTTCTCCAAATAATGTGTGGGAATAATTCCTAGCTGTAGAGTCCTAATGGATAATTCATAGTGAATGCCTAAAATTGAACTACCAAGGACTTTGTTTATACTACCGTATCTATTTATTTATTTGCTCTAGATAGGGAGGCAGTGGGCCTAGTTAAGAGCTCATTTGCTGGGAACTGTGAAATTAGTTCCCTTTTTAGTTCTGCCAGTGACCTTGCACAAGGCATACCTGTGTCCCCACGCTTTAATTTCTGCATCATTAAATGAGGAGGATGATACTTTCTGCCTTAGTCTAGTGAGATTTACTGATGAGAAATGTTAAGCATAATTGTTTTTCAAAGCCAGTGCTTATGGCTTTATAGCCTCATCCAAATACAGCAATAGTCTACTGCTTCTTTCCCTGGCATGTTACTCCGAACTAAGAATGTGGTGTGTACATTTCACATTTAGTTTGGTTTTCTGTTTTTACAGTTAAAAACAGACCATGAAGATTACCTTGTACAGGGAAAACTTACTATCTCCTTGTAAAAGGAGATGAGATACATGGAATGAAAAGGAAAAAAAAAAAAAAAAGCTACCGTTTGTTTTTAAACTGTTGAAAATGCACGGTATCCCAGCTCCTGAATTTTCCATCTCTGGCTGATTTGAATCACCTTGTCTGTTTCTGCCCTATAGAATCCTTTCCGCAATAGTTCTTAGCATACCAGTTATTTTTTTATTCACCTTTTTTTCTGCATGAGGTCAGTTTGGCTATTGCAGACAGCTTTTATGATGGTGAGACAAAAGAGTCTCTGAGTGGCAGAAAGCTGCTGAAATAAGAACCTGGCACTGGGGAGAGAAAGAAATTCATTTAACTTCCCTTTTCTACCTCTTCCCTGTACTCTGTAACCTCTCCTTTTTTTCTACTCCATAGATACTCTAATAATTCTCTTGCCCATTGAATGCAGATTGTGGGTGTATTTTTTCCATATTATAGCCCAGCTACATACTGTAAAATCCAACTATTGTGTTGGAAAGCCCACCATTTTCCACAGTCTTCCAGAACGTATGTGGACAAGTCATGCCTAGCAATCTGAGGATGCTTCCATGCAACAGAGAGCTGATTTGTAAATGTAGGACTAAATGCTACAAGAATCTGTGGCAGCATATCCATTCAATGCAACAGAGCCACAATTTCACCTCCACTTTTAAATTGGCTTTTGATTAACCAACTAAAATTCATTCACTGGGTCGGCATGTTATTCTGGTTTAGGTTTAGATTTTGTGCCCATCTACATTTTGAGACTGTTAAGACTGATGCCCTCATTCCTTGCTGATTCATAAAATGGGACATGTGAAAATCATTCCTGGTTTCTAGGATGTGGTAAGTGCTTTGATCCCATGCACAATTTTATACTTCTAGATAATTGGCAGTTGTTTAGAGGCTACTTATATAGAACATAAGATACATGGTACACCACAAAATATTTCTAGCAGTGCAGTGTAAACCATCTGTCCTGGAGCAGCAGAAGTACATCAAAAGCAGTAGTTCAAATACTCCTTCAAAAGACTTGTTCTCTGTAAGTTCTGGGAAAAATGTAGATGAAGGAATGTAAACAATGATACTTTTAATGTGTTCATCTTAGAGATTTTAAGTGTTAACTTTTCTATCCTAAGAATGACAGAGCTAATTATTTAAGTCAGGGTATCCAGATCCTCAGCTGCTGTAAATAGTGTTTAGCTCCATAACCATCCCTGTAATGGTTTATAGTAGCTGAGGATGCAGCCACTTTGCTTTGTAGACCTCTTAACCTAAGCAATCAACATTTATACTGATAGTGGATCAGCACTATAAGTAATGCAGTATGTTGTTCACTTTAATTTCACTGCTTTAGATCCAATATAATTTGCAGCTGTTTTGGAATTTTTAGTCACATTTAAAAAAAGAGATCTTTGAAAGTTCACCACCTGGTTCATTTTGGGATGCAAATGAATAATTTGTGCAGTAAAACTCTTTGGTTGATCCATTTATACATTTGGTGCTTTACAAACCCTTTTAATTCTTAAGTCTTACAGTTAGCAATACAAAGGAGTGAGACAGAAAGGCATATTTTTGTGTTCTCCATTTGGGACTCTTTACTGATTCTGAAAGAGCAAAGCTACTTCACAACTGTTGCATACCCATTCTGCCACCCTCAGAGTTTGGATGCGAGTCTGTAATAAATGGCAACTTCACTTAACTGTAAATATACTTTCAAAGAAAACTAGCTGTAGAGTCTTGGGACATGCACAAAGTCACATTTAGAAAGTAATGTTTTCCCAAGGATGGCCACAGCTGTTTCTTCTTTGTGAGCAATACATTGTCTTCATCTAAAATACATAACCTTATTATCATGCAAATACTTATGCCACATTAGAATCAGGCTTGCTCTTTTCACAATAGATAAGCTTCCTGTATTATTACAGATAACAAAAATCCAATTTCTGAAAATGTTCTGTTATTGTTTCTTTTTTCCTCTGCTTTTATTAGTGAAGAACTTGTAATTATTTGATCTTATTCAGACTTTCCAGAGGAAGAACTGAAGTCATATTTCCCACACATTGGGATTCTGATCATTGAAATTCACTGCTTTCTCTTCTTTCTATTGCCTTTAAATAAAGGAATGTACCAGGGAAAAAGACTCAGCTCAGTCTGGAATGATACAAGTGCAAGTCAGGAATAATTGAAAATAGTTTTGATCACCCTTTGAAATCCTAGATTAAGCAGTTTTGCTAACACTCAAAGAAATTCACTGGAACCTTTTGATTTATTGCACAATAGGTAGAAAGCTTCTTTTCTTCTTCTTCAGGCTCTTACCCTGCCAATGGATATTTGTTCTGTAAGTAGCATTGACATGAAAAGTCTGAAGTTGTCCACTTTTCTCCCTTTGACCAACATTCCCTTGGTAAACAGAGTACCACTAGGAGAGTGGTGTTAATCCTCTAGGTTTAGCTTTGTGAAAAAGCCACACTGAAAGCTGTGAAAGATTAGAGCAAAATCAACAAAACTTTGCAAGCCTTGCCAGCATCTTTCCAGAACACTTGCCATAATATGAGATTCCAATTTAATAATACCCATAACAGTTTCTTCCAAATTAATAAAATATGAATGTGGAAATAACAGGGGCTATACCCTTAGCTGAAGTAACTCCATTTAGCAACATGGATTGCAATGTTGATTGCAATGCTAGTTCTCTGATCTGTTGAATTTTGCTTATTAATTGAATTGATAAATTGAATTTCTGCTGCCGGGCTGAGCAGTCAGGCTGAGTAAGGGCCAGGCTGCTCCTGCAAAGGGGAAGTAAAGGACAGAAGTGGAACTGCAACAGAGACACAAAAGCACAGCCCCAAAGAGAAGGTTGAGGCCACCAAAGAGAGCACTGCCCTCCTAGGAGGGACCCCCTCACTCACACAGAGAGACAGGCTCCTCCAGCATGACATGCCATCCTACATTCCACAGTCAGGCTTTAGTTGGCTTTGGCATAACCAAACTAGACAGTAGGCACCTGGCCTTTTTGCTTCCCCAAGAACTGCTTGCAGGGCATACACATTCAGCCAGTTGCACTGGGTTGATGTCTACCCATCCAAAGCTATCTACATTCTCTTAAATTTGGCTAATTTGGTAAGAAATCCAATGGGCTGGTAGAAATCCCAGGGCTAAGGAAGTGCTGTTTCAGCTGACTGGAAAAGTATGAACAGCACACACAACTCCCCTCGAGAGAGTCCTAGGAGTCTGCCCTGACCCGCCTAATCTCATTGCACTGAATAAGCTGTCACTATTATTAAAGAAAAGAGAAAATAAATAAGATGTCTTAACAAGGGCACAGAGGAAGATAAATATTAAAATGGTTATATAAGAGGAAGGACTTGGTGTTGGAGGTCAAACAGGAATCCAATGGTGGAGCCGCTGAGATACAAACTGGCATCCCAGAGTACAGTCCCTTGAATGTACGTGTTGCTGCTCTATCTGTGACAACAGATACTGCTGCCACCAGGAAAGCACAGATCAGAGGTCTCCCACAGTTCCCAAAGGTTTTTTTTTTTTCATCATTACTCATGCTGAGTTGGAGTTCTCCCGAATTTACGCACTGAAATCAGTCACACTCTGCATAGGGTACATACAAACATGGGAGGCAAAATCTGGCACTGCCTTCTTTTTAAGGGACCTGACTGGCCAAACAAATAAGACTCCCACTTAGCCACTTTGCCACTGAATTTGAAGATACTGGGAGGAGGCATGGGGTGAAGTTCTACTGGATGAACAGACATTATTCTGAATGCAGTCCCCGAGCCCTGTGGAGGAAAATACTTTGCCAATACCATGTTATTAGCTAAGCATTGTTTCTTATGGGATGGCAAACATTGGGGATGACTACTTTAAATAATTTAGCTCTCCTCCTCTGTTAATACTCCAACACATGGTATTGTATTCCAATTGATTTTGTCTCCTCTATGATGAACAATATCATGTTCAGAAAGCAACCTGTTTTTAAATGGGGAGGGGTAGTGGTGTAGAAAAGATGGGGAATGCCACAGAACCAGCCTTGCATTTATAGACTGAGATAAATATTAATCTGTTCCAAATATATGAACAGGACGATCCTGAACAGGAGACTTAGAGAGACAGGACTCCCTGATGACCTCAAAAGTGAAAGAAAGATGAGTCCTGTCTTCTTTATTAACTGACCCTGGCTCCAAGTGCTTTGTCATAGCATGGATGACAGAAAGAACACTGGACTCTCTCTGCCCTTGGGGGTCATATAGCACCATCAATTTTTAAGCAAAGCTGCTCCCTTGGAATTAGTGCTTTACTTGTTCTTAAAAATTGTGCACTGATCTACCCTTTTAATGTAGAGAAATTATGATCTCTATACCAAACAGGGCAGTACTGTACTCTCTAATCCAGTGCACCAAGAAATTTAGACTCCAGTGATAATAGGAGAGGGTCCTTTGACAAATGAACTGTAAGCATTATTGCCTCCATAGATGGTTCTCTATAATAAATGTTGCTTTTTTTGCCGTTTGATTTTGTCATTCATGTGGGATTCATGTCATTTAACAGTAGCTACCTAAGCATGAGGTGTCGTGTCTAGTTTAATCATCAGTGTTCTTTTTATAGTTAACAGAAGAAATCAGCCCCACCACAAGTTGATTCATCTCACCCACCTCAGCAAATTGTCAGCCTGCACACTATTTATGCCTTTGTGAGTTAGTTAGACTAGTCTTCTCCCCAAGTTAAATTAAGAGCTGAAAGTCTTATTGAATAGGAAACAGATGAAACCTCCAAAGGAATTTTTATTTTCAAGTCACATCCATATGAATCTTCAGGCTTCTTGTAGAAACAAATTAATTGTCCATGCTTTAAGGGCAAGGTGAAACTCTTGTCAAGAGAAAAAAAGAATCAAGGGAAAGAAGAAAGAAATGTTCTCTTATATAAAATCATTTTTTTGAACAGGGCAGTTAGTGGTATGCAGCCCCCTATACCTCTTTCCTTCATGCCCACAGACACAAATTCTCAGTGCTCCCTGAGCCTTCAATCTCTTCCACCCACCTCCCTTCTTGAAGATACTCGTCTCAGATAATGCTGTACCAAATTTTCTCTGCCTATGCCCAGATTCCTCCTGTGAAAACCATCTTTTTAGCAACATGTAGCTAATCCTGGAATCCCACATATATACCTAAGATATGGGTCCTCATCTCCTTCCTTACCTACTTACAGGCCATAGGGCTTTTTCAGACATGTGACTTGAGATTTGTAGTCCTTTTAAAACACAGGTGCCCTAACCACAAATGAGGTTTCTTAGCAGATAAATCCTTTGGTGGCACGACATGTCACAACAGCAGGAAAATTACATCCTCTCCAGCTATTAAAGGCCATATTTGGATATATTTACACAAGGAGAAAGATCCAACAGTCTTAAGAGTGGCAAAGATACTTGTGCATCTCATGTATTCAACTAGATTTAAGAGAAGTACAGGAGAGAGAGCGCATCATTTGGAAGATGCGTCGGAGTTACTACCATGAGGGGACTGGGAGTGGTTTTGTACTGAATACTGAGCAACCAAGAGATTCCATCAAGTGCTACGAATCTTCATGTTGATCACTCTGAGGCAGTACCAGCCATATACAGTTGCTGTGAATATCTGACTCACAGTATTTAAGTATTTAAAATTATTCTGCTTAGCCAACTATGGCTTTATGATCTGCTGTCTATCATAACAGTTGCTGCTTATAGAGAGTGACCTCACTTTGCTATTACTCACTGAGACAAATCATTTCATCTTTTTTACTTGCCCTTTTGTAAATGAAAATGCTTGTGAGGAAAAGGTAGCATTTTCAAAGGCTTACTGGTGTCTAAGTGTTGAGCCGAACCATAAATTGAACAGCCAGACATAAAAGAAATACAAAATATTTTTAAGCAGCTAATGCTCATTTGTTTCTCAAGCTCTGAGCAGTTCTAGATGCTTAAATGCCTACTTTACTCTAGCAGTGCAAATATGAAGAACAATTGTTACCCTGACAAGTCATGTGAGTTTATAAAATTTGGTGATTTATCTCTTCTTTCACTTCTTGGTATTTTGTCACCCATCACATTTGTCCAGATAAACTGTGCCTCAGGCAATTAAGGAACACTCAGTTTGGGAAGACACACAATTCTCATGATTCCCTGAGGCCTCTGTCTCAGCTTCCAAGGTGAAACCCAAGTCTGAGTAGCTGGTGCAGCCTTTCCAAGATACTCACATAAGGAAAAAGGTGCCCCTGCAGCCATCCCAGTTTCTACTGTATGACTTCTAGTCACCCCTTTTGCAGAAGTCAAGGAAAGATAAATGATCAAGTAGCTGGAGATGTCTACACCCCCCTCCCCAAACAGGCTTGCCTCCATCCACCTCTTGTGAGCCATACTGACAAAATGTGTAATGCAATGCATAAAACAAAGATTTCCTGACTGCGCTTTTTAGCATCTCACTCACAGATTCAACACCATTAATCTTTGTTTGGAAAGCCATGGATATTACTTTCTATAGCAAGCAAATAATCATTCTTTTTTATTACTTGCTCTCTGTAATAATAAAGATGCATATTTTACTCTTCTGTTGTGTACTAAGGAGACAGGAAGACAATGCAGGCTGTACTCTTGCTTTAGGTGAGCCCTTGTCTCCCAGTTTATACATATCCCCACTTCTCTCCTTTATAAAATAAATAAAACAGCAATAACTACCTCTCTTATTCATTTACTTTTGGCTCCACTAAAATAACATATTCAGGTATCAACTGATCAAATAGGGCAATTCATCCATGCAATAACTGCATAATTGTGGGCTTATCTGGAAGAAGTATAAGGAAGATAAGGATTTCCCCATAGGAAATTTATACACAAGTAGAATGTAAATTTGGTAAATGCACAAAAATGCATACCATTCATTTCCTTCTATAGCAAGAATCTCAAACTGAGAAATCAAGTAACTTAAAACAGTTCTTTGAAAGTCATACAGATGAGTCATATTAATTACAGAATTACTGCCTTCTTTGCAAAGAGAGCGTGTGCATTTTTTCACAATTCATTAGATTCATCAGTTAGTATTTAGAGTTCTGAGAGTCCCAGGTAGAAAGAGCTATTGAAGTGTAAAATATGTACTGTTATTGTTGCTTGTTATTATTTGATAACCTTCACTTTCCACTCTAAGGCATGCTAAGTATAAAAGAAAATTCAGACTATAGGAACAACTCTTCTAAAAATATCAGCCCATTATCTACTTTTTTTTTCTTTCTTATTGAGAAAGGATGAAATACAGCCATCAAAGATATTATAAGCCAATGCACCCTTTTGACGCAATCCTGTATCACTGAAGTCCATGTAAATTCAGTAGAAGCAGGATTAAATACTTTACTGGAACAGCAGTGATGCATTATAGGAAGCTTTCATATAACTGAAAATCCTCCCAGCAACAAAGTGATTTGTAAGGAGTCACTCAGTTTGTGGCTGAAAAGAGAATTTTAAACGACGCAGCATGCACCATTCTGGTCCTGCATCTTTCCCATGGAGGAAGACTGCTCAGCACTGCCATATTTCACAGCCTGGAAATAACTCTGCCTTTCCTCTCTTTCTTGCTATGAACAGCTTCACAGTGAGATCACATCACACCTGCAAAATCTAGCAATCTTAATGAGTGTCCTAGATATGACACCTTAGAGCAGCAGACCTTCCTCTACTGCTCAGCAAACCTCTGCTGCTGATTTTGCTGTTGAGTTCAGGAACCTAAAGACAGTTGAGTTCACAACTGCTTTTTAAGAAGCTACTTAAATCTTAGAGCCAGATTAAGTGAATAGACGACAGTTTCAGGAGATACACACATTTTAAAAAAAATATTTACTTAATAAGAGCCTAATTTAACAGCAATGTAATAAGTGGAAATTTTGCCATTGGACACAGCAGGATGGATATCAACCCCACACACATAGCTCCCAGAGATTTCCACAGGACTTTAATGCACGTATTACACAGACCAGAATGACAGCCCTCAGTACCTCTGTCCTTCTGCCATCTTTCAAGCAGAGGAATCACTCTTTCTCTCTTCTGTTAGGGGCTTGGGGAGAAGAAGAGCTTTAGCTACATAAAACAAGTGACTCTCTCTTTAATAACCTTTTGCTATCGAATGCTTATATCCATTGATTATTCCATAAGATGATCAACATAAAAGCCATTGTATCTTTTATTGCAGAGGAAATTGCTCAAATGACATATAGCTACATCTGTATTAGTAGAGACTGTACTGCACAACGAAGCTTGAATAATTTCCCTCTGAAATGGACGCTGTTACTATCCCATTTTATGCCATGCCCAGTCAACTACATTTTGGTGGTTATGGCACCAATTTAATATCTTGTGTCTGTACTTGTGGGAAATATACAAAAACTTTTTGGCACTGACTGACTTTATTGTGGCAAGAGAGATATATGAAGCTTGCCATTCAGCAGGTCCATTCAGTTATTTCCCATTTATTTAGTCTTCTTTTAAAGCCTTTGCTCTTCTTACAAGATTTCCATTAGA
Organism: Nyctibius grandis; assembly: GCF_013368605.1. Classification (NCBI taxonomy): domain Eukaryota; kingdom Metazoa; phylum Chordata; class Aves; order Nyctibiiformes; family Nyctibiidae; genus Nyctibius; species Nyctibius grandis. The sequence goes on from NC_090670.1 coordinate 12,682,242, forward strand.
CTAGGAGGTTTAAAAAGTACTGCTGAGCCAATACAACAAAACTTGCATTTAACAAAATGATAAGGAAAACAATATCAACATGCCTCTGAGATAATTATCTCTGATCTCAATGCAATTATTTTTATTTTTTAATACTACTCACAGAATGAAGCTGTCTGAACACTGAGAAACAGTTAATTCTGCTTTTTATAATTCTTCTAGTCAGAGTAAAGCTACCTAATACACAAATACACACATTTCAAGCAAATATGACAGAATGAGGGCATTACGGTTATGATACTGTATGTATATTTGGAACTGTGGGTAAATTTAGTAGGACTGCTGCAGTTGCTTGAAATACATATGGTCAATACCATCCTCTGAATAAGAGAGGAAAGAGCAGGAACCACTTGTTCATTAAAGATAAAATCAGGAGTGAGAGACCCTCTGGAAACTGGATGTACAATTCAGAATCCCAGTCAGCTGCAGCGAAAACCCAGCCTTCACACCACCTTGCCTTCATACTGTCGGTGCCGGGTGCCTGCCTGGTGCCTCATACAGAACATTATACATACAGCTGCATGACTGGACCCACACTTTAACATACTCTGTGAACTTCTTACACGTGAAACTTAATGCCAGCCTCCTGCCTCCTTGAAGCAATATGAAAGTTTCTGCTCATCTATACTCCTAGGGCCTTATCTGGCTTTCCTGAGCACCTGTACACTGATTTGAATGGACTTTGGACCTGGCTGCTGTCCCTGAACCTCTTTGCTCAAAAGAGAGCTTAGAAATGCAAAGCCGAGTTGCTGTGCCTAAGAAAAGACTCTCTAATGTCACACTCATGCCTAGCACAGGACTAAACAGGATGCTGAATGTGTCAGGATCAGGAGTGGATGTAAAAGCTGCAATCCTGTGTCCTGCAATGGGTTACAAAGGTTAGCTTATGCTGATCTGACTTTTTATACTTGTTTCCCAATGGGATAATTTTGAACCTAATTAGTTCTTTTAATTAAGAACCTAATTATTATGATGTATTTGTTAAGGCCTATTCTATGCCCTTAAAAGGGCAACAGTTACTTAATCTGTCCAAACAGGTTGGCAGGTATATTCAGGGTCATCAGAATGGCAGCAGTGTTGGGTCGTCTTAGTTCAAAGACATAGAAAAAGCAAAGTAATCCAGGGAATATGATTGAGCTGAGCAGACCAGCTTCCTTTCCTAGGGCCCTCCAGGTTTTTCTAAGACCAAAAGTTTGTCTGCTTTTCCCATATATATTAACTATGTAAGGAAGCTATTATTTTTTCTTACAAAGCTTGAATCTTTACAGGCACACAGAAGGAGACTATAACTTCTCATTAATATATAGGATTATAATGAAGCAAGCTAACTGTAAGTTTCCTACAACTGATTTGGATTATACTTATCACATCAAGAACTGTTCTACAGAGAAGTAAGTTTTGTGAAACAAATTTACAGCATTTCCAGAATAAAAGGAGAATCAGGCTTACAAGTTTTTTTTTTAAAGCATATTGTAAGAAGCAAGCAGACCTGACCAAATGTCAAGAACCAATTTGTTCATGTGAGATTTGCCACCAGTAGGCTCTAAAAGTCAGTGAGAGCTTAGTTTCTGTTTCACAAGTCTTGATCATATCAGTTAGCTTCACGCTGTTAGATTAACTTGCACACTGAACTTTCCAGAGACAGAGGGAAGAAAAAGATAAGGGAGAAAAAAGAGAAGAGAAGCCTAAAAGAAAGGCAAAGGAAATAAAAGGAAGCTAGAGATGGGAACTGTAAAGAATACAGAACTGCTAGGATTAAAAAAAAAAAAGGGGGGGGGGGGTAATGCCAAAAGATGGGAGGGGAAAACAAATGTTCCTGATTAACAAGAAAAGAAAATGAGAATTTACTGAGACTGACAGAGGGAAGGCAAAACACTGAGTATTTCATTGTCTCTAGCTGAGGGGATAAGACGAACACCAATGAATTTATTTTGGCCTCAGAGCTAAGTACTGATCATTTCCATTCTGTCTAAGTGTTTTACAGTATCCTTTACTCATTCATGGAGGATGTGATCTTTCTGTTTCTGCATCATCCTGTGGAAAATACTGTTACAAACATAGTAGGGTCTGCTCTCTGCTTAGTTGTATTTGCTTTTTTTTTAATGAAATTAATAAAAAAAATAGTCAGAAGGTCAAAGGGAAATTCTGTGTTCAAGCTAGCCTGGATCAAATCATTAATGCTAAAATTATTAAGGTCCCTTTGGAGCTACACTAATTTACACCAGCGGGGAAGTTGAACTGTGTCCGTTCAAGTAGAGCCTAAAGCAGATACCTAATAAAACTATTAGAATTAAAAGTGACATCATTTCATTGAAGTGAGCATATTGTACTGTACTGAGGCCAACAGAGTGCAGTTATATTAACCAGGACCTATATTGCTTTGCACTAATTATTAACTTCAGTGTACTTTTTTTTTTTACACCCAATTTCAAAAACGTTTGTCTCTTTCATTTAAGAGGACACAGCAAATTTCCTTTAGTTTAATAATATTCTTCTTCAGTTTCTTTTTCATTTTTGTAGCATTTTGCTTTGATCCATGAGATGCCTTTTAATGCACATTGCCCAGACCCTAGTTCCATCAAAAGAGCTCATGTCTAAATACTGCCCCATGTATAAATGGTTTAATTTTCACCTAGCCCAGGCAAAGGGTAAGAATATAGGAACAGTACTTTAGCTTGATCCTGTGGTTCACTTAGCCATATAATCATATCTTTCTCTAATAGTGGCCAGCACAACCTTTTTTACAATTTGTGGTATAATCTGTCCTCCCCATTAAATATTTCCTTACTGGGATAAGCAAGGAAATGAAACATCCATTTTATTTCCTCTTTCAAAAATAATTTTGAACATTCTTTTATTCTTATTCTTGTTATTGATTGACTAGACTCCTTGTGAATTTCGTCTGAATGGTTGGAGGGATTTTGCAAATGAAGGTGTAGGTTTTGTTCAGAGTTATCAAAATGACCCATTGCTGAGGGAACATTTCCCAGTCAGGTCTAATTACAATATTTTACATGCTATTCTCCATCCTATTCCTTATGCTTCTTAATGTCTTTTTGGACTTCTGGCCATAGCTAAAGTCTTCATTAAGTTGTCTGTAACAACATCCAAATCTCTTTCCTGAAGTGAATAATTAATTCCAAATCCTTTCCACTTTCATAGATGTTTTAATATTTTGCATGTATTGATGGTGAGTCTCATTTGCTGTCATGATCCCGGTGAAGCTCATCCATCAGCACACAGTACTGAGTAAGAACACGGGGCCACTACGTCTGGAAGCACTTCACCACATAATTGATGTTTAAACTGCAAAAACCAGTATGAACTTCTTCTTTCCATTCCCACACACCATAAATCAGTCTTCCTCAGTGATGGCTAACCCATACACGTGTACCCTCTGCAAATTTTGCTGTCTTCCTATATTCATCATCTTTTGCAGGAATTACTAAGTATATTGAGCAATGTTGCACCCAATACAGAAAGTTAAATTATTGTTTTTATATTTTACTTGTCAGAAAGAAACTCTTAATTTCCTGTCTCTTCGCATATGGAGACCCAAGCTCAATGTTTACATAATCTGAAAGCCACCTTATCAAAATATAAATCCTATGAAAGTCAAGGAAAATATGTTCTAGAATTTTTGTATACTTTTTTTACTTGATTCTCATAAAATATGAGTCAGGATCATGAGGAATTTATGAATTCTTTTTTTTTTTCCCCAGTAAGAGAATATGTTCCTGTAAAGAATAAATTTAGACTAAGGTATTATAAAATGCACTGAAACGCGGTATGGAACAATTCAAATACTTTCAGAAATAGAAAACAGTGGGTTATAGTGCAGTATCAAGATGGTGAGAACTTATTGTTTCATTGTGCTCTGAATTTGTTTTAACTCTCCACTGGTTTTACTTTTTTCCATCTTTAGGAAAAAAAAATACTAAATTGTAGTTAGAGGTAAAAAAGAATCTGATCTTCAGATATGAGCTTTAATAATTTAGGCCCCTTTAGCAATCATAACCTGAAGCTAGAAGAGCAGAACAGAGAATCTTCCACAGAAAAGTAGTACTGCTTCAGCACCTCTTCACCATTTCTTTCCTTCCTAGAAGCCTGTTCACTTGACTTGTGTCTGTAAGAGATTCTGGCACTTTGGCATATGCCGAGGAAAACAGGGAGACTCAACTCATCCACACTTCGTACCATACACATCTCTAGGCCCTGCCAGCATTGCAGAAGATAATCAAGTGGTTGTTCCTGTCCCTTAGAGCTTCCGAGATCCCTTGTCCAACATTGCTATGAGGAGAAGACAACATATATCATGCAAATGAGGAGAGGGAATCTCAGCCAGGCTGCATCAAACATGAGAACAGTAATAAAAAGGTTTTGTAAATTGAGTTTAAAATCTGGTGAGAGGTCTGAACACCTTCAGAATATTTCAAATCTCTAGCATCTCACTAAACAAGCATATGGAAACTACGAGACAGTTTGTGTGTGCAGTTCCCAGAGATGAGATGGTATTTGGAACAGGAAGAACAACGTTATAGTAAAATATTAATCAAAAGAAAGATAAGATTTCCCTTACCGTACTTGACAATCCAGGAAATCAAATGGATTTAATTTACAGAGATATCAAAAATTTATAGGAAGATTTATTATCTGGTTTCCATTAAAAAAGTAAAGAATACATCTGTAAATATGTGTAAGGGAATGTTTAATCCAGGTGTATATAGGGCATGACAATGCTTACCTGGGAATGATTCACAGGTTTCTGTATTAACTGTGATTATTGGTATTATAGGACTAAGTTAAAATGCAGGGAGACCATTCACAAATAACGCATGATTGCCTGCTATTTGCAGCTTCTTGAGTTCATGAGATGTGAATAATTAGCAGAGTTCTGGGAATATTCATTTTTATGATTAATCCATACTTTCCATTGACCAAAGGGCTAGACTGTGCCCCAGTTGTTTTAGTAGAAGCCTCCTCACACCCTGCAGTTCAGAGCCATGCTTGAGAAGCAGCCACCCAGGACTCAACAGGCCGCTCACAGAGGTACTATGCAGAGTCATTGGTGGGGGCACCACCAGGCCTTGCTAGAATGACAGGTATTTTACAGCTGAACATGAATTTTTTAGAATTTTTTTAAAATGACCCTTCACAGTGTGCAGTTAAAAATGCACTTACTCTTCCCTGACCTCCATGTAGTTGTAACACAGTCCAAGGAAAATGCACTATTGTGGTGTTTGCAGACAAAAGAATCCATATATAGGCTATAACCTTCCTTAATTTGTACTGAGAGGATAATTCAAATAAGCTTTATATAAGTTGACAAAGCAGACTTATGGCACATTTGTAAAGTGAAATGCCTTTGTTGACGAATTAAACTCTATAAGACTGCTGGTAACCCCACTTGTGTATACCTGGTTTTGTTGAGGTGTTAAGATTCGCTTCAGTCTGCAAAATTCAGAGTGATGGATAGGAACAGTGCAAACAAACCACCTGTAAGTAAACTAAGCCATCCTTCAGAGGCAAGTGACTATTCACAGTGTATTCTTTTCCCTATTCATACTGAATTGTTTGCCACTATCCATTATCAAGCATCAATTGTTTTTTAAAATTTTAAAATGCTCTGCCTACCTGCTAGAAACAACCAGCTACAGAATTGCTTTCAAATAAGTGCTACTGAGTTTTATATGAAAGATTTGTAAATATAGGGAATGAGCGAGTGAAATAGCAATTTTTGCCCTAGATTCTGAGCTGCCCAGTGGGTGTGCTTCACATTTAAAAAGCTTTCCTTCTGCCAGTAACGCTGAGTCCTCACACATGCTCCACAGCCTCTGTTTTGCTATGCACAATGCTAATTGCAAATGTGAAGATTGGTAGGTGGGAAAAAGACATTTGTTTTGGTTTGGTAGCCAGTAAACCATGTTTATTTTGCATATTTAAACTAAACTGCACTAAATCACTAAAAGAAAAAAAATGTGGTGCAAATGAGATATATGACCAAAAATCAGATTTACTGCTAAGCCACAGAAAATAGAGTTGGTTAACATTCAACTCTAGCTATCACTTAAAAAAAAATGAAAGAAAGATGTATCCCACTGTCGTGGTTTAGGCTGAGCTGGCAACTAAGCACCACGCAGCTGCTTGCTCACTCCTCCCCACTGATGGGATGGGGGGAGAATTGGAAGAAAAAGGTAAAACTTGTGGGTTGAGATAAGGACAGTTTAATAGGACAACACAAGGAGAGAAGAAATAATAATAACAATAATACTAATAAAAGAATATACGAAGCGAGTGATGCACAATGCAATTGCTCACCACCCAGAACCCGATGCCCAGCCCATTCCCAAGCCGTGATCCTTCCTTCCCCCAGCCAGATCCTCCAGTTTATATACTGAGCACGACATCATATGGTATCGAATATCCCCTTGGGTAGTTTGGGTCAGCTATCCTGGCTGTGTCTCCTCCCAGCTTCTTGTGAAAATTAACTCTATCCCAGACAAACCCAGGACACCCACTAAATGTTGCCGTGCATCTCTGGTGAGATCCTTTGGACACACAGATGATAGAACTCTTTTATAAGAAGTAAACCACCGTTAACTGTCACCATATGTTAACACATATTCCCTTCTATTTACAGCCAGTTAATAACTGCATTATTCAGTTATTTTCCTTTTATGCTAGCTGGTCTGTTAAAAAAAGAAATGAGTTAAAAAGAAGCACTTAAGCTGTCACTAGTTCAGCAAACCTCAACCACACTCACTGCTAGTTGATTTAGCTATCCTACCATTTCAAATCTGGGGAACTCAGGATATTTCTGTCCCTCCTGGATGGCACAATTACAGACTAAATCCTTTTATTAAGCAGAATTGAAGAGATTCATAGAGGAGAAAAACATTGGTAAGCCTGAAGACTATGGATATCTGCTTAAAAGTAATAAGCACAACAGGTTGAATATATAAAAAGATCTTTTCTATCAGAACAAAGATCACCATTTTCTTGCATCCTTTCTCTCAAACAGCCAAGAACAGATGTCTAAAGGATTATACGAACAAGTCAACAGTGTTGCAATACTTCCTCAGTATATTTTCTCAGCCTCCAAAAATCTATATCTCAGAGCTTTCCTAAGCCACAAATGCAGAAAGGTGGTGACTTCCAGAACTAGGTCTGATAAGAAATGCAGGGCAAAACTCCCCATTAATTTAACAGAGGGTCATTAATGTAAATGTAATGGCAGTGAAGTATGTTACTGAGTCGGTTGTAGAAAATAGAAACAAAAATCACTGACTCCAATAGGTTGTGCCAGAATGCTACAGGCAGTAATACCAACTGAAACATTGAGGTCAACAGGGATGAGCAAAGGGAATCACAGACTAACAAGCAATGTTATTTAAGCACAACAGAAAAATCAGTGTCAATGCTGCAAAAATGGCATAAGTCAGGTTGGAAACAGCGGCTGAATATGTTGGGGGGACTAACATTGGGCAGAAGCCCATGAAGTTTACACTAAATAAATATTAATAACTACTCACCTTATCTACTAATTACAGTGTCCAAAGTGTGTAAACCAACATGTATTCAAACACCACTGCAAAGGGCCAAAGGTGCTGCATCTTCCCATCAGCTTTATAACCTTTGTTCATGTGAGCAAGACCTGTCAATAGTCATGCATCCAGCTCGGTCACTGAATTGATGTGTTTCTTTAGGAAAATACCTTATTGCTGAATTTTTCATTTTCACACCTTAAGTTTTTCTCTATTATTTAGACCATGAGAAACAAACAAAAATGTCAGAGAGAAGAATCCATCGAAGACCCTATCAGTTTTCAAAGCTTCCAATTTCACACCATCTATAAAGAACGTGATTTCTGGTTTCATTATTGTCTCTAAAACCAAGGATCAGCTCCTCCCAGTTGCTGTCAGCTGGACTCAGTGTTGTCTGAACATTTGCACCAGTGAATTGTAGCAGCTTTTCTCTCCTGTGCTTACACAGGGATGCTTTTCCAGGGAATGGCTTTATTTACATTTGCTTCTAAGTGAAAGGTTTACATTTCCTCTCTACACTGTTGTAGAATATCTAAGCAGGTGGAGAATTAAAGTCTTAGTATGATTCTACTTACAAACCAAATTTGAAAAAAAAACCATTACAGGGCATTTGGATTGTCGATTCAGACAGATTGTTGTTATTTGCATATAAACCCATTTGAGATTTTTATTTTACACAGCAAAGTAATTTAGCTAAAAAGGGGAGAAAAATCCAAAGAACCTCCTACTCCACCCCATTGACTAGAGCTAATTTCTTCACTGTTTCTACTCAAGTTTGGACTTTGGCTTACATATAAGTACAAATACTTCAAGCGCTATAGGATACTTATCAAGTGTTACAGTGCTGAAACCAGCTATAATACCCAGCTCCTCTGGTGTCTACTTCCTTGCTTTTCATAGTCTGTGTGGAGCCATCTGGTTTATGCATAAAGTGTATAAGATTGCTTCTTATTTGGAGAAGTTCCTTTCTGTTCCATATTCCTACAGGCCTACATATTATCAACATTGTAACATTACAAATTGCTAAAAAAATCATGTTGTTTGAAAAAAATAAGTTCCACTGCAATGCACAAAGTATGTTTGCTGCTGTGAACAGATTTGATAGGCAGGGCATAGGGAATGGGTAGAAGTGAAGACTCCAACAGTGGACAACAGCCATTACTGAGTTATAACTAGTTTGTGCTATTTTCATTTTAATATTATTAACATAGAAAGTATCATCCACAGTGGGACATATAATTTGAATGGGAAGGAAATGGGTTATTAATATAATATCAAAAGCTTAACAATAAAGCATTGTCTTTGTTCTACACTTAGAAAAACAATTTCAGAACAGCATTTCCATGAGGCACATACCAAAAGGAAAAAGTAATTTTATTTTTGGATTAGATTTGCTTTTAAAGCTCAGTATTTTCATCATCATAAATCTTTCTTTGATGCTTCTTGTAATGAACTTCCTTTTCCCCCCCTTTTTAAATAAAATCCCTGTGTTAGCTTTTGTAATAGCTTAGCTCTGTTTTCTTGTTCTGTTTCATTCTTTTAATTTGCTTGGAAACACAGCCTTTTGTTCTAGCCTTTGAATGAGTGGTGTCGTTGCAGATATAAGTTAATTCTTGGTAGGTTTCTAGCTAGATGAGTTTTGTCCAGTATAGTATGATACAGCAACACATTTGTAAGGTGTCTCCGACCTGTTGCAACAGAGGTTCTGAAGTCTAGGAATATGTACTCCAGTTTGATTTTGCAGCCTAGAGATTTGTGCTTACTACAAAATGAGGCGGAGATTTAGCTTTTCCTCTTGGATCATTCTGGTGTCTATGCATTCAGAAATAAGAAGAACATTTGGGAGCTCCTAACTCTTCACACTGACTTTTTATGGAATCTAGAAGTCAAATGTTTAATATACATTCCTAAGATCTTGTCCTCACTCAGTTTTTAAATAGGTCTAATATAAATCAGCAGAGAACAACTGACTTCTCTGGAAGCAACAGCAAAGGAACTTCAAAATGCACTATGGGATAGACTGTGAGGCAAAGGGGACCTCCTGGATTATTCTTGTATTGTTTCTGGTTACAGTCTCTAGATGTTTTGTCGTATTACATCTCTCCTTCGAAGTCTTCTCCTGGTCTCCTCCAAAGGATCACTATACCCTAGTCCTCATGGATTTCTGCTGGCTATTCACTAAACAGCTCAGTTAGACTTTTCCAGTGCTTAAAGCAGAAGTCTTACCAGAAAATAAAAAGTTCACCTGACTGTGGATACACTGCAGAGGATGGAAACTATAGTCAGATAAAGAACAACAGATAAAGAGAGAGCATAGATTTGAGGAAGAGGTCTTCCTAGTTACACCAGAGATCCCATGTAAGCATTCCCAGAGATATTAAGGAAGACATTTACCCCAGACAGCTGACAGTCACACTGCCATATCTGGTGAGGTTTTACTTAGATTTTCCTGAATGTAGAATAAATTTTCCTATGAGCATGTATTTGAAGCTGACTATAAATCCAGGTCTTCCTGCTTACACCAGTGATGTTCTGGGAATACAGGGATTTTGCTACCAGACACTCTATGGATGACATTCCATTTATATTTAGTGTTTCTAAATCCCTCACAATAAAATGCATTATCCAGTAGCAAATACATTTTCTTCATGACATTTTAACAGCAGCTGCTTAATAATCGATCTGAGTTTTTAAAGCATGATCCATTCCATTCTTCTTCTAACCCCACTTACCATTCAGAGATAAGGAGAGTCAGAATTTTTTTAATTACTCTATTAAAACAATACACTCGTAGATATAAGTGCTACCTTGAAAGATCTAGAGCTGGCATGGGGGCTAAATGAAGAATCAGAGATATTGTCCCTTTACAGAGGGCAACCGATCATGCTCAAGGAGGGAAGCTCACAAGGGCAAACTGGGACATAAAGAGAGGAACAACAGTTCCAGCTAGCAAGGACCCTTCAGCATAAGCAGAGATGAGGAGTTGGCTGAGAAGAGTAGAAATTAGGTACACAGCCTGATCTTCTAGGTAATGAAGAAAAAGAAGCTTTTCTTGCAGAATCTCATGGATTTTGCTGCCACACTAGAAAAACTCTTGGGTTATTGGGGTGCTGACTCCAAGGACAAAGGGTAGACAGATGCAATTTGAAGCTGTTGATGACCAAAGGTCGTGTAACTGGGAGAAAGTGTGGATTAGCACTGCAGGAATGCACTGAAAGCCATTTCTAGAATATTGAAGGAGTGAAATATGTGGATTGTAAAGTCAGAGGTATTTTACAAAAGCTGAGAATATAATCTAGCACAATTTGTAGCTTTTTCTATTTAGCAGCTTCACTGTGAGCCTAAACAATACGGTAGACACTTTCTAAAAATACTGTCTATTGTGTATATTTAATACTGAAGAAAAAGTATTTCCTGGCAGCAAGCAGTTTCAGAGGGAAGTTATTCTGATTTCTCTTAAATGAAGTGTGATTTAATAGTATTTAAATAGCATTTTCTTTCCAGCAACAGACAGCTTAGTCACACCAGTAAAGGACTTGTTCTGTTTCCTGACTAGCTGAGTTTTGGTGGAAATGAATGTACAGCGCTTAGCTAGTCCCTTGGTAAAAGAAAGCATGCAAGATGTCAAAAAGTTGGTGGTGGGAACTGTTCTTGCTGAAAAGTGTCAGTGTCAGTCTCCAGCTACAGAGGCAGGAAAACTCAGGCTGATTTCTTCTGCTGCCACTCATGCTATGGTTCCGGCTACATGGGGCATTCAACAGGGAAGAGAAAAAAAAGTGAGCAAAATAGACTGATGTGCTATATAAACGATTTTTCTTTTTGAATGAAGAAAGCAAGTTCACCTTGGCACAGCCATGTTTCTCTTCAGGAAAATGGTTGAGTAATTTCAACAGTACCTTGGCCTGGCTGGAAAAAAAGAAAAAAAAGAAAAAAGAATTCTACAAATCTCTTGCAGTTCAGTTGTAGCGGATTGGCTAGCACAGTGTGAGCATCAATAAAACTGTCTAACAATTGCCAATATACATAAAAACTAAAATGTAGACAGTTGTGACTTAGAAGAAATAAACAAAAAGGGCTGAAAACCCTCTGGGTTTCAAATCACTGAGCCAACATGGGTTATGTGAGAGCAGGCTAAAATGAACTGAGAATTATTTCCAGACAAAGAAGCAGCTTTTGATAAAGAGAATTGTGCTTCTAGTAAAATTGATGCCACCTGCTTCTCCTGACAAGATATCTGTTAAAAATAAAAGTGAAGGCCCCTGTAGATAGTTGCTTACTCTGAAAAAAAATATGTTAATGAAAGTATAAAGCCCTCTTATCTTTTTTTGATTACATCAGATGGAAATAAGGAATAAAGTATGACTTCCCCCTTGTATTGATTATTGTGTGCTTTTAGTTATCTGTTGTGAACACAGTGATAGGTAAATGCTAAATGTCCTATTGATACCTAATAAATCATTCATGTTTTTTGATAACCAGTAAGTCAGCATTTACATTTGATCTTCCAGCTAATACTGAATAAGATCCATTTGTACTAAACAAAATCTCAAGGACTGGAAGATATTCAGAATCTGCCAGCAAGGTCATGTTGGCTGAATAATAATTTGATTTACACCATAATGAAAAATTAGTGTCTCTCATCTCAGTGAAGTAGGTGAATAAAATGCAGCTTTTAAACAACTGTTTTGTACTCTCCTGTGCACTCGCCTCCTTAGAGAGAACTTGAATACACATAAGTAGGAAGCAAAATATATACTAAGTGTGGTGTCATACAATCTGTCACTTAAATCCTTATCAGCACCTGAGGAATGGAAGGCAGCAAATGTAACACTAGCCTTTGAGAGGGACTCCACTGGGTGTAGAAGAAACTATAGATAAGTAATTGTGACTTTCCGGCAAGTAGCTAAAAATCAGAATGAAAACTAGAACTGGCAGATACTTGGATAACCACAAGGGAAGAAATCATGCAGCTTCTGTAGGCAGAACGTATGTCCTTCAAGCCTCTTATAATTCTTTGAAGGAGTCAACAAGCATGTGGATAGGTGTAGTGTGGTCAATACATTGTCCTTGGATTTTTAAAAGAGCTTTCGACAGAGTTCTTGAAGAAGGAAAGCTTTCACAGAATAAAAGAGAACAGTTCTCTTGCAGATCAGTAACACATTAAAAACTAAGGATAAAAAGAAATAGCCTGTATTCGCAATGGAGGACGGTTGCCACAGAAGTCCAGTGGGGTTTGTTTTGTAAACACATGCTATTCAGCATATTTCCAATTCCAATAAATTGGAAAAGAGAGTGAACAGTGTGATAAAACTTTTCCTGATGATATAAATTATTCAGGATAAAAGAGCAGTGTTGATTATTGCAATCAATAATAATAACCCCAGCATTTACAATATGAGATTCAAAGTTTTTTACCAGGAGAAAAAATATTAGAGTCATTTCAGATAGTTCTCTGAAAATATCTGTTACAGGTCCAGAAAGGCAACTAATGTTAAATGCTAGAGAAAAAAAACAAGAACAAATAAGAAAACATAGTACATCGCTGGTGTTCCCTCTATTTTGAATGTTGAATGAAATTCTGATAACACCAACTTAAAGAAGAACACAGCAGAATTAGAAAAGATACAGAAAAAGAATTAGGAAGATGGTCAGAAATATGGAACAAACTTCACTTTGAGAGAATAAAGAGCCTATGAGTTCAGGTTTGAAAAGAGATGATATGACAGGCCACAATAAAATCTTGAAAAACAGGGATTTTCTAGTTTACATGATGCATGAAGTAGTGCCTACCCATATAAATGATCAGGCAGCTGATCTAAAATAAATTTAAAATTTCAGAGTGCCACACAGTATTGTGGAGGCCACAAACACAGCTGTCTCTAAGCAGTATTGAAGAACAAATTAAACTCAGAGGTTTGTAATCATCTGGTCTGCCCTCTTCTGCTCCTGAACTCTAAACTTCTGACTGCTGGAAGAAGGAAAGCATCACTCTGCATATGTTACTCTCATCCCTATATATCCACTCCTGACTGATACTCCCTATAGACCATTGAACTATTAGATACTGTAGTTCTGAAAGATCTTTAAAAGAAGACTCATATTAATATTGCAAAATCAAGCACTTGAAAGTTATGAAAGAGCAGCATTCAGGATGCCCTTATAACCATATTTCTGCCCTCTTGTACTCTGTACTACTTTTTCCAAATGCCTCTAGCCTCATTCAGGCTTGGGGTGGATCACACTCCCCAGATGAAGTAACTAGTCAATATTACATTATATTCCCACCACTCAGCAAGCAGCCAATACAGTTCATTTACTATACGCCATCAAATACAAGCCCTGAATGCAGAATTGTTCTTTTCCCAATAGGCATGGGGACCTGATTGCCCCTCAGTTTCTCTCCCTGACTCTTAAGTGAAGTCAGAAAATATTATTAGGGGAGACAAGAGACAGAGGGATGTTGATTATTGACTCAGATTCCCAGCTATGACAAACATTTTTTTATATCATCATTTTTATTAGTTTCTCAAGCTCTGTTTTGAATATGGTTATGTGTTTTTCCCTACAACTTTCCCTGGAAGGTTATTCCAGAATATGATTGCTCCTATAGTTCAGAACATTTTTCTAATTTATTAATGGCTAGTTTATATCCACTTTTTCTTGACACAATGTGTGTTTAATTGGCTATATCTCTGCCAGGGTGTTTCATAAGACTCTTCACGTCTCCTCCCTTTACCTTTGTAGATATTCATAGGTTGCAGCTTTTCTCCCTTCTCCTCCCAGCCCTCTTTTTATAAGGCTCAACAAGCCAGGCTTGTCTAGTGTCTTCCCTTAAGACAGGTACTTTGTTCCTCTAAGCATCCTAGTTATCATCCTCTGAGCCTGTTCTGTTCTGAGTTCATCTTTCATGAAGTGAGATGGCCAGAGCTGTACACAGTATGGTGTCAGATAAGTCATTAATGTTTCTTTATTCCTTGGGATGGAATTTGATATTTTTTACTGACACACAACTCCTTCAGCTTAACTAATGATTTTCTATGGGGAGCCATGCCAGGTTACCTTGGATTCCTTTTCCTTTTTATAACAAAATCTAGATATTACTTGTGCTGTAAGTAAAAATAAGAGAATTGAGAACATTCCAAAATATTTCATAATGCCATTGACAGAAAAGCCAAATAATTTAAACCATTTCTCTTCTAAACCCCAAGAACTTTTAATACAAAAAATTAAAAATGAAACAGTTTTTTGTACTAACTTCCCAGTTTTCATATGCACAAGGAGTTCATTGACTTATATGGTTCCTAAATGACTTTGACATTTCATTAATGAGAAAGATAAATCTCAGAAAAGTGAGGAAAATAAGTTCTCTTAGAGTGCTGGGAGTTATCTTGACCTAGAATCACAGCCATAGTATGGTTCAGAAGGACACTACTAAACTACACTAATTAAGAGAGAACAATTTATACTCTTTGTGAGCATGTTCCAAATTTTTTTCCTTACTTACCTACCAATATTTGTGAGTTGGTCTGTTTTATATCAGAAACATATCAATAATGATAACACAAAAGCTTGAAGTTGGGTAAAATGTAGGATGCTGAGGTCTTTTAGGCATGTAGTGGAATGAAAGTTTGTCTTAAATTACTTAGCTTAAGTATGGCTACTGCAGATACTGTGCTATCTGCACACAGGGTTTGGTGCTATTTTGTATGGTCATATGTACAGGAAGCAGTCGTAACATGACAAATTTGGGATTCTGTCATAATAACTTCATGAGGATAGGATTTTGACTTGATAGTGAAACAGAAATGGGAAAGGGTTGTAAAGAAACAATCATCACTGCCAGTTATTTTAAACTCTCTGATATTTTAAAAACCTTGAACCTAGTTGTGTAGAATTTTAGCAAGCTTGATGGCAAATGCCATGAAGAGCTCTCCATTCTGGTATTGGATAGAGGGTACTAAAATTAACAGCATAGCCAACGTAATTGTGAGATTGTGAATGGTAGCACAAAGGATGCCTAAAAAACTGTTTATATTCTAAATCTGGAAGTACATACTTAGTGGGATTGCTAAGCATAGGCATGTTAGTTATTTAATCATTGTTACAATGGCAGTTAGGCTAACAGATAATTAGGGTTGCATTTACAAAACTCTCAATCTTTAAGAAGCTAGGTATCTTTGTAAATTTATTTTGTTACCGTTTTTCCAATGCTGACTTCCCATGGGAGCTGAGTTGAGCATCTTGAAATGGCTGTAACTTTGGAAGCATAAAAATACTACTCACAAAATTCTAAGCAAGGAAGGTTTTATACATACAGACATATTGCCTGTTTATGAAAACAAGGAGAAACAATTATTAGTACACTGATCCATGGCTGTTCTATCAGCAAATCTGCTTCTCCTGTACATGAAGTCTTAAACTTCCAGGGCTTAGCATAAAACAACTTATCTTCTTGTTTTTCATGGCTTGATATTAACTAAAATATTCTACAGTGCTTTGATGCTTTATGTAATATCACCAGTCAGAAGTCTGAAAATTAAAAAGAAAATCAAAGTAATTAGCAAAGTAATTAGGTGGTATTTAAAACCAGGGGTTCAGTAACTATAATACAACATACAGTTCTGGACACTGAAAAGTTATTAAGTCCTTTATATAAATGTAAAAAGAGTGATAAAATGACTTTACGTCCTGGAAAGATGAATTCTGCAATCATGGAAGTGGGCCTTTTTACTTCAAAAAAAAAAGCTTTGATCTAGGTGGCCTCACATTTGTGCTAGATCAAATCCCAGACCTTAAAACAAAGTGTAGTTGAACTACTTGAGTTTCATTTGCCTTTGTCTCAACATTAGGCTCAGCTTCGATTTTTCCAGTGATTCTGTGCAACTCTGTAAACTGTGTCCTTGTTGACTAGAAAGGTTTTATTAACCTGCCACTAAACACTGTATGACTTTTCAAGTTTGCAGTGAATTGGAGACTAGGAGAGTTTTCTGAACACTATGATGTAGTCAAAGTCAGGACTTTTATATTTTGGCTTTAGGTGCTCATTTAGAAATGAGCAATTCATCATGTGAAATAGAAAGGAAACAGCTCCAGGTTTATGTCATGCTGTTGTGATGTGAAGTGCTTCTCATTGACACAACTCTGTTGTAGACTGAGTACTAGCAAGACTGACAAAGCTGAGAAAGCAAGAGCTGAATTTTGCTCTGACTTTCCACATTGTTCTGGTTAGAATGGGTAGACTGTGAAAAGCATCTAAATGTGTTTAAACCATCCAAAGCAGAGAAGAGAGGCATATCACAGGGCAATGAATGGAGGGAGAAGACTTCTTTGTACCAAATAATTGCTATTCTCAAAAGACTCAGCAATAAATGAGGAAGAAAGCCTAACCTGAGTCTATTGTACTGTGCAAATAGCTCTTGGGAGAAGAAACAAAAGTCTCTTTGATCATTTGAGAGTAGGCAAAAAAGTCAAATATACTAATACAGCTGTAATCCCATATTGGCAGGTCAAGGTAACCTAGCATATCTTCTCCATGTAACATCAATATTCTGTTAAACTACTGAAGATATTACTCTAAGACACCTCGTAATTGGAGGAGGTTGTATTGTTGATTTTCAGCTGAGACAAACTATTTCTAAATTTATTAAATCCAATGGAGAAGATAAACCTTCAGGGCCTTGGAGAGGTTTCTGGTTGGATTTAGTTTTCTTACATTGAGGCTGTTGATATCTGTAAAAAGGATAAAGAGTATCTCAAAAGGGACTGACTGAGAATTAAAAGAGAATGCCTATTAAAAAAGGTCAAAGAAAGAAGCTGTGTGTCTTATTTCAAAAGTACAGAGCATTATTTTAAAAATAAGATCAATGAATTATATCTAATTCCTGGCCTGTAGCCCTGCAATAGACATGAATTTAATAATATTAAGAAATGCTCAGGATTCTTTAAAAAAACCCAAAGTATTGATTTAATTCAGAGACATTCAAAATATACCTTTGACTTTGTTAGACGTTAATCCATCATATTCTACATATGCTGTGCATTCTGTGATAGAAACAGAATGTTCTTTACAATTCTAATATCTCTAGTCTCTTACCATATATAAAGAAACTAAATTTTATAATAAGACGTTTTCTTCTATTGAATAATCAATTACAAAAGATTTCAAACCAACAGTCACATATCCTAAAATCTAGTTCTTTACAACAGAATTAGTAAACTTAAAGTCTGTTCCCTTCACTTTTGGTGACCTGGGGCACAAACTTGTGGCTTGTTACTATCTAGATTCTGGCTGCATAAGTCCTGGCAATAAGGTATACTGTTACATGTGACTAAGGATGCACCTCTTTCCCTTATGCTGCACTATGCAATAACCCTCCAATTGTTAATTTTTTCTATAGCTGCCAGAATAAATTATGTCCCTAATGGCAGTTCAGTAATGCATTCCTATAAAAGCTAACATAAGTCAATAGAAAACAAAAGAATGAGTCCTGTTAATTTCACCCGGCCCTGGGTCAGACCAGCTGTAATTTCTTTTTTTTTTTTTTTTTTTAAACAGAAGAAAAGAAATAACTGTAAGATACTGCCTAGGTACTTATTTTATAACAGTGTATGCATATAGAGGATATATTTTTAAAGTTTGGAAGCAAATACCTAGCATATCAGATTTTTCATTAGTGCAAGTTATGGATATGGATCACTAGAAGCATTATACTTGGGTAGGGGCAGCCAATAGTTTAATCCAAAATAATGGAATGGCCTCCCCTTCTATTACTCCCACTGGCATTAGGTCTAGACAATGTCACATCAAAGAGCAGCAGTTAACACCAGGGCAATCTGACACAAACCTGGAGCTATTTCCCTTTTCCTCACATGATGAATTGTTCATTTGCAAATGAACACCTTGAGCCAAAATACTAATGCAGAATTTGCCTATGTCCTACTGTTTGGAAGAACTATTATAAGGACAATACCTATTGATATTACATAGGTGCCTGATGTGATTTGTCACTGAATAATTTAATTTGTAAGTAGTTAATATTCACAGACGACAGTCTTCCAAATTAAATCACATTTCAAGATGCTCAAATTCTATTAACCTTTATGTTTGTCATATATTTTGTCAAGTCAGAGCAAATTTCTGGGAAAAGGGAAAAAGAGATTTTTATTAATAGAAGCAAAGCAAAGCCTATTCTTTTACTGTTCAATAACAGACATTTCACACAGAGGAAAGTACATTTTAAGATTGGGAATGTCTCAATGGTTACCATTTTGGTCATTGTATTTTCTGCTGCAATGGGAAAGACTTGCAATGTCAACACCGTGGCCTCAGATACAAGTGTGGCACATGGGTGGGTGCACAGCTACAGCTCCATAGGACTTACATAGCAGAGAAAGCAGATATCTGAAACACTGTGCCCATACTGTTGCTCTCCTTTGGTGAGCTCCCATCGCTATAGGGTGCTGAAATAATGATTTTGCAGCTGACAAAGGCTGTCACCTTGAGACTGAAGGGCAAAGGAGTCCAGGAAGGCTGGACATGCTTTAAAAAGGAACTGCTAAATATTCAGGAGCAGGCTGTCCCGGTGTGTAGGAAGACAAGCCGTCGGGGAAAAAGACCAGCCTGGTTAAACAGAGAACTTAGGCTAGAACTTAAGGAAAAAAAGAGCGCCTACTTGCTCTGGAAGAAGGGTCAGGTAACTTGGAACGTCTATAGGGATGTTGCCAGGTCATGTAGGGAGAAGATTAGAAGGGCCAAAGCTCAATTAGAGCTTGATTTGGCTGCTACGGTCAAAGATAACAAAAAAAGTTTCTACAAATACATTAACAGCAAAAGGAGGGTCAAGGAGAGCCTCCACCACTTGCTGAATGAGGAGGGCAGTGTAGTGTCAGGGGATGAGGAAAAGGCAGAGCTGCTCAATGCCTTCTTTGCCTCGGTCTTTAATGTCAGGACTGTTTGTCCTCAGGAGACTCAGCCCCCAGAGCCTGAAGTTAGGGACAGGGGGCTCTGTGAAGCCCCCGTAATCCAGGAGGAGACGGTTAGTGGCCTGCTGTGCCAATTGGACACCCACAAGGCTATGGGCCCGGATGGGATTCACCCCAGAGTAATGAAGGAACTGGCAAATGAACTTGCTAAACCACTCTGGATTATCTACCAGCAGTCCTGGTTAACTGGAGAAGTTCCAGCTGACTGGAAATTAGCAAATGTAATGCCCATCTACAAGAAGGGTCGGAAGGATGATCCAGGGAACTATAGGCCTGTCAGCCTGACCTCGGTGCCAGGCAAGGTGATGGAACAGATCATCCTGAGTGCCATTACAAAGCATATGAAGGACAATCGGGGCATCGGGGCCAGCCAACATGGATTCATGAAAGGCAGGTCCTGCTTGACCAACCTGATCTCCTTCTATGACAGTGACCCGCTTAGTAGATGAGGGTAGGGCTGTGGATGTAGTCTGTCTAGACTACACAACCCCACTTCCCTCAGCCGCTCCTCATAAGACTTGTGCTCTAGACCCTTCACCAGCTTCGTTGTCCTTTGGACTTGCTCCAGCACCTCAATGTCTTTCTTGTATTGAGGGACCCAAAACTGAACACACGATTCGAGGTGCGGGCTCACCAGTGCCAAGTACAGGGGGACAATCGCTTCCCTTGTCCTGCTGGCCCCACTATTTCTGATACAAGCCAGGATGCTGTTGACCTTCTTGGCCACCCGGGCACACTGCTGGCTCATATTCAGCCTGCCATTGACCACCAGGTCCTTTTCCGCCAGGCAGCTTTCTAGCCACTTTTCCCCAAGCCTGTAGCATTGAATGGGGTTGTTGTGACCCAAGTGCAGGACCCGACACTTGGCCTTGTTGAACCTCATACAGTTGGCCTTGGCCCATCGATCTGGCCTGTCCAGATCCCTCTGCAGAGCCTCCTACCCTCAAGCAGATCAATGCTCTCACCCAACTTGGTGTCATCTGCAAACTTACTGAGGGTGCACTTGATCCCCTGGTCGGGATCATTGACAAAGATATTAAAGAGAAGTGGACCCAATACCGAGCCCTGGGGAACACCACTTGTGACTGTTCGCCAACTGGATTTAACTTGATTCACCACAACTCTTTGGGCCTGGCCATCCAGCCAGATTTTACCCAGTGCATAGTCCATCTTATAAAACTAGATATTAAACATGTTCACACCAAAGCTGGCTGCAGTGAAATGTTGCAAGGCACAAAAATCTTTTCAGCACTCAGAATGTTAATCTTTTGGTTCATTATCCTTGAATATTAAGGCGGAATTATCTATATTAAGGAACTGATTTGCAAATCTTTTTCTCATCACTGTAATTACACTAGTATATGTGAGAAGGATGCATTATACCTGCCTGTAAAAAATTGCTCATACTTGTAATGCACCTTCAACATCTCAATCAAATATTGCAGCTCCTGAATACTTTTCTTCATTTGTTTTGCCTTTGGTAACCCCCTCATGCCAGAGCTGATGCTGATTTTGTCACAGCTAATAAGGCTGTACTTTTGCCTCTTTTGCAGGAATGAATGCTTGATTTGGTTTTAACACAGTTTCCAGGCCTAGATGAGCAATAAAAGTGTTTTGAAAAATGACACCCAAACACACAATGCATGAGCTTTAAATTTGGTTACAGGGCACTGTACACATGATTATAACATATCATAACTTTGAAGGTCATGCTTTTGCAGTCTGCTAAGTGGAATCCTCTTCAAAGCTATCGCAAAAAATATTATCTAAGAGTGTGCAGGGAAGAAGACCTGATGATTATGCTCTCTGTATCACAGGTAAACCGGTTCATTTTTCTCTGTTATAATGAAAAAAAACCCTGTAAGCACCACAGTATCTCCACAGATACTTTAATAAAAAGGCTAAATAAGTATTTTTAATAACTTTAGACCTTCAAAGTGAAAGACCAGGGAATTCTGGGAGCTCTGTTTTATCATGAACTTTGCAAGCAAGAGACAGCTTTCTACAAGATATAAATTAACATTCCCAAAGGAGTAGGAAAAAAACTTCTTGCAGTATACATAAAACAGGTCAGGGATGCCAATTACAATATTATACCAGTCTTTCCAGTGCTGCAAGGGATTTCTAACCATCTGAAAATAAAAATCTCCTGCAGAAGCTAAAACCTGAGTGTTTTATTAGCATTTTATCTCAAATGGTAATGCTCACTCCATTTCACGTCTTGCATTTTCATTTGAATTTCAGTGGTTCAGGTTTCTCTTTTTTTTCCCTGAGAGCATTTTGATTATAAGGACAGATTCCTTGGAGCCTGACAGGAGAAATTAAAAAAAACCCACAACATTCTAATTAAAGATGGCCAGCACAATTTGTATTTCTTAGTTGACCTGGAGTTTAACAAGATGTTTTATTCTATGTAGTCAAGCTATTAAACAATTTCTTTTGATTAAAAAATGTTGAAATCAACCAGAACACATAGACGACAGAAATAAGGATAAAAAGCCTTCTTCTTCAGTGAAAATATACGCTTGCCTAATAAGCTAATCTATTTAGTGATGCTTCTAGGGGAAGAGCTTTCTATGAAACACTTCAGCAAATCACCACTTGCTCCATTCATTCGACTCTTTCATGTGTCATTATTGCTTAGTTTTTAAAGATCATATAAATATCATTGTCCTTTCTTTTTAATAATATAAGGAACTTTTCAAACCATAGCTCATTTTCTATTTTTTCATTATATATTTTTCTAGTAAAAAAAGAACTGGTGTTTGTCAGGTAAGAGAGAAATCCACCGATAACTGTAACTTAGAATTTTCTCCTCCTTTCTGCATTTTTGTGTTGTTGATGTATCACTGAAAAAAAATTGTCTTTACACTTTCTCTGTCAGTACTTTTCCTGGAAGTAAGAATTTGACATTCAGAGGATGTACCAAGGAAACTAATCTTCCTCAAAGTACCACCAAATTTACTCTCAATGTTTTTGTGATTGCTTCACAATTGCATTTCTTTACTAGTGTGTTTACAGGTTTAGATACTAAAGATGGTTTTCTAAAACACAATATCAAAAGGTAGGCACAATAAAATTTCAATAGTTAAAAGAAAAAGAAAACCTTCTCAGAGCTGTGATGAGGACCTAAAGATATCTTCTTTGTGACCCAAGAAAGCCAATAATAGCTTTCATTTCACTACTTCAGTCTTTAAAGGCCCAGCCACAGACCTGATCCAAGAGCCATTAGAAACCAGTATCATCAAACTTCCATTAACCTCAGTGCCAGTAATGAGCTTCAGCACAGAACACTACAGAAAATTGGGGTTTCCAAGTGCCTACATTCAACAGAATTGGAAAAAAGTAACCACACACCATATGAAAAGTCTACGGTGGGAGAGCAGAGTTTAGAGTCAGCAATCTACATTTCTTAACATATCCTGGATTATATAACCTGCTCACAGCCACTAGGAATGGTTAGCCCTGAACACTCCAGAACAGTTTTTTTAAAATAAGTATCAGTTTTCTGATGTGCTTTATCTAGTCAGAAGGCACAAAATCTATGAAAGAAAAGTTTTTTTATAAAAGAATCAAGCACCTGTCCCTTCTAAAAACTCAGATCATGAGGCTGTTTTTCTAATAAAATGAGGTTTATGCAATTGTATTATTTTGTGTCTGTCTTTCTGTCGGTGATAACTTCCACCAATGTGGCTAATTTCAAGAAAATTGGCAGAAAGAGGAAAGGTCTCAAAGATACTAAGTTCCTTCAAATTTGAATGACCAGTGGCTGTGCAGGGGAATCAACAGCTCTGCCATTTAGTTACTTATTAATATTTCCAGCAAGCTTGCCTTTCTTCCTCATCCATCAGGCCACAAAGTTTGAACATATTCAAATACAGATTTGCAGCCAGATAACAAGGGCACAGCCCCTTTTTGAGGGCAGGGAGACCAGTTTGGCAGTAGCCTGTAGTTTCACTAGTTCTATGTGCAATCAGAAGTCTATACAATCCTTCATGTTAGTTGCAAAGGACAATGTTAATTACTGATCCTCTTCTCAGATACTATCTTCATGAATGGGCATATGACAAAACAAACATGTCCTCTACCCTCATTGTTATATTACAGCTTTTTCAATATTAGTACAGTAATTATGAAGAAGAGACATCACGTAAAGCTGCTGGCCAGTGACCACCATTAACCAGAAGAAAAGAGCTCACCAGCTAGGTAATGGCTTAACAACACCAAACCCAAAAATAAACAACAGTGAGTGCTTCCCACATTTCCTGTTTGTTTTGATGGATTGATTTCCATTGCTGGAGAGAAACAAAAGACTTGTAGCAATGTAAAAATCTGAACTTCAATTTTCTTCTGAGCCCCAAGGAGAAACACTGTTCCCTGTAAGAAACCTCAGATTCTGTTGTATTTTCAATTACAGTATTTTATGCATCAGCCTTAATAGATTGTCTGCTTAGCAGCAACATTGAAGAATGACTCAAACCAGCCGTCTGAACATCTAGAAAACTACATTTATACTATTTCTCCACAAATAGTATTACATTATATGCAATACTTATGCTTAGAGAAAGCTTCAATGGTCCTCTAACTACAAAAACATTTGATATATGATCCTAGAAATCTTACAGATGCAGACAACACTTTGAGGAGGTTATGTGCATATCTGCTTTATGTATTCCTTAATTTGTTTTATAACTGAAATAAATTTATTATATCTGAGAATAAAAATACAAGTAGTCAACACATATGGTGGTCACACAGTCATTTAGTACTCGTTTTAAGTCCAAGTCCCTGACTTCTAACAGAGCTTCTTGCTTGTACAGGAAACATATTCCTAATTCATAATTGTACATATAGAGTCCTCTTTGGATGCCAGCCATAGAAGAAGAGAGAGAGGCCATCGTGATCTCTCAGCTTTATACTGAGGATGAAGTGTATGGGATGGAATACTTTGTTGGTCAATTTTGGGTCATCTGTCCTGTCCGCTCCTCCCTGGAGGTGCAACCCTTCTATGGCTCTTCACCTGTGGTTAGTGAGGAATTTAGCAGTGATCTTGATTTCTACAGGAACAAGTATAAGCAAGAGCCTTTCTGCATATCATTCCTACCATTACCTTATTAATAACTATAAACTTCGAGCGTTACCAATCCTAGAAGCAGACACTGTCTGCAAAACATGCAGTTGGTTTCCGAAAGTGCAGTTACTTAGAAGAAACTTAGCTGAAAGGAAAAATCTCTGAAAGGAAAATTGGTTCTGCTCTAGTCCAAACCAGGACACTATACCATATACATAATTGCTTTACCTAATTGTAGATATTCCTAATAGTCCAGCCCAGAGGTACAACATTTGGGTCTCTCCAGATCTTATTAGCCTTAATTCTCTGGTTTTAGGTTTGATTCAAAGCTAAAAAGAGCCCACTTCATTTTTCTGCCGCTTCACTCAGCTTCTGCTCTGTGGGAGTCTGAGATGATTCTGCTTCCATAACAGGCTGAGATTGCCTCATGTCAGCAAGAAGAGCTAAACAGTACATCAAAGAAAGTTTCTACATAAAATGCCCAAAAGCTGAGTGTGTGAGTGGGGAGTTCTCTTTCAAAGTAGCTACATAGTTTACACTTGGAAAAAGATCTTTAATAAACATACGATGCAGAGAGCACTGTAATCAGTTAATATTACAATTTACATAGGTTAATATTAGAAAATTCACAGTAGTGACCTAAGCTAGCCTGACACTCAAACCAGAAATGACCATGTCCTATTACTCCAAGAGACCCACTGGAAGGAGGAAAGGCAGGATCTACGCACACACCAAAACTCTAGGAGTTCTCCCCCTTCTAGTCTCTCTACCTCTCCTCTATGGCAACAGAGTCACAGCAAAACTCTGCACAGGCATGGTGCAGGTGTCCTTTGTTTATAAAGAAATTTATTCCTAATGAAGACAGCAACTAGGAGAAAACTGAAGCTTCTCAGGAGACTCCATCACCAGCATAAGAGTTGTGGCAAACTACAACCTTAATTCTTCAACACCAAGCAATGGAAATGCTCTTGCATCTAGAACCAGTAGAAAAGCATTGCAGCCCCAGATGCAGGCAGAAGGGGTGAGGGAAGGCTGCAAGGAACCATATCAACAGCCATCTCTTGGAGATTAAAATAATGCATTTACATTACAAGTTGTTGACATATTCTTCTCCCTTTCCTCCATAGTCCGTGTTTTCACATAACAAGAAAGGGTTTTCATACAGGACCACCTACACAAGGACCTTCCACAGTCTAAATGCTCAAATACTTGCTCTTTGTGATGCTCATATTTGTAAAATATTGTTTTCCATTAACTTCTGATGTAACAGAATCATTGCACTCCAGTCCTACAGAGCATGCTTAGCAATCTCTCTAGACTGCATAGGCATCACTTTGTATTACCAAAGATGTTTTGCAGTCAGTTTCAGATTACTTCTTTCATTCAGTTTAGGGAATTAATTATAAGAATTGAGTTGTATTTCTTGTTCAAAATCTCATACATTCTGGATGCAGCATGTGAGGCATCTAGATAAGGGGCTTCCATCTTGGAGTGTCAAGGGTGCAAATATTCTCATGACTACAAAATCAGCCTTTTAAATGTGAAGGCAGCTCTTTTTAATGCGCTTAGAGTCAAGTATAGCTGCCACCAGTAAAAGTTAGCAGTGCAACGCACTTTGCGTGCCAGAAATTACCGCCCCATGGCTAAGCAATGTCAGTGCAAGAATACAACGTGGGTGATGATAAGCAACAAGGAAAGGCAGCTTTGGCCTCATAAAACAAAGCAGATTTAATCCCAGTTCCAAAGAGTATGAGATCATAAGTGTCCCATTTATATAAAAAGAATGTGGAAGAGAATTAGCCCCTTCAGCTGGGAAAGGAAAAGTTCAAAAAAATGTATCTATTAAGAGAATCCTATGGTAGACTGACACTTCAGCTGGGGCTGATGATGTGAGAACCACGCTGAAGACAAAGGACAAGTGGCCTAATAGATTGTGGTTTAGGAGATACTGCAGAGGGAGAACTGGCCCTGTGATGGGCAGCAGAACTTGATAGCAATGGAGGAATTTCACATTCACATGCTATAAAATACAAATAGATAGCTCAATTGTAAAGTGACAGAGAAAAAACACACAACACACACACCTCCCTAATGGTAAACCATTTCTAGCACACAGTTTTTAATAATGCTGACTTTTACTGATACCTGCAATCTTGCGTACAAATAAAAATTGCTGTCTTTTTAACTGCAATGTAATAGAACAATATAACTTCTGCTACTCTCAGCATTTTAGTGGTAAATAGCATAAAGAACTTTATACGTGTGTAGATTATACCTTTACTAAAAGGTGAATAAAATACTCTGGCACCCCGATGGCAAAATAGCTGCAACCACTCAAGGGACAGTACTAACACAACTACAGCAGTAAAGAAGAAAACAAATCCCAACTCTCATCAAAGAACAAAACTGGTAAACCAGTCCTAAGCCTCTCAAGCACATGGAACATAATTGTGTGCAGAACACAGAAAGCTTATAACACAGAAAGCTCATATAGCTGATTTGTGTAAGAACAGAAGGATTTGTAAACTCCACATGGGATATGTGTGTTTAGAGAGATTTGCTCAGAGGGAGACTTGCCACAGAATGAAACATTTATTCGTTTAAGGATGTAGGCTGAAAGGCCACTGATTGAATCCCGGAGTCTAGATAATAACTGTCCTGTGGGTTATGTCAACATATATGAACAGTAGGTGTAAGTCTGAATAACTTCAGATAATATGGGCACAGGTGCAGAGCAAAGGCAAAGCAAAGTCTAGCAATTCCAAAAACCTTTTGAGTAACTTTTCTTGTAGGCAAAGGATGTTTACCCATGTACTTTAGAGTAACATCACTGTGAACACAAAAAGCTCAGTGTATTGTATGTATGGGTCAGCGGACTCCTTTAAAAACCTACATTTGCCTATGAGGCTGATAAGCAGCCTTTAAGAAACAAGACACACAAATGGTTTTCACTTCCAGCAGTCCATAGGGTTCTAGGGAGACAGTTGACATCTCTTTGACCTCAGAAATAAATAATATGAAATACTCCCAATAAGGAATGCTTACAGTACTCCTAGTTTGAATATGGCTATGAGATGCCATTCTTCACTTAAGCATGTTGGCCTAGAAACAGAAGCATCATGAATGGCAGCAGAAATTTCATCCCATTAAACACATATCAGCCAGAGATGCGAATTTAGCTGAAGAACACTAAAGTTGACTAGCAGACTATAAACTATTACAGTTGAGAAAGTTGTGAGATAATATTGTACAACACACAATTACAAAAGGGGAAGATTAGAACCAGTGAACTCAAGGGGCGTATGAAATAGATCTTGTTGTCTCAATATATCATCTTTTATTATCTCCCGTGTGTGACTATTTTGTTGTGTAAGATGTACTGTACAGAAGAATGAAGGGAACAACTAGGTTAGTGGCTGGACTGGATGATGCAGAAATCCTGAAAGTGGATTTTGCAAGACTTTGGTTCCAAATGATGAAAACCCTACATGATCCCCACAGAAGGTGGCAGAGGATACTAAACCTTACAAAATGCTCCTTGGTACTTCTCTTTTGCATAAAAAGATACTGTTTGGGGGTTTTATTTATTTTTATTTTAATTTTTGGTTAAGGAATGCACATGTCTTAGCAATGAAAAATTTTTTGGCATATGGGTTATTTTTATTCATTCCCATTAACTGGAAATATCACTGAGAGTTATTTCAGAGTAATTTTTAAAATCATTGAAGTAATTACCTTGAACTTTGCAGAAATTTACAGCCAGCTCTTCTTTCCTCTAGATTTATTCAAAGGTGGCAACCACAATGCTGTATTACTAAACATCACCTTACAGATTTGTGACATTGTTTTGTTCATAAATTATTGGCTGTTTGGATCAATGAAGCAAAACAGCCAGCTCCTAAAGCAGTTTGTGATCATTTTTTCTACCTGCACAGAAAGTTCTTTGAGCAGTACAAAGGACCCAAATCTGGCTAAAAACATTAATTAGCTTAAGACTTCTCTCAGCTATTTGGAGCTAACCAGTAGTATAAAATTAGAGGCTCCTCATCCTCCACTCTTTATCCCTCCTCCTCACTTCAAGACTGGGGATGCATTAAAGTTGGGCAAAGTGTTGTCGCACTCTGACAGCTCACAATATATACATGGGTCCTTGCAAACAAGAGTCAGACAGTCATAAATTACACCGGTGTATAGGTTGCTCTAAATTACTGTACGTTTAAAGAAGTTTAATGATGAGAGAATGACAGACAATTCTTTGGGAGAACCCCGATTCCTGAGCTGAAAAGACCTTGGCACAAGAGAGAGTCTCACTCTTTTTCAGTGCTTTTACACTATTTTTAGGAGTCATCATTCTTCCATGCTGAGAGATCATTTTCTAAGTCCTCTGTGTTGCCATAACAAAAGCCAGATATTTCCCCCACCAAATGCCTGACAAAAAGAGTCTGTGCAATATTACAGAGAAAAAAGTATAAACAACAGTTTTAAAATGCCTCCAAATATTTTCCTGTATTACATGGCTTCACTTCCTGAGCTGCATTAAAGTACAGTTTAGTCTTATCAAGGGTGTAAAAACATGCCTGAATTTTTTCAGTTGTCCTCAGACCTGGGGATTCTGAAAGGGGCTAATCTTGCCTCATGACTTTGAAAGTTTTGTGTACTGGAAGAGAATGGCTGGTGCAGAGGATGCCACACTTTCTCAGGCAGACATTTTAAGGGATGGACTCTATTCACTTATAGCTGTGGTTAACAGACACTCAGGACAGCTAGCAATCTCAAAGAGAGAAAGTACTAAAGTAATCAGAAAAGAAAACACAACTAACTTTACTTGTAAGAGCCTAAGTATTGGAAAGTCATACTTGGAACTGCCTAAAACAAACATAGGATTTTACACTTTAAATTTACCCCAAAATACTTCAGAGAGTAAAAAAAAATGCACACTTGTGGTTCTGTTAAGATCAATTTTAGACTAAACTTCAGATCACTGAGTCCTGCATGCACCTGGGCCTCAACATTAGAATTTTGCCCCATATTATTAATGTGTAATATAATAAGGCTTCAGTCACTTAGCTCAGTATGTAATTAAATATTCAGCAGCATCAGATGTTAGTAACACAAAAGTGGACAGAATGCTGTGGCAGACGCACAAACACTACAGCTTTTAGTTTATACCAATTTGCATTCTAAATAGGCACTTGACTTTTCCTCTGTGACAGTCTCACAATTGATTAGATAAATATTTTGCAGTAAGCCACCAGAATGTAGGGGCATAAATTAAAGTGTCATTTTAGAGACTGAGAAATCCTTTAAACAACTAAAAAAGAAGTACTGTTATTTGAAATAATCCATTACTTCCAAAGCTGTAAAGTCTCAATCAAGCTCTAGCTCTGTGAACACTAGAACTTGGCTGACTATTTTCCACAACCAATCTTTCTTCCTTACATATTTCAGACATGAGTGTCCATATGGCATAACTGGATAGTGTAATTTCTTGATACTAAAACCTACTGAAAAGTACTAATTTATGACTATGTATGGAACAAAACAATAGAAATAATATATGTTAAATATAAGTAAAGGTGGAAAAAATTGTTATTTAACTATCTTACATGTGTCTGCAAATGTAGCCCAGATAATAATAAAAAAATTCCCATGTACCAAAATGAAGGCCTATAAAAACAGGAAAGAATTTGTTTAATATTATACTGTGAGTGAAATGAAGGTGGCCATAAAATAGTAACCTGCCTACAGCCCTGATTTCTGTGACCTACTTTTGACAGTCTGCATAAGGGCTAGCCAATATTTCAGACCTTGCACACCACAAACTTTGCTGCCAAGACATTCCATGAGGGGAAGAGCTGGGTTGAGTGAGGAGGTAGTAGTCCTTCTTCCCTAAGCCCTGGGCATGTGGGGGACACAAAACATGCAGCACCTGTTAAAGAGGTTTAAGGAAAATTGCTTCTCTCTCTCATGCATTGAGGAGATTAGGAGGTATGCCATCTTGTAACAGTGACTAACTGCTGCCCCTGGCTGTACAACTCTACAGTCCCTGTTTAGAATAACTGTCCCTCAACATTCAGTTTCATTAGACAGTAAATAAGGTCTCTGAATAAATAATTCAGTCTTGTTTGCATTCCCTCTTGTGGTTTCTCTTATTGTAAAGTTTGCTACATGTTTTCACAGAATCACAGAATGTTTGAGGTTGGAAGGGCCTTTGGAGGTCACCTTGCCCAACCTTCCTGCTCAAGCAGGATCAGCTAGAGCAGGTTGCCCAGGACTATGTCGAGGCAGCTTTTGAATATCTCCAAGGAGGGAGACTCCACAATCTCTCTGGGCAACCTGTGCCAGTGCTTGGTCACCCTCACAGTAAAAAGTGTTTTCTTATGTTCAGAGGGAACCTCCTGTCTTTCAGTTTGTGCCCACTGCCTCTTGTCTTCTCACCAGACACAACTGAAAAGAGCCTGTCTCTATCTTCTTTAGACTCTCCCTTCAGATATTTGTCCACATTCATGAGTTCCCTGCGTGAGCCTTCTCTTCTGTAGGTTAAATAGTCCCACCTCTCTCAGCCTTTCCTCATAGGAGAGATGTTTTAATGTCATCATCGTCTTGGTGGCCCCTCAGCAGACTCTCTCCAGTAGCTCCCTATCTCTTTTGCACTGGAGAGCCCCTAGCTGTACACAGTACTCCAGTACTCAGAAAAGAGAGGTCTTGTAAAATTTAAAACTTGAATTCTGTCTAAAGTTTAACTGCTTAGTAAGTGTGCATTTTAGGAAGCATGTAATTAGTAAGCTATTAGTTGTATGTCAATTAATTGCAAGAAA
This sequence comes from Nyctibius grandis, assembly GCF_013368605.1. Taxonomy (NCBI): domain Eukaryota; kingdom Metazoa; phylum Chordata; class Aves; order Nyctibiiformes; family Nyctibiidae; genus Nyctibius; species Nyctibius grandis. The sequence continues at coordinate 12,713,696 of NC_090670.1, forward strand.
TTTCTCATGTAATTGATTATTTAATTGTTTTAAGAGGTACTGCATGATTTAAGCAGACAAAACAAGACATTCTTATCACTTAGAGGGTTTAGGAATTTGAATAGACTACCCAAGGCTGTCATTAGTAGCTGAGTTTGTGGTTGGCAATGACAGACTCATTGTTGGCAGAAAAAGAAAATGTACATTGTCATTTTCCCCAAATTATTGTGGTTTTCAGTTTCTGAGTTGGTTCTTTTTTGTTGTTTTTTTTTTTTGTTCCCCCCCCCTTAAGTTTCCCAACATAAATAAAACAATTGAAGGCCGAGTTTTTTTGATGATGACAACCTATGCAAATTGCATTTCTTACAAAGTTATTGTTTAGAAAGAACTGGCCTAGTCTGACTCCCCTGCCCAGTTCAGACTGAATCGGCGTTACTCACCAACACCAGCTGTTCACTAAGGAAGCTGTATTCCCACAGTAGTTTAAGGGTTGCAGATGGATTGGAAGAGCAGCTCAAGGAAAAAAAAAATATATATGGATTTTTCCCATCCATGGCAAACACAAAAAACAGCAGATGAACTTGGACAGCTTCAATTTACATTATGTGACCTTCACTTATTCGGCATATTTGGGATGTGACTGAGATAGATAGCATCCTGGTAATTTATGGGTTGGTTTAGCATGAAAAATGAATTGTCTGGGGGCTGATCCTTCTAAGCACTAAAAATAAACAAGCCCACTTTTCATGCTAAATACTGTCTCTGAATGGAAAGCTGTGTTTATCTGAGAGCTGAAATCCAAGACAGAAATGGACTAAATAGTGCACTGATTGTTTTCCTTACACTGCACACAACAAACAATGTCTGCTTATTTGTTTGTGTTTATTTTGCACTTATTAGTAAGTATTGCATAGAAAAATGGCAGGGCACCTGATTTTACTTGAGAGGCATCGGTTGACGTAGGCTGTGGTAGCTCTGTCAGGAAGAACTAAATAATGGAGCTCCTCCCCAGGGTATGTTTTTTTTAGGCAACAAGAGTGGATCGTGCTCAGCACCAGGGTTAGCTCTGTATACAGAGCTGCACTGACCACACTGCTCCTTCTCCTGCTCTTAGTTGCTTCTCCATGCCTCTTACCAGCTGGTAGTATCTGAGTGGCCCTTCTTATTTCGAACCACTGTGTGTCTTTGTCATTTCATTACAACACATCTCTAGGGAAGACTTTGGGAACAGACTCACTAAACTTTTTTCATAATATCTGTGCACAGAGGAACAGAATCCATAGGATTTCCTTGATGAGAGAGAAGCATAGAAATGAAATTTGTGGAAACAAAATTCAACTTGTAGAGAAGTTCAGGATATTGGAGAGCACCTTGCAAAATCAAGCCTGTCTTTGCTACTCCATTATACATGAGCTAGAAATACAAACTTGGACTCCTCCAAATATCACTGAATTCAAGAGTTTGACTTCCCAAATCAGACCTTTTTCATGTCACATTGACGCAAGGTGGGCCAATTATATGTCTTTCTGAATCACTTAATCTTCCACTAGCATGAGCAAAGCAATACTCATAATTAACAATTGTGTCACAGCCTATAAAAGGAGCTTTGCTTAGGAAGCTGATAACTGAGCAGAAATGAGCCAAACACATGCTGTTAAGGGCCTATTGTTCTTATGCTGAACAATTATGAACAAAAGCTGGAAAACTTTTGAAAAAAAAAAAAAAAGACCAAAACTGAAGTCATAAAAGCCTAATGATAGTTGATAGAAGTTTGGCACATTCAGATCTGACTCCTGATTCATCTGTGCTTGAATGTCACATTTAACTTCTAAAGAGACCCAAACGGTAGCTTTATCTCTACATTAGTGATAATCATAGATCTAACACTCAGCTTTATCTATTAATACATGCTTCCAGAAAAGCACCTCCATCCCAGTCTTTGACCCTAATTTAAGGCACGGCTGCTATTTTCAGATATTAGGTGCTTCAGATTTTGTCCCCTAGTCATGCAGAACATGACTCAGATATTACAAACTTGACTGAGAGGAGCAGCACTACTCTTAAAATTGAAACTCTTCTGCACTTAAAGGAATGAAATAAAATACTATCTATCTAACTATCTGTCTATCTCATGGGGCTAGAAAATGAAAGAAATTTAGACAAGTGATTGTTTCAGTCCTACATTTAATCTGTTTTCATATTATTAACTACTATTTTCCCCATGGTGACCAGTCATAGAGACATTGCTACCTCTGAATCTCAAGTGCCTGACATTTAGTGTGATTTATCCTGTATCCAAAACTCCAGCTTTGATTACGAGATCAGGAAGAGCGAATACCATCTTTTTCTTCAACCATCATTAGTGATTCAGCAGAAAGTAAACAGATATCTTAAATACAGGAAATATGTGTATGAAACCCACGTGTAGCTTGACTTCTCATGGCTACATTAACAGCAATTGTGTCACTCATAAGGTCAATTGTGCCTTTTAGTAAACCAGTGTAGAGTGAATAAATCTTCCAAAAGATACTAAAGGACCACAACTTTAACTGTGCAGTTGTACGGTTCTCACCTGTTTATTACAGGAGTACCTCTATTATTATTGATATCCCTCCAGACCACAGGAAACCACTGAAGTTAACAGAGTTAAACAAAAGTGAAAGGAAAAATGAACTCATTGGGCAACCCTGTAGTCCATTAATGAGGTACTTGCTTTTGCTGTGGAAAACATTCAGGCTAAGTCACAACTTGCCTGTCCACAGTCTAACAGAAGGTACAATGAGCAAACAACAACCATAGAAACCAGGTAAGGCCAGTACAGTGAGAAGTTGCTGTATTCCTGTCCTAATGCAAAGTGATCATCTTCTAAATCATTCCTAAGAACTATTTAATTAATATATTCTTTAGAACTATCCATTCCACGGTCCATTTATTCCAATACTTAACTATTCCTACAGTTAGAAAATTCTAGGTATGTAATCTGAAATTTCGCTTTTACATTTGATTCCCATAACCCATTTATGGTTTAACATTCTCCCTAACAGTACTTATTTTTCACCACTAATAAAGAAGCCTAAAGATAAGTAGGACCATAGTTATGCTCCTTATTCAAGTACCTAAAATCAGGAATGATTAATCCAGGTGACAATGCTTACAGTATTTTGTTGATATATAAGCAGAAGAGTATCTGTAAAGCACAAATTCAGGTAGCCCATTTAAAAGGCCAGTCACCTTAGACTCTGTGTGTCAAAGGAAAGAGAGCCTTTTTCAGAGGGTGATTCAGAGGAGCCCTAGCTTTGCTGCTCTGAATTACTCTCTCGTGAAACCTTTCTCTGTTGACTATATAGAATTAGGTAAGCAAAGTAAGCCATACAGCTACCTTTCTGTATTCCTGTGTTTTTCTGCAAACTGAAGTTAAGCTGACTGATGTAAAAATTTCCCAGATCTATTACTCTCTAAAAAAAAAAGGCCCTGTGTTTAGTCTCTTTTAGGTATTGGAACTTCAACTGGCTTTTCCATTACAAAGTATTGGCAATTGCTTCAGACAGTTATCCAAGGAACACAAAGCTGCCTTACATCAAGTCTAGCTCAGCTGAACACACATAAAATGACTAAGCACCCTAGTCTGTGCCCTTGCCTCTTTGCCCTGAAGATAGTCACATTTGTCATCTGAAACTTTTAATGTTTATGGAAACAGGGGGCACTTAGTGCAGGACATCTCAACACTGTTAGTAACTTCCACTCTCCAATGTGTGTCTTCAAATGAAAACTGAAACACAATTTCAAACTGAGCAGCAGTTGCTCAGATCACACTATTCCATTTACAGGAGCTCTTCATACTCCAGTTACTCAAACAGACATGTAGCTTGTTCCAATAAACTGTATCACATGCCAGAGCTATATAGTAATAGGCACAGTAGCATTTTTTTTCTATGCTTTTGGCAAGCCTAAAGAGTAATGCTTAGTGCTACCAAAAAAGTCAATAAAGAAATGACAGTTACTCAATTTACTTAAAAATTAATCTCAATGAACTTTTGAATGCATAGTCTAGAGGTTTTCAAAGCAGAATAATTCTTCTATTCAATTAAATACTTTAATGAACAGTGATGTTTGGATAAAACTAGCTGTGAACTCATTGCCAGAAGTATGTCAAGTCACAACTCTCAGAATTACTGTTACTGGTTGTCTGCAAACTTAGGATGATGTTATTTTTTGCATGCAAGGTATTTCCGCATGCAAGGTATTTTCCTGTAACTCAGTTCACATCTGCAAATGGTAATGACATTTCTTCATTTCTCATAGTTTGTACGTCTGCCTTGTCTTCTAGAAACACGTTATTTTTTACATAGACAATCTCCTAATATGCACATATTTAACCCGCCCACATATGCTATCTAGCCTTAATCTAAAGACAATGACTATCCCTTTTACCATATTTTAGTTGACTCTTTGGAAACTGATGAGGTTAGCTCCAATGTCCTTGGCTTCGTGCTTGCTATTTCACCCAGGCTGGCTTCTGTCACCAGATGGGATTCATTTGTTGTTTGAGTCACTATGGACTAAAAAAGTTTAGATCGTATGCAGAGAGGCATTCCCAAAATTTCTGGACAGTGGTGTATACATGCATCTTCTCTACACCATCTCTAACCTTCAAGGGTGTGAGTTATAGAACCTAAACAGAGAGCCTAGCTCCACTATACAAGCTATAGAAACTTTTAGTCTTTCCACAGCATCAGGCAAAATGGAAGCTATCTCACACATCATGCCTAGTATGGCAGAGTCATGATTTACTTGGTCCTACTACAAGGAAATATAATTATACAAGTAGGATTTACTTCAAACTTCAGAAACAGTACATTGCCCAAGTCAGCAATATATTTTGAATGAGAACTACAACATAGCTCTACGATAGCAAACTTGATGATTGTATGCAAACCACCACAGCAGAAAATTTACAGAACCATACATGCATAAAATAGACGAAAAACTTATAAAAGTATTTCTCTTTGAAAAAGAAGTTAAGGTATAAAATGCAATTATGAATATAATGAAAATGGTTCTCTTTTTTAACACTACTATCATTAACTGACAGCACAGACACTTGAGAGTTGCCTGTAATTTAGTTTCCATAAGAGATGAATTTTTTGTATTCTGCCTGGCTGATTCAACAAATAGAAATATCTGCAAGGTATCTGGCCAGTTAAAGATATTCCAGGCTGTCAATGAACTGATAGAACAACTGCTGTGAATGGAAGTTGAGATAGTCTCTATTTCACAGCCTGAAGTCCAAACCACAGGCTCCCTTATTTTTCTTCCACTCTCTCACCATTACATTTGCATTAGTTCAGGTCTGGTGATGTCTGTTGTGCTGAGAATGCAAGCCCTGAAAGTCCCCTGGGACTCTTGCTGCTTCTAGGGTCAAGTCATCATATCTAGGGACAAAGAGATGAAAATTACAGTCACCTGTTCTACCTGACCAGTGCTGCTTTCCCCAACACAAATGTCCTTGCGATCACTGCAGCAGTGAGGAATTTAAGGAAAGCAAAACTGTACATCTCAGAAAATGCAATTCTACAATGAACCTAGAAGTCATTCCTGCAAAACCACCGAGTAGAAATCTACAATGAGGAGGATTTTTGTGGATATTGTGTTTTCTATGTTTTTTTCAAAAGGCAAAAATGTTCTTTAACAAGTTCAGTTTCACAGTTTCTTGCCAAGATATACAGAAAAAATATCTAAACTATATTCACACAAAATAGGAGCAGAGGTGTGTATGCAAGGGTGGGATGAAGCATATTAGGAATGAAGGATTCACTTTCACAGCCCTGCCTCTAGACTCAGTCTTAAATTGGACATACATTCCTCTCATAAGTTTTCCTTCACCCAATTTTAAGCCGTATGAACGAGCTTCATGTCAGCATAAACCATTGCTAGGGTTTGAATTCATAAATATCAAAAGTTACTGAATCTGCAGACCTCAGGGAAGTAGGTTACATTCTATTTATACCCATGGCCAGATTCTAACCTCTCCTTTAACAGCCTCAAATTAAGTATGTTTGCTGGCACAAGTAATTTCCCTGTTTACACCAGTTTGTGTGAGGTCAGACTGCATATGACAGAAGAAGAATGAATGGATTAGTGTAAATTTATACTACAGTTTCAAGATATTGAAGCAGAATATGAAAACTCTCAAATTAAAACTATTCCAAACAGAGCTGATTTATTTGTGATACTTGTGACAAGAGAAGAAATCAAAAAATGGCTGCAAGACAAAATTTTCCCACATAAAATCTAATACTGTCTCAGATCAACATTTATAATTTCAATTTTTGCCTTATGATATTTTAACCCATATTTAAATTGCCATCTGAGAGAATTTCTAAGCTTCCAGGAATAAGTCAGCCATTCTTTAGTTATAAGAAACTCCATATAAGTACTGTCCATTTAAACACATATATAAAGCATATAAAGTTTCAAGAATATGGCATATGAGTAAGTAATTTTAGATCAAACTGTTCAGCTTACCAACTCTGAATCACTTTCCTAAAAGCTTTTGGTTACAAAAAAAAGCATTTGCAAACTCACAATGTACAAGATCATAAGTCAACACACCAGCCAGCTGTGTATCTAACAAATAATTGACCGAACAACATTCTTAACTTACTGTAATTTCACATTCTCTATTTTTGGTATTTTAAAAAAATCAATCTATGTGGGGGCATCAAAGGAACTGGGAGAGAACATGCATTTTTCATTGCCCAACAGCAATCTAAATAACTGAATTACTCCTTTTCTTTAGCAAATAATTACTTCAATAAAATTCAGTGCAGGATCTTGGTGGATTAGTGTATTGTTTGAATCCAGATTTCAGTGCTACATATGGTTTGCTCAGAAGAGACTAAAGGCAGAGCTGTTGAAGGAATCAAAAATACCACCCAGTTCCCAACAGAAAGATACCAGCTTTCCCATGGTCTGTCTTGGGATGAAGAAATCTTGAGATAAGAGGACCACAGTTAAATAGACTTCTCTTTCCCTGATTGTTGCTTCCTGAACATTTAGAAATATAAACCTTAGAAAATAGAAATAAACTGAGGGCTTGCACAGCACCCAGCTGAATTATGAGCACTTCAGTATGTACTTGTTTGTCCTTGTTGCTGTCAGGGAGCTAGTCTCAGGAGAGGATTAGTATTCACAGTGAAACTCCTGCAGCCATTGGCTTTCCACTGTTACAATATAGGAATTATTTCCTTTAATGATAAAAATGACAGTGGCCCCTAAAGAGAAAGACAGTTGTAACCTGTACTGCCAAAAGCTGATGGAAATAAAGTCCCCAGTTCTTCCTGATAAACACTGCCTGACAGGTGCCAGCTGTGCAGTAACATTGCCAATACATCCCAGCAGCCACACTGCTGGTTCACATGTCAAAAATGTCCTAGATGTTAAAAAAGAAATGACCAAGCCTTCACTTTTAAGATAATGCCCACTTTGTAACACTTTGTCCTGCAATGACACCCTGCTGTGTGTGTAATGCAGGATATTCATCGTTCATAAAGTCTTAAGTATGTCCATTATATGTTTCAGAGCTGCTGTCTCTAATTTGCCCCATCAAGCCTGGCAATAGATAGTCTCTTCAGTAAAGACATAATGCAGCTACTCGGATGTAATTCTAGCTCTATCTACCTCTGAAAAGGACCAGAGAAATGCATAAGACTGTTGTCAGGCTGTTAGCTCAATTTTCTATCCTCTAAAGAAAAGAATGTGTAAGATATCAATCCCCAGAAATTTCACTAAACACAAATAGATGTTTCAAGCGATTCAGAAAACATTTGCTACTAAGTAGAAAAACCTAATTCTCTATCATAAGAAGACTCAGGTAATTGTTCTGACCTACACTGCCAGTTTCAGAGGTTTGACTTCACTCTTATTTTGAAAAATGAGGAGCTGATTTCTTAGTTGTGAGCTATGAGAACAAACAGCAACCTCCCACTGTACAACAGAAAACTACAATTCCACTACAGTTTCTTCAGAGCTTAGCAAAATGAATAAACTGAAATGCAGTACACATTATTCTTACTGAACATTCAAATTCTAATGGAAATTAGCAGATAAGCTTAACAACTAAAAACTAATGTTTTAGAGTACGTACATTAATTTCTAATTGTAGGTTGTTTTCTCATAGATATTAAAGTAAATTTATGCTGAGCCAAATCTTAGATATTATAACCAAGGTTCTCATGGTAGAAATCTTGCGCATCTGTTGTGTTTCTCTTTTACACCTCGTGACAAGGCATTAACATTTTCAAGTTGAACACTTGCCCCACTCTGGCTTCTGCATGGTGCTGTGGTGCTCAGAAGTGGCTGGAACGTGGTTACCACATCCTCACTACTCATAGCACATCCCAAGGCAAGTCCTTCTGGATGGATAAGGGCTTCTGAGATGTATCCTTAGTGCCCAATTCTTTGATATCACATAAAAGAGCAGAACACTTTCACTTCGCATAAACAATTAGTTTAATGGTGCCTTCTTCCCCTCTCCACAAGGAGGAATTTTAATGAGGCCGTCAACATTTAAAATAAAGATGTACTAGATCTCTAGCTAATTACAGTAGCCAATTAGTCCAATTAGCTATCTATTAGAATAAATGATACTCAAATGCAATGCCTCGTTAAAAAAAAAAAAAAAGAAAAGAAATCTTGCAACTGATGATGAAAATAATAAAATAAGAATGGCTGAAATGATGACCCGCATGGAGCTTTTTCTTGACTGTTCTCCTCTTAACTGTTTTCTTTACTGTTCCTGTATTAGACAATGCACTTCACAAGCTATCAAAACAAATGCTTTTTATAGGCTTTTAACTCTATTTACTGTACTATCATTTGTCTAATCAAAGCAACTTTGTCTATGCCATTTTAAGAGAAATGCCTTTGAAATAATATCAAACCTAACTCCAAGGAGTAGGAGAATGGAGAAATTCATCTTTTTTTTTAGTATAATCTCCTTTAGTATCTGTACAGAGACATACCTCATTAATTTGGATGCACTTATTTTCTTCTATTTACTACACAAATTACTTCTTTTTTCTATTGTATTACATCAAAAAAAAATTCCTTTCCAGTTAATAGTATCCAACGTAAAATGATGAATGGTGTACTAGGTAATTTTAACTGCATTAGTTATTAGAAATAGTTAAAGAAAAATTATATGGCAATACTCCATTTCTTTAAACTGAAAGTGCTATTGTCTAAAATGAGCAATCTAAACATAATCACATTTTATGACAGGTAAATCATGTTCAAATTCATTTTAAAAACATTACATGCTTTAGAAGAAAAAAATTATCATAATATTTTATTTAGCAGTGTTCCCAACCTGATCTTGAATACTCACACAATCACAAAATCACAGAATCAATCAGGTTGGAAGAGACCTCTGGGATCGTGGAGTCCAACCATTGCCCTGACACCACCATGTCAACTAGACCATGGCACTAAGTGCCATGTCCAGTCTTTTCTAAAACACATCCAGAGATGGTGACTCCACCACCTCCCTGGGCAGCCCATTCCAATGTCTAATGACCCTTTCTGAAAAGAAATTCTTCCTAATGTCCAACCTGAACCTCCCCTGGCGAAGCTTGAGGCTACGTTCTCTTGTCCTATCACTAGTTGCCCGGGAGAAGAGGCCGACTCCCACTTCACTACAACCTCCCTTCAGGTAGGTGTAGACTGCAATAAGGTCACCTCTGAGCCTCCTCTTCTCCAGGCTAAACAACCCCAGCTCCCTCAGCTGTTCCTCATAGGTCATACCCTCCAGATCCTTCACCAGCTTGGTCGCCCTCCTCTGGACTCGCTCCAACACCTCAACATCTTTCTTGAAGTGCGGGGCCCAGAACTGAACACAGTACTCAAGGTGCGGCCTCACCAGTGCCGAGTACAGAGGGACGATCACTTCCCTAGACCGGCTGGCTACACTATTCCTAATAGAGGCCAGGATGCCATTGGCCTTCTTGGCCACCTGGCCACACTGATGGCTCATGTTTAGCCGGCTGTCGATCAGCACCCCCAGGTCTCTTTCCACCGGGATGCTTTCTAACCACTCTTGCCCCAGCCTGTAGCGCTGCATGGGGTTGTTGTGGCCGAAGTGTAAGACCCGGCACTTGTTCTTGTTGAACCTCATGCCGTTGGTCTCGGCCCATCTATCTAACCTGTCCAGATCCCTCTGCAGGGCCTTCCTACCCTCCAGCAGATCGACACTCCCACTCAGCTTGGTGTCATCTGCAAATTTACTGAGGGTGCACTCAATCCCTACGTCTAGATCATCTATAAAGATATTGAACAGCACCGGCCCCAGAACTGAGCCCTGGGGAACACCACTAGTGACTGGCCGCCAGTTGGACTTTGCCCCATTCACCACCACTCTCTGGGTTTGGCCATCCAGCCAGTTTTTAGCCGATCGAAGAGTCCACCCATCCAAGCCCTGGGCAGCCAGTCTGTCTAGGAGGATGCTGTGGGAGACAGTGTCTAATGACTTACTGAAGTCTAGATAGACTACATCCACAGCCCTGCCCTCATCTACTAAGCGGGTCACTTCGTCATAGAAGGAGACTAGATTGGTCAAGCAGGACCTGCCTTTCATGAATCCATGTTAGCTGGCCCCGATTGTCCTGCATGTGCCATGTAATGGCACTCAGGATGATATAATTTCATAAATATTCATAATTTACATCATAAGTCAAAGCTCCTGTAAGAGTGGTCTGGTGTGATTTGGTGAAGGACATACTAAAATGAGTTCTTATTTCTCCACAAGAGAACGTAAAAAAGATGACTGCAGTGAAACAAAACGGCTCAGCTGCTCACGAGTTTAAGCCAAGCTGTTACTCTCACTGAAAACTCTGGCCCAGCACAGTCCACATGCTTTAAAGAACTGGAAAAATAAAACTCTTATTTCTAGCCAAAGGTGTTATGCACTGATATCAAATCCACATCCCCATTTCTGAAAAACAGATTCAGCTTTCTTCTGGACGTTCAGTGTTAGACCAAGGAGACTTTGGAAAGAGAGTACAGAATGTTTGAATTGAATCCTAAGAGTACAAGAGGTTTTTCTTTTTTGTTCCTGATCTCTTCTGAAAACGTACTAAAGAGGAAAACAGTGTCATCAAAGTTGATTGTATCAGGATAACAACCTTAGTAAATATTGGAAGATGAGAAGCTAACAATGATGCAACTTCTTACTAACTCAAGTCTCAGATTTTACACCTTCTCAGTGTAAGGCTGTTACTATATTTATCCCTTACTTGTAAGATATCTAGTCTAACAGAAACTTAACCTTCAACAAAAGTTCCTGCAAATTACTATTAATAACAACACATTTTTCCCCTAATGAATCTCCCCAAAACTTGCTCAAAATACATAATGGAGTTGAATATTCAAATATGATGAGATAAATGTTCCCAAAGCTATTTCTAATCACATAAAATATTAACTCCTTAATTTAAAAGGAAATTCCTGGATTATTTATTGAGGAAAACAAGGATTTTCAGTGTTATTAGTGATTTGTACATCTTGCATGAAAGTAAGGTTCTTTCTGCATATTCTTTACTATACTGCAATGAAAGACTGGAGGCAAAATTTTCAGTAAACAAAGACTCAGATTATTAATTTTAAATGCTAATAATTTTTTTTCCACTTTGAGTGATGATTAATAGACATATACCACCTTATAACACCTTGTATAATTACAGTTTAGGAAAACAATGATAAGTAAATGGATGAAGGTTCAGGCAGAATTATTTTCCTCCCTCTTCACCCTTTGCATGCAGAGTTCAGATAAGGTAATAATAATAATTTTAAAAAGTAAAGCTGTCCAAAGAATTGCAACATCCCTACACAATACTTTCCACATTCTTTTTCTTACACTCATGATAAGGTGAAAGACAAAGAGACAAACAAGCAAAATGCCTTTATTTATTAGTTGATAAAAAGGAGAATACAGAAACGCAAAAGCAGTTCTTCATTACTCCCTTAGTAGCACACTGGACCCAGCACAGGCTGCGATTACTGAAGACCCACTTTCTAAATAAGAACAACTCTTCAATTCAAAATTGATTTCAGTGTCTTTGGAGGTGTGAAGAAGCCACACACACACAAATTAACCACAGTAACTCTCAATTCCAATGAGAGGATTATATGAAAAAGAAGCAGCTTTCTGAAAGCAGACAAAAGGAGCAGCTAAAAGGGTAAAAATGCTTATCCATGACAGAGAGACTATTAAAAGACACCATTATTTGAAGCTCACAGTAAGTGTATAAAAATTTTTAAGATTGTATTAAAGGAAGGGGAAAAAAAGATGTTGCTTTTAAGCTGCAGAATAAAAGAGACTGTTAGAAGTAAAAAGCCTCTTGCACAAAGCTGTAGTTATCGCTTAATTAAAAAAAAAAGAGAGGAAATAATGCTAATGAGGTGTATTTTTAAAAAAATAAAACAGGATTCTGAGACTTAGCATGCTGTCTACATACAAAAATGAACACACACACCCCCCCCAAAAAAGCCACTTTCTGAAACATATCAAAAGGAACCACGAAAGAAACTTTAGGGTCCATAGATCCATGAACTGTAAACAGGGTGCTGATGCCACAAAAGGGTACAATATTGAGCCTTCTGTCAAACAGGACATTTTCTTGGACAGGGTGTCTACAAGCACCTTCCTGTGATTCTACCCATTTCCATGTCTTACTGCTAGCTCACTGTTATCACCAAAATGCAATATGTACCTAGCACTATGGATTAAAAAACACTTAAAGTTTATCACATTATAATCTCATTTAGGATGCCTTAAATCTTCCATGCAGAAGGACAGGACACCAGTGGATCCACCAGATACCTTCCTTTGTAGAGCATTTTCAAACCCTACTAGCAATTTTGACATAGCCCTTGAGCTCAGAAAATCAGCTCATAAGCTAGAGGCCACATTCTCCATTTGTTGTGGCTTTAGCATGCTCTTTAGCAATGCTGGACTGGCATACTTTAACCAGCTGATGCATCCCAGTGCATCTGACCCACTATGAGCTACCTTGCTTACTTAAAGATGAAAATATGTCAATAAACACAATGGAAGTAGCTTTCAGGTTCCCAGACCATATCAGCTTTATTGCCTCTTCTTGAACATTTCCAGTCCTCCTCATTTATTTATTTACATTTTGGTGTACTAAAAATTTGAAAATTTCGAAAGAAAATCAGAATATTTGTACAGTCTTTTTGGTCTTGTTTCATTTCAGCTAAATTGTGGATCTGCCTACTCAAATAGACACATTTAGAAAATATAAATGTAGCAGATGCTTACAAATATGCCCTACTTTTACAGTCATCTTTTCCTTATGCATTTTTATTAGTTAGTAACAAGCAGAGTTTCCATGCAGATTTTGAGGTAAAAAAGACTGGGTTTTTTTGAAAAGCAAACACAGCCATCTAATAAGCAAGTACATTTTCAAACAGTCGGTGTGTATAGCACGATAGGCTCCATTGAGAAATATTTGAAGAAAGGTTTTTATATCCAGTTCTCATGGATCTGTGATTACATGGTGATGAAATCTAATTTATTACATTATTCACCAGAGAGAAGTTCTAGTACTTTTGGCAGGTTTCTCAGCGTGCAAACAAACAAATGACTGCCTACATTGCCCAGTGTGGAATTTGTTGTTCTTTGTTTTTGCCATAAATGTCTACGCTTTATAGCTGCTCTGGGCCAGTGATTCAAACAAAATAAGAAAGAAAGCGGAAGTCAGTGGAACAAGGGAAGGAAGAGTCATAATTAGAAGAGCAAAATATTTGTGATTAATGAAGGCTTCTGGTAGCGCAGCGCTTACAGTAGTAATTATACAGCATCAAATATAGCTCCAAAAATAATAGCAATGTTCTATCACTCTGTGGAAATACACTCCAAAGATTTACTTTTAATACTATGAAGACTTAGCCAGAATACATGAAAGGTAGGAAGATCTCAATATACATTACTGAGATTAGCATTTTGTCTTTAATTCAGTAGATGGGAGAGACATAGCAAATCTAAGTTGTTTTACCAAAGTATAGGTAAGTTATTGGCTAACTCCAGAAACATTATACAAGCACTCAGCAAAACACAGCAAGTCAGCTTATCCTTAAACTGTGTACTGTAACCTTTGTTTGGTATATTAGCAAAATGACTTCAGCTTTTTACTTTAAAAAAGACCATGATTACAATGGCAGTTTATCTCCTCCAATAAAATAATACAAACACTGGAGAGAAGATGTTGCTAGCAGGCACTGTCCAGGAAGTCTGGTTTATTTACCAAGCTGCACAGGTGATCATATTTTTTAGAAGAACACAAGAATGTCCATAAGAGAGATCCAGAGCAAGTGTGAGGCAGAAGATTTTAAGTATGAAGAAATTTAAGGGACAGAAATGGTACTGTGCTAATGAATCACATGACAGAGGGCACTTACTGTGGGGCTGGATATAAGAACATGGGAGAAAAATCTACAGGAAACTGAATTTACTTAGCTCTGGTCCTTGTGGAACAGTATGTTACATATTACATTATGTTATTTAATTTTCCTCGTGAACAGGTTTTTTTTCATGGAGTATCCTTTCACATGAACAAATCTGAGGGTCTACCTAATAAAGTCCATCAGCACTTGAAAGGTCAGACCTGCTTAGCAATATGCATGTATCCTACTGGCTAGCATCTGAAGGAGGCCTATGAACTTCCTGAGGGCAGCTGGGGGTACCTTTTACTAGCAACAACAGAGAAAGGAAAGAATTAAAGAATATGAGTTTCTTGAAGGAAACTCTTACCTCAGTCCAGTTGGGATCTACTAAGATCACTTAGCTCAGTACAGCTTTTGGAAGACAAGAATGTCTTTTCTGTGTGCATCTTTTCTAAACCACACACAAACTTCAAAGTCTACTTATGAAAAACATTTGATTCTAATAGCCTTTGCTGGCTAAGATGAAGACGCCATCTCTTCTATTAATTTTGACAAGTTCAGCTTAATTGTTTTCCGTATTCTGTCACTAGCATTGTTCATTTTAAATAGGTACATCAATTGGAAGTGGCATTAGCACACTAGTTAAAGGTTAGTTGTTCAAGCAGTATGCTGTATTGAAAAGAAGTATATCCTAATTTCATTAAAGAAGAAAGACACCTTTTCTTCTAAACAATGTATGAGCACACCAGGACTCATCTAGAATTTCAATTGGCGGGATTTTGATGGCTGAAAGTGTAACTTGAAATTCCTTCTGTAAATCTTAATTACATGTTCTTCATGACAATCTTATTTCTCTCTCACTTTGTCATTAGATTTCTATTTATTTTGTGTGAACCACATCCTTGTTTATGCCTTCAGTTTGTGCTTCACTGACTCTTGTGACTTCTTTTTTTGTTGTAAAAGGTTGACAGGGAACAGGATATAATTTAATAAATAAAAATAACAAATTTTCCAGAACTGCAGCAGAAATTTGCAATAAATACATCACACATGATTTGAAGTCATTAAAAAATACAGTTCAGCACAAAATGTGATAATGCCTTTAGATATGTCAAATTAGCATTTAATTTTAATTTAACAAGGCTGTTACTGTATAGAATTTAATAGCATTCAACTGTGAGAGACGCACATCTGGGAGCCCGATGAAGATACATTTACTATAATTCAAACCCAGTTAATTTATTGTCATGTCAACATCCTTTACTTTTTTTTTTTTTGACAGTCAAACCTGGCTGCCCTTAGTATTTCCAATATCAATTCAGTAAAAACACATTTGTGCATTGGGTAATTTGAGGATTGCACAGTGGCTAGTTATATGTGTACACCATTGATGCTTCATTTCAAAGAGCACAGAGTGTTGGTATTCAGAACCAGGCGTATCTCAGAGAAAAAAATGCAGCAGCCTCTTAGGAGTCTGATCACAGAACTTGTTCCATCTGGCTTGTCAGTAGAAAATATTTTGTAAATTTCAAACACTTTTTCTTTTAAAAAAAACATTGAAAATGCTGGAGTTCTTTCAAGACAAAGATATTTTTGAAAGGTTTTGCATTTGATGGTATTGCCTTTATTCTAAAAACTATTTCCCAAATACTCAAGGATTAATTTCTCTCTTAAATACCTCAAATTTAATTTAAAATGCTGTGATTTTGCTTTAAACATAACTTCTTGATTTACTTATTTTTTTAATATCTGTCTTCTTTTATATTCATGATTTATTTATGAACTACTGCACAATATATGTAAGAATCAAACTTGTTATGACAAACAGGAAACATCTTTACAAAAAGTTTGATGATAGAGTCAATACCAAGAAGCACCTACTCTTAAATCTTCTTTAGAAAGATAACAGCTTTTTTGGTGCTGTTATGCCACATTATAACATTAATGAAGCATACTTTGCGGGAATTTAAAAATTGGAGAATAGAATGAGATTGAAAACATGGAAGAATTTTCAAAGAGTAGAATTTCCCATAAAATCCCTATTCGCTTGAAATGCAAAATTCAAGTTTCAACTTAATGTGTCATTTACTGCTTTATTTCTCTGTTTATCAAGCTAAAAAGCAATTTAAGGTTAAGACTCTTTCTGTGCAGTGGTCATATGTTCTCTATAAGCTTGTCCTTATGCTGCCTACACTACAAGCATCAGACTGGAAACCTGGGGGCAGATGGGATCATTTATTGGCCTTTGTTAGTTTGAGACCGAAGAATCACAAAGAGAAAAACCTGCTGCCAATCCTTGAGCTCATATAAATGCAACCGCATTAAATGACAATAAAAGACATCCCTTCTAATTAAGCCTCATTAAGTACCTTTTTAGCAATCAGATGGTATTGAATTAACTGAGAATAGCTGACCTATAAAATCTAATTAGACCTAGCTAAAATCTATTTTGCCACAGGCTCTCTTTCTTTTTTGTCATATGTCACAAATGATTTATTGATAAAAACAGAACTTGCCTTAAATAGCACAGCCATCGGGATTTGCAGAGTGTGACACTTAAATATTTCACCCATTTGAGACCCATAAATTTTTATCAAAACTTCTGTGGTCAAATTTTACTGTATTCACATTACCTAAATAAACACAACCACTGAAGTACTTTTACAATGCTGCATCTTTCAGGTGTCTGAAACCCACTGGGCCATACTCTTTCCCAGCCTTGGAATGATGTAGCACAGATGATCTCATCCACCCTCTCCCAGATTCTCTCATTCCCCTCCAATAAATCAGCTATGCTGGAGAGAACGGGGAAACTCAAAGCTGTCAAATTCTGTCCAGCCTGTCCAGCCATCAGTTTCTCTATGCCACAGGGAATTTGCAGCCAGATTATGACCACTCTATGTCATCTAAGTAATGCAAATGATCGTATTAGAAAATCTGACCGAATATAATGAGGCAATTAAAGACTTAGTTAAAACTGATTAAGGGCCTGGGAAAATTCTCATGCATAGGGAGACTGCAAAAAAGACTTGTTTACCTGAAGACAGACCTGAATGGGGTGAAACTTGAATAAAGAATAAAAATGCCAACAGATCTGGAGCAGCAGGATCAGGAACTCTTTCCATCACTCACACAGATCATGGAGTGGAACTCAAAAGTGGCATATATAAAACAAAATCATAGGAAGATATAACTACACAGGAACTAATGAGTACACATAGTCCTACAGCAACTTTTCCAGGTTTGCCTAGTTCTTTGTTCAGTATCATTTTTTTAAGAGGGAAAAAAGTACCATTTTTAATTTGAAGACGCTGCGTATAGCTTTTTTTCTTCAGTTTTGCATCTTTCCCTGAACCCTAGAATTATATCAGTTAAATATATTTATTGTGCATCTCCCCCACCTTTCTATTTTGCAGTCTAGGAAATCAGCATTCTTTTTCTAAGTACTGTATGGGAGCTGTTTCTTTGGGATCTTCATACCTGAAAAGAAATTTTGACAAAATTTACCCACTCTAGCTTGATATTATGATAAGGAGGGTCATAGAAATGAGTCCCTCTGTCTTTAAAATATTTGTCCTCCTTATATGCTTCTGAGGTTGAGATTATATGCCTGTGAAGAGGACCATTCCTATTATTCCCAATTTACAAATGGGGAGCTGAAGTATGAGGATAGGCAAAGGTCCAGATACAAAAATATTTAAATCCCACAGGAGAGACTCATTTGATATGACACTTCACTCAGTGACAGAAATGCTTGTTACTGAATACTAATCCAATCACTAGCTTTGCCGCTTTCTGAGCTGTTTATTATTAGCAGCTAGGAGCAGATTGGTCCAGAACTACTCTACAAGCATCTTCCGTGGATGATACTTCTTAAGAGCTTGCCACAGTAAGACAGGTGGATTTCTGGCGACAGGTGAGTGTTCATCTTCCCCACGGAAGGAATATACATAGAGAAATAAAATAACCCCAAATAACTTCAAATTGAAGAAACAAACAAGCAAATCAGCAGAAAGAAACTATTTACAATCTAGAGTGGTAAGTGGGTAGCTACAGAAATAACAGAAAGCAATAAAATAAACTATTTGCTTTTCAGAGCACTATCCTTAGCAATTAAAACATCTCTATGAAAGAACACAACCTCAGGAAATGCCTAGCGATTGTTCTCAGCCACTCAGTGCAGCCATTCTTAATGTTTATACTTTAATTGGTTCCCATAACCCTCTTTACCAGCTCACAACTCCATAGTTCTGCTACATTCCACCAATTAAATGTAATGGCACTAATACAAACTTATGTCAGTTTTTACATTTGTTACAGTAAATTTTTCTGTTTTTGCAAATCCAGTCTAATGATTAAGAATTTGTCACCTTCTACTGCACTTCGGTTCAATTTATCCAACTTCCTCATAAAGTCTCCTTTCTAAATGCTGCCAGCTGGAATTGCCATCTCATGGCCGTTTAACCATTAGTTCTGTGCTGCTATTTGAGAAGAATTTAATGGCAGCTTTGTCATCGACTTCAGTGGTATTGGAATAAAACTACTACCAAGGTAAGTGAAAACAGAATTAGTTCACATTTGGTGTCATGAAAAGTCCCATCTTGATGAGACAAATTGGCATAGCTTTATACATAAATGCCTTCTTTACTTGGATAATAACCTTTTAGAGCATATTAGAATTTTATTGCACTTTAAATAAAAACTTTTGCTGAGATTCATTCCAGCTGAGACTTACTCTTTGATACTGCTTAGTACTACCGTTAAGTAGTACCAACATTTTTCACTTTATTTATTCTCTTGGAATTCTGTAAATTTTTTTTTCTTTAAAATTAGCTTCTGTCATGTGAAGCAGGAGGAGAAAGACCGCAAAAATGTTTGTGCCTAATACTCCTGGTCCCAGCTGGATCTTCACTGCTAATGCATTTGTACGTCACAATTATTGCAGTATTATTCAAGGTGCTGAATGCTCTTCAGTTACACAATGCAGGGAAGTTTTGGCCGCAAACTACTTACAGCCTCATGCCTCTTATCTAATTCCAATTAAAAAAAAAAAATAACCAAAATGCGGTGTTTTACCTCCAAAAAAAGAGAACTATAGAGCAGGAATGCACACAACCTCCTGTTAGACACCTAACAAAGCATTCCATTCAGGAGAAGCCAAGGCTTCCTTTAATGCCTTTATATTGTTTCAGAAATCTACTCCATTTGCTTATTATGTAGCCTGGAAGCACTAACCATAGACCAGGATCTTATTGTGCTAAGTGCAGCACAAATGACCAAGTCTCTGGTTTCAACAACTTCTACTGAAGAAATAAGAGAAAAGAGATAGCTATAAAGAAACTGTATTCTAAGGAAACGGTGTGACTGTATTGGCCAGAATGGAAGAAAGTGGTGTCATCACATCAACAGCTTAACTGATGTCAGATGATACAGGGATGGCATTAAAGTCAAGTTTTTAAATTGATTCTGTTATACGAGGCTTTTGGACAGTGACTTCGTAAGGGGTCATCTCAGTTTTCCTTATTAAAGACACAGAAGTTAAGAATTTGTACCCTCAGAAAAGGCATTGTTAAAAGAACGTTGATTATGCAGTCAAATATCCAAGTGTAAATGGGTTCTTACTATGCTGTTTTCTGAATATTCCAGCAATCATTGTTAGCATATTGCTATCTGCAGAGCTACGCAAACAGAAGAATGCTGTTCTCACTGTCTTCCTTCAAAAGCAGAAAACAAGCTTGATCTACCCAAAACCCATCCTGACTTTAAATTGCAAATGTATACCTGGTTGTCTGGTTTTGTTTTCTGAAGAGTTGCAATTAATTTAGAGTTTGTAATTGCCTTTTGAACCTCTTGTATACAATGAATATTTAAAGAAAAAATAAAGCTACTAAAGATGTTCTTGATTCATTAAAATTGGGCTTATAGCAATTTCAGTGATTAACAGTCCTTGAGGGAAAAGTCTTCTTTAAATGGTTTGTTGAAACCCAAAAATTCTTATAGCAATATGAAGCTCAGATTCTTTTTTCCAGTAATATATTCTACAATATTCACCAGATTTTCAAAGATCTAACTATAGAAAGGAATTCATGCATGTCAAGCACGTAAGAAAAGACAATTGCTCCTAATTAAGTTTTGCATCCTTTGCTATCTTTAAATATAAAGACAGAAAAAAGGATGCCCTGTTTTTTTCCCCAGGAGGTACATTAGACATGAAGGTAAAAAGAACTGCCTCCTTTTACAGTGTGTAAAATCACTAGATTAGGCAGAGACTTTGCAGTCATAGACAGACAGAAGAAAGTGGTCAGTGTTTGAAATATCTACTTAGATTTTAGTTACTATTACAGATTTAACCAGATTTCATGGAATTGACCTTTTTATTACAGTCATTGGAACCACTTATAAAAGAATACTTTCCTAACTGCATTTTCTTTCTATTAACATACACCCACCCAGTGTGAAAACTGGAAATTGCTCATTTGATTCCACCGCAACTTCTGAACAGGGCTGTCAGGGCATGCAATCTGGTACACTCAGTCAATAGGAAGAGTTATGTAGCACAAAGCATGTGTGACAGCCTAATTGGGAAATTCACATAGTTTTTTTTTGTACCTAAAAAGCACATGGGATATGCTGTGATGACTCTGTGATTTGCCTTCTTTACCACTCCTGATATTTGTGTTACACTGGGAGCCTACGGCTGCAGAGCTTGACATTCCTTCTCCAACAACAGCCGATTCTGAGTGTGTTATCGTACCATCAATCCTCCAGCTCTCACTACTGCAGCAGATGGTACACAGAAACCCATAGTGTATTTGTGTGGTGAAAGAGTAAATAAAACTATATGACACTGAAATGCTGACATCAGTGGAAAAGCTAATGAAAAGCCATTAGTTTTAATGGTGCAAAAAATTATGTTACCAGAATTCATTACATATCTGTAGAGAAAAAAAACCCACAACTTTTAGTATGTGCATATGTAGTGACCTCTAAAAAGAGACAAAAAGGAGCTAGACTGACTCTGGCACCGGCTACTTTTGGTGACATGTGTTCTCTACATCGGTTTAGTATAACACTTGCGGTAAAGGTGCCACTTGGCCCACAGAAGCAACAAAACACGTGTCATTTGGTAATCCAAATAAGTCAGACAAAAAAGAAAAGACAAGGGCAGTGACTTTCCTCAGCTCACCCAACACATCACAGCCAGAGTCAGGAAGAGGACCAACGTCTCCTGAATACCTTCTGAGCTCTCTTGGTGTTTGCAGGAGGAGTACCTCTCATAATTCCTGATAGAGAGAGCAGCTGTATAATGCCTCTCTAAAGTCCTTCAGGTGATCTAAGGAAAGAAGAATGAGCAATACACAGGCTGCTCACTCATTCCACAGCAAACTAGTAATACCAATTATGCTCTGATCAAAATTAACCTAGAAAATGGCAACAGTAGAGTACAGCCCTCTTCCTCCTACCAGTAAAAAATAAAAATAAAAACTAGGGTTCCTGTCAAACTAGGAGATATTGCTAAATTTAAAAGCATTTTCATGCTCATCTTCTGTCAATAGTAACTTGGAGAGAGCTTGGACATTCCTCACTGAGCCACTAAACAGAAAGCAGATACACCAGCAACATAAAAAAAAGGAAACAAAATCATAAAGTTCCAGCTCTGACAGAAGAAAACATAATCTAAAAATACTTCAGATGCTTTCCAAAGAATAACAGTTTAGTTACTTGACATCCTAATAATCAGCTCTTTCCTCATCTACTTGTGTAGGTTTAACAGCAAAGTCAAGCTGTACGTCCTTCACTCTGTTATCCTCTAAAAAGAGACTTTAATTGCTCTTTATTCCACACTGGGTACACTACACACATAGGCACAAGGAGATTAGTAAAATCAAATCTCTTTGTCTTTTAATATATACAGCAGTGCAAATAAAAATAGAGAAATTAGAGGAAAACACAAGGAATGTGAACAACTAAAAATCTCAGAGCAGGTAGAAAAATCCTCAAGGACTTACAAAAAACAAACCTCTTCAATGAGCCAATCTGTGGAACCAACTGTATAAAGTGAATTATTCCACCCTGCAGTCCCAAACCCAGCAACAGGTTGTGCAGCAACAATAAAAGATTTCCTCACCTGCTTCTTCATTTACTGTCCACTGATATCTTCCCTGACAATTTAAAATAAAGTAAGGTAAATGGAAGGGAAGGATGTAAAGAGAACCAGCTTTGTGCTCAGTAGTAATAACAGAGGCAGAAGCAGATGCTACCTCAGGGTACCTGTCAACCTTACCGTTGCCTCTCCTTCTGCAGGATATGTGTGAGCAACACCTATAGCAGCCATAAAGTTTCTTTCAAAGTAGTTTCAATTTTCCTAGGGCGTTTGAGTATATTTTGTATTTTCTTCTGTCACTCTCAGCCATGCTCAGTCTCTCCACTGATTTGTATCACAGTGTGGAGGACAAGTTCTATGTGACTACACAAGCGTTCATGCACCAGAATAATAGACTAATTATTCCAAACACCAATTTCAGTTGTTTTCTTATGCTATAACTTCTGTGTTGCAAGCAGTGAAATTTCACACTTTCCACAGTCCTTTATTTCAATCATTCAGAAAAGTTAGCATCATTTCACTCCCAAATCTGTTGAATTCAAATAATTAGATGGATCATAACAGCTGAACTCCAGGCAGACATCAACTGTAAGAATCAACACACCTCTTCCACCACTGTGTCAAAAGCTAAATGGCTTTAAGGCTTGACCAAGTGTTAACGTAGCACTAATAAAAGCCCTGGTTCTTACTGGCTTGATTAACACACACACAAAAAAACCCCTGTTCAAATCAGGATAAGAACCCTAAAAAAAACAGGTGCTCTAAGAACAAATTAGTTCATACTCAGCCACATCACTGAGTGATGCAATCTGCAGAAGTGCTGAGCACAACAGGCCCTTTTGACTTCACTGTATCTGTATAGCTCAGACCTGCTTCAGCTGGAAGTGAAATAACATATTATAAGGAACTTATATAAGGAACTTCTCTCCATAAATGTATTTGTTTGGCTTTCTTCTTGCACCATTAATCACTCAGATGAGCTTTCTTACTTGTTTGGAACATCTCAAAGTCTAACAAGTTAAAACCTATGAGTGGGGTGCTTTTCATGACACTTTTTCCTTTAGCTCAACTTCGCTGCGTAAACATTTTCTACTGCAGTACCAGACTTACCATTTTCTCTACACTACCTCTGGCCAACAGGGAATGTCATTAGTTAGAGCAGTCAGTTTTCCCCTTCCCTACAGAAATCAAATGTGTCATCTCTACAGTGCCCTCAGTCTCTGTAAGCCAACACAGTAACAGTCTTCATATCCCTTTCAAACCGAGCAGGTTCTGCTCATAACACTGATTCTATGTTAGGGAGCTAGTTTATTGTTAATTACAATTTCTCATTTTTTTGAACTGACACAAATTAATGTGGATGTTAAGTAAAGAGGCTACGAGCTTTCGCAGAGAGGAAGCCTGATGTTAAATTGTATGATTCCAGCGTCTGAAAAGACCAGGCATTTCAAGCTGCCCGTAACAGGAGACACTGAGGATTTAGCACTGACAAAAATCAGGTTACTTTTTAGGCTGAGATTTTTGAAACTCTTGCTGTAAATATATTCTGGGATTTGGGGGATTTTTGTCTTTTAAACAAAAGAATTCAGCTTGTTAACACTTAGGAAACTCATCCTACACATTATTTGCTATTTATATATCATGCTGCTTTTTTAAGCACTGGTCCCCCCTGCCCCCATACGCCCATTAACCCAGCTGAGAACAGTAGACATCCATTTGCACGGAACTACTTATTTTACAGTTTTTCATATTCTATATCTACCTTTTCCTTTTGTAAGCTCTATTCAAGTGATCTGCTGGGGTTTTTTGTCATTGCATTTTTAAAGGGCTTACCTTGCCACTCATTAGAACCTTGCCAGTGCACCTCTGCCCAAGGGTTCTAACCTACATAGCATTCCTGCGGTAGCTCGGGCACAGAAACCCTGCGCTCATATCATGAAAGCCAGATCAAACAGTTTGGGCCAAAGCTTTAAGCTGGTGTAAAAATGCACAGCACCATTATTTAAAAGAAATCTCTAAAGTAAAACTCTCTTCCCAAAACGTGCATTACTTACAGCTGGGGACACAAACAGCAACGTGTTTAGAACTTTTCTACTCTCTAAACCAGGTGCTAAAAGCACAGCATGTGTGCTATGCTAAGTCACTATCCTGTTCCCCGAGGTGACTTACTGATTTTGGGGCTACATCTCAAATCGTGAACTTGCACATAATCTAAGCTATCTAGCTGACCTACATGAGGGTGATGTTCCATTAATTTCTGTTCCATAATTAAATTCACCTCAGAAGCAAAGTTGCAGAATTTAGCAAAGCACTCAAAACAACCAGGCTTTGAAGTTTAATCTTGCCTAAACCAAGATATGTTTTTAGCAGTGAAGATTATAACATTTATGCTACTTTTCACTTGTCATAACAGATTTACCGCTTATTTTCTACAGCCTTTCCTGGGGACCAGCATATTCTTGCCATTCTAATGTCACAGTTTAGTTTTCAAGGGTAGCTGCTTAATATTTTAAGTTTTGCTCGTATGAAGATGGAACAAGTAGCCGAAAGTACAGATTTTGACAAACTTCTCATTGGTATTGGTTCTGCAATGAACTTCAGAGAGGAAGCACAGGTTAGTGGGTAGATCAGAAGCCAAGTAGAAGCCAAGTTCTGAAATCTGGCCTGCTAAATGACCCTAGAAAACACTCAGGCTCTTATTATACAAGCTGCTTTAGTTTTTTAGGGTTTTAGATTTAAATGGACATAGTAAGGTCTTATGTACCTCTGTATAGAGTTTTCAGATTCTAATATTAATTTTTTAGTATCAGGAACTCTTCACATTGTTACCAGAGATTAGATCATTCACCTCACCAAATCTCAAGTGGGTTGTTTTGGATGAGAAGACAGCATTAAGAAGGAGAGAGTACTTCAGTGAAAAGTATATTAAACACATGTGAAAATTAGTTGGATTAGGATTATTGAAAGAGAACTAAACCATCTCTCACAAGTGCTACTTAAAAATACTGGACTAATTATTTCTGATGGAGCTTGACGGCAAGCGGATCAAGGAAATGGCAAAAGGCATCACAGTGTCCAATAAAGAGAAGCCTGGATGCGAAATGCCAGCAGCCACGTTTTGAGCTATGACCCAATACCCCCAGGCGGTCAGAACTGAAAAAACTCAAGCTCTAGGTGAATGAGAGACATTTCTGTGTAAACGTCAGATACATTAAGGCCCTTTTTAGAGTTTTAGAGCTGTTAAGTTCTTCACGTACATGTTGCCAATGAGATTTTTCTCAAAATTCATGTTCTAAACACTTAATCATCAGTGAACAGTTATAACTTTTCCAAAAAAAATCCTAATTGTTCAGTCAGAGCATCACCCCAGATTAAATTATCTATATTTAAAGCTCAAGACTTCAATAAAATGGCATATGAAACAGCCCTATTTTTCTGCTCTTATCAGCTTTCCAAGTGATTGCCTAATTCTACTGGAAATGTAAGGTATCCTGTTAATTGGGAATAAAACAAGGCTGTGCTGAACTGAGGGGTTATGGCTACATATTTCAGTAGACTGATTGCATTGACTCACTCATTGATGCATTGTTCAAACACCTAACATTCAGCAAAGAAAAAGCATAAAAAAGGCAAACTCCTTTTGCAAAGGCAGTGTCATGGAGCAGAGCAGATTCTGAGCAAGTATTTAATGCGCACAGTTCTTCTGTGCACTTTGCCATCACACTCAATTCTCCATTGCTGCACTTTGCCTTTTACACAGATATTTTGAGGAATTTGCTAAGGACTTTGTAAGGCCAGCACAGAGCATGAATCTTAATTTGGTTTATGTGGGTGGTACCAAAACTTTGAGCAAAAACTTTCTTTTTTTTCTTTCCAGATTCTGTTTCTTCAAGTCCATTTAGAATAAATAATTTCTGTTGTCTACATATCTCATCTGGTATGCAGCTCTGAACTACTGTCTAACTCTAGATTTGCTACAGTAAGTCTTTTCTGGATTGGGAATTCTTCCAACATAAGCTCATAGAAATTTCTACAAGCTCCAGACTTTATTCCACACACAATAGTCAGTCTGGTGCCAGGAATACTTATGCCACTATTTATATCAAATCAGAAAAAATTAGAAATGGGCACTTCCAGTACAAAAGATCTGATTTTTTTTTGACCCCCTTAATCAAGTACAGCTTGGTTTCAGCTCATCTTAAGCTTAAGTTCACCTACAATTCAAAACAGTCAGGGGTAGCAAATCCTCAAGCACTAAAATAACAAATAAAAATAACTTTACATTAGGAAAAGGGAAATTGCCTCCTCCTAACACAGTTAAAATATTAATGGTTAATCTACAGAGATCCACATCTTACACAGGAACTTACACAAAACTCAATCTGGCTAAGAAGCACTTACTATATGGAATTTATGACAATGACTCCAATTAAGCTTTAAAGTTCAAATTCCATTGATGGAGAAATGCCAAGGGAGTGGCAAATTCCAATTTTTGTTACTGCTGCTGTCTCCCAGGAGATACTTCCCTTTTCTGCTTAGCAGATTGCCCAGTTACATATCTACGTACTCTCTGATGGTTGTGTTACGACAGCAGAGAAATGGGGGAGGGAAAAAGGCTGGAAAGAGAGAATTATTGCAGAACACAAATGCGCTGCATACAGGCTCTAATTCAGTAAGGTCAGGATTTTATTTCATTTCTTCCTTATATTGAGAATATTTATTTTCTGGATATTAACAAACTTCATCATGGGAGTTCTCTTAGTAGCACTCCCTTGGTTTATTGCATCCTCTCAGGTTAAGAAGTTGGAACATACGTTACCATTGGTGTCCCAGAATGGAAAGGATTTGTCTGTTCTGCTAAACAATTATGAGATCAGTACAGTTTTTACTGAGATGGAATATGATGGAGACATTGCTTAACACAATCAAATCAACTGATTGTGCAATTCTAACACAGTCCAATACTACACTAGTGTTATTATCAATTAATGTAAAAAAGGATAAAACCCACATTCTAAGTAAGAAAATTTCAAACAAACATGAATTTCTTTTAAAGCTTTAAGAAACTGTGCTCACATGCAACTAGAACTACAGTCAGCCTTCCACGCCCCTCAAATGGACTATGATATGTTGTCTTGCTTTCTGAAGGCAACATTTTAAAGCCACCCACGTGTATTCAGCAGTATTGTTTGCCCTGTGGCATAAGTCACAGATGAATCATTCCACAGCATCTCCTGTTCGAGGAAGTCAGTGGCTCTCCTGGTCAAAGAAATAAAGTAGCCAGCAGAAGTCATGGTAAGACCCATTGCAGACCGTGTTACAGCCAGTTTGTTCTTTTTGATATTGGTGAAAACAACAACTGAAGCAAAATAAAGGGAGATAATACCAGATGGATTTGACACTCCTTTTCATTGGAGCAGCCACGAAAGGCTGCTCTTCTCTCTCTCTAAATGCCATTTCAATGTTCACTGCCACGAACTTTGATAAGAACGCGCAATTTACTTAAATGCTTATAAACAAACAAGAAATCCAGATCTATTTATGAGAATGAAGGTAAGAAATCAAGCATATAAAATCTGAGGCTATCCAAAAGGGTCACACTACTCTGATTTGGTCCATGATTCACATCTCTCATGTATTATTATTTGATTTAGTGACACAAACTTTATAAATCTCGCAGTTCAAAAAGAATTTGCATTAATAATACTACAAACACAGATACACCTCTGCTAGTCAATGCTTCAGCAGACGTGTATTTTCTAAAATATTCTGACATTGGAGTGCCAGTTTCATATCTTTGCAAATGTCATCAGTCATGTTCTTTCTACTTTTGAATTGCCTCAGTTTCTTTTAGTAGTACCATTACTTTAAGACAAGGAAATCAAACCATATTGTTTTAACATCCTAAAGAATCATTTGTATTATCACAAAGTGTCCTGTCTTAAAAATTACTTAAAATGTTATCACGCTTGCATTCAAAAATCTTGAAACTGTCTCCAAAAAGGAGCTATGTTTGCAAGAAAAAATGAGGTGTCATCATGAGAAGTAATGAAAAGTAGGATAAGAGTGCTGTAATATAGCTTAGACGTAGCAGAAGATGGGGAAAAAAAAATGGCCCCTGCAGCTGGGCAGCCCTAGGGCAGCAGCACATTCTATACCCTTGACACTGTAACTAGAAATTGGTAGACAGGACACAGCAGAAAAACAGAGTTCCTCTTCCAAAGAAAGGGCCTTGACATTTATTTTTTATGCTTTCCCCCATTATCTTGTATATTTTATCTGTGCAGGAGGCGGTACCAGAGCAGGTTCCCTGGACCCAACATGATGTGCTGTGAACTCCACGGACAGCCTCGTCGCAGCCCAGAGCCTCCTTGAATGCTTTTTAATACGCAACCTCTCTGAACATGGCCTTTTTACTGATAATTGGCAGATAAGCATGACTGCCTTGGTACTTCTGGCTGATCATTCATGGTAGAGAATTCAAATCAAAGACAAAGAAAAGTAGTTGTTTGTTGCTTTTTTTTTTTTTTTTTTTTAAGAAAAGGTCAGAGATTTAGAACAGTCAATAATTTAAGAGGAAAACAAAGAGACAAAATCCTCAGGGACTCCATGTAGACACAAATGGCAAACCACTACACCAGTAAGAATTCAGAAAGGCAGGAATTCCTAAACACAGGCTGAAGTCTGGGATATTTAGAGGTTTGACTCATTGTCTTCAAGATAACTTATTATGCCTGGAAATCACAGCTGTCTCCAAAGGGTTAACCATCTTGTTCCCGACCTCCTTCAGCATACTCCCTTCTCTTTCAGTGTCTTCTGAAATGCTGAACACTTTTACCCAGAGTGCTTATAATCTTCATCACCTTGGTCTTCAGCATCCTCATCAAAGAGTGACTTTGTGAAGTGGAAAAAAACATTCCACGGTTGGAGCCCCAGTGCATCAAACGTGACCTAAACGTGCTTTAGGGTTGGCAAGTTCCCTCCCCAACATGAACTTAAAACGCACCTTGTATATTCCTGTGACCTCCATTTCACTCTACTGCTGTAGAAGACACTCTCCAATTTCAAAGATAATTTCCATCCGTATTTTTTTTTTACATTAGTTTCCTATCTGTCATCAGTGCTTGAGGTTATTGTGTCCTCTTCCTTCACATTTACAGCATGAAACTTCTTTCTTCAATTTCCATTGCATGAAATATAAATGCAGCAGCAAATAGGTAGTAATCTAAGGTCAACAAAGAAGCAGGCAGTGTAACAATATTTTTTAAGGCTGTATGAAACAAATTAAATGGAGCAGCTCACATAAACAGCATGTTTAGCTTATTTCAGAGGCCCTTCTTAATTTACCCTTTAGAAAATAGACAAATGCATTACATAAATCACATACTCAGCAGACATAGGTCTCAGAAACAGAACTATCTAGAGACCTTCAGCGTTTGCAGATGCACTGGGAAAAGTATTGCCAAATTTTGCCATCTTTTTGGCTGTATAAATACTTCCAACAGAAGGAGGAAAATATTGGCTTGTGTTAAATATTGATATCTGCTCCTATACAGTGTATCATCCTCCAAAGTAGCATTAGGGTAGATGTATATTAAAAATTGTCATTGCAAAACTTCATTCCTTTATATATGAAACATAAACAATGCTGAATATACTGCAGTGTAACAGAGCACAGAAGGAAGAACTCTTCTTCAGTGGAATGTGTTCTCAGCACGTAAAAACCTTATTAATAAAGAAGGGATCCATTTTTTTCCCTCACCTTTTGTTCTCCTTGTTTGCTCTTGTTGTTCCTCCTACTCTTTGAGTTTCCTTAGGCATCAGTAGAAAAAATATTACCCATAAAGATCTGAAGTGGCCTCAGCAATTGCACAGCAATGCCAGCTGCAAGATCTAGGTCTGGATGCCAGGCTGTTCCTCACTTTTCGAACCATTTAACTCTAGCAAGCAAGCACACCAAACGTAAGGCACTGCAATGTGTTAATCTAGCTAGCGCCCTGATTTAATTGGCCCAGAAAATTGCTTGAGGTGTTTGGGACTGCAATTAAGGCTAGGAGAGTCTGGAAAAACAGTCTTTGGTGGTGGAGGGATTTTTTTTATTATTATTTTTAAGAAACCAAACCCTCTCTCAGCTAAAACTCATGGGCCTAATTAGAGATTAATTAAAGTTACTTGCTGCTACTTAGTTGAATTACAGCTCAGTAGACATATTTTAAGTGGCAGGTATAAAATTTAGCCTTTTCTCTCTCTCCCTTTTGTCTCTGCTTCCAACAATCAGAACTTACCCAATCAGCAAATTCATTCAATTTAAATTAGAATAATTGTCCATCTTTGCCCTCAGCTTCACAACTTGTAGATTCCCACTGTAATTTGGCTTAAGGAGACAAAATTAATTTTAAGAAAATAACAACCCTTGCCTGCTACTGTTACCATGCTGTGGCTTCTGATCCTGCTGTTGGATATAACAGTTATTATACACTGGGAACATCCAGCTACATGTACAGAGCTAAAAGTAGGGAGGTGACTGCACCAAAACAACAGGTAAATTAGCTAGTTTGGTCTACAAAACTGAGATGAAATCTTATATGAAAAATGCTGAAAACAATAATTCATGTAGCAGCTACGGGGGAGGCACAGACATCCAGTCCCATTTAGACAACCACATAGCCAACAGATTTTTCAGAAGTGCTCAGCCTCTAACAAAGCTCTGCGCAAGCCATGGTTAAGAAGCACAGGGCTTGTCTGCAGGCATCTAATGTTTGCTTTGCAAGACGCCCATGCATCATGGAACAGTAGGTCAAACACATTCCTTGATAAAATTTAACTTAATTTAACTTAACAGTTTATCTAAATCAGCAAATCCTCAGCAACACTGCCTTTAATTTTAGTTATCCATTTCTGGTTTTAATACTTTTCTAGACAATGTCAGCAGGCACAATTTCAATACTCACGTGGTTCATTTTCATTAAGTTGGAATGCCATCATATTCTTATTGCCTGGTTATTTGAGTTTAGTAAGACCAGCAGAATGTTCTTTTGTTGGTTTTGGCGGTATTTTTGGGAGAGGTTGTTTTGTTTTAATCAGACTGTTCTCCAATCCTGTTGTCACAGCAACAGTGGACATAACTAGTTGACACAATTTTTTCCTCCAAACCTTCAGTGCCATTCAGATTGCAGATTGAATTTAATAAGCCAATTTAACAGCCTCCCTGAATCCTAATTGCAAGTTTTCCTAATAATATGACATTATCGTTTTCAGTACATTCTGAAAGATTTCAGTAAATTACTTTCCTGTAGACTAGAGTAGTGGTTTTTCTTTGCTTAAATATATGTTAGGTGCTTTCCTTCCCATAAATTTCAGATAAGTATTCAACCTTATAAATTTAGATCATTTATTGCCATTTTAAAAGATTTTTCAGGTTGGAAACATTTAGAGCTATTCTGTATTTTACAGTGACAGGGCTGGATTTCCAATATTATACAGTGAGGACATATGCCTTTGGAGTTTTTTTTAAGGAAGAAAAGCCATTGAATCTACCAGATTTCCCACTGACTTTATAGATTCAACTTATAGGCAGCTAATATATTCTTAGTATGAACATATTCACCTCAAAACAAAAAAACTTAGTGCAGTGAACTCCCTTGAAAAGAACAGAGCAGTTTCAAGCTGGCCAGCCCACTCTATTATACCAATACACTCTGAATTAAAACATCTCTCTCAAAAAGTTTCCGGCACTAGGTGGTAACAGCTCCACAGCATTCTCAAAGATAACCACGACACTGAGGTACAGCACTACCATAATGGATACAGATGGATCATTCAATGCCACTATCATAGTGTTCTTCATAACAACACAAGATTAGAAAGCACCATTTATTACAAGACCCCTTATTTCACTTTCTTGTAACTTTTACTTAAACAATTTTTCCATAGTGAAAACCAGAATAAAGTACACTGAATTCTTTTCCCTGTAAAAGAAGTATATGTTGAATAAATTCCCTGTTTTATCTTGGATGCATCACTGGTGTGTTGTGGTTTAATCGCAGCCAGCAACTAAGCACCACACAGCTGCTCGTTCACTGCCCCCCAGCAGGATGGGGATGAGAATCAGAAGAGTAAAAGTGAGAAAACTCATGGGCTGAGATAAAGACAGTTTAACAGGTAAAGCAAAAGCCACGCACAAGCAAAGCAAAACAAGGAATTCATTCACTGCTTCCCATGGACAGGCAGGTGTTCAGCCACCCCCAGGAAAAAGGGCTCCATCACACGTAACAGTGACTTGGGAAGACAAATGCCATCACTCCGAACATCCCCCCCCTTCCTTCTTCTTCCCCCAGTTTTATATGCTGAGCATGATGCCATATGGTGTGGGATATCCCTTGGGTCAGCTGGGCTCAGCTGTCCCAGCTGTGTCCCCTCCCAGCTTCTTGTGCACCCCCAGCCTCCCTGCTGGTGGGGTGGTGTGAGAAGCAAAAAAGACCTTGACTCTGTGTAAGCACTGCTCAGTAGTAACGAAAACATCCCTGCATTATCAACGCTGTTTCCAGCACAAATCCAAAACACAGCCCCACACCAGCTACCGTGAAGAAAATTAACTCTGTCCCAGCCAAAACCAGTACAGGTGTCACAGGGAACAATGTTATTCTTTGTGATCCTAATCTGAAAAGCCTAGCCTGTAAGCTTGGAAGTTAGCTATCTCAACTGCAAAAAAAAATGAATAAGGGTCTCAGGCAACTCTAAGAAATAACTGGAAAGAAAATTATTTAAAAGTTAAGCAAAAGGGAATAGACCAGGTTTTTGCACGGCGTGCAGCAGGCTGGTGGCAGTGATGGTAAGCTGGTTTACATCAGCTGCAGATCTAATCACTTCACTTTACAATACTGCAGTGGACATGCAATGTGTGTGTAACATTTCAGACAAACATTTCAGCGCTGTCAAAGAGACTGTTGTAGGGTACATGCCAGGTAGTCTTTTCTGGAAAAGCACTCTTTTGTACCACCACAAACACAGCCCAGGGGACTAAGAGCTGGCATGTGCCAATCACAAGTACTGCAGTAACTCACAACGATGGGGAGTCCCTCATAGAGCTGGACTGTAGATGAATTAAGAATTTTGAGAGACTTTCAGTCACAAGCTATCTGAAAAACTGAAATAACTGTTCTCATAAATTCACCCAATTCAGTAAGTTAATGTCTGTTCACTATGTGAGCTATTTTAATTTTGCATCGAATTTAATATATGCATACTTGAATAATGTATGTATTCTATGTTATGTCCCTTGGTGTAGCTGATATCAGAAAAGAGGAGGTAGCCAGAGATAAGGGAGACAACAGCAAAGAGAAAAAAAATCATCTCCACATTTTCAGTTCTGTGGATTTAATTACATCACTAACATTAATTTCAGTTGTGTACTGATATTTAGTATTAAGCTGTCAGTAATCCTTAACCATAATTTTGAAGCCCTTTAACAATATCATAGATGAAGAAACCAAGTTTTTGCATTAACCATTATTTTACCATAATGACACCCAGCAAGCGTAGTCATGAGCAGGTTGCTACAGTAACAGACAGGGCAGACAGGGAACAAAACACCCAGATCCTTTTCCAAGACCCTAACCTGTAAGGAAAAGGCAAGGCTGGGGAAGAAGTGGTAGAGCACAAGGAGGGAGAGAGACATTATCGTTGAGGACCACACAGTACAGCACAACTCAGCAGCAGCCTAATTTGTCAAGAGACAAAGGAGATTTTAAGGATCTAGTGAAGTGTTTGGACAGATGTTTACAGTGAGCTCCTCCCATCTTGTGCTCACTCAAAAATCTAGGAAACAAAGTCCAGGAGACAGCTTTTGATGCCAAATAGAACATTGCCTAGCTCATTGTACCTAACAAGAGAGCATCCCAGGGTACCAAAGGCAACTTACAGTCTTCCCATGCATAACATGTAAATATAAAACCTAAGCTCCCACAAACTCTTTGCACTGACCTCACATATGTGAAAACAAGAGCCTGTTTTGTCCTCACTTGACTCTTACATCTCACTAATTACCTTGTGTAGAAAATAGATGTTTTCCTAACAGAAATACTACTTCACTACATCGTTCCTCTTAATTTTCTGTGAGTACCTTGAACATCGAATAATTCTCCTGAAAATGGATTCACAACATAAGGTCTGTTTTGTCAATGACCCACTGACTATAAAAAGGAACCTCTAAGTCCTCTATCAGTACTAAGCAGTAATGTTCCAGTTCATTGTATAAATGATTCTACAAAAAGTAGTTCCTATAGTCACGGACTATATAGCATGTTCATTTCTGCATACTATAAACCTTAATATTTTGTTTCCTCTTTAAACAAAACTGGTTGGTAACTCAATGAAATTGATGTTGTTATTTACCCTCTAGCTTTTCCTGAATGGCTACACATAAAGTATGTGCATGCGCGTGTGTGTAAATATATGCTTATTGAAGGGACTACAGTTTAGGGCCTAAAAACTGCTAAAAACTCAAAAAGCTATTAAAAGCTTTGGTTAAATTTGTCCTACAAAAAAGCAACTACCACATTTGGTGTGCAGTGTACTACATGGGATTTTGTAACAATAAGGAAAGCAGCAAACAGCATGGTCTCAAACCAGTTTATCATTCAAAGTCTAAATCAATTTGTGACATTTTCTTGTGAATTTCTTTTTTGTGAACTTTGTGAAGTTTGTGAATTTCTTTCTACCCATGATTTTTTTCTCAAAAATGCAGCTTGTTTGTTGTAATAAATATTTAGTCACATAGAGCCACTACACTGTGAGCATGTAAGATTTTGTTTATTAATACTACCAGTATTTAAATTTATTTGAAAGGTCCTTTTGTAATTTTGTACGAAAATCACGTTATACAGACTTTTCCCATTACCACAAGAGTGGGTCATGAGTTTGCTAACCAGAGCCTGCAATGATAAAGTGCTGTCCTGAGCAAAAGGAATAATGGCCTTGAACAGAAGCAGCCAAAAATGCTATGAGTTTTCTGCCCTTTCAAGGAAAAATGATTATGGCATGTACCTCTAAGGCATCAGAATTTGACAACAAGTAACATCAGGTCACTCTACAAATAAGATTGGATGTGGTGCTTTGTGCTAGCATTTTTCAGAAGGAAAAATTGCCTTTTAACACACAATACTTGTCAAGTCACAAAGTACATTGTATTCCTGTAGTATTAGATGATTTGATAAGAGAGACATGTGAAGTCATTCTGAGGGTATCTACTGTGCAATCAAAACAAATCACAGAGGGCTTTGTAAAGAAATTCAGGTTTCTTTTAAACTAACCAGTTCAGATACTAAGAGCTCTCAGTCCTGAAGAAAAAAAGGCTAATTTAGCCTGCTTTTGGCCAGATTTTTGCAGTCAGTGGTGAACTGGGTGCTGCTGCAGTGAAACAGAATGCCTGAGCTTGGTGTATCACACCATAGTCACTGGTTTGACTTTGGGTGCTGTTTCTTGGTCTTTCCCTGCTTTCCTGTGTTGAATAACTTGAGAACAGAGCTCTTGAAAAGTTTATTTAGTTTACAAAATAGTGTATGGATCTCTACCGTTGCACAGAATTAATTCAAATCAATATGGCAGTGATGGATCTTGATGACGTTTCACAAATTTGCATGTGGACACTTAGGAATTTATTCAAGGTAATTGAATGGATTTGTATAATTATATTTTTAAATGAGACCCAATTCCCCATACTAGTGATTTTCTTATCTGTTGTTCCTGTCAGACTCCACTACTAAGGCTCTTCAGCTTTCTGTGCTATTATCTTCTTAGCTATCCAATTAAATAAACATTAATGAGCTTATTTAATAAACTAGATTATAGTGTCTATACTGGCCTAAGTTTGTGACAGAGATAAACACAGATATTTAAGATGCACAATGTGTTGTGTTAAAGTAAGCAACAGACTACGTATCATCTGGAGACAGGCAGGTGCCTGACTAACCAATGCACGTTTCTATGTGGGTTTTTTTTGGGAAAAAAATGCTTTGAGGATCAGTGGATCATGTCATTCACATTTAAATCTAGGAAATGGCAAAGACAGATTATAAATGTCATTCGACAGATCTTCCATATTAAAAGGAAATAAAAAAAACCTTTACATACAGCCTGTTTGTGAACATCCAAATTGGTTTTTACAGAATTTTTACAATCTTTGCAGAACACACTGACAAAATTAATCAGAAATAGAAGCAGCCAGAAGCTGATTTCCAAATATGTATTTTTTTAAATATGCATCTCTGTTCGGGTTTTCTCCAACTAATCCATCTGGTTAGATAAAAAAGATTTGTAAAGGTAGGATTACATGGAATTAATGTTGATGCTGTACCTGACATTCTATCAGTAGAATGTGATGTTTTGTCACTTTGGATTTCCTAGTCTAGCATATGATTTTTCTGACTTTTCCCCCACTTGTGATGACTGCCATTGTCTTCATACAGCAGCACCAGAATCAGTCCTGCCCAGAGCAGTTTGTGGTGAAAGAAATGACAAGCTGAACTCCACAGAAAGAGAGAAGAGGCAGGAAACTCTGGCTCTAACTGCAAGTTGCACCAACCACAAACACTTCTATTTTCTATCCTGTTCTCGTAAATCCCAGATACGCCATTAATTCCTCAGTAAATGGAGCAAGTAATTTTCAAAAGCAAGTAAGATCTTCCCTTTATTCTAAAGATCACTATCTGGTCTATGCAAACCAGTGGAAAATTAACACCTACCATTTGAAGGAAGCTGTGGGGCTTAAGTTCTGCATTTTTGCAAATGACAGGATTATTTTTTTCTTTATTTCAATGACCAAATCAATGGTTAATAACAGAAGATCACGTGGTCTTCAATAAGTTTCTTGGCCTTGATATGAAATGTTTTAAAGCAATGTAGCCTTTTCCTTCAAAACAGTCATGTTGGCAAAGATGAATGTTTCAAACTCCATTTTGAAACAAATCTAGAGTTAAGCTCCAAGGAAATTGCTGAACATAAATCAAGACAGACTTGCATCCACTTAGTGTATTTTGACGAGGACCCCAGAGTAAATACACAGTGGTGCTGCTAACAGGAGTGACACCTTGTGTGATCATAACTGGAAGCATAGGTGCATACTCAAACTTGACAAACTGTTTCTTCTCAAAGGCACAAGAGTCAACAGCAAGGTTATGTACAGTATTTATGGGATCCCACAGACCTTTCACATGTTCCCACAGTAGTAATGTAGGGCCTTACTGAAGAACAGATTCAGGATGAACAGATGATGACATGTTGACTTATTTATTCCTAAATAAATTCCTTTTATTTATTCCTAAACTACGTTCATATCATTTCTGGTAAGCTCTCATCAATCTGTCCTTTGAGGCCAGAACTAAGGAATCCAGATGTCCACAGGTAAGCACTCATTTTGGAAGTAAGGAGGTGCTTAAAATCAAATCACACTGTCTTGGGAAAGAGTTGAAAATTCTTGCACTTCTGAAAATAATGACGTTTATCACTTTTAGTATCATTAAGTGACAAAGACACTCCAGGACAATGTGATCAGTTAAGGAGATCATTCTACTGACTTAAATATTGCCTTTGTGATATGAATGTACTTTCAGATTGAGGTTCTGATTAAACATTACTAAAGTGAATTTTTTTGGAGTGGCAGGGGGGCTTGCTTGCTTCTTTGTTTCAGTACTTGGTAGATTCCACAGAGTAAGCCTTTAAGACCTGTCTTGTCTGTCATTCACACTGGGGCAAATAAGAAGTAAGAAATTTCATGGAGATTAGTTACCAGAGTTACAGAACTCATTTGAGTAAGAGAAAATAGACTTATTTTCTATCATTCTGTTGCTTAGTCCCATAACAGTTCTTCTATGATTTTGCTTGAAAAAAATCTATGTATAACTGCTGAAAACTCTTTTTCATATCGTTCAGTGATAAACTGAGTCAGAAAAATGGCAAAAATAGTTAAAACTGTGTCAAGAAAGACCATGGGGTGATGAACTTACCCTTGAGAAAAGCAACAGATAGCCAAATTTTGCTATTTTACTTGTAAAACTTTCTGAAGAGGTTTATTAAGTTTACTTAATTAATAGTCTCAGAAGGGAATGCTTCATTAGCTTTGCTATCATACTGCTTGCAGTCACTGTAATATAAGCCTGTATTTTCCTATGGCATGATTAAACACAATATTTAAGACTTAAATGAATCCATTCATATGAAAAATGCAAAAATGACAGCTCTCTTTTTTTTTTAGAAAAAACATTATCAAACAAAGCCTAGTGTATAATAACACATCAGGAACGTTTATTTCATTTCATAATACTAGAAGCTAACTCAGTGGAAAAAAATCATTATCGAAATTTATTCTCAAGTAGAGTATGTCCCTCAAACAACATAAACAGAATACCAAGGCACAAAAAAGCTTCATTTAGATATAAATTCTTCCTCAGTGTTTTCAAGGTGCTGGAATAACAGTAAATGAAATGCTGAGAAATAAGTGGAATTAAGGATTTCTTTTGCAAACCCACTACATACAGATTATTCTACATGTGGTTTCATAGCTGTATTCCTTGAGAATAATATTGGATGGGAAGTATGTAATAACTGCATATAAAGAATGGATTGTCCATTTGACACTTAAACATAATCATGCTAATTTTCAACGGGGTAAATATTCACAGTCTACTTCACAAGTTTAGATGCAATAATCTAGACCCACTGTTAACGGAGATTTGACTCCTCTCGTCCTGAATTGCAATTCTTATTGTCTTTACTCAGATACTTCCTAATTGTAATTTGTAAATCAAAGTCCCCAAACAGTCTGCAGGTTCTGCTTCTGGCGGACTTCTAACCAACTCAGCACACATATGCCCTCGAGTACCATAAACTAATGCTACTCCCAGTGCCCCAGGAAAAAACAAATCTGATAGCTATGCAGCAAGCTGATTCTAAAGATAGCATATTTTAGATAATGTGTCAAGAACTTGATGATGATGTACAAATTTTCTGCCATCCAGTCCCACTCACTGTGAATCAGTCAGGCAAAAATTAGGGAAGTTGTATATTCCAGATCTAACACCATTGCTTAAAATGCCCTACACCTAATCACATCATCTTTCTCAGCCTCTCTCAAACAGAAAATAAAATGCACGCGTCTTAACTGATCTTCCTAATGGAAGAGATCATCAATAATCATGTACTGGAGCATGAAAACAATGAGAATACTTTCATATACTCAACATGAACACTATGTCTAACAACAATAAAACCTGTTAAAAGCTCATATTAGATCTAGCACAAAGTTATTGATTGCTGTCAATACAACTGCAGAGTCTTTTGTCCAAGGCCATGAATTAATTTGCAGCAGTATGCCTTTCCTTCCTGATACTGTATTATGACAGTCCTTAGGAAAATCGTGCTTCAAAAAAAAAACAAACCAAACCAACAAAAAATCCAGACAGAGATAAGAAAGAATTCACTTGTAAGAGGAGGTTCAACCTGGAGGGCTTATACAGAGGTAGGTTTATTCCAAGTTACAGTATTGTGCTTCATAATCAAAGCTCTCATAAATTTAAAATAAAAGTGTATAGAAAAACTCTCAGAACAGTGAACTAACCAGAAGCAGTACTTACTTTAGAATAGGACACAAGTTAAAAATTTTGAATTTAAACTTTTATAGCTTTTTTAAAAACTGAAATCAATTCATCTGGAAAAACAAGTGGATTCAATATTTTTAGAAAAGAGATAAAGCACAAAAAAGAAATCAAGTGTTTTTTGGCAAGTTAAAACATCTTATGTCTGGCCAGAACATTTTTTTTTGGTTTGTTGTTTCAGAAGAAAATCCCCAAACAAGCAGTTAATATTTTTCATTCCAACTGAACAAAACTTATTCTGTCTTATTTTTGGTTCAGCTTCTGAAAAGAAATTCAGTTTTTCACACAGCTTTAGCCAACTTATGTCTCATTGTTAAGATGTGTTTAAAGAATGATTTGCATAAAAAACCTTGGAAAAGCAACTTTTTAGCAATGAAGCTTTAGGAGATCAAAAATCTGCCTCTGAGATGTATTGTAGGGCCTTTGCACAGTACTGGTCAATCACAGAGGTCAATCTCTCCCATATGAAGTATTTAATATTAGATTTTTACATCTATATTTAGAGACCAAAATCTTTGGCCTGATTTTTAACAAGACAAGCATTTCCTGGCTAACTGCAGAAACTCAAGTTCAATTTGCCTTACACTCTCTTTTCTCTCAATGTCAGAAAATGAGAAATAAATGTAAATGTAAAATGGGAAATAGAAGACTTCTGAGCTTCTCAAATGCACTGTGAGGATAAAGTGTCAAGTCTGATGAATCCTACTATGATGTACATTGTGAAAAGCTTATCAATAAAATATCAGCAAAGGATTAGAGGCAATGTCACTGTAACAAAGTGGATTAAAATAGTTCTAACTGCTTTGAAAAACACCTTTTCTTATCCATCTGCAACATCTTCTCATATCCAACCAACCCACCGTCTCTCATGCATGTCATTACTCTCCCCAAGTAACAGAACTACAAAGTATTACTGCTTTTCATAATATTTTTTGCACTAATTGACTAAAACTCTAAGGGAAATGTCACTGCTATGTGGAAGAGCTGTGGAGCTATGAGCTAAAACAAGCCCATTGGCTTCACTAATCACAATGAGATTAAAGCTACGGTTGCTCAGGATCACCATTAAAATGTGTCTGTCTGTCCATCCCATCCATCCACTTTTGTTCTAAAAGATATCCTTTTGATATCTGAGATCTTATCTAGGGAACACCAATCAATCCATGTAAACAGACCCAGTTTCTGTAGCATCACCACCCACCACTTGAGTTTGGCCTGGGAAATATTCATCAGTGCTTGCTGTCTCTGATGGGAACCAGTTTTGGTTTCCAGTAGCTGAGTTATAACTAATCCAGCAAAAGACAGCAATTAAGAATAAAATTTATCAGGATACTAAAGATGACATGTGAGTGTCACGGTTACTGGTCATTAAATGAAGTGAGGAGTTGGCAGGTAGGATAAAGGAACAGACATAGGGCTACCATAAAGGTTAATAAATTTCCTTCTCTCCTTCCCACCCTGGTTCTAAGCTGCTGCAAATTATGTGAAAAAATTATTTTGACAGACTTATTTTCCCCCTAGACTAGATGTGTTGATCTCGCTTAGATTCTTTAAGCAGATTTTAATCTTCCTATACCCGCTGTAGCAGCTGTACAAACACTTCATTAACATAAGAATGGTGTAAGTATGTGCTACTAAAATGGGGGGGGCAGTGTTCTTCTGTATCCTTCTTTACAATTCATTGTATTTTATGCTATGAGTAGGTGCTAAATCGGGAATGAATAAATCCATTTCAAACCTGCACTTGACATCCAATGTATGCTTATTCTCTTACAGATGAACCAAATTTTTAGCTTGAGAATTTTTGTATCTATCCAATGTCAAGGCAAGAGAGTTGTATAACATGTATTTGAGAAAGATTTAGCAAGGAAAATGAATTTTCCTGCCAAAAAAATCCATATTCTTACAATGCTTTTTATTCCAGCTTTCATTTGCATAGAACTCAGGCTATGGCACGTAGCATCTGTTAACTCTGCTACAATTATGTCAACATGGTGAATTTTTTTACTTTTAGAAGGATTATGAGTTACTTATCTCTTTGAGGTGATGCAGTTCTTGGACAACTTAAAACTCAGCTGCCTTCCTTAGGTTTCTCTTGATACTTCCCTTCACTACAGATGTCATTACTGAGAA
Organism: Nyctibius grandis; assembly: GCF_013368605.1. Taxonomy (NCBI): domain Eukaryota; kingdom Metazoa; phylum Chordata; class Aves; order Nyctibiiformes; family Nyctibiidae; genus Nyctibius; species Nyctibius grandis. The sequence continues at coordinate 12,756,020 of NC_090670.1, forward strand.
TTTACTGAGTCACTCTCAGTAAATGGTGAGTGCAGGATTATTTTTTTATGAAGAGGAGAACTGAGACCGTTGATCTTTTGCATATTTTAGAATTTATCTGATGTCAAATTAAGACTAAAAGCGTACTTTGCCAAGCATAGAAATCGTCATAAGATAAGGTCTACTCTGCTACTCACTAGGGATACAGACATTGTCCCTACTCTTCTAAAGCACTAAGACATAAAATTGAACTGGAAAACTGGCATCTCATCAGTTTCCTTGGTTTCTTCCTTTTCATATACAAACATAAAGTATTTTCTATATGCATATACGAACGTATATATATCTCCATGTATATATTCATATATATAGATATATGTCTATATATATATATGTATGTATAAATAAGTGCTTCTTCCCTGCACCAGCTGGCACCTCTGAAGCATACGCCTGGCTAGGAAAGCAGACAAATGCTTTTTGAAGCAGATACATCTTCTATTTCCATAGTGCGTTGGCAGAAGGTGGTAGTAAGGATTAAGAAATTGGTTCTATTCTCGCTAAGAGCCAACTGGCTGGGAGGATGCTTTGGGGCATTGTGAATGTGATACATTGATAGTTCCTGAACTGAAGGGAAAAAAAGAATTTGTGTGTGGATATCTGAAATCTCTGTCTACTTAGGCTTGCTCTTTGCAAGGATGCTGCCAATCATGACTGAGGGCTCCAAGCCAAAATCTGACAGGCTTTTCTTTACACTACCTCTCTGACATATGTACTGCAACATCCAGGCTCTTTGCAGCTTCTTCAAAATTCAGAAGGTCAAATTTTGCTCTCAGATATCTGCACACAGTGCTCATTGCCCTGATTTTAATCTTACTATGGTTTAACTTCCGCATAACCTCTTTGCAAATAGCAATGTGTCACAGAGAATAAACTAAAAGTTAGACAGAGCCTTTTAGCCAAGCACCCATAACTTCATTAAATTACATTGCTTATACTAAGATAGGGAAATAAGGAAGAACAACAGACACTTTGAATTCTTACTAATATCTCTCATCCTCATTTCCACTCTACATGGGAACTGGGTTCTGGATTTGCAGTAGCTCAGTAAACATAAAGACCCATGTACATACATGTGCTAATGTTCCACCCTCTACCTCTTGCAGACTAAATGCTGATCTAAGCACACTCATGTTTGCTCAAGACCATAGTTTCGTCTTTCGTCTGAGCCTTCCATTAAGTGAAGTATTTCCTGTTCTGTAAAGAAGTGATTACCTATATCACAAGATGGAATTGCTTCAGTCTCTAATGACTGTATGATTTGGAGTTGGCTAAGTCCTGACCTAAGCCCTGCATTTTCCTGTTCCCACTGCTTTTAAGGGTATGTAACTTCAGTTGCTAATGCAATAGACTGAAGTAGTGGGTTGGACTGTATCTGACAATGACTGCGTATACTGCTAAACCAGCTCTTTGCAAACAGATCCCTCAGTTGTATGCTTCAGCTTCATCCAAGCCCAGAGCTGTCCTAGTGCATGCTTAACCCCCTGCACAAAACACCAGAAACACGGAGTACCTCCTGTGCTATAGATAACATATATCTGGACCACGTCTAATGCTACAAATAACCCAGGGATAGGGAGTGGAATTTTTGAAAGAAGCAGGGGAAAGACAGAATCGAAAATTATCTGCCTCTGTCCCCAGTCTGGAAGCATATCTCTCCAAATCAATCCTGCTATTATTTAGAAGTAATGACTGGCCAGTATAAGCGCTGGGTGGATCAGCTGTCTGCAGACAGCTCTACTAGCACACATCAAGAGCTTGCTTCTCCAAAGAATGGTACAAAAGCCCTGTTCACATCTCGACTATGTCCCAAGTCCAGGATAATCGTAAGAGCCTGTAGCCAACGTCCCTACTCCCACTGTGGATAGCCTGAGATCTACCCGAATTCACCTTTGTGGATTGCTAGGACTTACTTTGAATCATTCTAGGCAATCTGGTTTTGACCTTCACCACATGACTTTGCCCAAAAACATATGGGAGTGTTTGAGGTAGCCCAACACGTCAAAAGCCATCCACCTGGCAGGTAAGTGCCACTATGAGGACTGCCTTACTTTAGCCACAGGTGCATCAGTTGGATTATCCAATGCCACTGAGCTTCTGCAGGCACACAATAATATGAACAAGTGGCAAAATTTGGCATCAAACCCCACCATGTGGGAGTTCCTGCTCACCACACTTCACCAGCCCTGAAGTTCAGTTACCCTGTCTCCAAATTTGCAGCACTGTAATTGGAAGCACCATCAGGCACTGTCACAACTGATCCTTGTTGACAGTGATAAGAATTAATGCATGAACCATTATTGTTTGAACTAAACAGACAGTATCTATACCTGAGAACTGAAACAATTTGAGATGTATAACAGAGTGGGCAAAACGGGGAGGACAGGCATAATGACTACTACTGAGTGGGTTACACATATGTATTCATTTGTCAGAGCTTTCAAGTGTCATAACAAAATAGAAGAAATTGACATATTCCCAAGAGCATATAGAAAGTTCTTAGTGTCCAATTACTGCAGAGTTAAGCTAAAAATGGGGAGAGCAGTGAACTCTAGCTAACTTTTTTTTCCTTTTAAATTAACTTTCAACTGCTCCTGAAAAAGGACAGGCATCAGTTTTCAGAATTGGCAGTGCTTTATTTATTTTAGTTTTGATTAATTCACAGAAAATGTACATAGGCAGGAGCTCTGAGAGTTACCGTGGCCTTTTTGCTGTAGGTAGAAAAAATGTCCCTGCATCCATCACCAGTTAAAATTGACACAAAGTGTTCTTTTCTGCTGAGAAAAATTGGTGGTAGCTTGAAAACAAATTACAACTTAAAATTTCCTGCACAGTGAGCAGTGCTCTGCAGAGAAAGAACGTATTCAAGAAATCAGAAACATGTAGAGATCAAACAAAATCTCCAGCTAAATCTACCTTTGAGAGAAACTGATAGGATGAAACAGAGCTATGTAGTTCCTCTGGTCTACACTGACAACAGAGGAATTCCTTCCTTCCTCCCTCCCTCCTTTTCCCTTCCCTCTCTCTTTTTTTTTTCCTCCCTCAGAGTATATTGTGCGTGAAAATTAGAAAAACTTGATCCCATGCTCCAGACTGAATATCTACTTAGATGAGGATAGGAAAATATGAATCAAAACTTTGCAGCTCAGAAGCTCTCTCCTATGAAACATTACATAAACTGAAGGCCATAGGCTGAGATTTGCATTAATCTCTGTGAAAAGATGACACTCAGGCGGAAAGGTATTCTGCTGTGGACATCCTCTCCTAAGCCGTAATTCTGACATTGCTTCTTCCTTGAAACCAGCAGGTAATTATTTACCACTTCACAATACATTTTTATGCCATTCCATGTGGTCATTCAGGTGAACAAGTAGTAGAGCTCAAATTGTAACTTAATCTACAGTAAAGCAAAAAAGGACTGAGGATTTCCATGGGGTTAAGAAGGAAGAAGGAGATTCCATAGGATGACCACATAGGAAGCTGTTTCAATGTCTTTTTTTTTTTCTTTTGTGGGATGGGGAGTTGTTTGGTTTAGAGTTTTGGGTTTTTTTTTTAATGTTTCTATTTAACAGCTCCTTAATAACACAATATGGAAAAAAACCTACGAAATAAGGACCAGAATCTAGAAACTTTCTTGTGCTCCACTTAAGTGCTAGAGTCACACATACTTCTTGAACCAATGAATTTAGAGAAGCATCTTCTAAACAGCAGGGATGTCTCCTAAAAGGCAACACAAAAGTTTAATCCAAGGTGGTTGCTGTACAAGACACAGCTGGCTATTCCACTTTTCAGAGAAGGCTCTAATCACCAGGCTGTAGGGAAGTAACACAACTCTCTGCTTTTCTGCTAGCCATTCTGGAAAGAAAGCAGTGGTATCCTCTGCAAGATGACAAATCCTACAAAGGCTCTTCCTACACTGCCTGAGAGACTGGGGTGCTCAAGGAATAGAGGTGGTAGAAAACCTTTTATTTGCACCTAATAGAGCCTATGTATAGTCTCATACTAACTACTCAGTCAAGCCTGAGATAGCTCTAGCTTTCAACAACACATAGACCTAGCAATGCAGAATTGAGTGTTTCATGCAAATGAATGGAGACTCAGAGGTCCAACGACTCTATACGGAAAGTTAATTCAAATATGCAGTTTACTAGCCTGTATCCATATCCTCCAGATAGCCCTGTGCAATGTAATAGGATCCTGGAAAACCAAGATCCATTACAGCTGGGGATACGATAAGAAGGCAGAAAGCAAAAAGTGACCTGCTAAGGGAAATTGTAGAAGCACAGCTTGTATTCAAAAATTCACACGAAGATTTAAATAGAGTTTCAGATTGAGGCTGTGCAGATCATTACAATATCTACTAACTGGTATGTCCCAACCTTTTGGTGACCTTCTGGAATATGCATTCTGCTGAAATGAAAACTATTACAGGAAACATTACATAAACATTGAAACACTCTCAAAGGCACTGCATGCACACCCTGGTCAGGTAAAAAAAAATAAGAGGAGTCTGCAGTTTAAATTCCTTTTCAATTGAAACAGCAGAGATACAACCTTGCATGATCTTTAAAGACTGCAATAAAATACACTTTGAAAGGCAATCCCTCAAGGGGACACTAAAGCAATGAAATGTTGGCAGAAGCAATTATGCAGAAATATTTTTGCAAATAATGAGAAATATCTACTTTCATCTTGCCATTTCTTGGCATGGATATTTATAAGAAATTCCTGTTCATTTCATTGCAATTTCTGTGCATGATCCAGTGGTATAGAACAGAACTTGCAGAGGAAATGAAAAATTGCTCATTTCAGTTAGATATTTTCTGATCAATGAAAAATTTTTTCAGGACTTTGGTTTTAATCACTCTCCTTCTACCAGTGCATCTTTCCTCATCACTTCTATGCTATTATAAATATGCAAAACCCCAGAAATTGCTCCCTGGTGTTGGATATTACAGATGAAAAATTCCAAAATGTTTTTCTCAAACTGTTCATTTACTTTGCCTTTTAGCAAATTAATAGTTACAATTTTTGCCATCACAGCCACCCCTTTTTCTACAGAACACACCTCTCAGAACACTCACGGAAAACAAGTTAACGAGGTCTAGATAATTTATTTTCCTCCAGCTGAGTACTGTCAACTATGCAGTTTTTGAGTCCTTTCTATCACTGACCAAGTTTCATGTTTACTGTATGGTTGCCAATTCTATACTCTACAAAGCCTTGTTTGGCTCTTAACATTTCTGCTTTAGGTATCAAGGAAATTTAGTGTCATATATAAATCTTCTAGAAGATTTCTTAATGAAAAGCCTAGCAAAAGGATAGGAGCTGGCTACTGAACTACCACTTAGGTAGCAATATCCTTTAGAGTGCCAAGTATGCCACAGTAAGCAATATTGTAAACCCTACAACTTTTTGAGACTGTAAATAAGACTGACTGTTCCTCAGTCCTCGTTAAAGGAAACTGTCCACACACTGGACAGGCAGAAAACAGAATGGGGATTCATATGGAGAGAGAGGGAATATATTCCTACAGCTTCCAGACTGAACGACAGATTTTTACCACCTACGTGCTGAGAATGGTGGCCCAAATCCCTGATTCCAACGGAAGTGAGGACATTGATGAGTTTATTTTAGTGATTAGAGTTGTTTCTCACATTACTAAAAACATATCATAGAGATATTGCATGTTACTTGAAACATGTATGATTTTAAAATGTATTTTATTCTCCTGAGCTTTAATTGGTCTGTAGTGGTCATTTTTGTTCTTTCACTTAAAAAAGTAAAGCCACCGACAAGCTAAACAAATACATGAATTAGGTCTGGGAATGGTCTTGAGAGAGGGTACACTAATGATAGGAGTGTATAAAATATCAAGTGATGATGCTTATGCACTTTACACTGTTTTACTGGGTAATGACTCCTCCAACCTAAATTCACTGCTTAAAATCCAGTTCGGAGTGTGGCACCTTGCACCATTTTTAGAGGACTGGAGAGCAGTTTTTGTGGTGGTGGATTTTTTTTTTTGGCAAACCCAGTCAAAGAAAGTAGATGCTGTGGGTCTGTCTTTTACGGTAGCATTCACCTGGGATGTAGATACCTAACTAGTTCTTAGAAAATGCTTTAACCAACCACTCCTAATGCTGCCACTGTATTTTATTTATTATGTTTGTTTGCATGCATTATGCCCTTCTCTTCCCAGTTTTATCTGATTTTATCTACCTTTTACACAGGCTAGAAGAGCCTGTCTCTAACGCAGACAATGTATTCGCTATTCACTGCAGGCTAGAGAACCCTTTTCATCTGAGAGCTGCCTGGCATTCACAGTAGCTGAGGCTCAGTCCTCCGTCCGCAGGCAGAACTCCAAATTCAGAAATCACAGTCTCCTGGCATCCCTGCAGTGTGCCACCAGGGACAATCAATGAATAATAGAAAAGTCAGTATTTGTGGGACTGGGGCTGTAATCCTCTGTCAGCAATTCCAGGTTTGTATGCAAAGGGTATACAAGAAATGAAATAAAAAAGCAGAAAAAAATTTCAATTTTAAAATCCTATGTGAACACTTGACTAATCCCATCATTCACAAAAAATATCTCCCAGGTATTAGCTCACACAAAGACAACAGCGAGGAATCAAGCTAGCGCAGTTTAAGAGCATCCTGATCTCCCAGCTGCAGCCTTTGCAGCTGATACGGCCATTCAATTTACACCTACATTAACCATTGCAGTATAATGTAAAGTAAGTCAGCATAAGCCCAATTTACTTGCAATACACAAAATCAATTTAGCCATGGAAGATTGCTGGGACAGAGCCCGGACTGCTGCTTCTACCTCCCAAACATAGCATGAATTATGCATACACTACCTAATAGTCCATCAGGTCCCTCTCTCTTGGCTTGAAGCCTCAGGCCTTTTTCCTGATTGCTGTCCCATAAAATCATCTCCGGCTGTACATACATGTAGAAAGAGACAGCCCATGTCCCACGAGTTTACTATCTAAACAGGAATGAAAGACAAGAGGCGAGAGCTACTTTTAGGAAGAAGGGCCTGAGGGCAACTTTTAAAGCCTCAGGCAACATAGGGAGCAGACAGGCTAAGGGAGGTGGCAGCGCAAGTCACCCAGCACTCAACAGGGAGGAAGGAAGTCTCTGAAATTTGGTCTTGAGCAGAGTCTCCCAAATCGTAATGAGAGCTATGCCTTAGCGCACTGGGGTGCTCCTGGTAATTTTTGTGTTCTGGGATTTCCTGTATGACATGACAAGGAGATAAGGTAAAGTCTTAAGACACCTGAAAATTCAGGCACAGAAAAGAGGCTTTAGAAGTAATTCCACTCCATCATTGCTTAGTTATCATCAACATAACAATCCAGCCCAGTTTTGAAAGGAAGTCTGACATTTGCATCACTTCTTTGCAAAACTATTTTGCATTGTAATCACCTCAAAGGATGCTCCTAAGGTCTTAGGAAATAATAGTGATTTGCCCTAGGTAAAAAGCCAAGCTTCTTCACCAGCATCAGTTTTTTGAAAATTCAGGTTTATATAATAAATACTTTGGACAGCTTGCCCCAGAAAACATCAAACACCACCTATTTCTTACTCTTCTTTATATAAATTGTTTTCCTCTGTTGAAAACTTGCCAAACTCAAACTGCTAAGTGCCACACAGCAACAAAAGAAGGCTTAACAGGACTGAAATTATTTTTTCTTGATTGCAGCATCTCAAAAGCTTCAATGCTTCCTCTTAACTAGCTGTACTTTAAAAATGTTCTCTTAATTTAGAAAGGAAACATGTATGTGAGAAGTAGTGAGGGAGGAGTCGAAGAGGGAATATTCTCTTCCTGGATTTAACATCTTCTGGAAGATGCCTGAGGTGGTGGATGACAAAATTTGATGTTTTTTACAGCTTTATATTCCTAAATAGCTCAAATCTCAACTTTATAGCCTCAGAGAAAACAAAATGTGTCAAATTCATCAGACTGTATAATGGACCCTGAAAACTTTTATTTCCTTAATATGCTTATTAGCTTCAAGGTAAAATCATGTTTTACTCTGAACTTACTCTACATTCAACTCATTTTAGACTAAAGGCTCAAACACAGAACTGAGTGTCAGCAAGTAACTGCACCAGCAATATCTATGTGCAACCTCTGAGTTGCTGGCAAACAAAGAGTAACACAATCACAAGTTGCTTCTGATGACCTAAACCTTGATACTATTGAAAAGCCTAGTGCTAGTTCCAGCTAACCCAGATGGCTTCTGATTTCTAGAGCAAAAGAGAAGCAGCATAAACTCGTGGCTGTAAAATGAAAGGCTCTCAAACTACAGTTTTGTCTTAGCCTACAATGCAGGAGTGTTAAGATAAATCAAACTGCCTTGCAACACGTTACAAAGCAGTGTTTTAGTCTGAAGTTATCAACTGCAGCGTCATCAGGTACAATTACTCAATCATGTAATTCACATATGGCTGTTGATCACATACTATTGCAAAATGATAATTAAATGCTACAGCTTAGCAAGTTTACATTATTAAGAGGTGACAGTGCTTGATGCACTATAGAATGGCCGGTGACATCTGTGTGAACTTTGGCCGTTATACAGGACCTGGGCAGTAACTTACACACTACAGCCACAGCAGGTCCTTTTCCATAGGTTCTCATACCATTGTCACCCAGAAACCTGTAACTCAGCAGCAGAATACATACATTAACTAGGTGTTACCAAAGACAATGTGACTCTACCTGACCGTTTCTATGATTTCTGCCTCTAAGAACAGCACACCTTTCCTTCAACTTTCTTCAGGTAGCTGTTCTTCCACATATTCATCTCTATACCATACACCAATTATAGCATAAGAAACTGTCCTGGAACAGTCCTGGATCAGAAGAGGCCCACTGATATTCAGAAGAGGTATACTGTATATTAATTCCCACTGTGACTACAACTGAACATATGAGTAGCTTGGCCTTTTGTCATCATTTAGCAAGATGAGTATAATACTGAAACCTCACTTATACATCACGTACAGTCATGCATACAACATAGAAAACCCATGCACACACAAAATGACATTGCAGAATGGGCACAGTCAGACTTAACAAAAGATGATCATTAGTAATAGTTATTAAAAATTATTTTATGTTGTTACATCATTACAAATATATTGGTGAAATTGAGAGAAACTGACAATTATTGTTAGGCTGCTTAGAGAAATAACAACAGATGCTTATCTAAGAAAATGAAATATTCTAGCCAAGGGTATTTCTAAGAAATCTGCCTTCTGTCACACACTGTCAAGTTTCCAGTGTCAAAAAATAACTACTTTTAGCCATAAAACTTCTAAGTATGTTCATAGAAATTTTGCAATTCTGAGATTGCATCTGAAGTCACTCTTCTTTACTGACTGTGTACTGGTTAGTCTTTCTATCCTAACTTTGTTACTTATTGCTATTTAAAACTGATTATTTTGCTCATCTCTGATCTCAGAATCCCATAGCACTTAACAAAGAATCCTATTTTCCTAAGAAACACAAATCACACACCTGAATGAACTGAGCCATAGTTATTGAAAATATGGAAATAAACCTTTAGTACTTGACAATTTGAAACATTTCTTTTGGCACCTATGGAGGCATATATATGACTGTAAATAAAATTTACATTTTAGTCTTAAATTGGTATTTTTATTCTTCACAAATGGAATCTTACCATGCACATAGTACTTTACATGATTAAAAACAACCTAGTGTGATTAGTGTTATCAGAATCCATGCATGAGTCTTTTGAGGCATTATCTCAAAGGATCACCCAGCATCACCATTCGGCAAGCCTTTCTACAACACGTGCAATGAGAATGGTTATGCAGTTGTATAACACTGGTGCACCTGCAGAACAACGCCTTTCTCAAAGGTTCCAGAATAACACAAAAGTTCTCTTGTGCTGCCTGCTTGTGCGTCCAGCTTAAGTTTCTAATAGCTACAGAAAAGGCATTCTTCAGTGCACTGAAGAATGTTAGACAAAATGGTGACCATCCTTAATTTAACTCGTAATCTAATCATGCCTGTTAAGATCTTTGATCTATATAAACTGGCTTTCAAGCTTTCCTATAACCATAATTTCTACAAGTTCTTTGTGGTGGTTTCCAATATTATTTTCTTTTTGCTATAAAATCTCTGATGTAATTCTCTTGAAATAGTAAAATGAAAATGAACTTGATTTATGTCACAAAAATCCTTAACTCCAAACATAAATTGTGTTGATTGCAAATATCCCACTGAGGAGAAGAGAGTGAGTGGCAAAAAGTAAAATGAAAATGCATTCAATTCTATGCATGAATGAAGCTAGCTAATACATCTTCCTATAACCGCATAAATATCTTGGTATGAGGGAATTATTTGGTTTAGTTTAATTTTTCAAATCGATCTTTTTTCTGTCTTCAGACTTTTATGTTTTTCCTATATTGGAGCATCTTCTGATAAGGTTCATTCTGTAACTTGTTTGTTCATTAACAGCATGCATGTGGAGTCTATGCTACAGTGTCAGAAGCCTCTGCTACTATGCCGAACAGTTACAGGTTTAGCGAGGACCAACACAACACTGGAATAAAACCAAAATGAAACAAAGCAAAATAAACCCGGCTCACTTCACTCTCTAACTTTTCTGGCAGCTCTGCTGTGTATTTAGTAATTAAATCTAGCACAAAATTTGTTTGTGCTGCTGTGTGACTTTACCAAGCATAAGCATTGTGATCTCTAACATAAGCAAGGGAAGAAATTTTGCAAAAAATGTCATCTCCCATAAATGATAAGACATTTAGCTATATCCTTCTCTTTCATCAGGTACAATACTTGGCAACTTTGACATTATGTTTTTAAGAATAACTTGGCTAATTCTCTGGGCTTTTTGTGGAAAGACACTTTAAGGCCTGATGAATTTTTAGGGGGGAAAAAGGCAAAGAGAAAGCACATTTGAAAAAAAACCAAACACCACATTAAAAATCATGTAATAACCTGAAAAATCATTGGTTTGACTCTGCCATTTAAGACTACCTCTAGTGACTTTTTCTTGTACTCCTATACTGATCCGGAGAGATTCTAGGTCTCATGGACTGTAAGACCACTCCCTGCAGATCAGCTGAATCCTGTGCAACTCTGAGAAGCCGAAAATTTGGACAAATGCAATATAAGAAGTTTTGCTGCAATTTTTTTTCCCCAGTGTGCACTTGAAACAATGGGAACATGAAACTGGAGCTGTGGGGAAAAAGTTTCCATATTCTTTAATAAAACCAGATGGAAAAATTGTACCTAGTTCCCAAGCTGGAAAGTAAAACTGTATCCAGGAATTACCTCCTGGGAGGTAGGCTACTGACACTCCCTCCTCCTTGTCCCTGCTCAACATCGTAATTCAGATGTCCCTCCTCTGGGGCTTCCCACAGGACTGACTATTAATACTTTGGCAGAACATCCTTTATGACAACAGATACTGGAGCATTTCCAAGATGGCTTTGAAACAGGGTCCTATCTGAATCAGTAAGAATTCATTCTTTATACTGTTGGCACAACGTTGTGTATTAAAAGACAAATCGTTAGGGACAGGGAGCTGGTGTTTTAGTAGACCACCTTCTGGAAGCTGGCTTTCTTAAAGAGTGATAAAATTCTTTCCCTCAAGAAAAAAATTGTTTCCCCACACTCTCCACGTACATGTTGGAGAGAGTGCAATGAATACATAAGACATAAATCATAAGAGTAAGCCAAGACAGAAAGCCAGAACTCAATTCCTCTGATAATTACATCAAATACCAGAAAAGAAACCTTGCTTAACAAAAGCTTGTAAATTCCCAAGAAAAAGAATAGAATGGATAGTGAAGCAAGAGCAAACTTATTAAAAGAATGACACTGAAATCTAGTACAGAAACTGAGCTCACTTCAGGACAGATTCAAGCTATACCTCACCTATGCACAGAACTCCGGATTCCTCCATCATTGTCTCTGTTACTGTGGGTACTCAAACCTACCCACTCAGCTGCTTTACCCTCCCAGTCTTCCATCTGTAGCTATTTCATCTCTGTATATAGTCTACATGTCTCTCTGGAGTGACTTCTTTATGATCCAGAAGCTCAAGAGAAACATCCTAGTGATTCTCTAGCAGCTGCCTCTACGTCACAAATGTCCATCCTCTGAGCAATGTTAATTCTTCATGCATCTTCTCATGCATTCTCTCTTTCTCTGGAGATACTCAAAACCTGCCAGGATGTGACCCTGTGCAACCTGCTCTAGGGGAACCTGCTTTGGCAGGGGGTTGGACTAGATGATCTCCAGACGTCCCTTCCAACTCCAACCATTCTGTGATTCTGTGATCTTACAATACATCAAACTACAGAAGGTTCAGTGCTGTACTGTATTCTCCCACGAGCACCCCCTGAAGACCTATGGCCATATTTCTAACACACCTTTGCTTCATTACCAGGGTGAGATTCAGTACTTGGTAAAGGCAGATCTCTTCCATATCTGATACCTTCTCTCAGCCAGTACAGGATCAGATCTGTTTCTCCTTTTTGCTCTGCTAGGAAAATATGTTTATATGAACAACCATTAGTTGTTGTGGTTAAAAAGCAGCAGAAATCAACCACAGATTCAACATTCCAGCATGATGTTTTGTAAAAGAGATATTACCTGATTTGCAAATAAGACCTGGAAACTCAGTGATGGGCTGCAAAGTTTGCTTTGTAATAGTGGTTAAATCAGTCTGTTCTGCTTTGCTGCTGTTATCATCCTGCTCATCCCAAGGATATCCTTGTTGAGGTTGTGCTGTTCAATATCCCAAACCCTTTAATGTGGTAATGTAATATATTCTCATTATTATGGAGTACCATCTCAACAATCATTTAATGAAGGGAAATAACCAGCTTTTGCTGCACGGTCTTCTCATCTGTGACAAGGAAGTCTAAAGCATAAACAAGTGGACAACTTACAGTCAAAAATACTATATATATATATATATATATATCTATCTATCTCAAATAACTGAGTTCACCTATTATAGTATGTAAAGTCTCAGGTAAATATATACTTTAGTCCTAACAGGGCAATGGTGGTGTTATTGAGATGCTGATTCAGGAAAAAAGAAAACAAAATTTTCACAGGTGATATGCTAGCTGAGCTTTGAAGAGCTTTCAATGAGAATTAACAACTTACCTGCATTAGTGAGCCTAAGAACTCTTCCAGGTTTACAAGAGAATAAATTTAAAAATAAAAGTATCTGGTTTAGGTGTTAAAAAGTTGTTTATTTGCTTAGAAGAAAATACTTTTAATGGCATAAATACGTTTGACATTTCCTGGTAGGAACACTGTTTATCTTTCGGAAGATCAAAAAAAATAAACAAATCACATTTATGTGCCTGTTTACCAAAACATAATCTGAGGTTTTACAAGTGTAGAGGAAGAGACGTATTGCTCTGTGGCATGACTCAGGCACTTCAGTGAACATTTACAACTGCTGTTTAATGAATATACAAAACGTCCTCCTAGACCTGCTGTGGATATCAGATTTTCAAAGTCACATTTTGATGGAATATGATCCCTCACCACAGACATGGAACGGATATTTCCAAGAAATGGTTTAAGATTTTACCCTGAAAACCAGACATTTAGAAAAAGTGAAATATGTATAAAGATTTACTTCCCAATTTCTTTCTTTAAAGAAAATCTATATGAAATTGAGATTTTTTTTCTTTCAAGTTTTGTTTTCGCCTATAGTGCATCTTCTGTTTCAAATTTCATATAACTCAAAACCTTAATATTTTGGCTCATCTGGACCAGGGAAGGCCTGAGATGACAGCAGAGCAGGTGCAACACACTGTAATGTTCTCAGTACAGGGAAAGCATTCCTGTGTCTTCTTCCACATCGGCCACATTACTGCTCATCTGCCACAGAGACTGCAGATTGTAGATGCTTTCAGATTAAACAGGACAGCATTTTGGGCAGGGACTACACATGCATATGTTACGTTGTGGCTGGGATTTGGGAAGTAAAACTACAATAAAAAAACATAAAACAGGTGCTATGGTTATATTTCCTTCCACCAAAAATATCTCTGTCATTGTAAAGTGCCTAGTAAAACAGGACATGGCAAAAATATATGAACAAATATATATTGTTATGAGAAAATAAGCAAGTGAAAAAAAAAAGGTTACCCACCAACCAACAAACGAAACAAAAAAATCACTTATATCAGAAAGCCAAAACCTTAGCTTAGTGTCATTACAAACAACTGACAAACAAGCATCCAGTCTTGCCAAAAATGATCACTATATTTTGCTTTCAAGACACACAAGTCTGAACTCTTGACATATAACTAAACTACTGGCCAAGCCAAAAACAGTGCCCAAGGGTATCTGAAATACTCTTAGAACCATAGAATCATAGAATCATTTTGGTTGGAAAGTACCTTTAAGATCATTGAGTCCAACCATTAAGCTAGCACTGCCAAGTCCACCAGTAAACCATGTCCCTCAGCACCACATCTACTCATCTTTTAAATACCTCCAGGGATGGTGACTCCACTACCCTGGGTAGCCTGTTCCAGTGCTTGACAACCCTTTCTGTGAAGAAATTTTTCCTGATATCCAATCTAAACCTCCCCTCATGTAACTTGAGGTCGTTTCCTCTTGTTCTATCTCTTGTTACCCGGGAGAAGAGACTAACACCTACCTCACTACAACCTCCTTGCAGGTAGTTGCAGAGAGCGATAAGGTCTCCCCTCAGCCTCCTTTTCTTCAGACTAAACAACCCCAGTTCCCTCAGCTGCTCCTCCTAAGACTTGTGCTCTAGACCCTTCACCAGCTTCGTTGCCCTTCTCTGGACTCTCTCCAGCACCTCAATGTCTTTCTTGTAGTGAGGGACCCAAAACTGGACACATTATTCGAGGTGCAGCCTCACTAGTGCCAAGTACAGGGAGATGATCACTTCCCTAGTCTTGCTGGCCACGCTAGTGCTGATACAAAGTAGTCTGTCCCATCATAGACTAGTAAAATATGCTGTTATAATAGGGCTCTTGCAAAAAGAGGTACGCTTGAATTCAAACGCACTATAACGTAGATGGAGTAGAGTCATACCCTACCTGTGAAGTGGCTTGATGGACTAACTATATATAAGATATTGAATGCTGAAGAAAACAAATGGTATTTGTGCAAGACAGAAAGGACTTCCCAAAAGCACTAAAGCATAAATTGTTTCTTCAAGTCATAGTTTCCCTCCCTTCACAAAAATTAAATTTCTACAGAAACCTATCAGCCACCACAGAAGGACAAACTCCTCATGTCATTGCCACATCAGGCAGCAAAAAGGAAAAGATGCATCACTAATTCAAACATCGATTTCAATAATGCTACACTCTTAGCAAAACCAGGAGCACAGGATGAAGCAGTAGAAAACAAATGAAGAAATCCATTAAAGATATTTAGTAATCTATTTAAATAATACTGCACTACTCTTTCAACAGCAAAAGACCACCAACAGTGCAGCACATTTTCTAAGAAGCACTACAAAGCTAAACAAAGAAAAAGAAGAGAAAAATGAGCACAGGGCCATATCTGATTAATGTATGGTTACTGTTTTAGATAACTCAATTTTCTCAGGAAACTTATTTTAGTGGTCATCAGTCACTTCTTTTTTTACATTTTTTTTAAAGACCCTATACAAAGTGCATGATCATTGTTCTTCTTCATAAAGCAAGTCAAGTTTTCCAACTTTCTTTGCAGTTGCTGAAGCAAAAGGCACTAATATACAGAAGGTGGCAATACATTGTTTAATAATGTCTTAGATCAACTTGTCTTTATGAAACAATCCCCTCAGCAACAAGCAGGATGTGACAGAAGTATGTAACACTGCAACAGACTGATCACTTAGGGTAAAGCTGAAACTCATTAGGTGATAACATCATCAACAGTGACAGCAAAAGCATCCTTTATGCCCACCTACCCTAAAAGAGAATACAGCATGTGCTTTGCCTGTGAGTTACAATTGCCCGTGCCCATAAGCAAATTGTTTTTCATTAAGATCACCTTTCAAAGTATGTCACAGCTGATGGCTCACACTTCGCTCTCTTCTGGCTGCAGCTCAGCTAGGAGCGGTCTAGAACTGGGGGAATGCACACATACCTCTAATCCATACATTTTATGCATGCTGTCTGCAAAACTCAGTCTCCATTGCACAAACAGGCAGATTCCAGTTTACAATGAAAAATTTTTGCAAGCCGTCAGCAATGCAATTATCCCGTTGGTAGGAAGCAAGCAAAAACAAGACAGAAGAAACGCCTGTATTTTGTAAGAGGTTACATTGCAGGGAATGATAAATATGTACCCAAATTGTTCAGAATAAAATTATATTTTCGTTACAAAATGGCAGGTCCTCATCTCCACAAACTGAGTTTTGATTTACTCAGCAAGAAATTTGAAGTGGAACATAAAAAGAGTTCAATTTTGCAGACATACCAGCTACAATATAACCCAATAATGTAACTGTACCACAGGTGTTCAATTTTATTTTTTACAGTCCAAACACCATATTTTTTGTTTTCAATTTCAATACAGAGAGACAGTGATGGATTATTACAATTGTAACTCTATACTACGCATCCTGTGTGGTAGCACGCGATAAAGATTTTTTCTTTTTTTGTATATGTGTGGCTCCACACCCAATTATTTGTGTCAAAATGACAGTACAGTGAGTTTCTACAGTATTATCTATGCTGCAAAATCCTCTGGCACAAGTGATTTTTATGCTCTTTGAAATCTTGTGGTTGGTTTAGGGATATGGTAAAAATGCATGATTGAAAAATGCTTTCCGAGATTTATAATCTATTACTGAGCTGCTGAGGCACATCTCAGTGGCAGAAACAGGGCATCTGATGCCCTTCAGCTACTCTGAGATCACACAGAGCTCCTGCCCAAACATATCCATAAGGCTCAGAACTGACTTACTGAAATTAAAGAGCAAGCAGAATTAATATGGAGTCTGCCTCTTCTGCCTTGTCTTATGCTGTAGTGGAGAATTTCTTTGACTTCATCTCACTGTGGACAACTAGCCAGTAGTATAAATTGCTGTCACTTCATTGATAACCATGTATATATGTCTATGGTCCATACAATGGAAACTGAAAATATGCCTTTTGGGATTTGTTCCGTGCCTTCCTCACATGCATTTTTGGCTTTATGAAGATCTCTACGGAAGTGAATGCACAGGTCAAGATGAACTAGACTTCACCATTGCCAAACATATTCTAAGATAGTAAGATTTGATAAGATTTGATGGGATTGGAAAGAAAATTAAAATCTCCTCCAAACTAGAAGTTCTGCCTTTCAATCATTATAGCAGTAATACTATTTCACTTTGAGTCTTTCTCTGTGTGTAATTAATTTCAGTGTCAACATACTTCAGACACAAGCTAAAACTTTACACATACATGCATTACCATTACTTAGAAATTTTAGTGTCAGTGCTCGTGATGATAGCAACAGGAAAAATATTTATATTCAAATTCAGATGTCTGTATAAGAGAGACAAACTATAATCACACCCTACCACAGACATTCATCACTAATTACATTTTTTAAAGTTTTCTAAAATGCATGCCATTGAAATCAAAAGCACATAATTAAGAGCAACATGCTAACACGGGTTTTTATTTTATAGTCAACATTTCTGTCACAGATAATTGCAGACCTTAATGAAAATAACTTGATCTATTAAAGATGTATAAAATAAGCATGATGGCTATGCAAAGTTGATTCCATTTCTTTCAAAGGAAGAAAATGTATTAAAAATCAATTAGGGAGGGACTGGTTGGTATAGGGAGCCAATAATAAGATGCATCAGTACAGAACTATTCATTAAAAATAACATTCCTTTTCATTTAGTCCCTTATTTATTAAATCTTTCATAAATGAATACTGTTCTTTTTTAATCAAATGTATTTGTTCTTTGCAAGTATTTTACAAATTGTTAAAATAATTATACACCATAGTAATTTGAATTACCTGATTTTGCTATGCACTAACTGATTAGTTTGGACACACTGTATTGTTTCTATTTTTTTCACTATTTGCCATAAGCATTTTTAAACAGGGACACAATGAAAGGTAGATAGTAGACAGGAATACATTTTGCTGAAGCTTCATACAAACACCTCACAAAAACATTTTAATTAAACAGAAGCTCCAGATGGCTGTATTTTGACCAGAAAAGCTCTCATTTCAGACTTTTGTCTTCACCAAACCCAGTCAGGAAAATGAGCTATCTTTGCTTTTAGAACTTGGCCATAAATATAACTTTTCACCATATGACCCTAAAGCATCTCAGGGACTTCATTCAAAATTGTAGTCACAAGCTGAACACTACTATAATGAGCTGCTACAAACTATGGGTTGTTTTCTGATTCATGTTAGAAAAAAAAAAAAAAAAAATCCCTAGAATTTTCATATACTTTCTTACAGACCAGTGTCTACAAAAATAGTAGTAGAACATTTCTGTCTTTCTTTGGGTAGAGGCCAAAAGCTCAACGGATATGAAGGATTATCGGTTAAAGGCAGTCTTCCTCAGACGTACATGAAAACACACTAGAGGGTATGTGCAAAAGAGGTAGGGCCGGCCTGGAACTAGTCATTTCGAAGATTCAGGTGAAAGGACAAGAAATTGTCATCCCTTCTCTTTCCTTTTCCTGCCCTCCAGGAAAAGGGCCCTTTTCCTGCCCTCCTGCCATTTCCAAAGGCGTCACTGGATTTCTATCAACCTAGGATCTACATATCTACAAATTATATCCTCTCTGATAGCTATGAAAGCCCCACCACTGGCAGACGTATCTCCATGGAATATAAACCACTGTTGTTGAATATGCAAAAGTTAAAAAATAAAAAAGCCCAAAAGCAAGCCACCAGCTCTTTTTTCTCATCAGTTAAACAAAAGCAAAATCCAAACAATACTTTGTTTCCAAATAACATCTCTGAATACATATAAGGAGATTATTTTTTTCTGTAAGGGCATACCATATTTACAAAGTGATTTTTCAGAGAGGTACTGCACAGATTGTTCCTTCTAATTCATGCTCTCTGGCTGAGTTTGACAAATTTCTTGCCGCTGTCATTTTGCAACTGTATGTTTATCGAATGTAGAGGTCAATGGTTAGAGGGATGAATAACCTTGAGTATTTTTCACTGCTGTCAAATATCACAGTAGAAGGTGTTTCTAAATTCCTGTGATTATCCAAGAACTTTAGCCCAAATTAACTCTTCCTCTTCCACCACACACACAAAAAAAAAAAAAAAAAGGAAGGGAGTTGTAACACAAACTTGTGATTTTTCTAACTCATGATTTCCTGGGGAGAAAAGTGGTATAGAGGAAAGGAGGACAATTCTTTTTTCTTTTTGGTTATTTTTAATGATGAGGCTGTAAATGCTGAGTCACCTCTGTTCCATATGTCTGTGACTGCATGGAGAACACATGCTCATGTGCTATGAATTTCACAAGCAAGACACAAGGATTTTTTATACTGGCAGATGCTGAAGCACCTCGTTCTACTCATATTAGTCGTGAAATTGGAAATGCACAAGTTGGAATAGCAATGCTGTCTACAGGCATCTGACCATAGATCAGAGAGAGTCTAGTCACAAAGGCTTGGCATGATTCCAAGCTAATTATCTTTGGCAAGTATCAAAGCTTCTTAATTTAGGCTTGGTACCAAGTTAATTTGGGTAAATTGTATCTGGTTCTGATCAGAAAAGTCCATACAGCATTGTTTTGTGTGAATTCATAAGCTTGGATCTCACCTAGTTTGAACATCTCTGCATTGAACTACTTTTCACGGCACATGGTTTCACCAGAGTCTGTCTGTTTACTTTCTGGAAGCGTATAGGAACTGAAAAACCTACCAGCTGAGGGAAGCAAAGGATTGAGCAGTTTTAAGCACAAAACAGCATTGGTCTATCAGATGCCTGCAGAATTACAGTAAAATATAGTCCATCCTGATTTCCTTTTTTTTTGGACACACATGGCCTATTTTCTTCTAAAACCCATAAGCAGGCTGAGTTCTGGCACTAGCTTTGAAGAGGACAGAATCTCAAAAACTATTTCAAGCATTTTACAGAATGGGAGCCTTTGGTAGGATGTTCTCCATAGGAGCTCCTTAACCTCTGATGCTTACTGCACTTCTGCAGTATTATTTTAGACCCTTTCTTGGTCAGGTATTTGGTCTGGTAGTGTGGAGGAAAAGAAAGCTGCACTGGTCTCTAGAGGAGGACAGTGTTTGTGCCATTTGCTACCCTTTTTTATTCTTTTTCTTGGTTTCTGCTGTTTTATTTTCAATACCATTTTAATAGTTTGCCAGGGAGGCTGAAGCCATTACCAAGATAGGAATTTCTCAGTGTATTTATATCTATTATGTAGATCCTCTGGAAATACACAGTTCTTTGATCTATCTCAAGCCTAGTCAAAGAGACAAGAGAAACGGGATTAATACTGAGCTATTCTGAAGCTCGGGGAAAATGAAACAGATATAAATCAAAGAACGAACGGTGTTCAGGTTCCTCTGCTATTCTGGCTTCTTCTGCAGGAGCCTCTCTCATGCATTATCAAGGAAATGCATGTTAGAGTTATATGTTCTATATTTACTTGCAATTTTCTAAATAAATACCATTGCTAAAAATAGCAATAAGCACTGAGCAATAATATAGCAATATCTGACTCTACTGAACAGTACTTTATTGCTCATTCCTCTTCATCTCATAACAAGGAGCGTTCTTAAAGGGTCCTGGGTCACGAGACTGATTCTGGGAGAAGGAACATCCAGATACTGAACTTATAAAGCTGTGATTAAAAAAAAATATAAACCAAACCAATGAAAAGAAAAAAATCTTTGTTTTAGAGACTTCTGAATAAAATGCATAAGAAATTTGGAGTCCTGACTTACGGACACCTCTTTTTTCATCTCTCATTTGTTAAGTGTTTCTGTTTATGTGAACAAGCACATACAAATGCTATGAAATAAACAACCAGGTAACAGGTGATTGAATTCTTGGCCTAGAGACCTTGGATCAAACTTGAGTATAGGTGAAAGTAACCTTAGATTTCATTCTTCTCCTGCAGTTAATGCAACCCAGAATGCAAGAGCTGCTAACAAATATCAGCATCCTATCTAAAAAAAACTGAGCTATGCAACACCAGAAAAGCCACTATATATGTGTCTTCAACAAATGGTACACATTGCCTGCTTATATGAGAGGAAAAGTCACCATTTTTGCACATCACAACCTCTATTAAAGAGTATAGTGCTGTATCAAGTTCACAATACCCACAGGACATGGCATTCTATATGATCATCATCAGACTCAACATTGCAGAAGACAAATGTAGAGTGAAACTAATGGAGCTTACTTAGGGTACTGAAATGGAAGTTGTAACTGCAACTCTGTTGGTGCTCAGGTATTCAATTCTCTGTCCTAGTGTACCAAGAGAACTAGGTATGAACTGGCCATGGGCAAAATTAGTTTGGAATTTCTTATATCATAATAATGGCATTCTGAGACAATATTCTAATAGGAGTATCAAATAAAGGTACCTAAAGAGTTTAAGCTGAGGTCTGCTAAACTTGGGAAAGAGATATTAGTCATATGTGCTAGCAAAGGACTAGACAATGATCATAGCTCTTCAGTCTTATGATCTCCTTTTGAAGAATCATCCAACCATAAGTAAGAGGAAAAAAAGTAACAGTTGCAACAAACAAGCCATAAGAAAGTAAAACTGTATGGGTAAGACACGGGAAGAACCACCTCTAGAAGAAACATTGTCATATTTCATAAGTTTTCATGAATATTTAGTGAAGTAAGAAATTCAATAAGAAATGACTCAGTGGTGCTGTGGGAATAGCAGAAACAGTTCTGTAAGTATTCTATGAGAAAAACAATTTGGCACACATTATGTAAAAGAAACTTCAAGTAATCTTTAAATCTGACAGTACTGGCAGAGTTCCAAGGATCAAATATTTGAGTAAAACTGTGTACCTAGGGACTGATCAATGGTATAGTTTTAATGATAAAATCTGACTATTGGGAAGGCTAATTACTATAGGTTACAAAAAAAAAAATTCAAGTAATGCCAGGCTGTGCATGAAGAAGCTATAGGTTTATCAGCTTCTGCAAAGGACATTATTATTATTCTTCCTTTTCTGAACATTAATTTAGGAAAAATATTGCTGTATACTTGCAAGGAGATAAAATAAGAACTCTGATGCAGGCTGTATAATTATAATGCTACCTGACACATATGACTATACTGCATCCTGGGAGCTGCTAGTGGCAGAACATATGACATCGCGAGAAAAAGCATAGAGTTCTCCTTACAGAGGGCCTGGCTTTCTAGTTTATAAGGAAGAATACAGTGGTAT
The DNA here is from genome assembly GCF_013368605.1 of Nyctibius grandis. Lineage (NCBI taxonomy): Eukaryota > Metazoa > Chordata > Aves > Nyctibiiformes > Nyctibiidae > Nyctibius > Nyctibius grandis. The sequence goes on from NC_090670.1 coordinate 12,778,481, forward strand.
TAAGACACACATCATGAGAAAAGTAGAACATCTTTGCCATTATGCCACAAATACAGCATCATCATCTTTAACCTCCAAGAGTTTCTAGCAAATCAATTAATGATTGTCTTTTTATGGAATAGTGAGACAAATAAATTATAAGGAGTTTGCCAGCCAGAATTATTCTGGTACTGAAAGTACTAAAAAAAAAAAAAAAGTAGAATTTAAAATAAAAAAAAAAAAAAAAACAACAAAATAAAACAAAAAAAAACCCAACAAAACAAACAAGCCACAATATTTGGCCCGGTCTAGAACGTAAGTGATTTTAATCCTGCTCCTTCTCATTTCTCAGTAATAATAAAAATAACACTAAATACATACTAAATCCTGCAACTTATCTCTACTGGAAAGAATCAAGGTCCAGGCAAAACAGTCCCTATAAAATATCCCTCATCAGTTCCCCAGAGACTCCTCTGGCAGTGTACACTGAGCAGCCTTTAACAGAAAGATTTAGCCAACTGGAGATCTTTCCATACATGGAAAAAGAGATGGAACAGGACCCTTTGAAAAGAATCAAGACTGGCATATGTGGTAGTCGTGAAAGGTCACAGGACAGGCGACAGAATTAAATCAGACGTGAAGTTGAATTATACATGAGATTAAAGTAATCTTGGTGTTATAATAACTGCTGTGCAGTGTCAGGCCAAAGGGCCAAACAGCTGTGAGAGTGGCCAACGGGGGATGTCCAGGGAAGAGATGGCAATGACAATGTCTTTGATGTATGGTCGTGATTACTGTATGTCTGAGCAGCTGATTACATGTGAAGATAAAAAAAGTTAATGTGTACAGGACTATGCCTCTCCTAAGGTTAAAACAGGTGTGTAAAATCCCCAAAGCCCTTAAACCCCTGCCTTTCTCCCATGCTTTATAATCACAGACCTGATAAAAATACAATCTGTAGGTAAGAATACTCTTGAGTAATCTGATATGTCATATTGTATTTGTGACATACCACACTACAATGTAGCACTCATAATGAGGACTCCACAGAAAAGTGGATATAACCGACTCCTGATGGAGAGGAACATGCACCAGTTCACAGGTGGCCCAATGTGCTAATTAGTCACCGTGTCTCCAGGTGGGAACAGCTGGACACAAGTCATAGAATCATAGAATCATAGAACGGTTTGGGTTGGAAGGGACCTTAAAGATCATCTAGTTCCAACCCCCTGCCACGGGCAGGGACACCTTCCACTAAACCAGGTTGCTCAAAGCCCCATCCAACCTGGCCTTGAACACTGCCAGGGAGGGGGCATCCACAGCGTCTCTGGACAACCTGTGCCAGTGTGTCACCACCCTCACAGTCAAGAACTTCTTCCTAATATCTAATCTAAATCCACCCTCTTCCAGTTTAAAAGTCCTTTTTGATGACGAACTGCTAGAATTTGTATAAACAAAACTATAAAAAGGTTGGGATCAAAGCTTTGTATTTAAAGGGACACATGATAATTTTCCAGTTTGAGGACTGTCATTTATGTTTTTATATTTCTTTTCCTCTGTTTTGTAGTGTTCAACCGATTACTGCATATCACAGCTAGGGTATAAATAGAGCATGTCAGTCCTTCAAAATCAGAGAATCAAAGAATTTTGAATTATATTTCCACCGATCTACAACATCACCAGACAAAAATGAAAAAAATGCAAATAATATATTTAGTACTCAAGAAGACAAATGGCAGAATTCTTCTTAGTGCATTCTGATATAGTGGTAGCCCAAGAAGTCAACTCCTTCTCCTGACAAAATTTTACATCATAGCTAAGGTGGAACAACCTTGTAATTTTGGCAAAAATTGATAGATGAATTTTTATTTTTTTTTTTTAAATAAATTTTGGTTGTATCAAGATTTATCACAAACCACCTCTCAGTGCTGGCAAAGAGTGGAAGAACTGCTCTGCGTTTTGAAAGAGTCAAAATGGACCGAGATTCTATTAGAATGAAATATATTGATTTCTTAATCCAAAATGTATTTTCATTTTGAAAACATCCTTCCTTTTCAATTAAGTTGTCCTCTTAAGTTTTTGCTTTTCAAACAGTGAGGAAAAAATATGATAGGTGGAAGCCTTTGGTCTTGGTTCTTCATCAAATAATACGACATTTAGACATGCTTGGTAGACAAATATCTGTTATTTTGACAGTTCTGTTGAGAGGGTGAGATCCAAAACTAGGCCAAAGTATATTTTTTGTATATTAATAGTTACTATGTCTCCCATAAGGATTATGCTTGGATCCGTAAATTGTATTTCATGATAAATTCACGTGGTAATAAACGTATGTCTTAGTTATTGGGCTACCACAGTAGTTCTCACCTAGCCATAACTATTGACAAAGAAAACTGTGAGACATTAAAAAATCAAACTAGAGAAAAAAAGAATGTCAGTCCCCAAAGTAAACTGTGCTTATCTAATACAACGCCTTACTCTTGGGGCATTTATAATCAAAGAATCACTGCATAACAATGCCAAAGAAAATTACTACGTATGTGAATACCTGATGCTGAAAAGAAAACTGATTGATGAGAATGATATTGAGACTTAAATATCACCTAATCACAATCAGTAACTTTTAGCCTGTAATCTACCTGTACAACCAAATGCATGTGAAAAAAAGACAAAATTACACTAGTTCTTTCACAGGAACATGTGGCTGAGAATCAAAACACAGGATGGCAAAAGCTTCAGTGCACATTTCTTTAATTATTAAATAGCTAAAAATTAAAGTATCAAAAATCCAGACAGAGGGGTATTATGCTCCACAAGGTCTGCATTTGAACTTTATGTGACAGAATGGTTTGCTTTCAGATCTTTGTGAAAAGTTTTTCCTCTGCCAGCCACTATTCTCCTTTGAAATATTTTCTACTGCTTCCCTGCTGGTCAAATGTTAAATACTCACACTGGGGAACCAGAGAACTGTAGCTTGTCCCTATCATCTTGGTCACACCAAAATCTTTTCTGCCTACTTTCCACCGTCCTGTAATAAGAAGGTAACAACTCTTACCTGCCTTTTGAAGGTATTCCCAAGTGGGAAGCCCTAAGATACAACACTGATGAGTGGCATCAACAGAAATACAGTTAAAAATCCATCCTTTTATTGTCCTAATAAATGCGGAAACTTCAAATGCAACCATTTTATTCTAATTAATAAAACCTATTGATGCCTGCATGTAATTCTTTTAACTTCCCTATGCTGAGAAGTCTAAACGCTGCACATAGACTGTGTCAACATCATCTTTTTTTCTAGATAGAGCTCCTTTTAAACAAGCTGCCTCAGAAGCTGAAGGGCATGGAGTTCAGCGTGGACAACACGACTTCCCAAATGCCAGGATATTCTGTCAACAATACCTGGGAGAACTAGCAGTGAGGTAGCTAGGCACATCTGCATACACTTTGGTCTCATCTGAACAGCACGAGCAGTCACAGATACGCTTGTAACTGCTACTTCTCTGAGCATCAGGTTTGTCATCTCCAGCACTAAAAAGACAAAAATCAAATCCGAGAGTAAGCTGTAAAGGGTAAAATATGTGGGATTGGTGACAGCCAGAAACAGCTTGTTTAAGGATCAAAAATTTGTGTATGGTCTGTGGCACTTTCTGGAAGAAGCATTCATAGTTGTTAATTGCCTTTGATTGTCTTAACAGCTTGAATATATTTGGGCTTGGGACTAAAAAAATTGAGAAAATAAGGAACGGAATTGCTATTCAAAGCAATAAAACACCAAGAAGAATGTGCTCTTTGCAAAGGACATCACCTTCAGAAAACGCAAAAAGGGAATCAGAGATACACAAATTGATTTTATGATCATTATTTAATGCATAAGAACAAGAGGGTCCTTTGAAGTTGAAATTTATTCTAATCAAGCTATTATTACCTATTTTCATCCTAAATCAATTTCCCTCGTAGGCTTTAGCTGAAATCAGTAAGGTAATAAATGTCAGTTCTATAAATTCAACGTGAGAGAAAGTTCATAAGCATCTGTTCCTTAAAAAGATTTATGTACAAACTTAGGCATTTTTTCCCGAAAGCCTGATGATGGATGCGTAAAGGTTCAATAGCTGTGCCTGACAGGGGTGGACACTTTGTAAAACATAAGAAACAGCGCCCTTGTAGATGAAAGGCAAACAGTTAGCCAAGCTTAACTTCCTGGAAAATGGTTACACCTTATGTACAAAGAGAGCTACAATTTACTTTGCTATCATATTAAAAGGTTAGTAAAACTACTGAATGGTATCCAGTTGAAAGCACAGCAGACTGACAGATCCTGGATTACAAAAGAAGCCTCCAGAGCAATGTGACAATCCAGAGAGGCAAACTTCACACTTGGTGTACGATAATTCCTCTTGAGGTAAACCAGAATAGTTTTTGTTTACTGTAAAAAACCCACATTTAATACTGACCAAGATAAACATTTTGTATCTATTTGAAATTGAGCATGTAGAAGGGCAGCAGGACACGGAGCAGAATCCACGGCAGGTCCCCACTAGCTCTTACATAATCTGCAGCCACAGCTGTAAATGACCTTGTTTATAACCATAGCCACCTTTCTAGCAGAAGAGTTTAGAGTTCTGTTGGTTTCCCTGGCAACTATTAGTAATGCAAGCAAGATACAACATAGAAAAAATATATTTTACCCAATCCTATTTCCAATAATTGTGCTAATTTCCCTCTCATATCAAAGGGAATTTTACAATAAAATTTTCCCTCCCATATCAAGGGTGACAAGAATAACCGATAACACAACCACTCTACCACAGTAAAGGCATTTTCATACCTCTTTAACCATCACATATGATTCTGCCTAGAGTTGTACAAAACAAATGCTAAACTTTTCAAGAAGTTTTCTGCAAACAGCTTTTAATCTGTGTAGGTTTGCTCTGCTGTGTTTCTGGAGGGACCAAGACAGGGAGGTTAAGCAAAACGCAGACCCATCTCTCTGTTCAGCTCTATACCTTTTTCTCAGCATAGTCCTCTCCTGTTCTGTAACACACGGCATATTGGCAGTGGTGTGCATAAACCACACTCCAGAAGAGGCAATTCAGCCTAACTCAGCAGGACTGAGCTGGTGACTTCTCTCTGTTTATTCTTCCTCATTATTATTCTAACACCAACTGAATTTAGTTTCTGCAGAAGTGTCACACTGACATCTTCTTTTCCCCCAGTACTGGTCCTCACAGCCTGACTTTGCTGCTTACACAGATTCACCTTCTCAACATGAATGTCACATTCAAAAGGGAGACGATTGCTGAGTTGTAAAATCTGTGTCGGTTTATCCTCTGTTTGGCAGAGTCGGCATTTACAGGGACAAGCAATACTTGGTCACATTGCAAAGCTTGCACCGGAACTCAGAAATGAGCAGAGCATGACCTTGAAAAGTGCAGATGAAAGGAAACATTATGTGGCAACCACAGCTGTGAAAAGCAGGGGAAATACACCCCTCAAACAAATAAATACATAAAATCAGAGATCGGCTGAGCAGAAAAGGAAGGAGTTAAAGATAATAGAGAATGCGAAGATTAAGTGAGTCAGTAGCAGGAAATGAAATTTCAGTTCTTTACTGACAGATCTGGAGAAAAAAAATAGGTATTTAGATTTCTGAAAGATTATGTTTACAACAAGAAGGGGCAGGATGCGGAACCGAAGTGCGCCTTTAAGTGGGGAACAAAGGTTAACAATAACATACAGAAGTTCATTAGGATTTTGTATAAATTATTTACAATCTCTATATAATTTTTGAACTATAAACTATAGATTTACACTTCAGTATTCCTTCTACAGCTTCAAAAACATTTTCATATTTTTACAGAAAACATGGACAATTCTCTACTCAAATCATATTTACAGGAAAAAAAAGAGTTCTCAGAGAACAAAAACAAATGAAGACTAACCTATTTAAAACCCTGCGTCTTCACCCACAGGCTTTTCTGTCTGTGCAAGCCCATCTCATTAACATAATTTTATCTCCAGACTAATTGAGGCAAGCCAGATGCAGTCGACAACAGGGTAACACATCTACTCTTTCCAGGAATTTCTAGCAAATCGGATGCGTGAAGCCTGGAATATTATTAACATTCTTTAACAAAATGCACCAAGAAAAACTGTGTTGCTTAGTGATGTAACTCAGAAGCTCCAATTTTCAAAAGGTAAATCCAGAGAGAGCATAAAATTACTTCATAGACACAAAGGGAGTGAAAACAGAAGTGGGAAGAAACAAATTGTACCAAACTGACCTTCTGTTCACCAAGTCAAGTGACAATCAAATCCTGTAAGCACATGTGCCACTCTCAGAAGGGATATTTGCTTTGTCTCCACTTTCAACTTAGGGTCCACAGTTGTCTTCATACATCTACAGTGCAGCGCAGACTGGTGCAGAGATGCCTTTGCCAGCTACAAACAAGCAAGCCCTGAAACTTGCTGCAGGATAAATACAGCAGTGAGGTGCTAATTAGCACGGCCAGCACAAACACACCGCTTCCAGGTGCTTGTGTCACTGTAAGACACCCTTCTGTGTCAGGTAGAAGTACTGACTTACTGGTTATTAGGTTAGACTCTTAACCCGGGGTCAAACTGTGCTATACAAGCCCGTGCTATGTAGAACTTCTTAACAGACATAGTGCTATTTGTTATTTTTCTTAAAAAGAGCTACCACTGACGACCAAGGGCCCATGAAAGACTCTCACCTTTCACCTTCCTTTTCTTGAAGCAATGTCTGGCTTTAATGTTCACTGAAAAGGCAACCTTGAAACAGAATCTGAGTGGCTCAGAAACCTGGAAGCCAAATGAGGAAAATCATCAGGGGAAAAAAACCCAAACCCCTCAATCATTCAATCCACGGAATCTGAACATTTGTATCTGAATCTGTATTGTACCTCCTGTAAATCCAGCCCTTTACAAAAGGAGGCTACAGTGTGGACACTATTCCCAGCATGTTTTGAAACTTTACTGGTTTGAAAATGCTACTCAATAGCTTCAGTAACTGCTGTCATTTCGGAGACACAGTCAATCTTACATCAATGGGGAGCATATACAGAAGATAAGATATACATCCATTCCTCTTTCCTCTAACTAAATTCTCCAGTTTAAAATTTAGCCTAGTGAGGTTCCTGTCATGACAAGGGTTGTGGACAATTGCCTCATGAAGACAGATTTAGGGTAATTCCCACTGTCTTAATCCAGCAAGCAGAAATGACTGTTCCAATGATCAGATTGGATTTGATTTTTAGCTCTCACTAAAAAGTGCTGCCCTTTTAACAGCCATAATTTGCAGGTCAAAAACAACTACAAGTGCACTTTTGTGGCCTCTAACTGTATTATATTTGTCATTGTATTTGGGTTTCTGATTACACTTATTCAGATGTCCAAATGACAAGCTCCACTTGGAAGTAATTGTGGTAACAACAAAGGACTAAATCACGGAAACTTGCTCAGCATTTTGGTATTATCCACAGTGCCATATCATTTTCCCATGGCAATGCTGTCCAAGAAGGGAAGAACCCCCATTTTGATGAACTAAGTTAACTAACTAAAGAAGCTCTCTGATAAATTTTCATTCAATTACAACAGTTTCACAGTATATTCGCTGCATGTGCCTCTCTTCTTTTGCAATTGTGGCTTATGCAGAGATCTGACAAGGCAGAACCAAGGACTTACAAAACAATTCCTCAACCACCCTCCTCCACTCTTGCAGCTGTACACAGAAAAGGACAATTCAGCCTCTCCTCTGGATTTCCTCCTTTTCTTTGAGAAAACAAGCATACTTCTTTTTGGTGCCATATATACATAATGCTTATTACAATGAAAAACAGCAATTCTAATCACCCTCATTAGGTCACAGAATGATAGAATTATTTATGTTGGGAGAGACCTTTAAAATCATCTAGTCCAACTGTAAAATGGCACAGACCAGAAAAGACAGTATAGATGTAAAACCAAACATAGCTCTACTTGAAAGGGCATTACCTCCACAGATGCTGCAGTACAGTACAGAGACCTCCAACTAACTCCAAAACCAGAAACAGCCTAATTGCTTTTTCCTCCCTTTGAGAGACAATTCTTTGGAGCAAAGAACATTCCTGCTTTGCTATTTGAAAGGTTCTTATAAAAAATGTTCCTAGTAAAGGCTAAAATTTTGTCACAGTAGTCAAAAAGCTCAGGCAAAACATAATCAAGGTATTTAAGCTTTCAAAAGGTCCCTAAGGCAGAGTAAAAACAGTATTGGATTATGGGTGTTGCAGAACAGAGACTTCTATAAAATAATGGAGATATTAGCCTTACAAACTACTGAGCCTTTGGGATAAAGAACCCATACAGGGAAATTAATTCAGCAATATTTTTGGTCAGCTGTTGCAACAATTCTTGCAAGAAATAATGTTTTTCTTGAACTTTGCCTTTACCTTTACTAAAAAAAGGCACTTCAGGATTGCCACTGTAGTTATTACTTTATTATTACTAATAACAATTATGATGATATTTAGAGCAAACCATAAATTTTTGAAGTATAAAAAGATTAAACCTTGGGTAAAATCTATTTACACCAAAGAACTAGGATCTTATCCCTGGAATCAACGATATCAAGCATTTAGCTCAGCTTCAGTAATTTTATTTCTCCTAGGAAGAGGAAGTGCTTCCATGAATTTAACTTTGGCAAGTGGGGACAAGCCTTGTTTTGAATGTTATTCAATGCATCTGAAAGACTCTAATGAAAAAAAAAAAGGAAAAAAATAAAGAGGAGTTTACTAGTGCCCTAGAAATTGCTCATCCTCTTGAACTGATAAAACTAAAAATGTTGAGTATATTGAGACTGTTGAAGATTTAAAAGAAATTGCTCACAATTTCTTTGTCACTTGAACAGGAAGAAAACAGAAACTGCCAGATTACGTTAAAGAGTACCCACACAGTAGGGCAGCAGAAGTATAGTAGAGCGCAAAGATGGAGACACCATACATGAACAAAAGCTGGCATACAATGACTAATGGACATCAAACACTGCTCATTCTCAGTATATTCCTGACCCAAAAAATTTCTTTTGGGGATCCCTGGAGTATGAAATGATTCAGCCTCTGCTTGGCGAGTGAATTTAAATATGGGCAGATTCCACTTAATATGCGCATCTGGCAAAAGCACTGACATTCCAGATACGATTTATTAAACAGTTCAGTAAAGTTCGGCAGAATCACAAACAAAGACATGAGGAGGAAAGGGTTAATTTTAGGCTGTTCATTTTGGTGCCTTAGTGTCCATTGGAGGAGAAAAAAAGGTTATTCAGATGATCTAGGCTCTGGGCCTAGACTGTCTCCACTCACTATGCAAGATGCGTAAGGTTGATGGCTAGTATCACTTTGTGTCAACACAGCGTGTGTGTGTAAAAAAAAAAAAAATAGTGACCTTATGAATTTACATCAAATAATGCATTGATAACATTTGCAATGAAGAAGTTGTTAACCTGCTGTGTAGATGAATGCAGCAGCAAACATAAAAACCAACTGGTTTTGGTCTGTTTGGAGATACTGTTATCATGAAGACATAGTGTAAAGCTGTTTCTGTAAATATTTGAATAGTGTCTGAATTCAGTGGCTCTTCCAGCTCCTAACTCCAATTCTGACCTAATTGGGTAGAAGGCTTACACATGCCCAGGAAGAGGCAGACAGAAACATCAGGTCTGGAAGTACTGTATGTTTCCCTTGTCACACATCAGAGGCTGCAGCAAAGGGAGGTTAGGCAAAATGCCCAAAGTCAAGGAGAGTGAGATATAAATAGGAACCGAAATGGGGGTAAACACTCATCCATTAGCTTCCTCAAAGCTAACTTCCTTATGTTCCCTGTCATTAGCCTTACTGGGCTAAAGGGATCATTTTTCAACGTGAAGATCTCTTACTCCTTTAACAAAAAAAACAGGGTTTCATTTAAAATTACAGATTCTGTTTTGCTCTGAGAGACACAGGTTCTCTGGTAGAAGTAGAAAGAATAAAGGTCACAGGAGACATAATTAGAAATCATGTGTCAGCTATGTAGGGTAGTGTCATTATCCCAATTTCACTAGGGAAGGAAGGAAGCAGCAGGAACAGCTTCTAACAGGTAAAGCTATAGAGTCTTCAGTGCAGCTATAGTGAGAAAGTGCAGTGCAGTTACCATCAACAAAAATGACTTGGTAAATGAAGATACAAAATTCTCAAAAAGCTCAACAAGAAAGTTTCACACAAACAACATTATGGAAGGAGATATCAAGGTACTAAGTTTGGCATTACAGTTAAAACCAAAACATGCAAAATTTTACTTTTAGCCCTCAAAAATGAAGTAAATAAGAGTTATCACAGCATATATCATGACTGAGTTCATTTCTTAAATAACACCTACAATAAACAGGAAATATATTCAGATAAATGTAAAAAGATGACACCTAAAGAAATCTTTAAGAATGGTCTGTAATAGGGAAGAAACACATAAATAAAAAGAAAAGTAAGAAATACTCTGATTGGCCAAGTTTTCCTGAGACCATACTGCATATAGTACATTGATTCATCAAATAATTGTAGATGTGTTTGAGGTGAAAAATACCCATGAAATTTAGTAATGGAAGTGTTAGCTTGAGAGTGCTATCATAAGAATTAATCTTTTTCATTAAAAGCCTATTCAGAAGCATCTTCTGCCCTAACACAGCACTGTATCTGTGGGCTTATTGCATTAACTCAAGTCACTGTTGTAATAAGCATTCAGTTTAGTCTTTATAAATTCTGACACTAACTTAGACTTTAAAGAATTTTTGCCACGTTAAAATAGAAAATCTACTGTTATCACCAGATTATGCAAAATTATGCTTATGGAAATATTTCCATGGTTTAGCAAGCAACTCATCAATGGAAATTGCATGAAACTGAGATGAATATCATATCCAAACTGTTTAATATTTACTACTAAATTTAATATTTACTTACTAAATTCCCATTGTAAATGCTTATAAATTACAGATTATGTGGAAGTGCAAATATGAGCACTGTTATTCTGAAGATAGATCTTGTATTCTACGTTTTATAAGTGTTTCCAGTAAAGTGTTTTTCACAATATTGATTAAAATACAAAACAGGACTTTTTCCTCTTAACTGACCTTCTTTAAGAGAGTAGCTTCAAAGCTATGAGACATAATTTTCACTTGTGAAAAAACAATGCTCCTTATGAGTAAGTAGCTGCAAATTTGCACATTAATCAGTCGAATTTCAGAACTACCTCAACAAAATAAATCACTCAAAATGACATTGAAACACTGAAAATCTACTGCAAACAACAAAACAGCATTAAAGGAGACTGGGGGACACATGTCACACTATGCGTAAGTAATAATACAATTTGCTCAGTCTGAACCTTAATTCATTCCTTTCTAAGATGGTGATGAGCTTCAAAATACTGAAGTTTAAGTTGAACAGTAGAGAATTGTCCCTATTTAATCACAGTGGAGAAGTTCAAATAGAGCGCTACTGCGATCGGTGAAAAAATGGTGAGGTGAAGTGTTTTGAATATAAACAAGCTGGCAGAATCTAAGTTGGTTCTACATCCAGAGTTAACTTCCACGTGAAGCAGGAGACAGGAACAGGATGGACTTTGGTCTGGCAAAACCACTGGGGAGGAATCAAACTAGTTCAGCACGGAGAAGAAACCGAAGCGCTCATGTGGAAGAGATGGGTAGCAGATCTCTAACAGCAAGAAAACCTCTGCTCTGAGACGCGCAGAGCTCTCCCTCTGTGGGAGAGGTTTGCAGAGCCATGAAAAATTACTAATACAATTCTCTCATTGCCCAGCTTTTTAAAGGGAGACAGCAGGATATATTGGATATATTACTGTTTCTTGGTTTTCTTCCTGAATTCTGAAATATTTAGATTTCATTTGATACTGAGAATCCATTTGTAAATAGCTTATAACAAAGCTAATAAATTATGAATATATGTTTGGAGCACTCAGGTAACCTTGGTATGAACTGTTAATGAGTTTAACTGTCAAACAGCTTGCTAAAATCCCAGCTAACTATTATAATAACAAAACTTTCTGTTGTTATTTGTTAAATATTCACAGTATTACTAGGGTTTATTATGTGTATAACTTGCAATAATAAATGTTTTGACCGGTTATAATTTATTAAGCCATGGCATAATGAATAAAAATTTAAAGTGTGACTAACATTTGTTTTCAACATGATAAATTTTAAATTTACATTGGACTACTGATATATAAGTACTGGAAAATTTACCAGCCAACCAAACACCTTATTTAAATGCAGAAAAATGATTTTGCTATGTTCTTTTCAGGGAATGTAAAATCCGAGGTGAAGAAATAACAGCAAAAATTGTGATAAATTAGTGAGTAATATTCATTGTAAAATACTGCTATAGAAATTAATTTCCCATACCTCACTGGATATATAAAATTTATCTTCAGGTCTTTGGTATTAGGAAGGAAGAATGATTTTTAGAAAAATACTTTTAGAAATATTTATATTGTACACAAGGTTACCTCAAAGCTATAATTTAAGGTTTTAGCTAATTATGGATACTTTCTCTTTATTATGCCGCAAGAAGGGAAACTGGTAACCCACAAAACTAAAGGAGAGAGAAAAATCTTCCTGTTGATTTTCACCATATATTTCATAAACTACATGAACTCTGAAGAGAAAGCTGAACCAGTACAGACCCTGTGCACCAGTAAACACGAGGGAATTTCCACTACATGAGCAGTTCTCCGTTCCCAGGTTCCACAGCTGTTGGCTCCACTTCGAGCATGCTAGTTTCTTATCAGCTATTCTCAATGGAGCCCAAGTAGTATGTTTTCCAATAATCTGGCTTCTCCCTTCACTTAAATATTCTCGTATCTTTGTTTCTTATTTGGCTTCCCTATTGAAAATAGCTTAATTGAAAAAGTTCACCAGTAGTCTTCATTAGTCAGGTTATGGTTTATCAACTCACAATCCATATTGCCACTTCCCTATCTTATGCTTCCTCATAATTACATGTTTAAAAAGCCTGCTATCCTTTAAAGCTCTGATTTAAATTTCTGCTTAAAATAACTTCGAGATATAGACCATTGGAAAATGCTGGAAATAAGATGCTTCTATTTTTTCCCACGATTTTCCAATATTCTGTTAAAAAATTAGTCAATATATACTCAAAAATTCATTTACAACTTGATATTGAAACAAAACTTCCCATTACAACCAAAGACTGATTCATGCAATTTTTTTTTAATAGGAATTTGTGAAAATTCTGAGAGTGATTTTGTCAGAGTTTTAGACATAAAAACCTTTTTGTAAATCTTAAGTTTTCAATGCATAGAGAACTCATTTTCTCTCTCAGTTCTAGCCATACTTATTTGAAGTCATATTTCTTTAAAAGAACGAGATTTCAGAAACCCGCAGAAACCTGAATGAGCAGGGCAAATAAGACTTAATTCTAAGCTTAAGTATCCATAAGTTTAATTTTACATCAACAGTACTTTCTGTTAACTCAAAAAAGAATAATATTTGAAAACAAATATATGATTACATGATTGATGTCCATATTTGCAGCATATTGTGATGAATGAAAATCCATGCTATATTTTATTAAGTACTATATTTTCACTTGAATGGTTCAAAAGTTATACATAATTTAGCAGCATATCAAATACTTCTATACGCAGTCTACAAAGAGAAATTTACCCCAGTCTTCTGTTACTTGCTTCTCATACCCCAATATATGGCATGGTCTACTGTAAAGTGGGGTGGCTTATCAGCCGATTCATCTTCAAGCCCTGGTAATTTCTGAGATGCAGGTTACTGGAGGTATAGGTTATATAGCGAACACACGGCATTTGTAGCAAAGAATATAACAATTGTCAGTAGACTAAATAGTGACTGCACAGTAATTTATAATAAAAAGACATATTTACTAATGAAATACCAAAATGCCTTAACCTCTACCACAAAAAAAAGAGTGTAAGATTTAAAGCTTGTTAAAATTAGACGCTCTGATATATTTTTTTTTCAAACAGATCTATATTTTGATATTCTACTGTTAAAGAAAATGAAAGAAGAAAGTGGACTCTTTTTTCTTTGATGATAAGGAAGATAACCCTGGGGTGGAATTCAAAGGCTGTCTTGAAAAGGTCCCTTTTTCTTTCATATCTGTTTTTTTTTTTATATTTTTCTTCTTGGAGGTCATATCAATCTATAATTTTTTCTTGTACACAATTTGTAGGTACTCTGATAAAAAGCTGAAAAAAACCCCTTCCACTGGTAAGATCAACTAAGGTTGCTTTGGAGCAAAAGCAGGATTGCCACCTTTCTGTCCAGAATTTCACATAGGGTATGTAAATATGCTGAACGGTACGAATCCAGCAACCCCTCATTTCACATAGATAGATCAAAACATACTGGACTTCTTGTGCATGAGCTATAAATTTTACCTAGACATGTTGATCCCACATGTTCCTGGACTTTCTGGGCATCTGGCTAATCTCAAACACACACAACCCTCCTATCATTGGTCACTACACAAGATGGATGAGCCCTCTCTGTCCTTCTAGAAGTTTCCTCTTTCAGTCTCCTCCTCTTTTCTATTCTGTCTATCAGCCCAGCTCTTCTCTGGACCCATTCCAATATTATTCTTTTTTGAAGCTGTATAACTTGAATAATAGGGTCTTAGCAGGCTTTTAAGCAGCAATATTGATACTTTCCTATTTCGCCCGGAAACACCTTCGCTAACGTATTCTAAAATTATATGTAGTGTTGAAACAACTATACCATACTGACTCTGGTCATTCTGTCATCAAAATTATCTCCTTGATCTACTGAACCATTTTCAACTGAAAAGCCTCCTTCTCTAGAAAAAATAGTCATTGCTTTCCCATGTACATGAGGCTCATGCGTTACTGCATTTTAACCTAACTCATCACTTCATTCTTCAAAGTTATCCAGGACTTTTTACAAAATTATGGATCTTCTACACATGATTTCCAAATTTGTGCTCACTGCAGCTTTAATACTTCATACCTTGTGCTACAGTTTTATAAAGAAAATACTGAACAGTTTTGACCTCATCAAAAATTTCACTAATTCTACTACCTTTCAAGTAAGTGAGACTTAAATTCCCTCTTAGACACTAACTCAGATTAATAGACAGGTTGAGATTACATTTTGCACTACTTACAATTTTAATTATTTGCCATTCTATACAAGACCTGATTCATCACTGGCAGCAATACTTGTGTTCTGCATTACTGAATCCAGTTTCTCCTTCTGCAACAAAGCAGCTGGACTCACATCAAATCCTCAGGAACATAAAATGAAAGAAAACTTTTGATAATTAAAAGATCAGTAATTAAAGAGTTAGCATCAGAAAGAAGGGAAGAAACAAAAAAAAAGAGAACAAGAATATGAGACTTAAACATAAACAATCAAGAGAACATTATTACTACATATCCTTGCAAAAGAAGATACACCTAGTAGAAAAATAAGTCAGTTCTACCATATTCTTCTGCATGACTGCAGCTTGCAGTCCAAAGCTCATAACATACCTAAGATGCATTACAATTGCGGTTGTTATCTTCATTGTAATTCTCTAAAATATTTGAGCTGTGGATTTATTTCATCTGTGCAATGTGCTTTGTCCTCACGCTTTCTTTTTAGATTAATACAGTACTTATTTTATAGCTGTCTCTCTGATACGCCTGTGACAAGCAGCACTCACAGAAATAACGATAGGCTTGTTTGCCATTTCTGCAGTTCGTGGCTGACTGGTGTTGAGGCCTGACTTCTGAATTTTTGTCTCCAATGAATTATAGTCAGGTTTGCTGAAAAGATGTTGAATTTCAATCCCAGTATCAACACCACCAAATGTCTTCCAAATTATGAAGCCATCTAAACCACACCAAGTAGCTCTATCTGCACAAATTATGATTTCACAAAAAAGGCCAAAGCAGCTCAGTCGAAAAGATTTTAGTTCCATAAAGAACAGGTTAACGTTTTGTTTTTTTTTTTTTCCTAAAAGACGGATAACCGTTTATTATTTAAATCACTGAGAAAAGCCATGTCAGTTTAGTACAGCCTTTGCAGACCAAGATGCTCAGGTACAACTAGATTAGCCAAAAGTTCATGTTTCTTTCTAACCACTGAGGAAATTAAAGTACAGGGAACTTATTGACTTTTGAGACAATAGCTGCAACTGTAATTTCTTCCTTTGAGTCAATCTTGGAGTAGATTTCTGTGGTCTCAACCTGACGCTCAAAGTCAGAGGTAAGACCAAATATGAATTCAAATATGAATTTTTCCAGGCTAAGCACTAAGAAATATTTTAGCGAATCTATGTTTCTGAGAGACAAAATAAGTAAGGTCAGACCTACAAATCTATAATTTAGCCACCAATCTTCAAATTTGATGGAAACAAGGAATCTAAAATCCTGTGCATCTGGCATTACCATTCAAAGATAAAGAACAATAAGAACAATAAGAACAAATGAAAATCAAACAGAACTAAAAAAAGTTCCAGATATGTACTCCCAGTACTTGAAAGGATGAGGCAGGAAATCATTTATCCAACACAGTTTGACTTTAGGCATGCCCTTCAAATCCTGAAAATACAAGTGCAAACTAAATCAGCATAGTTTCCTACACTGCATTAGTTGCAGGGACAATATTGGAATTACTGGGGGAAATCTGGCCATTATGCAGAAGGTCAGACTACAAGATTATAACAGTCCCTTCTGATTTTCAGATCTATGAAGCTATGAATAATTTAAATAACTTTGCAGGACAGAGGAACTGGGGTTTAGCAGCTGAGCAGGCAAAAAGAATTTTTCAGCTCACCCACCAAATGAAATTAAGCAAGATTTGCAAATATCTGCAAAAAATAACATTTAAACAGTGAATAGCTGTTTTCACTGCCTTACCATGGCCAATATAACTGGTTTTGGTGTTTCAACCTACTTACTACAGAGATGCATTCAGGAGTACAGCTGCATGGAAACCTGATTAAAACTGGAAATTCGACCTAGCTGAAGGTTTTTCCTCTCTTTGCAAATGAACACAGTAAAATGAACTCTGAAATAGCTTATTTGGTAATTGACTTACAGATCCTTGGCCCTAAGAACATGAGGCCATGGTTACACATCCACTTTAATCTGGCATTAGCCCAGGATGCTGCTGAAGAGGACCATCCCTCCCGACATCCAAACAAGTATCCCATTCCCATCCCTTGAGGGGACTGATGCAGCTCACCAAGCAGCCGCACAAGTGCTAGTGTCAGCACAACGGAGTCAGGGAGATCATGTAGCGATAGCAATTGTAAAGACAGGACCAAATTTATGTCAGATTTAAGTAATGCCACAATCACGGTCTGGGTCTCTACCAGTACCATTGACTGAAAAGCCTAAGATGATAGCTCAAAGCACAACCATGCTTACTTTATAACTCATATTAACTCATACTTGGCAACTTGCACAGTGGATTTTTAGGTCATTAGTTTTGTACTTGTGACCCAAAGATTTATTCAGTTTAGCAATTCCTTCATTACAATTCACGCTGCATCGTTGCACAGACTCAGAAAGCAAGCTGCTGAATACAAACATTTGAATTAAAAAACCAACAAACTCCATCAATAAAGCTTTTATATGCAAACATAAAGAGAAAATAAGCACTCCTGTCTTCATCCTCCAAAGGAACTCTGTCTTGTGTCTTGTTAGAGACAGAAATATATTAGGAATTCTATCAAATGACATGTTATTTTTAACTATATTCATGTCACAATAAAAAACAATAATGTCCTCTATGGGGAGACAAACGCTTAAAAAGCAGGGAATTTTGAAAAGGAAACCCTGAAAGATAATGTACAAAAGAGCAAAGATTAAGATAATTTTCTCCCCTCAGCCTTTAAAGGACTTAGAGGAAATGAAATAGTTTTCTCAGGATCCAAATTCTCTACATGTAGAAACTTATTATCCATGCTAGTGATTGCCACTATCCAAGGGCACATCATGAAAGACCTCCAGAACCCTCATAAACCATGTAAAGTCTTTTAAACTACAAAGCTGAAAAATATCTGGCAAAACCAGCTACAGGAGAACTGCACTAATGTGTCCATCAGATCATTAGAGGGTTTTTACATTTTTGTGTCCCATCTAAGAGGTTGTGTGGCTCCACAGCTACTGTCCCTTCTTTCGGAGCGTTCCGTGAGAAACAGTGAAGAGGCATCATCCCTGACCTGAAAAGGCTCTTAGTTCATTAGCACTATTTGCACGACCAAAATACTTACAAGGCCTTGGCCACTGTCCTAGTTGCTGTAAAGAATAGAAGGCAAAAAACATGGTCCTGATATTACACCGAATCTCCAGAATCTCTTATTTTCACCAGCCTTATTATGCCTCCATGAGCTGCTCTAGACTTCTCTACTCCATGTTTGTTAGATCTTTTATCATTAGGTGATCAAATGAAACCAGCTGTTGATTCCCACAGCGCTGATTTTTTTCAGATAATTTATTCTGACATCCTTACATAGGGTAAACACTATCTGGGAGTCTAAATAAAAATGAAAGTCCCCTTTTGGTCCACAAATATAAACAAAAGAAATTGATATCTAAAGGAAATCAGCCATATTTCCTCAGCTGCAGAGAAGTAAAAACATATCCATGAATCTGCCCATTTGAAACTAGGAAACTGCTTCTACAGTCTTTCCTCTGTTTCTATTCATAGTTGTTAATTTTTAAAGAGACCAAAACAGCAAGAGGCCAGAACAGTCAATCCTGTCAGATTCAGAGAAAAAACACATTAGTCACCTCCTGAAGTGTGGCTCCTTATTCCAGCCCTCCTATGGTTTATTTAGCAAAGTCAGTGTTCTGCTTTTTCTCTTTGGCCCAGATGCTGTGCTTCCCACTCCCTTTCAGCTTCATGCTCATGCTTCGGCTTGCCAGAGAGAAGCAAAAGAGGAATACCTGCCCTAATGCTACCACAGGAACTCCACCTTCCTAGCCACAAACTGATTTTGTAGCCCTTCCTGTTATAGCTCTTACTTAGGGATTCATTTGTTCTGTGAACACAGGCACACGGAGGAATCATAGCCATGGACTTGTCCCAGTGTTAACTTTGTGGCAAACACTGCATAAAAATTCCAGCCATAAAACCCATAATTTACCCCATCCTGCAGAATGCTGATAGATGGGTTAGAAGATGTTTTTAGAGCTGTCTCAGCAATGGTGGAGAGGTTGTATAACCTTTTTCTAATGTTCTCCAAACTCTGCTTTTATGATAGAATCCACTTCATTTAAAATCTTCTGTACAGAGTTTGTGCGAGAAAGATTGAGTTCATTCCTTCAGCCCTGACAGTGCTTAAAGCCTGATGGACTTATTTCACAAAAGCAGGTTTACTTTCCTGAGTAAAGTTTCAGAAACAGATTTTCTTGAGCCTCATTTTCATCTTTCACGTTCAGGAATTCCTCATGAATGCATTAATGCTTATAGCCAATTATACAGATCTTTGTAACTCAGAAAACATTACGTTCAATTAAGGTACTAAAAAGACTGGAATGCCCGGACTTTGGTACCGCATTTTTCTAATGAACTACAATGGGCCTTTTTTCCAGCACTTTCCCATTTCCCATTGTTTACGATTATAAGCATGGTTTTGATAATAAAAGGGCTGTCCCATAGGTTTGATCTCCTAGTTACGCTATCTTTGTAATGAAACAGCTTCTCCCTCCTTCTCAAGTGCCTGTTCCACCCGCTATCAAGTCTGTCCACCTGTTTTTCCCCACTTTCTTCCGAATTCTTCACTTGGCAGTGGTCCCCCTGTGCTGTTCCAAGGTCTTTCTCCCCTTGAGGCTTTACTATTTCTTGACTAATTACTGTGATAAAGAAAAATTTCCCTGCAGAAATTTGTACACTGGAAGACTAGATGCCTCAGAATACCAGGAATAACAAAATGCATCAAAAAATATTGCCTCATAAGTGACAAAGCATTAGTATTTGGAACTGTATGTAGGTCTGTCATGGTTTAACCCCAGCCTGCAACTAAGCACCGCACAGCCGCTCGCTCACTGCCCCTCAGGGGGATGGGGGAGAGAATCAGAAGAGTAGAAGTGAGAAAACTTGTAGGTTGAGATAAACACAGTTTAATAGGTAAAGCAAAAGCTGCAGGCGCAAGAAAAGCAAAACAAGGAATTCATTCACTCCTTCCCATGGACAGGCGGATGTTCAGCCATCCCCAGGAAAGCAGGGCTGCATCACGCATAATGGTGACTTGGGAAGACAAACACCATCACTCCAAATGTCCCCCTCTTCCTTCTTCTTCCCCTAGCTTTATATGCTGAGCACGTAAACATGGCTATGCAAGGTTAATGGTTGGACTTGATGATCTTAAAGGTCCTTTCCAACCCAAACTATTCTATGATTCTATACAGTATGGTATATCCCTTGGGTCAGTTGGGGTCAGCTGTCCTGACTGTGTCTCCTCCCAACTTCTTGCACACACCTAGCCTACTCGCTGATGGGGTGGTGAGAGGAGCAGAAAAGGCCTTGACTCTGTGTAACCACTGCTCAGCAGTAACTAAAACACCCCTGTGTTATCAACACTGTTTTCAGCACAAATCCAAAACAGCCCTATATGAGCTACTATGGAAAAAATTAACTTTATCCCAGTCAAAACCAGCACAGGGTCTGTACAAGAAAAAAAGAAAATTAAATGTATTTATGCATAGTAATTATAATGTCATATGGAAATAGCGTAACAGAACTTCTACTGTTACAGAATTTTGAGTTGAAACAATACTTTTGATATACTTAAACCACAATCTGATAAACTTCCTCACGTGGATTATCATCTTACTCATTGACTGTACGAAATTATGCACGAAGTAGAAGATTACTTTTTTTTGCTAAGAAAAGAAATAAATGAATTAAATGTATACTTAACGTATTCGTTTTCAACCTGCTCAATTCAAGCAGAAAATATTTGCATCCTGTCAAAATATTCATCATGGAATAACATTTGCTACAAAATGGAAATATACTACAGGATGATCAATGTGAGAGAAATATAATAAAAATATTTTTTTTAACTACCAGTTTCAAAGTGAGAAACATTTTAAGTACTTTGTTACTAAATTAGTCATTACATGAGATCACACGAGAGAATGGCACCTAGGCTGAAAGAGAACAACAATTTAATGCCCGAAAGTTGACCTGTCAGAACACGGAACAATACAGTGTTCCAGTTTCATCAAAATACCACAGAAAGGAACTGATAGTTTGAAAATGTCATTCTAGATGAAAAATAAGGCTGGAAACAAGGAAATGAGAAGGAAATTTTAACCCCCTAGACAATAAAAGTAGAAAGATTTTTTTTTGCAGCAATTCCATGATTAATATGCATGACAAGAGAAGGCTACATCATAAATTATCTTTACACCTGACTCGACCTTCTGTCCTTCTTTTGGTCTGATATACCTCATTTTATATCTATTCCAGAAACTGCAAGGTAGAAGAGAGTGACAGACTGCCTAGTTATATTTAATTTGTTTGGCCCATCCTAGTTGTAAACATCTGACATGATCGTATCTGTCATGACCCATGGGAGACCACAGGACAGTCTCTCAACAGTCACAAGTTCCTTTCCTCAGCACTAGCAAGGTTTGTCTTGGGTGTACAGTGCAGATGAATAATATTAACAATTTATTTAGGCAAGCTTCAGGACAAAAGAGAGTTTTTCCTTTGCTTAAATACCCCTAGTTTAGGGAGCAGTGGAAGCTAGGCTGTCATGCCTGAATGAAAACAGATTGCACACTAGCCATGTATGCTTGCTCTTTTTCCAGGATAAGTACATATAGTTTAAAATAATCAACCTTCAGAGGTCGATTTATGGAAGAGAGACAAGGAGGTACAGACGTTGAGTTCCCTTTCCCTCCCTTCCCAGACTGCAGATGTAGGAACTCCCTGTTTAGCATCCCTGGTTCTCTC
Organism: Nyctibius grandis; assembly: GCF_013368605.1. Taxonomy (NCBI): domain Eukaryota; kingdom Metazoa; phylum Chordata; class Aves; order Nyctibiiformes; family Nyctibiidae; genus Nyctibius; species Nyctibius grandis. The sequence continues at coordinate 12,800,472 of NC_090670.1, forward strand.
CTGCTTCCCAGGCCTTATGTAAAGAGAGTAACAGAGCTGATGTGCTGTTAGGTAGGTATGCTTGCTCTCCCAGCCAAAGGGGCCTCAATATAGTCACGTATCTGAGCACAGTTGCAAAATCATGATGCTGTCATCCACAGCCAAGCTGCAGCCACTTGATTTTCACTAAGAATATAGCCAAATTTTTATTTCATTAGTGCTACAGCCTCTGATAAGCACTGAGTCTCCAAGACCCCAGTGTACACTATAAATCAGCACTGGAAAGACATCACATAAAGCTTCATTAAGAACAAAATATTTCTCATACCCTTGTAATTAGCTGTAAATTAGCTGTAAAACTTTTACTTAAAACAAGAAGCGTTGCAAATGTTCTAGTACAAACAGTTAGGGGTGCAATCATTAATTGGTGTGTATGTCTGCTTCCACAAACAGGGCATCATTTGGTCTCTGTCTGCTCTGTTATTCTAAGTGACAATTGTAGCAAAACGAATTTTCCCCTTGGTTGAGATAGATGATGAGGATTGTTGCTGGTGGAGAACAGTCATATTACAGCTGCATAATTAAATCTGACTGAAAATCTCTACCAGTTCCTGCATCCTACTACCTAAAATTCAACCCCTAGAAAAATTAGTATTAAAGACTTTCAGTTAAAAGGCAATGTAGATATATGCTTTCTGAGGAGCATCTTCTGCAAAGATCATATATTTGTTGCACACATGATCCTCCTCTTCCATTCTTTTTTCCCCTGAGTGTATTTCAAAATGTCATTTTTCACACAGCCTTACAGTTTGGCTACTAGCTTGCTAAGTGACCATCTTGTTCCACGTATTCCTTTTTTTCTGTTGAGATGATCTGAACATTCTTGCCAATTGTCCTCAAGTTTGTGTAGAACTGTCAATATTAGAAACTCATTTGTTATCCACAGTTAATTAGACATAAGGCAGTTTCATCAGAGACATAGCTTTTCTCTATTTCTTGGCTTTCTCAGCGCAGAGACATGGATAAGCCAAGCTGCTAATGTGATTTGAGAATGGTTTCTTTGCATGGAATGCTCTGAAATTACAGATGGTGGCATGACATGAAATAACATAACATAACAGCCTTTTATTTTTTTAATAGAATGTTTTCCCAAATGTATTTTCTTTGGTAATTGGATATATTGAATCTAAAAAGCTCCACTGCATAAGCACGATGAATTCATTGGATTTACTGTTTACTAGAACTCAGAACTGAGGCAAACACTGTGAAAGATATTTTAGGATTAGCATCTGTATGCTGGATGGTCCAAATGCTAATGAGGACTTTATGTTCATGCAAAATTTCATACTCAGTTATGAGATTTCTGCCTGTGCTGTTTGCTAAATTGATTCACAACTCTACCTGCTATACAACATCAGAGGTTATTTCTCATTAACTCAAAAACTCGAGACCCTTCCACAGACAAAGCCCTCATGACTTTTACAACACAGGGAAAACTACTACTATTCTTTCCTAGAAATACACTAGTCAACCAATTAAAGGACTAATGATCTCTATGGAGGTGAAATAAAGTTACAGAAAGAGATATCATTGTTTTAATACAACATAGTATTGTCTGTTCTGAAAAATAGATACAAAACAAGAAACTCTAGGTTATGTACTTCCACCACTACATGCATACAGCTTTCAAATGGGCAAAATGCAGTTCTATCCCACTGGAGCCAGAGATGGATGCCACCTTAGAGAATCGCAGACAGATTTTGGAAGACAAAATCTTTCAACTAGCCATATATATGTATTTGTATTTTTTAACCATTGTACCCCTATCATGAACATAATTATACCTGTATAAACTTGGCTTATCTTCTTTTAGTTAGCATAGTTAATTTCCTTCCCAAAAAAATAAAAACTTTATCATTAATACACTTTTATTCTGATATCCTTTCAACCACACAATGATCGTGAGGGACAAAATGTTGTGCCCTTTTTGTTTTAACCATATAGTTAAACTTCAGTTAGAACAGAAGTTTATTAAGGTACTAGTAATTACCTTTCTTATTCAAAATGCTTGAGTTGTTAGTATTAGCTCATCATGTTCAGCACCAATTTCCTCACCAGTTATCTCATTCTTTGCTATGTGTAGTTGGGCTATTACCTTTTTCATAGACTCAGTATATTAGGTACTATGTATCAACAGTATAGCAGATTCTTATTTCTCCCAATCTGCAACAAGATAGTATATGACATTTCAAAGGTGATTCTACAGGGACAGGCTAAAGATCCATAGGGTCTAATACTCAGTGCAACAGATTTTAATTATTTAAAGCTATGTAAAACCACAACGTATGACAATTCTTTAAACAGCACCCTTTTTATCAACAAAATAATAATAATTTCTTGAGCAATGAAAATTTTCAACATTCTTTTTTTTCCCCCACTGTTTTCAAACCAGCCCTTTCAATTTAAGAGAGGATACATTTTCATTATGTTTTAAGTTTCTATTTTAACAAAATGTTTTAAGTTTATTGAAACTGCCTTAAAAATATACTGTAACATATAATAATAGCATATTCTTTCCTAGAGCAATTTGATAAAATAATTTAATACTATTTAGTTTCTTCCTCTGGACAAAACAAATATGTTTATTTAGTACCATTTCATCAATATCTTTTGTTGCACTTACAGCAGAACATTCTGGTCAGTTTTCTAGCATGCAATTTAAGTCACAGCTCTGTGAACTGTCCATCAGTTAAACTAGATATTGTTATGGTGCTGACCCAAAACGCAATGCAGTCAGTGCCGTGCATTGACTTCAACACGCATTAGACAATTTTTTTTTTTAAGGCACACCTCCGGTATTAAAGGCTAGATTAACTCATGCATGCACAGAATACATCTCCCATTAGAACAAAAGGTTTTGCAGGCACTAATACTTGTCTGCTTCAGATTTCTTCCATTCTTACAAGAATGAAAGCAATAGGCTGGGGACAGGCACATACAAGAACGTACCCATTGATATTATCTTAATCACTGTTCACTCCTGCTTCTGTTTTTCTGTGTTTCTCCAAGCTAGTTTCTGCAGTCACATAGTGGTTCCTTTTCAAAGAGCACTCTGTTTCTAACAAGCTTTCCATCAAAACAGTTACATTTGTTTAATGCAAAAAGCTATTTGACACTTAGCTTCGTGAAGAAAACTTAATTAAATAGGACTGATTTGCAGATAAGTTGCAAAATAGTAGAGTGCTTTAATGGACACATTTGTCCAACAAGTTCTCTTTGAGCTTCAGTCTGCTTACTTTACTTTGTGATCAATTATTGCTGATGTTAATGTGAGTTTTCACTGAGTAGAGAGGTCAAGATTCAAATTTTTAAGGGTGAAAGTTTCCCATGGACTCACCACACTAAAAACTGTCTAGGTCAAGTTCACACAGAAATCAGCCTTTAGCAAATGCCCACTTAAGCAAATGAATGAAACAATCGGATTTCTTCAAGAGCCCCTAAACTTTGATCATCCATTCTTCTCTTTGGAGCTATTGAATGTTCAGCAGTTTGAGAGAGTAATCATTTTGCTTAAGGGTGGAAGTGGGACCTCCACATTTTTAAAAGTTTAGTCCTCTGTTGTGTGTGCTAGAGGTACTTATACAGTCTAGCTGGACTCAACAAAGGTCTAATCAAGAGCTCAAACAATTAAAACATTTCCATGTCCAACTTTGAACTAGCTTAGCAAACAACCTACCCAATCAAAAATGAAAGAACTGGACAGAACTGGTTCAAGGTTTTCTGTTAAGCATACAGGCAAAATTAATACTATACTCATCGTCAGGGTAGAAAATCAATTTTGCAGGACCAGCAGAAGAGGTTCTTGTTTGGAAGAGAAATAAAAGAAAGATGTATATTTACACTTATCTACTGAAAACCTGATGAAAAACCTAAAATTCAGCAATATCTGAATGAGCCCTAGAGTCTCCAGGGATCCGATAGTCTTCCTATTGGGAGAGTGCAATAAAATAGGACAAGAATGAACTCCCTGAGGGGTTCCTACGGTTTTTGTATTCACAGAATCCTTCCACAGAGTTTAAAAAGGGATGAATCTGGCCTTAAATAATAATTCTTTAGTTAGCCTTCAGTTCATATGTATTTCTGGTAAATGAAAAAAGCCTCAGACCTTCATAATCCATTCTCACTCTAGGCAGGTATTACCAGGAATGTCAGAGCACTCAACTTTTATAGACCTAAAGATTTCTTTACCCTCTAGACATTTCAACAGATAACTTTTAGGCTTGTCTCCCTATTTTTTCCTCAGGGAATTTTCCTTCACCCACAGGCTGTTTTTAATACATATTTCCTATCTCAATAACTAAAGCATTTCGCATGAAGTGATCTTGCTTTCTTACCATTTCTGGGGTCAGCGAGCTTTTTCTGTAACCTGAAAATACGAATTCTGTCTTGCAGATAGATCTTTAAGAAAAGAGTGAATGCATTTTATAAATTCAGACCCTTCAGCATACTCTGGAAGGCCAATTATTTTCATGTTTGACTGTGATTTTCCAGATTGTCAACTTTCTCAAGGAGATAAAATATTTTCTTGTTATGTTGTTCTTTATCCTTCTTAAAGCCTGAAATACTATCTTCTGAATTACTAATCCTTTCCTCTACAGCACTTGATCAAACACATATTTTATTTATCAAATACTACTATGTCCTCTCAACCTTCCTTTTCTCTGGTACCACTAAGACTGAACATATGTAAAAACATCTCTACATAAAGAATAAAAAAATGTGCTTTGCATGCATCAAATTACGCAGACCTGCAGTGGTGGCAGAATTACTTACTAAGTCATTATCTACAATAAAGAAAGAATATGGGGATCATATTTATTATTCTTTTAACCCAGATTTTTTTCCCAGATGTGTTATGAATCCACAACTTTAATTCTATGACTTATTAGCCATATTATCATTAGAGACAGAAATGCTGGCCAGGGAAAATTCAGAGCATGTCTGTGAGACTGGAGAACAAGAGTAGATGATGCTTTTTGACAGAAGAGCAAAAAGCCTACTGAAAAGGGAAAAAAGGTTAGGATAGGTTATTAATTGGAATTTTTAGTCCTGAAACTGGCTTCATTTGAGAAATTCCATAATTACTTAAAGTAAGGGTTCTAGTTTGCTTTCCCCTTCAATAACCACCAACTGCTTTTAATTTTAATTCATACTGCTAAGCGCTTTTCATAGCTAAATGCTTTGGAAAACCAAGAAATATTACTCAGGTTACGCCATTTTATGTTTTCTCGGGGAAAACAGTGAAAGTAATGACTTGTCCTTAGAAAAATGCTTAAAGTGATTTGAAGTACATCATATTCTGTGAAGAAAGGGATATTACAGTGCCTTACTCAGCTGATTGGTGTAAAGAGCAAGATTTGTATTTTTTTTGTTATTTGTCCGAACAGTGAAGGAATAATCAATGTTGTCTAATCATTCTGTTAAGAGTACTTGCTAGAAAATGTATTGGTTCTAATGTTAGAAACATCTTTCTAAATATGAAAATGAATCCAAGGATTTACTAAACCCAATAAAATAGTCTATTAGTCATTACTTTGTGTCTCCTCTTTGAACACGAGAAATAGCTCATTAAGTAAATGAGAACAGTGCTTGTACAATCTTTGAGATACATTCAGCTGGATTTTGTCTCAAATTTTGTAATTCCTGTCCTCCCACAGCCCACCCTTTTGGACCTGCAAAATGATGAACCATTTCTTTAACACGAGTTCAAGTTAAGGCTGATTTCTGTATGGACACTAGTACTAGGCTGCAAATCAATATTTAATATTGCTATTACGAAAGGCAAAGGGTGTGCATCTGTATAAGGTCCCATTACTATAATAGGTATGGAAAGATTAGCATTCTGCATACCCTTAGGCTTGTATGGTTAAAGACTTTACAGGCATAGAAAATATGAATTCCCAACTTTGCTGCTTTTATAACAGACATGGAAGTAAGACAAGTTTGGATCCACCCTGATCTTACCAAAAAAGTAAATAATTATTTTCAGTTCAAACATTTTCTGTGATGAGAAGAACATGGCAATGAAGCCTGTCGGGAAATTGCACCCCAGCCAAAATTTGAGACAGACCTAGTTCACTTACATTGTGCATCTACATTGATTTCTAACTAACTCTGCTGTTGTGAGAGGTGAGTACTTTAAAAAGACCTACATTCTGTGGCAAAGTTTCCTAGATTTTGCAACACCTCACCGGAACAACCTAAAAACCAGAAATTGCTATTAAGATAATGCTATCGTCAATTCAGGAGCCAATTGTTCTCAATATTCAGGAATGCTATTAGGTATCATGTATTTTTCTACCATCAGAGAAGGTCATTCTAAGATGTGTTTATAATGAAACTTGAAGAAAAAAAAAATTTAAAAAAGATACTATACATTTTTACTCTTTGTTGATCTAGTTTAGTATGCCTGGCTACTGCATTCATTTGCTATAGTTCAGTATTACTATGATCATTCTCTCAAAAACAAATGTTTTACTGTCTTTTCCTAAAAAAAAACCCCAAATCTTCCATATCAAGACAGTTGTTTAAAACATTAATTTGGCACTGTATAGGTTTTATTGTGGCCCATTACAATAATAAACTGTTAATTCCTTTCTTTGCTGCAATATCAAGAAAAAAAGAGTGTATTGAACCCAAGGGGAAATAGACTTTTGTTATCGTATCTACATGATTAGCTGCTATACCATAGGTCTTTTTACTCATTACACTCTGCACAACATTCTAAAACACAATTATGCTGTAGTGTTGAGTATAAAAACATAGCTGAACCTTGCAGTTTCATGTTTTATTGTCTTTTTAAATGAGTGGTAGGATTAAATGCAATGATAATATGGAAAAGAGAATACTTAATGCTGTGATTTTAATTTAGCATTTGGCAATACACACAGATGGTGTAGGGTGGCAATGCCGCCATTATTTGAGCAACAGCGTCTGCAGGTAAGAGGATATAAAAGTCAAATGAAATTTGGGACAGTCTAGTAGAGATTATGAAATAAGATCAATATGTCAACAATCTGATCTTGTAAATTAGGCAGACAGTTATCTTTCTTATTGCTGGGCTGCAAGATGTGTAAAATGGCCTTTGTGGTCCATTAAATGAGATTCTACTAGACACCAAAAGTAGGACAACTCATTCCTTCTGTCAAACAAGAAACTGATCATGATACTTTGGTTCTCTTGAACACAATTTTGACAACTAAGTAGTATTCAATGCTTTTCTGTTCCTGAAAAATACTTACCCCACCTCACCCAAAAGAGCAAGAAAAGCTGTTGATTTTAATAAACCAAAAGCTTTTCCATTTTCCTACCTACTTCCAGACAAAAATGAAACCTTACTTACTGTGTATTTTACAGTAATGTCTTACATCATTCCAGATTTAGATCAGTGAGTAATTTTAATCATCTTGGACTACAGTGAAAAGCATAGCCAGTCATTATATGACCATTACCAGGCTCACATTTCTTTCTCTAAAGATAAGCTATAATAGCAAAGACAGACACTAGTGCTTGTAGTATCCAGGATTTTCTCTTTAGTGCATGATTCCTAATACATAAGATTTTCAGGGTATGGTTTTCAAAGGTCAGATGATTATATACCTAGCTTGAACATGCAGTTGTTATAGCTCCATACAGAAATTAGGTATTTCCATAACAGCAACCAATGAATGATTTGTTGTCCTAATATTGAAAGGAAAAAGAAAAAGAAAAAAAAAACACCACCAACCACCAAGCTGGTAAAGGGATAATGTTTCTAAAAAGGAAATAGTCCTGTCACTTCCATTTATACGATGACTTCAAAGCTCAGTGTCAGACCTCACTGTTGAAAGCGTTACAATTACAAGTTATCCGGAATACTTAATAAGTACTGCATACCTTCATCCTCCCACTTCACCTCACAATACTTTTGGTCTGTAACTTTCAATAGTCATTGAACATGGCCTTTATTCTCCCATTTCTATCAAATCTCTCGAGAGTTTCAAGAAAGCCATTTGCTTGATGAACCATTCTATTTCTAGATAGATCTTCACAGAGAGGGCAGCCACATAGGACACCTCTGAGGAATCTTGTACTTGGTTAGGGTATTATAATGTATGCAACCAGAGTCTATTAATGAGACATCTAGATGCTTAAATGAACATTTGAACATTTAGGTACCAATCCCACAAGTGCTGAACTGAAGAATTCTCTTCTGTTATTGTCACTGTAACAGTGAGGATCCATCCACAATGACTGAAAATACCCACCTACTAATCCAAGCATTCAAATCCATGCTCTAAGCTTTCTATTCAGATGCCTCTATTTCAGAAGTGCTTTTTCAGTTCCCTTCTTCCCAACTTCTCCATAACTTTTCCAGGAAAAAGCCTTTCATTTCTACTCACTCTTGCAGATTTTATACGCATATGTATGTATCCACCTTAAATTGTTTTACCCACAGAACAGCACCAGTACTAAGTAGCTTCAAACAGAATTCAGTAAGAACTGAGTAGATTATGAGCTTGATTCTGAACACTATAACAAGGGGGAATTCTTGCAGATATACCCATCTCAACTTTTTTTCTTAAGCCCCCACTATAATTTAGAAACCTACATGCAAAGGTTGTGTCAGGTCAGCACACAAAGCACATATGCTTATCCTACAGAGTTGATGGATTCTGCCTGTGGAGGAACAGATAAATGGAACAGATGGAATCAAAGGCTATTATGAAAGGCAAAACTCTGTGTGCAAGTTCAAGCTGATGAAACAAAATCATCTGTCCTCTGACTGAAGAATCTTCTAATAAATGGCATTATGCAAGAAAACAGGATGCAAGGGAGCACAGAAATGCCTAAAAACTAAAAAACAGCCAACCGATGTTTCAAAGTCCACATGCAACATGATCTCTGCCTTGATTCAAAACCCACTGACCTTTTGTGTAAAAATATGTCAACCTCTGTCTTTGAAATGGCTATGCCCTGCACTCATACCTGCTCAGATTCAGTCTCTGAAGGGGTGGTTGTGTTTCCCCTTTTCTGAACCAGTTCAACAGAAATCATTTGACTTGTATTCTTCAAGGCCTAAATTATTCATCAGTTACTGAGCTGACAAAAAGAATTTCATTAGGACAAAACCACATGTTGGCTCATCTCCACCAAAGACACAGGGCTTGCTTTGTGAAGACAAGTGTGTCCTGGAATTCCTCTGATGTATGTCTATGCATAATACTTAGATTTAACCATTGATTAACTAAAAAACCCAAGATACCTACCTTAGTCATCTCTTCAGCTTTATGCATTTAATTGTTCTACACAGTGGCATGAAAACAAAGGCACCTAAATAAGAAATTTGAAGTTCAAATTAACTATTATAAATAAGCAAGCATATCTCAGCCTCACTGAGTGGATTAATATCCATGGTAAATTTGGCTTCAAAGGTTTGGTCTTTCCTGTAAGGGAAATTCCTACTTCTAATGTAGGAACACAAATGTCTTATTGCATCAGATCAGTAGTCTTACTTGGCCATTGTCCCATTATTTGACCATTATTTGGTTCTTGAAACATAAAGGGAAAGAGAAAGAATTCTACACTAGAAAATTATTGGCTGATCTGCTCACAGATCGTGAATCATGAAGATTAATACAGCAGACAAAACTCAAAACAAATTATTTTACTGTCCTGTGGTTATTTAGGGTTTAATGTGTATATATACGTATTAACTTGTTGACTTGGATAATATCCTGTAGCAGTGAGCTCCATAGCTGAAAAGATTTTAACTTTTTTGTTAGTTTTTTATGGATGTTCTCTTTTTCGCATTCTGGCAAAGGCCGGTCCAACAAATAAGAAGATGTTATCACCATTAGGCAAGTATATTAGTCAGTCAAGTGTTTTAGTCTACCTACTAAAATTATAATCTTTCTGATATATAAGCTTCCTCCACAGAAAATATGACACTTCTCTTTTTCTGGGTTGAAACCTGAAGTTCAGAACACTGATATGAGATTTTAAAGTTCAGAAAATTTTGTTACAGTAACAAATAACAGAAGATGAAACATAACTAGAGTGTATTTTGGAATTCATTTGTCTTGCAGAAATGCCCACGGGAGGAGAGATTGGTATCCACTCTTGGATACCATAGTAAAGCAGCTCTTCAGCAAATGCAATGGCTTACAGAGTTGCTAGTTTTCTCAAAAAGGCGTTCTAAAATGTTACGCTACAGAATCCTTACTGGATGCTAGCACGGTAGCCACAACCACCTTTGCTGGTTTAGTCCTGCATTTGGCTACGTTACATCCATCACCCATATTTATGTATACGGTCTATATGAATTCCATTAGGTAGCAGGAAACAAAAGTTGTTGTAGTAAAAAAACACTGATAAAGCACACAGATGTAACTGCATTTGCTCATCTTCGGAAACTTCTGAGAGACAGGAATGGAGCACTGAGTAACTCCCAGGGACTGAATTTGCACAGGGATGAATGTCACTCTGAGCGTGGGCTTTCTGCCCTTTCTTTGGCAATAGTTTTGAATACTTTCCTACAGGACTACATATTATTCTTCTCTGTAGGATGGGCATCAGTTCCTTTGCATTGATATCAAACTGCTTTGAGGGTTACCAGTTACAAAGACAATGAGCCCAACACGACTTGTAGTGTGTAGCAACAGCAAAGATGTCCTTCTGAAATGGAAATACCCTTCTTCTAAGGACAGTTTATATTACTGAATCTATTGTACTTTGATCACTGGTTGGGCTTGATAGATTATTTGTGTAAATGTGCTCAATATATAAAAACATATGAATAATATATATTCTATTATTATTTTTATATTGTTTTTGTAAATGTGTTTCAGGAAAAAAGAGCAGCTTTTCATCTTACTAAAAAGCACTGAATAGAAAAGATACAATATTGGAGCAAACCATTTTTTTTGGCAGAATTAGCATTGTCTCTGACAACACCCACTTCCCAAAGTTTAAAATGAAGATGTGAACATCACTCAGTACATTCAGCTCTCAAACCAGTATCACTGGTATTCTTGGAAGATGAAGCAAAAAATTTGATTTCAGAACCTGTAAAAACACTATACAGCCCTGTCTAAAACTCATTCACCTCTTGGTTACACAATGTAGTCCCAAGCTGACTAAAAATTTGGGGTCAAAGTCACTGAAGTTCTACATTTTCCACAATGCTTTGATTTCTGAGCACTTGATTTCCAATATGATTGGAAATACGTTCAACATCATAAAAACATGGATGAGACCAGACAGACACCAAACAGCTGAAAACAGGTTAGCCAGTGCTTTGTAATTCTCAGACACACCCTTTTGTATCCTCAGATCTGAAAGTGCAACTTTACATACAGTCGGAAAATGAATGAAAACCAGGAGATATTCCAAAAGTAGACTGATGAACAGAGCACCCCAGCCTTTTCTCTTCCCCATTCAAACCGAAGAACAGAAATTCCTTTTTACAGCTAATGTTTTAGTATTGCACAAAAAATTTTCTTCCTCAAGCATCACAATCATACTTAAATTTTACTGAACTAATAATGCATTCTTTTTTTTTAATACTACTTGTCCTCTTTGCACAAATCTTAAAGTACTGACAGCCTTCAGTACATTCTTCATGGGGGAACCTTGGTCAGTGCCTTAATTCGGTAAAGGTCTCATACTGCATTCACATTGCCAGTAATCAAATATCAAAACTTATTTTTAAGGCCTTAACGCTGCTCCTTGTGAACTTTCCAAGAACAACTCAGACAGCTCTTCCTGCCACTTCATGCATAAATTATCCCATCAAAGAGCTGGTGTTTATTCTGAGCTCTTTGAAATTCTAATCACTTGTACACACCTCCTCAGGCCAGTTTGTGCTTTGAAATTTGGATTACTTACAATTGGGCTATTCATAACGTAAGGCTATAGAATGCGACTTGCCACCCATTTACAAGCCTCTATACATCCAACATACCATCAAGGATTTCTAATTGACACATTTCTATTCTTCAAAATTATTTTCCCAACGTAAGCTTAATATCAACTACTTAAAACACAGCATAGTTAAAAATTGTTTTAAGAGAGTGTGAAACATGCCACTGTAATGTGAAGTTAGTCTTTCTACTTATTACTCAAAAGAACGCTTGAAGTATTTACTTATTTGGTGTGAATTCTGGCTATGTAGGTTGAGAAGTTGCCATTATATCTGAGCTCTGGCAGAAAGTGGTCAGCTAAATTGTTTTTTCCAAATGATATTTCATCCTACACCATTTAACCGTAAAATGAAGTTATAGCCATGAATGATACAAACTCAGTCATACAAGGTTTCTGTGAGACCTGATAGGGACATTTTAGAGCTTTTGTTAGCCAGTTTCCCACAGGCTAACAGAGAATGATTTCACACTGAAGGTCATCAACAGCCCTCTAGATATTCCCTCCACCCCTCTCCTGGTAAAAAGGACAGTGACTTTATACTGGCACCTGTATGAAGTGGTAATTTGTGACTAAAGCATTGTCAGTTCTGTTTGTTTACACATAGTTATTCCTTACAGCTACAAACAAATCACCACGGCTTTTATCTACGCAGTAAGGAAATCAGTAGTAGTCCTTCAACATACCAGGTGCAGATTTGAGTGAAAATCCAAGTCCTTGTAAATCAGCGAAAACAATTTTTAAAAAATACCTTTACTGCAATCAAGTCAATTCCTCTTGCAATTACGTGCTATATTGTCTCTGTTTCATTATTTTGAATATGGTACCAAACAAAAAAATCACTGAAGGTATATGTAATAGACTGTATCCGATATACTTTAAAGGAATACAATACTTTTTAATTCAGCCTGGAATGTAGTAAAGGCAGCTTCCTACAGGTTTGTCTTCTGCACTCCCAAGGTGTTTCTCAGCAATCTTCTAGTCCTGTCTTGGTGTGCAGATTTTGGTAGAAAGGAAATGACTGCCTCTGTTATTAATGTTAATACATCAAGGTTGTACCTTTACAAACATTCAGTTCCTCTGAGTTCCTAATACTTTACTCCAGCAGGAGTGAGAAAGAATAGAGAAAAACTACACATTTCTAGCCTTTCAGTCTCTTATAATACATCACTGGTGGTACATCACGTATGTTTGAAGTTTCATTATCCTAGGTTTACATTTTGTGACTTGTATAAATTGAACAGAAATGGTAAATTATAGAAAACAGAAAAAAATGCCCAGATACACCTCCATCCTTATGTTCCATGGTTCAAATTCACACAGCTTTCCTAAGCAGCTTCTAAAGCTCAGATGATGAAGGGTGAAAACATTTTACAAGGACTATATTCTACTTTATGAAAGAGAGTACTAAAAAATGGAGTATTAACCATAATTATCCTTCATGATAGTATATTCCTTGCCTTCACAAACATGTATCAGTGAGACACATGACAGTGGGAATTCTGGCAGAGTAATAAGGTATACAAGACCGCAGAAAGGGAAATAGTAAATGTACTGGCAGGAAGCCCAGTGGGTTTAATCATATTTTCGCACATCTGTTATTGTGTACCATCAAACACTGCCTTGACTCTCTGTGTCTTAGACACAGCTCCACTGGTTGAGTTCATAACACTACTGAACAAACTGCCAGTCCCACGTGCAATCAGCGTTTGCATTACTTACAACCTACCTACTTGAATAAACAGCACTCCATAGATTCAGTCAATAATTCAGTGATAAAAAATAAAGTGAAAAAGCAAAAAATCTATGGTTAATAAATACTAGGCCATTTATTGCAAAGAGAATCCTCATCAAATCTGCTGTGCACTTTAATCAAAGAGCAGAACAAGGAAGAGTACCCTTATCATTACTATGAAGCATACTTTCTGAATGTAACTGAGAAATAAGATTTTGTCTGGAGGCGGGAGGGTTTAATGGGTTATCAGATTTTTTTCCATATATATATTTATATCTTTTAATTCCTTTTATTTTAATTTCAATTGAGCTGTAGAAACTTTCATCAGTGGAGGATCTGATGCAAGGTCAAATACATAGAGTTAGGTTTTTAATTGTAAAGGAAGTTGAATTTGATACATAGCACAACCACGAATTAAAGGAAGTATTTGAATAGGGTGGCATGATTAGGAAGACCTTTAGCAAGAGCATGCTAGGACAGGTTATAGGATAACCCTAACGCAGACTGTGGTTCACTTGACAAAGGATGCACTTGATTCCTGCGATTGACATCGTGCTGAAAATGCGAATAACAAGGGTGCTGATGCTTTTGTTGCTTGGATCAAGCATCCTGTCTGAGGAAAAAGAATGTGGTTTCTTTCGCCTGCCTTTAAAACTTAACTCAGGTATAACACTGAAAATGGGATGTATCTTTAATCTTCTACACTTACAACATTATCATTTATTCTGCCAAGATCTACTGCTCTGTAAGTCTATAATCTTATGGCTTGTTACAAAAGACATACAGGTTTTTTTTAAAGTAAGGTGGAACAGCATTATTATTTAGGCTTCCCTGCTAAAAAAAAAAAAAGTCCTGCCTATACCTGCTCTTTCTGCAGTTATAATACGAATAGTTATGTGACACAGGCAATGACAAAAGGTAGATCACAGTAGTTAAGGGCAATATACATTAATGTGAAAATGAGATTTGTCAGGAGATGATCTAAATACCTTTCAGACATTAGTCAGAAAATACAGAACTATGGGAAGATTAAGGCCATAGTCCTGCAAAGCCTCAATTTCGCAAAGAATTTCACCCACAGAGAGTTTAGAGGATTGTCCTAGAGGGTTATTTCTCTGATTCCAAATCCATTATCTGACAGAACAGTTAAATAGGTCAGCTTACACCACCCATCAGGCAATGCATTTTTTTCCTTTAAAAAGTAGAGATATTTCTGTTAGAGCTTATTATTATGCAGCATTACAAGTTTATTTTCATGCATTTATTAGCTCAACGTCAAGCTTAAAATGTAGTTTTACACAAAAGATTAAACAAGGGTGAACAAAGTTAACAATACTGCAAGAGCAAGGAGCTTATCAATGTTCCCACTAAGACGTTCTGATGGGGAATCACTATGCACAGATGAACTCTGGAGCTCAGTCTAGCTAGATACTGCTCAGCAGAAAGAATAAAGTGCATTTTTTATTGTTCCAACTGCATTTTTTTTAACAAAGACCCTACCGTTTTTCTGTAGAAAAGATATTTAGGAATGTAGTTCAGGGTTTGCCCCAAGTATTAAGCTTGCACAGTATTTTCATTTGGGATTTGGGATTTTAACCTCTTGACCTACTGACAATAAAGTAATTGAGTAAGTAAGTAGCTTGTAACCCATTTGAACTTGGGACATTCCAACTCTGTGAATATGATTCAGATACTTAGAACAAAATGCTGGTGCAGAACAGCATGCTGGAAAAAGCCCAGCATCACAGGAGCATTTTCAGTTTCTGAAATCAGTAAGAGTCCTTACCAACAAATTTTTCTGACTTTGGAGCATGCTTCACGCTGACAAGGGCAATAAGAAGGTGTCGTAACTTACTCTTTCATATGATCTAAATCTATATATTTCAAAAGACTATTTTAACATGATGAAACCATATGGGACATGCAACCACAGTTCCTTAAAATAAACTAAAAATATTGCCATTTAAATTTAAATTTACTTCAAAAAGTGAATTATTATAATAAAATATCCCTACAAAGAAAAGTAATTTTCAGTCAATCATGGGTTTACAGAATGAGAACTAAAAAAAGTTAAACCCCTGCCTTCTGCCCCTACTGAAGTTCAATCCAAATAGATCTGGTTTTATACATGGTTGCAACTGAAAAATGTTTATCAAGGGTATCTGCTGAGGAAACCAGAATCTTAAATCTTCATCAACAAAAATGAATCTAATTAAAAGTTACATTTTTGCTAAAATACGTAGAATATTAGAATGAACACACAGTAAGAGTCTCTTTCTTCACTGAGGCACAAGCAGCTCTGTGTTTCCGATGAACTTAATGGAAGCACATCAGAACTCTCCAGTGATTAACTGCCAAACTACTGGATCCTCTGTTGCTTCATCATCCCATTTATGACCCCATACTGTTGTATAAATTCATAATTAAAAGAAAACCTCCCTTATAGTAGCCTAAATTTTTCCATCAGCTCTCCAAGAAAGAACTTAAAGAAAGAATGTTAATAAACTTGAAACTTGAAAACAACACTGTACACAACTCATTCAGAAAACAAAACTAAATTATAAGCAAAATTGAGGGACCCCAGGCTTATAGCACACTGTTTTAACTAAGTTAAAGTACTAATTTTGTTACATTATTGCTTACACACCAAAGTCACAGTTTGGCAACATGTCAGTTCTTAATACAACTGAGCATATTCACTCTGCGTTTCTTAACTACTTTGTTTTTGTGGCTGGGAAAAGAAAGGGGAGAATTTTTCCCCAGTGGAGCAGGAAAAGAGTTGTAAAAGTTGTTCAAATGCACTAAAGGAGAAAGATGAGTCAGGTAGAGAAGACCTAACACTGCTTTCTGCTCCTATCAGGGGTCAGAGATGCCAGTATGTACAAACTGGGCATACATGCACACTGAAATGAGCATGATGAACTAAGTATCATTTTTGAACTAGTCCCCTTTCCAATGAAATTATTCAAGCTTACAGGGTGTATACACAGCTGTTTGTGTATATATCTCTCTGTATATACACAGATACATGTAGATATATTATAGGCTGGAGCTTTTTTGGTATGCCTGGGCATTTTCCTGCAGCAGCTTTTCCACACAAACGAGACCACGCTCTCTTTTAGTAGCTCCTCTCCTATCTCATTATAGATGAGTTATTACTCCCTCTCCACTCAAAGCTTTCCAGCTGCTATAGCCTCTCTGTCTCTTTTCACTTTAGGGTGCTACCCTTTTCCATCACTGCCACCCCTCTGGCTGAGTCAACGGCCAGAGCTACAGCAATCAGCAGGACTGAAATCCAACCATCCCCTTCTGGAGTGTCCCTCTTTCCTCATTTAGCTTCTGCTCTGCCTCTGGCTTGCAGCAGTCATTTCTGACTGAAATCACGAGAGATTTATCTAGCTAATGAACACCACTCACTTGAATTCCTACCAGGATCTTCTGGAGAGTTCACTAATAACTGTCTCTAGACATCTTTAATAGACAATGTGACTCCCACACTGCATTCACTCCTCAACTGAAGCATTTTGAGTAGAAACTTGATGCAAATACTCTAAACTGAAACAAACCCATACATCCTCACTTCCAAAGGCCAGAGTTAGAGACCTCTGCCCACTGCCCTCTGAATATAACTCACGCAGAGCAACAGTTTTGTTGCCATCTCCCTCAAAAAAAAAGACGGAACTTTTCCTGCTAAAGCGTAAACTCATAACGCTTGCAGAAGTGAAAGTTCAAAATTAAAACTACTTTACAGAACAGAACCTAAAAAACTGCTTTGTTTGTTTTTAATAAGCTGGTAAAAATGTTAGTGTTCAAGAGTTTAGAGACTGCCTTGCTGGAGAAAAAAAATTAATCAGATCTAGCAGCTTACCACTGGCAATGGCCTGCACTTACATTTCTAATGATCAGGAGAGAAGAGTAGCTTATCTAGCCAGCTGCACTAAGTTACTTTGCAGAATATCTTCATAAGTTACTTTGCAGAATATCTTCATAATCCTAGCAAGAAATCAGTTCATGCCCTGAAGCACGAGGATTGATATCCCTTGTAATTTTGAATCTTGAGAGAATAGTGATAAATTATCTTTTTGTTCTTTTGGAGCTCTGAATATCAGGTTTAAATAAGAGCCACTAACACAAAATTTGGTCACATTGCTCCTTCTCTGTAATACCCTTCCTCATTTTTAGGGGAAAAATCATAATACTAGTGCTTAGGATCCTTTAAATCTAAAAAAAAAAATAACCTTTTTTTTTTTTAAGATGTAAGCATCTTTAAATGAAAAAAAAATGCTTTTTATCCTTTCATGAGTCCAAAGGAGAAAGGAGGAAAAACTAGAATATTTCAAAATCCTACAGAATGCAGAGCAGTCTCTTCTGATCCCACATATCCATGACCTATTCTTCGTTAACCATCGGAGTGTGAAGGAGGGAGATAAAGTCCTTTCCAGTGTAATACAACAGGAACTCATGTAAGTTAATGTGTGCTGCAGCATTTACAGATGAGAGAACTGTCACCACACAAGATGCAAATGCAGTGCAAAATTTTTTTGTCTTCCAAAGCAAATGGAAATGTTGTCTGGTTTTAGTCACAGCCTTACATATAGAAGGTTTGGGTTTGTTTGGTTTTTTTCCTTATCCAAATCTTCTTCCTTGCTCATTTGAACCAAGAGACTATAGACTTTTTACCTCAATGCAAACCAAGAAAATAATTTTTTTGGTTTCTATAAAGGCCACACCTGGGAATGCCACCCCAGACTCTCTTTGAAACGACAGTGTTTGCTCCAGAACGCTACGTTCTAAAGTACAGATTGAACGCAAGAGCTAGTCAAGATAGACAGGGTCAGAGAAGTGAAAGACAACAAAACAAATTGAGTTTGGCAGAAAAACAGAAGCCTCAATTTGTCATTTGCCTAAGCAATAAAGGACAGCAGTGATAACTCATAAGGAAGGCTTGAAAGGCAGATAAGTACTGACTGACTGGGAGTGCTGCTGCAGTGCAGGAGAGCTATCGGTCCCAGAGTAGTTGGGGAGTTTGCAGACCCCAAGATGTAACTGAGTAATTTTCTTAATCTTGGTGATTTAGGATATATTTTCATTGCTGTCTCAACTCATATGTCTACAAATGTTCATGTCCAGCTTTATCTCCTTTCATACATAAAATCCTTAAGTGTGCATTTATTTGTCCCTTGCACCCAGTCTCTTTCACAGGTGGGAACACATTTCTAAACCTGAGCTGTGCTACAGGTTTATCTTTCCCTGATATCCAAAACCAAATTGGTAAGTACTCCATGAGACTGGAAAATCATCAATCACAGGTTGTCTAGCTATTCATGGAAAGGCTCAGAGACACTAACTGGAATAACTGGAATAACTGGAACACTGGTTCTGCATTCCTGTATGAATTTTCAACCCTAAAGCATTAGACCCAGAAGTATTACACTTCCAGTCAACTGTGCAGTGCAAGCAGTAAGCACTTAAACTGATACTGTTTTTAAGAATAGCTGCTCAACTATGACCCTTCTACAGATAAGTTTTTGGTCCTCACTCTGAGCATAACGATTCTCAATACACATGCTATCCCTCAGCATCCTATGATTATAAATAGAGAGAAATTATGAAGATTCACAAGTAACATCAATGGCTTCTCAGAGTCTTTCGGTGTTACCTCCCTCTCTTTGCATCACCCCTGGCTGTGTTCTGTCTAAATTAAAGTCTGACTCTGCAAATGTTCATTGAAAGAAGGCTCTGTTGAGTGAAGCAGTCCTGGATGGCAATACCTTTGGGATCAGTCCTTTTTAGTCTTAATTTCTTACCCTGTGTAGAACAGAAGGAATGCCAGATACCAAGTAAGAAGTCTGTTCTGAAACAGACAAAGCCCATAATGAAGCTACTATGGAAGAAATTCAGATCTTCCACTAACACACTCTGGGACTCCAGGTAGATTCACACTGCTGTCCTGGCCTGTGTGCTAAGCAAAGAGGTACTGATCTTGGCAGAAAGGGGCTGATAAGCAAATCCCAAACTGTGCCCCAGCTGCAGCTGAACATAATTCAACTATTCCAATTCAATGCGAAGTCAAAAGGTGAGCACTGAAAGCAACAGCACTGTAAACAGCTGAGCATCCAAAATCCAGAAACCCCTGCAGAAAGCACCTCAAAGCACTTTGATATATGTGACAGGAACTTCATAGTCTTCACCCAAAATTCTAAACTGGTGGTTATGAGCTTGATGACATTACAGCAAGCTATGTCAGCTGGGAATCTGCACCACTACAGCTATGTGTTTTGTAATTGACAAGTCAGAATCTGTGATATATTAAGGTTGTTTTGCAGAACTTCTACCACACTGTTCTCTTTATGATGCATGATTTTCATTACTCAGTGCCTATGATTTCAACATATGTTTATGGGAACAGCCTGCTATTTTTTATGCTTAATGCAGTGTCTCATGCTGCACATCACTGTGACAGGCAATTAGTTCCCACTGAGTAATTAATTATTAATACAAATATTTATTTAAGAACTATTCCTAGTAAAAGTTATAATTATTTTTACTCCAAAAATATAAACAACACAAGCAATTACTGCTTTTTAAAATATTCTATATGCAGCCACTCTAAAAAATGACAATGCATCAATAAAATAGTATCTCTTGAATAAAGCCAAAGAGCTACCGATTTGTTGTTCAGGTAGTAAAGCCAGTGGGTGATTCCAGGCCTCCTTTAGGAACGAAAGCAAGGACCAAGGCGGGGAAAGAGTTGTGCAGGCAACTCAAGGTAGAACAGTGGAAAGGGATGTACAAAGAAAAACTAAGAAACTTCTGCAGTGCCAAAATTATACTGAATATACCACAGTTGCACACAAAATACTCAAGTGCACAAACAAAGTAGAGTCATCAAGGGAGTCAGCGATGCTGCCAGGCAGCTTGCCAGGTCTCAGCAGGAGGATGCACAGGGCAGAACCAAGCTCTCCTCCAGAGAGCCAGGACTGAGGAGCGCAGTCTCTCTGCTGGCGCTGCTGGAAGGTGGCAGAAAGCTGCTCCTAGGCCTCAAGCTCAAAATCCATTTGAATGCCAAGTCTAGCAACTGAATTTAAAACATTTTGCACTAAGACAAGTTAGAAGTATAACAGCTGGGGTAGAAGGTTAGGAATCGTCTCCCTCCCTGCTCAGCACACGCTCTCAGCTAAGGGTGGCTCATAAATCAACCTAGCACACGCGTGGCATGTTGGCAATAGAAGACACATAGAAGGATGCAGAGCTCATCCTAACCATGTGAAACAACAACACAATTTCAGCACAGTTCCAGAGCTCAAATTCTCCATCTTTTAACCCTAGTTCTATAGTAGAAATGGAGAGGAAATTACTATTGATTCAGATATGCATAAGTGGAAGAAAAATGGGGCAGACAACTGATCAAAGGTTCTTTTTTTTTTTTTTAATGAGAAGTAGGCTTTTGATGGAAATGAATAATGTTGATGAAATTTTCCCTCCTTCTGAATCTTCAGTTGAAAAAAATAGGATTTTTTTTTTTAAAGTTTCAGGTTAACTAAAACTGTAGGGAAAAAAATATTTATTTTTGTTCAAAACTATTTGCTAAACACCCAAAGAACACAATAGTTGTACGTCCATAACATGCAAAAAAAAATATCCACTGCTTTGTCATAATTTTCTTCTTCCAGCACACAAATACGTATCTTTTGAAATTTCCTACAAAACAACTGTCATTTTTTAACATCTTTGGTTAGAGCACAATTTGTAGAGCTACAGCCTTTCAAATGAGCAGATGTTCTGTTTACCAGGGAAAATCATATGGATATTAGAGTAGCTACAGAGGGATAAACTGTACGTAGTGTCTCTGTGCCAGTCTACTCGTTCAAGGGCTGGGCTGTAGTGATTGAGAAAGCAAAGATGCCAGGCATACCTCCTCTTTATTGATGATAAACACCACAGAATAGGATTGTGTGATAGGAACAGCTTAACTTTTTCCCTTTTGGTTTGCCAGCAATGACATCAACAGTGTCTGAGCTCAAATCCTGAAAAACCACAGGATCATCTTATTCATGGGAAGGAGCCATAGTGTATGAAGCAGTGGAAGCTATTCCTTCTGAACATCTTTACCTTTTTTGCATGTAAAACCAAACCAAAATAAAATAAAACGAAATGAAACAGGAAGTCAAATGCCTCCCTGCAGATGTTGTACTCTACATACAGCCTCCCTTCTCAGCTGTACATATTCTTTACAAGCAGCAGACAGACCTCCTCTGTCATGCTATAGCAATGGCGCTTTAAACGACTCCAGAGCAAGTACTTACACCTCCATGCAAAACATCTGCATGGCTGAAACGTCATGCAGAGCTGTTTAAGCACTTGTGAACAGGTGCAAAAGTATGTTTGAAAATTTCTAAGCATGATTACACAAGATATCTGACAAGTCATCTGAAATGATGATTAGGGTATGCCCTGAATTTCAAGAGGTCAATCAAGGTTATCCCTCTAAATGAATTGTCTAAATAAAGAGACAAAAAGCCTGCCATTAACTGAAAGTGTGATGCTTAAGAAAAATCCTTTAAGTAGCTTATTTTCTTTCACTGTAACATAAACTGATGCTGCTTCACTTCTCAACAGACAAATCTTTCCCCTTCATTCAGAAAAGGCTTGATGCATCTTAGCTAATGTGCACTCTTAACATGGCTCAGCTTTTCTGAATTTCCCCATATGGACACATAAATCAGCAACTCACCACACCACCTCTCCCTCACTGGGGGGCACAGAGGAAGAAAACCTGAAAACATTGTCCAAAAAGTGGGTGTTTGCTAAGCTCTTGCATCACAAACTTCCTAGAATGTCCTTCCCTCTGGCACATATCATCAAATTTTGTATCTTCCCACACCTCTGGGAACCAAACTCAGCAGAGGAATTCCAGCAGACTTTAACATAAGCATTATGAAAGAATGCCATCCTACAATATGCTCCTTTAGTTCATATTTAAGTATATTTTGCACTCATTTTCTTCTTTCCACCACGAGGATTAAAAAGTTAGAGTAATATCTCCAGCTAGCTCAAAAATCAAACTATAAGACAAGAATCAAAGCAGAATGTAACCTGCGCAGACTCCAGCAATATTTGGCGGTGCTTGCCTGACTTGGATTAGGAACCTCTACCTTAAAAAAAACACAGGTTTCACATTACCTAGGAAATCTGACTCATCTTTCAGTAACTTTAGCTATCATTTGTCTTTGAAAAATCACAGCTACCTACTGTGATTAAGCTACTACTTAAATAAAAAATAAATCAATAGGGGTCAAGTGCTACTCTACGCTCATATTCACTCATTGTTGAAAGCTCCTTTAATATTTCTTGAGTTCCTTTTTCTTCTGCTCCTGATATGTCACAGAAATCATCCTGGCATTGTCGAAAGGTCAAGTTCATTTTAGGAAACCCAGAACTCAAGCAGCTACAGGCTCCCGTGCTGCTATGCATGCCTTACTTCTGTTCTCCTTTAAAAAAACATTATTCTATAACAGTGAAATAAAATTTGTAGTGACACTACAATTACCAGCTTCATATGATGGAGTAGTGTGCATATGCTCTGCCTATGGTGTGCCACAGAAGAAAAAAGGATAGTGATATACTTCCACTCTGACGAGTTTCTGCTATCAAGTGTGTCTTTAATTCCAGGAGAGACAATAAAGTCTAACTTTTATTATTGTTTTTTTTTTCCCAAGATCCATTTCACCACATGGGAAAATAGATATTATGCCATATTTATTTGTTATTCAGTTTCCATCACTTCTGAAAGTAAGACTTATATTTTTCCCTTTGTCTACAATAAAACCAGGCATTTTAAAACAACTTTGTAAGCATTTCAAAAGCATCATTCTTCAAATGGTTTTTTGAGCAGTTCCATTTTCATAGTCACCTTGGACAAATAATGCCAAGCCAAATGTTTTTAGTACTTTGAGTAAATTAAAAACAAATTATTTAGGAGAGCTCAGGAGGAAGGAAACGGGAATTCATTAACTAATTTTGACTTAACTGATTTGTGAGTGGTTAAATCAAATGACAGCAGCTTGGAGCCACAGGCTACCAGCTGAGCTAGATATAACAGGAGGAACCTGAATCAAAAACGTTGAAGCAGCAAAATAAAATGCAGCCAGTGGCACTCTAGGGCAGAGTCCCCGTACATGACAAACCCTATTTATGACCCAAGGTTGTACGTGTTCAAACAAGCCCTAAGCAGAAGACTTAAATGCATGTTTGAAAGCTGCATACCAATAAATCCAATGCAATCAGGCACCAGCTAGGAGACTCCACTCATCTGCCCAGGTGCTGTGCAGGTGCTTGTGACTCCAGCAAGTTTAGTGAACAGGAGAGCACTGTAAATGTGTATATCCAAATGGGATATTTGCTTTCTACCTTTAGAACTTGACCATCTGCCAGGTAAGTGAGAAAACATTACTTTTCCAAACTTAGTAGGTTTGCCAACCTCAGATCATAACATAATGCCAAAAATTAACTCAAGAGAAAATAAATCAGAGACATGAAAGGTCTAATTTTATACACACAAACTTTTATGGAGATAAGAAGTACTATATCATTTGTCAGCATGGACTTTCAACCTTTCAAGCACTTCTTGTCTGTTATTTGCAGGTTAATCATTTAGGTCTATTTCTCAAAAAATATATTTATATCCTAATGAAAATAAAATTCAGACTCTTCCCAGATGCTTCAGTGGAATAATGAAAACATTTCAAACACGGGCTTTGGGAGAACACTTCAATCCCTTTCTCAAAAATAACTCTACAGCAATAACATGAGGTATCCAGTAGCCATTTGACTAAAGTGGGATTCATCGGCCTAAGTAAGGTCTTATGAACCTTTAAAAGAATTCCTTCCTCAGTGGAAATGAATACAAGAAAGTTACATCTGGTCGCTCCTTTCCCCTGAAAAATCCCTCTGATTTCCTGATAATTTTCATGAGAACACTTCAAAATTTATTTTGTTGTGGTAGTTGCCAATAGTCAAAGAGTTCACTGGTGAGGGAGGGAGAAGTTTTGTGTAACTTGGCTTATTTAAAAAAAACCCAAAACTTTCCATTAAAAACAAAAAAGGATACTAATATAAGAACTATTTTTTAGGCTTCTCCAGAGAAAAAATAAAATACGAGCAGTTCCCCAATCAATTATGTTAAGTCAGGTAGAACTGAAGTATTCATAGTCCTGCCTGAAAACAATGCAAGTCCCTGCTTAACTTTGCTTACTTACAACAGTGCAAAGAACATCACCCACCACCAACAAACCAGAGTATTACCACAGCACTTGAGAATTTTAACCGCCTTCTAGTACTCCCATTAGATGCAGGGTCTAAAAAGGGGACAGAAGGTTAAATCTAGCAGCAATAATGTGAAAAATAAGGCACCATTACTCAAAGCAGCTCTTTACAGGCAAATCGCTATCAGAGATGAAACAATTTGAAAAGTTTTTACATTTCTTTTTTAACATTTCTTCTCTGAATGTTGATTAGCACTCAAACATTAGGTCACCCCTAAATATAGAGTTCATTATTTAAGGTTACTAAATGGTGAGCTTCTTATTAGTAATAGTAATTACATAGAATGGACAGGTAGGACACTTCTTGAAAGCTTTGATCATCCCATTAATGCTATGGGAAAAAATTATAAACATGAGCAAGTAAGATAGGTGGTACTTAATGAGAGGAATGAACTCTAACATTTAAATATGCTTATCAGATGCAGACAATGTATTTGGAAAATCTTAAACTTCCAGCTCTGAGAATTAGCTATGCTTTAACAGCATTCAGGGAAACAACAAGCAGTGTAGAAGCTGTCTGTCGAGTCACTGAACGTTGATTCAGTCTGAATGCATTTACTGCAATGTACTGAGCTACCAGTTGGGAATGAGTGGGAGTTCATTAACATATAGAGAAAGAAACAAGCATTCTGGTGTATTGTATCATCTGTTTCACAGCTTCATATTTTACCTATAGGAATTGTGGCAAATGAATACCTTTTAGGGGACCTTAGCAACAATCAGCAGTCACACTCTGCCTACAAAGAAAACAGCAAATTGGTTTAAAATCACTTCTTAGCATATGCAGTGAAAACCATTACATGCTGTCAACATGTTCAAGTCATTGTGCTAATGAGATGAGACAGGTTGTGTGACAAAGCAAGCAGCATGTTTCTCAGTAGTGAGAAGTAATGAGCCCATTGACCAGCACAGAGAACCTGAATCCTTTGCTCTTCTCAAATGAGGTATTCCCCCATTTGGCAAGATGCTCATCTCTGCATTTAGGCTTTCTGTTATATTTAGGTTTGTGGGGTTTTTTTAATCTATGTTTGTCTGAAACAGAAGGGCATATTCTGACAGTTGGGGCAGAGATCACATGCGCTCATCCACAGCAATGGGTTAGAAATATCCAGCTAGGCTTTATAGGTCAGTCATCTTACACTAAAGATTGTCAATGATGATCTTGTGTCTGTTTGATCAACCATCTTGGCTGTATTCTCTACTATCAAACAGCTAGCTTTGATAAAGAAAGCAGCCAACCAAACTTTGTAGGCAAGGAAAAAAAAGTGAATGTCCTTGAAGATTGTGTCCCTTTCATGCTGTGATTAATTAAGCAATTAAAAGTGTGATTGGTCTTTTTAAAGACGTCACAAGATACAGCAACTTCCCATTATCCAGAATAAATTAAGAAAATATCTTCAGTCCTTTTATAAAGGACTAGAGCTGCGGGACAAAATGTTACATGCTTCAGAAATTGGAGAAGTTTTCTGTTCTCAAATATCACTGCAAAGCAGGATGAGTCAGATGGACATGCCAAAGCTCTGGTCATATGCATCAGCAACTCATGTTGCTAGATCAATAGACTTCAGCACTAACGATTTAAGCCTTTCAACATGGAGCTGTACTCCCACAGACCCTAGTGTCTTCTCATCAGCAAAACCTACATGGAAGTCAGCAGGAGATTGCTCGCTCATCTAAGCTTGTGACCCAAAATCTGATTAAATATAGGAGAGAACCAAGACAAGACAAAAGCTAAGAAACTAGTATAAAACTAAAAAAAAAAAAAATAATAGGACTCTTGCAAAATAACAGATTTAGTTTAAACTATCAGACTGAACACATAGTTCTACCTCTCAAATATTCTCTCAGTTTTTGAAAAGATAACCCAAATCTCCTGTCACTTATCTATTAAACAAAGGATCAGTAACCTTCACCTGACTTTAGAGGCCTTAAGCTTATATCAGGAAAAGCAAACCCAAGTACTTTGTCCTGGCTGCTCTTGAGATATTTTGAAATTGTGACTTATCCCTCAGACCAACCAGAAACACAATTCTGTCAAGCTGTCTTTGGCCACTGACAGATAGGCTGAAGTATTTGAAGCTAAGTCACTCTCTTCACACCACTATCTGTTGCAATGACAGTATGTCTCTAGCATATCTTTCAACGAAGAGAACTATAATGAAAACAAGAGAAATTGAGTAATATGATTAACAGTGTAAACAAAATTTCATGTCAATCCCACTCCTCTTCCTAGTTATTTCCCTATGATTACTGAAACATTGAGAAGGAAATAATTTGTTCATCATGAAGTTCACATTTATTACTTCACCAGCTGATTTAGTGATGTCCCACTAGAGCTTTGAAAATGCTAATTAATGAATTTACCATGGGGGAAAAAAAACCCTTGTTGTCCTTATTTCTGGCTTCCTACATAGTTTGGCAATAATGACTACTTCAGATAAGGCACAACCGTTTGCAAACACTATGACGAGGAAGGACAGACTGCAAAAAATCTTCAGAATCTATTGCTTTTTATAATTTTATTTTGCAATAAGCATTAAACAGTAAGTGTTTTATACACTGATAATCAATTATGAAGAAGCAAAAAAATAACAGGGCAGGTCATTTAGAAAAGAAATCAATGACATATTTAGAATGAACACAATTAATCCATAGAACCCACTTAATCAAAAAATGTCACGCAACAAATTGACTAACCATTTTTAAGGTAGGTGGTAGCATATTAATAATATGGATAAGCCAAGTTTACTGGAAACAATTCACTTACATCACACAAGTGCTACTCTAGCCAGACCATCACTTAGCATGTCAAACATCTATAACTATCTGATGAAATTAAATGGCTTAGGAAAATATACAGAGTTGAATGATCAATTTTCAGGGGCAGAGGAGCATTCACTGTGGACAGCATTTTGCAGTCCTTATTGAAATGCACAGTTTTTCTATAGCTACTTGTACGGGAGAATATTTAGAACCTGTCTGAATGTACCTAACAGAATTATCACTTAAAAGTCCACAGGAAGTCATAGCATAATACAGATAAATCCTCACAAATACAAAACTAACATCTTCAGCTAGCTGCATCCTTCACGTGACACATTACAAGGTCCCACCATCAGCAGATTCTTCAGCTTCACCTACACCATTACAAGTCTCCGGATTTTTTATTTTGCAAGAGTAGCAGTACCATCTATTTCCTGGTCCTTGCACCCCTTAATAGCAAATATTCATCTTTCCTCTTAAAAATGTAACACATTTGATCTCACCATCCTGCAATACTTTATCACCACAAGAGACAGCTATCTGAAATTGCTGTAAAATAAATGACAGCGCGCTCAGCTCTTTTGTTGCTGTGTCAGAGTAAAAGACAGCCAGTCCTGGGAGTATGGTTGAAGAACATACAGTTCTGTTCCGCATACAGAGCTGGGAATCGGCATGCAATTAAAGCAATCTACAGTTTCCTGGATGGTTTCAATACAGAAAGACTAAAATATAAATAGAAAATAGAAAATGTTCTGTTTAGCATTTTAATACAAGTCACAATCCAAATTAGTTCATTAAATGCAAGCTGTGAAATTTAACTTTGATCTGTGAGTCACTAGAGAAAAGGATAGTAAAGAAAACCTGTGATAAACAACTAGATTTTCTAGTTTTCTCCCCTTAGAGCTCTCTCAGAAAAGATCCCACCATTCCTTTGGAAGTTCTTTTCTTCCTTACACCTAGTCCATGGATCTGTTCCTAACCATAGATAAAAGGACAAGTTTTCATTAGGGTGCAATTAGCCATGCAACACCATTACTATTAACAATGTAATGAAGAATCATAAGGCAGAAATAAGGACATTAACATTTTTTCAAGGTAACAGATCATTCTTAATGGAAACTGTGTGCCTTAATTCCCTATTTGTAGCTCATTTTGGCAGTTCATGAGGAGAAAAAGGACAAACCAAAAAAAAAAGAAAAAAGAGACACTCCATCCTACCCTGCCCACAACTAACCAAAGCAAGAATGAAATGTTGGCCTTCTGAAAATCAGTGGGAATTTTCCTTTTACTTCACTTGGGGAAAACTTCACCTCATGACTACTTATTTACTGATTTTAAATATTTTATTAAGTACAGATTTGCACACAGATCTATACTATCCAGCAACACGCCAGAAACGTGAAAGTAATCTTGGTCATAGCTAAAATAAGACTTGATCCAATATCAAATGAAGAGCATGAGCATTTTTCTATTGACTTCAGGAGGTTTTGGATGGAGTCCATTTGGAGACTGCACACTGAGGAAGATGCAAGTGATGCTTGTCTTAACATGGACAGCCATCTCAACACTTCTTGGCCAGGATGACTTAACACAGGTAAGTAAAAACAGAGCCAGTTTTATCGCATGCATTTACAGCAAAATATCAATGGCTCTGATTACCCTTTCAGGAATACAACAAAATAATGTTTGGTCACTGTGTATGAGCTGGATGTGGGAACTTCCCTCCTGTACTTCCCTCTGTAGTGTGTCGGCCATACCACATACTTCAACATACTTTAACAGTGGTTCAGCTCAAAGACTAGCAGGCTGCTCTGCCTGGGGGTCTAAGCAAGGCCTTTATTATAGCTGGAAGACGCACAGAGGCTGTAACGGCAATATTCAGGTCTCCCCTCTCTCCATACTGGCACTTAAAGCGACCAGTAAAAAAAGGAAAGACAGCTTGAATCTTTAGGACAAGATAGTAAAATAAACCAAAAAACTCAGGCTCCCCTGCACTTCTAAACCCAGTCAACTTACCAGTTCCCACATCTAATCCTAAACCAGATCTCAGACTGTGCAGAGATGTTCACCAGGCTCTGCCTCCAATGGATGTTCCTGGCATGGCTAGTATCAGAAGAGGCAGAGTACTCCAAATGAGGTCCCAAGAAGGACAGTTGGTGTTTGATGAAAGGAAGTTGGTGGGGGGTGTTGTTTGTTTTGTTTAGAAGTGTGTGTGTGTGTATGCATGCATATATACATATGTACGTATACATACCTGCATGTATATCCTTTGACATCATCGGATTCGATTTTACAGACTTTCTACTGTAAATCATAGCTTCAGCCAACTGATCTGGTGAAACAAGGCCTAGAGGTCTGTAATCCTCAAGATTCCTTCAGGCATGTTTTTTGAAGACCGCTCTCTTTGCTCCCATGTCTTCTCTTGGCTTGTCAGGATGAGCACATGTGCTTTGGAAACCTACTTAACCACTTTGTCAGATCCCTTCCAATCTTTTGGTTCTGGACCATTTCACTCCAGTGGCTTGTCACAATATACTAATTCTTTCTAACCAGACTGAAAAATACTTTTCATCAGCTCTGCTGGCAACACATACTTTTTCACAGCTTCTCACAGCTGTAGTTTAAATCATAAAGTGCCAGGTACCTGACAGGCAGCCATGGTGCCACAGACACATGAAAATACACTGTGGGGAAGTACACAAAAAGCTAAAGACAATTTATGAGTTTTGGACACTGTACTTGGACTCTCAGTGTGGGTGGCCTTCTCTACTGCCTTTGATAACACAGAGAAATACTACACAATGTAAGTGTGTGTCTAAACTCTCTCCTGTGTGATATATCTTTCTAAGTTATTTAGCCCCTGCTTGGAAAACAATCTGGTTCTAAATTCTTTAGAGAAAGGAATCTGCTTTCCAAAGGGGAGAAAAAAACATGTGCTAAAGCAACTGAAGAAAACACTAAGCTATGCATTACTCACAATGTGCTACACAAAGTGAAAATGAGTCTTCTTAAAGACACAAGTAAATCTCCTTTATTCCTCACTAGGAGTCTCAGGCAAAGCACCAACATCAAACTCGGATTTCTCTTTTCTGTGCAAAAATCTGAACTGTTTCTGAAATGGACCATAGGGTCATCATTACACTGAACACTGAGCCCTAGATCCAGGGTTGGGATATGCCACACATTATCATTACAGAGAATAAACATGATATCATATTAATTTTGTAAGATGTATTAGCTTGTTCTTGTTATGCATAGACTTCTTGTTCTATTTGCCGAGCAATTACAGCTCTAAACCTCCACTATGCCTCATAACATTCACTTATCAATGGTGGAATCATTAAGTGCATAAAATGCTTCAGTCTCACTCTCCTTCCTTCACTTTTTCTCCTTGGGAAAACATGCAACTTCCATTCGAAACTTTTTTTACTGTTTAAAATCTGCTTTCTAATGAGCCTATGATAATGTATGGAGTACTTCTGTTTAATTTTCCATTTCTCATGATTCACAGTGAATTTTTGGAAAGGAAAGAAAATGTTTCAAAATCTGTTGTCTAATTGAGTGGAAATCAATGATCAGATCCGTACATAAAGGTAGGGGCAGATGCAACACCCTGAGAAAGGCAGAAGGAGAATAGTGGATTGGACTGCGAGCTGTAGTCTTTTCATATGACCCAGATAGGTCTTGCCCCTTCCTGGCTATATCCAGTCAATGACAGAGGCACATGTGCTTGCACTGGGCCGTATGAACAGGGAAGGGCAGTGATAGGGTAAGAAATTATAGCTAAGGGAAGGCACCCATCTTCTAGACTGCTGCTGTGTGGCACTGGCAGCTTTTCTCCTGCTCTGATCACCCACAGAGCCAACACAGAGAGCCAGCGGCTCAGCAGCTGCAACTGGCTGGTAGGACTGAAGAGCTGAAATTATGAAATTAAGCTAGGGATGGATGATTGGCAGCACTACATCAAGGGAGCAGAAGGACAGGAATAGCTGGGGAATGAAAGAACATATTGCCCCCTCTCGTAATTTCATTACTGTGTAAGACACAGAGCAAACTGGACATACTAAAAAAAAATAATCTCATCTTTCTGCTATTTTAATATTCCAAAAGGCCCCTGATTGTCACTCTTTAAGCTGAAGTAGCCTTATGGTCACCAGTCATAATAAAGGCTGTACTGCACCGGGGCTGTAAACTCATACTACAAAAAGATGATCCTTACCTTCAAATCCTTTTAGGGATTTGAAGAGTGCAATGACAATTTAACTAGGCTGCAGGAACAGTATTAATTTTCATTACAAACAGCTTCCCTTAAAATTATACATGCATGTATATACACACACACATATAAATGAAAAAGTAGGGGTGATCTGTATTGAAGTTCTCATTGTTTCAACATTTGATTTCAGATTGTGATGCAAAAAAACAGTCTCAAGGTGTATACTTTACAGAAAAGCTCTAATCTCCGTAAAATTGCAAGGATAATCAAAACACTTCATTTACAAGCAATATGTAACCTGAGTGTTTTTCCGTACTCTGATGAGAGAAGCTGGGGTTTTGTCTTTCCTTCATTTTCTTCACAGTGAGACATAATATCTCTTTATAAAATCTGTCTGGAACCTTCAAGCATCTGCAACAAAGCTCCCTACTAACATAGATTCTGACTTATGTTCTCCAATGATAGCTGTCATGGGTTTTCCAGAAGATTAAACCTTCTTTGTTACTTTACACGTAGAGTAGAATGCACTTGTTTTTAAGTACAGAGAGAGAATATGGTAATTTTAAATATAAAACCAATTTCCACTTTCCAATTTGCCACCATGACATAACAGAATCATTCTACTTTGTCTTCAGAACAACTTTAGTGACTTTCCTATCAAACCAGGGTGTATGCAGGGCTGAAATGTTGGGAACTGGTGGGCAGTCTAACTCTGGAGAGATTACTTCTGTAACAGGATATTTTGAGACCTAGACTACAGGTATGGATGCAGAATACAATAATTAAGGATGTGCTTCCAGCACAACCTCCCTGGAAGAGACAATCCAGGTTTGTTGTGGGAACAACTGACCAGTTATTTAAGATTAAATACTTCAGATCTCCTATTCAAGAGTGTGAAGAATCCAATCATCATTTAGCTGCCTCCTAGGAATACAGGATCAAGAATACTTTACATATTGTGGATCCTGAATTGCTTTACAAGACACAGGCAGGTATGAACACCTTTATTTGACAGAAGTGCTTGAAACACAGAACGTTTAGGTGACATATACCCCAGATAAAATGATAGCAGAGATAAGAAACAATTGCCTGCCTCTAGCACCCACTGCTTTATGGATGCCTACCCTGCTCAATAAAATCTTAACACCTCTTTCTATTTACCACACAACAAACTGGGACCAACTGAAAGCTGCTGGAGTACCTGGCATGCTTTGATCTGTACTAAGTGCCCTATTCCTGCAGGGCAGCCTGTGTAATTACTGCTTAAGAGCTGCTTGTTTGCAGAGGGTTGACATTTGCAAGAAGAAAAGTCACAGCTGCCAAAGGAAGAGTAACGATGCAGCCCTCTGGTAAACATAACGTACAAAAAAAAAAAACAGGGAGAAGGGGAAGGATAGCTGCTCAAGAGCACTGGAGAAGCTGGCCGTTGCTTCCAGATCTGCAGTTTCCCTGGGGTTCAGGCAGTTTATTAGTTACAAATATTTACCTGGCAAGTGTTGGCATTTTTCTTTAAGATCTATATTGCTTGAGAATATTACTGACACAGAACGTATTTTTTTCAATGTAAAATATTGACTTTCAGGTAAACTTGCCAGTGTGAAGGCTAAAATGGAAAAGGTGAGTTACAGACAAACCTTTCTCAGGTCCTTCATTTTTCTGATATAAAATATAACACACTAAACCAATCTTTTCAGGCCAGGCTACTCTCTCATTTTTCTCTGACTAGAAATTAGATGAATTTTCTCAGCCAACAGAAAAACAGAAGAATATTTCTGCTTTTAACAGAAAGCAGAAACATGTCTCTGACTCTGAGGTTTGCCAAGTCTTACAGACTCAGATGCAATCTTCCTGAGAGGTTTGGCATACACAGATTATATTATATGATCATATGCTTCTCTGAAATATGGACTTGTGCTACTCCATTGTCTAGAGCTACTATGTAAATTACGTTTTACTTTTGGAAATAACAAGAGCAGGACATTTGTTTCATAAGGGAGGATATTTGGCTAGATATTTGAGCACCGGAAGTAATCCCATTGAATATTTTACTTAGCAATGATTTTCCTTTCTGGCAGCCTGTAGGATGGAACCTATTCCATTATACCAAGAGCAGTTTAAGATAATCCACCAACAAAACCTACCCATATTCAAGTCCCACACTTACACACACACATTCATACGTATACTCTTTGTACATACTGAGTGGTTTATTTGCTTCCAGCAGACCTTCCCATATCATGACCTTGACTAATCAAGGGGTCCTAGATTTGTTATCAAATCACAGTCTATTCAAAGTGCACAATCTGGTGATTTTCACACAACAGATATTATCATTCTGGATAGACTGGGGAACAGCTGTATGTGCTATTGTAGCACATCATGTCCTTAACTCTGGGGCATTGCCCCAGGTAGGTCATTCCTCAAGTTCTGAGTTGAAAAGTAACCAGTACACTTTACCATGCAACACTCAATTGAAAATATTTGAGATACAACACACCAGATTAGTTGCTGACATTGTGCATTTCTCCAAAGCTAGAACCAAGACAATCAGAGAACAGATGGGTATTTTTTGAGCCAAAAGAGGTAAATTTTTCAAAGAAAACAACAAAGACACACAGTGAAAGAAAAATTTCTACAAAAGTGAATAATATTTTCAGACATAGGACTTCTGCAGCTGATGATCCCTTTTCTAGTCTTGTATATACCAATGTTCAAACTCAACAGAATACAAACACGTAGTTACATACATTCAGAGAAGATGATGACCATGCTGCTGAGGGACATGACAGT
This sequence comes from Nyctibius grandis, assembly GCF_013368605.1. Taxonomy (NCBI): domain Eukaryota; kingdom Metazoa; phylum Chordata; class Aves; order Nyctibiiformes; family Nyctibiidae; genus Nyctibius; species Nyctibius grandis. The sequence goes on from NC_090670.1 coordinate 12,835,240, forward strand.
GACAAGTTAGAGCTATGGCTGGAGTATGGAAGCAGACAGATAATAGAGAAGAATAGCAGTAAGTTGCAATAAGTTCCAGCAGCAGCCTGTCAGACTCGTGCTGTTTCCTTTTGTTCCCAAGTATATTGCGAAAACTCCCTTCAGGAAGAATATAAACATGAAATTACTTTCAGCTGTTGAATCCTGATCAGAGTCAGCTAGCAAGAGCACCCAAAGCTCAGAAGCTGTGCATGATAAGAGGGGTGGAGAAGAGAAAAAGTTTCTGTTCATTTATATTTCCTTCAAGCAGAATGGAGCTCTTCTGCCAGCATGATCTGATGGAAACTTAATCTCTCTTGATTTGATTATTCCTTTGATTTCACAATGGGTGGGACCCTCCTGTCAGTAAAGTCAACAAGAATTTCCACTGTGACAGTAACGGGCTTTATACTGTTCATTTGAGATCATTCCTTTAAGTCAGGAGGTGTTCCACTTTTTATTAAACAAAATTAATACTGCTTTTTTTTTTAATAGGTGTTCCACAAAATAGTTTCACAGTCTCATTGATTCCAACTGCTAAGTACTGACATGTTTGCAAAAATAGTGCGTAGTTGACAGACAGGAAAAGTATTTAATTTTCTTCTATTCAAAACGTGGAAAGACTCTAACCCCTTCACTGAAAGAATAGATACAATGGACTCAGTTTCCTTTTACAGTTTGGGTGGGTGGTTTTTTTTTCCCCTAAATGCTCCCCTCACACACAAATTTTTTTATCCAATATTCTTGCAATGCATACCTGACAACCTTCTTTGGGCCCCCTTCAATGGCAGACATAACCCAGGGTTAGTACTACAGTCTTACCTTCGCTGTCTTGTCTTCTCTTCAGAACCATCAGCATACGGTGACTTGCGCTGTACTGGCTAACAAGTTATGCCACCAACCGCACTCTGCAGAAATAAAAGCACTTGGTAACTTTAGAGCTGTGATAAAATTCTTCTCTCTTCCAACACTTTTCCAAGCTATCTAATAGTGTTGCCATTATAGAGATTAAAAGTTTTACAGTTCCGTGATTAAACCCAAGGTGAGAGATCAGCAGAAAAAAAAAAAAAAATATCAAATTTCTCCTCAGCCTGTTAGATTCAGTGTTTCAGTAGCTGCTTGTACTTATAGCCCCCATGTACCCTCCAGCCCCTAGTTTGCTTAAATAAAGGTATAGCAAGACAGAAAAAAACCCCAAATATATGTTAGGTCTAGTTCTGTCTGATCTTTATTTCAGAGAAGTTTGTATTTCCCAAGATATGCTGCTTATCAGGCTATCAAAGGACATTTTTATTAGTTTTTTTAATTTCAACTTTACATCATTATTTCTGACATTAAATCTAGTGTGCGTTTTTACTTAAAGCATCAGCCTTCATCTGTACTCCATTTATGTTTTGACAAGATTGGGGATATTACTTTCTCTTACTTTTGTGCTTGATTATTAGACTTACATTGATATTTATCAGCAAAGCTGAAGAAGCTACTCTGCCTTTTGTTAGGCATCTGCATTACTTTTTTATGTATTGGCTTATAGGTAATAGAATTACATTAAGACTCGAGCACTATGTTTACTGTATTTGATCAAATTTGTTTGTAAATGGAAATATTCTATTCAAGCTGCATTAAAATAAATCATCTCCAGAGATCTGCAGATATTATATTACTCATGGGGAAGGTTTCTGTACATATTAATAGTTACTCAGTTCTTCCAGGTATTCATTTTACTTAGTACTTTCAAGATGATACATGTAATATCTCCCATTCAAACAGATGAATGGATTAACTGTACAGCAGCCTTTTGCTGGGTTGCATTTCTGGAAAGGACAAACACACTGCTAGTACCAGGCTCCAGTTCAGTTTAAATTGAAGTATACCTATTCTGATTCCAAACTGTAGCTTTATTATAAAATAGCAATCAGCAATAATAAAGGTAACAAAGCATGAATTAAAACACAGCTGCAAAACATTGCCTTCATATAGTATGACCACACACTTATTTATGCTTCAGAAACTGTTAATTATTTATCTCACAAGCAATTGCATCTAATAGACCCATGAAACAAATGTGGAAAAATGACAGAAGGGCAGTAAAACAGCAATATCATATGAATGTCAAAAATAGGAAATTATTTGAGATACAGACTATGTGATTAATGTCTTACAAAGCTAATACAGCTCTAAGTCTAGATCAGATTCCTACAGAAGTCCAGGACCATTTCACATCAAAAAGATGTGACAGATTTAACAGACTTGGAGGATGAGGTAGAATGAAGCAGATTGTATTTGGAAGACTTAGACCAGCGAGTTCTGCCTTATAGAGCCTTACCCACCTACTTAAAAAATTCTAGTTTTTCCTGAGACTGTCTACTAGTCAGAAAGCATTTTCTGTATATACAACGCTCTCAACTACCACCTACATTTGACAGCAATATTTCTCAAGAATCAGACCATTAGGTATGAGCACATATCTAGAATATCACCTGCAGGAACATTCTGGATGAGTAGATTCCCCTTCATCTTCTGCACATGAATGAAATTTAGCTTACACCTCTTTCTTATTATTAACTGATACCACTACCACCCCCCAAAAAAAACCCAAAGAAAACAGATTACAGAAAAAAGTTAGTGTTTTATGGCACTACAATACTTCCTTTGATTCCCTTTCCAGAGCAAAGATATCTCACGCTTCTTATCTTCTTCCTAAAAAAGCTTTACAATAACTACTTCAGAGAAAGTCAAATCAAGTGATTAGTGCTGTTCTGCCTCTACAAAGTAGATCAAAAACATGAATAATAAAAGCTGTTGTTAATGTTTCTATGTGAAGTCGCTACCAAGGGTGAGCTGTGCCTGAAACCAGTATGCAGGGAGATATTCTTTGCTTTCTCATTGGCTTGGAAAAATACTAATGAAATTACTTGGTTTTAAAAGAGAAAAAAGTTGAGGTTTTTTTTCAGTCTGGGAACAACCAGCATCATAATGTATTTTCTGCACTACGTGTAACACCTGGCAGTATCTCCTTGTAGAGCTATAAAAGAGAGTTGCTTATACAACTTGGAAAGGAGGCAATTTACTGAAATTAGGTAATTCACCACTTGGGAAAAAGTGCTCTGTGCTCTCCTTGGAAAACCTCACGGTAACTCTAAGGAAAGGCAAGGGCATTCTTTGCCTTGTGCTGCTCATTAGCCAAATTGCAGACACAGATATTCATTTGGTGAAATTTAAGAACAGCTAAACTAGATCTCACAGCTCTGTGCCTTTTCTTCCAGCACGCCGTTTCTGACTGTAACTAATACTAGATGTTTCAAAGTAAGGTAGGAGATCCCCAAGTGACCATGTAGCGGATGATGTTTTAGCAGCCTGTGCATAAAGAAGGATCTTCTCCAGACCAGTAGCATAAAGATTTTACAACAGTTATTGACAGACCTCAAACCAAATAACTTCCAAGTGGAAAAAGACCTTTTTTTGTTTTCTGTTGCTTTGCCTTCTGCCAAAGCTAAGCTTTTTCGCAGGAAAATTTGCAGGTTTAAGTTTCAGCGGTAGACTAAGAGCTATTTGCAATAGCTTCCTTCCCAGAGTTTGCTTCTAAACTCCATCTGTTTCTCTTCAAGCTTGGCTTACTTCCAGCAGGCACAGCCCCAGTGTGTTCGGAGAAAAAGGGAGAGGGGTCTGCACAGACACTCTCCCTGCTCTCCTGCCTCCAGACCACACCACGGGGTGCAGGTGGGCCCACAGCATGCGACTGCAGCCAAGGAAAACCCTTTTTTTTTTTTTTTGCCTTAAGGACTACGCAGTGCCAAAACATTTCTGCAGCTTCAGAGGAGCAGTACTGCTGGGTAGCAGCCAGGGATCCTGCAAGCTGCCAGCACTGTGGGCAAGAGAAGAAGAGAAGAGACTTATGAGGGAGGCTTAAAACCCTGCTAGCTTTCCCCATGAAATCTAAGTCCAGTTTTGAGGCACAGCTCCAGCTTTCTGTTGCTGACATCACCAACATGTGCTATGATCTGACCTGAATGTTCCTAGTACTTCTCAGCTTCCTTTCAGACACTTATTTTAAAAAATGCCCCTCAATATCATGATTTATCTGACCAGTAATCTAGACCCATTTTGGTTTTGAGAAGTCCAGCTCCCTTCTGCAAATATTCTTCCTACTTCACTTTAATCATAAAACTAGAATTAATTCTGAAAAAGTTACTGAATGTTTTCTTTTTAGCAGCCTACTGTATTTCCATAATTCTTTTTTCTGACTTAATGGTAACAGCGAGTATTACAACTGCATGATCTTCCCAAGAAGCAAAAATCTGTTAAGGGCTAATTCATCGGTTACCCTTCACTCACACACCTTTGCTAGTTCAGTTTTCAAGGTGATCACTAGCTCCATGATCACTTATGCTTCCTCTGCCAGCCTCCTGGCTGAATTGCAAGGCAGAGCATTGGAGAACATAATTTTTCACTCCTGTAAGGAGGCCTTCAAATATTAGCAGCTTAGTATCCCCAAAAAGTAATTTGATTTGCAATAGAAAATGCATTCTTACATGGATGTTTTGCATGTATTATAACCAATTTTGCTTAAAACTGCATTCTGTGCTCCCTGGGTGCAGAAGATCAAAATGACCCTCATGACACAGTACTGACAGGAACATTTTCATGTTTTAAGTAAAAATAATTTGATTGCAAAATATCTGCCGTATAGAGCATCAGTTATACATATGCCAAACACTGAATCCACTCAGAATTATTATGCTTCTTATGCCTTACCTTTACATTAAGCATAATTCCTTTTGCACCCTGGTCTGAGTTTACACTTGAAATTCTCACTTTATAACCAGATACAGAAGCAGGTATATTTCGTTCTGCCAATTCAGAATACATGCTGTATCCTGTGGCATACTATTTGACTTTTCAATGTCAGCATGAATGACTATCCATTGGAAGAGGTAAAAATCTTAACTTCTTCACTCAAATGTTTTCAACATTCACCTGCAACTCACTTAGGTCTGGAGGGTGCAACAGATTTTAACATACAGATACTAGCAGCTCTCTACAAGGCATGCAAAATGAGTATCATTTATTCCCCTTAAGGCTTCAGCAGAACCTAAACACTTCCACTTAGAGAAAAATGACCTGGTATGAATTTTGAGAACTCCATTTGCTATGCTTTATGTCTGTGCAACTCCAGACTTTTGGATCTGACTTAAACAATCCCAGGAGTTTACTTCTTTTTCCTCCCAGGCATTATGAATCCTTGAATGCCTCGCTACCTCAATCAGACTGGATTTATCTTTATAGTCTGCAGGGACTAATAGATCCTACAAGTCTTAAGCTCTCCATCTTTAGAGAAGCTGACTAAACCATGTCCAGTTATAACAAGGGGCAGAAAAAATTTAAAGCCTCAAAGATTAGTCAGCTTAACTTGACAATTCCCATAGGAACCATTTTCCATTGAGATCCCTTATTTTAAGAGTTGGATTTCTTAATATTTCTCCTGGTATTTGACCTCCCTCTTCAGAAATAAATGATGTGTTGTACATGAAGGGAACCAGGTATAGTTCTACTCAGTCTTGTTCTTTGTAAAGTTTTCAAAGCACCTGGGTCTGGCAAACTCCATCCCGAAGTGTTTAAAGAGCTGACACCACTACCTTTAAAAATTTGAGATGGGTGTACACAGTAAAAAGACCATAAAAGAGTAAATGAAACATCTATCTACAAATCAGGTAAAGAAATGCAGCACTAGAATAGGTATCTTGAAGAGATTGTGTAGTCTCTAGTTTGGAGGTCTTCAGGATTAGGTTTCTGATCTCTACTAATCTATAGACTTCTGCTGAGACTTTTCCAAAAGTTGAGGCATACATTGTCTCTCCTCCATTTAGATGTTCTGATCTCTAATAAATGGTGTGATCTCACATTGCAGTCTTCCTCACAAAGACAATGTCTAGACCCTCTGACAAATGGGCTATCACATTACTCAATTAAAATACAGAAGTCATCCTCTTCTAGTCAACTAATTTTGTATGACATGTGTGTATTTAATATCTTTAAGAGCATTCAACAGCTTAAGTTTACCAGAAGTCTGCCAACAGGTCAAAGAGTTATTAGAATACAGACAGTCATATTCACACTGAGGAGAATAATATGCACTTCATTTCATTGTGAAAAGAAGCTAAAACCTTTCCTTTTCCATTTCCTTTCCGTGTTAGGGAAAGGAATTAAGACCTGAGCATATACTCAGACACTTCTGCCTCACCCTTACAGTTTGAAGCAATAGCCACAGACACTGCTTCACACTCACGATATATCAGAAATATAGATCAACTCTGTTCCCCCAACCCCTTACTAAAACACACTACTTCTCTCTGGTTAACATAACTTTTATACTTTCTTACAACTTTTTAAAGAGACTGAACCATTTTCTGTTCTAAACAAGGAAAACATTTTCAATACAGATCAGTGGTCAAAAAAGTCTTTGGATTTGGGGTCAGTTGAAACTTGTATTATGTTTCACTTACAAAGACAGTATTTTGATGTTTTCTGTAATAAAAACATTTTGGGGAACCAAAGTCAAGATCTGGATCAAAATTAATTCCATAATATGTGCTACAGCTGGAGTAAATAGCAAAATCAAAGGCATTCAATTCCAGTGCCTCATTTGTTTTCACCTCAAATAGGCCAAGACATTACCTTTCAGACCACAGAAACTTCTCTCCTACCTCACAATCTACAAGAGAGATGAAGAAGAACCTGGCTTCCAATAAAGTACGTACCCTTGTGAACAACCTGATAGAAATCACGAATGATTTCACGTATACCTTGACCCTCTCTGAACACTGAAAGGTGCAAAGAAGTCCTTGACAGCCAAGCAGCCCATGCACTGACAAGGCTAAAGCCCTGACAAGTCCAGGATTAATCCCTGGGACAAGATACCAAAAGGCTGGAGCACGTTACCCAAATCCCTCTGATGCTATGAGGCACAGGAACTTAAAGGGCTACCCAGACAGTCTGTCCTGACTCATACAGGCCTCCTCAGTCATATTTGCAACCTCATTTAACTATTTCTCACAGGCTTGCAGAGCCCTGTAAAATCTGAGACCATGTTCACTATGTGTCACTTAGAAAAAACATATCAGATTTTGATTTAACTTTTAAATTAGTTAAGCATTCTCTTTTATTTTCCTAGAACATTTGCTTTTGTGATGCTTTTCATGGCCCACAGGGTGTTGTAACAGTAATGTATAGTTACATGTGTACTGCATTTGTCTGCCATCGATACCAAATGACACTGGGAGCAATGGTGACGCACAGTGGTCCCTGCTCCCTTTCTGCATCTTTTTCAGAAAGATAACAAAAGGCAGTAGCAAAAAGGAAAGCTGTAGCATGTAAAATCCAGTTCACAGGTTCAGCTGATGGACATGAAGTCATACACAGAAGGATGACTTTTTCCCCATTAAAAAACAGAATAAGAAAACACAGTGTAACAAACAAAGCAATGAATGCAATTGTGTCTGTACTTCTGGAGCACATTTCATACAGCTTATCACAAAATGTTACTTGAAAATATAAATCCAGGATGACTTGTCATGAATGCAGCACAGCTAAGGGAAGCAGTGAGTAATAACAGCAGTACTGCAAGCTGGTGAGGGATACTGAAGGAGAAAAAATACTGCATGGGATACTATTAGAAATCTGGAATTTATCTCTTCAGAAACATTTGAAGCAAAAGGAGTTGATCAGGAAAGAAATACAGATGAGAAACGGAACTAGATTCAGCTTGGGAAAAGGTAGGGTTAAAACTCTGCAGCTAAGATCATCCTCCTGACATGGTTCACTTCCTTAGACAATTCCAGCTGGTCCCATTACCAGAAAAGCCATGAGCCTCATATCTTTTTTTTTTTTTTTTTTTTTTTTAATTTACATTGTCATTGCTCCTTTGAGGCAAATTATTAAATATTATTTTACAGGTGGGAAATGAGCCCAAAAGTACTACATTTACTTAAATATATGCAGAGCAAAAAGCAGGGACTGAATGTAGGTTTCTGGAGTCTCTGTGTAGCCTGCTAGACACTATAACCTACATTGATGTGGTCACGTGTGCCTCTTCCTACAGACCATCCATCTAGCCTGTGACTGCAACAATATACATTGGGAATCTAAGACCACAGGTGTTACGGGTGAGAATCATTGTTGCAGTATTGATCCTTTCTCTTCTGAGTTGTCTGAATACAGATTACACAGTCCAATTTTAAGGCCACAGTTTCAAATTATGGAGCATTATAGGCCTATCTTCCCTAGATGCTGAGTAAAGTGACTCGAAAATTTCTCATCAGAATGATTCCCTGCAGAAATGACTGCAGGAAAGTTCTGGTTTTACCCAAAACACTTCAATCTTTATTAAGAAATTCTTAATGGTATCTGATCCTTTTCTCCTGCAGGCAGAAAGGAGGCAGGCAGCTCGCAAATTCAGGATGAGGGTTTTTGTGGGTTTTTTTTTGCTTCCTGGAAATTCTGTCCCATATAATCCAGTCAAGTATATATTTTTAAAATATCAAATTTGAGACAAACTTTTATCACCCCCTTCAATTCTTTTAATTTTGCTTTCTTTCTATTTCAAGACTACTGATTAGCACCACTGAAAACAGAATTCAGCATCTGTCTACAGGTATGAGAAGGCTGCAGACAAGAAGTAATGTTGGTGAAACAGATCCAAGATCATGATAGCACTAGGCAAAGAAAAAAATCAATACCCCAATGGCAAACATATATTAAACAGAAACACAGCATAGCTATTGACATCAAGTATTTAAAATTTAATTGAACAATAACCGAGAGAACAATTTTATGTTGACAATGGCATAAATTTTATTTAATATGTATATATAACAGGGAAGTGTCCTTGCAAATTTCTTCTCTCTTTCCATATGCAATAAAAGTGGTGTGGTTGTGTGGGTGTCTGAGTACATGTTAATAATTTTTAAAAAGTCCTGGCTGAAAGTTTGACAGAAAGATACCGTCTTGGAAAATATTAAGTTCCAAACAATACCAAAAAAGAGGTGCTGGGGAGAAGAAATGGACTCAAATTCATATTTCCATAAGGGAAAGTCTGATCTCGGGTACAATATTAAGCCCTAGAGAACTGTCATGAAAGAGAGATATTATGAATGCCTCAACGAAAGAAAAGCCTCAAAGTTTCCAAAGTATGAGACGTGATATTATCTAGCCAGGAGACACAAAGCTACAGGGAACCAGGCCCTGTCCTACAGCTCACAAAAATAGTTGTCACATACCAGAAGTGATCAACTGGGCTGTGCGTGCCACCCAAGTCACACTTCAAAAGCGTGTACCAAGGCTTGTGAGAAGAGGAAATACAAAGACTAGGCCATACCAACATTTTAAACTTTTATACAGGACTTTGAAATCCTCATTTAAACATATTTTGAGGTAGCAATTAGCTTGCTTTTGCTGTAATTTTGTTTCAGTAATGTCCATATTTTTTCTTTGTGTGCCTCACTGCACAGTGTTTGGTATAGAGAAACATTAACTCTGTTTACTATAATCAATAATTCATATCAATGTTGCATGGTTTAAATCATTAAAAAAGGTCCATTTCCACTAGATTCCAATATTATATCCACAGCAAAAAAAAATTATGACTGTTGCTTTCCAAAGCTTTCTCATGCTGATTTCACTTAGAAAGGAATATCCCTAAACTCACTCAAGCAGAACAAGGTAAACATCTGGAGAACATTCTGGTCCTATTTGGACAAAATACCCAATGGAAATTATAGCAATTTTTTTTTTTTTTGAGTACGTCACTGACTTTTTGCATACAGTCTGTCTAACTGCCGATCCTGGGGGACTGACATCTAATATTCCCCAGTCAGCCACGATGTCTGACAGCAGCTGGTAGACTGCTAGTTACAGAGTCAAAATGTTGGGACAGGCAACTGTTCCTAGAACAGCAAACGTGGGTCTGCATCAGAGGGAGAGAGGCAAATGAAATGTCCAGTCAGCTTTCTTACTTGGACATTTTGCTCATGTAGCTTTGCCAGTGTTCACTTAAAAAGCACTCATTAAAGTTGTATGAAAAGAGTGTGAAATTTTAATGTCAAAGCAAAACATTAAAACAGAGATAAATTGATGCATATATATATCAACTTTGCAGCCTTATATTTTTAATGAGGGGTAAATATCTATTGACATGTCTAAGATTACAAGAACACCAATATTTCACAGAAATATTATTTTTTGATGTAACAAAATATTCCTTGGAAAGTCCAGCCGATTGTATCTGGGGTGCAGTGTTTGCTGAGAAAACAATACAGACAGCAATTTGAAAAGACTGGGGAGCTGGGGTTTTTTTAAAACTCATTGATGACTGGGTTTCCAGCCCTGTAGTCCTTTAAAACTATTTGTAAGTTGGAAGTGCATCAGTGATGTTTTTATTTTCACTTGGATAACTCACAAAGGTGATAACGAACATATCTTAGTTGTTGCACTAAAGACAAAATTATTTGTCTTATTTGAGCCTCTTTTTGAGGCTTTCCAGAGGCAAAAGATTTATAAATGAGCTCTTCATCATATCAGAACTCTCTAACAAGCCTTCACTCTATTTTAGGTATTTCAAGCCTTGTGGTGATCAAACAATAAAATAAATTTTTATATTTACCTCACTGTAATCCACACAGAATCCATATGAGACTGTGCAAACAATGACCTATTTTAAGTATCTCCATCAAATTCTACAAGAAACTAGAACACAGGTATTTCCACCATTTATCAGGGATGAAAGGCACTATTAAAAATGTATAACAAAAAACAGTTAAATAATCATGAAGTTCATAAATCTACAGTTTTCTTTTTTCAAAATTGTAGTTGCAAGCAAAACCAGTGCTTTTTTTATGCAGACCAAAGCAGCAGCTTGTCACTAGCACTGTCAGATAACCTCAGCCTGAACTAATGGAATAAGCTGGCTTAACTGGCTGCTCAACACTGACCTGCTTCAGCATGTTAACTAATTTGAGCTCTTGCCCCTTCATTTAACTTTTGCTTTTAATTTTTGATGTGAATTCATTTGTAAGCTTCTTGTTCCTGATGCATACTTCACCATACAACATGATTAAAAAATCTGACCGTTTCGTTGCCTGTTCTTCCCAAGACACAGACAAGAACATGCTTATGCACTGTACCTTGCTGTTTCCCTTCCCACTGCAGTAGAAAGGGACCTTATTCAAAACCTACTGAAACCCAAATAATTGCTTAATTCATATGAAAATAACATAAACTATCATTTATTATTTCAGTCTACAAATTCTATGTCCAGTTTCTACTTTAAATTAGCTGATAAAGCTGATTTATAGTTGATATCAGAGTGTTCATATTTGCACTGTAGAGATGCAGGGGGGGATCAAAGAGAAAGAGATTGCACAAAGCTTCAGAAAAACGCACACACAACAAAAAGCTTCTCCTTAGGATTCACTCAAGTTACAGCACAAAATATCCATTTATGGCATTTTCTTCCTGATAAAAGTGAAGTCAGAAAATGGAAACAGTATAAACTGTATTTAGAAACACTGTACTATGAGCTTGTACTTTGCCTACAGACGTTTAAGACCTGGTGCAAAGACAGAAGTGCAGCAATTTAAGAAAAATCCTAAAATAGGGCTGGGTTTTGGGGGTGGCTAAAGGATGTAGGAATCTGACCAAAACCCCTTTTTTTTTTAAATAAAATCTAGGGTAAATGAAGACATTTGCTTGCAGATAGAATGCAAGCAGATGTGAAAATTATTTCCTATGGATAAAATGAATGAAAACGCAGAAATAAAACAGAAATTTCCCTTAGAGATCCTCTCCAATGAAGCTACAAGTCACACAGTATATTTGACTGGACAGGTGAGAGCTGGAGCCATTATTTTCTTGCCAAATATAACAGAAAGCAAAAGTTAAGTGCTTTAAGACATAGCTGTGTAACAACTTACTCAGTAGTAGGAACCTTTCAACAGTAATATTGGAATACAGCAGGTATGCTAGAGATATACAGGAAATGAATTACATGTTAAAGACTCCTTTCTCAAGGGCCCAACTTGCACAGTTGGTCAAAGAGACATTGTTCTATCCCAGAAGAATGGCCAGCATCCCTTATTCATATTCATCCTATAGCACTGAGTGCTTACAAATATTTTACAATTCACCTGATCATATTTACTATCATATTTTTCTAAAGAGCCATATGAATATCTGGGATGTGCATTTTTTTCACCATCATGGGAGTGGTGTTTTTCTGGGGAAAAAAAAAAATTCACTCTGGTATCAAATGCTGTCTTCAGCAGGTACCTGCTGAAACTCTATACAAATTGTGAATTAAAGACACAAAATGCTAGGGTGAAACAAAAATGCAGTGCAGTTATTTTTGTGCTGGACATGACACAGCACCTATAATTCTGCTAAAACTCTCAAGACAACAGAATAGATTGTAAAAAGAAAATGAGATGGGTAAAATAAAAGAAACTAAAACTTTTATGAAAAACTTTTTCTGAAATCACACTGCGAGATTCTTAGATGATTGTAGCAGCTGAAACAACTACTCATGCCCTGCATGTCAGTGGCTAAAGTAAATGGTTGTACTGAAAAAATACTGAAAGATGAATAAGCAGTTTTTAATCAGTCTTCAGTAAAGAAATGCTGCAGACAGGCCTCTCATTCTGAATGGAGGGAGTTTTCAGAATTACGCTTTTCTCCTCATGCAAGGGAATGAGATTCCTCTCGTTTTGTAAAATGAAACAGCACAGAGCCATCTCCGAAGTGAGTTTCAGATAAATCCTTCTAATACAGACGTGCAACTTCATTAGCAAAAAGGATACCGGGGACAACCCTGGCCGCATGTGCCCAGGGAGGTGGGGGATACTGTTGCAAGGACAGTTGCACAGAAATGTAAGCTAAGCCAGGGTTTTAGAGAGGGGCCTGCATGGGCCTTAACTGGGACTGAGTGCCAGGGAATGAGCATGCTTTAAAGAGAGGGAGGTAGGACACATTAAAATATCTCTTCGTGGAGAACTGAAGATGGGCAACAACTATCTACCTCCAGCCTATGCTGCCTTTGTAAAGCTCCTGCGTACCAGCTCAGAGTGCTCAGCAGGGGTTGGATTGGCAACACTACCTTTTCCCAGCACAGCTCCCTGTGAACCTCCTCATTTCACCCGAAATTGCTCACGAGGCAGCATGCAGCCGGGCAAAGCGCCCTGACCTCCACGAGTCAGGGTGAGGGGGAAGGCAGGCAAGCTGAGCGAGCTCCTCTTCAGTTGACACAGCTTCTGAAAGATGCAATCATGGCTTCAATAAATCAGTGGTAGCAAATTTGTGCCTTACTTATTCTCAAACAATTATGTATGCAAAGAGCATAGCACTGTCTGTTGTTCATCCATCACTGGTACACAGAACAATACCATTAGGCACTGGATTCAGCAGGAAAGAGCCTACACTAGCAAAACTGGAGGAAGTAGCGTGGCTGGTTCCCGTTGAGGTACAAACATCCTGACAAATTCATTTCAACTGTGAAAGTTCACACATATGCTGGAACTATGACCAGCGCATTCCGCTGTTGCAAAGAACTGGCCTGATCATTCATTTTATATTCCCAGTTAAAATGACAAACAAGTGTCAAAATTCTTTTCATCAGGAAGCAAATATCTCAGAAAAGCGATCAGGTTTTTGTTTTTGTTTTTTTTTCTCTTTCGAGATAATGGCAAGTGTGTATTACATGCATTGGAATTTATCTATTACTTCCACGTCTTGTTAGGAATGTATTACAGTGCAGGAATGTACAAACTAAAGCTAGACATTTTTATTAGCACACTTAATTACAAATGTTAAGAATTCCAATAGAGACTGGAATCTCTAGCTGTAGCAGCTAAATCAAAAAACTCGTGTCTGCTTTGCTTGAAAGAAATGATGTCTACTAGCGGAAGTTACTGAATAGTAGGCTGGGAGGATTCATTTCCAGCAGACTTCTTGCAGAGAGGAAGAGAGCAGTGAAAAAGTAATGTAACCAGACTCTTAGATAAGAGCTTAGTAATTTTAAAATATCTGTGGCTAAAATACTACCAGACTCATGACTTTTTTTTTTTAAGGTAGTGAAGATAGTTTTCTCAATTTTTAAATTAATTAATTAAATGAAGTAATGAACCCCACAATCTTCATCACCTTTAACTGTCTGGTAAAACAGGACCCTACCTAACAGTACAATCTTTTGTCACTACTCTTACTAAAAGTAGAATCTAAGAGACAATAGCTGCCTTTCAGGAATTTCAAGTAACTGTTTTGTAGAGGGAAAACATTACTTCAGTGCATGCTGAGCACAGACACCCAGACAAATATGCATCAAGCTGAGAAGCAGAAACACTTGCTAGTGCATTGCAGAGATGCCTGAATGTGTTAGCCCAGAAGCAGCACAGATTTCATAGAATCATAGAATAGTTTGGGTTGGAAGAGACCTTAAAGATCATCTAGTTCCAACCCCTCTGCCACAGGCAGGGACACCTCCCACTAGACCAGGTTGCTCTCAGCCCCATCCAACCTGGCCTTAAACACTGCCAGGGAGGGGGCATCCACAGCTTCTCTGGGCAACCTGGGCCAGTGTCTCACCACCCTCACAGTCAAGAACTTCTTCCTAATATCTAATCTAAATCTACTCTCTTTCAGTTTAAAACCATTCCCCCTTGACCTATCATTACATGCCCTTGTAAAAAGTTCCTCTCCAGCTTTCCTGTAGGCCCCCTTCAGGTACTGGAAGGTGCTATAAGGTCTCCCCGGAGCCTTCTCTTCTCCAGGATGAACAACCCCAACTCCCTCAGCCTGTCTTCATAGGAGAGGTGCTCCAGCCCTCTGATCATCTTCGTGGCCCTCTTCTGGACTCACTCCAACCAGTTAAGTGTGGCTTTTCCATTTTTGGCACCACAGTGACTTCTGCAGTGCTCTGGGGCTGCACCAAGTTGGGTTAGTATGAGTTTCATCCTATGAGATATAGCAGCTGTCCATTCCTAGAATGGAGATTATATGCACGGTTATATTTAAGTAAACCTTACATTCAGATAGCATGTTCACCATTAGGTACATAAAGTATGAGAGATGAGAAATGCATGCAGGATGCTATGCCTTGGAATGAAGAGAAGGCAAGCAGCAGTGCAGGCGGGTGTGCTGTACTCTCGTAACAGTCAGTCTGAAAGAATACTGCAGACAACATTATTCTACTCAGAAAGAGCTTTCCCTCAACTGCATTTACTGCTCACATTAAGAAAGTCAAATCATAACTAGCAGTTCTGAAATCATAACTAGCAGCTCTTGCTACCAAAGCTTTTGTTTGATTATGGTCGGTCCAAATGTAAAATTTAAGAATGTTAAAACGTTTCTCTTAAAATAGCAATTCGTTCCCGGAATTGGAACTTAACAAAAGTTTGGCCACTGGTTGGGGTAGTAGTATACCAGACAATGCATAAAGGATGATAAATAGAAACAGGACATACAGGGAATAAAAGCTGGAAGAACACCAAGCAACTCCTTAGACAGCAGAATGTACTATCACTGCCACTTGCAACAATTTTGACACAGCTTATTGTGCAGAAAGTTGAGATGTTCTTTATATAATCAATATATAATGATAGATAAAGCCCATCTAACTTGAAAGTCAAGCATACATAGCCAAGCAACATTTGCTCCACACAAATTATCACAGAGCTGGACAGAGGAAAATGAAACAAGACCAGACTAAAAAGTCTTCGATCCATGCAAAATCTTTACAGGTCTGACAGTAAATCCCTCAGGTCACCCAGGCAATTGGATAGCAGCAATAGGGAGAGGATACCAGTGGTTTGCAACTACCCATCCTTCAGAATATGACCAGTAGCTCAGCATTTGTTGGAAATAGCAGCATGCCCAAATGCCTCCCACTCCTTCCTTCAGCTGGCAAGTCCCACTGACATTTGGCACTGGACAGGAAGGCATAGGGAACTCAGCAGGTTTTGTCCTTCTGCACAGCTGAGTGACAGATTTAAACTGCATGAGTCTTGTAGTTTATCCCAGAATTTGCCTAAAGTAATTTTTTTCCCTCTTAATGTGCATGTTCATAAACACATAAAATTTTCATCTCTCAGTGCTCCTCCCAAATGCTCATATACTCTTCAAAAAGAACATAAATCATTTTACTGTAGTCTAAATAACCAAAGCTCCTGAAAACAGCTCCCAGATAAATGGGAAAAGACAGTATCAAAACAAATAATTTCACAATTAGAAAACATTTTTGAGTCCAGAACATGTCTTCTATTTGCTAAAGAATTGCTATGGCCAATTTATAATGCCAATGTTCTGATCGCTACATACTACTTTCAAATGATTGCTTGAGAGTGGACTTGCAAAAGGCTATCACCAGAGAAAAATATTCCAGTGCCAACTCTGGGTTTGGATTCCCAGTCAGGATGACTGACAGGGTTATGGCCTCTAGATGTAACCCCAGCCTTGCTGTACAGACAGCTGAAGAGAATCACAAAGTACAGCCCAGTGCTTTAAGGTAAATGAGTACTTAACTTTGAAACATCAGGCTGTAAAGAGCAGCTCTTTCAGAAGCACCTTCACTGTTTATGCAGTTAGGGTAAGGGCAAGCTGGAAGGGACGGTAACCTCATAAGCTACCCCAAAGGAATGCATTTTTGTTGTGGCTCAGAGCCACAGAGCATGACGAGCTAAAGCTGCGTACCCAGGTGATCAGTACTTGCAGTGGGACAGGCAGGGAGGCAGGTGGGCAGACACAGAACTAGGTCATCTGTTACAGCAGCCTCAAGGATGCTGTAACCTATGCCAGAAGCAGCTTTCACTGCATCATTTACAGCATACTCCTCACTAGCTGCTCCAGCAGAATATAAACCTTCACAGTTAGTGCCCACCTGGGAGGTCAGTGTAGAGCAGCCAGTGAGCTGTTCACATCCTAACTGATGGTGCAGTAACTTTCACATGTACATACCCCCAGGTGTCCCAGACTGACCTCATGGCTAGAGCCCTGCACTAGGAAAAGAGCTGCTGTCCCTCACTTTGGGGGGGTGAGGGTACTTTTCTTTCCCTTCAGTCTGTCCCAGCCTTTTGATTGTAACTTCCTTGGGCCAGGGAATGTCTTACATTTAAACAGTGAGAGTCTGCTTGTGGCAGGATTTTGTAGCTGCTACTGTAAGAATAGTAAGCATGAAAAGCAGAACTGGCAACACAAAAGCTTAAGAAAAACACATATCATCACCATTTCCAATTCCAAACTACCTAAACAGGGTAAGGCAACTATTTGAAGGATTTCAGTCAAAACAGCTCTTCAAAGCCTAGAAATATGTGCTGTCTCCGCTTCATAAAACAATTGAACATTTCCTTCTGTTTGCAAATCCAATCACCCTTCTCCAAAAAAAAACAAAGGTGCCAACAGGGACCTCTCAAAACCCAAGAATAAATTTGTGAGCTTGCTAGACCTCATCTGAAGAAAAGTGTCATACAACTCAAAAATGCAGGGCAAAAAATGAAACAGGAAAAACTTCTGAATACAAATACCTACATACTTGATAGGCTTGGTGTCCTGGTTTGGCCTAAACTAGGCCAATTTTCCTTTCACTGATTTTTACTTTCAGCTAAGTCTTTTCTAAGTAACTGCATTTTCTGAAACTAACTGCATGTTTTGCAGACAGTGTCTGCTTCCAGAACTGACAACGCTCGAAGTTTGTAGTTATTGCTGAGGCACCGGTAGGGATGTTAAGCAAAAAGGCTCTTGCTGTACTTAGTCTTAGAGAAACCAAGGTCACTGATAAATTCCTCACTGCTTATGAGTGGAGAGCCAAAGGGGGGTCACACCTGCAGGGAGGAGCAGACAGGGCAGGTGACCCAAAACTGACCAACGAAGGTATTCCATCCCATACACGTCATTCTCAGTATAAAGTGGGGGGATCACGAGGGTCTCGCTCTCTTTCTGCTATGGCCGATGTCTGAAGAGGACTCTGTCCGTTTTCCTGCTGCCCCTGATCCCGATCCGTGCATTCCTGAATCCAGCGCTCGACCGTCACTAGGCCCAGCCTGGGCCTTCCCGGAGCCTGCCCTGCAGTGCCGGTGGTGATGTGGCCGACATCGGGGG
Source organism: Nyctibius grandis (assembly GCF_013368605.1). NCBI lineage: Eukaryota > Metazoa > Chordata > Aves > Nyctibiiformes > Nyctibiidae > Nyctibius > Nyctibius grandis. The sequence continues at coordinate 12,853,393 of NC_090670.1, forward strand.
AGCTCGATCTTGGTTTTGTATATATTTGTATATATTTGATTATTTCTATTATTATTATTATACTCTTTTTCATTATTATAGTTTATTAAAACTGTTTTAACTTTCCAACCTGTAAGTCTCTCTCCCTTTTCCCTTTCCCTTTGGGGAGAGGGGGCGGGGAGGGTTAACAGAGAGCATCTGCCACAGGTTTAATAGCCGGCCCAGCTTTAAACCGTGACACTTGGGTATCTGTAACCTGTAGCTAACGCACGTCTGCCTGGATAAAATAGCAACTGAACTAACGTGAAAAAGACAGAACATGCACATATGGGACCCTGCATAGCCAGAGACAGCAGCAGTCTCCGTGGCTAGCTAATATGACTACATACAAATACAGTTATTATTTTACTTCTCAGTATTAACACAGTTACTCTTACACATGCACAATGATGAATATGGGGAGCTGCATGTTGCCTTAATATAAAATGCACAATGCTAATGACTGTAAGTGATCATCTGCTCCATCTTTCTTCCCATAGTTGAATATGGATGGATTAATTGTTACCTTATTTATTATTTACATTGTAATAACGACCTGAGACCAAATCCATATACTTCTCTGCTAGAGTAGACATTATTCGTGAATATGTCCTTAGTAGATTATTCTTTTACAGGCTTTTGTAAAATGTTTAATGTGAAGCTCAAAGACAACTGAGAACGGCCAGGGCCCCAGTTACTGAACCCACTTGCCTACTGTGCTTTCCAGTCACACCTTATTCTTCTCTGTACTTGCCATCTGCCAATAATCATCCAATATCTCTCATTTCATGAACACATTTTTAATCTCCTTGGGGCAGGGATTATCTCTTCATTCTTTATAGAGCACAACAGTTTCTTCCCATGACCAGGACACCTCAAAGCCATAGAAATAGCAACAACAAGGCCAAATGCAGTTTGATCACAAAGAATATGCAGATGAATACTTAATAGCTTTGCCCACAGCTAAACCCAGGGTTGAAGGCAGTCTTAGCATACTTGCTCATTAAGCTACAGAACTTTTAAGTCACAAGGCTATCTCTGTTTCTACAGAAGAAAATTAATTAGTTTTGCATGGGGGCCACAACTTAGCATATGTATCAACAATTGCGCTGACAGTACAATACAGCAGCGAAAGAGCCAGGGATTAAAACGAAGGCAAAAACTAGTGTTGGATGATAAATGTTACAGTAACTACTAGATGTTTGCAGTAAATTAAAATCATAAGAAACGCATCATTTATGGGTTAGGTGCGCTTTAGAAAAAAAAAAGTTGAAAAAAATCAAAACTTAGGTCTGGTAAGATGAAGAACTAATCTAATCATCCTGGGAGTGGTTTGACAAGCAGCCACTGATTACTCCTTATGGAAATAAGAGAAAAAAGGGATATTTCTAAATTTATTAAATGAAACCAGATGTATTTTGGTGGTTTCTCAAGCTGGCTGAAAGAACACAACAGAAACATTTCATAGGATCATCTCTGTTTTGATGGCAAAGTGTCAAAACACATGTTGACAGTTCCATTTTGACTAGTTTAAGGCATTTCCTTCTGTAATGTTGACATTTACATTTTATCTAAATTGCATATTATGTCAAAAACCACTTTGTTGCATAAAAACTGGGTTTTTTTCCCAGTATCTCCCTTTTGTGAAAAATTCAGTTTCACCACCTAATTAAATGTAAAATCAATTTTCCAAGTTTCAGAATATTCACCTATTTAGTATTTTCACTTGAAAACTCTGAAGATGGGCATAGAGGTCATGTATGATCATTTCAGGATCAGGGCTTTTGAAGTTTGTGTACGTTCAGGTGGTTGGATAATCCAGAATGATTGGAATTAAGGAAAATATCCAATAAACAATGGACATTTCCAGCTTTCAGCAAAGCAAAAGAGTTTTCACTGAAAATATTGTTTTAAGTCAGTATCAAAAAATCAGAATAAAGTATTACCTATACTTTTATTTTATTTCTGGATTCAGAGTACTTACGATATATCTTGGTTTAGGATATACTAAGCATCTACTTCTGCAAAATATTTTTAACAAAAATGTCCAGCGCATAAAGGGGGAGAAATGAGTAGAAAAGCTTTTGTATGGTGATAGCTATTATTCAAGGATGCTAAAATAAAAGGGTAATTACTTTTAGAATGGAAGTTAAGTTCCTGATATACTTCAAAGGAGAGGGCAGGCAGGTGAAGTGCTTTTGACAATATTTTTCGCATACTATGAGCACACACTGCTAACAATCTAATGAGGTGTCTTTCTAGTATGAACCGTAGGTCAGAAAAATCCATGACAAAAGTAATGATTCTCTTTTTGAAAATCCATGGGTCAGAGAGGAGGCATGACATGACTACATAACAAGTTTGTTCTGTAACGGTAATTTTGGCTGTTTTCCTGCCTTTCCCACTCCAAAGTGGTACCTTGTCAATCTCCTCACACATCATCTGTGACAGTAATTTGCTTGCCTGCTAGCACATGAAACGCTTCCTGTTACAAGCTTTATTTAATAAAATCGTCTTTCTCTGCCTCTCGGGTCTATTTTTAGCAACTGAAATGTATTTATTATGCTAAAAAAGGTGGTGCCTCAAGCTGAGGGCTATTGTCACCCTCACACTCATTTGAAACCAGTGATGACATATATGCAATATATTTGGCAAATGTTCAGGTAAGGCTACCAGCACACAAAGGGCTCGGACCACACCAAGAAGAGAATTCATGCCACACAGCTTCCAGTCTCAGTCTGGCATCCCACCCCAAAGGGCAGCATTTCTCAGCTTTTTCAGCTGAAAAATCCTGTTTGAAAATCAGATGACACATTACATTCACATTTACTATAGAAAAAGTATGTATCTGTATTAATAATTATCCTGTACAGGTTGTTTATGTGTTCTGATCAAATACTTTGTAGGGTAAAGATAATACATTTGTTCTAATGAAAAAGTTACCACAACACTTGAAAAGTTACTATGCCATCTTTCTTCTCCTCCACACAGAGCATCCAATACTTTTAGCTAAAATACTGAGATGATTAAAGATGATAAAATGCATTTCTACATCTTCACTGAGTGCCCATTCACTTGGGTATATTTGCTTCTATACTCTTTCTGTTTGGTTTTGCTCTTTAAGCTGAAATGTCTCTTATTTTCCTTTCAGAGCAAATAAAAGCATTTGAAGTCTCAAGAATCTCAAGAGTCAAGAAAACTATTCTCAACCAAACAATCCTCTCAACTGGCTTGGGAAGAAATGTCAACCTATCAGCTGAAAAACCCCACAGCAGAGCATGCTGCGTCTCACTGACGGTATCATGAACACAACTCACAGTGCTGCTGCTCTTTTATTTACTCTTCCCCATCTATTTTCTTCACCTATGTTCCAACCAGACAGTTGTTTCTCTGTGAATGTGGAAAGGCAAGATTAAATCAAGGCCAAATTCAGTTGTTACCTCTGACAGTTGCCCAAGAAAGCAGAATGTTTTCTTAAATTGAGCTTTGACATTGGATTCCCATGCCAGCTGCACAAGTTGTTCTGTCCTGGTAGTTGTGGACAGTAGCTATAAAAAGCATAATATATTCATTTTCAAAACTGTACTTATAAATAACAGTTCCATGACAGCCAGACCAGACATTTTCCTGTCCCAATTGCAGTGTACTTAGGGAGGAACAGGAGAAGAGACGAAAGCAAGCACTTCTTTTCACTGCAGTTCTACTTTTGGCTCATCCACTCTCTAACCCTACTTCTCTCATTCAAAATTAAGTGATAAAAGGGATGACATGTAGCAGCACCACTAATTGAAAAGAAGGCCATCATCTTGAAAAAGGAGAAAGAAACCTCAGGGTCTAGTTTTCCTAGTAAAAGACACCAACATTTATCTTGTCAACAATTAGGCTGGAACTACTTTTGCTATGCCTGTATGTCTAAAGCAAACACAAGTGGAACAGTTTGGGACCTTAATACAGAGAGATTTTGATCAAAAAATTGATAAGAAATAGACTTTTCACAGATACATGCTAGTTCTGATGAAGTTTTTTTTTGTAAGAAAGTCTCTCTCTGTCAGCAGATAGGTTAAAACATGGAGAGGAAAAAAACCCAACTAAAATAAACAATAGGCTTGTCACTGGATCCATTACCTCAGAGAAGAGGAATCCAGATTCAAATCTCTGCTTGGTCAGAGACTGTAAATTCCTTGCCTAGGTTGCCTTCTATTTTAAAGTGTACTTTTTCACTAACTCTCATGAAAAATGTAGATCTCATTTTCTTCTCACTTCAGAATGGAAATGTCAACACCCTGCAGACTGGAAGAGCAGCATCTCATCTTGCTTATGGACAGACAGATCCAACATGTACCAGGAGGCTGATTAATAGATCCAGTTGGGTGGCAAAATACATTTACCCTATCCAGTAAGTAGGCCATAACTGTTGATGATTTATAGTCACTTCTATGTGGCAGAAATCAGCCCCTCCCTTTTAAAACTGGTCTTAAAGAAAAGGCTATTGAAGAGTAACAGCAGCTTCATGACTAGCACATTTGTTTCTCACTACCTTATATCTGATGGTTCAACTTTTAACACCAACACGCTCAAAGGAGATGATGGGAATCTCTAATATTCTGCAGAATTGCGACTTACCACATCTCTTTGTTCAAGGCCTGCATAAGGAGGCATTAGAAGGCTTCACAAAAAGGCAAATGCAACAACACAGGAAACAGAGAGGATGATGCATTTTCCCTTGAGCAGTGGCCTTTAGCTCTGAGCATTAATTCCCCCATCTGCTACTGAATGATCAAGAAGGAGCAGTATAGCAAGCAGCTTTCTTTTTGTCTACAGGATGCCAGGAGGTTATCTGCTGTGTCTTCTGTAATCATCAGTGTAATTGTGATCTTGAGGTAAAGCCAATACAGCACTTCATACATGGATTTAACTACATCCAGCTTATCTGGAAATTGAAGCAACATCAGCTAGTCCATGTCTCAAGTGGCATATTTAAGCACAAGCACAGGTCTCAACCGGTCTATAATTTTCCTGAGGCAATTCTTTTGTTCCAGTAGAAGACTCATATACACCTCCTGCATTTTAAGGTGCAGAATCATGATTCAGGTAATGAGAAGAAGGTTACAAGAAATTAATGCTAATTTTCTCCTTTTTGACCATTGTTATTCAAGTGGACGTTGGGTGGGCTAATTCATAATTTTATATTTAAATGCCATCAGGGGTGCATAGACCCTTATTTACTTGTGCATATAAGTAAATAATGTAATGTAACATCATGCATTAACTGCCCTGAAATGATGGCTTTAAAATTCCTAGCTGTATTAAAATGCATGCCTTCCCACACCACAACTTCAGAGCCTGTTGGCAGGTAACTATACAGCTGTCAGTTACCCGAGCTGCTTCTCTGAACTGCAGAGCACTGCAGATGTTGAATTGATGTCCCAAATGCTGAACAAAATGACTAAATACAGCAGCAAGACTAACTCAGCCGCATTCCAATCTCAACAATTGTAAGACAAATAATTACAAATGTTCAGCTACATATAACCAGCTAAATCCCTTACCACAGTGGGATCATTTTCCATGTTTGAGGATCAGTGAATTACAAACTGTCTCACCTGGAGTCACAGGGACTCAGTTTCTAAATTAAATTTTCTCTCTGTGCTATGGAGCAGTAAGTGTAATTTAGTTAACTCATATGTCAAAGATGAAAATATTCCTCTGAAATCCATTTGCATGTTGTTTGCATGCTAAATGTAAAGTGCTTAATCTGCTGCCATCACAGAAGACTTTGCATATGCTGGAATTATTTATTCATGTTTGAAATCCCCTAATTAAGAATAGGAGAGCCATGATAAAAAAATCATAATTTCTAGAATTAAGAGAATGTCTGATTCTTGCAGCATCATGCAAATGTTAACAAATTAACCCATGTAACTATTCAGTGTGGTAGAGAAAAGTACTATCGTCCCAAAACAAGTGGCAGAAAAAAAAAAACACAAAGAATCCAATAGTTGGGTAAAACAATATTGCTAATAAGTTGTTAGTTGGAGTGCACTACTACCCAAGTATTACCAAATCACTGACATTCTAGTGACTTGACATTTTTCCTTAGAATATAATTTTTATTGCATTTTTTAAGCTAGTCTTCACAGATCTTATTTATAACAACCACTGAAAATCATGATGTTAAGACTGTTATTACAAGGGGGAAAAAAAAAAAGAGTGGCTGAAGGCTCTGGAACAGCAAAGAGTATGTTCAAAAATATGGAAATATTACACCGAAAAAAGATTAAATTAGTGAATTTATCAAAGAAAGTCAGTAGGGGAACAGATCCTAACACGAGGATTGTCTCCGACAATAGACCCTTTATTCATACAGCCAACGGTTTGAACTTAAAACTGAAATTGGATGCATATAGAATTTTTCATTCCCCTGGAAAGGAATTTTTATAGGGCAACAATTTTATGTTGAAATAATATTTAATGGATTTTAGACTGTTCTAGACATCACTTGTTCCTGACCCGTTCAAAACCAACCCACTGCCACCAGTAGTTTTCCTGCAGCCAGACATCACAAACAACAGAGTTATTGCCATGCATTTTTATCTAATTCACCAAGTGAAGTTAAAGTCCTGGTATTTATTTTCCTATTGGGAACAACCATGTACTTATAAGCCAGCTTAACATCAAAAAAGAAGCATATATCTGGGATCAGGTTCCCCAAAAACTTCAATTTTCTCCTAAATTTGTATTTCATAATTTTGTAAATTAAATCAAATTCAAGTCAAGCTTAAATGTTACAATGCTTAGACCCTACATAATGTGCAGACTGATCACTTTTGGCTTTTCTCCATCATCCAGCGTTTGGACCTTCAAAAGTCACGTGATTAATGTAGGGAAAAAAAACAACCAGTCATGCAGTGAAGTCAACAGCTTATTATAGTGCTGACAGCCCATAAAAGCTATTGTAGAGAGAGAAAAAAACAACACTGCATCATTAAGTTTAAGAGATGTCTTCTAGCAGCTTGGTATTTAATAGGATTTCCTACAGAAAATACTTAGTACATGGCAATTTTTGAATATTTCAGTGTGTTAGTCAAATGATTTAGCTACAATAGCTGTGGACTACAGAGGCAGGAAACCCCAGTGGTTTAGGTAGGTTGCAACCACGTTCAGACACACAGCTAGTTAGGTTCTTATTTAGACTCCCTATGAAAGACCAAAGCACCAATGGAAGAGATTAAATTTCCAAGGCTGAAGCAGCTGCCAAGGAGTCATTACCCAGTTTCTCCTGCCTCTAGAAGTCCTGTGCAAGAAAACTTGCACGCTCTTTTGCAACAATGGAGACATTATAGAAAATTACTGCAAAAAACAGTCATGGGACTTGCTTGGTGTTGCTATGAATATATAGGAAGTAGGAGGAAGCTGAAAATGGGCTGCTAAAGTGCCACCTCATAGGCCCTGAGATTTCTCTAAGAAGATTTCAATTTCTGGTGAAAAAAGATTTCTGGATGATTTGTAGTATGCAGCTAATATTTACCAAAACCTTGAAAGAATTAGCCTTAATGATTGAACCAAACTGTTAATATTAAAAATACAAAAAAAAAAAATCATTTATAGCACTTGTACTTATACAATTAAAGTAGTTGTTTACTTCAAAAGAAATAAATCAGGAGTCAACAAAAACTGTACTGAACGTTGCCTTTCTTTGGTCTTGAAGGATTAAGCAGCAGGAGGGCAGACTTCCCAGAAGTCCGTGTAAGTGCAACGGTAGCCCAAAAATGGTGAAATGTTTTTGGGTTTCAGTTTGAACAAGCAGGTTGTGTACTATGAAAAAAAATGCTTGCCTTTTTTTTAAAAAAACTTGTGCCACAGCCAGCCTGTGGACCAGGCATCTTTGCTACCATTCACAATTCGGAGTGCCTTTCCCTCATTCACTGGACACACTCTTGAGTCTTTATTGTTCTGATGTACTTTGAAACACTAGAAAACACATAGCTTCTGCATTCAAGCAGCAAAGAAAAAGTTTTTCCTTATCATCAAAAGATTTCCAGGAGCAACACTGCTAACATCTCTGCATCCGAGTCTGGCAGCATCACAATGAAAAAAAAAAAAGTGTGCAGAGAGGCATGCTTTTGTAAAATTACAGATCAAAACTGAAAACATTTGCAGAAGGAGAAGCAGAGGCAAATATATGAGGAATTGGGGGAGCCAGAGCAGAAACTGGCCCCAAACCACAGTCAAGATTTCTCTCACTTTAAAGCAGAGGAAACAAGTGGGATGATAGAAGCACAATCTGCTGCTGGCAGCAGCATCTATGCATACTACTGTGGGTTACACTGGTCTGCTTGGCTACCATGTCTGAGTGCATGAATCAGAAGCTCTCTCTCAGGATTAAATCATTTCCAGTAATAAATTCTGTTTTCTAATTTTCAAACAGTGTGATACTAGAGCTTGGGCCAACAAACCATCACAGTCACAGCATGGCCTTTGCTGCTGGCGCTGCAGCAGAAAGCAATGGCAGTGACACAAATGACATTGTGAGCATTAGCAGTACAGATTTATTTTGTGGAATAGGTCAGCTAATATCCACTGTTCTAGAGTGTCAGTGTGCCTGAGACCCATGGTGTAGGTGGAAAGCCATCACCTACAGATGCAGCACTTGACCTTTAACAGAGTGAAAGTTTGTTAGTGGATAGTAGCAGCTACATGGTAACAAAAATTTCGTAGTCTCTGTAGTAAAACCACATTTCACAAGCTTTTTTAATGCAAAACCCTTTCACAACCTCTTGTGGGAGAAGAAGTCATCTACAGACTCTCTGTATATCATAATCACAAATGCCTTTATGTTATAAAAGGATAAATATTGTACAAACTGCTGAAAGTGTATTAGTTTTCTTTTCTGCTATTTTGTGTGAATATAATATTTTCTGTGTCTTTTTCCCCATTAGTTTTGTAGATACCTTCTGATATATTATGGACCACTGGCTGAGAAACTCAGGAGATCGGTCCAGATGGATTTGGAGACCGCATGGTTGCTCCTTCTAGTCCTGCGATACATGAATCGAATGCTTCTAAACAATCCACACAGTAATTTTGATGGCAAACTTGGCAGAAATACTGGTCAGATTTTTCACCAAGTTTTTCACACCAAACCTTTTACAGGCTTTTTTTTTCAGGGGGTATAAATCGACATTTTACATCAAAAAACGCCTCCCACAAATTCTAACATAAGAAGCAAAAAAAACCTGATCAGAAACATCCCTTTCTCTTGTCATTTCCTTCAACCTCAGGAATTTGGTTTACAGTTTAAAAAAAACAGACATCTTATGGGTTCTAGTGTTTAATGTTGATAGATTTGCTGGTTGGCTAGAGGTTACCTTCTAGCAGATGTCATTTTTTGATGCTTCATCTTGCTGGATTCTTACCCTTCGGTAACACGGCAACACTTACTAGAAATATCATAACCTTTTCATCAGTCACAGTGGCACTGTAGGGCCAGGATCCAGCAAATGATGGTTATGAAAAATACACTCAGGTCTATCAGTCCACAGACTGGGAGAGATGAGCTCCAAGTCACCCACCCACAGGCATAACTTCACCCCTTCTGAGGACATTTCAGCCTCAAGATATCAGAATGCAGAGCTTGCAACAGACTGAAACTGAAACTTCAGTCTTCCCAGAGAACAATTCCTATTTTTACAAGCAAATTACATAAATTTCTCAAGTTTTGCTATGCAGTAATTCAACTGGAAAAACAATATTATTATTGCCACATGGTATCTAGGAGAAAAGCTAGTCAATTTGGATCAGGAGTACATGCTTGCTTTCTCTAAAAAATCACCATTTTCAGGTTTGATTTTTATTTGCAGGTCTCTCTGCAATGAGATCATTCTGTAATGCGAAAATGACTTTGCTAGTATGACAACTCCCTGTGCTATATTTTGTGATCAAAGGCGTTTTCAGAGAAGGGGAAAAGTTTCTGTGCATATATACTGGAAAGTGGTACCTGGTGCTGTTGTTGGACTCCTTTGTTGTAAATTAATGTGTTGATGATAAGGTACTTCAGCTAAACCTGTTCCTTACCACCCAACGGTAACTACTGAGTTTCAAGACAAAAGCTTTTGCCTCACCAATTTAAATGCAGGCATTTGGCTTTGTCAGCCAAAATGAACCAGAATACTCAGTAGTGGACAGATTATACCTAAATGCCAAACCACTGTTATTAAAAGTTACCATGTAACACCAGCTTCTATCACCACAGGGTTTACAACTCTGCTCAGTGTTTACAGAAGGCCAGAGATATGCAAAGCATGAACCACAAGTGGGGGCCCTTTTCTTTGCCCTACAAGAACAGGTTTGTTTAGCATTTATATATATACATTTCTTTTTCATTTTGGAAAACTGGAAGACATGATCCTCCCATGAGACAGTAGGTAGCAGAGAAGGTAATGAATTTCAGATGTAGTCTAGCATGGTAGAGAAGAACCCATTTCATCTAGCTCCATCCATTACTGGCCACATTTTGTGGTTTGAGCCAGGTACTGAGTTCACTATCGGAAAGCTTTTTTTGCTTAAGAATACGTTCCTAATTTTTGCTTCTAAGTCTTTTTGAATCAAAGAAGTCATAAGCTTCAATCAAGGTAGGTATACATTTACCACTGTATGGAGAGAAGAAAAGATCACAAGAAAAGGCAAGGACAAAACGTAATCTTTGCTGATAACAAAGAAAGCACTCTGAGACAAATCAGTTGCTTAGACAATAACCACCGCCAAAAGAAGCCAACTGTGTGTTTTGTTCATTTATCGCAAAATAAAGCTTAGCCGTTTCACACAGATCTAATCAAGCAAGGTGACAGATCAGCTTTTGGCTATATACTTAGCTATGAAGTTGGTGGATGTCTCTACTACGTGCATGACTGTAATAAATACACAAGAATAAAAATAGCTGTCTTACATGTATTCATATCTGTTGTCTGGTTTTGAAACCCTGGAGGAAAAATGTGAATTGTCATCCACTTTTTCTCCCCCAAGTCAAATGGCTTTGAATCAGTAGCGAATACCGGAATTAACAGCTCTGGATTAGCCCAAAGATATGAATAAACTCAAGGGTAATGTTACAAGACCCACCCTACAAAACAGATATAGAAGATACTTCATTCCCACCAGCAAATTGTGCCTTAAAAGCACAAAGTGATTCTGAGGGATTTTACTTAAGAGTAGCTCCTATAGACTCCACAGAAAGAAAAAGAGCAGGATGTCCAAAGAGATGACTGTGTAACTTACCAAAGCAATATGACTTCCCATCTCTGACACGTTACTTACACCCAAGAATTTAAAATTATTTTAACTTTAAGTTATTGCATTTCAAGGAACTTGACCTGACAAGTAAGATTGTTTAAAAGGAGCTTTTGTGTTCCTCAAGTTAGTTTTTCACTAATGCCTAGTTAGGCCAGTTGCTTCAGAGCAGGTTTTAACTTATATCTCTTTTTTTTGTATTTTACAATCAGTAAGGTTTTTAGTCTCTTGCAGCTACCATTATGTAAACTGTATCAGAGAGCTAACTATAACACAAAACCAGGTATTTTCTCCAAGAGTCACTGATAAGATACAAATTCGTTTTGTCTTGTTTTAAGAAATGCTATCCTGGTGTCGATCCACTTTGCAGACAAAGTTGGGATACTTGCAAGCACCCAGCTACTTAACATTCACATACAAAGTGATGTAACGATGAAGTGCACAAGCTAAAGCAGACTTTGGAAGAGGGGACAGTCACGTCACCATACAAGCAGCTATAAATTATGTCACCCATGTGGCTCAACAGACCAGTGCTAGCAAGGTTATTTATTTCTGGGCAGATAATCCTGAGGCTTTTTACTACATACTGACTATTAAATCCATCAGTAGGTTACCATAAAACTATGTTACGAGGCAGAACAAATTTAAGAATCTACTTGCTTTCTGTCATACACAGACATAACCATTTACAGCAAAAGAAATTTATAACGAATTTAACAAACTGGGCATTTATAGTAAAAGAAATTCAGGTTCAGTAATAAGAAAGCATATTTATACTCCATAAGGTAACGTATACTTTGCAAATTGTAGAAACAAGACTATAAGGCTAATAAATCTGCAGCTTTTGTGATACTTAATTCACATGGTTTACTAAAGCTAGTGGAGTTAAGCTAGTAGTATTTTTTTTCTTCTGAAAATAAAGTCTTTTTTCTCATTTAAATAAATTAATAATTCCTTAAAGAATTTGTTTATGCAGTCGTACATTGCAATTTGTGACTGAGTGCACAAACACTACATTAAAGTGTTAAGTGATAGTGGTGTTATGAGGGGAAAATAATTCCCTGAACTCTTCTTCAGATGAATAACACTATGACTCCTTGGCATCCTCATTCAGAGCTATCAAGTGACAGCTTCACAAAGCACAGTGTTAAACTGTTAATCTATTTTGGAAGATGTCATTCCATACTTACTAGATGCAGGTCCAACTAGGAAATTACTTCAGAGTGTACTTAAAGTGACACGATTAAAGCAAGCAGTTTCACAAGCAGCAGAATTAATGAAAATTGGTTTCTTACAGGCTCATATCTCACAGCTACGTTCTTCAGGGACTAATACAGAGCAAGACTGAGCTGACGCTTTCTTAAATTGGTTGCTCTCTCTCTTGATATTCTAGAGTACAATATAACGTAAACCCATGGGTAAGAAAGTCTTCCTCCTCTACCAATCCACTTATATTCATCTAATTTGTAGGACAGATTTGAAACTATTGTCAACTTTGGCTGAAATTGTCTGACATGCAAAAAAGAAAAAAGGGAAAGGTGGGGTGGATGTTCATTGTGGTAGAAGGTCACCAACAGGACTCCTGCTTCCTGAAGGAGTTTGTGTATATCACTCATTTGAGCCGAAATTCTCCAAGGAAACTAGCCATTCACTGCCAATTAACTTCCCTGATTCCCAGGTCCCCAGCACATTAGATGTACCGTCTATGTAATGATATCAGATACCTTGAAGAAATGTCCAATTATTACAGCAATCAATCTATCGCTTCAGCACTTCACAGGCTATTTATATTCATTTAGTGGCAGCCAGACCTATCAGCTACTGCATGAGTTACACTGGTGTCACAAGATCTGGCCTTCTGTTGAAGCCGGATTTCCCCTGCACTTGAGCCTCATAAAGTTTAATTACATGGGCTTTATGCAGGTGACTTTCAGATGTGGATGTGCGTCAGGGAGCAGATATAGATGAAACGATTTCTTTTCTTTACCACCCCATTGAAAATATTCCTTTTCTTAGGGACTAATACAAAAGTTAAGTTTTGATTCCTTGGTCTAAAGAGACAGATAAGACATATTCTTGATCTTCAAAAACTTCTAGAAGTTTGCTGTAGATTTCTATAAATATTTTAGCAGCGATGCTTCTTGCCCTTTTCCTTTTTAACCTAAGGACTGCTCAGACTAAAAATGTTGTGGAAGCGTGTTTTGTGTATACGTAGTCAATCTTTCATAGTGTTAAAAAAAAGGCTTTAATTTCGTTTAACACTAGTTCTTAAAGATTGCATTCTTGCATTTTCATGTACAACAGGTATAAGAAGTGTCAGTCACCTCATCACAAACACATTTACCATTAAAATAAAAAAAAAAGGGCAAACCATGCACTTATATCGGTTAGTCTTAAGTCTTACTACTGCTTCAGCCAAAACACTGTAGCCTTGTCAAAAATCAGAGACATTATTTCATAGCTCTTTCTTGGTACTTCAAGCTGACTTTCACAACTAAAATGATACAAAGATCTGCAGGCATACATCGGCTTTGCAAAAATGAATCATCCCTGCACAAACAATATACTCCGCTGGAGGAATCAAGAATCTGAACAGGATTCCTCATGAAAATAAACCTGGGCAGTTCATGAGATGACAGCTTAGAACAATTAGGAAAGCAGAACTCAGATATGGACCACACGATTTTCCATTTAAAGGATAGAGTAAGCAGAAGTATGATTTTATTACAAAGGGATAAGCACAGTGTAAATGATAATGTGGTTGAAGGGAAAAATCCCACCCATGAAGCCTTCACCCCAGATCTTGAGGCCTGGAAGCAGCAGCTAACATTCTTTAGTATTGATCTAAATCATCTGGAGAGTAACCCCAAATTCATGAGTTCATTCTCATGAACTACCACTATGGAAGGAATCCTAGCTAAGAGCAGTTTAAGGTTTTCTTTGCAATCCTTCATCAACATGGCACATTTCTTACTGCACAAAAAGGAACCATTGCCACAGGCCCTAATTCATTGAGATGAGTTCATATTTGAAAATTTCTCTTTGAATTCAAAGCCAGCAAATGTTAGCATTTTCAGTGTCGTCTCTGCAAGGCAGAGAGAAGAAACTGGACATGCCTTGTACAGAGGCTTCCCTAGCAAACCTACAGGATTTATTGCCATTAAAGTGCAATCTTGTGCTGAGGTGCCCCAAAGAGTCCAATTCCCCGTTTGCTACAGTTCTGCAAGGAGAAGAAATCACTTTGATCAATTTTATTGATTTCTGAGCTCACAATGTCTGTGTAAAATTCTGTCACAGTTTGGCATTTAGCTGTGTTATTATGTTGCTATTTTAGGTGATTTTTCATTGGTACCAGTTCTGGACTGTCAGTGTTTTGTAGGGACAGTGGCTGTAGGAGGACTGTGACTCTGTCAATCAAGTGCTACCCACAGCTTACAAAGTTGGCTACGGACACCCTCCCCTTTCCCATTTTGCCGTTCCTTTCCTATTAAATTTTACCGCTATTTTGCCTACAGTAACAGGAACAAAACAAGCCCAGGCACTTGACCAGGAAGAAGCGTAATGGCTCTTTTTGTTGGCAACATTTTCTCCATGCATATTCTATTACATATTACCTAATTCAGGCTCAAAGGAAGGTTTCACTGGTCATATCCTCCGTATCATTTGAGGCAAAGACTATCTAAAGAAAATCTGCACATTTTATTCTAAACATAAATGGGTTCATATCTTTCCCCCCAAAAATAAGAAGTCTCCTCACTATTCTAAAATCCTTACGGAATATCTTGTTTCTCTCTTTTTGAATTTTTTTCTTAGAGAAAAAAAATACATTTTTTTTCAAAACCAGCTTTTAAAATCTATTATAGCACTTCAAGGAAATGAAGGAAGATGAAACTTCAAGAGTTGCTATCTCCCCACCAACAGATAAAAAATAATTGGGAAAATGCTAAATTTAAATGTGTCCTGGTTTGGCCTAAACCAGGCCGATTTTCCTTTCAGTGATTTTTACTTTCAGCTAAGTCTCCTCTAACTAACTGCATGTTTTTGCATACAGTGTCTGCTTCCAGGACTGATAACGCTCGAAGTTTGTAGTTATCACTGAGGCACCGGTAGGGATGTTGTGCAGAAAGGCTCTTGCTGTACTTATTCTTGAGAGAAACCAAGGTCACTGCTGAATTCCTCATTGCTTATGAGTGAAGAGCCGAAGGGGGGGGGTCGCAGCTGCAGAGGGGAGCGAACAGGGCAGGTGACCCAAAATTGACCAACGAGGGTATTCCATCCCATACAAGACATTCTCGGTATAAAGGGGGGGGATCACGAGGGTCTCGCTCTCTTTCTGCTGTGGCCGGTGTCCAGGGAGGACTCCGTCTGTTTTCCTGCTGCCCCCGATCCCGATCCGTGCGTTCCTGAATCCAGCTCTCGACCATCGCTAGGCCCAGGCTGGGCCTTCCCGGAGCCTGCCCTGCAGTGCCGGTGGTGACGTGGCTGACTTCAGGGGAGCTCAATCTTGGTTTTGTATATATATTTGTATATATTTGATTATTTCTATTATTATTATTATACTTTTTTTTCATTATTATAGTTTATTAAAACTGTTTTAATTTTCCAACCCAGAAGTCTCTCTCCCTTTTCCCTTTCCCTTTCCCTCTGGGGGGAGGGGGGGGGATAACAGAGGGCATCTGCCACAGGTTTAATCGCCAGCCCAGCTTTAAACCGTGACAAAATGTCTTTTTCAAGGATTTCAAAAAGCAAGAACTATAAAGAGCCTCATGGATACTTGTCTTACGATACATTACTTAGTAAACTAAATTCCCATGAAAACTTTGTATCCCATACATATGAAAAATCAAAGTCATTTATCAGTCTCATTTTTACAGTGAAAATCTGCTGTCACTGCACATGTCTGGCACACAGCAATTTAATCTGTTTGGTAATGCCAGTCCCATAGGTAACTTTGGGCATATGGTCAGAGATTTTAAATTACATTCTGTATTCAACCAAAAGCCACTATGGAGGACAGAGCACAAAGGACTGAGATCATGAAGATCTGTGTTTGCTGAGCTGCTAAGCCGATGACTAACGCTGTGCTGAAGCATCTCTCAAATATTCACTTGCCAGACACAACAGCCAAAACGCCAACTTGATCAAAGGCAACTGTGATATGCGATTGACTGCAACAACAGGACCTGGCTTCTCCCAAAGACTTGCTGCTTCTTCCCTACCGGGCACCAGTTTGAAGCCCAGGGCAGGAGGAACACACGTCAGCACAAACCACAAAGATCTGTGATATGTACTGAGAATTATTATTTCAATTATCTTCTGATAGTATTTTAAGCCCAAATGCCATATTTTAACTGCTTCAAGCATCATCCCTACATCTATAAGCTTAATAAAATAAAACAAACAAATTACATTTTCACCCACTCAATTCTATCTAGCAATAAAAGTAACAGAATTTCTGTCCTGCTTTGAACAAATACTGATTCTCCATCCCTTGAATAGATAACAGTAATCCAGAAATGAAGGTTAAGGAACATAATAAGAGGCATAAGAAAAAAACCCTGCAAATTATAATCTTTGTTGCTTCTCATTTACTTTGATACACTTGGTTGTTTTTAATTCAGCTGATTGATTCCAAACAATAAAGCTAAGATACCAAGGTTGTGTCCTGCTGGTAGCTATTCTAAAAGTGTCAGAAATCTGACTAGTTGTGAAAAATGGCTTTCCTACAGAGTGACCACTGGCAGAGTTACTATATGCCAAGACCATTGACATCTTGAGTAGTTCTGTATCATCAAGATATCATAAACTGTGAAGTTAACATGTAGGTTAGATTCTTTTCTGGGACAATTTGGTTTATGTTTTTGTGATATTTTGACCAACCACAAGACTAAGGAAAGCCAAAATTCCCATTTCTACCTGTACAGTTACACAGAGCAGGAACCCCCTTGCACACTTACAGTATTAGCAGAGATGTTGTGGATCAATTCTACAGATGTCTGATCCTTAATGCAATAACATCATCAGCAGTGAAGATACACGCAAGGTGACCTGCGCATTTAGTAACACAAGAGAACCACTGTCTTAGGCACAACAAGACTGGAAATATTCAGGACTGTAAACTTTCCAAATAGATATATATTTTTTTCTATAACATCAACCTGGAAAACACATAGCAACACAACAACTGAAATAACTGTTATGCAATAAAGTGGATTTTTATTCATCCTACCACTCACTTGTCAAATAACAACTCTATTAATATTCCTACACCTCTGCTGTGCACAGCAGCATATATTTCCAGAAAAGACAAAAGCATGGATAAACTTGGTTCATCTTTAGCACAAGTCTGAGAAACATGGAGAAATAATCTTGAAACAGTGGAGAAAGTAATGAAAACCAAGATTTGGCAAATCTGCAAAAGAGAGTTTTAAAAGGAAAGTTTTTACATGGAGATTGAGGTTGTATATGCAGCATCTCAGACTTAACAAAAGTGACAAAGAAGCTGGCCCTTTGATCAAAAAAATTCTTCTTTGATTCTGACCTTCCATTCCTTCAGTGTGAATGTCATTACTCTATACTTCAAAGGCATTTGTATTCACTCTTGGTATTAAATAAAAATAAATTAAAAAAACCCACCACAACAAAACACTGTGTTGACTTATCATGACTAATTACATTATTAATAGTAAAAGGAAATAAAAAATAAGCCAACAATGCTAATCTTGACTAAAAAGAAATAAAATTAGGGAGCTATATTTGGAAAAGTTGGCCACTGTTATCACTACTGGAAGTGAAAATTTCCCCCCTCACACACCACATTTTAACTCATGAGACCTGGCAAGTGTAATATAACATTACACCAAGGATTAGTTTATTACACTAATTTTAGGACTTGAATCAAATAATCCTAGATTTCCATGCCACCAATTTAACATGCTAGGCACCACAGCAGACACCAGGCTAGCCTTTGACCATTTGGTGGACACCTGGTCCACATACCTCAGTCTGGGTTCTAAAGGTACTAAACAAGGTTTTTGTGAATTGACAGCACGTTATACACAAACACTCCCTATTTTGATCTTCAAAATATAGGAGAATGAGTATTCTTAAGAGGTGAGAATTAATTAACTACCTGTGAATGCAATTGACAACACATTTCAAGAAAAAAAGATTTTCTTCAATTATTTGTTCACATTTTTTAAATGGCATTCACTGTTCTTAAGTATCCATGGCTAGATGGATGTGCACTGAAAAACTGCACTCTAACTCAACCTAGAAAGATACTTAATGACAGGTTTATTTTTACAGGAAGCAGTAAAATCCAGTCCCTGAAAATTGTTCATCTTTGCAATATTATAGAATAGAAACAAACTATTTCTGAATAAAATGCAGAATTATTTCAAATTATTTTTTTTTCCAACTTCATACAAAGCTCAACCACACAAAAGAAATACAAGCCATTTGGTAACTTCATTAAATTGTTCCAAATAAATCTACTCTATTCTGAAGCATTTAGTACTTTTGTGTAACTAATAACAAACAAGTACATACTGTGGAGTAACTCATGCTTCTTCTGTAAGTGCCACTTCCCATTGTCCAGCAGTCTTTGACAAGTCCAGCCTTGGGACATCAGCAGGACAATATCACCATACTGTAGGCCAGATTCAAAGCCCAAATTGTGTTCAGTGTTCCATTTTCTTGATCAAATAACTACACTCATCTCCTTCATACCATAATTGAAGGCTGTTCCCCTTCTACCTAATAGTTAAATTTACATACTTTGTTGTATGATATGTATCAGGTTAAGTAGTTGGCATATCTATATATTTTATAAAACACACTTTTTCGTTTATATTTATATCTTCCAAAATATACTTTAAATTAGGCAATGATTAAAGAGTTTTAAAATTCACTTCAAACTCCAAAAGTCAACAGAAAGACTCTCCCCAGTTTCAACAGATGTTGACTTGGATCCACACCACAAATTCAGATCCCAGCACAGAAACATGTCTTCGAAAAAGCCAAAGTTGTATTCTTACATACCTACAAGTTCTCTGTTTAGTTACTAGTCTATCAAAGACGACTCTTGGACAAAGACCTAATATGACAAGTGTGACTGTGATGAAGATATTTACTATGGCCTCAGGATTTACTTTCAATATTTGACAAACAATTGATTCATAGAACTGGAAACAGCTTAACCTAACAGAGCAATTATTCCGTGCAATTATCCATAAAACAAACACTAATGTACAAGCTGGCAGGTGTCATTCAGATATGGACTTGGAAGACGTCATTTGACAGTTTCAGATATCCCTGGCAATCATGGGGGTCAATGAGGTTGCTCACTGTTTAAATAATACCTATCTTACAAAAATTTCATTAAAATCTGTTTTCATTTGATTTTAACAGTGAACATCGTGTCTTGCTTTTAAAAAATATCTAGAATTAAGGTGACAATTCTCTACTCAAGGCTGGCACTGTTCCTTCAGCAAAATTACTAATCCCATTTCTTCACATTTTCCATGGCTCCAGCCATGGGAAATTCCAGTAGCAGCCCACTGAATCTCATCATTGATTTCCATACAGGTTCACCTCAGTTTGCTGCAGACACCAACTACCTTTAGAGAGAAATAACACAAGGTGAGAGCAAGAAGCCTCAGCTATGGGAGCTTAGATATGTCATGTCTCTAGGGAATTCCTCTGTAGCTCATATTCAGGTATTTGTGGAGTGACAGGGGGAGAGAGGAGGGGAAGGGGAATACAATGTTTTCCCTCCAGCATAACCATTTCTTCCATAATGAAAATACAAATCCTGATCTCAGATCCTTTATCATGCCTGGGGAACAAAAAGGAGAGGAAAGAATATTTGCAGGAAATAGATGAGATCTTTTGCAGTCAAATCGGAATATTTGTTACACACAGCACTGACAGCCAAGTGCATTTCAAATTTGAGAAAGTGAATCATCACAAACATTTAGGGTTAAACCCATATATTTCAAGTCAATGGCTGACAATGGATTTCACTGCTAGTGCTAAATCATGTCTTATGACACTGTGGCACTCAGGCAGAGAATTGGAGTATTAATCAAAATATTTTGCACTCTGCTTCTCATTAAATTTTCTGTGGGTTTTTGAACAGCTGTTTTGGATTTACTATTCCAAGAGAGCAGCAGAAGATCCTTCAAAGACCTAGAAATCTGAGTGCCTGTATGTCACTGAGAGGTAGAAGGAAGTGAAAATATTGAGAACATAATCTGCAATTTGCCTATATAGAGCATATCAAATTTATTATGTTCTAGTTACTAAGAACCAAGAAAGGTTTCTGTGAGAAAAATATTTCATTTCTACCAAGTCAGGCTTTCTAAAACTGATGATAGTCTGAGTGTTGCATACTTCACAGTTTTTTATTCTTCTTCTTGTTTGCCCTTTTCCTCTGCAAGGAGGCTATGAGAAAAAAGAAACCCATGGGATAATTGTTCAAAATACTGCAGTTAGAATGAAAAAGGGTGTATCTTATTTTTTACAATATTTAGCATAACGAAGTTGCATCATTTCTCCAGCCCTTTTTAATGCAACAAGAAAGATATTTCATTTAAAGATGAAAGAATGAGGAAAAAAGGCACCAGAGGTAATCAAAATAGTGAGGAAGATGAAGATGACAGTTGTATATTATTTATCCTCCAAAAAACTCAAATAATGGTGATCAAGAGACCAAGTTCTCAAAATACAGGAACATTAATAAACACTAGATTACATATTTCTAAATACTTTTGAGATGAGAACTGTGCAGATTAAAGACAGCACATCAAGGTGTTACTTCCAACAGTTTAAAGTAACCGTTTCTGTTTAACACTTGCTTATATAGTAAATACAACTGTTCACGCAGTATCTGCATGTCACTTCAAGGTTTATTTTAGAGAATACTTAATTATGACAACTTAAGACACCTATTTTTACATTTAAAAATAGGCAATTTACACAGCAGGAAAATTATTTTTATCCTTTGGGGTTTATTTCACAATATAAACTTGGAAATTTTGTTTACTCTACATCTCTAGCTTTATTAATGCCTAAA
Organism: Nyctibius grandis; assembly: GCF_013368605.1. Taxonomy (NCBI): domain Eukaryota; kingdom Metazoa; phylum Chordata; class Aves; order Nyctibiiformes; family Nyctibiidae; genus Nyctibius; species Nyctibius grandis. The sequence continues at coordinate 12,874,775 of NC_090670.1, forward strand.
TGAAATAAAGTGCTCTTCATTAGTAGCTTTGAAAGCACTTAAAATTGTGAAAATGTTCTGGGACAGTGGAAGTTGTACAAAAATAGAGCAAACCACAGACGCCAACTAGCACAAATTGCTTTTAATGCAGCACTTAAAAGGTAGTTTCTAGAGTTTGACAAGAAAAATAGGAACTTCTCTAAATTCTTTCAAGCACTCACACAATTGTTATAATTTTCATAAAAGTAACTTGTAAAAGCTTCCTCTAGTAAAATTAGAATGCATTTTTCTGCAGCAGCAAAGTCTATTAGGGATATTGATAAAATGAAAGACCTCACTTATGAACTATTATTCAGCAGTGCTAATAGCTTTCCATGTCTGAATATTCGCTACAATGAAGTATCCACGAGCATTTCAAATTCAGCTCTGTGCTCACAATTCAAGGTCAGGGTCATTTCATTTCATCCATGAAATAAATGAAACATAGGTAGATAGGTATGAGTTACACTGTACACAGCACATGAAATTAACATAATTATTAGCAGGATGTAAATATCTGAAGCAAATACGGTACCATACTGCTTATAACATCAGCAACTTCCATAAAACAGAGGTTTTCATGCATAATCCAGACACAAGCAATACTAACTCCTGCTTGATAGAAGTCAGACCATTAGTTTTCCCTCTCACCCATTGGAAAGGATAAGGATCAGAAGGCTGCAAGCCTACTTTCCTGCTGTCTGGATTCCACGTACAGTATGCATACATCTAAAAGGTGAATAAAATCAGAGAACTTATTTATGTAAATATCCTTGTCAAAAGCCATTAGTCTCTTTCAGTGTACCATCTTTGCAAGTTGTCACCGAACGAACTCGGTCTTCACTGACAGCATCTCTAATGTTTTAGTCCTGGGATTATTCTAGAACTACATCTTTTTTAAGCAAGGAAACGGAGTTTCCTTCTTTCAGACGTTCCCACCTTTCTTGTATGGAGCCAGATTGAATGTGCACAGCCCTTGTACAGGTTCTCTTCTGCAGTCTCCTCTATTACAGGACAGGCTTCAGTGATTCTTATTAGTTCCAGGTTTGTTGTCTAAGCCTGTCTTGCCACACACACAGAGCTCACCTACGGAGAACTATTCTATAGCAGGAATATTTCCTATTCTTCAAACTATAAGACCATTTTACCTTCCTGTATAAGCAAGCCACAATAGTTCTCCTTTGTTGCTGCCTCTTATACCCACAGAGATGAGGCAAAACTGCTATCAACTACTTCACAGTACTGTGTTTTAACTCAGTTACAATACTGCTGGTGTGCCGTCTCTCAGACTGAGTTTCACTGCAGCTTTCCTCATATACGTGTTAAAATATATGAGAAAGGCTTGCATTTCTTTTTTTTTGCTTGGTGAATCAAGCACTGTCCAGCACTGGGCTTTGCAAATGTGCTCCTTTAGCCACAGTTTGACAAATTTCAGTACTAATATTCAAACCACAGTTCAGAGCACAAATTAGCATCCAGCCTACAAAAAAAATTATGCAGAGTCTGACTGCCAGTTAAGTTCTGGTCACCAAACTTCTTGCAACTTCTCCAAATTGCCTAATATAAGTCCCCGTATATGGTGTGCACATAACTGCAGGGACCGCTCGTGTTATCTAATCTGCCAGTTCCAAACACAACAGTGTCCATGATTTTCCCCTTTTTTCTCTTTCCTGTTTAGGTTCAGGAGGGCAATCCCTTAGGAGAGGGAAACAAAAGAGCCTGTTCCCAGCTCCTTTGCTGTCTCAGGGAAGTGACCAGAGAAAACTGTTCCTACTTCATGCTTTCATTGTATTGTAATGAAAACCAAATCTCACTCTAAAGGACGAAACTGAAGTTACGTGAAAACACCTAAAATTCCAACACTCTGCTTTTTAATACATTTATTGCATTGCAAGAAACAGCCCTTGGCCCATTCATTGCAAACTGTTGAAATACCTAAAAAACTTTGGACCTGCTCTATTTATTGTATATCCTGACAGTGTGGTAATCCTTGGTTTTTATATAGTCTGATGAAATGAAGGCAGTTGGTGTAGACTATTTCAAAACTATTTGAAATAATATTTCCATTTCTGAGAGTGCAGGGGAGAAGCATGACTGATAGACCACTTACATAAATGTGATTTTAGCTAAAACAGATGCAGCAAACCTCAGTGTGTAAAGGTAATAACAATATCTTTGCCAACAGCCAAAGGCTGCCTAGATAATTCTTTTTCTAAAGAAAAAATCTTTTGGAATAGAAAGAATGTCTCAATCTTTGAGATCAAAGAGCATTTCAACAAGCCAGAACCAATTCCAGTAATTGTTAACCTCTTACAACTATGGGTAATGTGCAAGTCAGTTTGGGGTTTTTTTGTATTTTAATTTAGGCAATGCAGTTATTTAAAGGTAGAAATTAATAGAACATTGCTATAGATTCTTTCAAAATGCTGTAGGAAAGCAAGCTACAGAAAGAGATAGATACACCACGCTATGTATGTATAACACTTCAGGCTCTCTAAGCCTCACCTAGCAAGGCCACTGAATTTCCTTTTGGCCATAAATAATTAGTCAAGTGACTTTTTCATGTCTCTTTCTGTTAGACTAGTGAGAAAACTAAATGTTTCTGCTCATCCTCTCTTCCACAAGCTGGTGACACACTGGCAGAACAAATGAGGATATGTAACTGCAACTTTTTCCATTTTAGTTTCTCAGGCAAGTGGAGCATTTATCTTTCTCTCCCCCTCAAGGTAGAACAGGAAACAAATGTGTACTAGAGTAAATGACTCATGATAGCAAGGGAGTAATATAAACACCTATCTCCATTCCAATGGCTGCTCCAGCCTTTTTCTTTATCAGCAAGATGAACAGAGCAAATGAGGGAAGACATGAAAGAGTCACCTCTGAAACTGCCACTAGCATCCACAAGGATTCCCTCCCAAAAGAGATGAAGGAAATCAGAGGCAGTATGAGGGCAATCTTCTACTGCATGGTTTCCTCTGTCCCCAAATCTCTATAGAAGGATGGCGCTAGAGCCAATATGACTCGTGATTTTACAGGAGTCACAGCAAGACAAAGATCTCTCCCTTCCCTTCACATACAACTGACTGGATTCTCCACAATTTTATCAATGCTGGCAGTTGCACCTTTTATATTAAATAAAGAAGATCCAGATTAAAGCTTCTGTTTTCCAACTTACTAAAAACAAGGCATGAAATTAGAACATTTTATAGCTTTTCATTGCAGAGCTTTTGTGGAAGTTCAGCATGAGGAAACAAGCAAAGACATAACCTCGATTTATGTGTACTGGCAAGTTTCCCAGCACAGTAATAGAAACAGCAGAAGTTGAAACTTAAGGCATGCAACTGTGCAAGGAACCTCACCTGGGGAAAGGGGAAAAAAAAAAAACAAAACCAAAAAAACCCACAAAAAAACAAAGGAAAGCAAGACAACTTACCTTAGCAACAATAGGAAAAAGTTGGCTATTTTGCTTTGTGAGTGACCAAGCTATACGAAAGTCACGCTCAGTGAAAGACCTTTTAGTTTTTAGGATATTAACTGACTGTAATAATAGTCGACATTTAGTTTGCCTTAAATCCTTCTGTTAAGCTCCGAAGGAAAAATTCAATAAGAAAAAACAATGATATTGATTTTTTTCCATCTTTGCAGCTAGTGGTTCTAAATATAACCCTTAAATATTTATTGGTTTGTTTGAGGTATGTCTTTACTTTCAAATATAAACTAAAAGCCTGTAGCTTCAGTATATAGGTGCTTACAGTGTCTAGATAACACAGTATAAATGAAGCTCATTTCCAGGTTTGTGCCCTGAGGATTCATACTGGAAGACCAGAAAATTTCAGTATTGAGACATTGCCATATAATATGGCAATCTGCCTACTACGCTGGCTTTTGGTACTAGAGCACAGTTAAGGTTGTGCTGCAAAGTACAACAGAAAGCTAAATCTTCTCCTCCGTTTTTTTAATGCACTAAGGCTTTTTAGAAAAAAGAGCTTCTTTTTACAGTAAGATTCATGTTTTGGGACCATGATTTCATTCCACACTGAAAAGAGAGCAAGACTTTGAAAATCTACCCCTCTGCCAAAGCATGAAAGTCTGCCCCTCACCGAAGAGAGAACTCTTCTAGGAAATAGCAAACTTGGCTATATGTCTCCCTTCTGACTGAGGAATCAAATTCAAAGTTGTGCCTCCTAAATCCAGGGAAAGCAATCAAATACTTAGCTACAAGCAGTTGAACTAGGCTGTCATTTCCCCTCACGCAACACATTTCAAGGTACCGAGGGAACATTCTCTTACATTTGAAACATAGAGGGGGGTGATGATGGCTGGTGGTAGAACCAGATGGGAAAGTCACACATTTCTTTATTATTTGACATAGAGACAAATCGTTTTTCTAAATAATGAGGAAGATGCATCTTTCTGATCATTAAAAGTAGCTAAACAAGGATAATACACTGGAAAAACTTCTGCAAGAACTACACACTACATTTACTTTTTGGTTAGAGGTAATAAGCTGCAAGACTTGTACCATTCGTCTTAACGCAGGCCAAAGTCGTCTTTTGAAGGTAAAAGTATGTCAGTGCTTTACAAATATCATAACCCAAAGTAATAAATATACAATACATAAATCCAAGAAGAAATTCTTCTAAAACATAACAACATTCATTGCCTTCCTCGCTACTATTTTGCAATCTATATATTCCTAATTGTGTCCCTGAACAAATGTATGTTAGCATTTGAAAAATACACTTTAAGTACTTACTTGTGGTTATTAGCGTGGCATTACAAAATAGCTTATTTAATCACAGACAATGTAAATATGCATCCAATCCCAAAACAGTAACATTTTTCCTCATTACGGAATCAGTCAAGCATGATTTAACTATATTTGTAACCCCTCCCCTTTTCTTCCTGCCCATTCACTGCCCTCAAAGGCAAATAATATAACATCAACTTGGACCTTTTAAGTAAAGAGCCAGTTTGCAGATTTGATATTCAGCAAACTTATCTCCCCCAGCTTCAGTGTTCTTCAAAACTTGCTGAAAAGGCCCTATAAAAAAATTACAGTTTTTGTTTTGCAGAAGAAAGCATTTCCTTCCTTCCTACTATTTTGGGGGTCAAGCAAAACTAACAAAATGAAGTTTGCAAGGAAGGATACTCATAGAAAGGATAATACTTTCTGCCAGGAATAACATATGGCTATACATCTCTAAATAGTATCTATGCTTGGGTCCAGCAGACAGGATTTGACAACTGTCCTTGCCCTGAACTCCACCCAGATTTGTTCTAGGATGCAGTGAGGGAGCATCACACCAGCAGCAGTTTGTCCGAGCAGCACAGAAGTGATGCCACCTGTTACACTGCTGCACATATTAGAGCCTGCTCTGTTTTACCTTAACGCGTTCTTCAATACAGTGCTAAATAAGTGGACACATGTCTATGTCTCAACACTGTCCACAGGTGTTTTAAATTACAGGGGCCTCTGGATTTTAATTACTGTGGAAAAGACAAATCTTTCCGGTTCAACTTTTTACTGCATGCATTGCTGTAAAAAAAAAAAAAAAAAACAGCCTTTGAAGTAAGACAGGTCTCTCAGCCCTTTGGAAAGTAACACACCAATTCTCAGGTCTTAAAAGAAATGCAGGTGAACTCAGGTGAGGGCAGAAACAGAATATGGGATATCGCCAAAGAAGCTCCGCTTCAGCAGTGCAATCCTGAACCCAAAATACTGCAGAAGTATTACAAAGCATCTTCAGCTACTACACCAAGTAAAAGAGCTATTGTAAATTATTCTTGTGCACACAACCAATTGTCACTGTTTCTGTAACAGTCTTTAACACAATTCAAAAATCACTAAATAATTAGATAATCTTCATATAGGCAAATAGTTGCTTACCTTAACAATGCACAAACTTCCCACTATCCCCGTTTTAAAACAGTAATTAGCTTCATATAATTAGCTTGTCAACCAGATATTGCAAAGAAGTTGCAAAGGATGAGAAATCAGTTCCTAAGCAAGCAGCAGCAGTTACATTGGTTACACAACTCTTCGACAGACAGGCTGATCTACAGAACTACAAACAGTATCATAAGGACTTGGTATGAATTTCTTGACTCTTCATTTAGGTTCAACACTATCGGAGACTAAATGTCAATACGTACCCGAAAATGGAGCATGGTAAAATAGTGACATCCATGGCCCGAGGAGCAGAGCACAAGAACAAAGTGAAGCGAGTCACAGCAGTTGAGAAAAGAGAGAGAGAGAGAGAGAGAAGAAGCAGGAATAATGAATCATTGCCTTCAGTTCCTTGTGATCCATCTTGCTGCTCTGCACTATGAGCCTAATTTTTAATTGTGAAGCCTTGGACCTGCACATTACAACCATGTAAGCTGCATTTTGGATGCTATAAAAATTCCACAGCTGTTCACAGGTGAGGAGAAAAAACAATGAACTCCACACGATCCAATATGAATCAGGCAAAAGCCAATTTTATTATGTAAAACTATCCCTTTTTATGCAATTTTACTTCCCCTTACACAGAATCACAGAATCACAGAATGTTATGTGTTATGCGCGATCACACATATTCTTATTGGTTATAGTCCTTGTCCACGTGTCAGCCACGCGTCTTAGCTAACTACTGATTGGTTCAGCAATATAGCAAGTCTTTTAATGATTGGTTCTTCTTACTCCGCTCTTCATCGGTTACTTTTCGCTGATTTCTCAGTTCTTAGTTGCTCAACCGCTGACTCTTCGTTTTCTCTCCTCAAGGCTGCTGTCTCCTCAGACTGCTTTTGCTGCTTGCTACTTGCTTAGTCCCAGCTCTCAAATAGCTGGCTCAGTATATGTCCGTTTTCCTCCAAATACATCCCTACACACAGGATACTTACTACATGCAGCCTTAAGCGAAGAACTGTGATACAAGGACTACAGCACGTTCCCAAAAGGTCACTCTCAAAGCAGATGCAGAGCCAGGGAAAAAAGACAAAACAGACCTTTTATGTTCCCAGGCGGCACCTCAATTACAAGGCTATCCCTTCTTGCAACTGCAACAAGCTTCTTTTGAAGGATTATACTTTTTGATATATCTACACACTTTTTTCGCAGTGAAATTAAATGGCTATAGTCAGAAATATTTGTACGTAATTACTCAACCATTTTAACCACCTGTCACAATTTTGCTGCAAGTGTCAAAGGTGCATTTTAGCATAAAAACCTGTAACAAACATGAAATTAGCTTTCATTACTTTGACTTAGGATGTCTATCCAAATGAAACTTTTGCATTTACAGAAAGCATCTATAGAATTAACTGTGTCATAGTGGCTTTTTGACCTGCCATACATGTAAGCCTCTGGAAGCAAGCACACAACTCAGCTGCCTGACTCTGCCCATTCCAGCTACAAAAGACACAGTAAGCATACAGACTAAAAACCTGTGTTTTTATTTCCTGCAGGGCTTAATAAATTTTACACAACACTGATACAGATGATAGAGTCAGGATTTGACATATCTGGTGTGTCAGCCCTATCCTTTGGCAGCATATAGCTAAAAAACAACACTGTATAACTGCAGAGTAAGACTGAGACTCAAAAGTTTGCTTTTCATTTTGAATTTCACCTCTGAAAGTGGGAGAATTTAATGCAAAACTGTTTTTCAAGCAATAATCCCCTTGGAAGGGTTAAGCCATCTGCTGAACATGAAGCAGAGTTCAAGTCTACAGTGAGACATGAAACCCAGCAGGTAGCTGTGGTTGTTCTCCCTCACTAAGAAGCACACACCAATACACTCCACAACAAATGGTTCCTAACTCTGTGGTCTGAATAGAGCCTTTGTACTCTGAACTTTTAGTCCTTTATCCAAATTGGTTAGGGGGATGATTCTTTTGTTTCTGTAGCTACCCACAAAGAAAAGAATTCAAATCTAAATGATACAACTTAGTCATGACAGCATACAATTCAACTCTTCATTTTTTATTAAAGACAATTATCAGGCACTCCGTACAGCTAGAACGGTTTTAACACTCTGGGTTTAGAACAGTCAGCAAGGAGAAAATTATCATGTAACATGATTTTTCTCACAACTTCCTAAGTCTCCCCTTCCTTTCTCCCTCCCTCCCCCATCATTCTTTCACCTTACTACTACTTTTCATACCCTTATTTATAAGCATCTACCACTTTTCCACTGCTCTTGACCACTGTGGGTGCCTTATATATGTTTCTTCCTAGAAAGCTCATATTGATTCAAACCACATTAAAGACCATGTGAGCAGTGAGAGACATCACAGCAGGATAAGACCACGTGGTATTTGCTAACCTAAGACTCAACATGTGAAACCACAACTAAAATCAAGGAAAGCTGACATGCAAACACAGAAAGTATTTAAATACCTTACAGGTCACACACAGAAATTGCAGCACCTACCAAGAAGAAACCTGCTTAAAATATGTGCAATGGAAAGGGCACCCATAGATTTAGATATTTTTTGTGAAAAAAAGACCGACAGCTTTTACTTATGTAGATATAGCTTCTGCTTTTCACCTACAAAAACTGATTCATATTTTATTGTTGAAACTCTCAAAAATACTGCAGGCAAGCTAGTCTTAACAGAGAAAACAGATTCTTACTGATATGCTAAAACATGTTAAAAAGTGTCTTCATTTAGCCTGCACCCAGGGCTAAACAATAACCAGTTGTTCTATCACCCAATGTCCCCTCCCCACCCAAGAAATGGAATTGGGAAAAGGAGGGAGACCCGTGGGTTGAAATTTAAACAGATTTAACAAAATAAGAAAACCAATCTCAATACTAATATAAAAGACACAAAATTATACTCACACCATAGAGTGGTGGCAAGTTCTTCCAGGGATCACAACCATTGAGAAGAAGGAGAAAGAGGGGAGGGGAGGGGAGGGGAGGGGAGAGGAGAGGAGGGGAGAGGAGAGGAGAGGAGAGGAGAGGAGAGGAGAGGAGAGGAGAGGAGAGGAGAGGAGAGGAGAGGAGAGGAGAGGAGAGGAGAGGAGAGGAGAGGAGAGGAGAGGAGAGGAGAGGAGAGGAGAGGAGAGGAGAGGAGAGGAGAGGAGAGGAGAGGAGAGGAGAGGAGAGGAGAGGAGAGGAGAGGAGAGGAGAGGAGAGGAGAGGAGAGGAGAGGAGAGGAGAAGCAAGAACCACACCCCACCCCCAGCAAGCTTTCCCATTTCTAGTGAACCTGACATAACTTTATAGAACACACCTGTGGGCCAGCCTGGGGCAGCTGCCCTGGCTTTCACTGCTAATGACCTTGATCACCATACCGCAGCTGGCCACACACTGAACCAAAATGTTACAGAAGACAGATTTTATAAATTTTATCCCTGCAAAACCAGGACAAAAAGGAAGGAAGAAAGGTTAGTCTAGAACTCTGCAGAAGACAGGAAAGAAAGCGCAATGACGAAGAGTTTCTCATGGAAAAGCAAGTTGTGTACTTGACTAAAATAGTTATGTATTCAGAAAGATATTAAGGCTTAATCATATGTATTCTGCTCATGTGCTTGTCATATTGGAGAGAAGAATTCACATGAATGTAGTGATCACACATTTAAAATGTTTATTTTGACATGCTATGGAGCAGTATTCATTAGAGCATACACACAGAAACTGAACACTGAACAGAAAAGCAGCCCAGCTTGCTAAATGCTTTCAGATACCATTGTCAAGACAGGTGAAAGATATTACAAGATTAGGTGGCAAGAACAAAAGCAGTTGGATGTAACACAAGGTTATGTAATGACCTATTTATAGGCACAACTCCATTAGGGAATAGGTATTCCTTTCATAATATAACTTGCAGCTTCTAATTTGCTTATGAAATTATTTTTCCACAGTTTTCTGCATAGACAATACAAAGTAAATTTAAATCTCTAAACACAAATTACTTTTCATTTTTTCAAACTAACAAGGCATGAAGGCTTCCCCCCAAAAAAGCCCACACAGTTTGCTGAAATGGAACAGACGCTGAGACTAGAATACAGTTATAACCATAAAGCTATGGTAATGCTGTCTGCCACACCCTTTAGAGCTGTTTGATTTTGCATCAATATGAGGAAACAGTAATAGAGAAGACAAGTAAGTTCTTAAATATGTTTTCCAACAAAACAGTAGAATCTGATTCATAGGTACAGGCAGAAAAAAAATCCAGACTTTGTATGCAGAAGCTGCATCCATTTACCTAAAACTACTGCTGCTCAGAACAGCTCTCCCTAAATCAAGACCAAACTATCCCTATTCTTGCGCATGCCTGAGATCAACTTAAAGGCAGGAAGCAAACTGAGTTTCATCTTTAGTCTCCTAAAACCACTAATGAATAATCTTTGACCAAGGCATCTCACATCTCACATAAGTGCAATGATACATTGACAATGCAGGCAGATCTTCCCTTCATACAAAAGCAACATCAGAGAAGGAGACCTATTCCTCACCAAAAAAAACCCAAAAAACAAACAAACAAACAAAAAAACATTTTGAAATCTCAGTTTTTCCATGGCCTATGGAAATCCTTGTGGGGGAGAAGAAAAAAGAGAGAAAGACATTTCAGTTGAAAGGGATTCTCACTCCCTGTCCTCCCCTTCCAAGAAAGGGAAAGCCAAGTGAAGGTACTGGATAAGTACAAGTTGGAAACCTTAGATTTTGCTAGTCAGTACTTGCATTACACACTCACATTTTTCTAAAAGGTTGATTATAATAAATAATATTTCAGTCACAGTTCTCATACATAACTTTTCGTCATTTTAAAGTTCTTGCAAAAGTCAAGTTGATGTCAAATCACCTTTATCAGTTCATGAGATGACACTATGTCATACCTAAGATGTACAAACCTGACCACCCAAACCACTGTAATACTGTGCAGAGTTCATAGATTGCTCCATTATTCTGCTCAACATTAATTTCACTGTTTAGCAAAACTAAGCGCTTGGAGAGTCAAGTTTAATGTATTTTAATTACTTGATGTTCTGCTCTGGAGAGCTGTTATATCAGAAAGTGAAAAAATGAGGAATCTTCCTCTAAGAATAATATTTCCAGACTAGGCATGTTTCTGTGCTTCGTAACTTGTTTAAAATGTAGGTTGTGTAAAATTCTGTATAGGAACCTTTTTGCACAACGTGATTCATAAACATGAATAATGCTCAGCAATAATCCTCATGTTATTTTTGCTCTCCTGAATACACTAAGTAGCTTATTGATGATATTTCTTTGCCTCTGGCAAAAAAAATAAGTAGCATTTTGTCATTTTCTTCCTACATTTTTGTGTATGTAAAATCAGATTCCTTGTATTATGCCATAACATTGAGAGAACTTAAACTTAGGAAATTGTCACATACAAATCTGATGTTTCTATTTATACATATATATATATATATGGAATGTTTTCAATAAAAGACCTTAACATTCCAAAGAGCTGGTTTCCACAGATATTGCCAGTTGCAGTTACATTAATGAGGGCTTTTTTATTTACATTCAAGAACAGTCAGATAGATAAATCAACAGCACCTATATGCAGATGGATGATATCCAGACAAAGTTAAAAAAATAAGCAAAGATTAACCATCTCTGATCTTGGTTTTGTCAGAAGTAAGCTCATCTGGCACTTTCTGAAAGAGATTAGACAAGCATATATGGATTTTAGGACGGTCATCTCTCATACCCTGAAGTATAGCCAGCAAAGAACAATACATAGAATGTTGTAAAATTTGTTTTAGTATATAATTCAATTTTCTTCAGTCGTGAAAACATCAACTTAGACAAGCAGAGAGAATGATGATCACGGCAAAGATTTAAGAGGTAGATGTATATTGACATCAAATAAAAAGTTTTCATAACTTAGAGTTGGATTTTTTTTGGAATAGTTAAGCAAACAGACCTTAACTTTATGATAAAGTACTTGATATGTCATGAAATTCATCATTATTTCTGCAATACACGCGAAGTAGCAGAATGATACAGAACTTTGTTATGATTCACAATCACTTCCATTCACAAACATGGGACATGAATGTTGTTATGATAACCTTCCAGTAATATTTACACAAAAAACTTGTCTTAAATTTCTTTCTCCAGGTCCAAGAATTCTAGCCCCTATCTTCTCCTTCCCAGTGATATGCTTTTAGCAGTAAGGTATGTTCCTCTAGGGGAAGGATATGCTGTACCATTTCTGACACCAGTAAGTCAGAAGTCCTAAGAGAAAACAATAGGAAACATGATTCTCAAGTATGGGATGAGGACACTCAGTGCATACAGAGGATCTCAGCAAATAGAAACCAAGTTTATTCCATAGAAGCACAGAGTTCTAAACTCTTTAGCCACAGGATCATGCTTCTTCATTCGAAGATGCATGTTAAAGTTTTATATCTGTCCCAAAGATTTGGTTTAGGATAGAGAGAGTTTCTGGCATCATTTGAGGCAGCTACAGGAAAAGAGTGACTGCATCATTTCTACAAGTGTCTTCTTCAAGACAAAGCAAACTGACGTTAGAAACCAACAAACATCTTTAAAAACATACTAAAGAGAAATAAATTATTAAATCAATCTGATGTCTACTTTCAGGAGTTTATTACTAAGATGCATGATCAGGTCACATCCTCCAAAAAGGTATTTTCATACCTGGTCCAACTCAGGACGAAGCAATTTAAATTTGCCAGCTAGAAAGCTAAAGATTTTCCTTAGCTCTTATCTCCCTAACTTTGTACTATCCTGTGCTCTTGCTATGTACTTCACTGCTGTGAACAACCTACTATTTAGCCTAATTTTTCCAACTTCCAAATTTAATAATTTAAACCACATATGACAGCAAAAAACAAACAAACAAACAGAAGGCATAAGCAGACTGTAATTTAGATCAGGTTAATATTAGTCTTTTAGTCTACATAAGTGACAAAGGTTGCACCATACTGCAGGCTGCTGGCTGTGTTAGTTGCCCTAAGTCTCTCTGACTTTCATGCCTTAAGTGGTACTTCTCAATGGTATCAAAAATACACAAGCTTCTGATGGCAGTAATTGAATCAAAGATCAAATTCTCAGTTCTTTGGGCATCAAGAGAAAGAGAAGCACTGAACTTTGTGAGCTGCATTTATCAGCACTGTTAAATATGAGGTAGGGTAAGATGTTCTCTGTCTCTTTTACCATCCACCTCCATTCTTTGTAGGAAATGGAGTACTGAATGCTTTTTCATCCAAGACACTTATTCATGGAGGGCACTGCTGCTCTTCATGCTAACAGTGTGACTTGCTCCTTAACTCTTCCAACTAAAAAAAGAAAAAAAAAAAAGCACTACTGAATCACAGTCCCTTTTTCTTTGTTTCTGATCAAGTTCACACTATCTTTTGATTGTAGCCTCCTGTAGATTCTTACTTCTATAGAGTACATCACTCTTTTTCTTCTACTGAAAACTGTATTGTGTAGTGTTTGGAGAAAGTCTTTGTCCTCAATATCAGGAGGAGAAGGGAATTTTACTTGGTTTCATTTCATCCTTGTAGGATTGCCAAGAAAAAAAAAAAAAAAGATAGCCAAAAGGAAGATAAAATCATGACTGTAGAAAACCTGAAAAAGACAAATGAAATGAGATCTACCTCTTCATATTTTATTGACCTTAAAGTCCTTTTTACTATTGTTTTACTGCATGTTGCAATTTCAGCCAATTTGCCATATTTTCTTTGGCAACTTTCTTACCCTTCTTTAGAGAAGCTGAAAAACTTTGACTTGTTAATGAATATATAACTGCTAAAAAAAAATGCAGTATCTCTTTTCTGTAAATTGTTTGTATTGTGCATAGAACTATTTATTAATGTACTATAACTAGGACACTAACTGGTAATAATGATTGATGTCTTCAGATTTGCTGCTTAAGTGTTCTGATGTACATAAGCCAGTTAAGCATGACTGTTTCAACTGCGAAGTCATAAATTACTCAAAATTATTTTTAAAGTAGTTTTCAAATTGAATAGAAACATTTATATTGGCACTTACAGGCTTAAGAATCCTGTGTTATTGCTGTTGTTTCTTTTAAATACGGGTATAAATTGAATTTACAAAGTAACAATCCTGGGTTTTTACTTTTTATTTGCATTAGGTTTTTATACAGTAAGTTACAGTATTGGAATATATTTAAAACAACTTATAGACAGATGTGTTGGGACATCTTTTCAAATCACACATTTTTAGTAGTAAATAGTATTACTATGTTATTATACATATAAGATACATCTTTTAAAAGCCAGTGCTTTTTAAAGATAAAACTTCATAATCAAAATGCTGAGATAACACAGCATTCAGTGGGGTTTTCTCCCTTCTGATACAAGATTTCCAAGCTGTTGACAAAGAATTCTTATGTTAGTAGGATGGGAACAGAGGTAAAGGAGATGGACAACTAAACATGATTTATTCTGTATTAATTGTGAAACCTGGACAGGTAAGTCATTCCAGACTTTCCAAGTTCTTTCCAGAAACTGATGCATTTCTGGAGAAACCTGCCTCCTCATCCCTGCGCAAGGATGACACGCAAATTCGTGAAGCGTTCCATATTTTTTCCCAACTGTCTGGCTTCTCTACCATCCAATTCTATGCTATCTGCCCCATTATCCCAGCATCGGAGCAACCAGGTAATAATTGGCTCACCGTCATAACGACTAAAATCTTTTCTTATATTTCGCAGTTCTTTCAGGGATAAGGAGTGGTAGGTTATTTCTACTTCCGAGTCCGAGTCCTCCTGTGATTGTTCTGCTTTAGAAGGACCTTTCTTGTCCTTCTTGTGTAATGGGTCTGCTTTAAAAAGACGATCAAGGAAACCCCCCTCTGTGTCAGGCCCTGACTCTGCCTGAGAAGGGCCCTCACCTGGGTCCTGTGCTGGCTCTGCCTTAGAAGGCTCTGAGTCATCATCCTTCACTTTACTAGCTGATTTCTTTCGGTGTTTTCTCCTGGTTACAGGGGCAGCATGATACCTACCGCTGTTGCTGCACTGACATCTAATCACATACCACACCAGAAACACATTCAGGACAAACGAAAATAAAACCATGCCACCTAGACAGCACCATCCTAATTTCGCAAAATCTAGTGGAATCACCTTGGCAGAAAAGGAGAAGGTACTATTTCCCAAAGTAAAATTGGAAGTATAATCATTAACAGAATCAGCTAAAGGACTCCCAGAGTGCGTAGATAAAATCTCTGCTACCGAGGTCAGAGCAGTAACAACCCAGTTTATCACGACATAAATCCGTACGAAACGCCATAACAAAACAATGCATGTTGACCAGTACCCAGCAATGATAAACTGCACATAAACACTAACAAACAACGGCAAGTAAGGTATTATTACACTTAACTCTGTAAAAGGCTTAATAAAGAGACGAGATAGCACAGCGATCAAAAATGACATTACCATCTTCGCTATCTGTTTTAATTTCCAACCCCTCGTAAATCTCAAAGGAAGAACTCCGATACTCTCTCAGCTGAGCTCTCCGGGTCTCCTCCCACTGGAGCTGGGATTCGACTTATCAGAGCAACCTGTCGGAGCTTCTTTCGTGCCCCACGTTGGGCGCCAATAAATCTGTCACGGTTTAAAGCTGGGCCAGTTATTAAACCTGTGGCAGATGCCCTCTGTTATCCGCGCCCCCCCCCCCCCAAAGGGAAAGGGAAAAGGGAGAGAGACTTCCGGGTTGGAAAGTTAAAACAGTTTTAATAAACTATAATAATGAAAAAGAGTATAATAATAATAATAGAAATAATCAAATATATACAAATATATATACAAAACCAAGATTGAGCTCCCCTGAAGTCAGCCACGTCACCACCGGCACTGCAGGGCAGGCTCCGGGAAGGCCCAGGCTGGGCCTAGCAACGGTCGAGAGCTGGATTCGGGGATGCACGGATCGGGATCAGGGGCAGCAGGAAAACAGACGGAGTCCTCCTTGGACACCGGCCATAGCAGAAAAGGGCGAGACCCTCGTGATCCCCCCCGCTTTATACCGAGAATGACGTGTGTGGGATGGAATACCTTCGTTGGTCAATTTTGGGTCACCTGCCCTGTCTGCTCCCCACTGCAGCTGCGACCCCCCTTCGGCTCTTCACTTGTAAGCAGTGAGGAATTCAGCAGTGACCTTGGTTTCTCTAAGAATAAGTACAGCAAGAGCCTTACTGCACAACATCCCTACCGGTGCCTCAGCGATAACTAAAAACTTCGGGTGTTATCAGTCTTGGAGGCAGACACTGTCTGCAAACATGCAGTTAGTTTCAGAAAGTGCAGTTACTTAGAGGAGACTTAGCTGAAAGCAAAAATCACTGAAAGGAAAATCGGCCTGGTTTAGGCCAAACCAGGACAAACAGCCAGAAAAATCATCATCCATTCAGGTTATTATTTTTCAGCTTGCCCCATACAGCTCTCCTCTCCTTCTCTGTCATCTTAGATTAACGACATTCTTCTACTGCCATCTCCCTTCAAATCTATTCTGTACTTCCCCCCATCTCCTACATCAAAGTCTCCTTGATAAGACTCCGAAAAGTTTATCCATCTCTGACTTTATTCTACCTGCCAGCTCCTTCCCCGTGGCCTTCCAGCCGAGTGTGCGGCAGAGCTCCTCAGTCGGAACAGTAATTCTGGATCAGTAGGCACCTGCTCAGCCACCTCTATCACAGCCAAGTGTCCTGCTCTTTCCAAAGAGCAAAGTAGTAAATCCAAAATTTCAGTGTGCTAATTTAGAAGACACTTCATGCTTTAATATTCTTCCAGATAAAACTTGGGTATTATGTATCAGTTTGCATTTGTAGTTATTTAGAAAAGTTCCTTTCAAATCAGGCCTTACCATTTCAAGAGATGAGCAGTTGTGATAATTATGTCCCTAACAAATTGAACTGACAAGAAGAATACAGAGACCTTCTTTCCCCTCCTCAAGGAAATGATTTTCAATGTTTTGAATTTTATATCAACACTTGATGAAACAGTTTTACCAACACACAAGATACAGTTCTAAATGGTGGTTATTGGACTCAGTTATATGGCTGCATCCATCACAGTTTTGAATTTCATGTGTTTTGCATAAATATGGAAATATGTTATTGAATGAGCCATAAAGAAAACGCAATTTCAGATAATCATACATCTTGAATCTCTGAAGAGTTTTTGTAAAATGGAGAAGTATTGGCAAAGATCAAGTATGTCCTCCTTTTTCTGCTTCTCTCAAACATATAGCACAGCATTTTTATCAGCCATTCAATGAACTGAAGAATGTAGGGAAATGGTGCACTCTTGACTGCAGTAATAGTACATAAAAGACCATTTGTACTGAAGTAATTCTTCTTGTATTGTATTATAACTGTATGCAGCTTTAAACACATTGTAAGTTAGGCAGAGAAAATGGAAAAAAGTAATAATTTCTTACATGGTGGATGTTATGGCATTTGCAGGAGTACATTGTCAGACACAAAAACATTTTAAAACAATTTCAATGGCATAGCAGCACAGAAAAACTTCTCATAAGCAAAATGTTTCTTTGACAGGGAAATCTATCGCAGATAATCTAGCGCAGTGTATGTGTTGAATCACCCTGTTGAAATGCTTATCAACAGGGCATTCAAAATAAGCAGATTACATTTTTTTTCCTGATTATTAGAAATGGAATTACAAACATCCCAGCGGGCAGAAAATGTTTGTATGTTCCACTTATGAAGCTAAAAATCAGATAAGAAATTCAGAAGAGTACAGATTCTTAAATCCTCAAAGCTCTGCCATCGCATAGATAGAGAGTTTGCATTCAGGCTCTTTCAACCCAGATGCTTTATAATATGTTCAGTTTGCCAGCACTTTAAACTACTGATAAAAGCTGTAATATTAGTAAAGAATTTGTGTATATGTTGAAGTATTTTCTCATCTAGTAAAAGACTTATACACAGGCTTATTTTTCTTCACAGATTGATATACTTTGCTGAGTGTGGGCTACAATGGTCTGCTGAACAGGAAACACTTTGAAAGCTTCCAGTGTCTTATCCAATACATTTTGTTTAAGGGAACATAGCTGGACTAAAGACTGCTATAAAAATTTCTGACATTTCAGTTCCATAAACTGATAATAGCCTTTTGATTATTCTTTACAATTCTTCAGAAACCTAGAAGGTAGGTGCCTGGATAGACAAAACATCTACCATTTTAATGTAGTAAGCTTTCCTCAGAAACCACACCCTTTGTATTTTTAAATGCATTATGCTGCTTTTATTTACTATCAAGGTAAGTCCACATCCTGGTGTCAAAAGGACAGCAGTCATAGTATTTAACACTCTTGAAAATTGAGGAGTTAATTTTATGAATAAAAAATATCAATTATTTCAATTGAATTTCACCTACAGTAAATCCCATACAAATTCTAAGTGTAAATCATCATGAAACAATTGAAATAGATTTGCATACAAATAGACTATCAATCCAAAGCATTAATTCATAATTTTTTAAAATGTTGATTTGAAATGCACTGCAGTAAGAGACAAAAATCCAATATCCCTAAACACAAATTTACCATTTTCCTTAGCATTAGACTTGCCTGCCATGTTCAGATTAATTAGTTCTTTATATCAAGCAGATTCAAAGGATGTTAAGGCAAATTAATTTTCTGAAACAGCCCAACATAACTAAAGGCCCCGGCCACGCATTGTGTCAAATAAGAAAAAAGGAAAAGGGCAGCAAGAGAAAAAGGAAGGCCTGATCAGTTATTTAATGGGGGAACAGTAAGCTAATACCTAAACTCAAAGCAATTTTTTTTGCAAGTGGTGTATCTGCTGCAATGTATTCCTTGCTCTTGACTTCAGTGGTGGTAAAATAGCTCACAGAGCTCATCAGAGGGAGTGGCCAGGTGCTCTTTATACCTGAATTCTACTGGCAAAATCCTAAATCCTAAACATTGTTGTTTATGAGGAAGGTCAACAAAATCCAGGAAATTAATTCTGACTCTTTTTAAAAAAAATAATACATCCTTTGAGCTTCAGCCACATCCCTGCACTTACTCTTTTGTCCTTTGCTGGTTTGTGTCAAAAGATTTTAATTCAGGCCCTCTTGTATTTACATTGTAAATTGCTTTGCCAGAGGCCACACAGAACCATAAACACACCCAGATTACAACAATATAATATTAAAATGCTGTTATCTAGGGCAGGGGAAAATCAGGGTAAAACATCTCCCTCCAAGCAGAGCTGTTAGTAAAATGGCTTTCCCATGCATTCTGCCCCTTTCCATACTTCATCTCAGATTCTGAATTCAATCTTAACATTGCAGATGTGGCAAGACAGCCACTAAGTTGTTGTATTCTTATTTGGTCTCACCTTGTCCTCAGTGCAAATTGCAAGAACACCTAAATATATTATGTTCCTAACAGTCTATGACGCTGTGTTTTAGCAGACAGCAATGAGTCAGTTGCCATAATCAGGTGTTATTGGCAATAGACGTTTTCAGAGCATAGAGCTGTTTCATTTGTTTCCAGACTAACATTTGACCTTGGTTCTTTAAAATTGTACCAGTTTTCTTAGTCAGCCATTACTAATTTGGAGGGGCGAGGGGGGTACTGAAGGAATGGATTGCTCTTTGTTCTGTGCAATTTTTCCTTAACCGATTAATCTGTTTCTCACAAAGGCATACACATATGCACACATACACAGCTGAGTTTAGAAAGGTAGTAATGGCCACCTGGCAGTTGCAAAGTATTCTTTTTGAGCAAGGAGAGGATGCATAAACCTCTGTGATGTCCTTTAGCAACTGCTGGTGGTATCCTGTTGGGAGAATGTCGGCTACATTAATAAGCCTGTTAGTGGCCAGCACTTACACGTGCATTCACCAACATCAAAAGCACCAGCAGCAAACAAAGTATGACACCCACTATGACTCTACAGACTGAGATGATAACTGTGCTAATGTGCAGCAGTTACAAGTGTATTCAGGTCCATCACCATGTATGCAACTAGGATTTCTAAGCAACTTTTTTTTTTAATTAGATAATTGCTAAAAATCAAAATGGCACCAATTATTTGGAAAGTATTTTCAATGACTTTACCTGGAACAATTTTGTTTCCTAAAGAGAACAGATTTGACAAGATTTTGGTAAAAACCTCATGCCCCCAACTTAAATTTACCAACACTGAAATAGTACAACAAATAGGTTAGCTTTGCAGCCATTTAAAAACATTACAGTATTAATAATCCTACTACTAAAGATTTCAGGGCTCAACCTGTTAGCACGGAGGTATAGGGTCACCATTCTCTGCACACCTGCTTTGACAAGACCAACTTAACATCCCATCTCTAGTCACCATTTACCACCACCACACTACAGTCCACGCTCTCTCCACTTCTGATCATACTTGTGAATTCATGCTGTAAAACAGTCACCAAAATGATCCATTAAAAATAACGCCTGCACCTGCACTTGGGGGGAGGAGATCATTAAATTCTGTGGGAAAAAAAAAAAAAAGGTTTCTAGAAGATGAGAAGGAAAAATACTGTTCACAGAACACAGAAGGTATATCTTTTTCTAAGCCATCTAGAAAAACACAGGCAGCACCTACAGCAGGCTGAATGTCCAGTGAAGATGCTCAGAAGTAAGCACATTTTACTTTGCGCTAATATAGTGGAGGAGCACTGACTCAGTCAAATCACTTCAGCATTTTGGCTAAGGTCAAGTGTAGTGTAATTGCAGCACCTCAGCTCAGAAAAGAACACCAGAGGGATGGTAACTTCGTAATCTATATATTTCTAGAGGAAGGAAAGAAGTTTCTGTTGATGACCTCACCAACTATCACCTTGAACACAAGAATTCTACTTAGCTATCAATCTAATCAGATTTCCCCAGGAATAAGTAATAGGTGGAATAAAACATGATCCTTAACTACACAGAATATGTTTCTGGTTTGTTTCCAGCCAAGCTGAAGCACCAAATACTTGACAAAGATGTTGCACTATATAAGGAAAATCAAGCATGTCTTGCTGGTATTCCATCTCCTAATAAATCCCTGTGAATGTATAAATAGCTTTCACACATTTAATCGACCATATACCAAATTGTCACCTCAACAATAAAATGTGGGTTTTTTGGGCGGAAAAAAACATTAAGCATACTGCAGCGCAACAGTTTGAAACACGTTCTGTGAAGAGATGAAATAGCCACGCAAGAAAGCAGAACACAGTGTCAGAATGCTTTAGTTCCAAGACCTCATTCAGTGCTGGAATAATGACACAACTCACTGGGGCTGAAAAGCAAATGTTTGAGATATAGATCTAGTAATTCTCTTAAATAGAAAAAGAACAGGAAAAAAAGATTTCTTGTTATAACATCCGAAGTTACAATTTAACAGAACAGTATAGAGAAGCGTAAGGACCTCTTAATAAAAATCAAATTGGCAGCATACAGTTTTACGA
Organism: Nyctibius grandis; assembly: GCF_013368605.1. Classification (NCBI taxonomy): domain Eukaryota; kingdom Metazoa; phylum Chordata; class Aves; order Nyctibiiformes; family Nyctibiidae; genus Nyctibius; species Nyctibius grandis. The sequence continues at coordinate 12,896,204 of NC_090670.1, forward strand.
ATGCTTACCACATCTATCAGTATCACTAAGTTTGGAGTTCCTCTAATAAGCATGTAAAAAGTTAAGATACATAAGAATTATTATAATTTTTAAGTTAGTGAAAAGCTGCACATCAATAAGGAACCATAACAACTTAATTACAAGTCTGAGATTGTTCAAAGTGTCTGTTATTTCTAATAATTAAATCACAACCTACAGATGCTTAGTGAGTGATAAAATTATATTTAACTTGTAGAACAATAGAGATCAATTATTTCTAAATAAGAAAGAAACAGCCTTACAGAAGAAAGGACATAATTACAATTTAGTTGCATCTAGATTACAACTGCTAGATTTTGTGAAATGTGGAACCTGCCTCAAATGAACAGTTCTACTTTTATATCCAACACATTTTGAATTGTCTTCCGTATGCTGAACATTTCAAAAGGAATGGGGAGGAAGTAACTGAAAGCCTGTAGTTTAGGGTGTTTGCCTGAGAGCTGAATGTCTAAATCACCTTGACTGAGAGAGGAATTTACTAGTAAAGTCTTGAAAATTAATAGAACTTGATTTTCCTTTGCCTTCCATGTCTTGGCATCGTAAAACTCCACCTTACCAGAGAGCAGAATTTTCTACTCTACTCGCACAAGCATAAGTTGTCCCAGCTTCACAAAAGCTTTCCAAGGTCTATTTTCCAACTTACCTACCATAATATTTTACTGAAGCTTCTAATAACAAGAGGAAAAAAGAAAACTAACTGTGTTCAATCTTTTTCTGGTTTATTTTTAGGCAGGACGGTTGCTGATTTTTATGCAGTAAGATTTACTAAGTATAGTCAATACCTTTTTCATTACTCTACCAACAAGATGAATTCCAGGGAACATTCAGTGGTGGCCAAAAGCAATGCTGCATGTGCTATCATAACCAACAATATTCACCTCAGTAAATTGTCCTTTATTGCAGCTAGTACTGGATTATGAAAATCTTATTACTAATTGATTATTAACTCAGAATAACGTAATATGTTTTCAGAGAATGCCAAACAGCCAGCAAACACAATGGTAAATCAATACTTATTTCTTACCTGTTTAATTCATCATCTTCAAGTCCCACTGCACCAAATACAAAAGGTTAAAAAAACCCCTCTTTCTAGCAGTAGAGAGAGATGGGAGACTAAATAAATCAATATAAGAGTAAATAAAAAAGAACTGGAAAACAGCAGACTAGTCATAATTTTAAAGTAGAATAGGTGAGAGAATCCAAACATTTACAGGTATTTCTTCAGCAAGCCTCCACTCCTTTTCAATAGCAGATTTTGTTCATCTAAGTCTGATTTTATTCCTTTAAATATTTTGTGTTGTTAAGACATACTATAATACACAGTGCATTACCCTGGAGTTTTCTTGATCAATCCCTAAATATTAAGGGAAAATTTTCTGGGAAAGTTTATTTCTCTATCCTGGTTTGAACATGGGCTACTCTAAATTTGATGTGAAACTAAAAAGTCACAGAGATAAGGATAAGAAGAGACCTGCCAGAGACTACGCAGCCTCATATGCAGATACATACGCTACTTCAGCAGAGTTCTGCAAAGCTTAGTTCCATAATTTTCAGGAAGTCCTTTGAGTTTATTTGCTGTAATATACTATAAGACCCTCAGAGATTACATTTATTTTACAGAAGTATAACATTACCACTAATAACAAGCTTTCATTTAAACAGCTACTCAAGGCTTTCTGTACAAAGGACTTTTGTTTTATTTTCAGAACATCCATGAAAGCACAGCAAGTGTACTACCTGTCCACGTTACCCAACTGTAGATTTTAATTTACAGCCAGACTCTTCTGATGGCTGAATAAATCATGTACTTTTTTTCCACAATTTAAGTTCCATGAAGAACACCTATCCATTATGAATTCAAGCTAACTTTAGAAATCAGAAAAGGGATAATTTTGTTTAGTTTATACCTGCAAGTTACACACGATTTCACTAACGTCAAGGAGGATGCATAGACAAAAACATCCAGAACTAAAAGATGCACTGCCCAGATTCAAAAGGTGTTCCAAGAGAATCTTCCAAATGAGAAAATTAAAATGAATTTGGGAAATTTCTACAGTTCCCATAGCTACAAATTTTCCAGAATTCAGAGATTCCCTTAGATTATCTGCTGAATCCATAGACCAGAATCTCTGTCTTTGAAGAGTTTCAAGTTATTAAACACTGTTTCTGTATTTCCAAGTTAAGCAAGCACTAACTACTTGAAATTAGAAGCTCCCATTTTAGATTAACAATAAGTGCTTTTTTATTTGATTTGATCATGTTATGGACAGAAAAAGATGTCAAATGAATAGTTTATTCAAAAAAATACTTTGAAAATTAAGTTTTAAAGGGAATAATTCAACATTTTCTAACCTGCTTTACACATACCGGCACGAATAAAACAGGAGAATATGTTACAACCCATATTGCTCCCAAATATACAAGTACAATAAATACGTTTATAAATATCTATATACAGTCCTTCAAATTTAAGTGCTTATAAATTAAAGCCGTGGGCTGTCCTACCTACAACACAACAAGAGTAGGGAGGTTTCTACCCTCATCTAGCTATGGTGCTGCCATCAGTAGAGGTTACTGCCTACAAACTCTACCAGCATGTACATGTAATTGCTCTCCAATGTGGTTCAAAAAGTTATTTACGTTGGGGAGAGGAATTACAACCATTTAAGTTAACCTGAATCATTTTATGAGAGCCATGTTCAGGAGAGGCTATAAAACAATTTAACATAGCAAATCTGAGAGAAAGGCTCAGCAATGAGCAGCTGAGGTGGTCTCTTCTTCATGTAACTGAGTTGCAAAGCGACTGTAGTCCTTCAGGCAATAAATTGACTACAAGGAGGTAGAAGTGAACAGCCTGTAGTGTCATGGGTGCCATATACGTCCAAAGTCACTTCACCCCAACTCTTGTCTTGTATCAACAATGATACATGACAATTGTTTATTTTAATAAATTCCTTTTCCCAATAAATTCCTTTACCTGCCCAAGGATAAAGGTGAACTGTCCTTATTTGAAAAGCTCATAGTGAAAAAAAGGACAGAAAAACAATAGATTTTGCTGCCAAATGTACAAGAACAACGTGAGCTGATTCTAGTTAAGGTTGATGCAGTTGTTAAAAATGCCTAGAAGAGAATAAAGCTATCTACTTGAAATGAAAGATACCTGAATTTTCAGAAATACTGAGTCTCTTAAGCTGAAATAAACTCCTTGCAAGTAGAGCCTCATATCTGAACATTAAATCAGTCATCTACTCCTCTGGAACTAAGAGCAGTTTAACTTGATACTGAGTAAGTTTTGCCAAATTTTAAGCAAAGAGAGTATGTTCAAAGGTCAATTTTAGCCAAGGGAAATCTAACTCTCTGTGCTCCCCTAAGGATAATTTAGAGCATCTAAAGTTAGCCTGCAGCTTTGAATTGCTCTCACACAAATGAGCTAGAGAGAGAGACAGAAACCGAATGAGTGAGAGCCTTGAAAAATTCACATTGTGTGCAGCAGCAGAATAGCCCACAAAGAGCTCTAAGACACTGCCATCACTTAGGGCAATCGCTTTGCAAATGGATCCCTTTGCAGTGTGTGCAGACGTTCAGACTAGATTTAATCTGGCTAACTCGAATACCATTAACAAAGTTGCAACTCAGACTTTAGCATGAAGAGACAGGTTCAACTGCAAATCTTAAATTAAGACCTAATCAAGTGGTCTACTTAGATAAAGTGGTTAATCTCTACATCTGTCTACAGATGACTAACAAGATAGGCTTAGCAGGATCCTAAATTAGGGTCTCTGCATTCATGATAAATCCATAATACTAGTCCTGAAAAAACATACACAGATGCAAAAAGTCTCAGAATTGTGTCCTTTACACAGAAAAATGAAGTTGCAACAGTGTATTACTGCTGTAGGAACACAGCAAACTGGCTCAGCTGCCTCTATAAATCTCACCAGATGGTTAATCACAGAATCACAGAATCACAGAATGTTAGGGATTGGAAGGGACCTCGAAAGATCATCTAGTCCAATCCCCCTGCCGGGGCAGGATTGCCTAGACCATATCACACAGGAACGCGTCCAGGCGGGTTTTGAATGTCTCCAGAGAAGGAGACTCCACAGCCTCTCTGGGCAGCCTGTTCCAGTGTTCAGTCACCCTCACCGTAAAGAAGTTTTTCCTCATATTTAAGTGGAACCTCCTGTGTTCCAGCTTGCACCCATTGCCCCTAGTCCTGTCAAGGGATGTCACTGAGAAGAGCCTGGCTCCATCCTCTTGACACTTGCCCTTTACATATTTATAAACATTAATGAGGTCACCCCTCAGTCTCCTCTTCTCTAAGCTAAAGAGACCCAGCTCCCTCAGCCTCTCCTCATAAGGGAGATGTTCCACTCCCTTAATCATCTTCGTGGCTCTGCGCTGGACTCTCTCTAGCAGTTCCCTGTCCTTCTTGAACTGAGGGGCCCAGAACTGGACACAATACTCCAGATGCGGCCTCACCAGGGCAGAGTAGAGGGGGAGGAGAACCTCTCTCGACCTGCTGACCACACCCCTTCTAATACACCCCAGGATGCCATTGGCCTTCTTGGCCACAAGGGCACACTGCTGGCTCATGGTCATCCTGCTGTCGACTAGGACCCCCAGGTCCCTTTCCCCTACGCTGGTCTCCAACAGGTCTGCCCCCAACTTGTACTGGTACATGGGGTTGTTCTTGCCCAGATGCAGGACTCTACACTTGCCCTTGTTATATTTCATTAAATTTCTCCCCGCCCAACTCTCCAGCCTGTCCAGGTCCCTCTGAATGGCTGCGCAGCCTTCCGGCACGTCAGCCACTCCTCCCAGTTTTGTGTCATCAGCGAACTTGCTGACAGCGCACTCTAATCCCTCATCCAAGTCATTAATGAATATATTGAATAGAACTGGTCCCAGAACCGACCCTTGCGGGACTCCGCTAGACACAGACCTCCAACTGGACTCTGTCCCATTGACCACCACTCTCTGGCTTCTTTCCTTCAGCCAGTTCACAATCCACCTCACTACCCAATCATCCAGACCACACTTCCCCAGTTTAGCTGCGAGGATGCTGTGGGAGACCGTGTCAAACGCTTTACTGAAATCGAGATAGACCACATCCACAGCTTTACCATCATCTATCCACCGGGTAACATCCTCATAAAAGGCTATCAAGTTGGTTGAGCATGACTTCCCGTTGGTGAAGCCATGCTGAGTGCCCCTAATGATCCCCCTATCCTTGATGTGCCTAGAGACAGCACCAAGAACAAGTTGTTGTTAGATAAAACTCTCAAGTCTGCCTAATTACTAAATGAAGTTAAATACAAATCATAGAATAGTTGGGGTTGGAAGGGACCTTAAAGATCATCTAGTTCCAACACCCCTGCCATGCGCAGGGACACATTCCACTAGACCAGGTTGCCCCATCCAACCTCACCTTGAACACTTCCACGGAGGCGGCATCCAGAGCTTCTCTGGGCAACCTGTTCCAGTGTCTCACCACCCTCACAGTCAAGTACTTCTTCCTAATATCCAATCTAAATCTACCCTCTTTCTGTTTAAAACCATTCCCCCCTCATCCTATCACTACATGCCTTTGTAAAAAGTCCCTCTCCAGCTTTCCTGTAGGCCCCCTTCAGGTACTAGAAGGCTGCTATAAGGTCTCCCCAGAGCCTTCTCTTCTCCAGGCTGAACAACCCCAAGTCTCTCAGCCTGTCTTCATAGGAGAGGTGCTCCAGCCCTCTGATCATCTTTGTGGCCCTCCTCTGGACCTGCTCCAGCAGCTCCATGTCCTTCTTATGTTGGGGGCTCCAGAGCTGGACACAGTACTGCAGGTGGGGTCTCACAAGAGCAGAGTAAAGGGGCAGAATCACCTCCCTTGACCTGCTGGCCACGCTTCTTGTGATGCAGCCCAGGATATGGCTGGCTTTCTGGGCTGCAAGCGCACATTGCCAGCTCATGTTGAGCTTCTCATCAGCCATCACCCCCAAGTCCTTCTCCTCAGGGCTGCTCTCAATCCATTCTCTGCCCACAGCCTGTATTTGTGCTTGGGATTGCCCCGACCCACATGCAGGACCTTGCACTTGGCCTTGTTGAACTTCATGCGTTTTGCACAGGCCCACCTCTCAAGCTTCTCAAGGTCCCTCTCAATGGCATCCCTTCCCTCCAATGTGTCAACTGCACCACACAGCTTGGTGTTATCTGCAAAGCTGCTGAGGGCTCACTCAATCCCACTGTCCATGTTGCCAACAAAGATGTTAAACAGGACCAGTCCCAGTACCAACCCCTGAGGAACGCCTCTCATCACTGGTCTCCACTTGGACATTGAGCCGTTGACCACAACACTTTGAGTGCGACCATCCAGCCAATTCTTTATCTACCAAGTGGTCCATCCATCAAGTCCATCTCTCTCCAATTTAGAGACAAGGAGGTCGTGCGGGATAGTGTCAAATGCTTTGCACAAGTCCAAGTAGATTACATCATTCGCTCTTCCCTTGTCCACCAGGCTGTAACCTCATCATAGAAGGCCACCAAATTTCTCAGGCACGATTTGCCCTTAGTGAAGCCATGTTGTCTGTCACCAACCACCTCCTTGTTTTCCGTGTGCCTTAGCATAGTTTCCAGGGGGATCTGCTCCATGATGTTGCCAGGCACAGAGGTGAGACTGAATGGACTGTGGTTCTCCAGGTCTTCCTTTTTTCCCTTTTTGAAAATGGGGGTTATGTTTCCCCTTTTCCAGTCTGTGGGAACTTCACCAGACTGCCACGACTTCTCAAAAATGATGGATAGTGGCTTAGCAACTTCATCCACCAGTTACCTCAGGACCTGCGGATGCACCTGATCAGGTCCCATGGAGTTGTGCACGTTCAGGTTCCTTAGATTGTCTTGAACCTGATCTTCTCCTACAGTGGGCAGTTCTTCATTCTCCCAGTCCCTGCATTAGCCTTCTGTGACTTGGATGGTGTGGCTAGGGAACTTGCTGGTGAAGAGTGAGGCAAAAAAGTTATTGAGTACCTCAACCTTCTCCACATCCCAGGTAATCAGGTCTCCCGTTTCCTTCTGGAGAGGAAACACATTTTTCATGGTCTTTCTTTTATCACTGACATACCTATAGAAGCTTTTCTTGTTGTCCCTGGTCAGATTTAATTCTATCAGTGCTTTAGTTTTCCTAATCTGATCCCTGGCTGTTCAGACAATTTCTCTGTATCCCTCCCAGGCTACCTGCCCTTGCTTCCACCCTCTGTAGGCTTCCTTTTTGTGTCCAAGTTTGTCCAGGAGCTCCTTGCTCATGAAGGCCTTCTGGCGTTTTTGCCTGACTTCTTTGTTGGGATGCATCACTCCTGAGCTTGGAGGAGGTGATCTTTGAATATTAACCAGCTTTCTTGAGCCCCTCCAGGGCTTTATCCCAAGGTACTCTACCAAGCAGGTCCCTGCTTTAAGTTTCTCAAAGCAAGACCCAAGGTCTAAGTAGCTGCACCACTGGCTGTGGCACCAGTCCTGTAACCATTTGTTGATTTGCCAGATTTGACTGGCCCTTTCAAGCCCCTTCCCTTTGACCGGGAGGGTACTGATGAAAAAACTGCCTGCACTCCAGAGTCCCTTACCACCACTCCCATGGCTCTGTAATCTTTCTTGATGCTCCTCAGACTGCTCCTGGCTGTGATGTGGGCCTCTCTAGCCACACAGAAATGATGTCAGGAAGGTCTTTACCCTTCCCGCGTACAAATTGAAATGTATACATCAAAAATGGGAATTGATATTCCTTTTTCTGAAGGATGCAAAGGAGAAAAAAGTAAGCAATTTAAGATGTGGGAAAGACTTTGGTTTCCTCTTTTGTTATTTCTCCTCTTTCTTACGATGCCCCAGAAAGATAAAGAGATACTCAGGCATGTTCTGCGTCAGTGCGTATTTCCTGCACTAAATACAGGAGTGGAGCTTAGAAGATCTCACACAGAGGCTTGCTTAGCTAATGAGGGTGGACGGATCATATAATTCATAAAGCAAGAGTGTTAAAGGCATATTCTTATAGGATTTAGTTTTACATCACTGTAATATATGAGCATGTAGCTCACAACACTGGATTTTGGGCTAATACTTCAGAAGTCAGGCTGTCAGCTCAAATCAATACATACCAAGTACATCAAACCAACTGATGATCTTGTCTGATAATTTTTGGTGGAATCCAGTAACATGAAAACATCTACACCATGTCAATGTTTTTTCCCATTTGCGAGTCTTCACTTCTCTGCTTTAGAAGCCTACATATTCATGCAGATTCTTGGAGATAATACATAATTCCTGAAAGCTACAAGAGGCGTGGGAGTGATACATACTCCATATTTTTAATTCCATATTTTATTTTCGTGTTCTTTTAAACTAGACAGTTATGCGATACTGCAAACATCTGCAATAATATTAAGTTTGTAAGTTATTTGGGTAAGTAGCTCATGCTTTTATGGTCAAATAAAATAATAAATAATGATAAATTAAAGTTATTTAATAAAACAATATGTGGTTTACACAACAAATTCTGAATGTTTTATTCTAAGTTCATGCCTATTTGGACCAAAAGTAACTATTCTAGTGCCTTAGAACCATCTTTCAGCAGACATGACACTTTTAGTGTATAGTATTTTACAAGCACTCACAGCTGGAATAAAAAAAAATCCATATGTTAGCACTACTTAACAATAGAATTCTTCCATTCTATCTTTATGCAAAATTCAATAAAACAGCAATTCTGCAAAACATATTACACCCTAGAAATTTATTTAACAGAAAGGTATTCAAAGTCTCAAGTCAAGTAATAACCTTATACTTAATATGAAAAACCTTTTTTTCAGCCTTTAAGGATCACCCAAATACAAGGAATGTCTACTCGTTATTCTTTAGCAGGTTTGTCCTGAATTGCGAATTGAGTTGAAAGAGCACAAAAACCCCCAAGGAAATAGTCTGAACCTATATAACATTATTTCCCTAAAATCTACAATGATACTCTGTTTTACTATCATGGAACTTATCAGAACATTGGAGTCATGCTAACAATGAAACAAAAAATAAACATTTAAAACAACGTTCAATATCGCAGACAAACTTAAGGTAGAGGCCCACATCACATAGGAGTGCACTCACTCTACTTACCTTAGTCTAGTCAAAGATGGTCACCCAGTTTCTCTTCTGTAATCCATGGAGACAAACAGTCATTTCTAAAGGCAACGTGTGTCACATATCGTAAAAAGGGACTGATCGCTTCCTCAAAGTTTTTTTACTGACTAAAAGGAAGTCTAAGCAATTAGCTTAGACCAGACATTTTTACAGCTGTAGCAGATAAGTTACATCCACAGTGTTTACAGTAGAACGTGAAAAATCTTGGTTTGTTTGAAAACCTTGGTCTAAAAAATATCTTCCCAGGTACTATAAACTTCACAAAGTAGCTCCATCAATTGGGCAATTCAAACCCATCTCCACACTTGGGTAAACATTCAAAACTACTCCTCATTTAAATATAAGTTTGCTGTGACTGGCCCTTTGGCCTCAGGATCTGTGACTGGATATGCTAACACTTTGAGTGTGTGCCTTCATTTCAATTTCCATTCTATAGCATAGTAGCATAGACACTTCTATATTATCAGGAAAATTCATTTCCCTGACACCCCACCCCCCCAAAAAAAAAAAATCAAACCACAAAAAAGGTTAAGAGAGTAATCTCAGTCTGGCACCTCACCTAATCTGTCAAAGTCAAGTATGTATAAAGAGCTACAGTCATGAAATTGCTGTTACTTTCTAAGTAAATGAACAGAGGCAGCATAATTCCGTGTGGAACTTAAAGGCAGGTGTCCCAGATCTAGTTGGCATTTCCCACATTTTATTGCCAAGGACACCAGCCAGTGGAAGAATGATTGTGAAGATCTCTTGCCTTACAAAAAAATGGCACAAGCCAAATGGGATCAGATCCACAGGACTCTGGAATGGTATTAATGGACTTAAGAACATAAGAAGCTTGCCTAACAAATCCAAAAATCTGCTGGCTCAGAGAGAATGCAACAGTAAGTGCCAGTGCAGCCAAAATATCGCACTGGAGGTTTAAGAAACTTAAGCATGGAATTTAGCATTAAGAGCACCGAAGCAATCATTGAAGTTCTACTCAGATAATACACAGCATCTAAATTGGACAAGTTCTGATTTTCTTCCTGGTAGCATTTGTTCATACCTAACTGAACCATTAATTCTTTTTTTTTCCCCCCTCCTATCAGCAAAGAACCATTTGTCATCAAGATGAAATTCCTGTCCAAAAATAAAACCAAAAGACAACCTTCCTCCCCCCAAACTCACTTTTTTTCTGACCTTTATAGAGGTAGCTTGAATGAATGAGATGAAGTAATTGCAATCCTTTCAGAAAGTAATAATAGAAACATTAACGGCAATCTAGCTTATTCATACAAGTCCTTCCTTTAATTGTTCTCCAGCATGGCCTGGGATTATATCCAACTGAAAGCTGAATTAAATACATACATTATTGGCACCACTACATCACAAATAGTGTGGAAAAGATGTGCAGTTTCTGCCTTACATCCAAAACTAATGCAAACCAATTAGAATCTTTTAATTATGGTTGAGCAAACCTGAACAAACACGAGTAAGTGTCATGATTCAATTTGGTCCCCTTCTCACCTCACTGAAGTTCATTTAAATCTCAAAAAGATCTATTCTTCCCCATAGTCTACTTTTTATGGATAAGTAAATTAAGAAAAAAAAAAAAACAAAAAAAACAAAAACAAACCATACAACTGGAAACCCCCAAAACCCACAGAAGCCCCTGACTATTTACAAGACAAAGTAATCATTAACACACCAAGTGGTCTTTCTGCCCACCTTTTGTTGAGCTTTAGGGGCAGGATGAGATTCAATGAGGTAACTATACAAGTGCAAGCCCTAAACATAAATAGGTTGCAGCAGAAGTTGCACTTAGCCTAGTCACATGAAGAAGCAGGCTGTACTGGATCTGGTGATTGGTTTGTGGGGGAATTTTTTTGTGCTGTGACAGAACAGTACAGTTTGATGCTAATTACTAGTTGATGTGCAAATTAGGACCTTAGATCATTGCAAATCACAACACGAGATCCTGTTCTTTCCATACATATGCACACTGTTCAGAAGGCAGTTTTATTTATAGTGGTACACTTCTCTGCAGAGCAGCACAGGATCCAGAAGAGAGTTTTTAATGAAGCAGTTGCAGAATTGGAAGCTTTTTGCTATACAGAGCAATATCTTGAAACCCTGGAGAATGCAGCCATTTGGGATGGACTCTGAAAAAGGTAACTTTCCAACCAAGGAAAAATAAAAAGGAGCATAACATCATCCTTAAATAAAATCATGAGGATATGCTCAATTATACATACCACAAATCCCTACACATAGCCCCAGATGTCATAGATACTCGTAATATTATTGTATTATGCCTAACTGGAAAAAAATAAATCTTATCTAACATGTCTTTTCAAAATTAAAAATGTCATGGGGACAGCTATAACTACTTCATACTACAGAGAAGTATGTATTGATATTTGAGAACAATAGAGTAACACAGGTGTTAAGGAAAAATATTCATACCTCTCTCTCTAGAATAAGAGATGGGGAAATTCTTAGAATTCCCTATCATTATTTGTAAAAAGGTAAATTTAAATATGTAGTTGGTTACATAATAGGAATAAACAAAACAAGAACCAGATTCAGTTCTTACTCATTACACAAAAGATCAGTGACTTCACCTAACTGTGGTGCTGAACAAAAATAACTAAGGCAATTTGATCAAGGGTATTACAGAAAATATTAAATTATTATAAACTCTTTGTTTTGGCTAAATTACTATATAATATTGTAAATTTCTGTTATGTTTTTTAAATCATTAAAGAAATTAACTTAGTCTCTTTGTTTAGTCTAGCTTTCAGGTCTCACAGTGCCACTTTTAATAATCCAGAGACAAAATGAGATTTATGCTCCAATATATGGATGCAAAGGGATTTGTTTTAACAATCAGATCCACTGAAAAGTAATCAAAATTATCTCATCTCTAACATATAGTGGTGCAAGCTACACATCTTGTATCCAGAGGCAATAAAACACTCCTAAAACTCCTAGGGAACAGTGACAAGAACAGCATGTCAAGGCACCCACATACTTGTGCCAGTCATGACTGTCTGCCCTACAGAGGGATCTGGACAGACTGGATCGATGGGCCAAGGCCAGCTGTAGGAGGTTCAACAAGGCTAAGTGTCGGGTCCTGCACTTGGGTCGCAACAACCCCATCCAACGCTACAGGCTTGGGGAAGTGGCTGGAAAGCTGCTTGGTGGAAAAGGACCTGGGGGTGTTGGTCAACAGCCACCTGAATATGAGCCAGCAGTGTGTCCAGGTTGTATCCTGGCTTGTATCAGAAATAGTGTGGCCAGCAGGACTAGGGAAGTGATTGTTCTCCTGTACTTGGCACTGGTGAGGCTGCGCCTCGAATCCTGTGTTCAGTTTTGGGCCCCTCACTACAAGACAGACATTGAGGTGCTGGAGAGAGTCCAGAGAAGGGCAACGAAGCTGGTGAAGGGTCTAGAGCACAAGTCCTATGAGGAGCGGCTGAGGGAACTGGGGTTGTTCAGTGTGGAGAAAAGGAGCCTCAAGGGAGACCTTATTGCTCTCTACCTGAAAGGAGGTTGTAGTGAGGTGAGTGTCGGTCTCTTCTCCCAGGTGACAAGCAATAGGACAAGAGGAAATGGGCTCAAGTTGCACCAGGGGAGGTTTAGATTGGATATCAGGAAAAATTTCTTCACCGAAAGGGTTATCAAGCATTGGAACAGGCTGCGCAGGGAAGTGCTTGAGTTACCATCCCTGGAGGTATTTAAACATGTAGATGTGGTGCTGAGGGACATGGTTTAGTGGTGAGCTTGGCAGTGTTAGGTTAACAGTTGGACTCAATGATCTTAAGGGTCTTTTCCAACCTAAACGATTCTATGATTCTATGAAAAATGTGAAAAGCCAAAGAACGGGAAAAACTTAGATCAAATCTAAGGACTTCAAATAATACTCAAAAAAAAATAAGAAAAAATTTAGGAAAAAAGATTCCCTCACTGCTTCTGGAACCACCTTGATGTTTGGAATATTATCTCATAGAGATGTTATCTTGGAGAAAATTTAAGTTTGTTCTCAAAGTCAGAATCTGCTTTCACCTCATGACAACCCCTGCAGAAAACTCAGGCAGATTTCTGCAGTACTGCAATTGTTATACCTCTCCAAGCTTTATCAGCAGATTTTGTTTTCCCTAGACATTTAGTTTGCTAACTGAAACTTACAGTGGATCCAGCAGACTAACAGGGACTCAGATGCCACAAAATAGACTACAGCAGCTTTTTTTCATGCAATAACATTCCTCTCCTAGTCATCACATGTGAGACCACATCTGGAGCACTCAGTCCAGTTTTGATCTCCCCAGCACAGGATAGACAAACTGGAGTGAGTTCAGCACAGGGCCACCATGATATTCAGGGGCCTGGAGCACAGGACACAAATAAAGACCGAGAGTGCTGGGTTTCTCCAGTGTTCAGCAAATAATTATTAAGGAGGCAATCTTATTGCCATTTTCAGCCATCTAAAGGCAGGTTGCAGAGCAGATGAAGACTTATTTTAGAGGTGCAAAGTTAACACGAAAAGTGAGAACGGACACAAGTTAAACCAATTAAATTCTGATTAGATATTAGGAAAAAAACTTTCAATTGTGTAACAGGTCTCCCGGAGATGTCACGCAATCTCCACCCCTGGAGATACTAAAAACACAGCTCTGCATGACCCTAAGCAATCTAATTTAAATTTGAAGTTTCATATAACTTCAAAGCTGACTCTGCTTTAAGCAAGGGGTGAGACCAACTGCATCCCAAGCGTTCTTCCAGCCCAATTATTCTCTAATTCTATTCTATTTAAATGTTTTGATTTGTTACAGATGTCACAGTCATTTAGTGGATTTAATTTTTATACACACATAGATTTTCTTATTTGTGGAGCTTTATGTTATGCAAAACCACACACATGCAGGAAAAAAAAAAAAAATCTCAAAAAGGCAATCCCCAAACCCTACACCCCTTCATAGAGGCTTTGTGGGAGATTTGTTTTTTCTTCTATCACTGTGTCTTTTAAGTAATATAAAAGCTAAGGAGATCATTGTGACCATTACATGGCTGAATAATCTAGTGAATCAACACTGCAAATGTTTGTTTGTATCTTGTTGGTTGTTTTCCTTTGTTTTAAACTGTTGTATTGTTTTTCAGACATTTCTGAAAGGAAGCCCAGTAGATAACTATTGATTCTTCTAAGGCTGTTTCTTGTCAGGCTTAAGGAATTTCCCTGCAAACACCCTCTGTACCAGGAATACTGACTTTGGTATTGAGTTACGCTGTTGGCATTTGTCAGGATTTTATCCCTGCCTAGAAAAACTCTTCTCATCAAAAGTGCTATGTTAAAAATGAAAACTTCCTGGTCTCAGTCAGATGACATCTCTGACATTTAACAAAAAAGCCCCTATTTTCTCCACAAGTTCCTTATAAATTCTACTCTTGATCCCAGGAAAGATCATTTACAGCTAGGTAACAGACACAGCATCTTTCATGCTAGAGTGCTGGCTAGAATGCCAACCAAAGTTTTCCTCTACTAGCATTCAATGATCTCCTCTGATTTTGAAAATGTAAGAAAGGTCAGAACATGGTGGCTTATTTCTCACATGTCAGTTTGAGAATTGTCCCACCTCCTAGACAGAGCATGGTTTCTCATTAACACCGCACAGTCTATACGAACTGCAGAAGTTCTCTTTCTAGTTAAAGACAGTAAAAAAAACAGCAATAAGGCAGTGAACAGAATTTCCAGAGCCGTCTCCTGCAATCAAACAACACAGTGACAAACTACAGAGTTTGAAGTATGCTCATCAAGTATTGCAGACATGTAATTGCCTGTCTAGTAAAGTCAGAGCAAACAACAGAAGCTATCTGGAACAAAAAGAAAGAAGAAAGCATTCTGATTAGGAGTTATACACAAACAGGAATGGTCAAAAGGAGCAGGAGTTATGTATAATAGGATCAGGGTGGTACAATCAAAGACTGAAAATAGATATTTCAGCAAATGACAGTGAAATCAAGAGATTTTTATACATTATAAAGAAAAAGTTGCCAGGCATTGCCACCCGATCCTGAAAGTCCTGCTTCAGCCCATTTAAAATTGTTGAACAGAAAAATCAAATTTAATTTAGAAATAAGTCTGACATTGAAAATGCTGATTCTATTTCAAAATCATAACTGATGCAAACTAGAAACATTAAGAGTCTCTATTTTTAGCACTAAATACCTCACCAAATGCATGACACATTATTTAATGTAAAAAAAAAAAATCAAAAGAGAATACAATCACATTTTGCTGATGTTTAAGAAAAATTTCTGTAATTTCGCTGAGTACAAGGAATCTACATGGGAAGTACAGCTCTGCTGCTGCTCAGGGAAGTTCTTGCCCTTTCTGGTTTTGGATTTTAATCACTAAACCAAGTAACTAAACATTCCCCCACCTCTAGTACTTAAGCTCACAATTACAGTCTCTGCTCATTTGAATGTCTAGTCAAAAGCGAATTACCTTTTCCACTACATTTGCTGCAATCATTTTGCCTGTTACAAAGATCTATGGCTTAAACAAAAGTGCATCCTTTTCTCAACATTTTCAAGAGCTGCAAACAATCTGTTTAGGCTATACCACTGCAAGGTAATTTCAGAAAAATATATTGGACTTGAAAGCACTGTGATAAAAAAAACCTTTAAAACATCCTGACATCCTGGTAACACATGCCATGGGCCATTAACAATTCAACCATTACCATCCCCGAACCATCCGAACACTGTTTCTAAAATCAAAATAATAAAAATTTTAAAAGGAACATGATACAAGGTAAGGGAAAATGATGCAGTTTTCAGGAAGTCACGTTTATTCACCAGGACACTTCTTTTAGTGAATGATTTCTCCCTGTCCTTATCTCAACCCACAAGCCTTTCATTATATTTTCTCTCCCCTGTCCAGCTGAGGAGGTAAGTGACAGAGCAGCTTTGGTGGGCACCTGGCATCCAGCCACGGTCAACCCACCACACCCATCCAGAAAATCTTTGCAGCATTCATTTAATCTCCTGACTCAGAAAAAACATGCTAGGCAGTGCTGCTCTCACTTCTACTATTTATATATACTTTTTTTACTTTTCTGCAGATCTAAAAAGCATGAAATAGTTTAGGAAAGATCAAATAGAAGAAGAATAAGGAGTAAAATCGAGATTTCCCAATCTTTAGAACTCCATCCTCACCATTCCTAAGTACTAGCTCCCCAAAACATGCACTCACATAACCAAACCAATCCAATCAAGACCAAAACAACCAAACAAAAACAACTTAGCCATTACTATCTAACTGGTAACTATGAAACATCTTCAGATGAGCCAAAGAGGTATGACAGGTCAGTGAAGCCCACATGACATCTTGCAAAGACATCTAGCAGCTTACACCCCCATCCCAAGAGGCAGCAAGGAAGTCCTACAGCCAGCATTGGGATGACAAAGCAGAAGAGCCTTCTGACAGCCGAATGGCATTAATTAGGTCAACCTACACTAAGCAAACAGCAGGAATGTTGAGAAGCTGAAATGGCAGCAATGACCTATATCTCTGGAGGGTCAGATGTAAGTCAATAATAGGTTCAATTCAATCGTAAGGGACTGGTGAATTACAAATGAAAATTTGAGTGAAAGCATCATGAGAAAAAACACAGCAAGGGTTAAGAGATCATCATATTCACTGCTGTCAATCACATAGGTTGTAACAGGAGGATGACAACGAGGTTATACCACATTGTATACGTCACTTTCATTTCTGTTAACTCAAAAGATAGGTTATAGCCCTAAAGGTACCCTAAATGAGGAAACAAAGACACAGGTTGCCTTCTGTCTAGTACACACATCTCTCATAGTAGAGGGCAATTCTTTGCTAGAGATTTCTACATTATACTGGAGCAATGTTAGCTAATCACTTTAGGCATTTCTGTCCTGAGAAGACTATAAAGCAATCCATAGTCATATGAACACAAACATGTAATTCTAAATAACACACAGGTGTATCTACTCCTTCAGAAAAATATTTCACACAAGTTATCCAGAATATGAACAATTATGACATTTTTTAAATATTAAAGTCCTCATAAATGTATTTCCAGTTCCCAAAATTCTCTCAATAATAAAGTAGTGTAGCAATCACAGAAAGTCAATTAACATTGAAGTTTCTTGGACAGAATCCCATAATGCTATGCAAGCTGACAATAGGCAGATTTTGTGTGGCAAAAACTGTCTAGCAAAAATATCATACAAATGAAAGCTAGTGACAGCTTTATTTAGTTCACTATTTAGCTCATTCTTCTTTTCTACTGCACATGGCATCTACAGCACATGTTCAAATTAACATCTTTGTTAATTGTTCTGTTAGGAAACCTACCTAAGTTCACCTCTCCAGTTCTCCATACTATATATACTGTTGGATTTTGGTTTGTTTTTTTTTTTTTTTTTCTTTTTTTTTTTTGGGTTTTTTTGGGGTTTTTTTTTTTTTTTTTTTTTTTTTTTAATGTGAAGAGCCTCTTCCATTAGATTGCCACCTGGCAGAAGAGGTAGCACCATTTAGCCACTGGTTTAGATTGCACAGTTCAAATTCACAGCTGTTGTAATTCATCACATGCTTATTTATGTTACAGATTTTTCTCATGCACAGGTCAAACCTTGTATGTGAATAAAAGGTACAACAAAGATTCTTATGAAGACACAAAAATGCATGTGAACAAATGCAAGCAGATAACCTCTAATTCCAAGTAGAAACAAAGTATTCCTCAAATTATATGTAAGACTGTAAAAAAAAATATATCCTCCTGTCATGTCTCAGTAAGCCTCATTTATATCCTGTCTCTTTAAGAGACAGATCAGCATGAGAGCCAAAGGACTAACTTGCTTCATTTTGCAAGTTCCCTATCCATCAAGCCTCAGGTTGTTTGTTTGTTTTCCTGTTTTGATAGAATGGACACTCAGTTTGTCTTACTCCCCTTATAGGGAAAGCAAGTAAGGGTAACATTCAGGTAATTCTCTCTGATTAAGTCATGTCATGAGAGTTTAATGGTGTGAATGCTCATCAGGAACACTCATTCTGATAATGCCAGCTACCAGCAAATTATGAGTTGCCAAACATAATCAAGCGAATGAATTACAAGAGCTATCAGCAGCGTCAAGCTGGAGAAGGAAATGCATGCTTATTACACAGCCATAGTTGAGATTCACAGTAAAGTGCAGAAGGCTCTAATTAATAAAAGCTGTGGAAATAGCGAACAAATTTTTGCCCCAACAAGATTATGAATTTCATATAAAAAAAAATATTCAAACTATTCATTCTGATTCCATTTTCCATTTTTTTTAAACAATCAGCCATTATTTTCATATATTGTTTAGTACTCCAGTATCCGGAGAAGTGAACATAAAAGTTCAGGCTGCCTACCACCTCTAGTATAAATACCTTTCTACTAGAAAACAAAGAGAAAACCTCCTAGTTTTTGCTAGCAAGCACTCTCCTCAAACGCACTGGAAAATACTTCAGGAAAGGGCTACTTTGGATAATGGGAGAACTGGGGACAAAAACTCCAGGAATGTTCCCTTGCAGAATTTTCCTGAAATATTACCAAAATGTTAAGATATCTGTAAGAAGTTACGGCTTTTCACCCTCTAGTCAGATACTTTCTGTTGAGAGCATTTTCACTTCAGATGTGTCTCATGGAAACAGCATTAGCAGATAATCAGCTACAAGTTTAATCACCTTAAATACCCAGTGAAGAACAACCAAAAGAAAATTAAATTCAAGCCTAAGGAATGAATTTTCTTTACTCAATAAATAAATCTGAGGCACTCTGCCACAATAGCACTAACTCAGGATGCAAATATTCAATTCATGTAAGCATTGAGATTCACAAACGTTAACTTATTGATCAAAGAATCATCCGTATCAGCCAGCTGGGAATACTCAGGTAGGAAGCTGTTGATCCCTCTTCCTGTAACTGAGTCTCTGTGGGACACATACCAGTTATTATACCAGTGAGAATTACTGAATACCCTTGTGGTTAGAGTCCTTACCAGAGAGACATCAATTCCAGGCTCTAGTCACATATTTGTAGAAATGCTTAAATATTTTGAAAGAAACTGAAGTATCCCCTCTCTTAGGAAGAGCCTCTAATCAATAAACTAAAGGCACGCTTTCTCACTCAATGTCAACAATGACTTAATTACCCCAAGAAAAATAAAGGCTTCAAAAAGAGGGATTTAAAGACTCCCATTGCAGAATACTTCCAGCTAAATGGTTAGGGCATCTTCCTCTCCGTTAATCTGTACTTTTACCCATAGTTCCATAATGAAGGAATGCTTTAATCCAAATAAAATGGAATGGTAACTTTTTCTTCATTCATATTTTGTGGTGTATTAGATATGTTTGGTGGCTCTGCACCAAGTGATCTGTGTGAGTTAGCTAATGCACAGCTGGCACCTATGCTGGCAAAAGGCTATCCTTAGCTAGTAAATCCATCTCAAATTTAGGAGATGAGCTGGGTATTCAGCTGACAAATACCATTAAAAGGCTGGTACTTCTATGCATACCCAATACTGACTCACTGAGTGTTAAAGTATCTAGGAAATTTCTCTAGGGGAAACCTGGGTGGCTGGAGTTAACAGATGGCAGCTGAGCATAGATTTCCGGAGGTTTACATTTTGGGTTTAAGAGGCTGAAGTAGTAAGTATGAACCTTTTGTTGGTCTATACCTTGCCCTACTTCCCTCCTGGGTTAGACTCCAAGCCAGAAGGGTACCAAAGGACAGAAGATAGGAGCATGTGACAAGATACAGGGAATAGAATCAGGCAGATGACAGAAAGATCATGAGAGCGCTGATTTTACACAGGAGGCAGTGCTCCCAATTCATCAGCTCTCTAATCATCATCCCCTGGACATGAGACAAATCAAGCAAGATCAGGAGTAGTGAGCTACATGACCAGACAACAGGCATTGCTAACAACATGGGCAGGGACCTGCACTGAAATGCAGTCTCAGATGCAATGGAGAGAGGCTCCAGGCTTCTCCCAGCCCTCTGACATGTGACCCAGCTGTGCACACTGTGATAAGATTAAGATATTTCCATCCCTTTTCAGACACTACTGCACTCCTTTGTTATTTCTGGTCTAATAATTCGTCAGACTTGACAGGCAATCAATCAGACAAACAGTAAAAATAAAATGCAAAAAAGCTGAAAACATCTACCAAACCTACAATTTTCCAAACAGTTCTCATTTTAATTCATAGTCAGACAATCATTATTGACCGTGAAATACTCCAGGGAGCCAAAAGATTCCTTATTATCAGCTGTGATATGTGATATGCTTATAGCATTCCTCAGTTCTTATGTTCCCATACACCATTTCTGCATAGTGTTTTAACACACAGGTTCTCTCTAACTCATGGTAGAAACAAGGTTGTTGTCACAGTTCAAAGTCACTCATGTTCTCCTGGCATTTGTACTTCTCTTAATGAAATCTTGGAAATAAATAGGATGAAAATAAAGGTGGAAGTAGACGGAAGAAAAATAACTGGCATACGTATTACCTTGACTTCTGTAAGTACTACCAAGAAATTACAAGAAATGCAGTGTTCTGGAATAACAGAACAGTATCCAAGGCAGAAGTTCCAGGAAATTCTGAAGAAAATTCTGAGGATTTTGTGCTATATTTTGTCTCCTATTAAATTCCATCCCTCACCAAAAACTCAGAACAAAAACTGCGAACCATTTACTCTGCTCAATGTTTGCAAAAAAACTCCTGAGGTAGCAGCATAGACATCTTTATGGTTAATAAAATGACAAGAACTTCTAAGTATGATTCAAAGTATTCTGAAGTGCAACAGGCCAAACTAATTGGAAGCCAAAATGTGCCTTCACTGAAAGTAAAGGAAGTCCAGAGAACTATCTCAGATATTGCTGCAATTATAGCTAAATTTATCTGAAGTCAGGCACTGTGAATCCCATGACTATTATCCCTATCATACATTCATCTGGGAGAAAGAATCATAGGTAAATGACAGCTCAAACATATATACCTCATGAATTTTGATGGTTGCTTTCATTCCCCAGTTGTTAGTCTACATTTTTTTAGAGAGAAAGTTTAGTTGCAAAACTACGCTGAATGAAGAAATGGAGTAACTACTTCAAAAGCAGCTGAATCAGGATTTAAGTCAGATTATGCACTAGATTTTATATTAAAACTCCATTAGCATATTTCCAATTCCACAAGTGTAAATAAGACTCATTATCACAATCACACCCTGCACTTTGTAATGTGTTATCTTCACTTCTGTGACATGTATAAATAATCACTGGAGGTATATCAGCATCACAAAATTTGTCATAATAAAAACTATCATAAAAGATCAATGATGTAATTTACAGGTGGGAAACTAATTCAACATTGTATAGTTTGTTTCATCCAAGAAACTCAACTTCAGATGAACATTCTCTGAAAATTATAATTCAAAACAGGATCTTATTTTTAAACTGAATTACTACCTTTCATTTTCAAACCAAAAACCAGAGGCCTGAAACAATTTCTTCACCCCCCTATAATTCTTTACTTATTTTTCTCATGTAGAGATGAAATCTCTTGTTTAGTAAAGGTGAGTAAAGCCTGTGAATTTCCTGTGTGTAAACTTCATTGTCACAGACTCACCTCACTAGGGATTGCTGATATCCTATTACAGTGGTCTTTTGAATAGAGAAAAAGATACTAATTTCAGGAAACCATCTGTTTTCCTATGATAAACCTCATTTTCTCCATGGAGCTGGAATTGGAAACTCAGCTCTGGTAAATTATTTTATAAATACTGCAGTAGTAAGTGATGCGAGGGTTGCAATTCCTTTAGGTTTCATTATATATCGTTGCTGCTTAACATTTTAGCTGGTTTGCTGTTAAGCAAAAGGAAGTGGGAAATTAAGTATCCAAATGTGGATATCTCTCAGGCCTTCCAGAAGTAGAATTTTTAACAAATTTGCGTATCCCTGCATACCATAAACAAAATACAGTTACTTTTGTAAAGCTGTGGATGCAGCTTTTTCTACACTTAAAAGAAGTATATTTTAAAGGAAAGCATTCACTCAAAGGAAAAATTCACTCAATTTAGGTAACTTCATGAAAAAAATATCATACAGCATTTGTGGAGTTATTCTAAGCCCAATTAAACAACTTTTGGCTAGGCTATGGAGATACTGTTTCCAAAATGAACCTGCAATTCTGCACATTTATCTATTACTCACATTTTCTGTAGATAAAACCTGAATCATTTCACTTCTTAGGAAAATAAAGCTCCTGGAGAAGAGGTGATCAGATAAAAATGCCTTGAAAGAATAACTGAAAACCAAGGGCACCTTAGGTAGAGAAGGCAGAATGGAATTACCAAAATTGAAAAATTAGTGTGGGACTGAGATTTTCTGCTATAGCTGAAAGATAAGCATATTCAATTCTTTCAGAGTATCTAAATTCTCTCTGGTTTACTGTTCAATTTGAAGTAAAATGTTATTCCTCATAACCCTTTTGTTATTTGCTATCCCCAGACAGATGATGGGAGAAGAAATTTCAGTTTTATTTACATATTTTACAGAATTTGTCATTGCCATACTCTTTCTTCTATTTCATTATCACCAAGAAATAATTTTTTCCAGTGGAAAATTTACTGTTTTGATAGAAGTAGAATCAGTGTGAATATAGTCGGTAAATAAAACTGTTAATGTGTAGTTGCATGACTATTTGAAAAAATGCAAATGTTATAAGGTACAAAAAAAGTCATAAAAATTGGGAAGCTGATGATTAAACACCCTTAGAAAGAAATTTATTCTGGGAATGCTACTGAAACACATCTGAATGGCAACAGTTGCACTTATTGCACTTGCTGTTTGTTGATAAATCTCAACTTTTCACACAGCTGCTTTATGGATACTTCTAAAAGGTGCTTGACATTTTAATCTCTTATTAAGCATATCTTTTGTTATCAGGGTGCAATGAAATTTCTATAGGTTGACTAAAATGCAAAAGATTTAATAATTTAGTGATGCAGAAACTATGTTTAATTTTCTTCTTAAAAAAAAAAGAATTAAAAAGAAAAAGCATAACATTTCTGCTAAAACACACAGCAACTCCTCCAGAATTTGTAAAGCATTTCCAGAGCGTTGCATTCTTAGAAAAAAATAATTCCACAGAAGTGCACAAAAGCACAGCAAAAATAAACAAATGACTTTGAAGTCTTTGAATAGTGGGGAACACCAGCAGCAATGAAAGAAGTTGTTCACAGGCTTTCTTTACTCTGAACAGCCTTGCTAAAGCCAACTGAATCTACCTCTAGTGCTGTAGACAGATTATTTGCCCTGTCCCTTGGTGGTTCAATAGCTATAGTGGCTGTAATACACGTACACTGCAATCTTGTGTGACAGTACTGCAATAACTGTTAGAAACCACAAATATTTGAGGACGTTAATTGAACAGGCTACACGCTTGAGAGGCTCTAAGCACTCTTGTTTGGTAGTTCTACGTACACAGAAAATAACTCATACTTGGTAAACTTTGAAGTCAGCAATGACATGTTTCTCCAAGGTGTGGTGGGTTGGTTTTGGAGGGGTGGGGAGCAGGGAGAGGTTGGTTTGGTTTTGATTTGGTTTGGGTTTTTTTTTTTTTGAATCATCCTCAAATGTAAGCAGCTGTCTGGATTAGGCAGACTTTCTTTGGTAGCTCTGCAAAGATATCTCCCCTCTACAGCAGTAAGATGCATTGAGGGATTCTGTAAATATTTTCTATGTTCCTTCCGCTCCTTCTGTCAGTCACATGTTATGACAAGAACCATTTAATTAGAAGCGTGTGTGGTTCAATAATTGGTTTAAGTCTTTGACTTTTGAGTTTGCAGGGATTAGAGTCTTAGGAAAGCAAACAACCTTTTCCAGTTTGTAATCATTTGCATCCATCTTGTTCATGCTGCTTTGTGAGTTATTTCTCCAGACAGCTGTAATTCAGTAAGACTTTCTCAGCTGGAAGCCAGAAAGTCAAATTTCTAATGGGAAATTATATTCTACTTATTTAATGCTCCTTCTCTAGTGCACATTATCCTGCAGATACTACAGTATTATTCCCCCTTCCTCATGATCTGTTGTGCTGCTATTTGGTATTAAGCAGTTCTTCTTGTATATCTCAAAGAAATACCTAAATTTCAGTAGAAAATATCTAGCGAGAAAAGCACACTAAAGTTGCAGGACTATCTGCACTTCACATGATCTTTGCTTAATATTAATTTCTATCATTTGGGATGCACAAAGGTGCTAAAAGGTGGAATTACCAAAGGATCCTCACTGTTAAAACGTCTTTCTCTGATCCAAGGTCACATTTCTCTTTTTAACGACTCAGTATAGGAACTGTTGTAAAGCCAGCTTGCTTGCTTTTCTTATGGATACACTAGATATGGATTTAGGTTCACGATTTCTTTTTCCTTCACAAATATATTTTGAAAGAACAAAAATATATAGTTGTTTGACATTCCTCATTTTCAAAGGCATTATTATCCATCAGAATTGATAAAACTGCTTCCTCATATGCTTTTCAAAACATAGAATATCCAAGTAATTTCTGTGAATAAAATTTCATTTATTTCTCATTATTTAAGAATACTTCTCAAATAATACTTGAGATAACTTCTCAGACGATTTAATGTCTGACATTTCTTTTCCTGCACTGTCTTTCAGTTGTGCATTGAAGAGATGTCTTTGGATAATATACCTTGACATTAACCTCTGATGGGCAATTTATTAAATGTGTTCGCTAAGAAGTATAACCACATAGAGTGAACAAGGTACAGAGTCACATAATTGCAATTGTGTGTTACTCTCTGTCTTATTTTCATATTTAGCAAATGAGATTAGACTGAAAAGCATTAGAATACATTAATTATTTTCCTTGTCCTGGTCAAGAGATCTTTGTCGTTCTGGCCTTCTGCAAACTTTCCATCAGTCTAAGTTCATTAAAATTCATGCATATGCCTTTATATGTAGCTCCCTGTATCTCCAGATAAAATTCATCAGAAAGTTATTTGAAAGCCTAAATTCATTCAAATGTTATTCACTGATAAACAAAGCATTATCATTTATGTTCTTCAAGCTAGAGAACAGTCTTATTTTAAAAAAAACGTTGCCTCTCGTGAATCTTGTGGAAAGTTATCTTGAACAGAAGAAGGTATTGCAAATGAGAACAGAGGTTGTACTTTATCACTCTGCCATTAGAATTGTATTTCTCTGCACCAATTAGAAAATAATTTATGCACTTAATTGAAGATAGTTCTATGCAAGAAGCCATCTAAATTGTCAATCACAGGGCTACAGATGTGCAACCTACCTCACCAATTCTGAAAGCTCCACTGTGTTCATCACACAGCAACTCTGTGAGGACTGTAGTACTTACAAGGTTACCAAAAGACAGGCTGCAAAACTGCAGATCATTCATGTAACTACATGCTTTAAGTCTTTTCTTTTTCTTTAGTGTCCCATGTCCCCCTCTCCCCCAAATTAATGTTGTTCTTACACGAGTAGTTCTGTGGTTTTGTTTAAATCCAAAATCCCTCCCCGACTCTGCAAAGCGCATCAGTATAAAAAACTGTAGTTCTTGCCAGTGGTCACACCTTAGTTTTAGGTAAAATTTCTTCTGGTGAATGGCAAAATATCATAAAAATTATGTGGCAGAGAAATGACAAAATATTGAACCTTTGGATCATTGACAACTTTATGCTAATTTTTTCAGATTCAGTTTGACATTCATAATGGTATGAAGCTGCATCAGGGAAAGCTCAGATTGGACATCAGGAAATGGTTCTTCACTGAGAGGGAGGTCGGTCATTGGAACAGGCTTCCCAGGGAAACGGTCACAGCACTGAGCCTGTCAGAGTTCAAGGAGCGTCTGGATGATGCTCTTAGTCAAATGGTTTAGTTTTAGGTAGTCCTGCAAGGAGCAGGGAGTTGGACTTGACGATCCTCATGAGTTCTTTCCAACTCAAGATGTTCTATGATTCTCATAGTAAAAACTTCTAAAAGTTACACAGCCTCTTCTACCAGAGTGTCTTACGACTCTGCTGAAGAGCTGTACAAGTTTGTTATTCTTTCCTTCTTTTTTCTTAATTGTCTTAGAGGTTCAGTCCAACTCCCATAAAATTCTACTTTGCTGAACTCTTGGTGTTATTCCTTTGGATCATTCTGAAAAACATTCACACATCTCAAACTTCTTGCAAAAAAACTGGCCAATTGATCAAAACATCTGGACAATGCTTCACATTTTGGGAGGCTTTGTAACTTTTTTACACTGTAATTTCAATCACTTCTAATTCCTTTGGCCTGTCTTACTATGTTTGAGTGTTAAGCAAAAGAACAACAAAGTTTCTCCACTGGCAGAGATTTATACTGGTTAAACTGAGTCGGTCATGCAGTATCCATTTACCACTTCACTGTTCTTGCATTTACCAACTACCTATTTATTACTGCATGATTTATTAATATAATTTCTGTCACATAAACAGTATGATTCATTTAAAATACAGCAGACATCAATAATACGGAATCATCTCATTATCTGATTGTGCAAAAATGAGTGAAGCCAGCCTTCTGCCAAAAAATATCTCCAACAGCCAATCATTAACTAGCCAGATCCTGGCCATGTTTCAGATTAAAATACTAATTTGGAAATTTTTATAAAAGAAATAATGTCACAGAATCAATCAGGTTGGAAGAGACCTCTGGGATCATCGAGTCCAACCATTGCCCTGACACCACCATGTCAACTAGACCATGGCACTAAGTGCCATGTCCAGTCTTTTCTTAAACACATCCAGAGATGGTGACTCCACCACCTCCCTGGGCAGCCCCTTCCAATGTCTAATGACCCTTTCTCAGAAGAAATGCTTCCTAATGTCTAACCTGAACCTCCCCTGGAGAAGCTTGAGGCTATGTCCTCTTGTCCTATTGCTAGTTGCCTGGGAGAAGAGGCTGACTCCCACTCTGCTACAACCTCCCTTCAGGTAGTTGTAGACTGCACTAAGGTCACCTCTGAGCCTCCTCTTCTCCACGCTAAACAACCCCAGCTCCCTCAGCCGTTCCTCATAGGTCAGACCCTCCAGACCCTTCACCAGCTTGGTTACCCTCCTCTGGACTCGCTCCAACACCTCAACATCTTTCTTGAAGTGCGGGGCCCAGAACTGGACACAGTATTCAAGGTGCGGCCTCACCAGTGCCGAGTAAGGGAGGGACAATCACTTCCCTAGACCAGCTGGCTACACTATTCCTAATAGAGGCCAGGATGCCATTGGCCTTCTTGGCCACCTGGCCACACTGCTGGCTCATGTTTAGCCGGCTGTCGATCAGCACCCCCAGGTCTCTTTCCGCCGGGCCGCTTTCTAACCACTCTTCCCCCAGCCTGTAGCGCTGCATGGGGTTGTTGTGGCCGAAGTGTAAGACCCGGCACATGTTCTTGTTGAACCTCATGCCGTTGGTCTCGGCCCATCTACCTAACCTGTCCAGATCCCTCTGTACGACTTACATAAGTAAGTATAACCTTACAGAAACAGCTATATGCATGTAAATATCATAATACAAAGAAGTGCACACTATAATTTAGGCAACCTGAAGCATTTGAAAAATTCTGAAAATAAAGATATATTGACTTAAGACAATGAACTACCAAACGGATCTTGGAGATAGCTCTAGGATATGTATATTTAAAAAGGGACTTGTTCTACATGCGGTTTTGAACTTTCATGTATTTGTTTTCACCTTAGTAATACAATTCTACAGAGCAGATACTACAAGAATATCTCTTCAGTGCCACTGGTGTTCACAATCTCTCAGCACTTGATTCTTGATTTACAGGTCAGTAATAACTACAGTTAGAAAAACTACCAGTAGATAATAGTTATATGCCTTGAGATATGAGTTCATGATAAACATTTTTTTACATGGAAGTCACATGCTAAAAGTCTATTTCTAAAGTAAAAATGCTAGAATAATTTATCTTAATCCTGAAAGCTTTGGTTATGCAGACATCCTGAAGAACAAACAGAAAAACAGAGGAATTGACTCTCCTTATATAATAACTAAGCTTGAATTCTAGAAAGATACTTTCCCCTTATAAATTCAGGCAAAACACATTGCTGTTTTATACATTCCAATTTTGATTTAATAACAATATGTGAATAAGAAATAGAAATACCATAATGATAAAGTTTAGGCTTGTTGGGTTTTCCTCTACATCCACAAGACAGCTGCAACAAGATGTTTGCTCTCCTATAATTTCATGAATCATTTCAGTGTGGCTGTAACAGACACATTATTATAAAGCAATAACATTATTATAAAGCAATTCTGAGATAAGAAACAGAAGCATGTTTAATTCTTCTAGTCATCTGTAATAAGAACTTAATTCTACAAGCATGTCATGTACTAACATAATGAGAAAAAGACAGACAGACATGCAAAGAACTTCTTATCATGTTTTTACTGCTCTGAAGAACTTAAGGGAACATCTTTCCCTACATTCATAATAAGCTACTCATCACTGGATTCTGATTTTATCTTGTTTTTTAAAACATTTTCATCTGCAAATGGAAATAACCTCACCAGGACTCAAACAGATGAAATCTCAGCAAAAGTTCTTGTACATATAATTTTTAATGAAAGTTAATTTAAATTTAACCCAATTGTTTATTTTTAATTTCTATGTCTTCACTGAACACGTTAAAAATATCTTTCAGGATATAAAGCTATAAGGATTGGTACCAAATGTCTCTACTTACATTTTTCAGTTGCTTTTTTTTTTTTTTTTTTTTTTTTTTTTTTTTAAATAATAAACTTGAACACCTGACAAAAAATTCAAATGCCAAATGTTCTCCTTTTAAGAAATTTTTTTCACTTGGCCAAAAAGCATTCTCTGGGCAACTCCAGATCCAATTCCACAGTGCCAACAGGCATCATACCCTCTCTGTAATTGAAAAGAAGTATCTGTCTCCCCACGGCTCTTAAAATCCCAGACAATCTTTAACTCAAAATTGCATCCAGATAACTTGGAAAGTTCTGCTCTCACACTGATGGCTGATACATTCACTGCATTAATGATGGCTGAAAACTTTAATCAGGAAAAAAAAAATTACAGAACCTATAACAGCAGGATTGCACATGCATAACTCAAATCATAGCTAAGATCAGGCCACCATCATACAAGTCCAAGATAAGATCTCAACAGGATTTGATAAAAGCGTATCTCTATACTGATAACCAAAAAACCCCAGAGATTCAGACTGCAATACAGTTTGTCAAATATGTGGGGAACCCTTCAAAAATGACAGGAACTACTTCAGTATCTGACGGTACTATTTTTTCAGCATAGGCAAGAACATTTTTAATAGTGAGTGCCTCTGAAGCCTGATACTGAAGAATAAATAGTAAACATGACTCCCTGGTATCTTGTCTTGGTGCAGAAAGCAATGATCATTTGCTACTAAAAAAGGGTTTTGAATCGGCATCTAACAGCTTTGATTTATCTAACCATCCTGAAAGTGAATAACATGAGGCTAAGCATAGTGCCAATTAAATTACTGCCAGTGTAGTAAAGTAAGTGTTGACATTGTAATATGTCACCTGCAGAAGCATCAAGGAAATGGCAGCTGAGTTCCTGATATCTTTTCCTCTCCAAACAATAAAACACCACCAGATTACACCAGGAACAGCAAAATAAGAACATTCAAATGAACCACGAAACATTGTTGATGGAAGTTTTTTGAATGATACAAGATATGCCTTTAGAAAAAAAAAACAGACTTTAATTAAACTCTTCTAAACTAGGAGTTCAGTGATTCACAGCTGTGCCAAAAAAGAAACCTAAATGGCAAAAGTGCCCAAAAAAAGCAGTATCCTGTCTTCAGTGTTTATTGCAGAGTAAAACAGTTGCAAGTGACAACAAAAATGTTTTAATTACAGTGCATTATGCTTACTTGAGAGAAATGTGAGGAGATTGGTATTTTTTTTAGTTTTCTTTTGGTTTAAGTTCTGCGCTGAAGGACCACTGTATAAACAATATTGACACACATGCATAAGTGAAAGAAAGAAGTCAAGGACAAAGAACGCATTAGAAGAACCCAACAGGTCAAGAACATCACAATCATTAAGTTAGACATATCATCACTAGGAGATTATTCTAAAAAGCTCTAAGGATTTTCAGGAATCTCTGGGGATCACAGGAAATTTCTGCGAAGAAAATATCCAGAACTGGGACGAAACAAAGCAGTCCACCTGGTTTGATCTTAGCAACCACTTTTTACAAGAACAGTAAGCAATATAGGGGTCCTGACCTATCTTGCAATTGAAAGTATCTCCACTGTTACAAAGGACATTTATATCACATACATTTGTTATATATTCTTATGTTTTAAATAATCATTTGCAGTTCACAACAGAGGATAGAAAAGGATCTTGAGGGTGTCAAACCAAATAAATCCTGCGTCAGACTTCTCTTTGATTCATGGAGTCTAGTAATGTAGTCCTCAGAGTTGCAACATCACATAAGTGGCCACAGATTTGACAACTACAATATCATATTAGGTGAATTTAATGATTATTATGATATATACCATAAAGTTCCTGGTGGCCATGTCTGAGAATCACTGTCCTGGATCAAAGAGGTGTAATACATATCACGTAACATCAGGAATGTATACTTTGTATCGACAGTTGCACACCACAAAGTGCACCAGTGTGAACAGCGGAAAGATTTCTTGGTATGTGCTCTTTCTATAGAAGAATTTCAGCAACATTTGTCCCAAAACCACACTCAGAAACAAAGGGCATTTCTACACATGACTAAAATGTGTGATACAAAGTCTGGTTTAATTGTGTGCGTTTCCTTCCACAACAAAAACATAAGATATAAACAAAGCTTGTTTAACGTTACTTTTTACACAACTTTGATTTCTCATAGTCTTTGTAGCTAAAATAAGCTCATTTCAGTTCCTTAGCTGAAGCTACTGGCCAGATTTACAGAAATATTAGGTCACAAATAAAGAAACACTTAAAAAATTACAACAAAAAAAGACTAATGTGAAATGTGGTCTAGAGCATAAGTTATTTATATTCTTCATAAACTATTAACAGTTTTGAATAATATAAACCCTCAATTGTTTATTTTTGCTAGGAAAAATGTATCTAAATTACTGTCTTAGGTAAAGGATCCAAATAAACTGAAAGTATGAGAAACATACAGATTTGATATTCAGATACACAAAAGAGAAGCAAATATACTAATACACTTACAATTGATGTGAGATCAGAATCCAACCCTACAAGTTTAACAAGAAAAAAGGAAAAAAACGAAGAAGTTATTTGCTTTTGTGGTCTTTTCCAGCTTGAGGAGGTGACATATGGCATCATCTACCTATGTACTCTGTTTAACAGATTACAAAAATCCCTGGGGTCCTTCAGGGCTATTCTAGACTTCTAAAAACTCAGGTCAGATCCACAAGGTACCTACACCAGATGTAGCTGGATTTTTGGCTAAAGATTCAGCTGTCTAAACCAAAGCTTCTCATGCCTAATGCTGAGACACCCTATGCAGGGTTAGCAGATATTACTAACTTACAGGAGATTCACTCCTTTCTGGAAAGGTATCTGAAGGCTTGGTCGAAGGCCCTGGCACACCTAGAGCCATGCTAAATACCTGCTGAAGCCTGCCTTAGATGTCCTATTTCCCACTCCTGATAAAAGAGCTCCTTCCTAAGTAACTGACTAACCCCTACCCAGCTGGAATAATCAGGCTATCAATATTTGCCTAGACTCTACTGGAATGACAAGTGAGGTAAAACTGCAACTAAATCTTTCAAAAACGCACTCCTTGTGTGAGTACTCAAAGCACCTACCTCTACAATCACCAACAGGACTTTCATCCCTGCCTGCCCCTCAAATATATCCATAACCACTTTATCTGTAAAGCACATCTAGTTGCACTTGGGAGGAAGAAGGCACATTCAGACTCCTGAAAGCAGAGCTGCTGAGCACAAGGCTGCCATTATGATGACCTGTCACCACCCGAAACCAGTGAGTCTTGCTCAAAGAGCCCTATCTTCAGGACAGGACTCCAACATCTGGATCTTCAGTGTAAAGAGATTTCTGCTTGTCCTAGGCACCTGCATTCCACAGAAGAAAAGAGTTCAGATATATCCTCTGCTTAGTACTTCCTACAAGCTGGCCCCAGGAGCCTCCCTTTCACAGGACTCCATCCTTGCAGCATGCAGATTACTTGACTGTAAACTTTGGAATTCATTCCTGAGGAAGAAGAACTTGAAAACTGGGTATTGCAGTGCTGATGTTGGCTTATCTCTGTGTTAAAGCATAAAAATTGACCTGTAACACATTTCCACCAGGGAATATAGAATATTATTCAATATTCATATAGAACAGAGAATACTATAGAACATAGAGAGTGCTATACTCATATATCATTCCTTTGATTAGCATGATCTTAAGCACGAGAGGCTACAGGACTTAAAATGAACAATAATTCATTTTGTGTGACTGCAAATTTTGCTGACACTCCCAGAATCGAAACAGGGACCACCAGAATACAAAGCACGAGTCTAGCAGAAAATGATCAAAGAAATTTGGCTAGATACCTATGACCGTGACAGATTCATCCTATATGGGACCATCTCTCTATCGTGGAAGAGAGGATGCTCCTTCCATAGTCTGTCATTCTAACAACAACCTTTCTCAGTGAAGGACAACAGCTATCCAGTAACTGGTAGTCATAATTATTCATAGTGGTTCTCTCTCACTGCCCCAAGACTATTTTATTTTTCATGAGTACACTCACACATTCTCCTCTGCACCAGTGTCTTCAGTTCTATTGCCTGTATTAGCTGGCCCATTCCACCACTGCTTTGTATGCAGTGCCCTGTTTCCATTGATGTTCAGTCTTGCACTTTCATGTCTTCAGTGCATTTTCATCTGCTGTTCTTCAAAAGCCATTACGAACAGATGGTATCCCTGTATGAATGTTCCTTCAATCTGCCATGACTGTGTCTGCTTAGTACTGGACAAATTGTTTTGCTAGCAAAGTTTTTGGTTTGACATTGGCAGTCACATTAATTTGGGTGCTAAGCTTTCACAATGCATTTTGTTAATGCCTTGTATCAAGCAGCTTTTTTCAATATTGCTAAATAGTTCTGCATTTCAGGGATTACACGTACCCCTTAACCTTTAGCCTGTCAGTCAGGATTTCCTATCGCTCTACCCTACACACAGTAATGATGAAAAGAAGTCTCTAGGATGCTGAGAGAATTATATGTTGATAGATTCAAAAACAGACAGGATGAAGATTTTGCTTTCTGTCAATGATTTAGCTCCTTTAGAACCTAAGAATCAGAATTATTATGACAATTTTTCCGAAGTTAAATATTTCTAAATAGCTAACTTCTGAAGCTAACTCTGAACAAAAGGATTACACCATCCAGTAAACACAAGCTAACATCACCTTTCCATACTTCATCAAATGATCTGAGACATCTGCTAAGCTGGTAAGGCCTGAGTCACTAAAAATTTAATTTGTTTATAAATCATGGGTAGATGCAAAGGGCCAAGTGTTTGGCCTGTATTCCAGCAGCTAAAGGGTTATACTGGCTGGCCCTGGGCACTCACAGGTAACTACCCAATAGAAGACGCTAGACTCAGGGACGTGGAGTTTAGGATGGCTGATTCTGGCTCTTTTTTGCTTTGGGTTTGTTTTTTTTTCAATATGGTTGTAAATACATTAAAATAAAAATAGAAATAACTGCAATGAACCTAGCCAAATATTGCGACAGGCAGTGTCTTATTAAAATGAGCCTTCTGTATTTGCATACTGCAAATGCTACAGTGATGCAGAGAATATTTTCTGTGTAACACAATGCAGAAGCATCAGGTGCACATAATGATATTATGCACATTTTTAATTAAAATTTACATGAATTTTTTACAACTGAAAAGAAATATTCTTCACAAATACAAACCTGTGCTTTATCAGTGCCGATCTGTCCAGATTTCTTCTTTGGCAAAACCACAACAGTAAATGATTTTCAAAGGAGCAATCTTGATTGTTGCAGTGATTCCATCTATTCTAGTTAGGGAAACTGAAAAGCTTGGAAAAGCCAGAGACTTTCTGAGTCATAGTTGAATCTTCTCCCCTACAT
The DNA here is from genome assembly GCF_013368605.1 of Nyctibius grandis. Taxonomy (NCBI): domain Eukaryota; kingdom Metazoa; phylum Chordata; class Aves; order Nyctibiiformes; family Nyctibiidae; genus Nyctibius; species Nyctibius grandis. The sequence goes on from NC_090670.1 coordinate 12,930,624, forward strand.
TTTAGTTCAAGAACATGACTTTCATTGACTAGTAATTTAAAAAGGAAGAAACAGGCAGCCTCAGATCTTATAGTGCTGATACTCATTTGCAGTAAGTACTGCTAGACTCTGCCAACCTTGCTATATTTACTTTTTGAGACTTTTAACACTTTCTGTTCCATGGAAAATTACAAATTTTCCCATTTTTTTAGAGGGACAGGTCAGACATGAAGTTTAGGGAGGGGAAAACCCACAAGATTAATTTTAAAAACTCCTAGAAATTTCATTTTTACAGAGTTCTCAGACACAGTGATGCCACTGAAGTCAGTCACCATTATCATGCTACTCAATAAATCCATGATAAACTCAAAACCTAAATATTGTGGGTGGTTCTATCCCTCTTCCTTTCTTTAGTGAAGGGAAACATCAGAACTGAACAAACTACAGAGAACAGGAAAGGATGATCAAAGTTATGGAACAGCTCCCACATAAAAAGAAACTAAATAGGGCAGAGTTGGGTCTGGAAAATAGTCCAGCCACAATTATTTAAGTTTCCAGATGATTCTCTGATGTAATGAAAGAACATACTGACATATACTGGGTAGAGAGGTGCAGCTACTGACAGAGAAGTCCTCTGAAACTTTCAAAATGTGCTGCAGTCTAGTTACATTTGGTAATTGAAAATGAGATGAGCCTTGGGTCAAATCTAAATTTGTGACTAGCAAAGTTATAATTATCTCATTTCTATAATAACACAGGTTTAAGAAGCAATCACCTTTATGTTGATAAGAACTGCACAGCAACAAGAAACGAAATAAAAGGAAGTTGCACTATGCTATATTTAATACATTGTTTAACATTTTCAGATCTTTTTCCTGGCAGAAAAGCAAAGTATCTGTCAAAGTACAGCAGCAGCTGGCCACTGTGCAAGCCAATATCTACCTTCTCTAAGGAAAAATCTTGCATCTAACACGTCTGGCTTCCTGTGTTTCCTCAAAAACTATTCCAAAATTTTTTACAATATAAATAGGAATATTGTAATGCAGGGGAATAACAAAAATGAATAAAACAGATATTACAAGTCAGATCCTCAGTTTGAATAAATCAACACAATTAATAAAGCCAAGAAGTAATTTGTACCACTTAATAATCATGTCTCCCTATGAAAGATATTTTACCGTGAAGCTCCTGAACTCCAACAAGTACAGAGAGCCAAGCAAAGAGACATCCAAGCGAGTACCGACCAAAGTACTTCAAGGCAGCAGAGCCTCTGCTCAGTACAGCGCACCATGCAGCCTGAGCTCATTAGCCCACGGCACTGCTTCCAGGATCTCTGGCTCTGCCTTTGAAAGGCTGTACCTGCAGCAGACCAATGCACCACTTCTCCTGGAGGCAGACCCAGGATTTCTGACACAATGTTATATCTTACTGAAAAGACAGAATCACAGAATCAATCAGGTTGGAAGAGACCTCTGGGATCATCGAGTCCAACCTTTGACCTAACACCACTGTGTCAACTAGACCATAGCACTAAGTGCCATGTCCAGCCTTTTCTTAAACACCTCCAGGGATGGTGACTCCACCACCTCCCAGGGTAGCCCATTCCAATGCCTAATAACCCTTTCTGAAAAGAAATTCTTCCTAATGTCTAACCTGAACCTCCCCTGGTGCAGCTTGAGGCTATGCCCTCTAGTCCTGTTGCTAGTTGCCTGGGAGAAGAGGCCGACTCCCACCCTGCTACAACCTCCTTTCAGGTAGTTGTAGAGAGTGATAAAGTCTCCCCCTCAGACCTGAGCATCTGGCTGGTTTGACCCATATGAGACAATTTTCAGGACTGTTGCAGTTACATATATAATTATCTTCTTTTGAAGATTTGAGTGCTTTCAGCCCGTCTGTGGACCCCTTCTCCTTTGCCTATAACCAAAGAGGCAGAAAAGAAAGGACCAAGCATTTTTGTTTGCTCTTGGACCTGGAAGACGTTTCTGTCTTTTTATTCACTTGTGAAAACCTTCACGATTCACTTGTGAGTAATACTCACATTGGAAGTTTCTGCTGTGGAACGCTGCAGTATTCTTTTTGGAAACAAAATCATTAATTTAAGAAAATACATCACTGTAACGTGAGATCCAATGTCATTGATTCTCAGTCAAAGAGTCTACAGATTACCGATGTCATAAGTGTTTGTATGTTCTTCAAATGGAGAAACTATAGGAGAAGAATACAGTACATACTTTTCATCAACCATACCATTTTTGTCTGACAGCTGGTGTATTTATTTTAACTGTCAAATTACGATATCTCTCAAAACATATCGCCTTCTTTCTATCACCATATGCCAGGCTAAATCTTCACGTTCTCACTTGGATGTCATGACTGTTTCAGCATTTTGTACTGCATATTTCTCAAGTGTAGAACAATCTTTGAAGTAATACATTCCTTTACTAATAAAGTAACAAGAAACAAAGCTATCTGCCATTGTCATTAATTTCCACATCAGCTATTCTGTGACATTATGACTATGGCAGGAAATGGTCTGTTTGCCTATAATTAAATGCCATAAATATATCTGTACCTGTCATAAATGTAAAGGACAAGATTTGAAGAGTGTAAGGGGGCAAAGTACCACCTAATTAAATGGGAAGTTTAAGTCCTGTTTTCAAAATTTGACAGAAGAATATGGAAGCCTATGTCTCATTCCACCTAATGAAAATTCTCTTCGAAAAATTGTGATTTAAGTGAGAACTGTTTGTCTTTTGTCATGGGTTCTAAACGCAAAGTGGGTGCCTAACTGCACTCTTCAACACTAAAAACTACTCTTTCACCTGCTAGCAGGTTTGCCATAGCTCTTGGAGAACTTCAAATTAGAATTTCAGAGTGAAAAACAAAATACAGTTTGTTGTCAAGATGGTTGATGTGGAAAAATAATTAAAATCTGAATGTCAAAAAAAAAAATCCTTTCTCAAGCTCAGAGACAGTCAGAAGTTGTGTGAAAAGAAACAGTTGCTGGTATTTCTTTTTTTAATTACCCAAAATCAAAGTAATTGGAGAAAAAATAAATTTTGATCAACAATTTACTGATACACCATTAGCTTGGTCTGTGCTCCAGAGCCCACAACTGTGGCGTCACCTATCCCAGATTTGGGAACTCCAGAGACAACTCCAAGGAAACCTGACAGTTTGTGAATCGCACTTTACATTAGGATATGCTCACTTGAGTGTCTGTCCATGAGAACACAGTTTAGAAGTCCTAGCATAAATTTTTAGTGTTCCCTTCTCAGGGGAAACTTGTCTTCACAGTATATGAATAATCCTGTACAGAACGTAGACCCCCTAATAACTAGGAACAGAATGATGCTATTTAAGTCCTGTCTGGGATTCTGACCTTAGACACTATACACACATTGCCCACAGTGAAGGCAGCTGATCTGCCTGACTTGGAAATGCGCTAGATAAGGAGCACTCAGACAGGTACCATGCCTCCATGAGGTGGTAATAAGCTATTAAACTACTACAGCTGCTCACCTCTTATCTGCAAATGCATTAATTGACTCTACAAGTACTTAAAGGAGTCTACCTGATCAGGTGCTTAAGAAATTAAAAAACCAAACGTTTTAAGTTTCCATATCTCCTTTTTTTTTGGTTCCTTATTCTTTATCAAAAGAGACATCACACACATTGCAGCATGGTCATAAGATTCTTTATATTCATTATGATAAAATACTGATTTTTTTGTTCCCCCTATATAAAATTAATTTGATAAATAAATAGCATGGTTTCAATGCTTCACTTGAATCTTCATAGTAAAGGTAAATACTACTTAAAAATAAAATATAGTAATAATGGAATTCCCTGCCTTCAGCTTTTTTGGCCCTCAAATGATAACAAAAGTGTTTTGAAAAGGAGCTTAGCTTGCATACAATCCTACATTCCCAATCCTATCCAGAGACCACGCCTGCTAAGTTTCTCATCCACGATACCCTTATATAGAAGGTTTTGCTTTTAAGATTACTCTCAAAATTACAAACCAGGCATGACCACGATCTGTAAAAATTCACAAGATAAGGAAGCTAATAGACTAAGGTGTCAAAAAAAAATCTATTTACTTTAAAAGATAGCTGGAGTAAAGAAAAATTCAATAGAGAAAGTTGATCCAAGCCAGTAAAAGAGCTCAGCAAAAAAGAGAGGCTGGATAAACCAACAGAAGTGAAATCATTTTTATATAAAATCCATAGTCACAATTGTTTTTAATGACTTCTTTATGACAGCTGGAAACTGAATAAGAAGTTCATGCAACTTCTTATCATACCTGGTTTACACTTTTTTCAAGTTTAGTTCTAGACTATATTCACAAAATAACCTCCCCTGACATGGCCTCACAATTCATTAGCTGCAGTCTCGATTAGGTAATGCTTCTAAAAGCTTTAGAATTTATATTCTAAAGCTTTCTATATTATTATACGTACTTCTGGGCTAGGTTTTAGAGATATTATTAACGAGGAATTTTGAAAAAAAAAAAAGTAGTTTTCAAATTAGGATCTTTTGCACTTACCAGTTTTTTTTTTAAATTGCAATTTCCTATGCCATATTTTAATAGAAATAAGGGAACATCAATTTCCAACAGCACATGGTATATTCTCCCTGTAGCTACAGATTAAAAGAATCAGAAAAAGAAGACAAGTTCAGCACAACACCTAAGTCAGCTGACCATAACAGCTTTGCAAAGTGTCCTAATTTGGACTTAAAATACTACCTAGGTATTTAAAATGCTAAAAGATTATAGTCTCATGTGCATAGTATTTTATAAATAACCTCAGTTTCATAAGGATGTTACAAATACTCAAGTCTTATTCAGAGAAAGATGAAAAAAGCTTTGTATAGAAAAAGTAAAAATAAACCCTCTTAAAGACTTTTATAATGTGAAAAAAATAAAAGGACTTTTGCCATAAAAAAAAATTGCCACAAAATACTGAAGCTTTAAATGGAAGGAGACTTATTGAATTAATTGCAGACACAGGGTTCGTTCTGATTGTAGCTGTTTGCCTTTGTGAAGGATCAGCAGAGAAGAGCAAGAGAAGAAGCAGAAGACAGGAAGGAAGAAATAGCATGGCCAAAACACACTTATGGCTTGTCCCTCACAGAATTCAAGTGAACACTGAGTAAAATGCTGTTTGAAAAGAGGACTAAATTTGCAAGCCGTTTCCTGTTTGAATCTTTCCTGTTCAAAGAAGCAAGAGTTTATGCACCTTATAAGCAAGCTGGCTTTCAAAAAATACCGTTAACCACTAATATGCAAAACAACTCCAAAAGAAACATCAATTTGGCAAACCACTGAGGTGACAGGGCAAGCCAGGCAAAAACTCATCAAGAAAATATTATGGGCACCAATTCTCATCAAAGCTGCCATTAATCCCAGACTGTAGTCCAAGATACAAGGAGTAACATTTCCATGGCATACACTCTTAAGAACCCTGATGTTGAAGAGCCTGAATCCCATGAAAAACTCCTAGGAAGTAAAAGGCTGATGTTCCCTTCACAGATTGTGGCTGCACCCCCTTCTACTAGTCACTCTGATCAAAAGTATTATTTTATTTCACATACCCAAGGAATTTAATGCAAACTCACCTATTCAAAGTCTTCAGTGTCACTTTCTGGACATAGACCAGTGGCTTAAAGAATCTTCAGTGTTCATACACACCAAATCCTTGGCCCTGAAAGGTAAACTTGGAGGTAAAAACCGAAATCACTACTCATCACAGAGAGCTTCTGGATTTTCACAGCCCTGAGCAGTCCACTTAATCTTTAGATGGGGAATTAATGATCCCTTTCACACAGAAATATGGAGATATTTGAAAATGTTCAATTGCAGCACAGGGTATTTTAGATATTTACTCTGGCAATTCTCTCACAGCCTTATTAATAATTAACTTTCATTATAATACAAAGTCTCTCCGTTTAATAGTACAAACACCCACCACTGAAGGGTAATTTTCAGCCCGCTGATACTGTAATAGATGAGGTACCAATGATTATCTGGACATCCTTCATTTTTATGACCCATTACAAAACAAGACAAAGGACTAGAAAACATGCAATAATTTGGAGAACAAGACTACACTGACAAAAGGCTGGATTAGATGGTGGTGTTTTTCTCTTCTTGAAGCTACTACAGTTGCTAAATAGTGCAATGTAATTGCAAAATTGCTTTCTTAGTATCTCCACGTGCTGATACAAATATAATTCTCAAGATATTCTTTTGTTCCCCTGTCCCATCCTTGCTTGTCTTTCTGGTATCTCTTCCCTTTGTTTTTACTAATCAAGGTACTTGTGAAGGAGTTTAGGTTTCATGAACTACAGTAGGAATTTATAGACTTGTCAAATTTAAATCTACAGGAACCACTAGAACACTTTGAATAAATTCCAGCATATTACAAGCTTAGCTACCTCTGCATTCAGCCTAATTGCTTAACTTTGGTTAAGGATATCTTCCGGAGAGTTGTTCAATTTTGTCTTACATACCACAAGGAATGAAGATTTGTTCCAAATCTTTATCATCGTCAAAGCTATTTAAAAAGTCTAATTTCCCATTTGAATGCACCTTTCCTTGCAGAATTAAAGAACCCTTTAGAGCAAAGCATTTTTTTCATCAAGTTTCTCATGCACCGTAATAAAGCTTTATTTCAATGCGCTTTCTGATAAGCTTAAGAAATTGAGACCTTAAAATCTCTCTGATGAAAGTTTGGGGTTTTTTTCCAAATATTTTTGTGGCTTTTTTCTTGACTTACTATCAAATCCTTAACAAGTGACAGAACATCAGAGAAGAAAATGCTAAACTTTTATCTCCAAAAAACTTCGGGTTTACTTGTCCTTCCCCTGTTTACCTGTGCAAGAATAACAACTTCATTCCAGTACACCATCCTACAGTTTAACTCACCATTAATTCCTTGCATACTATGACCATGAAACACTTTGCAGATTCACCAGTTTTCAGAATAATCTATTCCATACCATGGAGCATTCCTGCATTTTTAGATCCTAGGCACAGATCTAAAAGACTTTCTGAATGGGCTCCCCTCCACATAGCATTCACAAAACTGTATCACTGTATGTAACCAATGTAATTTTAATTCTTACCATCTCTAAATGACATATTTAATAAGCAGTCTTTCTACACTTACTCCAAAAATCATTAATGAAAATAAAAACACAGGGCTTCATATGAATGCCTTCAGAAACTCACCAGAAACACATCCAGTTCCTAATTTTCCTTAAACCACTCATGACACCAAAAGAGTTGTTTTACACATTTTGAAATCCTCTTAGGAACTGCTCCATTAACTCTTAACTATGTCATGAATTCTTAGTCACATTTATGAAAACAATTAATTGCATTTACAAACTTCTATGTTGCTATATTTATATCATAATTTAAAACAAATTAAGTCCATTTTTTAAACATGATTTATGTTCATAAATCTTCCCAGAGTCAGCCAATTGAAAAACAAGCCTACAAAAGTAAAAGTTGCAGAGGGTTGTACAGGGGAAGCAGAATTTCTAGTTGGTTTTGCAATCTGGGTCTAGGGAATAAGTTAGGGCAATACAGGAGTAGAAAGCTCTAGGTAGGAAGAAAAGGCAAGAGACACCAAATCATGACTCAGATCTGCTTTTCAATACTCTGCCTCTCTGCCTCATTCAAAGAATGAAAGTTGCACTTTATCATGGTGATTTAAAAGGCCCTGTTAATAAACTTAATATTACACCAATGCATAAGGGATTTGTTGAATGGGCATGGGAGCTCATTTATTTCAATAGGCCATGCACATAGTAAGTTCCTATTTGGGAATAGTAGAGAACCTTGCTTAGCAGGGAATAACTTTCAAAAACCAAGAACAAACCCACTCCATTCTTCATTTCTTTCTAGTAATTATTTGACTGTTTCTGAGTTAATTCATTTAATAATGTTTGATGACTGAATATCTGGTTTCCAAAGTTATTGAATTATGACACAAAATGGCTCATATCTCTTTTTCAATACAACTGTGTAATGGATTACATCAAAAAGAAAGCTTTACAATTACTACGATATTCAGAAATAAACAAGTATGAAAATAATTATTTCCCTCTAGAGTGGAAAACACTTCCAGTTTAACAGTCACTAGCAAAGTAATTTGTGAAGTTTATTGAGATTATGTCTTTACAGGCTCTAATTTATTGAGACAAAGCCTCATTTATGCAGAAACATTAGACATACTACTGACTCATTTTATATCAAATATCTTTCCTGGAAGAAATTTTTCACATAATTACTTCAAATAAATGAGGTGTTTATAGTCGATGAGCCAACTCCCTTTAATCTGTTTCTGAAACAATACATACTTACGGAAAAATAGCGTAAGTTTTTTCAAACTGAAAAATAACTCAATAGTGAAACTTATTAAGGAGCTGGTATTTCTGAAGAAATCCTTTTACTTGACTAAACACACCTCTACATAATTCAAACTACATAACTATGTTATAACTACATAATGGTTAGGTCTCAAATTGCTAACTCATTTCTCAGATTGTTGTATAGACAACAATTATTGTCAGATCAAATTCTCAAATTATTAGAAGCTTTTTTTTTTAATCCATTTTCACTGGATTGGACCAGACCTACTGTGAGTAATAGTGCAGTGTTCAAATCCACAACTAAATGAAAGACCAACCACTGAATCCGCGAATGTTATCACAATCTGCAACATCTAAGCATCTGCTCCTGTTTATTTAAAGTAGGGGAATCTTGAATAAATCTTGCAGTGTAGATACATGAACTAAGCTCTCTTCACAGTCTACTCAGCCCTGCTAAAAGGTCTGCTTACTCGGCTGTCAGATGAAGCTACATGCCTTCTGTGGTAAACTAACTACGTGGTTCCTGAGCCAGGCTGGATAATCTCATTTTGCCTACGCACTGTACCACTGCACGGCATGGAAGTGGAGTTCCCCGGATAAGGGAAACAGAAGAGTATCAAAAAAGTTGCTATTAGACCATTGCTTCATTGCCTTAACAATAAGGTACTTTATTCTCATAATGACATTTTAAATGTATTATTTTAAGTAGTCTTCAGTGCTCATTCATCCACAGGAAAAAAGAAAAGTAATTCTTTATGTTCCTCTGTTTCAGTTTGTGCCCACTGCCTCTTGTCCTGTCACTGGGCACCACTGAAAAGAGTCTGATCCATTTTCTTTACACCCTCCCTTCAAATATTTCCACATATTTATGAGATTCTCCTGAGCCTTCACTTCTCCAGGATAAACAGTCCCAGCTCAGCCTTTCCTCACCTGTGAGGCAGTCCCATCCCTTGATCATCTTAGAGACCCTTTGCCTAATATCCTACAAAAATAAAAATCTTCCCCTAGCTGGGGGTAGATTGAGACCCCGCCTTGGCTGAGATTTGGCTGCTTAAGTGATCCAATTGCTACCTTCCTAAACAGGCAGCCCCGCATAGAGCAAGCTGATATCTTATGACTGTGAGAGAGTCTTCTGTTATCACCTGAAGATTTATACAGGTAAACAGACTGAAACATGTCACACTGAGTTCAACTGGTCGGAGTCTGCTAATCTTCAGCGTACAACTCCAGAAACTAAACTCATTTCTGTATCTACTGTCTCAGATGGCAGATGTGTTCACAATACACTAGCACCCTGGAGGATTTTCTGTATTGTTATGTTAATCCAGTAAATGGATAACATATGTGATTTACATAAAGAGTGCCAATGTAATTCTAAAAGCTCTGCAAAACCAGTTTTCATTCTCAAGGTCTTGGTTGGTTTGGGGTTTGGGTCTCCCCCAACCCCTGCTTTTTATTTATTTAAGAAAACTCAAATAAATGCATTTAACTAGGGATAAGAACATGAGAATGAAAGAAAGGAAACAGAAGTGTCACAAACTCTCTGGGAATACAGTAAGTTCAGTGCTTGGAAGATTAGTGAAAACAATTACAATTAAAATACTCTCTGACTTCTGTTCTACTACTGAATCACATTGCTTCTTTTTAACGGAATATTAACTGAAGATGATCAGAGGGCTGGAGCACCTCTCCTATGAAGACAGGCTGAGAGAGTTGGGGCTCTTCAGCCTGGAGAGGAGAAGGCTCTGGGGAGACCTTATAGCACCTTCCAGTATCTGAAGGGGGCCTACAGGAAAGTGGGAGAGGGGCTTTTTACAAGGGCACGTAGCAATAGGACGAGGGGGAATGGTTTTAAACTGGAAGAGGGTAGATTTAGATTAGATACTAGGAAGAAATTCTTTTCTGTGAGGGTGGTGAGACACTGGCACAGGTTGCCCAGAGAAGCTGTGGATGCCCCCTCCCTGGCAGTGTTTAAGGCCAGATTGGATGAGGCTTTGAGCAACCTGGTCTAGTGGAAAGGTGTCCCTGCCTGTGGCAGAGGGGTTGGAACTAGATGATCTTTAAGGTCCCTTCCAACCCAAACCATTCTATGATTCTATGACTCCTGTTAAACTAACAAATACAGCAAAGGCATAGACGTTACTATCTTTGGAAGTCAGTATTCAAGAACCTAATCTAAGACTTGTTTTCCTCAACAAGACAAATATTTTCTTGTGGTAAAAAGCAGCTGTGTTGGGAACAAAGACCTAGGAGTTTATCACTGTGGAGATAAGTCTTCCTTTCATCATTCACACAAGCATGCGCACACGTGTGTGCACCATGAAAGAGGGTATTCCTCCAGATTTACTGCAACACGTGCAAAAATGTTTGTCAGAGTGCCTCTGCTTTCCAGTGGAAGAAAATTTAATAAAAATATTATTTAGAAGGACATTCTATAAGAGTTGGTTAGAAAAATTATTTTGCGGTATACAAACCAGTAAACATTCCACCATACACTTCTTTTCCAAAGATATAAAACCACATTTGTTTTCTCAATAACTTGTGACAAACTTGTAAATTCTTCACATCATCAGGATGACTTTGGATTTTTTCTCTTATTTCTAACCAGGAAGCCCATGTAAGTTTCTGCCCACTCCCCTATATTATTTGATATGATAAACTGAACTGATACAGTACTTGACTAAGATAAAATACAGGTACCAATATGGAAGCTATCTGTATTTTGTATGTTCAAACCCAATCCTCAGCAAGCTCAAAACATACAATCACTTTCAAATTTATACTTATAAAATCTATTTTCAAACCCAGAAAACAACAGGATTTCAAAATACTATATGCCCAAAAGCAGCAACTGTGTTAAAATAAGAATAACATACATTGTCAGGTCTTTAAGTAAAGTACAAAGAAATTTGTAGAACAGCCAGCATGCCACATAATAAATTGCAATCTTAAATGACAGGAATTTACTTAAAAATGTAGCCGCCTTCTCTTTCTTCTGTGTGAGGCTCGTTTTTTCTGGATAGCTGATCAGTTATTATCCATGTCCTTTCTTATTGAGCCCAAATAATGATCATGTAAAAATAAGCATAGATTGTTAATGTATTTTTGTTTGGTATATTGGTTAATTTTAAAACTTCTCATCAAGAAACAGGGTGAACAAAGCTGTGCTGGTCCAGCAGGTGGTAAAGATCAAAAGTGAAATAAATCAATGAGGATGTGCAACAGTTGCAGGCGCTATTATATCAACTCACTTATGATGTGATAGTTGAGATTTTAACTACCAGTTTCATTAGATGTTACTATTCCTCAGTGTAGACAGCTTTAAAGTGAAAATTCCCTTGATGTATAGCCTTGGAAATAAGAGTTCTGAGCTACAAGAAAACATCTCCCACATGACAAGCCTGTGCTTTTGGTTACATTTCTTCCTTAAAAAGATGTAGTTTAAAAAAAAAAAAAAAAATCATAGTTTATCATCAGTGTGCTTGCTTTTAACAAGCTGGCAAAAAGTCTTCATCTTGTGTCCCTGTTCACCATCACGCACAGAAGACTCTTCATAGGCTACTATTTTTGATAGGGGGCGACATTTATTCTACACAGAAAAAATAAAGCTTTTTTTCAAAAAGGCATGCTATGCCTTTGTATTCCTTGCATTCCTTCTACATTAAGTTGTACACCTGAAATTCACTGCCAATTAAACTAGTGCAATGGACTTGATACGATTGTACCTCTTCGAGCAAGCAAATGTATTTGGTGACTCTCCCATTCTGTTCCCAGGGAGGAACTATGCAACTTTTTATTTTCTACCATGCAAGTTTAAGGAACTAAATCCAGGAGTCAGGTCCCTTCTGCGGGCACTGGGAGGCACAAAGTAAGATCCTATTCTGAATCATCCACTAGAGCAGCTTCTCTGTATGCACCAAAGGTAGAGTTCACTCTGTCTAAGCAGGTACTTCTGTCACTATTCGTTCACATAGGAATGAAGATCCCACTGTCTGTAAGGTGGAAGAGGAGGTGTTTAAAGTGTTCCCACAGTCCTGGCCTTTGCGGACACATCACATATCCCCCACAGCACAACAGGAACAGAGCAGGGGCCAGAGGGAAGCAGACATACCATGCCACACAAACCTCACTTCTGCTTCCCAGCACAGAAACGGTCACCCCTGAGATGCCACAGTTGCTGCCCTGATCATCGCAGGAAGGAAAATAAGTACTACTACTCTGTGCCTTTTCACCAAGAGCAGACAGTATGGAAGAGGGGCAGCACCGCTCTTTGCCAAGAGCCAGCTTGACTGCATGGCTGGGAATTTGCTGCTCAAAGAGAGGAAACAACTTATTCCTTCACTGATATCAAATGTTAAAGCAGAAAAGTACTAGGACTTCTTTGTTCTTCACACAATAATAGAATTACCCAGGAAACCAGAGCAGTTTCTATAATTACATTTCAGTCCTGTGTAATCTTAAGATTAACTTCTGTGTTCCTTAGTTGCTCCTCTGTGTATAATACTGTTTTATTGACATGTAAATTTTGGGGGAAAAATAAATCCTCAGATGTTCAATATCTTTTGCAGCAGAGCAGGAAAAGTAAAGCAGAGGTCATGCAGTAATTCAATGCACAGGAGTCACAAACTAATATATTTTCCATACACGTTTCCAGAACTCTGCTTAGATGACTGCTGCACATAGAAGAAAAGCAAACACAAATGAAGGCCAACCAGAAACTGCCTTTTCCTGCACCTCATCTTCAGAAATATAGGGAGATCATTCCTAATGAAACTTGCCCTTTTTTCAGTTGAAAAATTAATCTGCAGGTGAAACTACAAAGTCTTTTCCCATCTCTCTCCCACACACAAAAATATTAATAATTTTGGTTGAAATACAAATGGATAACTTTAAGCTCAAAACCTTTCCTCCTTTCTGAATGCTGACATTTACAGTTCTCCGTCAATACCACTATGGAGCTGTTTGATATGTTGCTATAGTTAATTTCAAACCCATCAATGTGCAAAACTTCTTTAAACCATTCTTCTATGCTACAGGTTCTATTGCTCATCAGTGATTTATTTTTCTTTAAGCTATCAAAGTATTTCTACCTTATTGGTTTCTACCAGCCAATTTCTATCACCTGTGAGGAAGAAATCAAGAAATAATGAATGTATACTAAAAATTCCAAGACTGTTGGAAATCATAAACCATGTTTTATTTGATTTCTCAGGTCACCTTATTTTGTGAATACATGGAATTATCTGCCATACATGTATACTAAAATTTTATTTGAGAATAAAAAACATTCGACTAAAATGGGTAACTACACACTGTGTTTAAACCACTTCTGTCAGATTAAGCTAGTGGCCTTTTTGTCTCCTGTTTCTTATATCAATTTTATTAACTTAGGATGTTTCCACCAGCAGACACAGAGGTTTTGCTGAAAATACTAAAAAATCAGAAACAAGCCATAAAAATAGTTACCATATGGTAGACAATATTCAGAATGGATTTAAGCATCTTGAAGCATTTCTGCACTTCACACTTTGAACAGGAATCTAAAATAAGCATATGCCATCCTAGTCTATATATGCACATATTAAGGTACTGCAAATCCTCTCCTCAGTGAAATGCTATGACCTTGAACTAGAAAACGTCTAACCCCAGTGCTTTTTCAAACTTCATTAGCCACCAGTGTCTCACCAGAACCTCACAACAAACAGTGCTCAGACATGCACACAAATTGTGATTCATGTTCCATCCAGATGACAGGATTACACCATGCTCTGCATTGACTCAGTGAAATGAGAGGCCTGTACGTTCTTGTAGAGTTAAAACTAACCGACTTGCAATGCCTTGGCACCTCTACATAGTGGCAGTTCTTACAGTGTCTTTCAGCCACAATCTCCTTGACATGAATGCAGCTGCTGCTGACTTTCAGGGTGATGTAAAATGATACTATTTATCTTCTCTGCATATCAGGACATGTCCAGTGCTAGAAGGTATTTTTTTCACTGCTCAATCTGTCAACTAACTCTCCAAAACAGTGCAAATCTCCATTTATTTGGCAATTACTTGGCTGGCAGAAGGGGATGTGGGAAAACATCCTTTGAGAGCTACAGAGGGTTTAAAGTAAGGAAATTAATTAGAGAACAAGCATATAAGTAATGGAAACGTAACACACTCCTTTAATTCAAAGCTCTAGTTATATCCAACTCATCTTACTTGTCTTCTTGTACACTTGTATTGGCAGCAGTCTCCTTAATGCACAGTCAACCACAGATGACAGGGCTCCAGCCTCGGATGTAAGATTTTGAGATATAACATATAAATAAACCTTCCAGTACCCTAAAGCAGAGCTATGAAAACTTGGTTTTATACTGAGTGCTACTTTATGTATTTAGCTTGAATGGCAATGCCACTCCAAATAAGGGTGCAGGAAAGGACAACATGATCGTACATTGAAGAAACGAGTCTTTCCATACACGATTTAGCTCTGTATTTATTCACAATGACACCAACCTCAACTTTCTCAGCATCCATTAGTAAGAAGATTATGATTCATATATCTAAAAATCAAGTATTAAAATAAGATACTTTCCGTTTTTCTCTGTCAGAACATTTATTATCAAAAGAATGACTTAATGTCTCCAAAATCAATCAAAAAAAAAATCAGAGTATACTATCTAAACACACAAAACCTTGATGAGAAGAGATATTTGACTGCAAAGGGCAAAGCTATAATGAAATGTTTTCTTCTGGGCATACCAAACCCTTCCATTTAAATAAAAAACCAAAATGTGCTTTTATATGAAACTGTATTAGGCTCCTACATAGAGCTCCCTCTACAAACCTGCAGATAATAAGATTTCCATCTGCTTTTATTGTTATGTTGCTTAAAAACATACACTTCATTTCTCTCTAGAAAACAACTTCAAAAATTAGGATAAAATGTGCTTATGTTAAAGACTTCATATTTATGATTCACAGTAAGGAAAACAGTCAACCAGCTCACTGCTTATGTGGCATATTAGTTACTAGCAAAGAAAGGAGAACAATGGACAATGAAATCAGTTTGCAATCCACTACAGAAAACATTTGACACTGATTATATTTATGAAGCTTTATCACATCAATTTCAAAAATTTATCTGAACAAACAACTTCTAACAAAACTATGTATCAAGCAACAAAACCAAACAGTATGAGAGTATTTAGAAGTGAAAATTTATTATATACAATGGAATTTCACCAAAGCACTTGAAGGGTTCTCAGTCTCCCCTCTACTCTCTTTCTCTCACCAGTACCACCCTGGGTGACAAGCAGAAGTTTATCTCCTGGGAGACTTCCTTGCTATTAAGACAGAGGAATTTAGGATTTTTTTTTTTTTTCTGAGCATTAACATCAGCAAATCTAAAAGCTGCTAAAGGGAAATTCGTATCCTGGGACAGTAGCTTACTTAAAAACCACCAACAGTTGTCAAGCACATATCCAGGTTACAAGAATACTATTTCAGCTGCAGAAAAATCTGCAAGATTTCTACTCAAAACAATTTTCCAAGTGTGATATACCTGGTTTTGTATGTTCAACAATAAATGCCAACAACGTAAAAATTCAGCACAAATTGGGAATTTGGTCACAAGACCTTGCTCTTCGAGTTGGAAAACCCAAGGTATGCACTTATAGCATGAATACAATATACATTTTATAACTTTTAAAATAATTTCTCTTAAAATATGAGAAGCAATCAGTTTAGTCTTATCATCATGGAGCCCTTCCACGTTCTCATTCAATAAAGAGTCTACTCTGCAGACACAATCATGATCTCATGATGGTCTCATTTGGACTTGTGGTTAATTCTAGTGGATTAAGAATGTACCAGTTACACCACTGTTAATTTATTTTTCCTATTTGGTTGGATCATAGATCAGCAACACTGGTGTCCTTCCAGACAGAAGAGGAACAATATCTGGCAAATGAAGAAATTTAAAATAATTGGTGGAAATATACCAGTTCCAAAATTACCGAAGGTCTGGCTCATGTTCAGTCGCCAAATGAACTGTTAGCTTAATTATAGGGTTTGGGCTTTTCTCTGAGCATAGTAGGATTTTTTTTTTTCTTCTCCTTTTTCTATATAGCTACTGAATCCCAACTGTTACAGGATTACCTTTTCATATCTTAATACTCCAGGCAACACAGTCATAGAGAAGGTGCCGCTTGAGAAAAAGAAATGCAGAAAGGATGATTTCCAGAGGTAAACAACATAATGAGCTCCAATTCTGCAAGTAATACAGAGAACTTTGGTAAATTGTTCATACAGCCACTGTTAAAGATTTGGGTCCTACTTCCTACTTGAATTTGCCCAGCCATTGAATCTTTTATTGCTTCTACCTGTTAAAGTGTCCCAAAGGAATCTCCTTGATTTGAGAAAATTAGGAATAACTGGCAGATGTTGATCAGAATATCTCAACTCAGCTTTCTTTTTGAGCTGAACACATAGTATGGAAATGTAAAAAATATTTATCCTCCCTTTGAAATGCTGATTAATTTGATCAGCACAAGAGACAAAATGTCAGTCATTACCTATATGCTATACAGCACCACTAATACGAACAGCACTGATTGTTCAATTGATAATGAATCACCTATTCAGCCTGAACACCTGTCCCACAGAAAATCTGAGTAATAACTGCTCCACTAATGCCCACATTGCACCATTTGGACAATCCATATCTTTCCTTCACAATCCACTTCTTTCTAGTAAACTTTGTGAAATGACTACTTCTTGGTTCTGTATCTATGGAATGCACAATACTCATGCTATTCATGGTTACAGCAACTAGATTTGTGATAAATATCAAGTTCAGTCTGGAACAGTTCACAAAAATTGAAGCAGAAGACAGTTGAAAAGGGAAAGTAACAGTGAGCAGAAGAATAAGTAATAAAATGAGTTCCTTGTACACTGCCAGCTTTCCTATGTACAACGTCATCTGAACACCACTTCTCTGTCATCTTGGCCTTTCTGCATCTCAGACAAGCACACCTAAAATGTTACTTTTATAAAAACCATAGTGCTTTGATTAAAACAGCTACCACTTCAATAGAGGATGACTTCTCCTTCATCTTAAAGCCACTGACATACTATTATGCAGTGCTGATACTCCATTAAGCTCTATAAAGTCATGTCATAGCATGTAAAATTATTTCACCAACATACACAGCATATCATCTGTAACAAGTTGCACTGTCTTCTTGCAAAATGTTACATTTTTAATATGTCCATAAGCACAAAAAAAGCAAATTATTTTACCTGAGGGACAGCAGGCTCTGTGCTCCACTGCCAGAATTGTAAGCAGTCATGCACACTTACGAAATACATTTTCCCCATTTCTCCCTTCTTCAGGGTAAAAAAAAAGTTAATAAAAAATGCCAGCTCCTACAGCCTGAAAAAATTTCTTTTTCAAACTTCAATTCATGTTAGCTTTTCAGTTCTCGAAGTCAGGATTCCCTATCATGCAGGGTTAAGTACTGTCCAAGTACATCCTACTGCATGGTAGTATGTAACTCAAAGTCAAGAAATGCACAGTAAATGTCATGTCATACCACTGACTTCAAAAGCTGCAGTTTCTTTCAGGTGGGAAGTCCAGACTATGAATTTAACAGCCTGATTCATAAAACCAGAGGCATGTTTAATACCTTTAGTACCTGAAAATCCCATAAGAATACCATCCCTCTAAGGAAATAGTCTTAGTCTTCATTATAATGCATAACAAGCACTACACAATGACACTTATTTGCAGCCCTCCTACTCTTCTCCCTCCATGCATATGCTACAGCTCATGTTAAAGCATTAGAAGGGAGATCTGGTAAATAGGTTGCCCCATGCCTTAGATCATAAGTGACAGGCATCCTCAGGGACCAGCCTACAGGTATAGAGAAGTACCAAGTACAGCAGCAGCAAGTTGTATGGAGGTGATCTCTGGGAATCTAGCCTCACTGGCAAGTATTCCTTGTTTCAAGGCAGAACACATCTGCTACCTCCACAAAGCAGGTTAGTATCCAATCCTTTAATCTTTATTGATCCATTTCTGTATGTTTATTGTGAGATGTGTACGGGAAAAAACACAGAGACAGACTAGGGTCTCCATTCTTTTACAAATCTTCTATGAGGCTCCCTCCCCAACAGCACCCAAGTGTACTGTGGTTCTGGTTATGATCTTTTTCCATTATTTAATACATGAGAAAAGGAACACTCAACTTCAGAAGATGATGAGTTTCGATCCTTATCTTAAAATCTTACTCTCACAGCTTCTTGTAAGTCATTAAAAAAAAAAAAAAGTCTTTTACTGTGTGGAAATATACCGTGCTAGGTCCTACATTGCACTTGGACTCAAACCTCAAATGACTTTAAGACGACTGCATTACAGCCCGTTCAGTACACCTTTTGCCAAAGAACTAAGCCTTATTCCCACACTCAAGACTCCAAGTAGAATTTGCAGTTTATTTGCTTAATACTAAAATCAATAAAATAATCTTGTCTTCAGGCTGAGATTTATTAAAACAGAAAAGAAGAGGCTTTCTATGGAACATCTTTTATAAGTTCTCTCTGATAAAAGCAAACATATATCCAGCCAGTACACCTTAAACATACCCAGTAAGACTTGGCTAGACTATGGTTAAACCATAGCAAAACAGAACTTAGAGGCATGAAAATTAAAGAATTGAGGAAATACTGCTAAATAACCCTCTGCAGCAAAATGTGGCCAGAATTCATTCATAGACTATGTACCTATTCTGACCTCCACAGAGGAAAATCTGATACACATGAGATCACTAAAGGCCTTCACTCAAATAAAACTTAATAAAACTTAATTTTACAGAACAGAAATGGCAAGAGGAAAGTGTCGCTTGCTAGAGGAAAAATTACTTATTCTTTTAGTTGAAAAAGAAATTAACTATTTGGAACATTATGTTCCAAAAAAATGTTCTTTTTACCTTTAACTTCAACTGAAATGCATTGTGCATCCTCCCATCATACTTGGAAGGCACCCCAAATACTTTCAAGTTCATCAGCCTAATGAGGAAGTCCATATAGCTCAGGCAACTGCTGCATACTTAGCAGCTCTTAAAAAGGAGAACCATTTATAAACCTAAAGGGATGGTGATCCAGACAGAAATATAAATTCCCTTACTAGCTCTGCCGCTGACATGACTCATTGGACCCTGGGCACAAGATTCAAATATAACATGGAAAGGTATTACAGAAGTCTTTGTTTTGATTCACTGCAGCAATGAACATGATATATCTACAGCAAAAACAAAGCTACAGCTTTTATCAAAGTTTTGTAATCTTGGCATCAGATGTGTGCAATTACTGCACTGACTGCTTTAAGGATTTCAACATGACTCTAGCAGCCCCAATAAAGGAGTGCACTTTTTAAATGACCCATCAATGTTTTAATAAAATAAGCCATATTTATTGAATTATATTTCTAGCCTGGGAAGCATTACTGATGACCTGAAAACCAGTTACTCCCTTCAACTCTGGATTTCATTTTCTAATCTGAAAGCACAAGAAACACTTATTTACACCACTGGGTTGTCCTAGTAAATTCATGAATTTGGATCACATGACAGGGAGGGAAAGTATAACGTTTGCATGCTGCATACCTTCATGAAGTACTTTTGCTGCCTGCATATCCTCCAACACTTACATTTTTGTTGCTTGGTTTTTCTGCACTCCTAATTACATCGCAGCAGAATTTCTTAAGAGAAAAAGAATTTGGAAGAAACAGACCTCTCAGAGACAAGGGCAGCAATTAAGCTGGAAATGCCTGCTTTTTCTTCAGCATAAACTGAAGCATAATTTTCCAAGTGATGTTTCTGCCATACCACTTCATTATCTGTGTGCCAACACAGAGGGTTTCAATTCCTGTTGGATGGAGGTACCCTAGTCAATCTAGGCCATGCCAGCATGGAAGATTTGAAGTTGCCCAGTAACTGCAAATGCAAATATAAAGAACTGAAAATAAAAAATAAAAAGGGGTATTTATAGGTATGCATGTTTCCTGAATACTCAAGATTATCTGGAGAGAAAGGCTATCAGAACTACCCCAAAACTCACTTACAGGATGCAATTTCTTTCTGATAACTTTAGAGTGTGTTGTCTTTCTGCTTCCAATGGTGCACATAAAACTAAACTCTGAAGTTTGCAGACCATGACAAAGGAATGCTAAAATGAGGTACTGAAATAGAGTGTGCTAAAGAGCAAAGAAGGGAATGAGGTAAAAACTTACTCCAACTGGCCCACTGACGTCAACAGTCTTTCAGCTAAGTTCAGAGTGCCTACACAGCATAACATGGGATACAGCACTAAGATGACACTCAAGCAGCAGTAATAAGATGCACAGTAGCCACCTCTGCTCACAAAGGCTCTTATATTCAGGAGCACTTCAAGTCATGTGGTTAGGTTATCAAGTGCAATATGCATACATAAATATATATTTTGCTCTGGTGCAATATAAATATGTACGCATGTGCGTGAATATATATATATATAAATATTGATATCTAAAAATAATCTCAATAAACTACAGCTGATGCTGCTCGTTTTTGTAGACAGGTGAACATAAAGCAATAAAAGCCTGACTGGGATTAAACATGGCACTGGAGAGGAACAGAACTTTCCCTGAGACATGTATGATTTTGGTTAGAAAGGAGTAGAGTGCCTGTATCTCCCCAGAGTGCTCTGAGACAATACAAAGTGATCATTTCAGTAACTGTAATATGTATAACTCAAGAGTCTTCAAGTATATATGCAACTTGTCATTACATTATAAACCATCCAGATTGATAGATCATAAGACTGGATAAGACATTTGAAAAAACCCACTCCTGCTCCCAGATAAAGTGTGTTAGACAACATATAAAACTTGCTGAAAAATAAGCTTTTCACTAAAAAATTAAAAATAAATCTCAAGTGTTTTCAAAATAACTTCAGCTTCTCTCCTTTGATCTTGAATGATTACTCTTAATAGTACAATATTAAGTTTCTAAGATAGAATTAGGTACTGCATGAATGAATGAGGGAGTGAATACTTGCTTGTATTTTCCTATATATTCAAATTGTTTTCTTATTTTTATGTGTGAGCATAGGTATGTGCTTTCTTAGAACATGAAATGATGCTAAGAACACTAACCCATGCTGTCAAACTTCATAGTAAACTGGAGAGATTTAACAAAATCTGTAGGACACTAAGTTTGTCTTGGCTTTTTGCTGCCTGTCCTGAGCTTATCTCATCATGTTAAACATGTAATTAAAGTCACAGCATCCCACAGATGCCCCCATATAAGACAACTAGAGATAATAAAAGGGGTGGAGAAAACAAGGAAATCTAATTTTACATACACAAATAAATAGATAGCAAACATGGCCACGAAAGTAGATAAGCAGACAGCAAAAGCATAGGGAATAAAAAGTAAAGAACACCATCTGTATGTCCTGGATGGCGTGAATGCTCTATCCCCTTTGTCCAGCTGGCCAGGGGCTGGGACATGGTACAGCTAACATTGTTAATGGATTTGAGAAGCTTAGCCAGCTCTGTGCTGCCCAGCAATCTCCACGTCTGGCTGCAGCAGGAATGAGGGCATTGGCACTTTCTGTGGTAAAAATGCTGTTCTGTGAATCAAGATCACTTTCGTATTCACTTCAATCGGCATCAGATCAAGCCCTGAAGTTAACTGGATGAAAATCCTCCATCATTTTGAATTAAATTCTCTTTGGATTGGTCACTTCTTTTAGGGACTAACTTCATAAAGGAGAAGATTGAAGGAAAACACAAGAATAATTTTCCATATTTGCTACTGCAAAGAAAAAGTCAGTAAATCATTCTCTGTGTCCATTAAGTACAGAGTAGACATAAGGGGATTAAAGTACAGCAAGGGAAATTTATATTGTATTTTGACATATTTTCTAACAACGAGAGCAGTGAACATTGATAGAAATCACCTAGGGACACTATGCAATACTCATCATTGCAAGTTTCCATGAACAGGATAGAGAACTTTTAAGAGAATACTTTAGATACAGTCAATTCTCATTCAGGGAAAGATGATGGAACAGTTGGAATAAGACAAGCTCTCAGAATCCTTCCTGGCTCAAATTCTTACAGCTGTGACCTCCTGGGGGTAAAAAAAGATAATGGACATTTGGTGAGATAACCACATTTTCTACAGCACAACACAACACACAATAATACAGCCACGTATAGATGTGTTTCATCATTTTTGCTTTAAGTTAGGATGCAGCTTCCTGTCTTCATCTTTCAGTAATATTTTTCTGTTCCGTTTCTTAATTATCTCTCAGAATAATTACCATGTCATGGCTTGCAGTCTTTCCTCAGTTGTAATCACTGCTAATTTGTCTGAGAAAAAGACAGCAAGTTCAAATTTTGCAAGAATCTGACAACTATGATGACCGCCTCCAGACAAAATAGCGGTATAGAATGTAGAGGTATTTTATCTGAACTTATTCTCCAACTTCAAAACTTGTCACAGTTAAGCTGTTAGCATTCTAAACATAATATACTCCCAGATAGACCATGACCCTGCCTGAGCATTTTACCAAGCCAAGAATGGTGCAAAGATGGTGCTGTTGCTATATACAGCTGCAAGGGCTGAAGCAGGCAATACTGTGTTCAAAGAGTATTTATTTTTCTGTACTGCCCATGCACCCACGAATTATGCCCTACTATTTGCCATAGCCACATCCCAGAGGAGCAACAGGCAGAGCAGTAGCCCTTTGTACTCAACCTGTGCTGACCAAGATCAAGCTAGTTCATAAACAGAAAGAAGAAATATTTCTTTCCTGTTGTAGTACACGACAGCTCCCAGCAGACAGGTGTAGTGAAAAAGGAAGAGCTTCCTTTCTAACACTGAAATACATATTATAGAAATAGTACCACTCTGTCGATCACATTGTCTTGTGTTCAGCTATAGCCCAATCAAATGTATATGTCACCTGAATATGCCAAAAGATGACTTCTGAGAAATGTGTGACTTCATTAAATATGCCTGAAATATAATGTGCAGGTATAATTGAACCCGTAGCTTTTTCCAGATAGATTTCAAGAAACATTGCCAAATCATATGCCAATTGATATGATTAGGAACAATAATTCCAATGATAGTAGCATATAATTGTCAACATTAAAAAGTTATTTGGTGCCAAATGCTACTGAAATGCTTTTAAAAAAGTCAGTTTAACATAGATGTTAATATGCAAGATATGCTGGCACCCTTTAATAAACTTCCAGTTTGAGGTTGTCAGAGTGTGAAAGATCAAACAGAGGTTAGTGCAAATTCCAGGCTGTCAAGAAATATCTGACAAATAATAAAGAGCAAAACTGTGCAGCCCATTTAAATTTGACATTAATGAGGGCTTTTGCCTTAAGAAAGGACCAAGAAAAGTATGCAAGACTTGTGCTGGGAGGTGCGACAGTGAGACATTTAAGGCTAGATTCAGAAAATGTAGTAGGTATTTAGGTATTGCACTACCAATTGGTATTTACAGTGGGGTAGCCGAGACCTTTATAAATGCATGAACCATGAGACACCTTAGAACAAAAAGAAGTGGTTCATGAAGCACGATACTGAGTGGAAACTCCTAAACTAGCCAAGAGGATATACTGAGATGAGGGGAAGAACTTTAGGTTTTAAGAAGATGTACCTTTGTTCCTCAGCTTTTTGAGGCTGAGAATGTCAAATTCAAATGCACAAGTTTCATGATGCCATTGAATTAACTTTAAAGAAAAATCTAGCAATGATAGTTCTACAGAAAGCCATGGAGAACCCTTGTCACCTGAAGAATAATCTTACAGTGGTATTACAGGGAATAAAGAAATAGATGTTTTGTTAGACAAATGTATAACTGCCAATGCCCCGTTGCTTCCCTCAGTTTATTTGTTTTGTTCCTTTTCATGTGATCTCAAGTCAAAAAAACTGACAGTGTAGGGCCAGAAGTAGCTTGGTTTTCCTATTTGTTGGTCATTTATTTCCTGAAAGTCATGATGCTCCTTCCATTATTATGCTATCTAGAGGTCATAAGTGGAAGTAATGCCATTCTAAGCACTGGATAAATTCTCTATTCAGAAGTATTTAACATGTTTCTTTTTCGTCTATTTTTCATTTAATTCTCCTTTGCTAATAGTACTACAGAAGATAGTCCTTTGCAGGACTTTTGTTTCAGTATGACTCCACTGAAGTCACCGAAAGAAAACTGAAGTTAGCAGTTCTCCAAGAACAAAGTCATAGTCTTTTAATCCCATTCTATGACTCCTATGAGCTTGAGTGGGTGTTTAATCAGGCCTTCTAATACTAAAATATCCATAGGCATAGTTATTTATGACAGTTTTGTTGTCCTTGTCACACTAGAATTTCTGTTAGTTGCTTGGTAGTAACTGACCATGCCACTTTACCATAAGGAGTTTAATTATTGCCTGCACATTTAAAAATCCCAGCAACTGAAATCCAAAGGACATAACCTGATTCCAGTTTTCATTAAGAAAAAAATTCCCATCTCTACACTTGAAGTACAGAGAAAAGCTTGAAAGAGACAAATCATCCAGCACTCAAAGTCAAGCATAAAGTTCCAGTAATATCTTTAATTATTTTTTTTTAAATCTGATACCTTCTGAATGCCTCAATTTGACATTGCCAAAAAAAAGTATCAGAAAAAAATATGAAAGATTCTGCTTAGCACTTACCATCAGCAGCATAATCCTTCATAGAGACTACACTCTTTCTCTTGCAGCACTACAATATGATAACTTATTTTTAGCATACACATATTTGCCTTAAGATAAATCATTGAGCTTCTCAATGAAGGCTTTTCTCTCTGTGAAATGTATTATGAGGCCATTGTCTGCTCAGGGGCAGGTGCCCATCACAGAGACCTAAGAGATGGCTCTTTTAGTTGAATCCAGCTGCCAGAAATAGCTTTAGCTGAGATCAATAGCAATTCTGGTGTCCAGCTAATTAATACCTAATCTTTATCTGTCAAACACTGCCCCTCTGTCATTGAATGGAGATTTTGTCATGCATACAGGATGAGATCTCTATGAGAATAAGTCTATCACAATGCAAACGAAGCCCATGTAATTGCATTTGCTTAAAAAGTAAAGCTGGGCTGTACATACCTCTTTGGGACTGTTCCATAGCTTTATAGTAAAAAAAAAAAACCCTAGAAATTCACATGATCTGGTTTGAATTTATAAGAATAAAAAAATACCTTAGAAAATCTCCTTTGATTTTGCCATCACCACTGGTTGACAACTGGAGAGAGGCCAGCAGAGCTCCAACCCTTATTTATTTTTCACAGAAATTATTCAGAAAATTTTGTGCAGTCCATAACTTTCTATTTTGGGGCCTAAATGCTTCTATTTTAAAAAGCATCCCTTCCCTTACTAACAAATGTTTATCCTGCACTTATAACTGTTAGGATCTATTGACTCATTACCAGTGCCACTGCGCCTAAGTGGTACCCTATAAATACTGGATGCAAAATAATGTAGTTACAATGGTATCAATTTTACTTTCAGTAAATAAATTGTTTCTATAACTCTCAACTACATAATACCCCATAACCAACAATCCCCATGCACCTTCCTTACTGGGCAAGATTATTATTCCTATTTCAAAACAAAGTCACCCAGAGAAGATGCAACTAGACCCAGAGAAGACATGTTCAAAGTGTATGCCATTGGGTCTTCATCACCCATTTTATCCTTTCATTATGTTAGCTCAGAAAAAAGTTAAGCAGGCAATCTCATTATCTCATACCTATTGGCCCACTGCACTAAAATATCTTCTCTTTATTTTGCCTGTAAATAGCAAAAGCTTTATATAGTCGAGGATTTTATTTTTTTAAGCTTAAAAAGTGTTTCTAGATTGTTACTTTAAGACAGCACAGTCAGCTCAAGATGTCACTGGCACCACGCCATTCAGAGGTATCCAAATCTCCCATGAGCTGCTTTGGCACATGTACAGTATGCAGTGTTTTTGTTCGATAAGTTCTTCTTAGCTCAAAAAACGTAAAAATGAGGTGCTTTAGAGTATTATAATTTACAAAAAGGTTCTAAGCAGCTAATCCAAATAACTTCAGGATTATAAAATTTATCTCTCCCAACACTGAAGTAGTAAAATAAGCAATAGCTCATAAAGTAATAGTAGTGTTGGAATCAATTTATTCTCTGATGACCTTCTACTGGCATTGAACTTCACTTGGCGCTGAAATGCAGAAGTGTACCAACAGTGCTTACTGATGAAATACATAATGAAGGCAACCTGCTTTTTGGAATATTTTGTACCTTGTACAAATGTTCTGCTTTTCTGACAGCTCATGAATACTTCTGTTGCTTCTCTGCTAGCGGAAAAAACTAATTTTTAATAATTTGAGCAGCTTTTTGTATTGCCTTAAACCCCCTTCACAGCTTGCTTAAAGCTTAAAAATGATCATGATCCTCACAGAAATTCCACAGCCATTAAGTTGTTAATATTCAAAAAAAATAATTTAAAACTACAGAACTCATTTTGACCTGCTACACAGTGAAAGCTATTATAATAGATAACAAATTATGCCTTGCAAAACTTCATCTATTTTGTAGCCTACTGTACCTGAAGTAGCCTTATATTAAAAAAATTTAACTCATTCAAAATAAAATTTAAGTGGTCCATGACATTTACTGCCTAGCGTAATTAGATTACTTTCTTTTTAAGTACAATTACATTTTCAAAGTAATGTTTGTTTTCTTTCACTGATATAATGAAATATGGATAAAGATCACCCAACATTCTAGCCAAAGGGCTCTTTCAGTGCTTATAAGATGAAAAGCACAGACAACACAAAAAAGGAAGAAAAGATGGCTTTCTCTACTGCCATGAAATGTGAGAAATACATGACTAAGAATGTGTTAAAAAAAAAGCAAAGACAGATTGGTAAAATAAATTAGGTTTGAGGCTATATGAGTGTGTGTTCCACTAGGAACACCCTTATTATTTTGGGGAATAGAAAAACAATATCATGAGCTTTGAAAATTAAGGAAACTAATGCTATTGAACAGGAAGATAGTCTTAATCTCTAAAGGCTTTCATCAGTATCCATTAATTCAATAGGGTCTACACCAGGCTCTGTTTCCAGTCACTGAGCCAAATCTGGTTCACAATACAGTTCATTGTATCCAAGAGAATAACAGAAGGGATTTATTTTACTTGTCAGTTTTACTGTTTTTACCAAATTCAGATAACATGCTTGTAGTGAATCAGTTTACTAATTTGAAATGCTACATCACTGAGTTTGTAACGTTACCACACAGAGCTCTACTGTCTTTGAGTTATGTAAAGGTAAGAAAGAGATTCGTCAAACTGTTTACTGGTTACTTAGGCAGTCCATTAACAGCAAAAGACAATAGTCCTGCTCACAATGTTGTTTTTTGTCATCTATTTTCTATCTTTATTTGAATAGAGAACAGCTTTGTAAGCTGAACATAAATGTGAACACTTGAAGTTTTCAGTACTGTGCTCATTTTATCTCAATGTTAGTTTAGAATTTAGTTGCTGGTCCTGTTCTGTCATATAATCAACTAAGGGAGCAAAAATTTAAAGCTAGATACTGCTTTCTAGCATGGAGCGTGCCTGCCAATTCTGAGAGAGTCAAATGGAGATGGCCAATATGACAGAGAGGACAAATGTCTTTAAAAAGGCAGTAATGTAACTCCCACAATCTGAATAATTATCTGTAAACTTAAATATATTTGCATAAAATTTTCCTTTTAATGATAGCACTGAGAAATTAATAGTTTCATAACTTCAGTAATTTTCAGAGACAGCTGTGTCTGCGATCTTGCCCTTTTATGAACAATATTAAACGACATAATTTCTGACAAAAAAAAATATCCATGAGACAATTAAAATGTTTCAGCCCTAATATCTATTTACCGAAAAATCCACTCCACAAAGGAATGTGTATCTGAGAAGAAAATCAGACAGTGTTGTACCAAGCAAGCACCACTCTACAGTTTCTGAAAAATCACATCTGAGTGACATGGGCAGGGAAACCCTCTCTCCATCAGTACCCTTCCCCACCTTATGGTCCACAACTGAAACTGACCTCCATCCTGTGGGCTTATTTACTTCTGACCCTAATTCTTCCCTACACTTCATCTGTATGTGCAGATTCCACCCAACTTCACTGAGTCCCAGCAGTTTATGATGCCCTTTCTTGTATTCTAATCTCTTCCTCTTAGCCTTCTAATCTCTTCCTCTTAGCCCTTGATCACCACAAAGCACGTCTTGGTATAATCACCCATATCATGGGCCTAGCAATTAACTAGGTCTGTCAACACTTTTCAAGACAGTTGATTTAACTGCATTTTCTGCTCCTCTGCTTCTATAATACTTTTTCTGCCTACATCAGAAGTGTTTTAAGCAGGAACTAGAAGGACAATGAAATGTCTTTTTGGATACTAATAGACAAGTTCTGAATATGTAAATATGGTCCTGATATGTAATTTTCAGGGTTGTTCAGAACACTGGATCCTAGGAGGTTGTTTTTATAGGATTAGCCCCCCTACTCTCACTCAAAAACACCCTACCATAGTCATGCCTGATCATCTCACCTATATCACTAAAAATCTAGAAAAAGAAAAGAGTGAACGATTTCTCTGATGAAAAATTCAAGAGTTCAAAAAAAAAATCATAAACCTATCTCAGAGATAAACATTTTTTTGCCTTTAGAAATCTATTTCAAAAACTAGTCAAAAGATCCTTCACTGTTCCTAGCTTTTAATCTGCTTTGTCTGTGCTTGAGTTTTCTATATCTCTATGGCCAAGGGTTCAGCTTTTCAAAATTCTCCATATGCTCCTGTGTTAATTCTGCTATGGTTATGCTAACTTCTAATGGGTAGGTTTCCTTATGTGCACCTTTTTCCACCTGTAAGAAAATAAACTTCATCAGAGCTCACTTAAGACAGCCCAATTATCGCAAGGTATTAAACAGAGAGGTAGATACAGAAGCATATAGTCCACAGAGCTGTTACTACGTTCCAGTTTATCTGTAAACTTGTCACCACACTGGTGTTCACTTTCTGAATAACGACTTTGTAAGCCAACAGTCCATACTGTAAGCCATACTTAATCTTCAAAACCCTGTAATAATTTGTAAAACTAAGCTTGTGCATTTACTTATGTCCTAAGTCCAGGAGGTATAAAGCAATGTGAAGTAAATCTGAAATTACTTGCAAAAAAGCAAAGACATCCTCACACATCTCATACAGGAGAAGACACAACTGAAAAGGTCCTTTTTCTTTCAGGCAACTATATTCCTGGAATCTAACACAGTTCTGTATAAAACAGAGTTTTTTTTCTGAAGCCATGTATTCTATTTAGTGTGTCACAACAATGTAGTTCCTACCTCTGAAAAAGCAGCAAGTTTTGCAGATCTGTTGAGTATGAAAAGGCTTGTGAAGACTTACATCTGATCTTGTATCTGTAGTTAATTTGACAGAGCTGCTAGAGTAAAAGCCAAACTGACAAACTGCCACCTAGTGAAATTACTCATTATTGGTTGAGGTTTGATATATGTGGCCAAAATATCCCAAGAACTCTGCATTTCAAAGGTGTAATAAAATGTGAAAAATTAAAAGATGCTATGCAGGTGAAGCTAATTTTATGACTCAACAAGCTCAACATTCTACTGCTATCAAGGAACTGTCAGTGGTGCCAGGGAATAGATTTCCTTTCCAATGGACAGTCCTGTTAATTTACTTGTAGGAAGAAAAATCTTCAGTAACTTGAGACAAGATACATATCATAAGATCAAATAAGGGGAAAAAAGCAGTAATACAACCACTGCTGTGGCATGCATTTCCATTGTCATAGAAAGATAAATACAAATTAAAGGAAACCAAACAAAACAGATTGAGATATTCTCTGGGAGACAACAAACACTAGAGGTTGAAGATACGACTCCCAAAAAATCATGTATTTACATCTAGGTTTCTCTCATCCATAAAGCAAGGGTTATTTGCTATACAAAAATGAAAAGTGGGGTCTATTTTGAGGTGCAAACACTCCCCCTTTCCTAACCCAAAAATGTACAAGCGGTTAAAAAAAAAATTATATTCATTTCCTGCTTGATGGTCAACTTTTCTGCTGGTCTTCTATGTGTGGTCCGAGTCACAAAAAACACCAAAACTATATATTGTTCAGTTGTATCCACATCTATCCCAATAAGGTTATAAAAAGATATTGAGAATTTTCTTGACTTCTTGGTAGACATAAGAATACAGATACCTTTATTAAAAATTGCAAATTGTACCACCACCTGGCCTGGAATACCTAAATGTCTCATGGTCTTTGAGGAACCCGTTGCAACTGAACACAAGATTCCCACCTAAACAATGGAGATTTTGAGCAAGGAATCAATAGGAAAAAAAATCAGGTTATATATGGTTGGCATTAACTTCCTACTGTTTGTAGAGACATTCTCGCTGCATTAAGTATAAACCAGAGTCTAATTCTTCTTTTGGGAATCACTCATTATCTTTGGTTCTCCGTAGCAGAACACAAATTTATTCAGTATCAGAATAAGGTCATTGTCACACCAGACCCGTTCTTAGCTACCTGCCACGCTTTTGGCGTCATTATACTCTGCTGTAGTACAAGATAAAAGAACTACATTAGTAGCTGTCTCCTGCAAAGGAGCTTAACTCTTTTCAAAATTAAAAACCAATCAGCTAACACCTACCACAGAGATGATTTTGGAGAAAAATCAATTAAGACATTCAAAGATAAAATAAAATTTGAGAACTTGATGATTGGGAATGTGCCATCAACCAGAAAGAAATTACTAGTGACAAAATAGAAAAGATACTTTTATAATACACTGTCATATCATTTTCTTGGGCTTTTTTCCTCCCTCACTTCTTAGTTTCTTTCTGTGCTTCTGATTTAGAAAGAAATGTTACAGCTAGAAATACACACACAAAAAAAATCCATCTACAGACTGCTTTAAGCACTTTCTGTTATTCAAATGGAATTAAGAATACTTTAAAGTCTATTTTGATTTCTTCATGATTATAACGCTCTACCAAGTCTGCATGACTGATGTTTCTATTGGAATAATTATCCTGTAATAGTGAGTTAAATGACAGAAAATTTGTATTAGCAAAGGAATGATGATATTAGACAATATTCACTATAGCAATATCACTTAAAACAATGGTTGCGACAAATTAGGTATAACTAATTATACATTGCGTCTGCCCTGATTTCAGATATATTGGGACACAACTGAACTCTGTCCAGAGAGAGTTGAGTAGATTTCCTAACAGCTAGCAAGGTAACATGGTCTTCCACAAAGTTACCTAACCATTCACAGCATCCTTACGTCCTCTCATATCATGGAAAACCTGATGGATACTCTGGAAGAGAGGCCTTTGAGTTGGTGTGGATTTTGTTTTCCACTTACCAAATTTGATTCGGGAATTTTGCTATTGGGTTCTACCTTTCAAAACACTGTAAAAGAACTTAAGAATGTACAACCTCCATTGCAAATATTATGGGACTTTATCAGCAACTTGTTTTCCCCTCATGAAAGACAGAAGACACACAAAAATACAGGTAATAAAGTACAGTCACAACTGAAGTTCATTTTTTTCCCCTCATTCTCATAAGTCACATTGACAGGGATACTTCCTTCCTTCCAAGTATGCAGAAGCTTATGCTTTAAAAGTGGATTTGATGTTCAAAGATGTCAGTTCTGGCAACTGAAAATAAAACAGTAGCACTGTCAGGAGTCTTTTGTGAGTCAAGTACAACTAAGGAAAATACACTTAGACCATCTAGTTGATAATACTGGCAATTATGTGTTATTATGATACCAACTTTCTAGAAATAATGTTGCAGTCACTGATATTTATTTCATACAAACATAATTCATGGATGAACTGAACTGCACAGAAGCCCAAGAAGCAATTTCAGAAAAGACAAAATAAAAGGAGACTTAAGAAAGCCCATCTACTATCCACATGATTTTAATGTTACCTGAAGGTTCAACATCCCCAAAACCTCTCCTCGCAATAAAAAGCTATTCTGGTTTTAGGAACACAGAATCATTTATATTACTAACTGTGCACCAATTAGCAAGTTGTTTTCCCCTTAATGAAGTCAAGAAGCATTTCAACAGAAAAGGCGTCATGCAACAAACTGCTCAGGAAATGCAGTTACTGACCTTAAATCACTTAAGCTTATCAGTCAAAACAGGACTACAAATAGATAAAATTAGTAAATAATTCTTATTTTATGAAAAGCTGTATCAGAGAAGTCATACTGACTTCAGCCAGCTGGTAGATGCAGGTGTTGACATATGTGGGCAGTGAATTCATTAAAAGGATTACGTTCAATGTACTCTTCTGATGCAGTGATTGCAGGATTTGAGAGTGTAGAGAGCAGAGTCAAAATTATTTAAATATAGATTTTCTACACATAGTTTAAGCTTTCTGTATCATCAGCTACTGTGCGGAAAATACAAGTTCAAACAATTGGCATGAAAGCATGAAATTACATAACAGTAAAGTAAAAAGCTTCAGGATCGCAACTTTTTGAAAAGCAACTTGCTGCATAATAGCTTATTCTAGAATTTAAGTCATGCTTTCTCAGGCTTAAGAAATGTTAAGGCTCTACAAAGAAAGGGAGAATCTTAGAAACATGCGATTTCTTGAGAAATACAAGAAACTCAAAAATGAGGGTCACAAACACATTAAGAATAGTCTATACTATCAAAATTTCTGTAAAACACCAATTCGAAAATACAAATAACTTCCAATAGCTAAGGGACCACCTGCTTCCAAAATGGGGAAAGAAAATTGAAAAAAAATTCACAGAATGAAAATGGTGAGATTAAGAGTATTTTTTTCAGAGCTCTGAGGATAATTTGTGGAATGTAGCAGCTTTTATTTTCAATTCAGTGCACTTCAGGTAAAAAAATACAAAGAAAAATTTCCACACAGACATGTCAGTAATTCAATTATCAGAAAATGCCAATTATTGACTCGCATATATCAGACGGGGCACACAAACTCAAGCACTCAGAATAGCTTGGCAGACTTGAAATTTCATGCCTTTATGTTTAGTTCTATGTTAAGCTGATGAACACTACAAAGAGATGACCAAACTGGTATCATATGTCACAGTTATATTTCTAAGATTTCCTTTAACAGCTACGAGGTACTAATCCAGTGCAATCTCTCACTCATATTCCATATAAACCTCTGCCATTTTCAGCACATCACATATATACTGTGTGTATACCCTTTTATTTGGTTGCATTTAATTTGTAGCCTTTGTTCATATGAACTGTATACATAAACGCAAACATCTAAGGAGAAGTGAGGAATGCAGACCTGGTGCAATCCAGACTCAAATGAGAAATCACCAGGGCAACAGCATCTGCTTACATCCTTCAGTGTAGCAGTTTCTCTGGAATGAAGGGATACAGCATAATTTATCTGACTCATAGGTATTTATATCTGCTCATTACCCACAAATGTCTACATCCTTCTTTTACTGTGGGAAATAATGGAGGGTAAAACAGCCACTGATGAAAAACAAAATTGCAAATTTTCATTTTACTTCAATAAAATTTCAAAGGAGGAAGTGAGATACATGAAAGAAACTATTTTCAAGTCCTCAGAAACAATATTTCATATCTTACATGATGACTTATAGCTTCAATGTTTTAATGTGGTTTGATCTGTACCTATGAACTCCAAAGATGAACAAAAATATTGATTGTAAATTACTAGCAGACATAGTTAATGATTTCTGAAAACTAATTTAATTGAATTCATCAACTTTCAGACTATTCAGTATGCACTCAAGTAAAATTATTCTTTAATCTATAGTCCATGAGCTAATGTTTATCTTCTGCCCTTAATTACACTAGATAACCATTTTTGACACTTCTATACACAGATCAGACACTAATCCATCCTTCGTTTTCCTTACGCACTCAGTTATCCATCCTCTGCTTTCACGTTTTTACTGTATGTAAACATCTTTCTTGACAATGATTTCCATGATGGTTATTTTATTTTTAATGTCATTTTTTCACAATCTTCTAGTTTCTTTTGCAAAAGTCTCTCAAAAAAAATGTACTATATAAAAGCTATAATCGATTTTTTTTTGGAAGTATTTAACTTTTTAGTTACTTTCAGTATTCTTTAACATTCCTTCTGATTCAGGTCATCACACTGCTGCTCTCTGCTGTTCATAGGAAGAATTCACATGAAGTGATTCCAGAACCGGCATTCATTTTAGGGTCTGTCACAGGGATGAGTTCACTTTGAATTTTTTAATTTCTAATTTTGCCATCTTAGAAGGATCAATTCTAATTTTGTCTGGCAAGAAAATTCATGCAATTGCAAATATCACATGATAACAAACATGAGAAGAGTCAGAACATTTTGCAAAGCAGTTGCACTCACATTTGAATTGTGTGTAGTCTATTATATATGCGCCCTTGTGTGGTTCCACTTTTAGTCCCTAATTCTTTATTCCTGTTTTATCACAACCTCCTACCAAATTCAACCAGCAATACTTTTCAATATGTAATGAATGCAGAATTAGGTCCAAATTTCCACATCAGACCCCGCAAATGATCTCTACACAGGCTGACTTCAAAAAAGTTCAGAGAAAATAATTGTCACTTAACAGTAGTTTGCATATTTTCCATCATGACAAGACAGACAATGAAATATTAGGAGATACTTCTCTTGGAGAAACAGTAGACCTGGTTATGTTAGCGGAAAACCTTTAAACATAGGAAATGCCTAGACAGCTCAAAGATTCAACAATAGAAAACGTAAAATGCTACCATTCTTGCATGATTTTCAAATGGATCATTTGAAGTCATTAGAATGAATACTCTCCCAGGGAAATAATTCTCCTCAAGGGAGAAATCCTTCACAGTAAGACTTTATACTGACCTGAGTGCACCTACTTACGTTTTAAGAAGATATGCTATACAAGAAACAGAAAACAATTCTTGTCAACTGATGGCACAACCGGTGATATATCTAGTTACATGAACGTATATATTAGGTACAGGTCCAAAACATTTACACATAGAGCAACATTTATGTGAGAACCTAGACCTAGCCTGTAATAAGAAAGACAATGCAACTGGAAACCTGAAATTTTACAGAAAGTGGGCTTAGGTGTTCCCCATTCTTAGGGATTTATTCTCCTGAGACTCAATTTATGCTGCCCCTTTTTCTCTCCTCATCATTTATCATCTCTCTGCTATGGTACCACCTATGGCCTTCTGAATAACACACTTCAGAATCCTGAAAATCTGACATTTAAGCCTAATTATATGTGCAACACAAAACAGCACAGCTACAATAGAAGTTGTGAATGTATTTTTGCACGGATAAATCAGAGATGCTCTCTATTTTATAGTTTGGATGGAAATCCAGCTAGCCTATTTAGATTTTGGCCTCCTGCTTCAAAATCTCTTAATCGATTTTATTTAGGATGCTTCTTTCATTCCAGCTCCTGATACGACAAAAGAAAAGGCCCTCTATAAATGCCTGAAAAAATACCAATGAAAACAACTCACAAATACAAAATTTCTGCATCATGAGTCAACAATAGCAGCTGGATTGTCCCCAACACACGGATGGGATTAGTCAGTCTTCCAGGTGCTCATAGCTACAAGCAATAAACAAAACTGTCTTAATTACGATTTAACATAAATGAGGATTAGCATACACAGGAAGGCTTAGTCAGTTATGAGCAGCATGCAATTTACCTAAACTAGCATTTTGTGTACCAGCAGTTATATAGTCCATTTATCTCCTCACGTAGGTTGACTCCTACAGAAAAGCATTTCATGATAGGTAAGGCAGGATTTCTCAAACTCTGTATATAATCTAAACCTAAAATTATTACTACCCAAGCAGCCAGGTTCTTCGTCTAGCACATGGGAGCAGACCAACAAAACCTCCAAAATCATGTCACCTTTCCTTGAGAGAAAGGAAAGTAAATCAAAGTGTGAAATCTTAAAACTTAACCCCTTTCATACCAAAGCCAACTAGATTTGGAGACACTGCTCTAATTATTTATTAACTAAAATGTTTTTTAAAAAATATTGCTACTTTGAAGAAAATACTCCCCAAGTAGCTGTCAATACCTGTGGCTACTTCACAGAAGCAGTCTGTTCTCATTTTCTTTCTATGCAACATTCTTATGATACCCATACTAGTCTCACACAAGATATCCATAGTATGTACTTATTCATAGTACTGTATTCATATTCAAGATATTAAGGAAATTATAAAAGGACTTTTATACCATTCTTATCACGCCTAACCGACTAACCAAGACAAATATCAGTGTATGTTTCTGTAAGAACTGCTTGAAAGTTTTTAACATTTTCTTTTCTTTTCTTCTTGTTTTGAAAGAATCAAGTGTTAATTCACTGAACTTCAAATTATTGTGGAAAACTATTTCGATAGGTCTTAGAATATGAACTCCGGTCAATCCAGAGAACAGAGACCCACAATATCAAAGCCCCAACAGTGTAGGAATACATGGAAAAGTAAGGATTTAAACTCGTTCTGTCCCTGATTATGATCAAAGACTCACCTTTACTAAAAAAAGAGTTGCCCTCACTAAGGTTAGCAATTTGCTTTGCAATTTCCCCATTCTTGCCAGACTCAGCCAAAATATCATGGACTGCTTTGGCAGAGTTGTCATTGACAGGGTGTTAACATTTCCACACAAATATCAGCAGCTCCAGCTCTCTCACACTGTAGAACTACAGAGGAGAACAGAAATTCTCCATAGAGAATTCAGACCGTGCATTGCAATTCTACACCAGGACTTGCATATAAGACCTTGCACTTTAGGAACAAAAAACTCCCATGTGTGAGACTGGATTTTGTGCTGGTTTGGACTAGGACAGAACCAAATCTCCTTTCAGTTTTTTTTTTCCTTTTGGTTAAGTTTCTTCTAAGTAACTGAACTTTTTGTAGTTGACTACATGTTTTTCAGTGTCTGCTTCTAGAATTGATAACGTTTTAAGTTTATAGTTATTACTAAGGTAACGGTAGGAACGGTACGCAGAAAGGCTCTTGCTTATACCTATTCCTATAGAAACCAAGGTCATTGCTAAATTCCTCATTATCCACAAGTGAAAGCCGTAAAAGGGTTGCACTTGGAGGGAGAAGTGGACAGGGCAGGTGACCCAAAATTGACCAAAGTATTCCATCCTGTACACGTCATTCTCAGTTTAAAGCTGAGAGATCACGAAGGTCTTGCTCTCTCCTTCTATGGCTGGTGTCCAAAAAGGACTCTGTCCATTCTCCTGCCTTTGACCCCAATCCATGCATTCCTGAAGCCAGTTCC
The DNA here is from genome assembly GCF_013368605.1 of Nyctibius grandis. Classification (NCBI taxonomy): domain Eukaryota; kingdom Metazoa; phylum Chordata; class Aves; order Nyctibiiformes; family Nyctibiidae; genus Nyctibius; species Nyctibius grandis. The sequence goes on from NC_090670.1 coordinate 12,968,435, forward strand.
CATCTGCTGCTGAGTCCAGTCCAGGACTTCCTGGTGCCAGCCCTTCATCAGTGGTGACATGATCATCATTGGAGGAGCTCAATATTGGTTTTGTATATATTTGTATATATTTAACTATTTCCATTAATATTATTATACTCTTTCTCATTGATATTGTTTTATTAAAGCTGTTTTAATTTTCCAACTCGTAAGTCTCTCTCCCTTTTCTCTTTTCCCTCCCCCTTCTGGGAAAGGAAAGGGTTAATAGAGGAATTTAATAGCCAGCCCAGCTTCAAACCTTGGCAGATTTAAAAGATAACCTGAAGTTTTTATCTCTAGATATATTTTATTCAAATAAATCATGTTTTGCCATTCCTTCATTGATAATTATTCCAGGAAATCGCCAGGAAAGGATTTGATGCCAGCATATGACTTCTCATGGCAATATGCTAACAAATCCATAAAGTTATTTATTGTGTGATAATTCTTCCATATTAGAAAACTAGGACAACTGTGTTGTAAAATCTCTGTGAAAAGAAATCATAAATACTAAAAATCAATACCTAATTCTGGTATGGCTGGAAAATATTTTTCAATACTATATCAAAAATGTATTATCAGAGGAAACAAACTTCAAAGGTAGTTTTCTGATGTAAAAATTTGAAATAATAAAATAGAAGTTGAAAAAAAAAGAACATTCATTTTGATGATATTTTAGGTTGAACTTAGTTTCACCCTGTGAGCTATTTCCAAAGTCACATTCACAAAGCTAGCCTGACACATACTTCCTAAAATACCTCAATTTTTAAAAAGCTTTGCATCAGTACAATTCCTTAGCTACTCACACTTCTTCCATGTGCATGTACAGAACCAGTCAAACAAAACACAACTCATAGTTCAGGTATTTGATTTTTCTTAGCTACACTTACATGAACTCTGCAAGGAAGACACACAACTGCATTTCCTGAACCACATTCCGACGAAGTCACCATTTCCATGGGTTGTGCCTGGCTGCAGCAACAGCAGCCTCCGCACTCTGCCCACCTCCTGCAGCCAACCTTGAGAGCCTCATGGCATCCACAGCTGCAGGGAAATTAGGACAGTGCAGAGGTGAAGGCCTGGCAGCTCTGGATCCCTGCCTTGCATCACCGATTTTATTCCAGAAAAAAATACGTTCCAGGTATCCCATTTTTTGAAAACACCGCTATATGACTATAAAAATAATTTTTTACCAGAAGTCTTAGCATGCAAGGAAATACTCAGCCAGGGCTTAGAAGATTTCTACCTTCTATTTATTTTCTCCACTATCAATGTGCTCTACAGTTCCTATTGTACTAAACCCTGATCCAAAGTTAAGCATATGATGTTCAAGAGAGCACTTGTATACTTAGGCCTACACTTATGCAGCTAACTAAATGAGGATTTCAGCACTGTCTCTCTTAAGCAGGTGACCTAAGAGGTTTATTCAAAGAGGATGACAGCAGAGCAGGAAGAATAAAGAAAGCAAAATACAACCAGTTCAGTTTGGAAGATAAGTATTCCAGTAATTGTAACTGATGCACAACATATATGGGAAAGGTCAGTTTCCTTTGTTATTTAAGTCCAAGTATCATAGTAACTAAAAGGAAACTACTGAATTGCTTCTGCCAGATGTAATGAATTAATAGTTTGCTCTTCCCCCTTTGGATTAAGAATTAATTCTTGGCTTATATTGGCATTTCTCTCACTGGAAAATTTAATTTGTGTCATCAAAGCCCTGAGTCTATTATATTTGCAACTGACACAGATGTGCACCAGAAAAATCTGTATAATTTTGGTAAACTTGTTAATACGATGATTTTAAGTATTATTCATTTGTTCAGCCTGGAGAAGAGAAGGCTCCGGGGAGACCTTAGAGCACCTTCCAGTACCTGAAGGGGGCCTACAGGAGAGCGGGAGAAGGGCTTTCTACAAGGGCATGGAGTGATAGGACAAGGGGGAACAGTTTTAAACTGAAAGGGGGGAGACTGAGATTAGATTTTTAGGAAGAAATTCTTTACTGTGAGGGTGGTGAGACACTGGCTCAGGTTGCCCAGAGAAGCTGCGGCTGCCCCCTCTCTGACAGTGTTCAAGGCCAGGTTGGATGGGGCTTGCAGCAACCTGGTCTAGTGGAAGGTGTCCCTGCCCGTGGCAGGGGGTTGGAACTAGATGATCTTTAAAGTCCCTTGCAACCCAAAACAGTCTGTGATTCTGTGATTTAAAATTCTACTTAAACATCAATAAGCTGCTTTAGTTAAAGAAAATCTTATATTAACGCCAACAGACACAAAAATATATTTAACTGATAACAGATCTGACTTCTCACTTAAGTTTAAGCACATTTAATGTTAAGGTAATTAAGTGCTTTGCTGAACATAGACCTTTCTTGATTCAGCAGTTCCATGGTGGCATTATGGCTGATCTTACAGAGCACAGAACCAATACCTACCATTCTCCAGATACATTACCTGTGACAATCCCAGCAGTCAATTACCCCAAAAAATAATTTATAAGTTGATACACTCTGATTTGACACTCAGACTTCTCTTAAAAAAAAAATCAAGGGCTTTTTCTTTATGTCAATAGTTAAAATGTGAATATTTCCATAAAAACATGATCATTCCCTTAAAACAAATTGCTGTGAGGACAAGAGACTGTAGTAGCATTCTGTTTGATATACTGCTTGATACTTCCATGCAGCTCTAGTGGTAATCACTGCTTAACAATTACACCAAAATGAATTTTTTCCTACACCCCTTTATATACATTTCAAAAGAATGACTATGAGAAGATGATCTTTAAGGTCCCTTCCAATCCAAACCATTCTATGATTCTGTGATTCTAAGATACACAAACAATGGGCTGAGTGTGCATAATACACTGTGGGTACCTTGCACCAAATATAAAAGCTTCCAGATGCAAGACAAACTTCCTAAAGAATTAAGAGGCTGACATAAAGAAAAGCAATCTACAGTAGACAGAGTGGTTTCACGCACGGGTAGGTGATATGAGGCTATCCTACATTTAACAGAAGGCCACGCTCTTATTTACACCTGAAAAGAACCAATTACATTAATGTCTTGGAAACAATTGCATGTAATAGTCCACTGTAAACCTTTATGCACTATTGTGTATATTTTAAAGATTTTTATTCTCCTTTGTTCTTCCCCAATGTCATCACAATTTACACCTTCCCTCACAGTTCAGACATTGGCTGCAGCTTCAGAACAGACAAAGGTATGATGCTGAATAGTAAAATGTATAATTTGCAATTATCATAACTGTCCATGCCCTTAAGAACATTTGCTCTGGAACGCCAGCAGGGAGTTGCTCTTTTCCCCTTCCCCAAAACTGAAAGCATTTTCCCTTCCAAGTGGCTGTTGAAAGACCGCAATAAAAATATGCAGAGCAGCATGCACTAAATATCCACTGTAAAATCCTCCTTGAACTCGAAACAAAATACTCAATGCAATAAAGACGTGCACCACTTCACATGAGAAAAAAAAATAGTTTTAGTCCTGAGAACTATTATCACTCCAAACTTACAGTTAAACTTTCAGTTTTGTTCACATTACAGTAACCTTAGAGATTCATAAATAAAATCTTAACTTCAATTTAAAGAGATGCCACCAATTTGAAAGCAACTTTGGTTTGACTATGTCCCCTAATACCAATGAACACAACTACAAAATTATTATTACTGAAAGTGATTGCAGTTTTCTCTGATTTCCAGTTCTTTATTCTGCTCATGTGACTGCACTCTGCACTGATCTCCTGGCTAATAAAGATTAACTTTTCTCTAAGACTTCTCAGGAAGTTTACCAGCACTGGCTACTGCAAGCAAGGAAAGCAATCTGCACGTACTAAGCAATCATCTGCAGTGAGGATTCCGGATTTTGTTCCTCATTTCCATACAATAATTTTCATCTGAAATAAGGAACAGAGTTCTAGGACGCTCATAACAATACTGACATAAACCACTGAACTGTTAGTACTCCCTGGATGACTCGGGTCAGCCACCTATTATTGCAGTGAAACTCAAAGAATAGCCCTCATGAACAAACTAGGATCTATCATACCAAAAAAAACCAGAAGTTAGGGGTTTTGCACTCACTGCTCCCCAAAGTCTCAGTCCTCAGGTGGTTAAAAACTGCCCCTTTTTTCTTTGCTGATATCCACTGAAAATGCACTATATACTGTAGTGAGGATATACTGTAATACAGCAACTGGAAAACAGCATTACAAAATTAAGATATATTAATTTTCTTCCTACTTTGTCTAGTCCCCTTTTGTTAAACACTACTAAGTTCTTAGTAAAAAAAGAGGTTTCCTCTGGCCTTCACCTCCTTCTAAATTCTCTCAGCAATATCATAAATCCAGGGTCTGTGACAGTAACAATCAAGCTACATACAAGTGAGTGATAATAATACAAGTGGTATCTTCACACCAGGCATAGAAACTATTGTCCTGACTGACAATCAACACCCACATGTTCCCAAATGAGTTATCTTTATCAAACCTTGTCACCTCGTCAAGTTCTTTATTACTGGGAAAGCATTTTACAGAAAACAATCAAGCTCTATCTGGAATCTCCAAAGGTGCTGAAGTGCTCTAACATCGGCAAAGTCAGGACTATGAAAGATGTGGGAAAAAATGAGGGAGGGAAGTTTTAGAACATAAAATGAAGTGCAGAGGAGCATTTTGTATGTAACACCTGAAGGAAGAATGAATTTCAAACATGAGAATGCAAATTTTTTAATAGCTGAATATCAGAATTCGTGCACTTCATAAAAATTTTACAACTACTTCATTACTTAGACTTTAGGGTCTGCCTAGACTTACTGCCTATGAATCCTAAAATTTAGCCGATTTTCTCTATCTTCCAATTCAGCACAGGTTTTGGTATCTTCCAAATTTGGGTCTTTTAACAGATAAATGTCCAATAGAAACCATTTCCATATACTCAAAAAATTAACATGGTTACAAACCAATAGTACCATAACCTGGGTTTTAAGTCAAAAGGATTGGGTTAAAAAAAATTAATTAGCAAGGGAAGTTTTAAATAATATAGATCAAAGTATCAGCTATTTTTTAAATGGAAGCTATTGGCTGAGGAAAAGAGTTGTGTAAATAATGGGGTTTTTTTTCTGTAACAAGAAAAATTATATTAGACATTAGAAACAAAACAATTGTCTTCAACATTATGGTTATTTAGCCTCATACTTAAAAAATAATGTTATTTTATTTGCATTACAGTACTGAAAGGTAGCCCTAATCAAGAATTATTTTACAAACCTGCAAAATAAGGAGCATCCTGTCTTGATGCCCTAATAATTTAACCTCTAGATCCCATAGGATTGATTCAACTAGGTAAGTTATGCTAACAACACATTTACAGCTCAGCCACTTTCTTCAGTAAAGCATCAAAACAATGCCATGTGAGCAAAATGCTGATCCCAACGGAGATTTTGGGAGCTTTACTACTCAATTCTTTGGTACACAAACAATTGTCAGTCATTAAAAATAAAAGCTAAACAAGTGTAATTCCAAGGGTCTGCTTGGCCAGAAACACTTGACCAATTATCAGTCTGCTGGGGTATCTATCCAACACCTGAGAATAGCAGACATAAATGGTAACATACTGACAACATAGTAGGGTTAGAAAGGGTCAGGTTATTATTAAGTTTTACTCTAATTAAGCAGAGAGAAAACACAGAAAAAGCGCTACTGAAAAGTAGCAAAGTGTCAAAAAGAACTCTAAAGTACAATTTGACAAAGCAGAATTTATGTTTAGCTATTATCTTATCCATTACATTTTATGGAAAATATGGAATTTATATCAAAAGATTATGCAAAAATTCCAAACATAAAACACTGCTATTGATTAAGCCATCAGATAAAAAAAATGCATTCCACCCATCAACCATAATTAAAAACTATTATTTCCACTTAGTAAGTGTGGACAACTAAATCCATTCTGGAGAAAAAGTACTTTTTGTTTAATGGAATATGAGATTATTTTTGCTGCTAAGAAATAAATGCACTCTGGAACTATTACAAACCTTACTCTGAATATTCTTCTGTCCCGGAGAGTGAATTAAAAGATGGATTGTACCAACAGCTACCATTCAGCATAGCTCTTACTATCCTAAGTAATCCAAACAGATACTAAGCAAATTACAGCTCTAATTAACACTTATTGGTAGTGGTAGAATAACATTAACATGGTGTATCTCCATTGCCATACTGTTTAGGAGTCACAGCTGTTAAAAAAGGACACTTTGCTATGTAACAGGCAAACAGAACAGAGTTTATAAACCCTTTGAGATGATAATCCAAGCAGGAAGCTTAGAAAATAGCTTAAAAGGATAAGTTTTTCATTGATTTAACCTGGGACCAAAACACAGCAGCAAAAAGGTGAGTCTGTGGAAGAGATTTTCTCATTCTATTTTACCTTTGCCTCTTACAAGAAGTTTGCATCATCAGACACCCAATAAAAGAAGACACAATGCGGTAGGAAATGATTACATCAGATGTGCCACAAAAAGTGTGGCACCTCACTCTTGTGTATTGGCTACTCATTAGACAGGATCATAAACCTCCACATAGCAACACGTATTAACATCCAGACTACTTTTAACATTCAGGCAGTTCAGGCACGTTCTTATTTCAGGTTCTGTGGCCAAAATATATCTAAGTGCATAGTCAAAGTAAAAAGGCAGGACAGCTCTCTTATCCAGAGGACTTCCTAGCTGAATTTGTTACAGACATGAGCTATTTTATTAAGGAATAAATTGTATAAAACACACCTGAGTTGTATCCAAGGAGGGTGTATTTTGCAATTGTGGACTACTTGGGAATTCAGTTTTGTTCCAATCTTTTCAGTAAGACAGAGTTTGCCATTGAAAACACACATACGTGGTTCCTGAATTCTAGAGAAAGAGGACCTATGAACTGCATTGCTGAATATCACAAGGAAACAACCTAAGCATACTAAAAATGCAATTTCAACGGAATGCAATAAACAGGATAAACTGTAAATTGTTATAGCTCTGTTAAAATGAGAGTGGGTTTACTTTTATTAGGTTTCAAGAGGAACTAATACTGTGTAGCTGGTATTGGTGAATGAGAATGGAGATTGTTGTAATTACTATTGTTTCAGATCAAAATTTAATTTGCACTTTCCTCTATGCATTACAAGGACATGATTAAAGGAATTTTAGAATCATCTTTTGCTTAGCTAGAAGTGCCCACACTTATCTTACACTGTTGGCACTTAAAAATAATGGATTTTATCTAACAGATACAGCAGTCATAATAAATGTTTAAGATAACTATTTAAATTTTGGCTGTATCAACATTATAATGTAAAAAATCCTAATTTTATTGGCCTTGATAAATCTAAGATTAAACTTACTCAGACATTTTATCTTGCTCACCCTTATAACAGTTAAAGAAATTAACTTTAACTATAATGTGTTCTATTTCTTCATTCTATGAGCTTTGTTCATTTCCACAGATTTAATTTGGAAATAAAATTATTTCTAGTACTTACTGGAATACTGATAATGAAACTACTGAATGCATTTTTCTGTGTCTATAGTTAAAAATCACTTGAACTCATTTGGAGGGGTTGGATTCTTAGTTTTGCATAAATGAGACACCACCTCAATTTATGTTCATTGCTATGGCACGCAGAGCTACAGGAATCATCATGGACACTCAATTACAAAATAACGTTCAGGAATTTACAATTTGCCACAAATTCTCAGTACTGATCCCTTGAAACATCATGCATAGTATTTATTGAAATATATTTCAAGACTCAACTTGACAATGAAATTTTGCAAGATTTCTTTCCAATTGCTGAAAGACGTTTTAATTCAATGACAATTAATTATTTCACTCACACAAATACTATTTCCAAAATACAAACTCTATAACATGGTTAAGACCGTCTCTCTAGAGCCATCAGAAGTGCTTCAAGCCACAAAATGAGGAGCTCTAGCAGATAAATTTGGTGGTGGTAGAAAATGGCACATTTCAGTGGAACTGCACAGCATTTGCAAGCAGAAAGCCACGCTAATTTGACCAGGAACACAGTGTACAGGACAGCACATCAATATCCTGAAGTATCATTGTATTTTGTCTAAACGGTTGTTTTTTTTTTTTTTTTTCCTTTGGTAGGTGCAACGTATAGAGGGAATAGGTAGGAGGAGTTAATAAAGCAGCATTGGAGGGAATAAACATTTGCTGATTCTGCTAACACAGAAAAGGTAATAGCATGTTAGCTGTCATGCCACACCGGAGCTTGTAAAGAGATGGGTGGCTGCCTTGAATACTGGCAATATTTACTGCCTCAGAAACTAGAACTCCTTTGACCTGAACAGAAACAGTCACAATCATTATAGTTGCATAAATATGACAGTCAAATATTTCCGTTCAGATGTTGTGGAACTTCTTGAGCACCTGAATAGTCCTACTTAAAGTAATAAGATTACTCACAACAAGAAGAAACACAACCAGAACGAAAATTAATTTACAGAACCTGTGTGTTGAAAATTGTTCACAACAAATTTTAATGGACCTGAATCAAAGTTCGCTCAAGTCAATTGCAGTCTTTGTTATTGGTATTTACATCATCAACTAAAACCTCATCTTATTTACAAAGATAATGCATGTTATAGTAAGTTTTACCCAAGTAATTTCTGCAAGATGAGAACATCTAGACATGTTAGGTACTTAACTTAGACTATGTTAGATACCAAAGAACAGCACAAGTTCCAAGCACACTGCAGCATGTAACACATTTATCTCACAATAGCCTTGTAAAGAAGAGGAATAATACTATCTCAGCTTTACAAAGTGAAACTGAAACACAGATCAAGTGTGACACTTTTAAAACATTAAGTATTCAGTTCCTATAAGCACTGAGTGCCTAAGTACTGTTAAAAATCTGGGTATATGTGTCTTAGACCAAGCCACTGAAAAAAAAACCAGACCTGTGACAAAAGTGATCTAAATCTGGAGCTTTAAAGCAATGAACTATATAGAACTACTACTGCTGCCTGTCTGCTTTTTCTGTCTCTGACGAGGTCTAATTTAAAAAAAGAAAAAAAAAATTATTTCAAACATCCTTATTCCATGTCTAGTTGAAATACAGTGACTGCGGTATCTCCTTGTTACACATATCAAGCTGTTCAAAGTTTGCCAAAACTATATTTCAAGTCACTTCTGCCTAACCTTGCATAAAATCCCTGAATATTCTAACATACACAAACCTAAAAAAATGAGCTGGATTTTCTTCATGCTTTAGTCATTCACTTTCATCGTACAATCCAAAGATGTAAAAGTAAATAAAATGGAACCATTTACTTGCTCTACAGCATCAACTTGTTTTAATAGTTTGTGCCTACCAGCCCTGTTCAACATCAGCAGTCAGCCTTGAGATGGCCTTTTTTTAAAACAGTTTAACACAGAAACATCCGCTCAGCAAAGTACCTCTCAGGATATATTCACCTGCAGTCTAAGAAAACATGGGGTTAATGCAGAGAGGAATCTCTGCTTTTCTGATGCAAAGCTGTGAGCTTTAGATTATCTTAAAGCACAGGCAATTCACAGAGGAACTACATATTCAGATAGTTTCAATGAATATGTATACATTAGTCTTTTCATTATTTTCCTTAAGGGAAAATATTACATCAAAGCAAAGCTAGTTTGGCCTATTACAGAAATTATTTGTTGTGTATGCTTCAATGTGTTTCAGAAACAGGTTTTCTTAAAAATAAATATTTCCTACAAGGAGAAAAATTTTTAGTTCATTATTTTCCAAATAATTTAAAAAACGAAAAAAGGCCAATATCTTGATTTGGTTAAACTAATGTGTTTTAAACTGAGTAGCAATTAAAAAAAAACCACTTCAACTAGAGTAAAATTGAGTGTACAAAAGAATCAGGAGTGTCTGAATTTTGAGCTAACTTCACACCACTTCTAGTCTCATATACTCCACAACTCCAAGATTGTTCTAAAGTATTGTCTCCTTTGTCTTCTCATTCCTTTATATCTTTCCAAAGGATACTTCACATTTCAGCTTCTGAGAGATATTACAGAATAGATGAACATTTGCTCAACAGCAAGTCGAATACATCTTATTGCTCACTATTACAAGCGAGATTTAAGAACTGTTCACAGTACATTCTAGACTTGTGTCTCTTGTGCTTTCCTTTTCGTGTCCAGATGTGACTTCCATTATCCTCCTTTTTCTGTTGTACATATCTTCACTGAAGATTGCCCTCATGTATTTATTATAGCAGATGTTCTACCACTTGAAGTTATTTCTATGGAAAACTACGAGGAAAAAAAAATTGAACCAAAAAACCAAGTAGAATGAAATATAAAATAAAACATTTTAAGTGTAAGTTCATAAAATTAGTTCTGTGTATTGACAACTAAGGAGATACTAATATTATTACACTGAACGGTAGCGGAGGCCTAGAAACCTGAAATTGTTGGACAATAGCATACAAATAGTTGTATTATTGAGTGAAGCAAACAAGAGATACCTACTAAATCGCACATTTTCTTTTACTAGAGGTTGCTAATCATTCCCTCTGGGTTAGCTTAGAGGAAGGTGCTGAACCAACCTTCTGAGATGCCTCAAGCGACCTGTAAAAAATCCAAGCTTAATTTAATTTGGTGAGAGTGAAGAGGGCTCCTGTCTTGAGGAGAAGGGCCACTCTCTAATTAGGCTGCCTTCTGAGACACCACTGTTGTGTCTTGCTAGCTGCTAGAAACTTCACATCTTGTCATTAACGCTAGTCATTTCTGTAGAGAGTGTGTCACTAACTAATGTAAAAACCAAAGCGATGTAACTGAAAAATTGAAGTAGGAATCGGTAGGAATCTAGCAGGAAATTTCTGGATATCTTTCTGGAGAAATTCAAAACTATTTTTTCCCCATTAACTTGTTTCTAAAGAAGTTTTTCTTTCCAGTCAAGAGACAGAAATCTCCCTTTAAAAAAAACCTCTGAATTTCTAACCCTGCAGTTAATTTGGATCGATCTTAATTTCATTTGTAACAGCTATCTGCTTTTCCTCTCCATTATCTTGGCTAATGGATGTCACATTTTCTATGTAAGCAAGAGCAGTTTTGGCCTCTGCATACATTATTGAAGCAGTTGCCCCAGAAGGCGCTGAGCTTTGCATGTACTGCTTCTCTTCTCATAAGTGAAAATATCAAAAAAGTCCAAATCTGAACTAAATACTTTGAAGTAATGGAAAGTAAACCTCTTGATTTTCCAAAACTAATATCTTGCATAGCCACACTTTTCAGGTTAGCGTTTTAAAGGGAAACAGATGTGGAAAAAGAGCCTAATCTCTGTCTTTATTAGAATCACCACAATCAAAGCTAGAATAACTCTATCAACTTAAACTTCGACTGAAGTTATACGTAATGAAATTCTTTCCTAGACTGCCCATCTCTACTCTTAAAGAAAATCTTCCTCTCCTGCCAATCCCAGTTAAAAAGACGGGGAAAAAGTGCTTTGGAGCTAACATTTCCCCTTGGGTATGTTTCAGTGACACAGTAATAAGTTGGAGCCATGTTCTGCTGGACTCCCAGGTCTGACATACTGCAGGCTGTCAGCTACTGCTGCTTTGGATGCACCCCCCACTTCTTCCAGCCCAAACCACATCCACATCTAAGGCACAACCAAGATTTAAGTACATTAATGCACACAATCTTATGTTTTGCTCAACTACAATCACATTCTGAAATTCTACAGAGTCTCTCAGCATTTATTTGCAACATAAAAATTTAAATTGTTCTGGATTTTAACCTAGGGGCTTTGCTCACAATTGCTGCTGAACTTGAGAGTAATTAAACATGACACGAGGTGGTGTCAGGTTGGATTAGCTTTAACAAACTGCAGTATCAACAAAGTTTCTCTGTTCATGTTAATGGCAGCCCTTTGTACTATGGCATTGCTTCTGTATCCCCAAGAATTAATACGAATGAACTTGAAATTATACGGGCAAACCCCAGACTTCATGCTATTCACTGAGTTATATCAGGTATGATTTCACCCTTCTATAAAAAGTAAATATACATATATTAACATTTACTATCTTCCTTCCCCCTACTGCTTTTTAAGTGACGAAGTAATTCAAAAGGAAAATAAGGAAAAGATTGAATTTTCTAACCACAAATATTCCCTCTCACCTTCAGTGAAATTACTAGAGACAAGGAACCATGTTGCAGCAACTACAAATGACAAAATACACGTTCAGATAATCCTGCCAAATCTGCTCATAAACCCATCCATCAATGTTTGGAAATACTAAAAACTCCATGCTCTTCTCTCACGTAAATAGTCAAAATGAAGTCACCTCTATTTTCAAACCAAGGACTGGACATTCATGTAACTTCTGTCATCTGGCATTGAATGTAGAAACTGGCAGTTTAGATGGAGTCACAAAAACATAAATTGAAGTTTACACTACAACAGCCAGCAATTGTCATTTACTTTAAACTCCAAGTGTGTAGCATTTTGCTTCCAGCACCAGGCAGGATTTTCCATTTTATTTTTATAAAATCAGAGATACATTAATTACACAGAAGCAGAAGCAATTCATTTAATACTCCCACCTGCAGCTCAACGTCTTGTATTTGGAATTCACATTAAAAAAATTGGTAGAATTAGCTCAGCTTCATGGGTAAAAGAAACCATAATATGCTTTTTTTCACCACAAGTCTTTCGGGCATGGAAGACAGAACAACTGCATTATGAATAGAAGCTATGTAAGATACGTAATGGCTTTTAATATAAAATCATGGACAGTGTCTAAGACAGTAAAACAGTAGTAAACAGTAGTAGTTCCAGCATGACAGTCACCTCTGGTTTGCTATCCTCTAGTTATATTTTACATTTGAGGGCAATCACAATAAACTTGGAAAAGTAGAGGTCCACACATACATCCAACTCCAACCCAGTTTTTCATAAGAATACCATTTTTAGTCTAATGTGCACAACTAGAAAAACAAAAGCAAAAAAAAGATTATCTAACCCTGAATGAAGTGAAACATTCAAACATCCAGAGGTAAACTAGCATACTTCAGAATAATCACTAATAAAATTACGTTTATTTACAAAGTCATTGCTTTAGAAACAGAGTGCCTGAGCAACACTGGCCTGAAAATCTAGCCCTAGACTGGACTGCTTTACTATTTGGTACAACAGAAGTTATATCCCAAATGCTGGTTTGTTGTGTTTTGTTTTGGTTTTTTTTTTTCCTTTCTGTTGAAGTCCATACTTTTGGTCTGTTCTGCAAAGTTTCACTAGATAGATGGTTTCACTGTTTACCTTTCCACAGTTCAGAAAAAGCATTCACTGACTGAACAGGAAGCTTTTCCCCAAACACAAAATTTATTTATGGAATAAAATACTGTCATGAAAGCTTTAGGCTATCACAAATATGAAAGCAGTATACAAATAACATATTCAATATGGGCATAAAAAAAATCTGCTTTAATAAGCTTAAGCACTTCAGAACCTACCAGAACACACTGTTCCTAAACATAAAGATGGAAGAGAAATCTCTTCAGAGATGCTCTGGCTTTTCACTCACGTGCTTACATTCTCAAGAAAGGAAGTAGATTCTTTCCCACTTCACAGAAAAGATGCCTATCTAACTTGAATCTAACAAGGATTACTGAAGATGCTGTGTTAGTCCTTGTCAGGATTTTTAAACAGAAGACACAATTAATATTGGTTTTTGAAAGCTCCACCAGCTGGAGACTTGCAATCAGACAGAAGTCTCAACTGTCCTTTTAAAAAACAACAAAAAAATACACAAAGTATTTCACACCTTCAAGATTGTTGAGAAAAAATTCAATTGCAACTAAAATACACTGTGAACTTAGACAAAAAAAAGGTTATATGAATTAATTTCTATTTAGGATCAGGAATTTATTACTTAAGGTTCTGCAAAATCTCATTCTGTGAGACAATCCATGCCAAACATTTACAACACAAATAGACAAGACAAGCAGATTTGTCAGGGAAAGCAAAGGCAAAACAACTTGCTCAGTGTCACACAGCAGGATAGGGGCAAAGGGCTTCTATGACTTAATTCATAGTATATCGAAAATGTTTTATTCCTTGACCATAGGCCTAAATGGATGATTTTAGCTGGCACTGCATGCATACGTGTGCAGCTTCAGAAAATAACTACTGGACTGAAAAAGTTGTCATTTCTTGTGTTTGTCTTAGAACAAGCTAATCTAACCGTGCTCATTCTTTTATGATCACCAAAAACTTACAAATTTCACCTCTGAAATTGCCTGGCACCCAGGTTACTTTGTCCTTCTTAACAGACTTCATCCATGCATAGAGTTGCACTGACATTGCTCTATAGCTTCTAGTCCTTAAAGCGTTTGATTCAGAGTTGCTGTTTCTTTCTGCATGTGCCATGTAGACCTACCAGTGCATCTGGAAAAGTGAACCAACTTGAGTAGGTTCACATACCAGTAACAGAGACAGGAATAGAAATCAGGTCTCCAAGTTCCAAAATAACATTAATTCTGTGAATTACATAGCTACCAAAGCAGCAAGGAAGTTCTAAATATCTAAATATCCTGATTAAGCCATGGATTTGGAATACTTTCTAGATAAAAACAACAATATGGATTTACATGTGGTTTAAATTAATTAGCTACCATAAGACTTTGATTTTATCCCCATATAAGCAATATACAGCATATTTACTGTGCTTGTTGCCTATCTCTAACACCACCACTGTGGTAGAGAGCACTTGTCATAGAAATACACTTTAAAAAAAAAATAGAAAGAAAAGTCTCCATCACCTACTCACGATTACAAGGAAAAACACATACCTAGGACCAGTACAGCTAATGCACATAACAGTGCTAAAGCTCAGCTACAGTAAGGTCTCATCCAATCTAATGAGCTCCCCCCTCCTGACTTTGCAGGAAAAGCCCTTCAGGAGGAGAATGTGTAACGCTAGATGTCTTCTCTTCTTTTCCTCTAGTTTTGCAAGTTTTTACGCTCATCTTCAAGTAGGTAAGCCTCCTAGAGCTTCCAATAAAATGCCAGGGTGGGAAGACAAGATAATTCCAAAAACCTTGAAATGAGATGATCAAAAAACAGTGATCCAAATAGATTACCATAGGGTTTTCTTGAAAATCTTTTTCCCTTCTGTTACCAAAGGTAATAAATACAGTACATAATTGTTCAAGAGATTAGCAATTTTCTAGCATAGTCAGATAGAAAAACCTTTTTTTTTTCCATATTTAATCTCTTCGAGTGTTCCGTTACTAGAAGAGTTCCAAATATCATAGATAACTCTCCAATGAATTGTCTTCACATAATATACTTCTAACGTCACTCAAGATCTGCATGCACACAAAAGGGCATCTAACATTAAATTCTTTAAAAGACAAGAATTTTCTTAAGTTTCAGAAATTATTTATTATCCAAGTACTCACTGACGCATCTGAAATAAAATTGAGTCAATGGGGATCATTAACTTTGCTATCCTTTTAATGAGGAACTTCACAATATAATTTGACATTGTAGTTCACTCCAATAAAACTTCTTGTGTGTTAACTTAATAGTTCCACAATAGCCAGCTTTACTGACAGCACCTTAAGGAAAAGTCACACAATTAGAACTTCTTTCACTGATGCCTTGCAGTTAGAAAAACACAAGCATCAAAATGAAAGAAATTAAAATTAGACATTATTCAAATTGAGCAAAATCATTGTTAAAAATTAGCTGTCACCTTGGACTATTACAATAATTTATATTCTCTCCATTTTCTCTTTAAAAGCCACATGTTATTCTATTAGATTATTATTGATATTCAATCAATGTTGTAATAATTTCAGTACATCTGGTTTTTCTATTTTATTTCTTCCCTAGAGCTTGAGTCATACAGAATTTCTCAGAAATTATAAATATGCATTTCCAAGTTAGTACAGGATTCAGATCTCAAGGGCACAAAAAAAAAGATGGTTTGTTTTGCAAGGTTTTTTTCCATTCTGTGGCTAGAAGTAGTATCATTTCACTTTTTGAGGTGAATAAGGTCTTCCTACTGACACAAAACACTGATAGAACTGACACAAGGTAGAGATGTAGATCTATAGGGAGAGAAACCAAGTACAGCAGTATGAAAGGACATCTGAGTTATCTATCATATATGAAAGTGTCTAAAAGCTTCTATTGTACAGTTTAAAGTTACTTTCTTAGTGGTCCGTAGGTGGCATTCATTACTTAGCCAGATTCTTCCAGTGTTGATCATCAGACAAGAATAGAACCAAGCTGCATAACGGATGTGAAAAAAAGATTTACAGATAATTCTGCCATAATTAAGACTATGTTAATTGGATGGATTATGGTAGCATTTTCTTGCTATGGTTACTTTTTCTCTTATTACCTCAGAAAATTTTGATCACAAGGCCAAAGCAGATTGCTAATTACTTTTACCTTCCCATCTGTGTTCTTTGAAAATTACACCAATTTCGTAGTAGAGTGGGAAGGTTTCAACATTCTATAACACAATCCAAGAACTGAAGATTCACAAAAAATTGCTGGCCAAAGCGGAAAAGAATCATTGCTGTTATCAGTCAGTGCTTTAGATTTCAAAGCAAAGCCTAAGCCATAGAATGTGCTGGCTTAATGACAAACACAGCAGTTCTAACACGCTCTGAATGTGTGAATGCACTATCACTTATTGTAGCAGTCTAGCCCATGGAGTGTTTAATTGTTTCTTTTTTTAGGGCAACAGAACTATTTCATGTATGCTTTTAGCTGATCTCAACTATTTTCACTATTGAAATACTCATAATTCCTAATCAATGGAACTCAGAGCAAGATCTCAGGGCTAATTCTACTGTCACATGGTGCTATAAAAGGCTTTATTCAGAGATGCTTTGCCCATGAATGATAAGACTCAGAATTACATAAAGACAAAACAGTTAAAACACTCTGCTTTGTAAGTTACAGCCTATGGCTTATTACTCTCAATGAAGCAGGAATCTTTGAAATTGAAATAGCCCAAAGTAATATATTTCTACACTTAATGGGGAATCAAATGTAAGCCCTCTATCCAGAAGCATAGTTTATTTAAATATGCTACAATCTCGAATTCTGATTCTCTACCCACTCTCGGTAATTTTGCTTTGATGCAGCCAATGGATTTCCAAGATGTCACCACCAATTTACACCACCATGAAGAGTATTTGATCATCTTAGAGTGAAGCGATAGTGTAGGGAAATGAAAACCAACAAGTCCAGACAGCAAGAGGATGAGCATTTAAAAACAGGACACGCTGTAAAAAAATGAAAAACAATGCCCTGAAAAGCAGGATTCTAAAGTGTATCTATGAAACCAAAAGCAACCCATAATAGAAACATGTATCAAAACACAGTGGGCAATTCAAAACAGAGTCATAATCAAGGTAGCATGGCTATGAAGGTTAACTAATTTATCGAGACTTAGAAAGCCTTTAACACGCATTTGCAGGGTCAGTACATCACATGGAGTTACCTGAATGCATTCAGAACTCGCAAAGTTGTCAAAGCAATGCACTTTACATTGCTGGTAATGGTAAGTCAGAATGGAAAGACCCGTCAAAAAAAAAAAAGAAACAATACACACCATTTTTAGCAAGGTATCATAATTGAAAAAATCACTATGCAAAGGAGCTGTTGTGATCCATTAGAAAAAGAAGTTTAGAAATTAGCTTGCTCTCCAAAAGTCCAAATAAACTCTTTGAGGACAGCTATTATGTGTGTCCGTGAAAAGTTCTACTTTATTTTATCCTTTTACTCATATATAAAGATTGATTAACAAATCAGAAAGCTAAACCACCTCAACAATAAATAAAAGAAAATGTCAAACACTTGCTTTTGACTTTTCTTTATAATTACTTTTGTACATTAAGAACATTGCCTGTGACATGGGCCACAAGCCAGAGGAGGCAGACAGAAAAATAGCGAGGCAAGATCAAGGCCTAACTACACAACATGCCCTTCTTCAATTTCTTGCAAAAACAAGTGTTCTTTACTGAGGAATCTCTCTCATACTGGAAGCTTTGGTGTTATTTTCCTGCATTCAGGATCTTTTCCTCTGAAGCTGAGAATAAACCACTTTGTTAAAACAATAGTTAGCCACAGTCAAGTAGTTCAAGGAACATTTCCGAGGTCAGATTTCTCATCTGACCACTGTGGCAAACTCATTCCTTTTTTACACTGGCATAACACAAGCAGAACCACACAAACAGACTTTTGCAGCTTAAAGATAGATCTTATGTTTTGCTGTGCTTACAGTACAATCTTACAACATAATTGGTGAAATTAAAAGGAAATATCCCTACCTGTCCCATAAAATATTCCTTTCTTAAGCTGCCACTCTTACTTGTTACTAATGACCTACTAATGCAGCATCATAAGGACTCAAATGCAATTAATTTTTCTCCCCAGTCTCTGACCTCCTTATTACCATCCTGCAATCAGGGACCTGATGTACTTTGTCCATTTCAGACATAACTGTTTACCTAACACATTTCCTATCATCATTATAGGTGTTATTCCAACTCTTTTTTTCCTTGGTTATATTTCAACTATGTGGATAGAACAGCTGACAATAGAGCTTGCTAGATTAAATATCAAGATCCTATATTTTACCTTATGTGGTGGGTTGACCTTAGCTGGATGCCAGGTGCCCACCGAGCCACTCTATCACTCTCCCTCCTCAGATGGACAGGAGGAGAAAAACACGACAAAAGGCTTGTAGGTTGAGATAAGGACAAGGAGATCACTCAGCAATTACTGTCATGGGCAAAACAGGCTTGATTTGGGGAAATTAGTTTAATTTATTACGAATGAAATCAGAGAAGGGTAGTGAGAAATAAAACCAAATCTTAAAAACACCTTCCTCCCGCCCCTGCCGTCTTCCCGGGCTCAACTTTACTCCCTATTTTCTCTACCTCCTCCCTCCAAGTGGTGCAGAAGGATGTGGAATGGGGGTTGTGGTTAGTTCATCACACATTTTCTCTGCCTCTCCTTCTTCCTCACACTCTTTCCCTGCTCCACTGTGGGGTCCCTCCCACGGGAGACAGTCCTCTACGAACTCCTCTAACATGAGTCCTGCCCACGGGCTGCAGTTCTTCATGAACTGCTCTAGTGTGTGCCCTTTCCACAGGGTGCAGTCCTTCAGGAACAGACTGCTCCAGTGTGGGTCTCCCACAGGCTCATGAATCCTGCCAGCAAACCTGCTCCAGCGTGGGCTCCTCTCTCTCCACGGATCCACAGGTCCTGCCAGGACCTTGTTCCAGCACAGGCTTCCTATGTGGTCACAGCCTCCTTTGGGCATCCACCTGCTCTGGCATGGGGTCCTCCATGGGCTGCAGGCAGATATCTGTTCCACCGTGGACCTGCATGGGCTGCAGGGGTACAGCCTGCCTCACCATGGTCTTCACCACAGGCTGCAGAGGAATCTCTGCTCCAGTGCCTGGAGCACCTCATCCCCCTCCTTCTTCACTGACCTTTGTGTTCACAGAGTTGTTTCTCTCACATATTCTCACTCCTCTCTTCCAGCCGCTGTTGTGCAGCAGTTTTACCCCCGTCTTAAATTCGTTATCACAGAGGCACTACCACCGTTGCTGGTGAGCTCAGCCTTGGCCAGTGGTGGTGGGTCCACCTTGGAGCCAGCTGGCATTGGCTCTATCAATCAGACACAGGGAAAGCTTCTAGCAGCTTCTCATAGAAGCTACTCCTGCAGCACCCCCCACTACCTAAACCTTGCCATGCGAACCCAATACATCTTACATTATGGATAACACACATTTTCTTCTCCCCTTTGGATAATACATTCCCTGCTTATTTTTCGTTGGTATACAGCGACAGTACTGGAACATTTTAATAAAGTCTCACAGGCTGATTATAGAGATTGGAAAAATCTTGACTCTTGTAAATCAGCATAATTCCCGTGCCTTCAACCCTTTCACTATCTGAAGAGCCCTCTCAAAGTAGGACTGTAGTCCATCATGATACAATTTATTAGCCAGGCTGACAACACTTACTGAGTAAAAAAGGACGTGCATATACTGCACCATTATAAACGTTACTCCACTAGAGACAAATTGTGCTCTCTTGGTCCTTAGTGAAAAATACTACAGTTCACTAAGCACCAGGAGTCCATTTTATTCATCCCAAAAATACAAATTCTTGTCAATACAACAGATAACTGTTCCAATAAGAAAACCTTTCTGGGAACTATGAAATACTACAACAAGCAAATACTGATAAATCTTATCTTACCCAAACTCTTAAACACATTAAACATGCAGCATTTAACTCATGTTTTTAATATAATCCTAGACTACTAAATATTATCAGTAATAATAGTGTGCTTACTCTTTTGATCCACTTTTTATAGGGGTAAATGACATATCATAGGAAACTCTAAGCAGAATTTTTACAGCTTGGCAAAATCACATTATGGTTACATTAAGAAAAACCCTAAATAAAGTATAAAATAGCTAAATATCAGCACAATATGGAAACACTGATTGTAAAGCACCATCAATAAGGCATTCTGCCTTTGTACTCCTCTCAAGCGAAAGCCAAACTATGTACCTGTGCAATAAAATACCAGAAAGGAACAAATTCCCCTAGACTAGTACTAAACTGGTTGAAAACAAACAAGAAAATCCATTCTACTAAATCCACTAAAACTCTTGGAGGAGACTTTTCATAATCACAGAACTACAACATAATTCAGGACACTAAAATTCAGAGATAACAATTAAAGACCTGACATGTCTTGTTAAAATTAAATGCTAAAAAGAAATCTAAAAATTTTGGTTGATCAGCCAAAAGCAGATGTTCTAATTACAAAAGTGCACATTATTACTTTTGTTAATTCTTTTAAAAATTGAAACAGCTCCATGAAAAAAAAAAAGTGTTCAAATAACACGTACACAATACCTTATTGGTACATGCAGCTTTTCCTTTGTAAAAAACTTCTAGTGGGCTACGACTTTCAGAATCAGACACTGAATTACTGCACAGTAATCCACATAGCGACCAAGTAAATAAACTGCGACCAATTTGCCACTGTAACATATTTGCTATTACACAGATGTTACTTATACAGACAAAGATAGAGGAAAACACAAATTACTCGTGTATACAATACGAAAAAGGCAAAAAAAACAAGTAAGACAGCACAGCAGCTTATCAGGAGAAAAAAAAAAAGTAGTTATGTGCCTCCTGCTTGTTATCAGACAATTAGAAAACTTGATATACCCAGTTCACATCCAGACCTCTGAAAAGTTCAGTGAGCAGAAACATTATGCAGTTCTTCCAGGTTTCAATCAAGAAAAGCTGCAGTTAGTATAGGCTGCCAACAAGTGCCATTTGAACCCTGTTTTCATGAGAATGCATCTTGAAGAGATGACACACAACCTATTAAAAACCCACTAACCTAAGAGAAGAAAAGAAAAAGCTGACCCTTGGGTCGCAAGGTTGTTATAAAATGTTTCAGGTGCTTAAAATGTATGCAACTTTTACAGATAGTGTGAATTTAAATGTGGTGTTTTCAGTCATACCAGCATCCTAAAGACAAAGTCTCAGTTCATTTCTTCAGTTGATGACCGAGTGGAATCCTTCTTACGCATCAGACAACTACCTCGTTATAGGCTCCCTTTGAGAAATGTCTCCACTTATACGCCACAAAAAACTGCTTGATGCCTTTTACTACCAAAGCACTCATTTCAGCACTTCCAAAATACTGCTTTAGAACAAAAACTAATTTAAAACTTGAACTTGACATATGACAAGCACCTGCAATGACTAATGGAATACAGCACATCACTACATCAGACATACAGTAGGTAGATGACTAGTGGGTAATTAAACAAGCAACATCTTAGCCAGTAAAATGCAGTTCCAAAGTACGCTTTATGAGATTTCTTCATTCAACCTTTATAATATTTCCTTTCCCAGTTTTTCCAGCAGGTAGGTATTCTCCTACCTTTTGTACAATTTAAAGTAGGCCAGAAATACGAGTCACTTTCAATTAGACACTATTTACACAGGCCTGTGCACGACGTTTTATGTAGCTTGGAAGCAGTTCAAATAGCATGAGAAGAATGAAAATAGGGTATGCATAAAAAGTCGCCGTTCATGTCTCACTGCACAAGTTACAGGTATTTTGTACTCCAGCCATTTAAGAATAAATTCAGCTTAAGCATATTGAAAGGCCCCTGAATATGATTATCATGTATATGATGGCCTCTACCTTACAAACGTTGAATGGGGACTTAGCAAGACTAAGTATGCAAACTGAACCAACCAAGATGTGTTTAACAGCACTGGGATGTCCACGGCTGGGAGTGGAATTGTTGTAAATAGATCAGCATCACAAAATAGGGAAAAGGGGGTGGCGTGCCAAATGTAGCTTTTCGTAAGTGTTGAAGGCCAGTATTTACAAACACATCAAATGAGATGCAAGTTTCCTGGACATTGGTAGCCTTTTTGATATCACTCTAGTGAGAAAACCACACAGGAAGCTTTGGTGGATTTCTTAAACCCTAAGCAACAGCACAATGAATAGGAACATAGGAACATTCAGATTTCTTCCAATACAGTCTTACTAGCTCTTACTAGAGCTAGCTCTTACTAGCCAAAGCTTGGAACCAGTATTCATCTCTACCTCCTTTGAGGTAGGTCAGCTGTCTCCAGCATCATAATTAATAATTCATGACTGACTCTAGATATTACAATAGTACAAAAGCAAGCAAAGTTTCACATTACCCGTAAGGTTCTATTCCTGATTTTTAAGTTATTCTGCTCTGATAAAATATTGGTAAATTCAATAACTGATTTAGGGTGCTCCATTTCACATAATGCAGTATTGCAATACTGCATTTTGCACCAACTTCAGTGACATTTCTGCATGCTGACAAACTCTGGAATACAAATCCTAACCCTTTTGAACTTTTACACCTAAATTTTCTTGGTAACTTCTGATTTTAAAATAAAAGTGCCAACATTTAAAGTTGCAAGCATTCTGTTTTGTCACTGTCCACCTGGAGACAGACAGGAGCACACCAATGCTGCACCAGCAGAAATTTCCAAATACTTCAAATCAGAACCTCTCCTAGAACAAATTAAGTGACATTTCCTGTATGTTTCCTTCTGCAACTATAAAACAACCACACTGCCTATATCAAAGTCTTTAGAAGAACTGCTTGTCAATGTGAGATTCCTTCTGTCAACTGATATAAGCACAATTCTATATTACAGGGTAAAATAAAAAATGAAAAGGTTGTGATATTTACATCCATTAATCTGCAAGTGCAATGAAAAGTGTTCAGCTTTTCCAAGATTAAAATCACTATCTTCAGTAGCTCACTAGCTCGGTAAAAGTAGTCTGAAAGAATTTGCATGCTACTGCACTTGCACTGTATTAATTATAAATCAAAGCATTTCCATAGTATCTTCCACTCTAGAAGCTCGTGTTTTACTAGTAGTGGTTTCACTGTATGCAAGATATTCTGGGAATAAGATCTATCAAATTTCAGAGACCTCAGCTGGTGGAATAAAGGTTATTTTTACCTACTTCTTTTTCATTGCTTTTCTGTAATCACTTCCTAATTATTTAAAAATCTTCTAGCTTTGACAGAAATGCAAAGCTGCTGCTATATTTGATCAACAGCCTGCCTCTGGCAGGAATCCAATAAAAGGTTTCTTTACAACTCCTGGTAAAATTCTGTTTGCTTTTATGACTCACAAAGCCATGAAAAAGATTCTGAACTGGGCCAACTTGGTGATAACTTGTTTAAAGCTTTGTCTTAGGTTCCTTACAGCCCTTAAAGCAATGATGTAGAACAATTAGTGCTAACTTTCCACTAGTCTCATTTCAGAGACTAAAAAAGTCATAAATGCGTTTTCACTTTGATTCATCACTGGCCTGCATATTTCATACTTGCGTACATTTAGGCATAACGGTTGTTGAACTCTACAGTTCTGCACGTTCAGGGCAATAAAGATCCTTAATTTCATACTTGAAACAAAATACAGTTGGTGTTTCTTTTATCTTTTCTATGCGTGTGTGGATCTTCAAAACATTAACAACTTTAATTGCACATTATCCCAATGTCTTATCTAGTTACAGTTCTATCATTAACACAGAATTATACTGAATATTTCAAACATAATGACACTATAAAAATCACCATGATTCTGTAACATGGAGAAAATTTTTCTGAACCTCAGCTGGCTTGTAGGTAATAACCTGAAGCATAATACTCAATAATTCATTCAACTCTATATACACAAGTATAAATGTCAATATTATTTCATTCATATATATCTATACTCTCCTTCCAATCTTAAAGAATTTTTAATATTAACAACATTGCATGTCAATGAATTGCAAAACTTAATTTTGCACTAAAATTCTGAATATATGCTTCATTTAACACTGGGTTGCTTCTGAAATGGTCCAGAAGGTGGTTTTTAAATTTCAGATACTTTTCTCTGCATATTGGGCAAAGAAGTCTTTCTGTCCATTAATTAGTTTATAACTGTTGGTCATTATGACTTTAAGTCAATGAATTCCCACTTCAAATTTACATTCCAGATGTTCAGACTTTCCCAGTATTCAACATGGTTCTGATCCAGATTTCATTTCTTCTCATTTCCAAAAGACAATTTAACAAAGGGTGTTGATACTCACAGGTAGGAATTAGAAGAAAGCTCTTCCCATGGTGGGAAAAAAAAAAAAGGCAAAAGCTTAAACTCAAAGTCATAAACTAACAAAAAACTTTGTAACCTGAGGGAACTTAATGCCACAGTAAGAACAGGTGCACACAAGAAGCAATTGCTTTAATTAGAGAATACTTACTGAAGAAATACTGACTTTTCACCCATTCTGTGCAAGTTACTTTAAGCTCAGATATGTGCAAAGCTAAATGTATTTTAAGCAGAAAATCCTTCAGCTACATTTGGGCTGAAGCAGGCACTAGTTATGATACAGTGTCTAAAAAAAGCATGGTAGAATTGAGTAGTTTATAGAAAAGTAGATAATGATAACATGATAGGCATCATTCATTAGGATTTGAAAAAAAAATTGCTAAAACTTCTCCAAAATACTAACTCAGGAACTGTAAGTAATGGAGAGAGATTAAGAAGTAGCTTATTAAAATTAAAAATTAAGCTTAAATACAGTGACACAATTTCTGGACGTGTAAAGTATAGGACATCTAATAGTGAATAGCTTTTTGTTCTGGTCATTTTTCAAACATATTTCAGCTACTTATAGGAGAATGCAAAGGGTATCCAGGGTACCTGGATCCTAATGTGCTTGCACTTGTTTCGTCAACTGTCAGAGGACTGCAAAACAGTTAAAAACCTATGCCAGCTTTGTCCACAAGCCCAAAATAGATGCATTAGCAGTAAAATAGCCATCCCTGAGAGCCTAATTGTCACAATTAGATTTCAAAACTAATATTCCACTGACAGATCAGAACAAATCTTAAACTTGCTTTCTGCCTGAATATTGGAAGTATGAATATAGTAGAAAATACAGATAGTTTTGAGAAACAATTCTGGCCATATGGAAAGGATTGATATTGGTTACACTGTATCAGTTTTATGGTATTTGTGTACGATAATTCACGTACAGAAAATTATCACATTTGGCCAAACAAAACCATTTTCATAAAATGAAACCACATAATAGTTTAAATACACGTAGTTACAGTAAGTAGTTATAGTAGCCATAGTAAGGAGTCAATATGTAAAATTTGCTGTAGCACCCTTTATTAATATTGTAAATACTTTAAAAGTAAAATCTTCTATATATATTTCCAGGTACTCTGCATAATGAGATCCCAGAAAGGATGTAAGGATTCTTCAGTTCTTTTGGCTTTTCTGGCATATCAAAACCAAGTGCACCATGTCTTCCCCAGCTTACAACAGGATGCAAGTATTCCAGACAAAGAGACACCATTTTGCAAAGAGCCCATGGTCAGACCTGTAGGGATAGCACAAGGGTGAGGTCCTCCTTCCATCCAAATAAGCCAACATCCTTCATGGCTCTCTGAAAGCTCTTATGAGTTCACTTCTCAGATATCAGTTATTTTAGTTTTTGGAAGGATTCCTACTGTGGAGATTTAGCCTAGAAATAGGAAACTCATTACAGCAGAGAACAGAATACATCTTGTCTGTGGAAACAATATAGTTATAGTGCAGCACTGGTAGTAATCACTGTTTCTGAAGGGTGGAGGGACACAGGCAGCAGCACTCCTGCTTTTATGTTCTATGCAATCTTGCCTAGTGCCAGTAGGTGTGTCTCTGCAACCTGATCAACCCATAACTATAGGGAGTTTTAATATTACATCTCAAAGTGACAACATCATGGGTCCATTTTGGTCCAGCTCACATACTGTGGCTTCTGGCCTTTGATTTCCTTACACTATTTTGGAATCACTTCTGACTTCAGCCTTCATCATTTCTAAGAAAATGTGTAAGTGATTAAAGCAATTAGCACATGTTAGTTTTTCAAAACTGTAGCTACTTTTAAGCTAAATATACTCTTTCTATCATTAACTTGGCATTTGGTTGCAACTGAAATGTAATCTCAACTGCAATAATCATAGCCACAAGATTACAAGCAATTAGAGATCAGCTGAGTTACAACAAAAAACTACAATTCACACAAGATTCACACATGGTATTACCATGCTGTTTACTAGGAATGGAAATTGATATCCAGATGCCTACAGTGGAATACAGGGGTTTAGGTTGTAAAGTCACTTCTCCTTCAGGCACCTGTCTAATTTCATTAGAGATAACACTGCTGCTAGGTAAGTTTATTTTGCTCATATAGTTAAGCCTTGTAGTTTGGAGCAGGAGGTTACAAGCTAGAACAACATGGCTGATGAAGGCAAATTTTGCCCTAACATAGAAGTACTCTTCCTACTCTATTTATTAATTGCCATTAGATACGCTTCCCTAATGATTCACTAAAACAAATTCTTTGGGTTTTTTTCTCCTTACTGCAGATGAAGAGAGTAGATGTCTGCCACAATGCTCTGAAGCAATACATGTACATACGTAGCAACTCTCATTAATTTTCATTTTTCATGACTCAAGACAAACTGACATTTTTCTGTTCACTAGTTAAGTAAATTCTTTTCACAGTTTTTCAAAGGCTGTTTTTATCCCATGTTTTTATCATCACATTAAAGGTTTTCTAGTGTTTGAGGTTGACAAGTATTAGTATCCAGACATTTACATTGCAATCAAGCTATTCATAATAAAAAGTTTCAAACAAAAACTCAGAAGCAATACCAGTGTAATTTTTATCACCAAGTCAGACTTACACAATCATATTTCAAAGCCTAGTGTAACTAAGGTCCCACTGACTCACACTCAGCAGATCTCTACCAAATATCTAAAGAAGATTTAAAAAGATAGAAAAAATAAATCGGAGCAGTTATGATTTGAACTTAGGCTGCAAAATAATGCAGATAAAGAGCAGGCCTACTACATCTAGCAGCAAACAGGACACTCAAATGCATCTCCCAAAGTGGAGTCTTTTAATGTGTTAGTTACCTTGGGTAAAAATCGTATCTCTGTTAAAAGACCTGAGAGAGAACAAATACATCTTTTATTGTTCCTACAACTTCTCTATACTCTATTCCCCTCTGTATTCATGCATGTATTAGAGATCTCAGACTTCTCCGATAAATTTAAAAGTACTGTTGGCCACAGTTTATTAAACTGTGATAGTTTTTCTAAATCAAAAGGCCATGCTCTGAGTGAAATATGAATAGGGAAGAATTCCCTGTCACTCCTCCTCCCAAATAAAAACTGAATCTGTAAGCTTTTCTCATTAACCAAGAGCTTTTAATTTACAACCTTGGAGATAGTGAGAAATACTTAAAGTCAGCCTCTTTTCCTGATTACTCCTGGGATTTAAGGTAGGCTGTGTAATCCAGCTGCTCTAATTAGCACAGCAAACTGCAGTTTTGCTTGTAAGAAGAAACATATTAAAACTTTATTCTTCTGTTTCTCAGTAAACTGTATTCCTCAAATAAAATAAATTCTCAGAAGAGGTGTAAAGGCAGAATACATTTCCCATAACAAGTTTGACAGAGACAGGAAAAGTGTTTCCAAGTTTTCCTAATATACCAGCTTGATTTTTCATTGACATTAATTTTCTGTTAATTTTAATCAAACACATGACAAATTGTACCAGTAAATGGAAGGTCTACAAAAAAAAAATAGGTCACTGAGAATAGAGGGGAGAAAGCCTCCTACAACCTCACCAGCATCTTTTAGGTCTGTACATACGTACAAAGCTTAGAGAATTTAAATGAAGTCATCAGCAACTTCAGAAAACTCAGGTCCACTATGTCTCCAGAGTTCACAAGCATCAGACTGACTTTAAAGCAGGTATAGCTACTTTCACACCTATAAAAATATTTCCATTTAGAAATATAAGAATAATCATATATTATGCACTTTTCAAGCCCATTCAGCTCATGGCTTACTTCTGGTGTTTTGTTTAAGGTAACTGTTTCCAGACATATAGCAATGATTTTAAGGAATCTAAGGTTGGAAGTACACCTCATAACTCCAGAGGCTGAAATGGCTTTAAAAAATCACCCTATAACCTACTTCGTACCCAATAGTTTCTATTTAACTAATTCAAAGTCAAACCATTAATTGTGAAATTCAAAATAAATGTGTTACTGTTCACACAGTTTTTGACATACAGTCTTCTTATAATCACATTTCCATGTATGTTTCTGAAGAGAAACGAAAACATGACATTCAGAGGGCATGTAAAAGGCAGAGACTTCAACCTCAAGGACACATTCACATGCTGGTGCTGGATAACAACCACCATGAAAAAAGGACTAAAAGACTCATTTTTCTACAGTACTGGAGCAGTTGTGGCTATCAATAGCGATCTCTCTCACTCTGTATGTGTGTGTGTATACATATATATGCACACACAGAAAAAAATACATGCACATACATACACAATGAGGTGGGCTGGGAGTATCATTTCCCATTCTCTTCTCAGCAAGGAGAATGAAAGTAATCCTCAAACAGTATCATTTGAAAATAAGCATCATCATTTTCAAATCAAATGCAAGTGAAATACTTTTTCATCAGTCAGTCATCTAGAAATAGCTGTTAAATAAAGCCTATGAGAGAAAGACACGTTAAACATTCAGCTGAATGTCAAGTCATGGCCTGACAAAACCAAGAAAGAGTCAAAGCAAATTTTTAGATCCAACTTTCCTCTACATTCTTTCTTCAAATAAAATGTCACCTTTTGATTATGTATCAAAAATACAAAAAGGAATCTGTCAATACAATAGAAAAAAATTCTAACTATGTCAACCTCAAGCAAGATACCTAACAGGCTTCTTGACAGTGCCTAATGGATAGAAATGCCCCGCTGCTGCTTGTCACCCTCACCAACACCTTTCCTCCTTTCTCTGTTGTACCTATTTTTCTTTCATTCTTATATTGAATGCAAAAGCTAGATCTAATAAAGGATTTAGGGTCTTAGAAGTTAAGTTCTCTAATACTTATTATTTGAATCCCACAGCACCCAAAACGGAAGGCAGAGCCCTGGGCCAGGTGCTTGCATGCAGTCCTGGAAAGCATCTGCAGTACGTGAATTCGGCCCAGACAGGAAGATGGACAGAAAGCCGCTCCGGAGTCAGCTGCCTACAGCATACATATGACCTGATCCAGACAATCAAAAAGTGAGCTGCGTTTAAAACTCGCGTGTTCGCACACCGCACTCAGAACCCCAGTCTTTCAGATGGGCAGACCTAGCCTCTCGGAGCATTACTAAGAGGCCCAAGTGAACCCATGGGCTGTCCCTGTGCTACCTGCTGGTGCTGACACTGAGCTCACCCACCACCCCAACCACCAAGGTGCTCACACATCCTCTGGTTTCATGTCTGGCATTAGCCAGCTGGCCTCAGCAGGTAGGAAATCTCTGAAGCCGAGTGGACTAGCTCAGTCAGGGACAGTGTGGATGTATTCGGGTAAGGCCACACAGCTGCAGAAAAATTCACGCTTAGCAGGGTCACCAAAGGAAATGAAAGCTTAACCACCGTGTGCTGAGAAGTGGGTCATGAAAGAGCCTACTGATCACAACAAAAACACTAGAGACCTACTGCAGCATCTTGCTCTGCCTGCACTTTTCTAAACCTTCATCACCTACCACTTAGAGCAGTGCCAACCATCTACTGCCCAGAAACTGGGTGGAAACATCCTCCATCTTCCCAACTGGAGCCAAAAGCAGGCCCTGTAAGCCTGAATGTGGTGTGTAAGACTCATTCCTCCCAACTTCTTAAGCTAGTGTTTCTACTCACAGGGCTGTTTCTCCAGCTTAAATTGCATTAGATTTCACACTAAATCCAAAGGCCTGAGACTGCCACCTCCTAGAAAACAAAAATTTGAATTATATTCTGACTGATCTAGAATATTTTTATTCCAGCAGCTTTGTGTCAGACTGAAATTCATTATCAGGATGGATATTTTATTAGATTTGTAGGTGCTACCACATTAATGCATGCCAGGAGGGAAGCCCATATAATTAAAATGCTATTAATAGAAAATCAGTAGAAACACAATCATTAAGTACTTCAACAGAAAACAAACAACACATAAAACCAGCATGAACAGTCTGATAGAAAAACAGTACTCTATTTAACATCCATTATTTTATTAATGATTTAACATGGCAGACGTCAAGTCTCCCAAGTAGTATGATTTAGATTGACCTTCTATAATTATTTGTCAATGTAGGAAGAAGATTGTTTCTTAATTCAAAAGCAATTCCAAATGTATTCATAGAATAACCCCATTGAGATCAGTGAAAGCAAGAGTAAACTTAGCCCACTATATAATCTTTACTGCAAGCAATATGCATCCTGAAATATGAATGAAGTATAAAGGTGGGAGTAATTTTACACCAGTTATAAAGCTTTCTAGACAGGAATTTACAACAAATCTCAGCCAAGAAAATAAGGACGACTCTTTACCACCAGGAGGAAAAAAAAAAAAAGGAAGAGAAGAGACAACTACTATCTAGGAAAGATTAACAACATTTAAGCATCATTTGTTCCAGCTGACCAGTAAACAATTCTCTATGTAAGGAAAAGAAGCAGGAATTGAGGTGGTAACTATTTGCTGAACTCCATCTCTACAATAAAGCTTAACACTACAAAAATAATACCAAAGGTATGGATTTATGATTCTCCTCACTTAACTCCTTGTTAGTGCTTTTACTATATTATCTTCCATTCTTCTAATAAACAAGGATGCTATTAATGAGTGAAATAAGAAAAAAAAAAAAAACAATCCTTCTCTTTATCCTGCACTAATACAAGACATCATCCTTACTTGAATGTTACATCACATTAAGACAGCATACCAGAAATTCCAAGCCTCGCCACATCCCTTTTGTTTAATCTTTCCTCTCTGTTCTCTCTCCCTCTCTCCAACAGGAAAATGAATGAGAAAATACAGCCTACACCATTATTCATTTTCAGCTGACCAATTCTGATCTTTTTGGCTACTAAAGCCTGACCTAAACTCCACCAAAATCAATAGTAATCTGTCCAGTCACATGCACTGGAGCTTAACGTATCGACTGTTTCATTCAGCAATGGTTGAAGTGTTGATACATGAGATACTGGGAAACTGCAGACTTAACTCTAGTAATTTGTGAAATTTTCTGGTTTTAAATGCACTTGTACTGCTGATAAGATTTATTTGATGAGATCTTATTACACAGCAGCTAATGGAGTACTAGAAACAGCAACTTTCTCATTTCCTTATTGATTTTTCCTCTTTCAGCTCTCAAGCAAATGCTTCAAAGTACGTTGGATTTCCATATTTGGAAAGTCAATTATCATCTACTTCTTGTTCTTTATGTTAAAGCAGTAACGGTGTTCTGGTGTTTTCCTTTCTTATGCAACCATCTTGATAAAAAAAATAGTTAGCCAGTGTCAGCAAGGATATGATAAAAGTCTGAACTGAATTTCAAATCAGTATAAGCAGAGCATACTGTATATACTTCATTTACTTCATACATATCAAGATCCATTAGTCTGGTATCCACTAGTATCCAACTGTATGCTACACCAGTACTATACAAGTGGTATACACTGCCACTGCAGACAAAGGGAAAAAAATGATCAGCAATTATTACAGAACATGTATTTTTCCCTTTCAATTCCTGCCCCTACATACCCATCTAATTTATCTTGAAAACCTGTGTTTGCTGCTCAGTTTAAAAAAAAAGAATGCCAAGACAAACATAACTCAAGGAACTTTTAATCTAAATGCTAGCACTAAGTGTTTTATCAATTGTAATAAATAATTTTAAGAGCAGGAATAGGTTTTTAAATTTTAAGAGTACTGCAAATAGACAAAACAACATATTTCATGTGTAGGCTTAAATTAAGTTTAACTCATATGGCAAAAATTTGAGATACAAATAAATACAAAATTTGAGATACTGTCAGATACAATGCAGGAAAGTATTTCTTGTTCCATCAGAAAAAAAAAATAATTTTGCTAACACTAAGGAAAAATATTTATCTCACAGAGTCTACGTTTCTGGCTGTATAATTAAATTGTTGCATTCATTATTAAAAATGCCCAGGTCTCAAACTAAGCATATTTCATAACAAGAGAGGTTATCTATATCATGGAGATGGCTAGTTACATATGCACAAACACATTATCCTTCCCTGCCTCCCCAGGTTTTCACTTATCTGTAAAACAATTAAACATAACAGTCATTCATACAAATCTAACTAACCATGATCTAATATTGCAAATGTTAGCTTGAACAAAACATTTCAAACTTTCGTCCACCTCAAGAAAAGGTAGGAAGAGTACCAGATTTTGATCAAACTAATTTTTAAATTTGGGAATCTCTTATACATACAGGCTAAAAAAGAAAAGACAGCTTTACTTTTCAGCTTGGCACTTAGGGAATGACTGGCTATATGCAATATACAGGTTCAAATCTTTACATATTTGGATTTAATTTAATTAAAAATTTTCTGAACAGGTCTTGTAAAAAGGCCATGAAAAACAGAGCATATTTAAAGAAACCATAAAACGTATGTTGGAAGAAATCAGCTTTCTCATTTTTGGGGTTGTTTAGGTTTGGGTTTTTTGTTTTGGTGGGGTTTTTTTGGTTTTGTTTTTTTTGTTGTTGTTGTTGTTGTTGTTCCACTAAGCCTCTGGCCCCACAGTGTTCACCAAAATTGCTTTTCAACTCTATCCCTAGTTTCAGTAATTGAGTCTCCCATAAAGAATAGTTCACTGATATATTTCATTATCTGAGGAAAGGAAATGATACATGGAAGGCAAGGTGGGAGATGCAAAGAAGGATAATGAAGATGATGTGCTCAGGTATCTTTTCAAAAAACAGGTCCAGTTGGACCAGAGCTTTCTTATCTTGTCCATTTTCCTTCTCTACAATGATTTCATTTTTTTAAGTAGCTCTTTTCCCATACCCCTGTTTGGAAGATATTGCCTCTTCAGTTTGCAAGCAGAAAGCACCTAGTCTGGCCCACTTAAAAGTTTTGTCAAGGACTGAGAAGGTTCTTCATTAAAGCCTTTCTGATCACACCCTCTACATGAATTGCATCTCTCAAACAATGCACCCTATCACACATTTGCAGATTTGAGCTCATGAAACATGTCATAAATATTTACCCTTGATGGATTAATTCAGAAGTTATCTGCACCTCATAAAAAAGAGTTGCACTGTCTGCAAAGCACATCATTCCAAATTATTTGTACTAGTTTTTCAACGTTAGTTTCAATTTTACATCCACTGGTTCAGAGAACAAAAAGCCTAGTCTAAGGAACCCAAGAAAAGCACAAAGACTTTAAATTATAAAACAAGCAGCCCTTGCCTATATTTATCAAAAAGTTGCTGCTACCAAACGCCATTGAGGCTTATGGTTTATTTAGAAATAAAGTGTCTTGAATCAAGACTGTCAGTTTGGAGATTGAAACAGAACTACGTGAAACCACAAACAGAGCTTCTGAAAGCAATCTGGTGGCAGCTTTGACAATTTCTCCACTCTGCACATTAAACACTGTCACTGAGGTTAGGTTATGTCTGTGCAGAAGAATGGAATACATTACATCTGAACTACCTCTGCAGAATTCAGACGCAATGAAGCCTTGTTAAATGTGGCATTTCATTTGAGAGATTAGTCACACATCTGCCCTAAATGGAGCTACTCAAAAACAGACAGTTCATAAGCATTGCAGAGAGGACCTATTTGTGTAGTTGTACACTGCCTGGCATTACAACTCTTTCTTCCTGATATGCATTTTAGTTCTGATCTTTTGAAGTGAACAGATAGATGGGTTTGCACCAACACCGACGTGTCTGGGTTTTGGAGCTGGATCTAAACAGCATACCCACAATAATGGAATGAGAGCACAATTTAAAACTAATAAATAAACAAATAAATACATTTTTTAAATCACACAGCACATGATGTTCTTCAGAAAAGATAATGCTTTTTGGAGATTTTCCCAAACATATGCCCAGACTGGTAAGTGTGGAGTGTTCAAAGTCCCCGAAAAACACACCATTCTTTTACAGGTGCCAAACAATAGGCTTGGGAGGCAAGCTACAGGCTCCCCATTTTGAAGCTTTGGCTGACAGAGACTATACTGCATTTGCAAAGTATGAAAAATGAATCATCTATCACAATATTTACAAAGGATTTCCTGACACAGTGCTCTTTTCCCTACTCCAGGAAACAGATGCTGCTGCCTGAAAGCTGAAGCTTGTCATGGGAAGATAGGAAAAAAAAAAAGCGCCACCCACAAAAACAAAACCACAAAACAAAAACAACACCCAAGCAAATTGGCACACATTGTAAAGCCAATGCGGCCTGCTCGGCTTCTTTGCAAAAATCACTGGGTCTCTTGAATGCCAAAGATTATTTCTAACCTTTGATGAAAAGCTTTTATGAGACAGCATGATCACACTGTTGGTTCTTATGGGTAGCTGATAGAAATTTTCATCAAGAAACTATTTAAAGGACATTTCGTCTCTTTCTGTATTGAAAAACATGACCTCTGATGACAAGTAACTGTAATTACATTTGTTAACCTGACTTCAGAACTGAACAAAAGAGGTATTTATGATAAACTCCACACTGCCAAACAAGTTATACTATATATCGTTAGTGAAAGTAAAACTGGTATGGTTCAAATGGTGCAAACTCTTTGGAAAGAGTGCTGAGCTTTCCAAATGGTGGCAGCTTGTGTCCTTTTGTGTTGTGTGTCTAATCACTAATTTGTGGGCTTGGTATTTTCCTGACAGCTGGTATATGGACAGAAGATCAAAAACTGTAGGTGTAAACAACATGAGATTTGTTAGAAATGAGATTCCAGCAAAACTACCTCTGCAAAAGGAAAACTAAAGCTTATATTGCAGTTTCTGTTTGGAAGGTAAATCCTGCTGAATCTGCATGAATTCATTAAAACCATACTACAGAATACTGATTTATCCCTCATTGAGTATTCTTTACATATTTCCAAATCAAACACCATCTTTCAAGTGTACAAAAAACCCCCTGTCAGACAAGTTTCTTTTTATGCTGCTTGGGAAATCTCTGCAGTTCCAAACTAGGTCTTACGCTCTCTAGTTAGACAGCTCTGCTTTTCTAATTCAATGCTGCTTTGGTCAGTCTATAAATAACATAGAACAAGAGTACAGAGGCAGATACAGAAAAAAAAAAACAACAACAAAACACAAAACCAGAGGAATATAGCAGACCATGCCCAAGGCCTCAGTGTGGTTACAGGAAGCATGGAATATAACACAGCAGCAACAGAAGAAAGCAATAATGATATCCAGTCTGTAGGATCTCTAGGAAATGTCTGAAAAAGAGTATGTTACATATCTTACGTTCAGTAAACAGGATTTCATATATTTCCCTGAAATAGTAGGTGCAGATTTTAGAACTCAAGAGAACATGAGACAGTTTAGATCGCTTGGATGATTCTCCTGATTGCAAAATGGCAGCAGAGCTGTTTTTAATGAAGTATCTAGCAATCTACTCCTGCCTGAGCTCATGGACTGCAACACAACAAGCATAGTTAATCCATCCTAACGCATTTTCAGTTCTGTTCTTATTCCTGTAACAGTACTTTGCTTCAGTACTCTAGAAAAAAATGTTAAGGTGCCGCCACACTCCCCCTTGCCCCCTCCCCACCCCCTGCAACTTTCTGAACTGCTATCAAATAAGTTTTTTTCATTACAACTTTTTTCCTTAATTCCAGGAGTTAAGCAAGCACTTTGTAACCACTCAAAACATTCTAAGACTTTCCATCCCTTTATTGTTAATTCCATGAGATCTCTCACCTCACTGTTCTGTATTTTCATAGAGTATTAGGTTTCTATTTCTACTGAAAAAAAACCCCACGATTTCTTTAGAAGTAGTTGAGAACATTAATCTCATTAGGAAAAAAAAGTTATTATAACCAGAAACACCAGAAGAGTGCTTCTGCTTGCTAAACACTGCTCAAATTCTCATCCTATGTGCGCAGATAAGGACAAAGACAGCTGATAGCAACTGGTAAGCCAGCCAGGCAGACAGCTCATGTGATTTTGAATGCAACAGAACTGCTCAAGAGTTCTCGATATATATAACGCCAGGTTAACCCCAAGGCCTTGTCTAACAATGAACTTTTCCTAACTTTTCCACATAATATAAGTGTACAAGTAGTTTATACTTTTATTACTTAAGGTTAGGATTTTATGACTGTGAGCAATCTTAAATCTGCAGAAGACACATATGAACTATATATACCAATAAGCAAATAGATTTCCAGTAAGAAAAAAGATTATTCCTCAAATCTATAATAACCATAACCTGGCCATTCACTGAATCTGGACATTTGTGAGCAGACCTGTATTACTCAGAGACATTTTTAGAGACACACTGCTGCT
Source organism: Nyctibius grandis (assembly GCF_013368605.1). Classification (NCBI taxonomy): domain Eukaryota; kingdom Metazoa; phylum Chordata; class Aves; order Nyctibiiformes; family Nyctibiidae; genus Nyctibius; species Nyctibius grandis. The sequence goes on from NC_090670.1 coordinate 13,005,508, forward strand.
AATGTACCTGAATTTTCAATGTTTCAGTATGCTTTTCTAAAAATTCTTATTAGTAGTAAATTTAGTATTATAACAAAGGTTTTCACCTCTACAATGCTGATTTAAACTTTGGCTCATAACCAAAAACATTTGCTATCTTAGTATCCTGTCGCTATGTTTTTTGGAAGACAATGTACATGATGATACTAAGAGTCTGGTGCTACGTACATGAAAATCACTTCTTTTACAAAATAATACCAGCTAATACAATATTTTTAGTAAGCTTCAATTACAACCTTAAAAATGAACAATTGCAATTGCAATATGGATTTTGATCTGCTGTAACAAGGTATCTGTACAGCTACTCCTTGACAAAACCATGTTTAATATTATTGATAGCAAATTATAATAAAGTTTCCCAAGTACTAAGCAGATACATGCAATCAGTAGAACAGAGGAATTCTGACCATGGCATTCATCAATTTAATCAGCATTTTACTGCTGTATTTTATACATCTATATTTCTTCTTTTATTTCTTCTTTATTGAGAATTGTTAACCTCCATAAACATTACTCATTAGGCTTAGTAATGGAGTGAAAACCTAATGATTACTAGTTTTAAGGACCTTCCCATTCACTTTCATCTGAAATCCTGCAATCCCACCCTCTCTTGTAACCTGTAAACTGCATTTCCCCCATACCACACAATCTGACAGATGTCACTCTTCAGCTCAAGATGAAAGAGATGTTTACACCATGGATTAAATATTTTGACAGGTCTGTCTCCTAAAGACTACATGCTACCTATCTCACTGAAGCCAGCACTATTAAGACACCAAATACAGAGCTACATCCATACTTTCCATAAAAATGGTCTGGTGTATTTAAAAAACAAATAGTCATCTGATTCTGTCCTGGCACCTGCATTTTCCAACACTGAGAATTAAGTTCAGCTGTGGTTTGCAAGGACACAGTTTTACAAGTTATAACTCAGTTCTTCCAACACTGATAAGGAGAGGTGTTCATCAGGCCACCTGTCAATTGTCTTTATCCTGCTTTGCCATTGAAGCTGGTATTTTCCTTAAAGCCAAATTCTCAGTTACGAATAAGAAATACAGATTCTATGCCTAATATCCGTATTTAGGCTTATCTCATCCACATACCCTATAATGAAACACTGAAAAGGCCATGAAAAATGTTACCATAAATGTGAGATGTGCACAGAGATCAGCACCTTTACTTGGTACTGATCCTTCTTAAATGATCCTTTCTCTTTTGCTACATTTCCGAAATTATTTTTGACATTTGGGCTGCAAATGCCTAAAGAAAGTTTTTGGTTTTAATTCTACATCCATCCAATATCTAGCAAGAGACAGTACCCGTGATTTACTGGAGATTATTTGACTGCCACACTGCTAATTACTAAAAGGAGCGGAAGAAGGAAAGAATACATTAGACAAATGTATCAGAAATGACTAAGGCAGAAATGACTAAGACATAATTTATTCTGCCTTATGGCAGAAGAATAGAACAGCAGACCTCAAAATCTGTTCCCTGTAATTCTATAACATTTTCCATGCTAGAAAAAGAGTTCTCCTTTTATAGAAATGCTTCCATGCAGTGGATATACCATACACAGGACCTATTTCTGTGAGCCCCAGAGTCAAAAGATTCTTAGGCTGAAAGATGTCAGTCCAATGCTACTATTTGCAATGAAACAAAATTCCATCTAATGCCTAATGCCCAAGTTTAAGCCCACTCTTAAGTGTTACGAGTACTAACCATGCTCTTTAAATGAATCCCTGGGTGAATAAAGTATTATTTTAAATATTTATAGCACACAGTTATGTATCTTATCGCTGAATTCACAATTGAAAGTAATTGGTAAAAGAACATAACACTGGAGCTGAAAGCAATTGAGGATACCTCATCAATCCAACCCAAACCATTCTATAATTCTATGATTCTATGAACAGATAATTAGCAAATTGTTCTGTAGCTTCTTAATATGCAATTAGGATGTTATTTCATCACAAACATACCTTACAAGCCTACAACACATTTTCTTTGCAACTTCAAGCTATCAGTGATTCTTACAGAGATAAAAATCACAATTTGATTTAGAGTTTGGTTAAACATTTAACTACAGAGCTCTGAAACAGGAAAAAATATTCAGTCTTCAAAAAGTATGACCACACATCATTGTGGAAAATCGAGAAAATAAAGTAGGAGAGCAAAGAATATTTTTCACATACAAACAGTAACAGGGAAAATGGTGTAAGTTTTCCTACGTTTTACTACAATCATTTGGCTAATGAAATTCATACAGCTACACCCTTGGAAATTACAAATTAATGTTTGCAATGTTAGGAAGGCCTAAATAATGTGTCCTTACCTACAGAAATGTGCCTGCTGTCTCCACCTTTTCTAGATGCGCAATGACTGCGACGTAACTCTAAGAGAGGATTTACTTTGATGGTGGAGGATAGTCAATCAGTACTCCTGCTTGAGAAAATTAAAGCCAAGAAATATCCTAAGGCATCCTTCATTAAATAAGAGCATATATTCTAAAATAAACTTCTACATACAACACATGCTGAATTCACAAACACTATGATTCACATCTCTCTTGAATTAAAAGAAATGTACATTTCTCTAAGGAATACACAAACTGGTTTTATCCCAACTCAATTCCCTACTGGATATCAATCTCATCTATCCTTTAGCTGGCATACATGTTTAATTTCTGAAACTAAGCGTTTGTCTTTGTGAAGTTCTTCAGGAAAATATAATTAGATAACATATAATTACATTTAGATAATTTTATATAATTAGATTTCTGACAACTCATTTATGTGATAATATGGCCCTCACACTGCAGAATCAATGCAGCTCACAAATTAGTAGTGGGTTTCATCTTCGCAATGCCTCGGCAAAGCATTATATACAGGAGAAACTGAAGGAAAGTATCACTTAAATGACTTGCTACAGCCACACAGGAAGTCTGTAATTGATCCACAAATGTAATTGGAATCTCGAGTCAATATTCAGTGTCCAAACTTCAAATAAGTATTACTTTTACATCAGACAAAACAGGAGAGAATTTGGCCCCTAGACCCACTTCCCTCTGAATCAAACCATGAAATGCATCACAATCTAGGTTTATACCCCTGTAAGTTTGCCTTACTCTAGATATAACAAAAACAGGATAACAAATACAAATAGCAATTTGTTTGGACGACTGCTATTTATTAGTGAAAGCTTTACAGCTTTAAAGATTTAGAGAGATCTTCATAATGGTTTAACACCAAATGAGTTGCTATCAAAATTAGCTGAATTATTGCCGCTCTATAATTGCCTCCAGTTTGATAAAAATTTCCATTCAGGTTTAGATACATCAAAGAGTCCTGAATTAAGTAAATCTTTATCAAAGTTTTCTGACATCACCAATTAATTATATTAACATATATAGCCTATTTCTTTCAAACATCCTGAAATTGAGTCTATATATGTTTTTCAGCTTCTGATTGTCAGTGCAAAATTCTCAATAAAGACACCACCAGAGAAAGAACATCAGCTAAAAATCACAACTCAGTCTGACAAATTACTAAGCTTATTACAAAAAGGGGTAAGAAATAATAAAAGTAATTTTACAGGAAAGACAGATTATCCTTAGCCCTTTCTAAGACACTAATAAGTCTGCAGCAGACCTAAACGAACAAAAAAAATGACACATAATATAATACATCCAGTGATAGCTCAGAATTTTTTTAAAGCCTTCCTGAGTAGTTTCTATAAAAATCAAAGCTCCTCAAAGTGAAGAGCTCAAACTTCTGGAGGAAGGATAGCTATAACAACCAAGGAAAAGGTGAAATACTTTAGTCTTTAAAAGCTCACCTCGCCATGTACAAAACTGAAAATTCCTTAAATATGTTCCTTTGCAAGAAGCAGAAGCAATCCCATGAGAGTTTTGCCAAAACTTTTCCGTTATCTGATCAGATGAACACCTCCCCTGCATTAAGTACATCTGATGTCCAAACTTTAAAAAAAATACTTCCCTTGACTTTGCACACTAGATGAAAATTATAGAGGAATGTGGAAGCTGTGCAGAACAAGTTATTGTTTTTTCTCTTTGTTTTTGTTTAAGTAAATACAGCATTTGGATTCTTCCTCTGCAGACTCTAAGTTTGGATCCTTTTCGTGACACCTTTCTTAGCTCTTCTGCCATTAGTCTGTTATTAACCTATTAGTCCTTCCCTGTAAGCAGTCTTAACTAGACCCTTTTATTCAGTTTTAAGCCTGCTTCTCTAAATGCTGCATTTTTTATTTAGAACTTTCCAACATTTTCTCAGAATCATCTCAAAGCTCGATGACTGCCCATACTTCCCCTCTTCATCTCTCTCTTCCTTCAAGGGCTTCTTGTTGCTAGCTTTGACTCTGAATATAACTGTCATTTGGATATTGCACAGATTTCATCTCTCTCAGCTCATTTACTGGCTCTGTTTTATTTGTGTCTTGTCAGCTGCTGGATACACCACAGCTTTCACTAATGTTTCAGAACATAATGGAATGCTTCCACAAAGTCCTTCCTCTGGGTAAAGTGTCCTTTGTTGCACTGTGGTTCTGATAGCATTCTTCTCAGGTCCAAATTTTGCTTTTATTTATCCCAAATCTTGTTCTTCCCTTGTCTATAACTTTGCTTCCCACTCTCACTGAATTAACTTCCAAATGTTATTTCCTTTACCCAAGACACTGCTGTATCTTCCTCACGTCTTTAGGACTAAAAAAAATAAAAATCTATTATATCATCTTAAACCTTTGTAATTTTATAAATCCCCAGATTTTTTTGCTTAGTCATAATGTCATCCCAGAAAGCAGAAATTTCACCTTTCCCTTTATAACCTGCAATCTTTCTGACCACTACTAAATCTACACATCTTCCACTGTCCGCTAGATCTCGAACCAAAGAAAGATTGCCACTGCTCAGTGCAGATCCACTCATCTGACTCCTCTCAGTTTCATTCATGGGTGTCTTCCAGTATCTTCTCCATGCCACATCTCTGGCTTTTCACTTTGCCTCCTAGCACAGACAGAAACCTTTTCTATCATCCTGGCTGAAACATTCACTCACTTAAAACATTCTCTCAGTCATCGCTTTTCCTCTAGCTTAACTCTCTTGAGAATTCAGCAAGTGTTAAAGACACAACGGAAAAAAGGCATTGAATTGTAAAAATGCAAACTTTAAAACACACACATTAAGACAAAAGCTATTGCTGATAAACAAAAACTTTGCATTTTTCATGTTTTTTCCATACCATTATAATAAGCTGTGACAGCAAAATATGTTCAGCTTAGCAAGAAAACACAACTTGAGCAATTGGCTGTTGGCCACATTATTCCATCACCTTGCTTTCACTTTAAAATATTTGCTCTAAAAAGTTTCATACTAAGATAAAGAGGCTATTCAGAAAACAGAACAAAGACTTCAAGCAGTTACTTGTTTTTTTCTCTCTGTAATGACATTTTCACCCAAAATTAAAAGCTTTACAAATACTCCTTCCTCTGGTGCATACTTTTATGAGCAAAAGCTAACTACACAGCTAGATTTTATACTATTGTACAAGATGTGCTTTTTATCTGTTGTTAAGAAATAAGATTAATAGCCTCGCTTAGCATTAGTAGCTAAATTTGCTGAAGCCTTAAACCTCAAGCTGTGAACTTTTACCTAGGTATGCTTTCGGCTGGGACAGAGTTAATTTTCGTCCTAGTATCTGGTACCATGCTGTGTTTTGGATTTAGTATGAGAATAATGTTGATAACACACTGATGTTTTAGTCATTGCTCAGTAGCGTTTAGCCTAAGTCTAGGACGCTTCAGTTCCCCATACTCTGCCAGCAAGCAGGTATACAAGAAGCACAAATCAGAAGGAGGCTACAACCATCAGCAGAAGCTGCAATTCAAGAAGGTAAGGACAGTTAAGCGCCTGCCTGAAGACAGAATCCAACAAGGTGTTAGAAGACCCCAGACCAGAAATCACCATTGGACCAAAAAGGCACATGAAGAATGCATGAGGGGCGGGTGCATAGATTGTAACGGTATAATTGTCCAGGGATTTCTTTGTCTGGGGTCCCTCTCCAGAGGCACCCAGCTCCAGCTGGTTTTCCGCTGTTCATCTGAATAAATTACTGCGTTTTTTATATTAGATTCAATCAATGCCTGAGACTCTGCTACAGGAAACCTAGGGTCAAGCCTGAAGGAAAAGGAAGCACCCAAGACTGTGTGTGGGTGAGCGGAGTCAAAAGGGGCACTCATCAGCTCACTGGAGTTGCCCGCTGCGAAGGGACTCCGGTCCTAGCAGCTAAAGTCTCGGCTGGTGTGTGTACGACTCCTTGAACGGTGTGTGAATGCTTGGGCAGCGGCTTCTCCCTTAACATCTGTATAAAGAGTAACTCTAAACGTGTTTTGATTAAATGCACTCCATATATTCAAGGATAAATCTTTATCATACTTCTGCTACATTCTTTGAAAATGCCTTTACTGAGATTGATTGCCCTCGACAGCATAAAAGCAGAGAGCCATGGACCAACGCCAGTTACCCACTGGTAAGAAAAACAGTATGCATCAACAATAGCTCAGCAGCATCACCTAAGACTACATTAAAGCCACATCTACATTCATTCTTGGCAGATCACACACAACACAGGACAAGACTGACCTGTTAAGCACAAGATGGACATGTAACAAGCATACATTAGAGTATTGCACTTGTCTCTCCATTTCTAGCAAACAGCTAGGAGAGAAGTGTGCAAACTTCGTGATACTGAGGTGAACTAGAGGCAGCTGTCACTCGGCCACGGCTCATATCTTCCTCACATGCTCAGCATCCCTCCCTGTATAACTCTCTCATTTCAATCATCAGCAGGATTTGAACTTAAGGTGCCTCATCCCTTAACACAAAATATCCCTGGGTGAATAGAGGTTAAAGTTTAAGTTAACAAGTGACAGTCAGATGGCTAAAATGGTTTGACTACTCTTAAAACACTTGTCTGTTCCCCAGGAATAAACTCAGAGCTAATACTCAGAGCTCCAAAGCACTAGAACCCATCTGTAACCTTAAGTGAGCTGTAAGAAGTAGAAAAATGAACCAAAAGGAGAAAAACAAAGCAACAATGGTGAACTAAAGACTCAAAGGCCAAAAAAACCCTCATAAAGTACACAAGCTCATAAACCCTGCTCCCCTCCTTTAAAGACAGCTGACCTACAGAACAGTTTTCTGCAGTCTCTCATATGTAATAAAATCTTGAAGGAGGTGATAAGAAAAGCTATGCAGGTGCAACAGAAGTAGAAATCATGTAGTTGTCTATGTAGAAAGTAGATTGTGCTTCCACTGGTAAATTTGTGCCAGATTCCAGCTGTCTTGTGTATATTGAAAACTCATCATGTTTTTCACCCTTTGCTCCTGACCTTTCAAATGGCCCAGAGTACTGAGACTATGTGAAGGATCATCAGTTAAGTACAACAGCACTCCTGCTAGGCTTAGCTAATGAGATTTCTCCTTTAGCAGTCTGGAAGGAAGCACAGAAAGACAGACCAGCCTAGGCTCTTGTATTCATTATTTATCATTGTTCATTTATCAGAAGTGTAACAGACACATCTGGAAGTATATTTGCTTGAAAAGGTCAAAGACCATATTTGCATGCAAAGTAAAGGCATTACACACAGTCAACTTATAGTTTTCATGATTTTACAGAAAACAACACTGGTCGCAAAACACGGGATTAACATCCACCTCATTAAGTAGGATTTACATTTTCAAATGCAAATAGCACTAAGACTGTCTGTAGAAAGTAATACTGTGAGGAAAAGTTCTCCAGATCTGAAATATAGTAAGCAAAAGCTCAATAAAATATGGGAAAAGGAGCAGGAAGAGCCAAAACAATGCACTTTCTTCATACAGAGCCCAAAACTGAAGAAAGGAACAACCCTTAGAAACTGCATGATTTGAAAGGCAGATGAGTGCTATGGATACACCTAAAACAGCTAAATACTCTCCCTAGTGTTTATTTGGAGTCAGCAATTACATTTTAGCACAAGTAATGAGTGCAAGGACTCAATATGTGGCAGATGATGCTGTTGTAGGCTGCGAAGCCTAGTTTTCATATGGCTGCTGAGACCTCTCTAACCTCACCACCCAGCAGAGGCAAAAATCTGAGAACCATTTGGTTTGACAGAGTGGCAAAACATTAGGGTTAAAAAAAAAGAGAGGAAAAAACCTTGTTACAAAGTCATCAGCTTACCCAAGCCTGCTCTCAACCTTGAGCAATACTAACAGACAATCAGTTATATCCCATTGTAAACAGATGCTCCCAAGCCATTTATTTCCGTCTACATCCCAGTAGTCGTCCAGCAAGTGAGGATTTTCAGGCTACTAGTGCTTATTGCATGTTGAGATGGGCCTGGCACACCTCAGTCTGAAACATTGTCAGATATGGCTTCCAAGAGTCACAGCAAAGAGATCACAATATGGCATCCAGGAAGAAAGCTGGCTTTACTCAGACCTCTTTAACATGGCACTTTTTGACATCAAAACTGAAAACAGTGAAGAACAGGTTTTCTTGTACAGTTTGGAGTAGTTGATATTTACAAAATCTTGGCAGAAATAAGATGGCAAAAGTGCTAGGATAACTTCTAAGATATTATTGCCTATTGAAAAGGACAAGCTGAAGTGTCATAGACTTGATAAAACATTTCCATCAAACTTTGCAGGCTGGTTTATTCAGCAGTGACTAATCCTCCTCAGGGGCTTCCATTGCTAGATCACAAGAAATATTTTCACATGCTTAGAAAATGTAGAACGTCCCTTAGTCTATATGTAAAGCACTTCATCTTCCCAATTACAAATGCTTTTTTATATAAAAGGATGGAGCTTAAGGCTATGCAGTTGCTTCTTGCTTGATATCTTTGATAATTAGGTACCAGACTGGCATCACTGTAATAATTTCTGATAATGAGCTAATATTTGGCTGTTTGCCCACAATGTCACTTTGAAATTAATATGGTTTGGACACCGCCAGCAAGCTGCAGTATGGACCTCCTATCCATAAACCCTGCTTTAGCAGAATTTTTGTTAGTTCTGCCTCCTGAGTATTTTCCACCATGTATGAAAAACTGGTGCCAATGTTGGTAGTTTAAACAAACAGGGTTTTTTTATGTGGTACTTAAACACAGCTACCTGTAAAAACTAATCAAATCCACTGTCATGCTTTGTTTTCCTTACACTAGAAAGGCAAACCATTGGTCTCCCCATAAGATAAAACTGGTTATGGTCCTTGCCCATCTCTATTTCAATTCTACTTTATGTTCATTTTTCATTGAAAAGGATGCCCAGAAAATGACTACTCAGGGCTTATGTCATTAACACTTATGCCAAAAAAAAAACAAAAAAAAACCAAACACACATAGGACTGATACTTCCTGGGGCTGTATTTGCATTTACATGGGTAGGTAACTTGCTGACCTTGAATAATTTACAAGGATCTTTTTATTCTGTCTGATCACCTCAGCTTAATGCAGACATTTTACTCTCTAAGTGCAGGGCCATTGAGGCTTTTTTGTCTGGTGGTGGGTTGCTGGGGTTTTGGTGGCAGTTTCAGTAGGAGGGTGGGCTTTGTTTGTTTTACTTTTTTTTTAATAGTTCTTAGAATTATCCAATATTGCCTGCACAGTATTCCAATCTTTTGCCCATTTAAGAGGAAGAGCTTTGACCTGTACTACACCAGTAATTCCAGCCTGGGAAGCCCCAGCAGTAGCGTCGGTCACAGTCTAACCTCATTACCTCCTCTTTGCACCTTCTTCATCAATCTGAAGCACTCTCTTGCAGTGGTACCTTTACAGGTGGAATCTCTTTAGTGTTAGATCACTGTATTGGGTATAAGCAGCAGGATTTTGGTGGCAGGGGCTGCAGGGTGCCCTGTGTGGAATGAGGACATGGACTGTCCTGTGCCAGTCTCAGCTGGCTCAACAACCACTGAAAGAGGCCCTCAGGACTGTGGCCAAGCAGAGCAGCCCCCGGCCCTGCTGTGGGGTGTATTTAAAAATGACAGCAACTGCTCGTGGAAAAGCTCATTTGTTCTGTGCACTAGCAACATCAGAGCACAGAGCAAAAATAACAAGTGTGTACAACACTCACGCAGTAAGCACAAAGATGCATCAAAGACCTTGGAATCACTCAGCAACAAAAAGGCAGCAATTAGCAATCAGAAATTGAGAGAAAGTTTGATCATTGTATTTATGGAGTGTTTAGATTGCACCATGGAAAGTGAACAACATTTATCACAGGCTTGTGCATTGGCAAATGGTCAAACCAAAATAAAAAATTGTGGGTTTGAATTGTTTAGCCACACTGATTCTTCCCTGTAAAATTAAGTCTCTCAAAATTGCCATTTCTTAGAAGTGTTTTTGCTAAACAAAGCCCATGCCTATCACAAGATCGCTTTCCATGTGACAGCGAGCATTATTCAAATGGACACAAATTAATGTTATTGCCTTGACAGAGAGTATGAAAGGAGAATGAAGAACATGATATGACATTGTCAGTGATGCAACAAGCTTCCACTGCAAAAATAAGCAGCAAATAAGTAATACGCAGGTGGCCAGACAATGTGATCCTGCAAAGGCACATTCCAACCCCGTTGCTGTCCACGTGGTTCAGGTGCACTCACATTGCATCTATTCAAAGAGTTTGTGCAACCTTAAATACTTACAGCACCTCAAATCAAAACTTTACTTCAGTTTCAGGGAAATACAAAGGTGAGAGAAATTAAAGAGAGATGAAAGCTATTCAAATCAATCCCTACTTTTAACCAAGCTCTTCAGTAATATAGAAGGTATTTTAAAACTCTACGGAAGATAAAAAGAACATTACCTTTTATGCATATTATAGAAACATTGTTTGATTTTAACAAACTATACATGGGCATTTCCAAGTTTTAAATACAAGACTTTGCCAGCTTCTTAAGCTGAGAAAGGACATTTGCATAAATACCACCATGAAGATCCAAGTTTTACATTTCCCAGCTATAGTTACTAGTCATTATTCCTCAAAAATTAAGTTTCTCACATTTGGAAATAGTCTGTAATTTAAACTGCCATCTAATTTACCAAAGATCTCCTATCTTAAGTGGGCAATCAGTCCCTCTTTTTGCAATGTTCAGAAGTTAACTTTTTTTTTCCATTTTTTTTTTTTCTCTCAAGTATGAGCATTCTGCTGTGAGTCCAAAAAAAAAAAAACAAAGAGCAACAAAAAGCACTGAACTGTAAACAAGCAGAGGCAAAAGAAAATGGGAATGGAAATAAAAAGCCAATAACTTTCTTCTTCTGCTCTCTTTTCACCCACCCACTAAAACATCAGATTTCCTACTACACTAGAAAAGCCAGGGAACTAAACCTAAGAGATTTTTGGAAATCTGCGGAAGAAATAGGAATAATTCTCTCCTAAAAGACAAAAGCTATGTAACAGGAACAGCTGACATGGCCTCTTTTCTAAACTTCAAAGATCATAAATTTGCTTCCTGAGGATCACCATGAGACAAGAGAAAAACAGTAGCAGGTGGAATTCTGCAGCTCTAGAAGAGGAGAATATCTGTTAGAGTTAGAATTAAATGAAGATCAAAGAAACAAAATCATTTCTGCTATGTGTGTACACAATGGATAGATACAGAAAATATTTCTTTTCTCTCATTGTTTGGAAGCTGCTGTGATCCTCCGAATATTTTATTTTATTAGTTCAGGCATGTAACTATACCCTTAGCTGAATGCTTTTGACTGTCATTCAGTAAAACACCTGAAATGTACAAAATGTACTTTAGCACATTTCATTTTGTTTAACTACTATATTTGGCATATTTAGGAATGACAGTAGAATCATGAAACAAATAACGACCCAGTGCTCTTTTTCCTTCAAAAATGTCTCAGCTCCTCAAAGGGCTTGATTATTTACAGCATTTGATTTCTAGTTTCTTTCATTCACAGCTAGAGGTAGTTAGAGGATCAAAGAATTGGAGTTCATCTGACCAGCCATTACACTACACCATTTAAGAGTTTTGCAGAGTTTCAGACTAAAGCAGACACAATAAACAATAAAGGAAATGCATAGTCAGAGCTACAACCATGTTTACTTCATGTCATCTCTTTAATAATACTTGATCGAAAAAAAGGAAGAGCAAAGTCAAAAAAAAAAATCTCAGAGCTACATAGTGGTGTTTTTTTTTTTAAAGAAAATACACATTAAATATTTGTTTTATTTTTGTTTTCTCTGCTCATATTTTGACCATCATACCTTAGGACTTTTCAGAGTAGAAAACAATCATTGTCCAATAGGAAGCAGTAATTTACATGGTATTTTAAGATTGAAGTTATAACAGTTAAAAGTTCCCACTGGGCATAATTAGAAATAGAGTAAAAATTGCAGTAAAATGAGTACCCAGTTAGCATTTGTGCATTAATATTTAGAGAAATAAAGTCCTAACAGCAAGGGTATAACTAGTCTTCAGAAAGATCAAACAGAAAAAAGCCCCAAACAAATCAGACAAGTAAAATCTTAACAGAAATGGTGAAAGAAATTACTTGGGACTTATGAATGAAAGTAAATTAATTTAACCTAGACCCTAGACTAAAATGATAAAAGATTTCCTGGTAACAGATGGGAAGATAAATTAATTACTAAAAAGTTGACTTGCTGAATACATTGTTGGGAAAGAAAACTCATTGACATTAGCAATGGAATACAACATCAAAATGGGATCAGTGTTTGCTGAGAAGAGAAAGAGTTGGACTCATCAGTTTAAGAGATCACCTTTAAGTCCTGTAATCTCACACGAAGCAGTAACTGCTGTCAACTTTGCCAACATGTCATTACACATATCTTTTGAAGCTGTCCTGCTGCATACAAAGCATATGGATATCCGGATCTGACCTAAGAACAAAATACTGGGAAAAAAAAAAAAAAAAAGTTAAAAAAAGTCAAAGTTTGACTGAAAAATCTCTAACTGAAATTATTTTTTGAGTCAGTAACAGGTCAGTCTTCTTGTGATTAATTAGGATCATGATATAATTACCCTTACAGGGTCAGACCATCTGTTCATGAATGTCCTAGCAGCTATTCTGAAGTAACATTGTTTTCAATCTTTATATTTATTACTAGTCTGGGTCTCCCTCTAATTCTAGCTTTCAAGTATTAAGTATGTAGTCAAATTAAAATGTCACCAGCATGTTCAATGACTGAATAAAACACAGAAAGGAAATTAAAGCTACAATTCATTTGGTTAAATGAATCAGCAAAACAAAAGTGTACAACAGCTATAAATAAAACTACAAAATGATTCATCCACATTGCTTTGAGTTGCACACATCATTTTTCGGCATTCTGACATCCTCTATGTTGTTTGTGTTTTAAGTTAAAGACATTTTAAAGTTCCTTTTTCACCCTCAATACAGTGTGCAAGATGTTAATATGGTTCATCAGCTTTTTGCTAAACCAAGATTAAGCGAAATGATTGATGATACTGAATACTAAGTCTGTTTCAATGAAACGTTATGTAGTTTTCCAAGACAGCTTTATTTAAAATACATGCCAGTTATGCCAGTTTTTCTTTCATATTGATTTCTTCTACCAAGTATGACAGGCAAGCAGAGAAGCAAGTGTTTTCAGTGACATTTGTTTACCATATGAGAATTCCAATGTGCTGAATACTTTGTTACTAAAACTGATCATTAAGGGGTGGTTTTGTTTTTAAAGAGTATACAATAAGCTACTAACTCACTGAAACAACTTTATAAACACAAAGTTCTTGTTTACTTTCTTCAATGTATCTACAGTTCCCATTTATCTAGGCTGGAGAGAAATCTTTAGGGTGTTGTCAGATTTGGAGAATATACTTTAAAGATACCCATTTCTTTTTCCCCTGTTCTCATCTCTCTTTGATCTTATGTTCCTATATTTGTCATTTTACAGCCCCGAATTTCCACGTTTCTGCTTCAAAAACAACTCACACTAAATGCAAGCTTAACTATTTAATGTATCTTTTGTAGACACTCTATCTATGCCAAATGTTATCATCTAATTTAACATGATTCTTATGCTCCAAAATTGTTCCTTTTCCCTCTTCAATGAAAGTTAAAGGTTAACATCTTAGATTTTTTCACAGAAACCATTGGAAATCCACACAGATGCAAGAGTTGAACACCTACAACTTATATTTCATGTAGTAAACAATCATAGATACTCATCTGTTAACTCAAACCCACCACCCTCTGCCATCCAGAGGGACCCTGACAGGCTTGAGAGCTGGGCCTGTGCAGACCGCATGAAGTTCAACAAGGCCAAGTGCAAGATCCTGCATGTGGGCTGGAGCAATCCCAAGCACAAATACAGGCTGGGCAGAGAATGGATCGAGAGCAGCCCTGAGGAGAAGGGCTTGGGGGTGATGGCTGATGAAAAGCTCAACACGAGCCAGCAATGTGAACTTGCAGCCCAGAAGGCCAACCATATCCTGGGCTGCATCACAAGCAGCGTGGCCAGCACGTCAAGGGAGGTGATTCTCCCCCTCCACTCTGCTCTCATGAGACCCCACCTGCAGTGCTGCATCCAGCTCTGGGGCCCCCAACATAAGAAGGACATGGAGCTGTTGAAGAGAGTCCAGAGGAGGGCCACGAAGATGATCGGAGGGCTGGAGCACCTCTCCTGTGAAGACAGGCTGAGAGAGCTTGGGCTCTTCCACCTGGAGAAGTCTCTGGGGAGACCTTATAGCACCTTCCAGTACATGAAGGGCTTACAGGAAAGCTGGAGAGGGACTTTGTACAAGGGTGTGCAGTGATAGGACAAGGGGTAATGGTTTTAAACTGAAAGAGGGTAGATTTAGATTAGACATTAGGAAGAAATTTTTGACTGTGAGGGTGGTGAGACACTGTCCCAGGTTGCCCAGAGAAGTTGTGGGTGCCCCCTCCCTGGAAGTGTTCAAGGCCAGGTTGGATGGGGCTTTGAGCAACCTGGTCTAGTGGAAAGGTGTCCCTGCCCATGGCAGGGGGGTTGGAACTAGATGATCTCTAAGGTCCCTTCCAACCCAAACCATTCTATGATTCCTTTTAATTATGATTGGTCTTGAAATTTTTCTTGTCCTTTGTTCCTGTTAGAATAGCTCCCATTTCAAGGCTACAATGATAAGAATCTGTTCCTGCTGTATGCTACCAAAATGGGCATTAGCTTAAATAGTTCTTGCCTAGGACACTGAGCAGGTGGGTCTGGCACTGTGCACGGTGGTCCCAAACACAAGTCACCAATATTGCGCTGCCCTGTGCCTGCGAGTGGAGCAGCAGGACAGAGCTTTGAGGGCATAGGCTAGGGGAGAGGAAGGACTCATGGTTCCAACCTCGTTGCTAGCAAAAGCAAAGTCAGTACATTTGAGACTATTTGCTGTTTATGAGATGAGAAAAAAGAATCTTTCTTCACTGCTGAATGGTCAATAATACAACAGAAAATATGAAGTTGCAAAATACAGTTTTGTAAGAAGAAGTTGGGTAACTTAAGAGATACGTCTTCATTTGCACACTACCAAGAACTAATGTTTCCATATGGCTAATACACAGTGATTTTAATTTCAGTAGTAATTCTTGATTACCACCATGCAAGTCAAAACACAGGGGGTTGCACAAAGAATGAAACAGATGAATACTTTTATAAGGATAAAAAAAGAGAAAATGCTATTTTCAAGTTTTCTATAGCAGAAGTTGTCAACTGATGCTGCACAGTATTGTCACAGATGTTATCCCACCTTCCCAATCTTCCTCCAGTTATTTCAATAAGTACATTCAGTACAGCCAATATCACCAGTAAGCATCTAATTCAATTGCACTGTATAAACACTAAGCATTTTGGATACAGGAGAGGAAACCAAAACTACACAAAGGAGTAGTTTCTGTGGTCATCAGGGTGTATATCAGCTTTCTTCATTTGAATTTAAGCACCTGCAAAACATCAGTGTGCCTAAGAGCAGTTGGAAAAGTTTGTATTTCATCCAAACTTTTGAAATGGAATTAATATTGTGCTGAAGGAGCCTTTCTCCTTTCCCCCACAGGACATGAACACTGGTTGCTTACAAAGATTCGATGACTCCTAAATACTTCCAGATATTGAGTGTATTTCAAGGGCACTGCTTCACATTGTTTTAATCTCAAAATCCGTCTATCACAGAAGAGAGATAAGGAAATGCAGTTTTGCAGCCAGAAAGACTGTTCAGGTTAGTTGTGGAAAAGTCTCAAGAAACAGAAACTAGCACTTCACTTACACAAGAAGTATTATCAACACAAGAAAGACCTTGTTCCACTACTTTCTCCAACTTTTGCAGAACTTACTGAATTACATAGGTAGCAATATTAGGTAGTAATACTATGTGCTGTCTAGAATAACTTTGCCAAGTAACAAACAGTTGTGCTAACACCTGAGAACCTGATCACAGCAGTTGTTTCAGCAGCTTGTATTAAATATCCTTGGTTTATGTATACCAAAGTGAAAACCAGACACAGTTAAGGTCAGTTTTCAAACACCACCACTGAAAACAGAACCTGGCACAAACTTATACAATGTTACAATAATATTACACAAAACCTATTATTCAGCACAGCTCAATTTTCCATTACCATCTCTGTGGCTCCTCAACACTGAAAGGTATCATTTAGTGAGCACAGTTACGTTGAGCTAGAAACAACATCACTGCAGGACCAACAGCTGTGACCTCACTGATGGTCTTCTTCCTAATGGTATGTCTTTTATTTTTAATAGTTGCCATCTTGGAGTTCTAATCTAGCAAAAGCTACCTTGTATTAGGTTTTTTTCAATTATTTTTTCTTGAATAAATTAGTAAGCCCAGAAAATTAGTAAGTCCACAACACTAAATTTCATTCTCCTCAAGGTGATCCAACGCCATACCTGTCTCAGGAAAGATTTCCACCACTCCAACGTGTACCTTAAACGAGAAATGTCAGAGCACAAGTTTTGATTAGTTTTTTTTCCTAGCAATTATCTTTTTATTTTTCTTTTAAACGCCAGTTAAACTTTCACAGAAGAGTTTCCACATCTAGAGTCCATTTTGTTATTGAGTGGTATTCATTGTTCAAAACACCCTCCAATGCAAACAGCTGCCTTGATAGTTCAGTTACTAAGAGCTCAAAGGAGAATATCCTAAGCCTTCTCATCTGAAACCTAGGCACGTTAAGCAATATACTAATAGAAAAAAGGATGACAAAACCTGTTTGCCTAGGTACAGGGTACTGCTTCACCGCCACATACAGTGCTGTGATTATATTCTAATCAGCAAACAGAAATAGGGAAAAGTCATATGGAACCCCAAACTCCCCTAAGGACTATGAACTCTCTTAAGAGATATCTTTGTTGCCCAGTATGGGGTTTTTTTCTTTATTTGTTTGAGTATGTTGGGGTTTTTTTCCTATTTTCCAAACAGAAACATCCACAGAAAACCAATCCCTAACCATAGAAAAGGAACTAGAAGTTGATTGTTATTACATGACATTACCTTCAACACAGGGTTATGAATTACGCGACGGAGGCTGTACTTACATTTTCATTTATAACGTCACCACAACTTTGCATCTCAATTGCACCTCAAATTTTCAGGGTTTCCCACATCAAACATGCCCTCTTAAAGATATAAAATAACAGATTGTTACCAGTTGGGCTCTTATACCAAAAGCAAATCAAGGCTAACAATGTAATCTACTTCTAATTTTCTCGCACAGTATTTTGTAGTGCTCTACTTTTGTGAGCTCTGTGACACTATAAGGAGTAAACGTATATTGATGTAACACAAGTTCAGTGCAAAAACCAGAAACGCTTTGCTTGAACTAGGAAAAAAAATCAGTTATGGCTGGCAGCTGGTCATTATTCATTTTGTTTTTCCAAGTGTTAAAGCTTGACTCGTTTTAACTTTGTTTTTTGCAGTGCTGCTGACAGTCTTTGTCTAACCTTGTTGTTAAGGTATGTTCAGTACTGGAATTGCTGGAACCATTCTTTCATCTTAGTTTCTCTGCCTGTCCTTCAGAATGATGCTATATGCCAAACAAAGGCCAAGAATGTGAGATGCAAATCTCCTTTTCTTTTTTTTGACAGCTTATATGAGAACCTCTAAATTTATTAATCAACTTTCCCGTTTTACAAAGCAACCATCAGAAAGAAGTACAAGGGCACGATATTTTATTTTCAGCACTGAAAAACAGCATACTCCTCTTCGTGAATGGTCACACTGCTCAAAAAAATTAAGATATCACAGAGGTTGGAAGGATTATTTTCTGAAGGTTCTTTTCCCCTTTGCTTGTACATTTTCAATCTGTACAGCTAAAAGCAGTTTTACTTAATTCATAGTACAAGGACTTTGAAAAACAGGAGCTGTAAACTCAAGCTGTGGTAGCTGTGTCACTGCTTCCTGTGTTATAATTTCTTTTCCACATAGATAGATGGAAGGTTTATTTTCTTGCCACTTACTATTTGGGAAAATAAAGCACAGGGGAAGACACGTTGTCCCTTCTAGAGATAAGGCTGGTTTGGAAGAAAGTCAAGGTCAAAAATAAAACAGCACATATATGATGAGTTCTTAATACACAAAGTATAACAAGACAGAAATAATAATCAGCATTCAGGTTTCCCAACAGAATTCTGACTTCAGTTACAGCTATTTATTTTACCCAGTGATGTCTGGGCAGTCTCAATGTTTAGGTTTCAAAGTGACTGGAAATTATAATGCTGTTTCCATTTTCTCTAACAATGTATTTTGTTGGACTGTAAGATCCACGCTGAAAGCCTGACCCCAGTGCTCAGCAGCACTATTATGCTATCTATCTTCAGAGCGACACCTGTGCACGGCACCAACTTCAGCTACCTGCACAGTAAAGATGCTGCAAAGTTGCATGCTCAGGCTTGGCAGCACATGCTCGGCACCACCCAAGCTCCAGCTCCTGCAACACTTCTTCCCTACAATCCAAACCTACCCTTCCCACAAAAGCCTTTATGTCTCTAAACGAAATGTGAAATTCCCAAGTAATATCTACTTTCCAACCCTTGTTTACTTTTGAAAAATTCTTCAGTTCCACTTTTTTTTTTTCTCCTCCCAGAATACTGGGAGTTAGTCTGCTAGTAGCCTTCAAGCAAAATCCCCAAAGAAATCAAACTCAACCTTCACAGGCCCTTTTGGACTCCCCTAGTTCCCTCCTCTTCTGTATTGCCAACCTACTTTCATGAAGCCTTACACTCTCTTTTCCATGCATGATGAAAACAGCTGCTTTATTCATCCCAGCTAATTGACTCTTGTTTACTCTTGAAACTATCTCCCCAATGCAATCTTCAGAAAAGTTTGAGGTTTACAAGCTGACTTTAACCATCTTGCCTCTGAAAAATTTACGCATGCCTGTATAAGCTAACAAATTAACTCCTAGATCTGCAGCTTGATGGAGGGAAGTACTGCCTGCTAGTAGTACAAGAGCTGTTATCCCCAATGCACTACCCGAACAGATTTGTATGCTCAGAGAAGATTGTGTAGTTAAAAACTTTTTTCATGAAGAAACGAAACTAGATATAAACACAAATCAAAATTCCACATTGAAAAGCCTATAATAGTGAAGAAAAAAGGAAATATTTTGTGTGATGATGCAGTCTTTTAAGACAAGTCATTAATACATACCTACACACACTTCACTGGTATTACTGTTCAGTTTAAAAAACACATTCCTATGAAATTCTAGATACAAAAATAATATTTATCTCTTCCAAACAATTTGGAAGACATGATAGTTCCATTTCTGTAAATCGTGAATGGGAATCCACATTTCTAACACCTCTGAAATTCAAGAAGGATGAACATCCAGATTTCAAACAAAAAGCTCAGCTCTTGGGGTGAATTTAGAGCTTAGTTCTCATTTCCATGGATTTCAAAAGTATGAAACTTTGCGAGTTAAGTACAGACCTTTAGATAATAATCTTTATTAAGCTCTGTTAAGGATATGTGAAACAAAAGTGCATGACAGCTGCATTCCTGTTTGTTCAGTTTATAAAACAAGAAAAACGTTACCAGCAGAAGATACATAAGATTTAATGTTATATAACTGAACACAAATGTGCATAACATGCCAATCAGCTGTCAAACAACATATACCCACATTAAGAACACAGAAAGAGAGAAGCAGCATCACTTAATAAAACTTCTATAATCCTTCACATTTCATTCTATGGCCCAATGGTTATAGGACTGGAGTGACTCAGAATGAAGAGATTAAAGCCTATTCTTGCTTTTCCGTTAGTCTGCTGAGTAATCTTTGGCAAATCACTTGACTTTTCTACATGTCAGCATCCCAATTTGTCAAATTGGTATAACAATACTTAATTCCTTTATAAATCACCTTGACATCCAGTGATGAAGACAAGCTTTATTGAAACAAAATGAAACAGTTCTGAGCCATTTAGTAATATGTTTACTAAGACTTGTAAATGTATAACAGTTTGATTTCTTTCAACTTAGAAAGGAATGAGCTTAGAAGTTCAAACGCATACGCATATCTTGCTTTATGTGTCAGATATTCTATCCCTGCAATTGTTCCAACACTTTCAGACATAAAACAACTGCCAGAAGACCTTTCAGTTTATTTTCCAATGCTGATATCAGACAAATATTTATGACATATTCTTATCTAAGATGTTTAAGAAATATCTCCTTAGTCTAACCTATATAACTTCCACAAAATAAACTATTAAAGGGCTGAGAGCTGACTATGGAGCACTACCTATGGAACATGACTTCTTTTACTCTCTCATTTTTAATTCAGAAAAATTAGGCCATTCTTCTAGCAGTGCAGTTATAAGTACGATATTATACTTTTTTGACAAAATTTTTACTTTACATGGAAATAAAAACTTCACCTGAGGTAAAAACTGATATGCTTTTAAAATTCTCTTTTGCTTGCTACAAAGCTTCTAAAGAAAATGGAAGATTGCAAACCCAACTTTACCTCAATTCTATCACACACAGCACAGCAAAGATCTGATCTCTCCTCCTAGAAATTCCTATCTTAAGAAATCAGATTGTAGAAGGCCCTGTCTCCCCTTCCAAAAATAACCATTGCATGGTTAATATAAAAATATTCCTTTTCCCTCTGACAATGTTTTCAGCTGCTCCATTGAGGGTTAAACAGCCTCTAACCCATCACCTTCCAACTGCTTTCATTTGCAGACCACGTTACAGCAGAAGTTTCTCACAATATTTTACATCCTTATTAAGCATTCCAGGTTAACAGAAAAGCTTTTTAAGCTTTGATAAACCTTTCAAAGAATCCAGCTCAATTTTTGAAGAAACTGATCACCGAAAGAGAAGAAAGATTTTAAGGAGGAAAGAAAAGGCTCAAGAGACCACTAGATATTTGCATGTGCTGAGAAATGCTGTTTTAATTTTGATACAAACATCAGAGACTTGAAAAGATAAGTACAAATCTGACTGCATCTCACATATTAAAACAAAATCAAGTTTTCTTTAAATAGGTCCAATGTTTCATTACATTCTGTAAGTACAGTAGCTGCAGCTTTTCAATTAGACATGAAATATGAGGTAAAAAGCTTCATAAACACATCAGTGACTTTTCTGAGGCTATAATTGCAAGAAATTGGCTTGTGCTGAACATTGGTCCAAAAAGACTTAGATCTATTATGAAATTCTCTTCTTCCTTCTTTATATAGACTACAGGTACAATTATCAGCAAAATACAAAGCAGCCAGGTCACATTGTCTTTTCCACTAGAAATACCAAGCTTTGCAGAAGTAATTTGCAAAATTTATGTTTAGCAGCTTTCAAATTCCTGGTAGTTGTTACAGTACATACTTTCAGGGAACATTAGGTGCAAGCAAATACATCTAAACTTCAAATAAACACTGTCATATTCCCACATAGAACATTCATTAAAGTAACTCTTATGTTCTGAGCAGCTGGCATGCTTCTCTGGTAACATAGCATGTAATATTTTAAGTAAAGAGTATCTAGAGTTTAGATCTTACAGATCTCTTACTACAGTAACGTTCCAAACTAATTTAAAATACAATAAAGTTCAGCTTGCTGTTGTGTTTTCAGTAGTTGCCATCTTTAGATTAGTTTACATGAAAATGTTCATAATGGCTTCATACATTTCAGTTTTTATTTTATATATATTTTTATATCTATACATCTGTAACAAGATACAGGTATACATGTCAACTAGAAAGAATGGAAGATGGAAATTATTTTGTGAAATATCTTGCCTGACAGAAGTTACCTTAAAATGAATCAACATTTCAATAAGCAATTTTGACTGCACACAATATTATGATAAACATAATGGCTGAATTCACCAGGCAACCACCAATTATCCACATCTAAGGCACTCATTGCTAGGTATTTATAGAATCACAGAATGTTAGGGATCGGAAGGGACCTCGAAAGATCATCTAGTCCAATCCCCCTGCCGGAGCAGGATTACCTAGATCATGTCACACAGGAACGTGTCCAGGCAGGTTTTGAATGTCTCCAGAGGACACACCACAACCTCTCCGTGCAGCCTGTTCCAGTGTTCAGTTACCCTCACTGTAAACAAGTTTTTCTTCTTTACAGTGAGGGTAGAGCTGTATCCACGCAAAAGTAAAATATATCCTTATATCACAACACGCAGATGCCTCACTACAGACTCAAGTTTGATAAAAAGTGATTAAGAAAGTAATTTTTGTTGTTACACTGATTTTTAAAGAGGACAGAAAATGGTAGTTCCAGATGAGAGTACACTGCATTTTCATTTTTTCTAAATAGTAAAATTTTTTCTTTTAGAATAAATTAAAAGCTTGGTAACTAACTTGTCTCTAATGGATATGAACTGAATGTTTTTGAGCAAAACCCTACAGCATGACATTTAACTGAACATTATGCCATTTGCTGCTATTACTTAAGAACCACTTTCTTGCATGATAATTGTGTGAAATTTTGTTCCTTTGACCTCTAATATCAGGCATCAGTCACCACAGCTTTCCATTCTGAACTACTCATTACAACACCCAAACCATATACTACTTGAATTCTGAACCACTTTAACAGCTTTCCATCTCACTTGTTAATTTGACTTCCACATTTATTATTCCCAATATTGTAAAAGGTTAAGAACTTTAATCCCCACTGCCCTGCACATACTGCATTCATTTATTTGTGAGACAAGTGCAAGCTTTCCAGTCTCATTTAATTGTATTTTCAGTTAGATTTTTTCAATAGGTATAATTGCTGCAAATGCCAAAGGTGCAGAACAGTGTAAGAGTCAACCCAATGTTAATTCAATAGACTTTCAAAAAGAGTACCTATTTGCCATTGCTTTGAAGTTGACTGATCTTCCTAACAACTTCAGAGAAGGTCTAGAATAGGGTGTTACTAAATAGAATAAGGTGTTACTAAAGAAAACATAGCATGACATGGCCATAAGACTAACCAAGAAAAACCTGCTACTAACAATTATTAGAAAACAAGATGTTTAACCAACAGCCTATATAGTAAAAGCAGAAAGAAAAAACAAAACACACGTAATATAAAACATGAGAAAATTATGTTAATAGAATCACAGAATAATACAGGCTGGCAGAGACCACTGGAGGTTAAGTGGTCTGTTCCTTGCCCAAAGCAGAGCTCACATGAATTAGACCACATTGTTCACAGTCTGAACCCATCAGTCTATAATGCTTCCAAGGATGGTGATTCCACACAGAATCACTAATCCCACATCAAAAAGAAAAAAATTACATGGGTTAGAAGAACAAGGTACCCTCACTTATGTCCTTTGACAGACAGCAGCATGACAGCAGATGGTGCAGGCAACAGTTGGTCAATTCTCTTCAGGATCAGAGGGGATAAAAAAGACTTTGCTCAGCCTCTTAAAGAACTGCGCTCCTATGATACTTCACTATACCAGGCCAGAGACTGGCATTTTCAAGGGCAATGTGCCAGCTCATGCTCTTCTTCCTTAAACTGCTGGGTAAACCTACCAGAATGTTTCCTGAACCCTGTGGAACTGAGCCCAGAGATCATCAGAAACTACCTTGTGTCCATGAGTGGCAGCAATACTCAGCTCCTGTAGATACTGGAATTCACCAGGACTGAATCACTACCCCCATTCAAAACAAATCACCAACCTCTATTGAGCAGGAACAAGCCAAACTATCTCCATTTAGGGATCTAAAATTAATTGTAAATTATTGTAATCTTTTTAAATTTGATATTAAATAGAAATAACTGCATGGCCATAATTTTCATCTAACAGCAAAAAATCTATCACATTTTCCATCCTCAGCTAACTTAAAAGCATAAAGTATGTACATTTATTTACAAATAGATACATACATATTCATAGGTTCTTATTTCTAAAGTCACATCTGCTTCCCAAGCCAGTTAAATATAAATCCTAGTACAGTGTCTGGATAAATATGCTAAAGTAACACTTTATGAAGCACAAATTTATTTTTGGAGAGAATAAAATACTTCATACTGCTGGACTGGTAGTAGCAGTAATATTTAGAGATAATTTTATTTTTGCTTTGTGTAGGTATGCTTAGAAAGGACAGCATTGGTATGAATGCAGAGCGATAAGCAATTAAAGAGATAGAAGAGTACAAAGTTGTCATCATAGAATTAAGGCTTTCAAACTAACAGAAAAGTATTCACAGAGGGAAAAAGATTAAAGGATCACTGCACACATTTCCAAACATTTCTACAAGTAGGCTTTTATATGAAAAATGACAAGAAATGTATTAAGCAAGTTGCAAGGGCTTCCATAACCATGTACAGGATAAGGAACAGTGGGAAATCTGTGAAAAAGAACAAATCCAGATTTTTCAAAAATCTATTCTTTTGTTTAACAAAAAGTCCTTTCTCTCTTCGCTGCATAGATAACTTCAAGCTCCACAAGCTGCCACACAGCGTACATCCTGAAAGACCGAAAATGCGGACTGTGACAGCAAGGGTGTTTAGATAAGTAAACAAACAGAAGTTTTGTCTAACATTTACCTAGAACAAAGTAAATATTTAAATACTAAAATAAATAAATTTTTAACAATTTTGGAGGTAGTTTTTTTGTTGTTTCTTTTTTGGTTTGTTACAGTTTTTTGTTTGGTTTGTTTTTTTTGTTCGGGTTTTTTTTTTTTTAAACAATATTCAAAGCAACCCCAAATCCCAGCAGGATGGATTCGGGCTTTTAATGCCTCCTCATTGCCCCAACTAACTTAGCACAGCATCTGAAGAAGCATTTCCTTTATTCAGGACATGTATTTGTTCTGGGTTTTGGTGGTTTGGACTTTTTTTAAGGAAGCATGATATTTTTTTTCTTTTTAAATAGAGATGAACTGTGCTGGGAATACAAACACCACATTTTTCTCCCTCTCATTCATAGCAACCAGATAGCAACCTCAAAAGTGGAAGATTTTCTTTGAAAGTAAGAAAAAAATATAAAGGAGCTTTGACCATGTCAAAACTAGTGCAGACATTTCTAACTGTTTGAAAACTATAGACAACAGCAGAACAAAAGATTGTCTGAAGATATAAGGAATGCACTTCCAGAAAGTTTTGTGCCTCTTCTGTCTAGGAAGGTAGGCATAAAAAAGGAGTAGCGTTTGTTTTCTTTCAATACCCTGTTCCCAAGGATGAAAAGTTCATATCCAAGAACATATGTAATTGATAAAACTAATACTGAAAAAACATCTGTATTTCCTTCAACAAGAGATAATATTGTTCACACCAGTGGGGCAGCAGACTGAAAATCTTCTCCAGTACCTTACACCTTAGTAAAGCTAAGGTTTTGCTTCAGATCTTATCTGTTACTGTCTCAGTATAAATAAAAAAAAATTTCAGTAGCCACTTGTGTGCTCATAGAAGGAAGCTGTGTTTCTCAGTCAGATTAAGCTGACTCTAAACTTTGCTTCCATATTTAAGCTACCATGCTCTGAGGAGAAATTGCCTTTGTTTTTTTGTCTCATACAGTCAATCCTTAATACTGTGCTCAATGAAAGCTAATCATCCAAATCACCAGAGCTGAATCCCATCCCCCAGTTTCCCTTTAAAACTGGAGGTCAGGAAGAAAACACCACCACACCAAAAAACAAATCAACAGCAGACATTTTATTACGAGGGAAACCCAGCTAAGCAATTTATGTTAAGGGCACAGTCATTAGTGCCTATAGTTGACAAGTTCGGCTTCTGGTCTTCTGGGGGAAAATACCCGGAGGGTCTGCACAAAAGGAAGCTTTCTCATTTCAAAACCTAACACCTCCAAGAGGTAAGCTTTGTACATAAGAACGCAAGTAAGCACTTGAGTAGATGTTTCACAGAAAAAAAATAAATCTACCAGACACAACCGAGTCTGCTTTTGCTTGCTACTCTTACTAGGTTAAGGCTGTTTACACAGTATTCAGGTGTAAAGAAGTAGTTGATGTTATCTTGCATTCACATGCTAGAGATCTATGAGTTAGACTCCAGGGAAATCACCACAGAGTAACAGATTCTGCAATTCAAAAAAAAAAAAAAAAAGAGGCTGAGGACCAAGCTTCTCATTCTCAGAAGTGTAGGTATTACACAAAGGGTCTGGTCAATCTGATCTCAAATTTCTTTAGCGTAAGTTAGAACGTGAGACCTGGGATTTTGCTTTTCCCCATGAGAAGATATTAAAAAATGATCAGCTGAAGCGGGAGACTGGTTCCATAGCTATGCATGAGCTACTAGCAGCGTTGCTGTCCCTAATCCACAATAGAGGATGTCTGATGTCAAGGTTGACTTTTTTCCTTTCCTTTTCTGTATGTGAACAAAAACACACATCTAAACTACAGTTACCTAGTACATAATATTTAAAACCATTCAAGTACTGAAACAAAGAAATCTTTTTCCACAGTGCACAAAAAAAAAAGCTTCTATTTGTTTGCTTCTCAGGCTCCACTGCAGAGAAAGCAGAAGCCTTGTATTAGCATTTACCAGAAGACAGAAAGAAGTTGCTTGTTTCTAACAGGCAACTCACACAATAACTATCTTTACTACACACAACCTACTCCTATAGTCTCCTGGAACAGGCAAAGGGAAAGCACTCTCCAAGCTTTCAGAGGATATCTCTAGAAAATAAAAGGAGGTAAGGAACAAAGGAGAGAGAAGACCATATTGCAGATGTATATGTTGCTATCAGTAAAGTAAGTGGGATTGATAGAACTGTCATTTTAGAGATGACAGCTCAACCGTAGCTATTTTTACAGACAGAATACTACTAACTAGTTACACTGCACAGAAAAAACACTGCTTAAAAACAGAAGAGAAATAGGCATCTATGCTAGGAAAAACACAGTTTATTTTAGAATAAACGAAGGATTCCTCTTTAATGGAAATGGTACCAGATGTCTCATTTCAGTTTGAAAACACCTGTTTTATCGCCCTTTAAAGTTTCTTCACAAAAAATTGGCTAAACTATTGCAAGCCCTTAAAATCCAGATCTCAAGATTTTCAACAGCTGGTTTGCACAACTGTCAACACCAGTTCTTAAAACAGAGGGCAGCCAGTTTTCATTCTCATTGTCCTTTCTATTGAGACTGTAGCCAACAAAACTAGTGGTTTTACCCACTTAACAATACACCCTGGTGCAACCACACAGAGCATCACTGACTTACAAGATGTCTGTCAATAACACCTTAAAATCCAGTTTTATTAGCCTGTTCTATTGTAAGTTTTTCCTTCTCACACTATAAATTACATGTTCCTTTCACAGCAGATTGGAAGGGACATAAACACACAAACCTGTTTAAGCTTTAAAGTTTTCCCTCTGAGCAGGTATATGCAAGACTTGTTATATAGTACCTTGCCTTCATCTGATAACACTAACCTTAGATTTTACATGTTGCAATTTAATACAAGCTTATTTTTTAAGCAACAGATTCAAGTACGACATAATGAAAAGATGCGAAGAAAATAGTCGAGACTGATTCTCTTGAAGAGAGAAATTTGACCTAATGGACAAGTTCTGCTCTAGCTTTTCCATTCTGCTGAATGATTTCATCTAAGGTAATAGGGTAAGGTCAGCTTAATAATGTTGTCTCACACAGAATTAAGCCTTTCTGCCTCATCACTTCACCTAACCCAGCTAAGAACTGTCATTTCTTGCACTTGTCTGCTGTTGTATATAGTATCGCATGCAGAATCAAAGGTTAAGTACACTTACCAAGCCTGTATATGTTTAAAATTAAATCAAATCAAATTGCCTAGTATTACTCCTTTCTCCTTAATTCTCTCAAACTATTTTTGTTGTAAAGCACAGTCTCTGATTGCAAGGAAGAATGATTATATGCAACATCACAGACTATGTGACAGTCTTTCAATTAACTTTTTATTTCTGCCACTGAAGTGTGAGAAAAAAAGCCTAGTTACAAAATGATTATGCAGTAGTAATCTTAATGTTGGAGAGCAATCCAGGAAATCCAGAAAAATAGTATATCATTCTCTCCAATGGTATTTGATTCTGAACATTTGGATTATATCATTCTCATCAGATACTTAAACAGTCGTACATTAGTAAATGGGTTTAACTAACTCAGAAGGTCATTAGTAAAGTTATAGATGGGTATCATAGAAACAACTCGGCTATTAACTCTGACATCTACAATTTACTCAAAAATCTTCTTAATCTGCTTTCATGAGAGACCTTCAGTTTAGAAATTATTTTTCAAGCATTTATATGAAGGATGGTATACCAGCATTCCTACCAATGAGTGACAAAAATATCCACCTTTGTCTGCTTAAAGGGAATTACATGCCTGAACCAAGCTCAGAGTCCCACTGTACCACCATCCATAGCTAAGAAAAGGACAGTTTATGATGTCTTATTGCCAAGAGGTCTTACAGGAACAGGCACCTGTTGATAACTACTATAGCTCCTGGGACATTTTCCCAGAGCCTTTTAGGAGGAAGCGGGGGAGAGAAGTGGCAGGGAACATAGTGAATGAGGAAGGCTTTAACAAACTAATGGCAAATGTAAAAGAGTAGTAAGTCTGTATCCTCTGTCATAAATTTTCTTTCTCCACTGCTTGGTTATTAATGGTGCAGTACATAAAACATCAGGCTACAATAAATGATTTAGGGACTGAAGAAATGAATTAAAGAGAACCTGAAAGAAAAAACCTACAGACATCCTACAAAGATTTATTTAGGACATCTCATTCATATAGTAAACACTTAGTCTTTGAATCAGATGTTTACATTAGTCAAGTATGTATATGATCTTGTGATTACCTTACTGAAACTCGAGTCACATGTGGAGATCCACTGTCTCCAGAGAGTTTAGCCAATTATATAGTCCTGACCTACTGAGGCCTCTGAAACTGAAATACAGGTAAATCTCTGTGCTTGATCCCAAAGCACAAATGTGTTACACTGGCAATGTCTACTGCATGATTGAACGTGTACTGTCTTGATGAGGAACTGTGCCCTCCGCAACACAAAAAGTTCATGCAAAGGACTGTATGTAAAAGAACACAAATCAAAACCTGGAGCAGTGCTTTCTGCCACTGCATTTGGCCTTTCTAAAATAATTGTGATGAGAACAGCAATTGCATTTCCGACTCTTCATACTAGTGTTCCTTCCAGCATGAATGTAACCAAGTCA
This sequence comes from Nyctibius grandis, assembly GCF_013368605.1. Taxonomy (NCBI): domain Eukaryota; kingdom Metazoa; phylum Chordata; class Aves; order Nyctibiiformes; family Nyctibiidae; genus Nyctibius; species Nyctibius grandis. The sequence continues at coordinate 13,035,220 of NC_090670.1, forward strand.
GTCCCAGACAAAGACTTGGAGCCTCCACTCTGGTTATTAACTAGAAAGCTCACTCACTGAATCACTTTGGCATCTCCCATCACCACAGTTGTAGGCTTATAACCATTACTAAAAGGCCATAGCTGATTTATTAGCTCAAAAGGACTTTCAGATATGTTCTATCAAAAAAGACAACTTCAGGTACAGTTTTGTAGTAAACTACATGAACATAGTACCACTTCATGATCCTCAAGAGTCTTATTAAATGGCATTCTAGACCAATATAACTACTCTATAGCAGAACTTGAAGAATGATGGAATGCTTTCCATGTTGCCCTTTCAGTCTTAAAATTCTTCTTTTGCTACATACTATCCAAGTATCTTCCTATAAAACAATTGTCAGTAATACAGGAAAACATTGGTCTTTTTGCTTATTATACGGTTATAAAATTCTAAATGAAAGAATCATCATTCCTTATTATTCCCAAGTGTCAACAGCCAATTGTAGGCAACATTGCAGGGCTTAATTTCTTTATGTAGCTAGCTCATAAAGTTAAGGTAACATGAAAAATTCACCTTACAAATAGAGAAACAAAATGCTAGTTACAGATTAGTATTTGTATTAAACAATATTCCTTGCAAGTTGATAAATACAGAAAGTAAGGTACCTGAAATGCCAAAGGTCAAGGATTAAAGCTGCAACTTATGTTCTGACCAAGGGTGTAATTTAAATAAGACAACAATAAAAATGGTACATGTGTAATCTTTTCATTTTGAGGGAAATCGAATGCATTTTTAAAAAATTGACGTTTTAAACCTACTGATTAGGAACAAAAAATGAAAAAGTAATCCATATGTCAGAATTTATAAAGACATGGGAGTAGTTACGGGATAACACACTGATATTTTCCAGGTTTACTGCATCTCCCAGTTGCCCAGCAACTTGAAATCACCAGGTAACTGCTCAAAGCTCCAGACTAGATGCAGCAAAAGACTTGGAAAGCCTGAACTTAAAGCACTTAGTTATGAAGCACCTCACTCTCAGAACAGAATTGAGTAATACATTATCATCCTTATTCAATTCCTGGGGAAAATAAGGCTCCAGGGAATGCAGTTCTAAAAAGCCAGCAAATCCTTGCAGTGAGATGCAACTATAGGAACTGTATATAATCCTTCATTTCTGTGGCTATTTGGTATAGAGCCAAAAGCAAAGGCTTCTGTTCATTTGGTACCTACAGTAGAGAATCCATTTGGGGGTAGAGCAGCCAGCAAATACTCTTTTACGGAGCATGATCATGCTCAGTAGAAAAGGAGGTGATGATCACCGTACCTCCTGCAAACCCATCTTGCTGAAGGAAAGCATGTGAAAAGAATATCAAATACATGTATTATTAAAAATATTATGCCAGCAGATGGCTCCTGTTCAAAGTTGGCATGATTTGCATGTGGAAAAAAATGTAAACATTCAAAAAAAAGCATTTAAACTAGGTCTTATTTTATACCTCTCCTAATATCACATTGATGGTAAAAGTAAAAGGGTTCTTTATTCTTAACTGTATGATGGAAAACGCCCTAGCTTATGTGTGTCAAGGCTCAAGTTTCAGGGCAAGTCCATAAAGGTTATGTTAAGGTAATTACTAACAATCACTTTTTGAAGTTATCATAATAGAAATACATGAACATAACACAGTTACCATGACTTTGACAAGGTCAACACTCATTACAAGTTTAAAGAAATAAGCCAAGTTTCATGTTAATATAGGAACTAATCAAACTTGGTTTGAACATGAGCAGCAGCTATTCCAACTTTTCCATGCTTTTCTCTTTTGCTATGGTATGAAAGAAAAACAAAGGCTTTCTTCTTTCTACAAGAGTAGAAGCAGTGGTAAATTGAACAGAATAATTAGGAGAACAAATCCATTATGATAAAAAGCTATAAGACAGGCCACCTCACAGGTGACCAAATAAAAAAGTCCCAGCACTCATGTCAGCTCTGGAGATCAAAAAGGCTTTCTTATCTCACAGGGAGAACATTCCTTCCGCATCACAGCAAAAGCATATGAGCACAGCAAACTTGTATTTCTGCAGCTTGCGTTTGCTTGTCATCAAGAAGCAGGAACACCCTGTGCTCATTGACTATTCTGTTTTGCTATAGTTAACAGTGAATTCAGGATATTCCTCAGTAAGAATAGAAATCAGACAATCATATTAATTTTCAAGACTCTGCTTAGTATTCACCAACTTACTGGCTTCAACTAGACATTTCTGCACCGCTATTACACCTCTTTAAAATAAGGAAGCTACCAACTGTGTTACGAATAAATGCCACTTGTGGCTCCTTTTCATTCTCTCACTCACAAGCAAATCACAGCTTGAAGTTTAAAAATAAAACAGACAAAAACTTCCTATGGCATTTTGTTTCATTTAATTTATGTCTTCATCTGATTTTCTAAGCTTCACAGTAAACAGCAATAACTGGAAACAGCAGATGCTTCCATTTGGGTTTTGTCTAGGTAAGTGTTGCAATGGAACAAGGATAAGACCATTATAACCATTACTTTTGACATCTTTGAGCCCTGGACGGACCCATTAAGTTACCCTGCATACCAAGATGGCTTAATTACACATATTTGACTAAGCATACTTACGTAAGTATCTAATTATATCTTAAAACAACACTCAACATGCATAGCCATCTGTCATTGAATATATCTCTTGTTAAGGCATAATGGTGTGCTCAGTTTTTTCCTTTCTGAATGTATTAAATATTTTTTGCAGCTACAGTGAAGAAAAACTGGCATAACAACTGTTTGGAGTGCAATAATGCAGTACCTTGACAGTTTAAAACACGAATTTACAAGACAATCTGCCAATATTCTCTAAATATCCCCTCATATCAATGTGAATTTTTTTTTTCAAAAACTACAGGTAATACTAGAACTAACCACTTGCTGACACACAAGCAAAACAAGTGCTTTGAAATTCTTCTACCTTTTCTTTTTAAAATATTGTTCAAAGTCATTTTCATTCTAGGATAAACTATTGTCATTTCTGCAACTGAAAGACAAAATTACATTAAATATGTCTCAGGAGACTAGGAGTCAATCAGCAGAGGAGGAAAAGATAAATGCATGATGAGATATATTTAGAAAGCTCTGTAATGACACACTGCTTTACAGTGGGAGGCATTGAAAACCCTACTATTAGTCACTTCTGACTACAGAACTGTGATACTGCTTTTACCAGAGTCAGACACAGTACCAGCTGCAATTACCTGAGGAACCTAATGTTAAGTTGCTGATGACAACCACCATACATACACCCCAGGACCCGACCATCATTACTGTATATATCCACATTATCTGTGACTAAAATTGCTGTATTTCCTTTTAAAAAAGGATTTCTCCCTTTACGACAATATTTCCTCCCTTAGCAAAATGCTCTGTGGTCTACAAAGTGTCATGAACAAATTGTTCATGTTATTATATCAAAAATCTTCTGGTGTACACTTTCCTGCATCTTTTAGACTTATTTTGAAAGTCCATTATTTAAGATTTTTGTGATACCTGCAAGAAATCAAAAGTCTTTTTTCCTGACAACTTTAATCATGCCTGTAGATTCAAAGTGCAGACATTTCAGTCTGGAAATAGCAAAAGATAACATTACCTTTTCTATTTAGGGGAACTGTTCTTACCGTAGCTTTTAGTTTGAGGAAATAGAATCAGAAATAGAACAAAGAAATTACAGAAAACAACTAATAAAAGAAAAAAAATTTTGGTAAGAGTCTAAAACAATCACTAAGGAGAAACAGCAGAAGTAGAAATACCTACTTCATTTTCTATAAATGTTTAAATAAAAAGTCTTGCTTTCTTCCTCATTATGCTGCTTAACAAATGAGGGTCCATCATTCCTTACTTGAATATATTATGGTAATACGGTGAAAACCTATTTTACTGAAGGATAGAGTATATCTCCATACACTTGTCACATGCAAGACTGATTCGTTCAAACCTGCCTCACTAAACCTGCATAGACAACTGTGTGGACAGCACAGCTTCACTTAACAAGGTGAGACAGATCTTGGATCAAACTGAATTTGCCAGGCTAGAGCTCATTACAGCAAGTGCACAGCCTTTGAAGAAACACTCATGAATTACCATTAAACTGGGTAAGCCCAGCTGTGAGCACTGATTTTTAAAAATTCCAATGTTTGTGGGCAAGAATGAGGTGATAAAATGCCTTAAAATGTTTGGAACACATTCAGATTTTATTATTTAATTAACAACATGCATCAATTTACAATCCTTCCCATCATATTTGCCCATATGAAAAAGTTACCACAAAAATAAGCTAAGGTTTAAATTAACACTGTAGTGCTATAACTCCTTTAAAAGAAAAAACAGCTACCTTGTAAGACAGTGCACAGGGACAGGACACGCAAGAAGAGTCAGTGTAAAGTAGTCACTACTAATTCATACTGCACATCAGCTTTTACCAGTACAAAAGCTGAAAACAGAACGGGACTGAAGGCAGAAAGAAGTCACCAGAAGTCAAATTGATTTTTTTTTTCTGTTTTAGTGCTAAATCAAAGCTTTTTGACATGGCAATAGAAAGATTTCAATAAAGCAAATACTGAATTCAAATGTTTATTTTAATTCCTTTTTATCACTTTAAAGCAAATAAAACATACGTCCAAAACTATTTCAAAGTAGGAAAAAAAAAGCAATTTTAGAATGGTTTCACTTAAATCCCTTGCTATCACAGGAACCTAGGACATCCATGTTTGGGGGTACTTCGGCAGGTTTTTTAGCAGACTTTTTATTCGTTCCACTAAAGCGTTTGATTAAAGCACAAGAAACTGTTTTCTGCTTGAGACACAGGCACAGGAGCTGCCTGAATTCTGAGCTAATGATGTGCTACACGATTACCTGTAAAGTACTGATTCAATGACATGATTCCTTCCAGTTGTACACTGACAATTTCTTGAAATGAAACTGCATTAAATTCGACAATTTGGTATGGAACCTTCGTTTAGATGCCATAATGTTTTCTTTAAAATTTTCAAATTCAGCACCATTTTTAAACCAAACTGTACAAAGGATTAGTTTTCTAGAACTTAAGAGGACAACCAAAACCCTGAGAAAAAGGCCACAAGTTTTCTTTTCAGTATTTAGAAGAGGAAAAATATAACAGGGATTTGTTTTTGCTAATTAAAACTTGCAGCCTTTCTCTCAGGGTTTTGCAAGCTGATAACCAGTTTCTTTCTAGAACATCCAATACAGCTGTACACAAAAATCCCAGTTGTATGCTAGGTTTCTCCTCTCTCAATACCCACCCACAACAGTTTTCCTTCTTTTGATTAGAGCTTATTTGCTCTAATGGCTTCCATTTCTATCTCAGGCAACTAATAAATAATGCTTCAAACAACTTGCAAGCACTGAAATGCAAGAGAAGTGAACCTCTTTGCTCTGGTGCACAAGATTATCTCTATCATTTGGTAGAAAATTGTTTTTACCAGCAAAAAAACTTAAGTTTCTCATTAACTTTCAGATTTGACATTTCAAGAATGCTAAAAATTATCTGTCAAAAACTCCACAGTTTACTTAAGGGTTCTAATTTACAAAACCCTTTTGTCAGGAATTTTACCTTATTTTTAAAGTAGTTCTGCAAATTTTTGACTTGTCAGGAAGTTGCATCTTTTCATGAACCTGAATTTTATGAGGACATAGACAGATGTATTTGGTTTATGTTGCATGGTTTTGGTTGCAGGGTGCTACAGGGGTGGCTTCTCTGATAAGATGCCAGAAGCTTCCCCGGTATCTGATAGAGCCAATGCCAGACAGCTCCAAGACAGACCTGTCACTGGCCAAGGTGAGCCCATCAGCAATGGTGGTAGCACCTCTGTGATAACATACTTAAAAAGGGCAAAAAGCTACCATGCAACATCAATGGCAGCTGGAAGAGAAGAGTGAGAATATATGAGAGAAAACTCTGCAGACACCAAGGTCAGTGAAGAAGGAAGGGGAGGAGGTGCCCCAGGTGCCAGAGCAGAGATTCCCCTGCAGCCCGTGGCAAAGACCATGGTGAGGCAGAATGTCCCCTTGAAGCCCATGGAGGTCCATGGTGGAGCAGACACCCACCTGCAGCCTATGGAGAACCCCATGCCACAGCTGTTTTGAAGCCTCAGTAGAGATCTGCATTCCCTTACATCAGGCAATTTGCTACCTTATATGCTGTAGAGATACAAGCTAAACCATGGAAGAGAGAATACTGCTAGAAAGGATTTAGGCCTTTAAAAAAGTGACTTGGCCAGAATCAGAAGTGAGGCAATATCAAGAACCAGAAACAAGTCTGAGATGCAGTGCAGCATCTAAAGAACAAGATTACACTTATTACTCCATCCTAAATTTTTCTGTATGTTGTACATCCTTTCTTATACTTCAGTAGGTTATTTTAGGGGGGAACACAACCAGCGTTAAAGTAGGAAAATACTGTCTTCTACTCCCCAACATTTTTGTCATGCACTAAACTTATGCACTCCGTGTTTTTTAGGTGATTATATCCCTGGAGTCTAGCTTGCAGACCTTAACCTTTCTACTTGGTAGCTAGCTACACTCTAAGATACTTAAGGATGCACTGAACACCATATTTTCTTTTACACATCATGAGGAGCAGACACTAGCAGAAGTTTTCACCCAGTTGGCATTACACTGATGGGGAAAATTAACTTAAATTACACAAAGATCTAGCACCACTTCCTTTAAAGGTAATAGAAATCTTATGCCCAAACCAGGCTTCTGTTTTATCATTTTCTTATCACTACAGCATCCAAAAACACAAACAGGAATTACTATGCTCACTCAATGCCAGTCATGTCTGCCAAGAATTTCATTTACAACAAGATGCTAGAGATCAAGTGAAATACCAACAGCATGACTAGATTTGGCAGTGGCATATTCTCATATTCCCTTGGCAATATTAAATGTTGACAGCAAAAAGATAACTAGATCAAGAACTGAACCATGAATGAACTCTCATCTGATATGACCTAAAGCAAGAGGTCAGCATGCTATATGTAACACTTTTGACATTATTTTTATTGTTCCAACACAGATGCAGATGCAAGACTATATAAATGTTTCGGCTAGCAGGGTCACACAGCTTTGACCGGTTTCCCCGTACCATTTACAGGGATTCTTCAGCTTCAGAATTTTTGGTCAAGTTCAAGGCCTACCTTAACAGCTCAAAGACAACATTCACTTATATTCATACTCACTTACATTCACTAAAGCAAAAACATTACATGGAAGGACAACCTCTTCAAATACCAGTACTCTCTGTATTTAGCAAGAATTGTGGAAAAAAATAGAAGACGACTTGAGTGCTACAATGGCAAGACTACTCTTTCCGGTTCCCTTATTTTCCTCTATATAAGTGTACCTTTGGCCTTTGCATATTTTTGGTACCAGTCAGAGATTTCAGGGAAGGGGTCATATAGCTCAAAACTTGAATGTGAAATAGTCAGAGTTAAAAGTTTCAACCCCAAACCAGCTAGAAATCCCCAGGCATACTTCATTCACATTCCTTTTACATAATTCAGTGCACCAGAAGAATGATTTAAGAAATAATAAAAAGATAACATTTGTTATCCACCTTCATGCCATGATCCAGGAGACCCCAGCCAATGTTATTTTCTTTAGTTATGTTTTGTTCCAAAACCAGTTAACAACAAGTTGTCAGAAAAAAAGTTTGTTAAAAGAGCTTCTCTAAGAACACACCCCTGAATCAAAATTTGATTCCAAAATAAGCTGGAACTTGTTTCATAAAAATCAGTCTACGGGATTATGGCCATTTTCACAGTCAGAAAAGAGAGGCATACAAACTGACTCCTCAAATCACACCAAAGCTCTAGGGGAAGCCCAAGAATTAAAACTCTAATTTTCCTAAATTTAAGTTGAGCATCTTAATTTTAAATTAATGCTGTGTCCCAGGTTGCTTCTTATTTGATGCTTTGCCAAAAGAAAAACTACCAGTGACATATAATGGGTAAATTGTTTTAAACAAGCTTTTCTATTTGGATCATAAAAAAAAGTAAAGAGCACATTTTGTATGCATCCTACACAAAGCTATCACAGCCAGGCTGATATTTCTATTTGAAAATGGTATTTTGGCATTACAAGTATATTTTAAAGTTCAATAAAGCATTCACATTTCAGTCCCAGTTTAGAACTATTTACAACTTTAACTAATCCCCATTGCAAAGGGACACATTCAGAAGTTAAAAATGAAACATGAAAATAGGAAATGGATACAAAACAGTTACAGATTATCCCCAGATAATATATTTGAGTTGGAAGGCTAGAGGAAAGTAATGTCTCCCTGCAGTAAAGGAAAAGGTTTGTGTTTCTCCCTCCAACACCTCTGTAAAGTCAGAGGGAGTTGTGACACAGCCAGTGTTGGTCAAAGGAGGGGTGTAGAGGAAGGGAAACAAGACAATCAAAAAAATATTTTAAATATATATTAAGCATTAATCCATAAATAATAAAAATAAGGAAAACTGTATTCATGAATCACAGTAGGTAATTTCCTTTCCACTTACCTAAATACTGAAGCCCACTAATACAATACCTTATACTAGGTAGTATGATGGAGGAGCTGTTTTGGATTCTGTACATCACTGGACTCAAGTTTTCAAAGGCATTCAAAAGTATATGTCTGAAATTTAATAAAAGCCTTCATTCTCTTTGAAACCTAATTTCAATTCAAAACATTCCCTTCAAATGGTAGGACCCTTCCAAAAATATTGAGAAAACTGTTCACAGGGGGACAAGAAGAATGATTAGACAAGGAATACCTGCTGGCATGCACGGAAAGACCTGAAGAGTGAAGAATACCCTGTTCCCACTATGCAAATAAATGCTGTAAGCAGGGTAATGAATTGATCTTCATGGTTAGATGTAATGCAGTTACGTTGCAACAAGGAGATTTAAAATTATGCATCTAACAATAATGCTAGAAAAGCATTCAATAGATTGCGTACGGAGCTTGTAGAACCTCATCCCAGGTTTCAAAAAAAACCACATTTTAGACAAAGGTTTAAGAAACACGTTAAAAACAAAAGCATACTGTGGCCAGCCTCGAAGTGCAGGGAGTGCATAAGACTTTTCACTGCATATATCACTCTTCCTTCTGCCCCCTGCCCCGCCCCAAGAACTATTCTATTACATTCACCAGCTGATCTGACAGAGTATGTATTTTTCAAATAGACTAGACTCTGCTAGCCCTTATTGACCTAAGGTGTGCAGGATCAGTAGGAGGCACTAAAAACAAAAGCCAGCAGCCTTCGCCAATAAGGAACCACCTGAAGTCCACCCACTGAAGAGCCTGCATCAGCCCGAGCTTGTTCTCTAGACACAGTTATCTCTGTGCTCTCTTCGGTTCCCACTTCCTGCATGCAACCTACTTTACCAGTGATCACCATCAGTGAAATATTTTAATTAGGTTTTGAGGATTTTTAGCGTTCTTATTTATCATTTTGTTTTTCGCAGAAATAGATTGGATTTTTGGAAGAAAGAGTTTCACTTCTATCTTCCTGTTAAAATTTCTTGGGAGTTACATTTTTCTCATTTAATGTTTCAACAGAGATAAGGGAAGCATATATGATGCAAAATTGCTAAATATTCAGCATCTTTCATTAACCAAATCAAAATCTGCAAGATTTAAAGCTTCTGTACAATAATACCCTATGAGTGATGTTTTATATTTATTCTCTAGAAACCATGCGTTAGACTTAATAACGATACTTCCTCATTATCATTTATCCTGACCTAAAGACTGATTTTGCAGTCCACAGGGGAGAACTTTTCCTGATAATTAGTTCTCCTTGGTTGTAGTCCAAGACAAATGACAAATTTCACCTTGTTTAAGACTCCTCTTGATAACAGTTTAAGCCAACAGAGGAAGCATGCATAATTTTTTTTTTCAGATATGCACATGTTTTTCTCCTGAGGTTGCACCACTATTTTGTCCAATCACTTGTTATTTTACTCCCCTCTGATAACTGTGGCCTAGAGAACAAACAGCCAGCTTTTCTTCCCTTCTCTCTGGGGGAAGCTTAGATTTTGACAGGATGCAACATACTAGTAAAATAAAGTCCCTGACGAAACATCCATTGCTTCCAGTACCTCAAAGATTTTTTTTTTCCCCTGGAAGTGCCCAATACCGTATAAACATCTACATGAACTCTAGCAAAAACTGAAAAATCAATCTATCTATAACTGAAAATAAGATTCAACCACAAGGTAAATAAAATTCCTATTACTCCTGTCGCCTTCATCAATCCAAGATCTGGAGAGCATTATAAGAAATTACAGACTCTTATGCCCACTGTCACTGCTTAACCCCCTCCAAAACCCATACGTGGTCTGATTGTATACAATGAACGTGTATTGGGGTGAAAAAAAAAAAAACAACAGTTAAAATGGGCCTGATTAGTCCTGACTCTAGATAGACCAAGTCTTCATTTTCCTGAGGAATAAAGACACGCATTCTCTGGCTAAGCACCTGCAGAAGACACAGAAACACAAGTGCATACATAGAACTAAAGATCAAAAGACAGTAACACATATCTTAGAGCCCAAGTCTGACAGCAATGTGCCCTTAGAGGAAAACAAACATCTTTTTTTTTCCCCCCAAAGGAACTACTTCACTGCTTCTTTACTGTTGAAGAATTCCCAACCTGAAACCACCAGAAAATAAAATAGTCCACAACAATGGCTTGAGAAGCAGATCCTAAAGTTTACTTTGCTGGGAATCCACAAACACTGATCTCCAAGGGAGGGGAAAGAAACTAACTGCAGACAGTGATCAAAGCAGAGATTAATGTACAAGTGCAAAGAAGATTTTGATGTTTGAATTTAATCCATCTGTTCAAATTATTGTGTCATTTAAAAAATAACTTTTTCATGTACAGACATTTGGCAATATTTCACTACTCTTCTTTTGGCTTAAAAACTGGAACAGAAAGCATTTTTGTACTTAAAAATATCTACTAGCATTACCACCTAAAATTCCATAAAAACTATTAGCAATTTAACATGAGAATAGTGTTCGCAACGACTTAGCATTTGAAAAGAATGTGTTTTTCTCTTCTTCCAGAATCTGTTGTTCTATGTGAAATATTCATGCTGGGTTTTTCAAAGCAGTCTTACACTGGCTGACCTTCTCATCAGCTTTTTAAATACTGTAGGTGTTTCTAAATGAATTCAGAAATTATATTGGAATAAACTATGTCATTGCCAGTGCAGCTGGAGACCAAGCCACTGCAGCAAACCATTTATTCAGATTTATCCTTTACTTTGTTCATGGAATATTTTGTCAGAAAGTTAAGATCTTCCATAACTCCCCCTGGCCTTTCCTCCCACCCTCCCCAATGGTCTACAAACTGCTGACTACAAATGTATTCACTGTAACACTGAGCAACGCTAATCATAAATAGAATAAAAGCACCTTCATTCCCAGTCTGGAGGAATATAACTTTAAGCAGGAAGGACTAAATAGACCAGGAGAATTCAGAATTTAAATTGCGCATTGGAGAGATATCTGATAAAAGATCTTTCCCCCTCCTGAGCTCTCCAGGTGTTTGTATCCAGAATCCCTGCAAAACAACTGGGCTCCTGTAAGTTTTGTTTTGCGTCAGTAGAATTGAAATTTATTATCCCCATACCTTGGCATCCTATACATGTGGCAGTGGGCAAGGGTGGAAACATGAATGGTTGACCCATTTAGTTATTTTGCCCTGGAAACACATTATTATATTGACCTAACAGTGGACTGCAAATATGTCAAAGCAGTTACAGTCAAGACGGAAGCAAGTTCTTCTCTGCATCAGCTGTAGTTAGGATGGTGAAGACAGGCTGATGTTAAAACAGGAAAGACTCAGGTTTTGAACCAAGATAATTACCATAATTACCTAATAGTCAAGACACTGGAGGAATGAGTGGATTATCACTGGATATTTTCAAAACCAGTTTAGACAAATCTTTATTACGAGTATGTGCAAGTTGATTTGGCTGGGGGCAAACCAACAAGATAACATCCAGCCCTATTTTCTAGGACTGTCCTATATTATTCTACTTTGATTTTATTTGCCAATATGTATATATGTGTATATAAACACTAGTATATACTAGACATATAGTGTGTATATTTCTTTATATGTATTTTTCTACTATACATTTTCATACCTATAGATCCTTTTTCCATTTTTCTTTTGCTACTATTATACATGTGTGTATATATATATTTCGTCATACACATAGTGTATCCTTCATTCAGTTTTCTTTAGTAAGAATCATTACAGAGTCATAAATAATTCTAAGAAACCTCAATTTCTTCTTCATTTAACAGTAACATTCCTAGTTTTGGCCTACAGTACATAATACACACTGAAATCCGATGACCCCTAATTTCCACTGCAGTCTCCTCCCCCCAAATCATTTGTTACACAACCAAAGCATAAATCAAAATTAGAACTAGAAACCAAATGAAGCTTGTTTCACCTTCTTTCTGTAACAGTTGACCTGCACAGTTACAGATAGATTTGTACATTATAGACATAATTAGAAATGCTTATTTTCATGTTACTTGATACATTTGCACAAATTCAATAAATGTGAATAATGAACAAGAGGCATTAGATTTGTATTCTGTATTTAAAATACCAGCTTAGGTGATTTACCATTGTCAACAAGTTAATGTATGAGAAAGAGGGAAAGAATCATGAAGTTCCCTGAAACAGAGAAACTTCAAGATATTGAAGGAATCAATCAGGATTGTTGTAGCAATATCAGGAAAGTTGTAGCAATATTTCCATCTGCTGGAGGCTGGAGATAATTAGCTACTCACAGCTGCCATATTCACTTTTTCCTATGAAAGTCAAACTGATTAAGTATAAATACTTCCCTTACTGGACTGATCATGCAATCTGGCTCCATGATTTCACATTTTTCATATATGTCCACAACATTAGGACACAAAAAGCAGCTGTTCTGTTAAAAGCTGTTGGCCCTCTTATCTTAAAGGACTAGGACAAAACTAAGGCAACATACAGAGGTTGACCCAGAACGTACGTGAGTCAGCCACACCTTCTTCATAAAATAAGACTTCTAGAATCTATCAATAAATCAATTTGTCCAACAGTGGCTTTATTTGTCATGTGACAAATAAGCTTGATTCAAAGAGGAAGATCCTGATGCTTAAGGAAACAATGTCAAAGTTATGGCTTTATTGTTGTCACCATAGTATACTGTAACAGTACCACTTCCATGTTTCACGTGTTAAGACCTCTATTTCCCCATGTCTGCACCATTTTTTAAAACAATCTCTTATTTCTAAGTGGCATTTTACAAAAAGCCTAAAAAAGTGAACAATGTATCACTGCTAAAAAGCAAATAACTAATCCCAAAATGTTCCACTTCTATGTGGCAGGAACCAAGGGCTAAGCCCTGAGAGTCTAAGAGAATCTGTTTCACTTCAAAGACTTTGCTCCTCTTCCAAGAGGAAATACTTACCATTGTCACAACTTCTGTCTTCAGCTAAATTCCACCACACCTTATTTGAAGGTAGCCTACAGCACTATACCAAACAATTTAGTCTACTCATAAGGCTGTTCAGATGGGCAATTGTGGATTCTGAGACCACTGATTTTTAAGAGTATCACAGACTTAAGAAAACAAGCTTTTTCTTTGTTTAGGAAAACAAGTGTCAGTAAAATAATTTCATAGAATCATAGAATGGTTTGGGTTTGAACTTGCTAAAGTCCACACAAGATAAGGATTAATTAAATCTTTTACAGCATCCGCTGAAGGTGAACATAAACAAACCAATATTGTGCATTGCTTTTGCAGTTACTTCACAGCATGTCACTGGCAGTTCCAAAGTAAAATCCATACGCAAGCACAAGACATCCATAAGAGTGGCAGCACCAACTTTGACCTCAATTACTCAAACATATTGGGCTTCTGACTGACAGAAGAATTTGACTCTCTGTATTTATGAACCCCCACCCCCTCCCTTAGATATCTATGATCGAAAGACAACACAGAGCAATTCCAACACCCATACTGACAACGTCACTACAAAAAATATTATTACTTCCCTTCTCTAGCATATTATTGTCAATTAAAAACTTTCAAACACGTATATAGAATAATTCAGCACACTACTATTTTTTCTTTTGTTCATGGATAATTCAGCTGACACTGGCAGTCAGCTTTGTGATTTAAAATTGTGCAGACGTGTTATATACGCATATTTCAGCACCTGCTGACCTGGGAGATCACCCAAGTAACATGGCAGCGTTTATGCTCTTCCCTTTGACAGCAACCCTTATAAAGTGGGGATAAAAGCTTGCAACACAACTACATTTGTTCAAACCTCAGAGTCCACAGAAACCTCAAAATCTACACAAACGTATACATTGTATACATGTACGCTAACTGAAAGAAAACAAAGGAGGTATTCAAGGAGAAATAAAAAAGAAATCAACAAAGAGCTTGCAAAAGGATTTTACTCCTCATTAAGAGGTACTGCAAAGTATAGCACATAAGACAGTTACAGTTAGTTTCCATACAATTAAGTGTAATAAAAGTAATGATTTCTGTGGCATTTTAGTTAATCACCAGTAAAGATTAACTCATTTTTAAGCAGTAGTCAACCAATTAAGAGACAAAAGTTCCATTATGTTCCTTGACACTAGTCACAATAAAAAACCGCTACCTGAATTGGGAATAGCAAATACTATGTCAAAAAACCATGTTCATTCTGAGCACACATCTGCATCGCTTTGCATCTGCTCACCTTCCACTTAAACCAACTTTCTCTAGTGAACTAGAATCTCCACACATGCTAGGTGGGGTGAGTTATTTGCCAAGCTCTGACTGATGTATCACGGGTAACAAAGAGGCCAGGCGTAACGCAGGTGCTTCAGTGTTTATTTAGAATAGAAAGTACATTCGTACAATTCATCAATAGGCTGCCTCATAAGAAGCACTTAATGTGACACGTAATAAGTAACAAATATAAAGCAGGAGGCCTTGGCCCTGCATCACTGAAGTCTATGAAAGCTCTTTTCAAAAGGAATAGGTTTAGGCAACGAAAAAAACTAAATCCTTCCCAACATCAAAGTAAATGAACATTGAGAAACCAATAAACCAGCTTCTTAAAGGAGGATTCTGAAACAGACCAAAGGGTCAATAAGATTTATCATCTTTATATTTTTATATCAGGCTACCTGAAATTAACAGGATTTGGAATATGAGTTCTAAACATCCTAAAAGAACCTTCCACTGCTTAATTTACATCTTTCCTTAAATACATAAATTCCTAGTGCACGCTGGCTAGCCTACCTAAATCATCATGGATAATTAAAGAAACAGTAATTGTCAGCAAGCAATTGCTTTTTCAGAGGAAGCACCCACTTCCCTGCCTCTTAGCATTTTCACTGCACCGATCTGCAACACTGCAATGGAGTAAAACACTACTGCACTTAAAATGCTACAAGCAGCCCTGGAAATGGAAAGTTATCATGGCAACTACCTAGTGCTCAGGAAAGGCTTTCCCTTTGAAAGCACTTCCCAACAACACTGCATAAAACAAGCCATTGTGAGCAGTTGTTGTCATGCTGATATACAAGACAATTCAGCAATTTTTTACTCACAGATGAATGGAAAATACATGGAACCGAATCTTTGGACCAAATCCTATGAAAACACTTACTGTTCACCAATTTAAAAGTCACTGGTGAAAATAATCAAGAAACCCAGCTGACTGAGAGCTTCAGATAATATTCAAACTGTAAAGAATTAGAGAATCTGAGATTTTTAAAGCGAGCAAGCTGTTATTTTTTTTCAGCCTTCTATTTTCATTTTATGTTTTTACATCTTCTTTCTCTTCCATTCTTAATTTCTTTTTCATTCTTAACACAGAAAGATGGAAAGTGACAAACGTAAGAGAAGTCAGTAATTCCATTTTATTGATAACATTTCAATTTTCAACTCTGCTAAGCAGAAAAACTATCTTCAGGCTTTTAGACCAGCCTTTTAACTGCAAACTGTGTAATCTGCATAAAAACTATGAATCTTCTTTTCATCTTCCTTATATATATAATAGCCCCCTTCACGCTATGAAGATTGTTGTTATAATGCTACATGAAGTACCATCCACTATGAGAGACTGTGTAATTATACAATCATACGCTGCTTTCCTTAGAAGAATCCTCCCTTCTGTTAGTTACTTTTGGCTTGAAAGTCTACATTTCAGAGAATTTTAAAGGGAGATGTACGTCCAAACCTTCATCAACGATTTTCTTTCCCTTACAAAGTAAACGTATGCTATAGTATGTTGAAAAGTTTTTCGTTGTTTAAGAAGCTAATAATTTTTTCCTAACCTCATTTTCAGAAACACCTGAGCTATTGTCAGAAACTTTCTACAGCTCAGCTTGAGACAGACCTCTAGCACAGAGTTAGTTAAAGCAAGTTAGCAAATAAAAACATGCCTGTTAAAGGGAGCTATAAAGTAATCTTAATAATGATTTACAGGACAGCCTAAGAGCATGAAGATGCCCAAATGAAAAGCATTGCTCAGTTCTCATTTTATAGCACACCTTCTCTTCTAAAAGTACCATAGTAAAACATCAAAATGAAGTGGTACAATCAAAACGACAGTGAGTCAATGATAGTCACTGAACACAACTTGTAGTTTTATGAAGGATTTGGCATGTGAGCCAGTGGGAAACTTGACTATGAAGATAGCTCATTTCTCATCAGATCTTATGTCAGTTGCTGAAAAAGTGGATGTTGCTAAATAAAATGCAAGCACAACAAGTTACCTGTGTAGTTTACACTTCTGAATTTATTCAGGTCCTGTCAAATAAAAGATCCCTTTCAGAGCAGTTTTGTACAAGTCATACCTGCAAAACTCCACAGAAAATGTAGAAAAGTCCTGAAAAACAAAAAGGCAAAATTTTGTCTGATACACAATTACTTCTCTGACCTCCTAGAAATCCAAAGGCAGATATGAACTGGCTCAACCAACACACTGTAGGGAAGCTGGGCCAGATCGCATAATGAGAAAATTAGAAAGTGCCTCCTTCCTAGAGAGGGGATATCAGTCATGCTGCATAATTCATTCTCTGAAGGAACAAACCCCATCTTTAAAAGGGATTTTGTTCTTCCTGCTCCTCCTGGAAGGTCACTTCAGAACCTTTCTTCCCCAGACCAGCCCTGTAGAAATCTTATTTGCAGCCTACTGGCATTTGCCAATTGTCATCACTGTAGCTTCCCCACACTCACAAAACTGTGTCCTCTTTTAATATGGGATATTTGGGTGAAATCAGTAACTGCAGAACATTCATTTTTTTACTCAAACAGAAGTACTTTCAATCTAAATCTGATTCATCTATGTAACAGAAGCTATACACTGAAACCTGTAAGTCAAATTTCAGTAACAGTTCACATTTCAGATACCAAACACTGACTACAGTCCAAGAAATAGCTGTAGTAGTCAGACTTTTTACTAATTTGATAAGAAAATTAAGCTTGTACAGTCAAAATCTGCATTGGTACATGCATCTTTAGTAACACTGAGTCTATGGGTCAAGTCCCAGGAGAAAGATGCTCTATTAGTACTTCCACTGATAAAGCACTTTAAATCCATTTTAAAAGCTACTTGTTGCTACTGTGTTATACACTTCAAAACCAGAATACAAGTACAAGCTGTTCTCAAGGCTCTAAAAGGAAAACCAAAAATATTCACTGGACAAAAGCATTCTTTTCAGAGTAAAAGTGAATTCTGCAATGTAGGTAACCCCCAAAAGTCTCTTATATTCCCTGTCTTGAACACAGAGCCAGAAGTTAGGCAGAAGAATGAAAGAAAATCATATGCAGAAACTCACATAATTACTTGGTACATGAAAGCACGGAGAATGTTTTGGAAAGCACTAAAGAAAACCTAATTAAAAAGCAAGCTAAAGGAAAATCTTCCTTTTAAAGTATTGCTTTTCCAAGAAAATTATTTCACCTAAGTTATTTCAAAAACAAAGCCAAAAAAATACAAAAAATGCACCTGCATCCATGGAAGGAGTCAGCATTTGATTAAAATCAGAACAGGGAGATCAAAGCACATACTTGGAAGTGCTGGCACAGCAGCCAAAATGTGAGTGCCTGGAGCTACAATTCTCAATAGCCTGGTTTCTGAACCACAACATCGACAAGAAGCAGCAAAGACTCCAGTGCTTCACCATGATTGCTCAGCAGGAGTCATGATAGAATATAAAAGATAAGAGCCTAGTCAGGCCATGACCAAGAACAAGGGCATAAAAAAAGTCAAAATGAGAGTTATTTTGAACTCTAAAATGCTTCATTTTCAAAGTGCAATGTAAAGCTTTCAACTTTTCAGTGCAGATAAAATTTGTTGCAGAAAAAAAGGAACATTTTCCAACCAGCTGTGGTTAGAAGTTAAAGTCCTTCACTTTTTTTTCAATTTTTCTATGCAAGTATCCTAAGATATAACGTGAAAGGCAATGAATTCAGAGCTACACATTCCTTCAACCCTCTGCCAATAGTATACCTATGCTTTCAACCTTTTGGTCCAAGAAGAGCAATGAATTAGAGATGCACTTCACAGATCTCATCTCTCCCTCTTTAAGGGAGAGGGAAATTAAAGGTGTTACTATCTTGTGTTCTTAAGAAGTTGATCTTAAGAAGTTGTGGTAAAGGTCAACAACGTTCACTTCATTCTGGGTCCAAAGCTGCCAATCAACTGTTAAAACAAGATAAAAAGCCATAGATCCTGAAACACTGATTCAACAGAACTTAAAACATTGCCAGCTTTCACTATGCATCACTATTTTAAAGAGTATAAAAATTCTTCTAAGGTTCTGATTCCCACTGAATTCTCAGTCTCACAGCAGAAATATAATCCTGAAGACTTCAGAAATGCAAAAAAACTAAACACCATTTTTCAAGCACCAAGATTCTTGAGAACTTAAACTAGGATATACTAACAGACATTTTCTTCTCAAGTGTTTTTTAAATCTATTCCCATTCTACAAAGCACTTAAGCCCACTGATTTTTAAATGCCCCCTGTATAGCAACTAATTAAGCACATAAACAAGACAAGCTCTCCCAGAATAGTTTATTTTTATTGTATCTGATGATTCTGTGAGCAATCTAAGGCACCAGAAGGGATAACTGTTAGGCTTCAAAGCAGCACAAGACTAACAGCAAAGGAGCGCAAAAGAATAGTGAGAGGTAACACAGGGATCAAAAAGAAAATAAAAGTGTCACAGTTCAGTCCACTCAGAACCAAATTCTTGTGAAGAAACTTGGTCTCCGAGTATGGTATGGTCTCCTTCTGAAGAGGAGATTCAACTTCTAAGCAGAAAAAGTCTTTCAGCCAATATCCTGTGCATACACACTATGAGACAGTTGTGCCAGAGTCAGTATGCCTGTACGGCCAACACCTCTCCTACACATCTGCTTGTATAGTAGAAAAGGGCACTTCCAGATACATACTGAGTTCATCTTAAAAGTTTCTTGATCTACACATAAATACTCCAGACTGTCAGTAAGACTATAGCTTGCATCATCTAGTCTTTATACATGGTTATGTTTTTTTGTTGTATTTCATTCTACTAGGACTGCACTCAGTCATAAAACACAGTCCTTTCCTCCTAAATCCAGACCTCTTATTTTAGACAGGAAGAACTCCCAGGTGTGACTGTTATTCAGAGCATCTTTTCCACTTGAAGATTTCACAAATCCAGCAGAGATGATCTGGCCTGTCCCGTGATCAATAAAACTGTTTTATCTTTTGCTACTGACATTGCAATGTTTCCTTTCATGCCTATCTCTACAAAGGGAGTTAACTAAATTCAATATTAATATAAGTGGTTGCAATTCCAGGACTAATATGACCCTAAAGGGACTGGTAATTAGCACTATATTCACATTGCTATAAGATGC
The DNA here is from genome assembly GCF_013368605.1 of Nyctibius grandis. Classification (NCBI taxonomy): domain Eukaryota; kingdom Metazoa; phylum Chordata; class Aves; order Nyctibiiformes; family Nyctibiidae; genus Nyctibius; species Nyctibius grandis. The sequence continues at coordinate 13,055,224 of NC_090670.1, forward strand.
ATGTCAGATTAGGCAAGTACAGTTCTATTCCTCTTGCACTATACTAGACAATATTGCATCCTGGTTTCTCAGTCCTTATATAGCACAAGAGTGAGAAAAATCCTTTGAGGATTTGTGAGCGGAACAGAACTGTTCTTTCAACTGACACAAACATACACCACGCTCCCTCTAAGGATGCTCTGTTAAGCTGATGCATCTTCTCCCTCCTTTTCTTTCCAGTGCTCTGTCACCCTCAAAGTAAAGAAGTTTTTCCTCATATTGAGATGGAACTTCCCATGTTTCAGTTTGTGCCCATTGCCCCTTGTCCTGTCACTGGGCACCACTGAGAATAGTCTGGCCCCATCCAAAGAAGAATATGCAAACAGCAGCCAAAGGAGCCACAGAGTATCTGGCCTCAGCTGGCATCTTCTTTCTTTCTTACCTATTCCAGTGAATTTCCTTCAAGTCTCTCATGGGTTGCTATCAAACATTCAAAGGAGAGATCAGGCATCAGAAAAAGCAAGAAGGCATTTTATTACGGTGGGAAAACAAGCTACAATTTAGTCAATGCCTTGAAGGCTTCTGGAGCATGTGGAGGTTAGAGTACCAGAGAAGTTCCTGAGAGGAGCTAAACATTAAGTACGCATGGCACATAATCATAATTTATACAACAAAAAAATTTGCTCAGAATTCTGTCTTGTAGTATACCATAGTACCCACATATCATAGCTTTGTAGTATAGCATAATAGGGCAGACTTATTTGACCCAACTCACTAATGACCTAGGACCACATGTACTTCAGGTACAATGCAATTACACATGTATTTTCTTGTATTATACTCAGATAGTCTGAGGAGGTGAATAGAGACCAAAGAAACAGCAACTGACAAGAGCCAAACCTACCTTCTCCACACTAAGTCTTCTCTTGTAAACAATCCCTTTTTCACAGGCACTAATTAAACAGCAGCAGCAGCGAATACTGCTTCCAAGCTCATGGCAAAGAGCAAAATCCAAAGAAAACAGTACCTGAGTCCTGCAGTCTACAGTTGAAAAAGCAGAACCTAGCTACCATGAGAGAATGATCAACCACAAAGAAAAGACGGAAGTATCAGTGCTGCTCACCTATGACACTACATCAAGGCTTCATCTACTTGTTCACTGCATGTGTAGAGGTCACGGATCACACGTATTCTCCCAGTCCCTCCCGTTCACCTAAACCACTGAGAGTGATTCACTTAGATAATTAAACCAGATCTTTCCATAAAGTTACTTTGTGCTGCATGCTTCTCTTTTAAAGTGGGAGGAAGGAAAGAGCAAAGAGACTCTAAGTCCTTCAGCTGTGCAACTCCAGCAGTCCTTTTGCTGAGGACAAGTTTTTGCGTGGGGGAACTCAGCCTTTGCCACAATAGCCTTTATTCTCCCAGGGGCTTTCAGGAATCAGTCCCTATGCAGTCACCCTGACAATAATACATGATCAAGAAGCAACTTCAACAGGGAATCCTTGCTGAAATAGCTTCTCTTTCTTATTTCCTTGTTAGTGAAATATTTTTAGAAATGCAATTTTACTCCCTCCCTTTAAATTAACCACAGTACATAACATAAATTCAACAAAATGCTATACAAATTTATAAACAAAGGCTTGTTGCTCTCCCTTTTACACTGTGTTTACTAATTGATTCCACTTCAAAGATACTGGCAGTGCTTCAAATTCTGTGAGAAGTCTACAGACATCTTTGCAGCATTGGGGCAGTAACGTTTATCTGATGCACTGCTCTGCTTTCCTGAAGTTCCATGGTGGCAGATCTGGCTATAGGCAGTGCTTTCTTCATCCTTTCATTTTTGCTGCAAAATTTTTTTCATAGCTTTCTCTGAAGTGGAAGAAGAATAACCAGTTTGTAACAGGAATGGGCTAAAGAGAAATCTGAAGTTATCTCATCTTGCTGTTTCCAAGAGAACTTAATTTTTCTGTGGCTTGACTCCCCCCAGCAGTTTTTATTGCCTATCAACATCACAACATCCCTCCCTAAAGCACATATATACACTGCTTTGGGTAAGTGGTACAACAAAGACCTTTTCCCAAAGGACCCTGAAGCATTTGGCAATAAATTGGACTTCTGAAACAATTTTTTTCTAAATGATAACCACAACTCAAACCTCTGAACGTATACCTCTGTAAAGCATCAGTCTAACAATGACAGCAATTTAACTGGACTGTGTTATTTGACAGATATTTTGCACTGGCAAAAAACATGGAGCTCCACTGCTGTAAGGAGACTCCCTCATTTTTTTTTACTTACTCTTTTTCCACTTAAAAGTATTTCTAAGTCTGCACTGAAGGTACATATTTTATTTATGTTTCACACTGCTCAACCACCTGGTCTTTCATTAGAGGGCAAATAGAAAGTGTTTTTATTTACCTTGTAGAAAACTAAACAGAATCAGCTAACCTACATCTTATGCCAAAACAAACAAGGTCTCACAAACATTCCCAAATACAAACAAGTTCTTCTAATACATGCTTGTGAGTACCCAATTTACAATTAAGCTAAAGGATTAAACCACAGAATGAAATCCGTGTAGAATCTGGATTTTAAAAGTGCATTTTCACTCAAAGAACAACGTTTCGTAGTTTTAACGATATTCCAAGAAAAACTTGTCAGCTCTGTGAAACTGCATCTGTTTGAACTTGAAATACTTCCCTTGCTGAGGAAAAGTTTTTTCTACTGATACACTCTCAGGCTAATTTGAAGCCTAGTTATAAGTGGGCTCAATTTGGTATTTAGGCATGTGTTAGTTTAAGCATCTGGATAACCCCCATGGAGATGACTGCACAACATGTACTTGGCACCATCTCACTAAGTTGAGGCCTATTACATTTCCTTTGTGGGATCTGCTACCATTGAGACGAGTTCAAAACAATAAGGTGCAGTCCATCTAACTCACAAATAAAAATACTAATACTCATGAGGGAAAACGCAATCAGTTTCGACAAACTCCAATCAAGCAAGCTGTAATTAAAAAGCATCTCTCCAGATCCAATGAATTACATCGACATCTATTAACTTTCTCATCTTGCTTCCTTTCCTTCTCTTCCTCAAAAAGTAGATTATATTCTTCACTCTCTTGCATAATAGAGTAATAACATGGGGCAGCCTAGTCGTCTTCACCATAGAATTAACATCTGCAGAATCAAACAACTAAAAAAAGAGATAGGTAGGAAGAGAAAGGTATTTCTATCATGCTGTGGATTGGAAGGAATTCAAATGCAATAGAGCCAGTGAATTCAGGCCAACAGTGCATAATACACAGCTCACATACGAACTTCACTCAAATTCCCATCTATTATAAAACTTATGTCTCCAAGAGATCCTGCAATTGTTACTGTCATATTACTCAGGTTCCTCTCACAATATTAGAGAGAAAACTAAGGTGTCTGCAAAGGCCTATATATTAAATATGGCTCTTGCTGCTTTACTGAAAGAAAAATTCCTTTTAAACAGGGTACAGAGAACATTCTACCACTAAAAAGCCAGTAAAGAGAGGAGTAAAAGTACTTTTTCTTTTTTTTTTTTAACCCCAAAAGCATGCTCTAAACTGCATCTTTTTAACTAAGCCAGAGGACAGATTACATATTAAAGTCTAACTATACTTGACTGAAACCTAAATAAGCCAAGGACAACCATGTAGACTAAAAACCAACTCCTCCACTTCCCAATCTACTATTTGCAAGAGAAGCTGACCTGCTGCAAGGACTGGGGTCATTGAGAACATGAGTGACAGATGGAGCAAGCCACTTTAAAAGTTCACACATCTAATTCACAGGGAGGAAATCTTACCATCTATACCATATCAAACTTCTACATCCAAACCACTTTATTATGTCTCGGGGACCATTAAAAACAAGTGTTTTCACCTAAAAAACAAAAACAACTTAACTACATTTGCTGTTGTGTCTCTCTAATTCTCACCAGCTATGAATTTTCCACTCCATTCATTTTGTTGTCAGAAAAGCTATGAAAATAAATTCTAAGCACATAGAAGCAAACCTCAAGAAAAAAAAATATTCAAAGTATCTTGTGCAGCTAAGAATTTAAACTAGGACACTGCTATGACATATAAGCACTTTTGCTTACTCAAATGGGGAACAGAAATCTCTATCAATATTAAGCAATTCATCTTTAAGTTCTGAATACTTGCAATGAACTGTTCAGAACAATTGTTATTTACTAGGGTAGTTCGCAGGTCATTTCCATTGATTCACATTCAAGTATATGCTACATGACTTGTGTACAATTTGCAAACAGAAGAGTGTAAATTTGTACAGAAAGCTTGATTCAGCTTAGCCTGACCATGTTATATTTTAGGAGCTAACTTAATTGCACTCCCTTACCATTTCCTTTCCAGTTCTACTCTGGAATAGAAATAAAACAAAATAATCATTCAAACTTCTTTAGTCTATCATAAAGTGTCCACATGAAGAAGTTAGAAAACAGTAACATTCGAGGTCTCTTCCAACCTGATTGATTCTGTGATTCTGTGTGATTTATGGTGTATATCCCATATGCACACCATTGTCATACGTGCACCAAACCAATTTGTTACCACTTTTAGATATACCTGTCTTGTTATTGAAACAATCTGACTTTACGCTGGGATTTGGCTACTCATAAACTGATGCCTATCAATCCCAAAGTACTCTGAAGCAATTTTAGCATTTAGGTTCCTCCTTCATGAACATTCGCTAGCACATAGCGCACTACAGGAGATTCAGGCTAAACTGCTCAGGAGATCAAATGTTTCAACATAGAAGTCCATGTGTTGTCTAATTTGACTTTAAATACATGCATTTGATTTTTTTTATCACGAAGGAAAATATCAAACATGGCACAGCTTCCTTGCACATGATATGCAGTCCAGATTGTCCTCTGGGTAGACCATTAAGATTGTCTGGCTGCACAAGTCCTTCTTGGCTACATACTGATCACCATCCACACAGCAGTGCTCCTATCAAAACTTATTTTATAATTCATTTGCACCATGAAAGTAACCAGCGTACCAACGCAGTTTTGATGGAAGCACCTGTAAGATTCAGCTGTAAATTTGAAAACTTTTTTACAAAATAGGTCATTCCTATCATGCGATAAATTGCCACACAATAAAGTTTTCTTTCAGCAAATGTCGAGATGTTCACAAGAGCAATCTAGTACAGTTCAAAGTAGGAAAGTTTGACTTTGTGCTTTGTTTTGGCTCTCCTTAAACAAAAGCAATCAAAACTCAGCATAATATATCTGAAAAAGTTTTTTCATGCCACAAAAACAAATACGTCCTCTCATCTGATGACAAACTTTGTTTATTTCTGTGTCTTTTTTTTTAAGAGCTGAACGAACTGGATTTATTTAAAATTAGAAATTACAGCATAAGTTATTCAGACATGATTGGTTTTACTTTTGGACAGTGAACAGGAATTTAGGCTCGTTAATAAGGGACATCTTTAAAGAAGTCAAGTAGAAACTTCCCAATTTTCAACTGTTTGACAGCTCATATAGTTGTGGCTCAAATTAGCCCCAGACTAATGACGACTTGATTCTTTCTATACCACATTATTTAAAAAAAAAAAAACAACTTTCATTAAAATGGGAAAAGAAGAAAAATAATTCAACCATCACCAATGACAGGGCTTATAAATAACTATATTGTTGTGCAAGTTTCTCATCTCCTCAAGTTCTCCAAACAGCATTTGCTGTTTCCTCCAGGAAATTATGGACCAGCTGTCCTGTCTCATCCCTAAATGCATTGACCACTTCCTCTTCTTTAAGTAATATGCCTATTTTAGGTGCAACTTCTGAAGTGTTGAAACTGTTGAGCATCTCAGAACTTCTACTGGACTTTTGCTTGTTTTGACAAGTTTCATGTAGGCAGATAAAATACCCACCCACACCAGGCTGACCAAAAGAAGTGTGCCTCATTTCTTTTTAAGTCTAATATCCCTTTAGCAGATAATATTTTTTAACCTAGTTTATCAGACTTAGCATTTAATGTCTTCTTGTAATTTTTACAATTCATCAGGGTACTCACCTTCACCAACAGCCTGCAGGGTTAGTTGCATAGAAAAATACAAGCTGGAAGACTGATCTAGCCATATTTTCAATTGCAACAACATTTTTTGTTCAATGGAACAGGCTCAATATTATAAATTTTATTTGACTATGGGCCAATTTTAAGAAAAGCAGCACTGACAAATCTGAGCTTGGCATGGTAAGAAATAGCTGGTATTACAGCTTCTCCCTATGTCAACTAGGTCATAATATAGAAGTACAGAGTAACTCTTAGTTAGGATTACAGTTGGTCTTAGAAACTTAACTGCTAAGGGCTTTGCCACTCACTAGTTCTTCCTAGCTGAAGAAAAGCAGCACTACAGACTAAGCATTCAAAAAAGTGCAATCACGCTAGCAGGTCCCTCACTTCTCTTACTCTTCCAAATTAAAAAGCAGCTCAAGACTCTAAAAACTCACAAGTGTTGGGTCTTGTTGCATTTTTTCCTATTCTTATGCAAACACGATTTAATAAAAAACACACACACACAGAACAAAAACACAAGAACAAAAAAAACACACATGTACTTCAGTCCTTAAATTCTGTGATCATCTAAAATCCTCAGTAATTAGGAATAAAAAAAAATTACCTCCCTTATAAGGTAGGAGACATTTTAAATCTGTAGTAGAAATATAAGAGAAGGCACAGGGATGCAGTTATTGGGTTACACATAAGGAAGACAGGCAGCCCTCCAAAGCTGCACCATAGTTCCTGAGCTACAAAGCTGTCTCTCCCTGACACTGCAAGGGACCCAAGACCTTCCTGGCAGCACATAACTCGGCCATGGCTTGCAACCTGCCACTGGCTACAAGACGACCTTATACATTGAAGCAGGACACTGAGAAAGCAAGAAGCAGTAAGCAGAGCCATAGTCTTTAACACAACCAAAACAGAGATTATTTAGCACAATTGCCACTCCATCTAAAGTGAAAACAAAAATACTACTTATATCACAGGGGTACTCTGATGAGCATCTTTAACAGGATAAAATTCACCAAACTTCTGCATTCCTGCAGCTGAAGTTATCCTAGACTTCTCTGGAGAACTGCCCTTTGAAAATATTTACAGTCAGCCCAAACCAAGACAATCAGCTGGATTTCCCCTACTCTGCATCAGGAGTGTCTGGATATGGCAAGCTGCGTTAAACTCATTCCATGTTCCTATGCTAAACAGAGCTGACTGCGGTGCAGGAGGTAACCCCCAAGTATTATTTCTACCAAATTTGAAAACTTTCCTCCCACTTCCTGTTAGTGAAAATAAACTCACTCCCTCATCCAAGTCTTTTTATTTGTATTGCCCTTGCAATTCAATGAATCCAGCTAAGACTAATTAATTTTTAAATTTAAGCTAATGCTTGCCCTGTGTCTCTTCCTAATATTCACCAAATTTATTAAATACATAAAACCTTAATATAATTTTTGTCCTTATCTGATACTGAAACTTAACTATATTTACTGACCTAATCTAAAGTTTACTGAAATGAGTGAAAACATACAGTACTTGGCTGAGGCTGTTACTTCAAAATTGCAGAGTAAAGTGCTGTCAACAATTGTACTTACTCAGCTCTGAGGGAAAAAAGGGAGAATATGGCCCTTGTACCTACATTTAAAATATTAATATGGGCCATTTAAATATTTATATATTTGTCACTTTAAAATATTTATATAACTATCTATTCAAGTGCTTTATATATTGGAGAGTGAACTTATATAATGCAAATAAATTATGTATTAAATATTTACGATAGGTTAATATTTTATGAAATTTACTGTACACACAGTAGGAACAAAACTGGCAAGGGATGAGGAACTCAGGGGACTACTTTTGCACTTTCAGCACAAAACAACAAGCATCACTTACCTCTGCACTGCTTCCAACGGATTTTATAGGCTTGCTAAGAGAGCACCTCTGTTTAGAAATTATGTAATTAAACATCTAGGAATAATTTATCCTTGGGCAGAATTCCACTAAAGTTTGTGGAATTAGTCACAAATAAAGTCGATCCTGCAATTTATACACTAGCAGATCAAAGAAGGAATTGAAAAAAGTTGAGTATTTTGAAATATTAATGATCAAACTTCTAAAACTGCTTTTAACTCCTGTGCCCTCAATATGGGTTTCTAACAGCTTATTCAAAGAGCAAAGCAAAGCTAAATATTTCCTTTGTCCCGCAAATTTAGATATGAACAGAATCTCTCAACACAACGAAAAGCCAAACTCCACGTAGCAGGTTTGGAAAATAAACAAACAACATGTCTTCCCCTATAGCTCTGAAAGGTTTAACGATTTCTCAGCCCATAACTGAACTCCAGTTTTAACCATCAGGCCATAACTTGTCCCTGTGTCAAATTCAAAATAGCCACAGCATATCTGAATCTTTAAAAAATATGCTAAGAGTTAAGGAATAAAATAAAACAGAACAACAATCCCAAGGGTCTGTTGTTTATGCTCTGGGACACACAGGGATGAGTTCAGGATCCCAGAAGGAACCTCAGGTAACTATGAAGGCATTCTATTGCTGGCATAGTCACTGTCCAAATGAGAGTCTTTTAGTAACAACCTATAAGAAATTAATGCCAAAAGGACATTGCAGTACCAATACAGTCCTCATTTACATTTTTATGACAAGTTGATATACTGGCAGTAAGTTTATACCAAAGAGCTATATGAGTAGAAGAGTCCTCAAGGCATTGAAATTTCCTCAGAGCTTTTTAATTCCTTCATAACTTTTTAATTCTGATTAACAGTCACAATAAACTCTAAATTTACTTACAACCTCCAAGCGTTAGGCTTTATTAATCTACATAACATGCCAATTAAGTTAAAATAGTTCAACTCTGTCTGGTTCTGAAAGATGTTTTAATCTTACTGGCAATATGAAAGCAAACCAGCAAGAAAGTCTCCTTGCTCAGTTTTTGAAGAATTGACCTTATTTTGCTGCATTCTAATAACTTCCCGGTGGGAAGCACATACTTCAAAAAACAGGAATTGTTCTGCCTAGCAAACATCGCAAGGGTTCTGTCCTTGCACTGACCATGTAAGAGAGGTACAGGAGTCAGATTTGCTCCAGAGGTACAATTTGTCCTCTGGTCCAAGTGAAGTCCCTGTCCGCATCCCAGGCTCTCTCCTCTGTCCCTTCCTCATCCTCCATATGCTGCTCTATCAGTTCCATCTCTGCTGCCTCTCTAATTCTGCCTCATGAAGCAGGAGCCTATACTTTCCCATGCACTGCAGCACAGCGTTGCCTCGTGCTGCTCTTGTGGGTCGCTACGATCCATAACCTCCTTCAGGTCCATCACAGTCCATGTAGCCCCCCAGCAGCAGGCTAGCAATCCTCACCACAGTTTATAACCATGGCACACACAGCCTGATTTTGACCACTAAAAATTAAAAGCCACAGCTGACTAGGTGACATGCATTACATTACAAGCAGTTCACTGCCATCTTACTAAGAAATATTTAAAGTGTAGTCTCTGCCTCAAGAGAGTTCTTCAATGGCCCTTGTTTTAAATGCAAGTAGGGGACTAACGGGTCACCCAGAGCTCTCAAGCTTACAGAACCATTAGTTTTGATAGATGGCTGTTATTATACCTGTCCATGTTTAATTGTTTTCTACTCCAGTTACCTATAAGCCAATTAGGAAATGCCTGCTGCTTCTTACTTTCACATAAATTGCATCATCCTGATTACAGGGCTGCCAACACGGAAGAAAAGAGCTTCTTCCAAAAATGTGTATATTCAAGTCAATCATCCCTCCTGCTGTGACTGCCTCTACGTGAAGAATTGCTAACTACTAAAAAATATGCACTACTCTCTTCTCAGGTGAGGTGAGGTGACATGTTGATGCACAGGTAGGCATTTGCTTCACATTTTAGCTCTCTATTAGTGTGCAAGCCTAATATCTTCAAACCATTTAGGAAGTACTGCTCTGGCCAGCTGGGGTGTGATGGCCAAGGCACTTCGGAAGAAGCTGTTTCAGAAATGACGCTTTGTTGAAGGCAAGCTACCGCTTCCCTGCCACAGAGAGTGAGCAATCATACAACCAGCAGACACTGCAAGAAGGTGACCTGCCATCGATTCACCTCCAACTTTACTCAGACCAGTTCATCTATTTCTTAAGTAATAACAAGGATCTCTATCAGGCTATTCATAGCACTCCATTGCTCTTCTTATAGTGACCTTTTAATAGAAGACAAAGCTTGAAGGAAGAGAGGGAGGGCATTGGTGAAGAGCATATTTACACAGTCCTTCTGGGGACCAGCGTGCACTGTAATTAATAGTACAGGAATACAAAAAAACCCATGAATTTACTATGGAGGAAAAAGGGAACAGAAGCATGATGACTATAGGAAATTCAGCACAAAAACTCATGAAAATGCTTAGCTAACTGACCTTCCATAATGAAATTACGATTGCAGATGAAATAATGTTTCACAAAAATGCTCCCCAATTAACTTCTCAAGCAATTCTTTCACTGCAAAATCAATCATGTTTTGAATATATTTTTTGCACCCAGTACATTATTAATGAACCAATAGATCGTAAAGATGGCTTGATACGGAAGTGAAGTCTTAATTTCAGACATCCATTTGAACTTAGTGTATTTTGTTCAGCCACACATGCAGAAAAACACTGGGAATTAGTTTAGCTATATACTTAATTGTGATAAGTCAAAGCAAGTGTAGTGCCATATTTCTGATCCCCCAATCACAAGGTGAAAATTTTCAGGTGATGAGAGACTAGTCTAAGGCTCACATCAAGCAGCAGATTACAATGCATTTTTAAAGTTCATTTAAAAATCTCATTTCAGCATAGCTTGGAAAGGTTAAATTGCAATGAAGCAAACTGATAGTCACCTACCATCTGTGCCAGACTTGAAGATTTTAATGTGAAATAGCCCTGCTTAATAAAACTGATTGTCCTTCTCCCCCATCCCCAAAAGAAAACAGAATCTCAATGCTGAACATCAGTTACTAGTAAAATGTCATGTTGTAATATGAACAATGAAAGCAAAACGAGATCTGTGTAACAGCAGTAAGTCAGAAGCTTCTTAACCTAGGTATTTAATGAATGATGTTAAAACACTGTTTTACAAACAAATAAAAACTATCTAATACCAATAATAGTGACCTCTGGATTGAGAGACTTCCTGTACACAAGTACTATGGATAAACTGATGCTTAAGAGTTACTTCAGTAATCTCCTTAGACACTGGCTTGGAAATAAGTGCTGAGACATGAACAAAAGACATCTTCATCTGCACACAGCCGGTAAAAAAAAACCACATTGCAGAGGCGTGGTGAGAGTTATACTTGCTGACATCCCTCATTTTTCTCTGTTTTCTGAACTTTCCTCTTGCTTGTGGCAGAATGATTAAACAGCATTTTGCAGTGAATCATTCACAGGCAGTTTTCAGCAAAGCCTGTGAAAGCACATCAGCTTGTACAAGAATCCCTGCTACAGCCATGGTCCATGCAGAAGCCCTGAAAAGGTGGCCAGACTGCATGTTCAAGATGGCAGCCAGGGAAAATATTTTTCTAATCATAATGGCCCTTTCTTTGACAATTTAGAACACAAAACAGAGGAATAGCTCAAGAGTCAGGCGAGGGCAGCAGACTACCCAGAGCAGCAGATCAGCCTTGTTCCCACTGCCTACATCACGTGTGCCATGCCTCCAGGAACCCAGGCCGGCTGCCAAGGTGGCTGGGGACACCGCTGCCATCACAGCCAGCACGCTCTCACATGCCTGTCCGTCCCACCACTTGTGGTGGCAACCAGCAGCAAGCCCAGCTCCTCTCCTTTCCCTCTTCCTTTCTCTTTCCCTGCCAGAAAGGATGACATCCCAACCCTCATTTTTGACTAACAATATTTAAGTTTTCACAAAAAAGCTGGGTAGCTCTGGGACAGGTTCAATATAAATTTAAATTTTAAATCTTTGAACGATGCTCATGTTTCATCTTCCATGTGTTTATCAGCTAGTTCACAGTAAAGACATAAGCTTTGAAATTTTTAGAACTGTTAGGCTTTGCTCTCAGTATGTTTGTTTGGTGAATATTCAAGTGAGCTTGTTTCTCCTTGTATGACTAGTTCCCCAAATGTAAAGTTCACATACTGAATGATTCACATTCAAGCAGACAATGTAACAACACAGCACAGAAAGACACTCTCTCCAGAGAGCAGTGTAGATATGACTAAGAAAACACAGGGGGAGGGAACCACAACTGTACCCTGCTCATACTGCTCAGTAGCAATCATACATGCATGACTCCATGTCAATATGAAATACCACTGAACTTCTTATTCAAAGCAACCTGAGGACCCTTCCCAATACCATCCACATGTCAGTCACTGCATATATCTCCACCACATTCTTTTTAAGTACTGCATTGGCATAATCCCATCATCTGACTGCCTTCTGTGAAATGGGTATAATACAGTAACTCCTAGCACAGAAATAACGAAGCATTCTGCTCAAGTCCTGCACTAGGGCCCCCACCCAACAACACAGTTTTCTCCTATACACTCTTAACACAGTCACTGAAAATCCCTGGAGTTTGTCTTGGAAAGCCATTTCTTGGGGCAAGGTTTGCTTGATCTGGGAAAGAAAGGGTTTTAAATTCTATAATAAATCTCTTTATTTTCTACAAAAGACTAAGTACCTGCATTTGCACCACAAGTACTTGCCTGCTTATATTCATCCATGTGAACTGCACAATTAGTCACAGCCAACTCAAAGATCAGAGACATCTTTCGGTTTTATTAATGGAATGACACTCATATATACAAGGCCAACTCTTTCCACTGGTATTACTAACTTCAAAGAACTGGAAAGACTATTACTAAAAAGAAAGTCACACCTTTGCTCTTTACTGAACGTCACTTTCCTAAAAAATTTAAAAAATTAAAAAAAAAACAGAAAAAGCCACTTATCAACTCAAAGAAACACCTACAGTATTTTTCTTACTATCTCAACTCTTAAGAACTCATAAATAGAGTCCTCCCAAACCTAGACAGCTTAGTATTCCACACAATTTAGTTTCTATGCACAATCAATCTTTGACTGATACACTAAACTCAAGTTGCTTATAAAGTAATTCAGTTCTGGTTAATGGAAAGGAAGATTATATGATATAAACCAAAATATTTTACAGGGTAGGTGCATGAAACCAATGAGTCACTTAGCTTTTATAGTCAGCCTGGCCACAATAGCAGATGACCTTGTCCTTTCACATCCCAAGGATCAAAAGCGTGCGCTTCTTAACATTTTTCTTCTCTAATCTCCTAACTCACAGTCCTGCCATCCTAGTTTTTTATACTTTCATTTGCTAGTCATGGTAGGGAGATTACGAGTGATGTATGTGTTCAAGATCAATATGCCTGTAAGGAGATGGAATTCATATTGATCTTCAGTCACGCAGCACATACACCTTACTTGTTATAATGCTTTCGCTATAAACAGAAGCACTGCTCCTGCATGCTGGATTTTTTCCTTATTATTGCTTCAGTAGTGCTCTTTCCTGCTCCTACATCCTGTTCTCAGACTGCTCCTAGGGCAGTATGTAATCTTTGCTCCCAGGCTTTAAAAACTAAAAACTACTGGCAGCAACAACTCAGCCTAGCGTTTCACGGCAATAAAAACAGAATTTTATTGTTGTCCAAAAGATCCAATCTGTTTAATTAGCCCTTCCTAAACTAGAGCAAGGAAAACAGCTATTAGTGTAAGCTAAGTTTCAGTATCCCTGTACAAACTGTATTTCACAGCTACACTGGGAAGGCACAAGGCATCATGGTAGGCATATTGTGACCATAGTCTGATGCAACGAGCATAAAGAATTATTTGTACATGCAACCATCATGATATTTCCAATAAAATGTTCTATTTTCTGATTATTTATGTTTATTCAGGTTGTAAACAAATCTCTCCCCCTTGTATATATGTTCTCCTCCCAGGAAGTTTGTACTTTTTTCACATTTGATCCAACTTTCTAAAGCAGAAGGGATATTTTTTGACAACCTCTACAACTCGCACTCTTCCCAGGAGTTGCTTACAATTTAAACCCATACTGTTGCTGTTCTCAGCCCTCCTTTTTCACACCATTGCGGCAAAGCTTCGCAAGTCTTGCTGGGCTTGTGGTGAGCCACTGGAGCGACACAGCAAGATGACAGGCTGAGCTTTGTGCAGCATGCAGCTGCAGGCATTCATCATGGAAGAACACACATAGTGCTTAAAGAAGCACATAACTCACAAATATGGTCTGTTTGTCTCACAAACAGCAGTATCCAGAGAGACCACGAGGACTGTAAAATAAAATTTAAAAAAAAAAAAAAATCACACTTTGAACCTAACCTTTACAGTCTAGCAGTCAGACTGCCACTCTGAATACCCAGCATACTTCAAAATCTCCATGCTGTGCACAATTCAGAGTAGGAACTTAAAATCTGAACGCCCAACATCCCAACTCCATAAGCCCCAGCTGCTGGGTGGTTTTGGTGCTCTTTCTGCACTCCTCATCTATAGTGCAATTTGAAATAAACAAAAATGAAAGAAAATATACTCTGACTTTGAAAGGCTCCAGTTCCATTCTGTTGTTGAACAGGAAGTTTTCAGAGCTCAGATTCCATGAGATGGGAAAGTTATTTCCCCACCCATATAATCTAATGCTCTAATGCATTATAATACTGTCTTAAAGCACTATTTTTAGCTGAGTCAAATGTGATGAATACTGAAACAAGTGTATTACCTTATTTGTTTCATCTTGTTTGCAAAAAGGTTTATAAAAATTCTTGTCAGGACAGGGATTTAGCATTCTTCCTATGAACACCTGCAATCACATCCCATACAAGAGCTGACACATCTACTTTCATTGATAGCTTTACTTCCAATCATTCCAATTTTCATAGACTTTCAGTAGCTTGTAAAACTGACCCATAATGAGATTTATAATGAGATTTTTTTGCTATGCATCAGATGGCAGCTTTCAGCATGCATTAATGAACGTTTACCCATTCATTTATTGTATAAAGACACTTTCAGAGTTTCCTCTTCTTACAGAAATATTAACTCTTTGTCGTCTTTGGAATATTTTTTCCCCTGCAAATCACTCAGCTTAAAAGCAAAGTAATCCTATGTATACAAACAACTGACAACAAAAATACCACCTCTCAAAATAAACATCTAGATGGTAGACAAAACATCGTTAAAGATTACAAACAGAGTTAAACCATGCAGATTGTGCCACCTGTCTGAGCATAGCTCAAAGGTCAGCCCAGCACTACTCAGACTCAGCAATGCAAGTCTGCCACCAAGAAAGAATGATTCAATGAAGAAAATAAAACTAAAATATACTTCCAGTCTGGCAACAGCCCAGAAGTCGTACTTTTTAAAGTCAATGCCTCCTGCTGCACTATGTTTATTCTGTAAACATCAAAGAGAACTTCAAGAATACAAAAGTCCCCTTCCACAGCTTACACTGGTATGAAAAAAAACCCACAACTCTTTCTCCACAGAGAGCTATTTAAAAATGCCAAGTTTTTTTTCTTTTCTTAAAGCTAGTGCATTACTCTTAAACAGACCGCTCCATTGCCACATGGCCTGCAGCACCGAGCCACACGATGCAGCGACATCTTCACACATCGAAACACGTGACAGAAGCATACCCCCTCACCAAGTTACATGGAAATAGCATATCCAGTCAAGCAACACTGCAGAGACAACTGGCAGAGACTGCAGCCACAGGCCTGACAGCACCTCTGGCCACACAGCAATGCCAACAAGACAAAAGCTGGGAGCTATTAATTCCTTATTTGAAAATGTCTGATTTTGACAATCCAAAGATAGCACTGCATTTTTGGTATTTAACCAATTTTCAGCTAGTACACAGTGGGGAACAAAGTATGGCTCTCAGAGTAAAAATCTAAATATAAAACTTGTGTGTAGTATAACAGAGGCTGATCTACCTCCTCAGCAGAACTTCAACCACTTCAAAAATATGGAATATTTACATATGAATATCTTTAATTTCAACTAAGCACCTTTTGAGTTTCTACATATAACGTAGTAGTATTAATGAGTCCATACCACTGTTAATGTAAACTGCTAAAAACAAGAAAAATTTAACAGAATAGCCTGTGAAAAAGTAGTCCAGGAACACTCCTGTAGAAATTAAGATAATGCATTAGACAAAAAAATTATCTTTTCCCCATCCCCACTTGATTATCCTGTGATTTCATGTACAGAGGGTACTTAGATACACAACAGGAGCAACACCACATCTGTTACATTCAGAAAGAACAGGGTGCAGAAAAGTCAAAGTATATCAAAAAGAAGTTGTCTTGCAAGAGCCTGGACAGGCAGAATTTACAGCAACTAAAGCATTTCTCTGAGTAGTCTAGGTAATGACATTCAGAATTTGATCCACCACATAGCTGGATCAGCTATTCCACTGACAGCAAGAGAGTTTAGCACAGGAAATGTATGCAAAATTTATTCCTGCCCAGGAGAGGGTCTGTGGACAGCCTCTCATCTCTTTGTATAATGCAGCCAGTTGTTTCTTCATACAGGACTTGACCTTTCATTATGTTAAATATTAAAACTGCTGCTTGCATCATATCATCAGACATCTCAATTTGTAGACACCATGCACTAATAGTAAAGAAATCTGCTGTGCATGCAGCAGAAAAGGCATACAAGCAGACACCCGAATACAGCCTAGCACCTCAACTCTAACAGCACCCAAGGACGCTAAGTTTTAAATGAGTGTATCTTAGTCATTATGCTGCTGAAAAATATGAGAGTTAGTATGAAAAAATTACCACCATTTATTTTTAAAATGGATTTATATTGATTTCCCTAACTCCAATTCAGAATTATTTTAACTCTTAAGAAAAAGTAAAAGGTAGCAGCTACAAGCTCTCCTAATTTCCAGGTTTCTTGTTTAATTTTTAGCGTGAATATCAAAAAAAACCCCAAGACTAAGCAATGAACTTCCCTGTTTAAAGGCAGTACTAAAGACGAGTGGCATAAATTAAGATTTGCCTCCTTTGTAATAAATGCAAAAAAATATATTCCCTTCCCAATTTCAGTGCACACATCAGCTCTTCCACCAACAGAAGCAAGAAAAGGTAGTAGTGCTGACCTCAGACTTCAGTCACAGTACGTCTTTATTGCACTACAGCAGCTAAACAAAGCACACACTGCTAAAATAGCCTTTTGAAAAATATCTTAGCATGTGGAGTTTGTCTGGCATAGGTTTGACTGAACATCTACTGCCAATGGTGCCTATGGGAGGAGTACAGTGTTGTGGATAACCTTTTCAGTAGCAGCTCTAACCCTTGTGTCAGCTGGGCAGTGAGAAAGCCACCAACTGTCTCAAAGATACGGGAAGAAGTGGCCTTTTCTTCCCTGTTCCACTTCCTGAATCAAGAAAATGGATAAAAGAAAAATCCAGGCCTTTGTGCTTCACGTGTGAAATACAGTCAACCAGCAAATCTGCAGCTCTCACCACCCCCTTGATCTGCTTCTACCTACTCACCACAATTCCGTTGATGATCTCCAAACTGTCCCCATCTGCAATAACAGACACACGAGGAAGGCACGCTGGCGTAGGGGGGCTGAGTGGGTAGAGCCATCGAGCAAAAATGCTGAGAGAGGAAGAGAACAACAAAGAGGTAAAATTGTTTGATTTAGATACATATTTGAAGAGGACCCAGGAGGGTGCTGAAAATTGTTGCAGAATCAGAGAGCATTTAGAAGCGGGAAACAGGCTTCAATTTCATCTCAATGAGCAAGCTCAGGGGAAACACGAAAAACATTACTTCTCTCACACAGCATGGCAATTCTGGTCTCCACATAATGTGTCCACAGTTGTGGACCAATTTGTTGCTGCTTTTTCAAATGTCACACCATTCCCCCCAACACACTGGGCCACAGCCCCATAATATCAGAAATAGAGGCTTCTGCACAGCAAGGTCAGTCAGGCTGCTTTGCTCACCCTACCTCACGCACAGTGAGTCAAGGGACCTGAACTCAGTGTGCATGCAGTGAAACATATGGGGAAACAGAGAAGGTGGTCTTCGTATTGCTTTGCTAAAAAAAAAAAAAAATCTATAGGCTTTAGCATTTGGCACAGGACAGCAAGGCAGCTCACCTCTGTATCTCTGGTACAGCTTTGGGGCACTGCTCAGAACCACACACCAGCTCAGTTACTCAGCAACAATAAAGTAACACATAAAGGCAGACTGAATGACTGCAGCTTTTTTTCCGTTGTTTTTTTTTAAGACTAACTGATGCAATTGGGGAGAAAAAACAGGTGACAAAAGCCCCTCAGTTGTACTCATCTCACCTGAGGAGAAGACTTGGGCTAGGCTGGCCAGGAGATGGGTACGAGCAGACACTCACACACAAACAGGGGAGCCAGAACAGCCAGTGATCCCAACTCTGGGTGCTGACCGTACGAAGTGTTGCCAGAGGCAGGCCCACGCCTACGTGAGGCTCTGCCACACTTCTGGAGCCACTCAGGGAGGCAGATATGGAGACGGCTGCTAGCACAGAGACCCAGGCAAAGGTAACGGGTAAGTAAACCAGGCCAGGTGAAACACTGGCACGGCGCTGGCTCCCCACGCCTCCATCACATAAAAAACGAAAAGGCCACCTGTGGGCACCTCTGACCCACCCGCACGCTCCAGGGGCTCAGCCCGGCCATGAGGCACCAGCGGGGCCAGCTTCTCCCCTCTCCCTCCCGCTCCCCGGGGCACGCAGCCTCTTGGCAGCCCAGCCCCGCCGGGGGAAAGCCGAACCCCCCCCGCCGCTGCCCCGGCCCCACCTTCGGCTGGTGCAGCCGCCCCGCGCCAAGGCTCCCGCGGGCGGGCGGAGGGGAGGCGCGTGCGGCCGCCCCGCGCGTTTATAGCCCCTCGCGCCCCCTCCGGCGGCGGGAACGAGGCAGAGCACGGGCCGGTGGGGCAGCCCCTGCGCCGGGGGGAGACGCTGCAGAAGGGCGCTGGCGGCCTCGGTGGCGGCGGCGGGGCCGGACCAGGGGGGCCGGCAGGAGCCCCCCCGCGGGCCGAGAGGTGCGGTGTCGGGCCCGGCACGCCGTACACTGCACCCATCGGGCTCCACTTCGTAAGATTTCTCTGTGGAAAAGGAGCTGAAACCATCGTGAGGGAAAAACACTGCAGCTCCTTTATGGTACCTGGGGCTTGCTGTGGTCCTCAGCCCTTGGGAGCGTGGGTATCACTTCAAAGGCCAAGAGTGATGCTGACAGCCCACACTCTGGTTACTGTTACAGTTCTGGGTTCACGGGGTTGAAGGTTTGGGTTTTGTAGCAGTCCTGACATATCCTTGGAAAAAATAAGTGAGCATCGGAAACATAAAAGCAAAAATGAATCGAAATCTTCTGGGATTCAAACCCGTTCCCTGCAGGAGCCCTCCATCGGGCACTGGCCAGGGTGCAGGCTGAGATGGTGTGGCCAGTGATGGACGAGTTTTGAAATAGCAACACAACATGAACAAAGCCAAAAAGCATTAAAGCACAAAGACAGTTTTCAGCATAAAGCCTGAGAAATATACTATTATATCAACAAAATGCATTTGTTACATAAAATCGTTTTCCCTTCTCTTTAAACAGAGTAGAGGAAGGGAGGCTTAAAATATACCTCAAATGGCTTAAAACATAGCTCATACTTCCAGTGCTCATTACCAGAATTACACATTTTGTGTCTGGCTGCACAGTACGGTAGATGGAATTTTTTTCCTACTTCCTGCAAAACAACATTTGCTTATTCAACTGCCTTTTAGCAATGGGTATAAACATAATCCCAAGTGACATATGCAGTGAGAGCAGCTGACTACTTTCTCTCTCTCCAGCACTTTATTTCTAGAGATGCTCTGTCTAATTAGCTACACAGTAGTCAGAGGAGTAAACAGGTCACCTCTATGTCAAATCTCTGATAGTCATCTTCCTCACTGTCACCCCCATCCCCTGCATTTATTTTACTGTTTTGCTTTTGTTTTGCGTGCTACAAGTAAGGTCATTAGTGTCAGACAGCTTTTTTGTGTGTGTGTTATGTTCCTGAATATCTGCACTTTGGGGAAGGGAGTGAAATAAACATGCAGAATACTGTTCTTTGATACCTTTTCTGAAACAGAAGACAGGAACAGGATGCATTTCCAAATTTAAGCTGTGCATAAGCCACAGAACTGCTTACTTCTGCAGGAAGCAGTTTGCAATCACTGACATTGTGGCAAGGCCCAAGTGACTCAAGTCCAATCTGGAATATGACCAGGGTCATGCCTCTTTGCCTGTGTTTCTACTGCCCAACTTTCTAATTTAGATAGCAATCTTTTTGGCAATCCTCTTGTACAGTGGGGATCCTCCTGCAAAGCTATAACTGTTTTGAAACCAGCTGTTACTCTTGAAAGAAAAGCAATGTTTTATAACACTTACAAGTGACCAATGTCTTTTTCAAATTCAATATTCTTTGATTATCATTACAGACCATGATAGGCATATCCCACATGTTACAGTGTTGCATGTTATGTCTGTCATTTCACTACCACTGTATTATGTAGCAGTTTGGTAAGTATTTATAAAAACAGCTGAGAAAGGTATGCAAATATTTCCTATTTTTATATACTTTTTTAAGTGGGTTTCCATGTTTGACAGCCTTGGAAATTAACAACCAGCCTCAGCTGCTGGTGTAGACAGATCTCCACTGATCTCAAGGCAGCCACACTAATTTATGCAAGCTGACTCTCTGGCCCACGTATCTCTATTTACCCATTGAACAGTAACTTCATAGGCCATAGCAAATGTGAACTGCTCCTGCAGTGCCTGATTTAGTAGGTTATAACTGAAACTTTTTCACAAAATGAAGGGAAAATTTCTTCAGATGTTGCTATGACCTTTTTATGTGCTGTTCAGTGAACCATCTCCTGCAGAATTTCCTGGACTTAGGGTTTTTGTTTTCCTGTCAGGAAAAGTCAGTCTTTCTGCATTGTGTTAACTTATCATTTGACTCCTTGTTTCCCATCTCTTTGAAGTTGTGTTTGTTCTACTGTCATAAAACTCACTCACAACTGTATTTTTCACTACTAAATAAAATAGAAGTTATTTGTCTCCATTGTACGGCAATAAGAACCATGATGTTTCTTCCTGTGAAGGCTGCATGTTACAACATGGTTGGGATGCTTCTTGCCTGAAAGAGAGCTAATGCATGGTACAGATAAAAGCCGTATGGGTCTGCTGGTATATGTACCCAAGTACCCAAGGGCTATAATCAGTACCCAAGGATGGTCAGTACCCAAGGACTCTGCCCTCTTCCAACATTTTCTTACATTTATATGTAAGATAAATTAAGATGTTGGGAACCCAGAGACTTCTCTAAGATTCAAGATTCAAGGAAAGCAGAAGGTTTTAAAAGGGTTTAAGTCAGATAATGAACTTCCTGTGCAATACTAATCCTATAGAAAATACACAATGATGTCTTTGAACCATTATTGTGGGGTTTTTTTCACATCCTTCCAGCTCACACAGGCTCATGATGTAGGCTGATGTGATATGCACATGAAATGTACTGGCAAGTAGTAGGAAATATCCCTTTATGATGATCCAAAATAGGTACAAATCATTCCAGCTCAGGCTCAGATAGCCTCGATGCAGGCAAAACTCTAGAAAATCATTCTGTTAGCTCTGGTGGTTCCTGCTTTGTTAAGCAGAAGGACAGTCGTTGCACACAGTCACCATATTAAACTACGCCAGGAAAAAAGGTTTGAAATACCATCTCTCTGAGTGTTTCAACACTAGCCAAAAAGAATGACAATGTTCACACAGCAGCCTTGGAGGTTTAATGGATTAGTCCAAGTGATATCAGGGCTGCAACTTTAGACTACTATTAGTAGCCAAACCGTTTAATTTGTAATTATTTATGGATATAGTGTAAGAAGACAGTCAATGCAATAAGGATATGCTACTCTAAAAAAAGACCATCTAAGCAGGAGGCTCAGAGAGTGCAAGTGACATGAACAAATAATTATTTCAAAGATTAGCAGCTGTTTTGCTTTGTTCTTAGTTGAAAATAATAGTACCAGTGACTACCAAGGAGGGAAAGGCCAAGCTCAATACGTTCACATTTACAGACACCTTGCCAACCTTTCTTAATGCCAGCAGTTGAAGTGGTGACATTTTTAAACATAAAATGCATATTGTTTACAAGCTTGATGGGGTCAAACAGTTTCAGCAGTTGTTTAATGCTTCTCAGCTCAAGCTCCAGCTACAACCAGAAACATTATTCAGTATTTAAATCTTGCTATTCCTAACATTTTAGAGATGCTGTTTTACATTATGTGTATTTAATCTTCCACTCTGCAAATGATTCACCACTTGGCAGGCCCATTTATAATACGTATTAAAAAAAAAAAGTATAAGTTTTTTATTGTTTTTTCCTGTTCTATTTAGAAACAGTCCATTAGGAAACATTTTTTCTTTAAGGAGTGAAATTAAAACTAAGGCATGAGTTACATTAAACTGAATATCCAAGGTTCTCTTTCTTAGCGTGGTGTGCTTGTGAATCAAGCTACAACTGTTGTCAAAATCTGTGGAGTCACATTTCCCAAAGAGATTGCCAAAATGAGTATGTTTAAAGTTAAGCAAGATAAATTTATGTAGTTGCATTCAAGTCACTTGAGAGCTAAAGATTTATTTCAGAGGAGGAACAGGAACTATAGAATTAGTTCTACAGTGCAAGTTGTCCTTCCAGCTCAACTGAAATAAACATTTTCTTAAAATATTTATTTTTTCTGAATTTCAGGTACAAGGTATGTTTTGTACATGGGAGCAAAAGCTAAGCAATTCTCAGTCATTTGTCACTGTTAGTTGTTTTTCAGAGGACTAACATGGTGCAGCAGCCAAAGTGTTACACCAGGACCCAGAACGCCAGTGCTCTCTTCCTGGCTGTTTCACAATGATTTGCAAGCACAGGTACCTCTCACATCTACCAGAATTCCCCAAGGTAGTGTGGTGAAGTCTGGTCTAGAGAGACAACTAACTGGGCAGACATTGCAAAAACACTTTGGGATAAAGGGTTCTCTCCCTCTGCCTCAACCCATATCAAGCTAGTTAAAGAAAATATCAAATAGAAAGGAGCTGTGTAGTGGGAAGAAAATAAGCATACGTTTTTACCAATAATTTATAGAAGGTTCACATTACATCTAGTCAAGATCTGCATGTCCTCTTCTCTCACATTCATGTGAAATGTTACTTTATTTACTACTTAACTTAGCCTAGAAAGGCATTTCTTTCATAATCTAAAGCTCTGGTAGTTGCCCCACATTGTTCAAAACTGGCTTTAAATTTCAGTTTAATGAGCTGCCCATGACGCAGGAAAGGACAGAAGAGAAGTATCAACATGCTGAACTATTGTGTGATATGTAACTCTCTTTAGGGCACAGGAGTAGAAATGAACAGAGATGGAGAAGGGAGCAGTGATCTGTCAAGCACTCCTCTGTTAGGAAATGGAGCCAGGCTTCTTTTACTGCAGACCTACACAGTGCCTCACATAAAAAGGCACTAGCCTGAGGTTGGGACTCTCACCAGTGCTGAAATTTTTTTTAAAAAAAAAAAAGTTTTTTTAATTATTTCATACAACCATCTCTTACAATCAGAGATGAAAGATAGTAATGATTTCATAGAATCTTCTCTTACAATCATAAGAGTTGTTCCAAATATAGCTCCAGCTGAGATCCAGATCAGGGAGATGAGCAGTGTATCTCTTTTTACAGGTTCTTGTAATTGGAAACCACTGTGATCATGTAGCTTGACTTCCAGAACAAAAAATATCTACTACTCATTCCCACATTAATGGCATCTACCCATAATTTCAGACCTAAAGTTAAGCAATAATATTTTTCCAGTGAATGATTGACCTCAGCCTATCAGGGTGGGACAGAAAACTGGTCAAGAAGGCTGCGATGTTATATTCCAAGACAGAGATAATACAAGCATCTGAGATATTGAGCATGTGTGTTAATGCTCTTCTTTACTAAATGGAAAACAGAAGAGAGGATGCTTTAAAAAAATATATTTCATGCTTTGAATTTTCCTTCTCTTTTCAACTGACTCATCTCAGCCCATTTGAACAGAAAAAAGATGAGCAAAGCTTGATGAGGCAACGATTTCTGCAGAGACACGGCAATTATGAAAAAAAGTGAAAAAAACAGAATCAAAAGAGATTAAAGTAATTACTTCACCTAATTTGCCCAAATCATATTAAGGCCTGAGCCTACAACTTCTCACCTGCAGTAGGTTTCTGGCTTTACACACTTTGCAGGCATGCAAAGGATTGGGACTGAGGCATTCAGAAGATTTCTTCTCTTAATCCCATGGTAAATATCTGGAAATGGTAGTGAGAGAACAGAGAGCATCAGTATCATAATTAACACTTATATGTATAGGATAAAACTTGTTAAATTTTTGCATTTTAATCAATTGTACTTATTCATCAGTACATATATATGAAACTACTGTTCATATATACATGTATCTATTTATAAAATAGCAAACAAATGCTGTTTCCTTCCTTCTTTTTTGGTAAGATACCTATTAACAAGTTACTTTTGACATGCACATGTTATAGCAGATGGTGAGGATTATTATCCCTACGCTTCTAGCAGTTACAGAAAGGAAAAAAGTCATATGTATATCAAACTCTTTTATTTAAATATAAAGATAATGACAAAATTAGTAAAATTAATCTGTTACCCCTTTTGAGCAATGGAAAATATTATCTTCCATCCAGTCATGTGAAGAATGCAGAGCTATAGGGTTCTGCATCGTTCAAATGAATGTAAAAGAAGTGCAGTGAATTCCTTCACATAGAACAAAATTACTGTTAAACAAAATAACACTACATCTGAAATCAGGGCAAGATCCCAAAAAGTGTAAGTAGCTGCCTTGAAACTCATTGCTAAATTAAAACAGAAATGCATAAGATTGCCCATAAGTTCTGGAAGGATCATGTTTTTTTAAAAAACAGCCTGCTAATACCACTTTTTAATATCTAGGGCTACTTGAGGCATTTGAATGATCTTTGTACTTGGCATTTTATTAATGTAAAAGCCCTTGGAGGGATAAAAATGTTTTGAAGTGGGGTGCTATTTTCATAAAAAAAAAAGTCTGGCTGATAGGTCTAGAGGAATGTTTTCTCATATTCTATATAAAACGTACCACAGAATTTCACTAAAGGATTCTTGAATTAACATGAAGTTGATGTTGTTCACTGCAATACAGTACTTTTTTTTTAAAAAAGAAAGAGATTAAATAGGCTGAAATTTAAGCAATTAAGGCTTTTTTTTTTTTTTTTAAGAGGAATGACCAGTTTCTCTTCCTTAAGGTTTTAATGCATCATAGACATTATGGATATTCTTAGAGACTTAATTCTTATCTTGTTTACAACAAGATGAACCATAGGTTATCTCACTTAAATACTTGGATTTCTACCAGGGATATCAAATTCATTTCTAGTTATCACTATTGTAGGTCCCCAGTATCTTGCAACATGTGAGACTGGGTCCAAAACAATAACAGTGTTCACCCAGTGCAAGGACCAGAGCTGGTATATCAATACAAACTGCACTATTCTATATAAATTTGCCTGTATGGGCTGCCACAAACTTCTTCATGCATACCCTTTTGTGGGAAACATGGTCTGTATGAACCTTTCCCAAGGACTAGAGTTAATGCATAAACCAGACATTTGCCAGTGACTGACTATACTCTGTGCTGGTGGGAACACCAAAATTAGATCTGGTGAGACATCTGTGGCAGCTCAAGTTTGGATTTCACTTCATGAGCTTCTCCACTCCCACACTGTGGAGAGTAGTACGTATTTTACACAGAAACCCAGTCAGGACATACTAACACTCTTGCATCTGGCTGTGAAGGTGAATAGGAGGCATTGGTGATGGAAGCGGAAAATAGCCCAGAGCAGGCTTCTGATGCCCAGAGACGTGGGAATACTGCTCCATGTACCAAAATGAATCTACCATAAAATTTCATTGACACTTATAAATCTCCAGCAGTGCAATGTAATTTGGTTCAGTGTATTTCTTTTCCTAAACAATAAAAGAAAAGTTTGGTAGAAACAGTCTATGATACAATTAACATTTCAGAAGACCGGTACCATTAAAGGGCTTGGTATTTTTATTGGCTCATCAAACAAAAGATTTCCTTTGAGTTTCATGGGAGCTCTGGGTTATCAGTCCAAAGCTGAGTTAAATTAGAAGTGATTGGGAGCTGTTACCATCTGTTGTGTGTGTGGTGGCTTGTGCTACATGAGTTAATATATTTTAGCAGACAGATGGGCAGAAATGTGCAGGCCTTAGTCATTCAGCACCCTTGTTAGCAATCTGAATAGAGAGATCAGGAACATGGAAGACATAGGAGTGAATTTCTTTTTACGCATCATGCTTTTGGCTTTTTTC
The DNA here is from genome assembly GCF_013368605.1 of Nyctibius grandis. Lineage (NCBI taxonomy): Eukaryota > Metazoa > Chordata > Aves > Nyctibiiformes > Nyctibiidae > Nyctibius > Nyctibius grandis. Next base: position 13,081,770 of record NC_090670.1, read on the forward strand.
AAGGAAATTTCTACAACTGCTTCCTCTGTTACATACATTGTGTATTTCAGAAAAGCATTGTTCTTTCCAGGTGCTGTCAATCTTGGTCCTTTCTCTTGCTCTAAAATAAAATTTAAAAAAACCCCAAACCACATTTCTGTTCATGCCTTCAGGTGTTAAAACCCACACAATTTTTTTCATGGACTGAATGTCACAGCAGTTAAATGATGATGATGTGAAAGAACACTGCCGTATCAACTATGATTTAACTCTCTCTCTCTCTTCTTTCCTCCTACCCAACACAGTTTTCCAGGTCTAAAGTCACAGATTCTCCTACAATGCAAAAAGCCCAAACTGTACTGACAAGGAAACTATTGTTTAATGGACAACTACACTGAAAATTAATATATTTCTTGTAAAGACTGCTTCATTGTAAGGAACATTATCTATCTTACTTCATGCTCAGAAAAATCCCTCTCCTAACTAAATAGTCTAATGAAAAGGAACTGTTTTGAGCAAGAAAAGAGGAAAAGGGAATAGACCACTGCATAGGGTTAAGGAGGCACCAATGCAGTTTTGTAGTTAACCTCAGCTTTTGTGTGCTCCTTTCCTCTCTGTGCATCATTTTCCCCATCTACAGTTGGCAATCATTAATCCACACAAACCATCATCAAATTCCCAGAGCCAATGCCATATCTTTTGTGTTTCCAAACATCTCTTTCTCATCAATTATTACTTGTATTTCATCATGCCTCAAATTAGACAGGAAGATTTTGGAGCAAGGAGCTTACCTCTTAATCTTCAAAACATTTACTACATTTTCAGAAATATATATATATAGCTTCATAAAAAAAATCTATATCAGAGAAATGTCAAGGTTGTGAAATCAGTCACTCAACATCATTACCAAATGCCAACATAAAGGCTTCACGTACCCTTTGCATACCCATATTTTTTAATCAAGTCCAGCTTTCCTGGATCCTGTGTCTGTACTTTAATAAAGACCAGAAAATGTGGTCTCTTCCTGAAATCCTTCTTCATTGCTCATCCTGAAAGTATGTATAGTAGGTGTACCAAAAACCAAACATGATAAGAGTAATCGAAGGCTTCAGCACTATGCATAAAACAAGGGCACCGCTTCAATAGTTCCTTACAAAATTTTTACATGGAAATTGGCTCTGTATTTCTGACCAGAACAACTCCCAGTGCAGTGCAATCGGAAGAAAATATGCCATGTAACCAACGTACCAGACCTTAGAAGTGGAGCTACAGAACCTTTTAATGTATGTTTCAGTATTTCCTACACTGGGATTTTTGTATCTAAAATAAAAAAATTTTTTCATTGTCATTTTGAGATTAATATATCTTACTGAATGGCCAGCATAAATAATGCATAAAACGCTTCTTGTCTAGCAGTTCAGCAAGGTAATACAAAATAATCTGCAAATTTTAAAACTGACAGAAGACCCCGAGGGAATGGTACTGAAGTCCCTCTGAAGACTCTTCTTTCTGGGAGATGGGTGACAGAAAGCAGAAGATTAGGATGAACTTTAGCAGAACAGGGTGCAGGGGTTGGTTTAATAGCTTTAAAATATACATAGCTTTATAGTAATACTGATGTTGACTCTGGTCAGGCTCTAACTCTGCACACATTCAAGAAAGTACAACATGAAATAGCACTCATGCAGGTAACAGATGAATGAACTAATGCCCCATCATGGTGCTCAGAGCTCATGAACTAACCGTCTTTCACCTGAAATCTAAAACAAAAGCACAGACTGGTTATGCTCTTTAATCTCAATAGTACTTGTCTCTAAAGGAAAGCTTTAGCCCATAAAGCTCAAGCCAGATTTCACTCTGAGTAATTATATTCTGCCTACAGTAATTACGTTCCCTTTGCAGCTTCACATGGAAATAACGTCCACCCACTTGCTACACTGAACTATTTTATTGCTGTGCGATTGCTGTGAGTAGCTGAAGAGGTGCTGGAGTGGGAGAGGTAACCTGGGGCCAGAGACAGCTGCCGTGCACGGTGTCTGCATGGTGGCAAACCATTCCCTGCCAACTGACCCAGAGCCTGTACTGTGGCAGGACACACTGCTGAAGGAAGGGTTATAGTACCTGAGCCCACAGTAAATCTTCCTTGGAGATAATTCATTTTATCAATATCTCACTAAGTGCTGTGGGATCTTACAGAAAGAAAGGCACTATGCACAAAGTGTAACGAGGTCAGTAGTTACTCATTAAATATAGCAGCAGAGCAATAAGACAGGCAGCACTAAATACACAGAAAACTTGAAGATGCACCAAAATGGCAGTGCCTTCTCTGTTCTTAACATGGGCTTCCACTGCCATTAAAGGCTTAGACCAGCAGCAATTCAAGTTAATGGATGTTTTTCCATGGACTTCAGCAGTTATCAGAGCAACCTTAAGCACTGTCATTCTGCCTCATGAATTTAGTACAGTCTGAAAAAGGCTCAGCTGAAGCACTGCATCAACATGAAATTCAGAAAGTGCATTAAAGATAAGCCCTAAAAGGATGTTACCATCCTGCTTTAGCTGTGGAAACTGAATGACTGGACAGTCGAAGTATGGGTTAATAGAACTGCACATGCAACAGGCAACACTGTCTTCCACAAAGGAAAAATAGCACCTTGTCCTGGTTTCACTAGGGTTTGGTTTCAGTTTGTGGCCAGCCATGGTGATCAAGGCCCTTAGAAGTTAAATCCAGGGCAGCTGACCCTGGCTGGCCCACAGGTGTGTTCTATATCATTGACTTTAAGCTCACTATAAAAGAGAGGGTTTTCTAGGAAGAACTGGGGGTTTTTCCTGCTTTTCTTACTTTGCCTTCCTTCTCCTTGTCTGTTGTTGCAATTCCTGGAGCAACTTGCAAGTAATTTGTGGATGAGTATATTTCTGTCTGTTTTGTGTTGTCATTTACATTGATTTTCTTCATTTCATTAAATCTGGTTAACTTCATCCCATGAGTCTCCCTGTCTTTTTCCCAATTCCTTTCCTCATTTGAGGAAGGGATATTGGGTGATAGAAAAACTGCTATTGTTTAGCCTGGGTGTGGGCTAAATGAAGACACACCTGTTCTGCAGATGTTTCCTAAGTAAGGAGGTTTTTGAATTTCATAAAGAAAGATAAATCTTTCACTTGGAAAATTATCAGGTACCTGTAAAAAGGATTCCCTAAATATCACTTTGTAAAATGCAGCTGTGACTGGCCTGTTGCAAAGTAATCTATGAGCTCATTCCAGTGCTTTTCTGAACAGCATTTGGACACAAATCATGTAGAGGATCCATGTTTTAAGGATACACTGAATGCATCGGCTCACTCACTATTACATCTAACTCAATAACTCTGTCCTCCTCCTTTTCATGTTCCTCAACAGATTAAGTCAATTCTCTCACAGATTTCTAACCTCGTTTTTCAACTGTGATTGTTGCTTAGAGTCCTGTCTACCTAACTACTAGTTACTCATAAAAAATGCTTTGTGCTATCTTTCACTAAGCACTGGTATTTCTTGGTTTATCCTTGAAAAACACTATAGGACTTCACCTAAAATTATGTAAATAAATATATATAACAACCTTGAATTTAATCATCAACTGTCTGTAACTGTTTTTTTACAGTTAAAATATTTTCCTTTCTCTGTTCATTATGTCCAGTTAGCTATATCTGACCAATTGTAATACCCTGTTTTGTTCCTGTTTTTTTAGTGCTTGCTGCAAGCTGAGGCTGTTTTGAGTACTCAATATGTAAACAGACCAACCAAATTCAGTGGGGCTCAAGAATTCAGACATAACCCCATGGTTTAGCACCTCCTTGGTCTGAGTGTTCTTCCTGTATGTATTCAATACATCAACAAAGGTTTTCATTAGCTTTTGTCCCAAGATATTTTTCTTGCTAATGAACACCGGTCTACATCTGGCTATTGTGTTGATGGGATCTAAGAATAAAATCTAATTTTAGTCGTACAAAATAACAAGAGACAGAAATCAGCCAAAGCTGAATAAGAAGCTGAGTAGTAGATAGAGTGAAAAAGGAGATTAAAAAAAAGAATCACATGAATCAGATCTATTTGTTATTTCAGCAGCTGTCTCCAATTTACCACCATGAATAAAAAATCAATTGCAAAAACTGAACAGTCAAGAATTTTTTTTAAATAGTACCGATCACAAATTACTGAATATTATTTTATTACAATTAATAGCCATTATAAAACATAAAGTCCCTCTATAGACATTGCCCATTTTGGCTGCATAGAAGCAGAGGAATTGAAAGATAATGCTTATACAATGGTAATACATCATATCAATACATAGATGAATACATCTAAATAAACCATGCCCAAACTTCTAAAGGAAGGAAAGATCTTTTTTTTTTGGTGCAGAGTAGGGTCCATCCTAGCAAACTTCATATATGAAGCACTTCCATGTTACTTGGAGTCCCCAAGCCAGGTTAACAACCTTTGCTGTCTCTTCCCTGACAGCCACTCCTCAGCAGCTGGGACTGTCCCCTTGCTGGTACCCATTCATCTCTGTGTGTGGCTGAACATGTGCTGAACATTTCATAAGTGAAATGATCTGATTGAAAACAAGATATTTGGGGAAAGTGTTGAAAAACCATTCCAGAGATCCTCTTTAGCACACAGCCAGGTGAGTTAGTCCAATTGAGGAGGTGGTAGGAAATAAGCAAGAATTTCTTTAAACAGCTCTGCCCTAAATAATTCACAACATGGAGGTGCAGGCAGGGCCTTTCCTAAACCTTCACAGACCCTGTCCTGCCCACTGTGCGATGCACTGCCCGTCCTGCATTTGTCACAGGGCTGCATCCTGATGAAATTCCAGCATCAGATCAAACTGGGAAACGAGAGCCAAACCATGATAAAGGAGAGTGGGTATGATTTGACAAGTTTTTTTCGTTCTGCAGGGAAAGTATGGTATTCTTTGAGAAATGTGAATCATAACACAGAAACACAAACCCTAGTTTAGTCTGTTTTTCAAACTGAGGGCTTCGACACGTAAACAAGCTGTTGCAGAGGAACAACACAGCACAAGTGAGCTGCAAAGCAGCAGCTCTATTTATTGTGAGGCAATGGACACTAGTTTATTCTTCTTCCCTCATTTTTCTCCTTTCAAACTTCTTCATCTGAATCACTAACTGGCTTCTTCCCCTTTTCTGATTTCTGGTCCCACTTCCTTTCAAGGCTGTTAATATTCAGAGTAGCTGATCTGCTCTTCTGTCTTGCCATGGGACTTCAATATTGGCTGCTGCGACACGTTACTGCTGGGCTTTTAAATTACATGCTGCTCTGGGGCTGTGCGGGAAAAATTCACATCTCCCGTGGTTAACTTTCATGGTAGTTAAGAGCCTCTATTAAATTGGTCCATTTGCTACTTTAAGTTTTGCATATGCCTTTAGCTAGCACTGCTTATAGATTCTTGTGATGTGACAGTAACAGGCAGGGAGGTGATCTGTTTTTCTACATCTTTAAATGGTTTTAAATGAAGATTTTTGTCCACAGGCACCAATGGTATGGGATATATAGGAGCTTCCTCATTTCCCATCTCTGTTTCTCTCCAGGCTCTGTGGCCTAAGCCCCGAAAATGAGTCTTGGTGCCCATAAGACGATGGACACCCATCAGCTAATACAATTTGAAGACAGAATATACATGTATTCCTGAAATACACCGTGAATATAATCTCCATATAAGCCTCTTACAGCTTTCAGCATCTGTTCTGTTGACTGACATTTTCCCCGATGCTGTATGTATGTTTCACAAATAAAGCCCTGAGCAGATTATTAATGTAAGAGTGTAAGTGATGTCTTTTAATGCTGATTGTGTGCTTTAAAAGGGTGCTTATACAAAGGAATGTTATTCTGTATTTTAAGACCACTTGTTGGCCAAGAATATTTTGTGGTATTCCCTTACCTGAAAACACTAGCCCACACCTTTTTTTGTTCATTTCCTGCCCTCAGTCATTTTTTCAACTGTAAAGTGCTTCGAAGAAAAATCCTGACCTCAGGATTTTTTCCATGAGCACACGGAAAAATTATATTGACTCCAGCATGGTCAGGGTTTCAGGCTTGATCTCCAGATTATTTGTGACATAACTGTTTTGCAGTCAGTAATTGGATAAGCATCCACATTGGATAAGCTTTAGCCACATTAGTTATGTTTGCAATCCATATTAATTCTTAGAAAAGAGACACGATGTCAATAAAAAAATCACCTGTTTGTGAAAAAGGAGCTAAGTACACAATTCAGAAAAACCTCTTCCCATCAGAAGATTTTTCTTTGCCAATTAATTACATTTAGGGACTGCCACCAAAGCATACAGGCCTTCTCATAAGACATCTGTCTGACTCATGACTGGTCCTCTAAATTCGATAACGTCCAGAGAAGAGATTCTTTTAAAGCAGCTATTTTGCAACTGGTTTCTGCTTCTCCATTTCTGCCAGCAGGTAGGACATTTCTTCCAGTGCCTTTGCTTTCTTTTTCTACTTCTGAAAAGAGTGGCATGTTACCAAAAGTGTCTTTCAACATAGCTGCATATTAAAGGACTTAAAATAAATGTTATGTTTAAAGTTATGAGAAAAAAAGGATTGTTTATTTTATGTATTAAAGTCATAAAACTTTTCACTGAAAGTTTTATTATAAGAAAGGTTTCCCAGCTGAAGTCCAATAGCTCTGGTAACAGAACAAGCAAGATGAAGTAAACACCTTAAATAACAGATTTTGTTTTGTGCCCTTTCCCAAAGCCGTCGCGCTCTAGTTCAATCATTGGACCTTTGTGTTTTGCATCATTTCTCTGTGAATGCTATGGCACACGTGCTTACAGGACTTAAAACAAATTTGTGTCTGCCTGTCTTTGAGCAGTAGCTGTTCGAAGAACTGTAAGATAGTTTTATAAATAAATAGATCTAGTGTTTATTCACGCACAGGTTTACAGCAAGCAGCAACAGCAGCCCAAATCGCAAAGGACTGAATAAATCTGGTCTTAGGTAAACATTGGCCTTTCCTGGGACAGCCGGGGATAGTCAGAGGGTGACTGGTTTTGTCACCAAAATGGGGAATAAAACTCCTTAACGCTGGGTTTAGCATTAACAAGCAGGGATTACTTTATTCGGCTGAGGGACATGGAGGAATCACTCCTCCTAACATGTCCACCAAGGCAAAAAAGCACACTCATTACATACATTATAGAAAAATGAATATTCATACAATTCCCGAGAAAACCCCGCCTAACACAAGAAACCTTATGCATATGATAATGCATTATGTAACTGTCTTTGCGCATACGTACTAAATTGGGGAAGGGGTCTGTGGTGGTCTCTGGTGGTTATAATCCCCCCATAGTTTTGCTGTCTGCTGTATGACCCTGCTCCTACGCAAACGTGGTTGGGGCCTTTCTGTTGACATGTGCAGGTGGCTCCAAGGAAAAGACAATCTTCTGGTTCTTACAGGATTCATCTCTTCTCCTGGCGCCAGAGCTGTGAATCAAGTCATTTAAGACACTACAAAGATGTTGTTCACAGTCTTGTTTACCTCTGCCCCTTCTTCGTAAGTAGTGAGGAAGTTAACAGAGACCTTGGATTCTCTAAGAATAAGCACAAGCAAGAGCCTTTTGCATACCATTCCACCAGTACCTCAGTGATAACTATAACTTTAAGCATTATCAGTCAGCAGACACTGTCTACAAAACATGCAGTTAGCTTCAGAAAGTGCAGTTATTTTAGCTGAAAGGAAAATGACTGAAAGGAAAATTGGTTCTGCCCCCCCGCCGCCCCAAAACTGGACGCTGGGATGTCTCAGCTCAGCACTGCCAGCTTTGCTGGAGCTGGTTTGCCAAAGCAGGGGGCATAAAGCGGCGTGGGGATGCTTGGGAGGATGCAGGGCTCCCTCTGAGGAGGGACCCGAGCGAGATGGGGTGTGCGCGGAGGGTTGGGAGGTGGTGGGGCTCGAGGGAAGGAGCCACACGAGACAAAAAGCACTCGGAAGAGTTCTCAGCAGCCAAACTCCCCAGCCCAGAGAAGCTGCAAAGCACCTCACTGGGTGCCGCGACCGGAAAAGAGCCTGTGAGGAAAAGCCGGCGAGCACAAACGCATTCCTCCTCCTTCCCCTGGGGGGAAAGGTCCCGCTCCACGGCAGGGTGCTGCACCCCACGTGGAGGAGGACACCGGTGGGGGGCTTGTCACAGCATCCTTGGTTGGCAATGGGGGACTGGGGGTGAGCAAGAGAGGGCTCAGTGGGATCCAGCTTCTCCAAGCGGTTGCTGCGGTGGAGGGAGGGGGGGGCTCTGCTTCTTTGCCCACCATCCTGTTGTAAAGGGGCTGCTGGGAAGGTGGCGAGTGGTTTTGGGGCGGCGGGGGAGGTACGTTTGTCCAAATTCCCAATATTTTTACTTCCATCTCTCTATCATGTCCATTTACGACAGCAGGAGTTTAAGGTTGTGCCTGATTTCTGTTGAGCAACTTTATAAAGGATTGGGATACTTTAAAAATTTTCTGCCAGCCCTGGTGCATGACTCAGCATAGCACAAAACAACTCACATCCTTAGCTACCATTGCTGTCTTTCAAGATAAAAACAATTACTACCAGTAGGAGATCTTTCATCCCTCTCAGCATCAGCAATGTATCTATGCAGGAATTATATATAGGCTGCATCAAGTATTCACAAAACCAGAGATTATAACAGAATCTTTAGGGTCACAAACATGTGCTTTTCTTCGCAGCTAGGGAGCTACAAAACAACCTTTAAAAATAAGTGCATAAATGTTAACAGTTTCACCATAACCCCATGTTTTCAGATGCTGAAGCTTAGAGTACAACATTAAGTATTACGAGCTTCATGATAAAAACGCCAGACTTGGCAACACTGGAATCGTGGCATCCCATTTAATTGTAGCATTTTATAATCAGGCATCTGGCATTGTTAAATATCCCAGCCCTAGGCCCTGGACACTTAAACCCCAGTGGCATCCCACAGACATGAAAGGGACTCTGCCCAGGCATGGTAGCCTGCCTGCACAGATCACGTTAAGCGAGCATGGTGATGCTGAATAACGAGGTTAAATTAACTGGCTTGGACAGAGGCTGTGCCAGCACTGCCACTGGATGGACTAGCCAGCATATGTCAAATGAAGACAATATTGGTCACTGAACCACAAGGCCAGCTGCTCTGCATTCAGCACATCATCTGTTTTACAAGGATTAACAGCACAGGATTACTAGAATGGCTGTTTATAGGTATGTACTCACTAAATTGCAGCTCAAATAAAATTGCTGTTAACATTTGGCTTCCTATCTTGTGTGTTTGTCAAAAAGCATCTTCATTAGATGATCTAAAAGTAAAACCAGAATCTACAGAAATGAGGAAGTTGATGGAAAATCCAGAGAAACTTTAAGAGATAAGGAGACTGAAAACTGTTCTTTATGTGTTTTTAAAAAGTGCTTATCTCAAGAAACCTTTTTATTTGCTGTTTATTCTTTGGTAATTTTCACAACAGAGAAATGTAAGATTTGAAACTGTGCATGCATGGGCATAGAGCAGATCAGATGCTCAGTTGGTACAAACCCCTGATGTCAGTGGAGTTCTGCTGATACACCCCAGCTAAATGTCTGCTCTAATAATCTCCAGACCGTTCATGTGAGGAGGCTGCCTTGTGATGGCCTCCCAGTGCAGGAGTCACTGCCACTGAGGTACCCTCTGTGCATCTGCTCAAGCCCCTTCTGTTAACCCGTTCATTAGTATGATGATGGTCAGACTATTATACTGCTCAAGGCAAGAATTCAGTGGGATTTTAACCGGTTTAAGCGTTTTCAGACACAGAAGAAGGTTAAAATAATGTTGTGTGCTCTCTGAGTTCAGGTCATTGGCAACCACTCGGGGTTTAAGAAGAATCTTTTCCTCCAAAACAGTTTGTTTTGTAAGATATTTTATCATGAGATTTCCCTGACATACATGGTGGTGGCCACCTCTGGAGGAAGGATAACAAACTCACTAGGCCTTCAAGTATGATCTAATATTACAATTCTGACTTTGCTATCAAATATTGAGCGGTGCAGAGCGTGAAATCTGTTCAGTTACCTCTCTTCTGGTCATTTATTCTTACTAATGGACCCTGGGGATAATGAATACTTTAGTTCCTGTTTATAATAGATAAATGTTCTACAATAACGCCTCTCACTAAGAAAACATAAGTTTAACTACGTAAGAGATTAAAAATAACTAGAGAAATATTGTGACAGATGGCGCCGCTCATGCTGCCTTAACATTTGGGCATGTTCTGTTTAATGTTTCTTTCATTCTCCTGATTGAGAACAGAAAATCCAATTAAATTAAGGATGTTGTAACATTTCTGACATTTTTTTCTTGTTTTATTCCTTCTTTTGCTGATGAAACCATTGTGAATTTAATGCCCGGTTTAGATGAGAAATAGGAGGCCAGGGAAGTAATGTACTATGAGCAGACATAATGAAGGTTTTTCTGATGCACTGTGAACTACTGCAGAGGGGATAGCATGTACTTCAGGCTCTGTGTTTTTTCAGTCCTCTACCTCTTGAGGAAATGCAGTGAGTTGTGTTAAATTTGATTTTTCTTAGGGAATATGGCTACGATTTCCTGGGGGGAAAAGAGCTACACGACATTGAATTTATGTAATATTTTCCTGTAGTTTTCCCCCTTTTGGAGGTCTTATGTCTGCCTCTTTGGAAAATGCAAGGGAGATTACAGCCCACTCCCAAATTTCTGTTCAAGCTGAGTTAAGCATAGAGAAGTCAGACAAAAAGGGAGACCACCAGTAGGTACGTTTTGACCATGTCTGTCACAGGATTCTAGTAGATGTGATGTTTAATTGCTTCCATCAACCTTAAAATATTGCCTTTTCCCTCTCCTCTTTTCAACCCAATTTTAAGTTTCTGTTGGAAGATGGAGAACATCTCACAAAGCTCCATTTCAGTGTGCTGTCACTCTCATTGTTGATGGGTCTAGACACAGAGTCTTACCCTCTCAGAAACGTCTCTGTTTCACAAGAGTGAGGCTTACACCAGAGAAGCACCAAAGGTTGGAAGGACAAGGTGGCCACCACTGGTCTGCCTTTGGTCACTGCTCAGGCATGAGCCAGGGGTCAGCAACCCAAAGGAGCTCTTATGGCTCTTTAGAGAAACTCATCCTCTCAGTATTTTTACCAAATTAATTCCTATTTCAGGCTGTTTTAACTATTCTAGGACTCTATCGGAGTCATCCTCTGGCAGTGCTTAGCTCTCTCTTAGATACCTACATTTTAGATTACATTTGAGATCTACAAACATGCTCAAGATAAGCAGGGCAAACCTGGCAGGGGTTTTTAAAGAAAACTCTGGTCCTGCTCTTTTTCAGTATGAAGAGTATTGTTTCCAATACATTTTGTATAGGTTCTTTCCTATAGATTTTGGAAAGGGGATGGGCAGGAGGAATCTGAGTTCTTCTCACTCAGACTTGCAGGCTAGCACCGGACAAGTCTGCAGGTGGGAACCCTCTCTAAGGGTTCTTATATATCGCATTTTACTTCCATATGTCAGCTCTACCAAACCAGCTTTTCCATGGGCATGATCATGTTATTCTTTCTCGTGCCATTGAACTCTCACTCCTTTGAACTAATCCCACAGGTGTCTAGAGGGCTACTAAAAGGAGTTAAGTTAATGCTTTCTCAAGCTGGTACCTTAATGCTGCTAAGTGGAAACCACCTCTCTGCTGAAAAAGGAAGTTCTTGCTGTGTTTCAGTCTGGTTGTGTAAAGCAATCGCTTGCTGCCTGCGTCTTTTTCATATGGAGAAAGTAAGAAAAATCTACACACACAACACAGCAAGGGTCTGTAATTAGTGCCATTCCCGAGAGGCCCATGAACTGGCAGCGCACAACTTCTCTCTCATATTCGAGTCCTCCAGGGTCAGCCTGAGGAAGCAGGCAATTAAAGGCTCTATGACCCAGCTGCAGTTTTCATTGTGTGATGATCAGAAACTCACCCCGAGGCAACAGCTATAATTCCCAGCAAAGTTTGCTACTGTAAAGTAACATCTGAAAACACTTTGGTCATTTCAGTCATGTTAAAATGTTTTGTCTCTACCAATCCCAGAGGAGAGTGAAATTTCATTCTGTTGCTTGAAGAAGAGAAAAAATATGCAATAAATCATTTCCACAGGGAAGAAATAGTCCTATATCTATAACTTCAGCTTTGGTCCCTAAATGTATCCAGCTCACTTTTAAAGAAAATAGTACTCAGCAGGAGTGAGTCTATGCTGATTGCTGTTAAAACAGATGGAACTGAAGGCTTGGTAAGCACATGAAAACTAAATCCAAATTGTATTGTAACTGGGCCATCCTCACCTTTTATGCTTTTGCTAGGTGCATTTATGTATGTATTCCTTAACAGACTGATAGCAGCACACCTCAGAAAACTCCTTTCTTACAACTTGCAACAACCAAAAGAAAAGGAGGGGAGCTAGGCTTAAAAAAGATTCAGTTAAGTGTTTTCTTTTGCTATTGCTATTGGAGAAATTCTTTGTTCTCCAGACTTCCAAGACATTTGTGTGACATCTCCATGCAGCAGATTCTGTTTTATTCCATCAAATAAAATGAAAAAGCAACCTGCAGAAATCTAAAAATATATGGTCCCCCTCAGATAAATATGGAATTATTTCAAGTGGGTACAAGCTGCTTTCATCCCTCTATCCCTCTATGCATTTTTAATGTTTGCATTTTTCTTCCCTACATTGCTTTTGGAGGAAGAGGTAACTTATTTTCAAGATTATATAGCTGATTTGCTTGTGGGTTTGTCTTTTTGTTGCATTGGTGCCTTTCCTGGTGGTTTGGCAGGACTGGGATTCTGTCGCATGAGAGGCTAATGATTTTTTTATAATGTCCACAAAGGAAGAGTGAAGCAGAAGCAGAGAGTCATAAAAGAGGAGACAGGCACAAAAGATCATGGGGCTATGGGGTATCTCATAAAAGTCTAGGGAAGTAAGAAATTCTGTCTTCCTGCAGGGAAACTGCATAGAATCATAGATTCTTTTGGCTGCCAGGGCACACTGTTGACTCAACTTGTTGTTCAACTTGCCATCAACCCCAACCCCCAAGGTCTGCAAGGGGAAGACAGGAAACAATCTCTGCCCTGAACTAGAGAGGACTCCTCACCACTGTACCTGCAGATATCCCAAATTCCTCTCTCCCATGCAGGCAGAGCTGTTGCCAGAAGAGCTTCTGCCACTCTGCTCCACATATGAATTTTCAATTAATACCACATCAGAGAGAATCCTCAGCTGGGCTGCAAAGCTGAAGCCCCTGCTTATCAATGCTGCTTCTTTGAGCCCTGGCTGTCCACTGTCACCCCTGTGCGCAAGGAGTAATCTCTGGGGCAAGGGCAGGCATTTCGTCCTGTAGTTCAGACAGCACCTGAGGCACAGAGGATGGCAGCTGACAAACTCATAATAGCCCCTGTTCTCTCAAAGGCTTTTCAGTTTGCGATATTATTGATAACAGCTGAAAATATTTTCTCACTGCATTTGTGTTTTCTTATCTTCTTCTGTAGCTCTGGCTTCAGAAGCAATGATAGTGGGCCTGGTACCCTAACACCTCTTCTTTGAATAATTACCTTTCTGGGAAGTGTGGGTTTAGGGGAACAGCCGTGTCTCACTCATCCACTCACATATTTTCCTGAATAAGAGCTTCAGTCTGAGAGAGTATTTTGCATGAACAGAATTAAATCAGCTTGGTCCTGCTGTTGTGGTCATGGGGAGCTAAGCTCTTGCATGGGTTTCATGCAATGTACAGAAGCTTCACTATGAAAAAACAGTAAGAGAGAGCAGGTGGCTAAAACTCCTTTAAAGAAACAAATGTTAGATAGCAAATCAGCAGTAGTACCTTCCACTAACTACTGTGCTTTCTGTCAATCATTATTTTCTCCAAGCAAAAGAGCAGACCGTTTCTCATCTGAGTCTGTTTTGCTTTTAGGAGACTATACTTTTCAACCATATTTCCCAATTGTTATACGTGCCAAACAGGTCAGCATCAATGATGGCAACCCCCCCACGAAGGAGCTCTAGAATTCTGCAAAACACCAAAGATTTTCTGGCAAAAAAATGTAATCAGGTATGGAGGCCTGGGAGGAAGGGGTATTTTCACTGAAGATCCAGTCAGGAGCATATCCCTCCTTCCTTTTAATGGGGTTTCCTTTAGAGTTGCTGAGATGTTTTGAAACATAAAGCTTAATTATTACAGGTACTTACACATTGCACATCTCTATGATGAACAATTGTCAAAGCCATCAGCTTCTGCTGCCAATTTATTTGAAACAAAAATATCAGGTGAAATAGACCTTCACATATCTGAGTAATTGTCTCTTTGAAAAGGGTTCTTAAAAAAATAGCTGCCAGATTCTTAGTGAATCTCATTGTTTACTCTGGGCTACAACATCTGAAGTTAGCTTTTGTATCTGACTGCTGTCACAGTGACTGAAGTCAAAACATCCTGTTCTATCTTTTGTTTATGTACTGCAATCAGCTCCACAACCCTGTGCAACTTGAAATACAGCTAAAAACTGCTTTATATATGTGCTCTCTGGCAAACTTTTCTTTCTCTAAGATGGACTATACCAGTAATCTTAACTGACAGAAAGAAAGCTAGCATTAGGTTTGCAAACAAGTGCTCAAAAAGCAGGAGGAAATACTTATTTATAAAGCAAAAATCCTTAGAAAATTTACCAGCTAGTGCTTCAACCATTATGATGGTCGTTCTGCAAGAAGGCATCTCAAATTGTACTCAGAGCTTATGTTTGGGAAAAAAATCAGCATGCAGTCAGTTAGGGAGGAAAACTGCATTTCACTAGCACCTCTGCTCTGATGCCTTCTCTGGCACACGATGTGCACGTGAGAGCTTTTTGAGAGGCGAGCGAGGAAGCTCAGCCCCGTGGGTAACCGGAGCAAGGATTAGAGCTGAAGTGTGTTGCAAAGTCCTGCACAGCAGTCCCTAACTGCACCCTGACACTTCTCACACGCTCCCTGTGGGGCTGCTCAGGCATTCCCAAGGGGAACATTTCCCTGGAGATCTGACGCTTTCCTGTGGCTGGTGCTGGCCTCTCCCTGTACCTTACTGGAGACCTTGGAGCTACTCCTCAGAAGCAGCAAAGTCTTACCATTAACTCAGTTTGGAAACCAAGAAGAAATTTGATATTCCAAAGTGACTACATCTACATTCACTGTCCTTTTGATATAAAATTAAGTAGCCAATTATAATTTGAGCTGCTTACTTTTAACACATGAAGGAGCTGGGAGAGCAGTCTGCTGTTACAGAGCAGGAGGAGAACTGTCAAACGAAGCAGAGGTTTCTGTGCTGATAACCACATTCCTTCAAGCTGCACCCAGAGCGCTCCCACTTGGCAGAGGCACTAAGAGGATTTGATCCTGCTAAGTGCCGATCAGAAGGGGAATGAGGAGTATGGCTGGCCAGATCCTGTCCTTGGACCCACTGAAGGGATGTTCATTCACCTTATTTTTCTCTCCCACACTTTCTGTCTCACCTGCAGGTGACTGATGTTCTCATTCCCACTTCAAGTAAGAGTGCTAGTAACCTGGTGTCACCCTGCGGATTGGTTTTCAAGTGCAAGGGATGTAAATGAAGGATTTATTTTAAAGAGGGAGAAAAACACACATGTTCTTTTCCATCTGATTGCTTGTCATTACTGGAACTAGAGTGCTGTTTTCACGGTGGAGCTTGCAGTGTCTCTGTAGCTATCTGCATTCATAGCTGCCACATCTGCAGGTATATATTAGATTTCTTACTCTTCTTTTGAAGTCTCAGGACTCCCAGCTGTTATACAGACTGATATTTATGGCTGTTTATTCGGACTACAGTTTATGGATAGCCGTCCAAACACATGGCAGCTGGGTACTTGCTACACAGCTTTCTCCTTTACCTTATTATAACAGCAACAGGCTCTGCAAGCGGGGACCATTTTATTAACTCCAGTTCCTGCATCTTAGGAAGTCTCACCTATCTAATACAAACTGGGGGGACAGGAGAGGGACAGGCAAGATTTACGTATAGGCAGTTGACATAAATGATGACCTGGAAAAGTTATAAACCCAGGCAAGTATGTAAAATGAGTATTTGTGTACAAGACTGAACATCTGGTTTGAAAGTGGCATGCAAATTTCTGACAAGAAAATAATACTTGCCTGTAAAATACTCTTTCCAAGGAAATTAGAGGCTGTATTATTTGGGCAGGGATTACTCACTGTTTTCCTTAGGAACAAGAAGACTGGAACAAGGATTCTGCTTTAAAACTTTATTCTTGTTGGTGAGCACAAGTTCCAGGGGGAAATGCTGTCTTTCATAACTTTAGTCATTTACGGATGATGTAGGTCTTCACTATGCCACAACAAGTAAGACTTCAGAAAGCAGAGTGAAATTTGGATGTAATATTGGTATATAGATGCTTCTCATCTCAGTCTTTGTTCCTGGTTTAACATTCATATGAAAGCCCACTGTTAATTCATTTAGCATTTTGGCCTCATAAAGAATCTATGTTACTTATTAAAATCCTACCACATTTTCTTTCAAGCCTGATCATTCTCTGACTTATTGTGCTCAGCCTTCTGTGATGAGTCTCTCCTCTTTAGCACAATGTGCAACCAGCAATTTTAATGTATAAAGATTTCTTCAGCTGACTGACTTACCCTTTGAGAGAATAAAAGCTTTGTTCTTGTGTCTGGGAATTTTTTTAAAAGCTTGTGTGCATGTCTAAATGTTTCCAGTATCATAGCATTTTGGCTTTATGTTCCATGCAACAATTTTAATTGGAGTAGACTTTATGTTCAATTTTAAAATTATGGTGTTGGAGGATAACAACATCGACATTATCATTTCATTATCCAGCTTAATTTCTTAAAAATAATGAGTTCAAATTTTTCTAACAAGTGAGTTCTCTGAAGTCTTACATTGAGTATCCTTACACTGAGTAGATATGTTAGTCAGATTTAACAAAAGGGAAACCATTAATAAAACTGAACAAGGAACACTGTGCTAAGCTAAAGCTACATCCAGATAGTACTCCTGATATTTCAAAAGCCATTTCCACCACGTTACTTAGTTCCTACTTCACAGAGTAGACGACAACCGATGACATTAACTGTAAAACCTGAAAAGATGGCCCCTGGCTTGCACAGCTGTTCATCCAGCAGACGCTAGTCATGGATGTAGAAGGAGTGAAGAACAAGCCAAAATTTTCAGCCGCTTCAAAGGAATCTGTGCTGCAAGTCCCCAAGAATTCACAAGATGTGTTATATGGGACTCAATCTCTGCAGCAAGATTAGTGCCAGAACACAGGAAACACAGAAATCCACAATATAACTAATCCAATATCATTTGCACAGACAAGCTATTACTTTATTCTAGGCTTTAAAAAATAAAATATCTTCTCATCTCCATGTTGGGTAATGCTCCTTGATTCCTATTAACAAGTAAAAATGTTAATTATCTAGAGTGTCTAGATAATCATGTTGCAAATCTAACACAATGAGATCAGCATATGTTGAATAAAATTGCTTTAAAGTTCACAGAAGACTGCTGAGAGCTAGAAGGCACTCAGAAGACACTCAGACAGAGAAGATGGCTACAAAGAGGAAAGACCTCCATTTTATTCTTGCCCATTGTACATAGGACAAAAAATAATGGACTTAAACTGCTAAAGAGAAGATTTAAGTTGAACATACGGAAGATGTTCTAATGGTAAGAATATTAAGAATGGAATTAGACTGTAAGGTTGTAGCCTTGCCATCATTTCAGGTTTTTAAGAACAGCTTAGAATGACAAATTATTCTTGACAATTCTTTAGGTATAGTTCATTCTGCCTAAGGGGGAAGAGATGCACCCAATGACTTCCCAAGGTCCCTTCTAGAGTTATTTTGTATGATCTTACGATATCACAGCTCCAGATCTCTAGAGTTTCTTTCACATTTAGAAAATATCTATATTTGAATGTGTTCATCAGAAAAGAGACCAATATGTAAGATTTTGGGAAGAAAGGTTTATCAGCTCTATACTGCACCTAGAACAAGAAAGTTCTTGCAGAAATTTTGCTTCTTTTGTATTGAGAGCATAAAGAATAATATAAGGAAAGGAATGGAGAGAACTCCATTACACAAACTCCATTCCGCTACAAACCACACAAGATTTTGGACAGGGTAGCAAATACTCTGAAAATTATCTGGTCCTGGAGGAATATATGACATGAGACCACAATATCTGATAACGGGACATTCTTGCAAATATCTGATTAGTCTGCAGCATCACATCTTTCAAGCTGAGATTTGATTCCTGCTGAATGAGTTTATTTCAGTTAAAGAGTAATGTATTTAACCTTTCAGCTGTTAAATCACTAAGGAAAAATAAAGAGGTCCAATATATAAGTTTTCTTTTTCTCTTAACTGCCTGGCGATTTCAGTTTAGTTCCTGGACTACAATTTATAGTGTATAATCAATCAGCTCTGAAAGTTCCTAAGTAAAAACAATTTCAAGAAATACTGTGGTTAAATCAAAAGCTTGTAAACAAGGAGTTTAAGAGTTTTCAGACATTGTACTATCAACAGACTTCGTCATTTTTCAGAACCTGCAATATTTCTAATTTCAAAATTTCTAGTCCATTTCTAATCCAGATCTATTTGGAAACTTTTCCAAATAAAACAACTTTTGCAAGAGTAGCATTTAGAATACCATTCATTTTTGCAGTTAATATTTCAAATATTTATTTTCTCTTTGCATTTAGATGGAGAAAAATTATTTCCTCACACATTCCTCTTTTTCTTCTTTTGATAGTTAGGAAAGTAATAGCACTAGCTGGCTTTTTAAAAAATTATGTCATTAAAATTCTCAGGTAAAGCACTTTCAAACTTTTTTTGTAAAGTACTGTTTCCCTCTTCTACTGGTTTTATTTATTCTGATAGCATTTTTAGTAGTCATTTTCAGTAATATATGCTTCCTCTTTTCTTAAAAGAAGTACACACACTTATGCTGGTGTTTGGGGGAGGGAAAATATCACCTCATGAATGTCTCTCTTATAGTTTGGGGAATCAAACAAAAAACTTTATCTGGTTGACTAAAAGCCCATGGGCCATAGTAGATCTCTGTATCTATCTGACAACTCCAGAGTTTTCCCCACCAGCTTTGGACAAAGAAAAAAAAAAGCTCTTGAAACACCTCTAAATGGAGCTTGAGGACCTCAGTTCTCAAAAATACATTATTTCATAATGGAAGATGACGGAATTTGTGGCTGTCAGGGAGGTGATATAAACTCCACTATAGTCAAAGAGATTCTTCCCTTGGATGGAATGATGCGAATGAGCCTCAAAGTCAGCAAGCAAAGTGCCACATGCAGGCACCTGTAACAGATAGGTTTGGGCAGGACATTTCTAAAACAAAAACAGACCCTTAGATTTTGCAGTTCATATTTTGATCTTTATCAGACAGTTGCTAGTGAATAATTGTTTCTGGTGTTAAATGGATGTTTCTGAAAACATGCCTCTACGCAGAATCTTGGACAACTGAACACTGTTTTGGGTCATGCACATCTACCCAGATGTGGGTGACTGGATAATACCAAATATCATTCAGAACACCAAATCTTCTTTTAAGGCTTGTATCAAAACTCACATCATCATGAACTCATTAAAAACATTGAGTTGTTACAATTTGCAGTGTACAAATCTCTACTGGTCACTTCATAAAAGTAAAGAATGGATACTATCTCAGCTTCTATCTGGGAACATTGTGGTGAGGGAACATGTTCTTATTTCGCCTCAGTATGAAACTGTCACCTTGCACTAGCTATCATTGTAGACAGCACGCTAGAAATTGGCAGAGCTCAGATCAGGGATAGAGAGTGCATTTTTGTGGAGGGTTATTGCTGACAACACAAGAATAATAAATTAGAGTCAGGAATAAAAGAAGACATTAAGGGCCCCATGGCACCATCTTAAAAGAATTTAATATTCTGAGATATTTCACTTTCTACTGTATCTACATGCCATTTATAATCCAGACAAAGCAATATCCAGAAAACAAATGAGGTGTAATTTTCATGCTAATTATGGTAGATGCATTTATCCCTTTGTCATATTTATTTTTATATTGTGCCTTTAAAATATAAAAAGACTATAATATTAAAACACACAAATTACATTTTAACATTGTTTTGCCTTCTGCATTCCTTCTGTTTTGCATAATAATTCCCAGTTGACATTTCATCCTGTTTTCTCACTGAAATTCCCAGATGACAGAGTTATTTATTCCCTTGGCAAAACCCTGGGGGTTTCTTTTCAATCCTTGCTCAACAAAACCTTGAATGAAATGTGCGGGTGTTCTGAGCAAGGGCAGGAAGAGAAATTAGAAGGTCTAATATTGTTTCGCTTGTGATTGTGTAAATCGGAGCAATATAAATGAAGTTAAGGAATTCACCAGTTTTACAGTGACGTGTGTGATGGTAAAGAACTGGATTGATATGTAGCATTCATACAATATCATGTGATGTTGACCAATGCTTTTTCATTGCTGCTATGTTTTTCTGAGGCAAATTAAATTATAGATTAAACCTGCCAACCGGTTCTTGAGTCACAATATAGTTACAGCCATTTTAATAACATGTTTCATAAAGGGACCCAAGTTGAAAATGTTGTAATTTATTTATCAATGTTCTTTAATATTTCAGGCAGTTCAGATAATCATTTTTATTTATTTATGTATTTGAGGATTTATTAAATATGCCCATCATCCTTTCTGGGTGAGTCTACAAAACTGACATCACAAGGAACTTAAGCTGAACTGGTGTATCTCACTACCAAATCTTCTTTCCCAATCTGTCCCAATAATACATCCAACCTGTAGTGCCCCTTTGCAGTCATGACGTTCAGACCCTGTCTGGGACGAGGGAAAGCAAATTCCATATGTGAGAGCTCTTCATGGAGCTCTCATCCAGGACTCAGAAAACTACAAACTCTTGAATTACATTTCCCAAAGAATCTATCTAGCAGTGGAGAATAAGCGGATGGGGAAATTCCTAATCTAGCTGAAACTTTATATCATCTTGGGCCTAGTAGCCTAAGAAAAACATGGGGAATTGATCCACATCCACAATGATGCTGAAAAAGCGCTGAGTCTCAGCCAGAGACCTGGCTTATATCCTGCTTACATCTAAAAATAATCCTTGGCTTCATCTCACAAAAGACAAAAACCATGCAAGAGTTTATGTCAGTATATTTGCTGTTTATCCCATAATCTTTTTTCTCAAAAAGTGGTATCAAATCCTGAATCTACCGATTTCCCTGTTTAGATGGACTGGTGCTGCATCTGCTGTGACAACTGCAAGTTTTGCTACTATTTTCCTAAATATGGTTCTTTAGAGACGTGCTGAAAAATCTGTAGTCACAGAAATTAGGCTAATTAGACTAGATTAAAATTACACTCCCAGAATTATTGCTGAGCCAAACTTCGATGCGAATTTCTATTTCTGTTTTTTATAGGGCCCATCTCAGCATCATGCCAATTTTCACATCTGCTCATGTTAAGACAGCAAGACTAAGAACACGTCCTTCCCTTATTCTGAAAATGACCTACTTGAGACACAGCCTAATCCTCAGCAGAACCAGAGCAAGACATGATGAGGAACCCCACAGAACGTCAAAGGTTCAGATGAGCAAAGCCAAATGAGCATAGCCCATGACATGTCCCATATTATAGTTATCCTCATGTTTCACAGCAGTTTGAAATAGTACATAAGACAGCTGGCAGGGGTGATATTGGGACTTGCTCATCTAACCAGTGAGCTACAAACAGATGTTGTGCATGAAATAGGAACCCCTGCCATTGACACATCTCACATACTAGACGGTGGGGCAAAGTGACTCAGCCTGACATGAAGAGGAAATTGTGTGTGACATGTCCTTCATTTCAATGAGTAATGTGTCATTTCTGGCCCAACTTTTCATCTGAAACATCAAAGGCTATTTGACAGGACATACACGTGATTTCTGGGGTAGTGAAAGTCTGCTTATAAATGTATACGTATACACACCAAGTATAATGAGACGTACAGTGACTATGCAGCAGGAAAACAGGATTTCTGCACTTAAATGTACTATTGGGATCCCTTATCAGGATTTTAGATTATTTTTTGTTTTATTACACTATGTTGGACTAACATTTCTTAAAAATACTGTCCAGAAGCATCAACAATCATATTCTAGGGGGGTAATTGCCAATGTTTAATTCTTTCTTACAAATCATTGGTTTGCTTCCAACAGCACTGTTTCTAACTGACTGGACTGAAAACATTGTTCTACATTGGTGGGCACATAAGAGAAACTGTGTGAGAAGTGAGAAGAGACAGTGAATTGTGCAGGTACATGGCTGTGTCAACACAAGATTTGGAAGTCTCCACTGATCCTTGGTCAGGTGCTTCTAAACAACGGTGCTTGCTCATGCATCTGGTTACACAGTGACAACTTTCTTTTCCAAACTCAAAGACTTCAAATCTGAGAGAAAATTGGCATTCTACAGTAATGACAAAATCATAGAGCTCAGAGACAGATGGAAATATTTCATAAGTTGCTTTCACAATGCAATTTCTCCAGGTAAACAAGCGCTCTAGTCACTATGGGCAAAGTTATAATGATATGGATGAGAACAGATTCCCTGTGTAATCATGCATAGGTATAGATGGGCCCATCCTTTCACTCCTAACTTGTGAGTCTGTAAGATCCTTTGCTAAGATGTGTACAGCACCGTGAAACAGGCTGACAACCAGCGAGCAAGATAAGGAGCTCAGTGCACCAGAATGTACCAGCACTGTATACAGCTCCTTGCAGACAGCATCTAGCTTAGTGTTAGATATTTTGGAAGAGATTCACCTGTGGACACTTCCAAGTGAAAACAAATATTATTTTCTTTAAATAGTAGGCAATGTTCTAACCTCACACAAAGAATTTAATCCTAGTGACCTTGCTTGTGTGATAGATTTCTTCATTATGTTATGATCACCAGAGACAGTAAATAAAAAGGAATTGCCCCAGAACCTCTACCCAGAACAGCCCTGGATCTGAAATACACTCATCCAGCAAAGTACTTGATGATCATGTACTGAAATTCAAATAATTAAGAGCCCACTGGTGGGCTCGGTAATCTGTAGTTTACACAAAGCTTTGTGAGCTTTGCTAGACTTCATGTGAATAAAATAAAAGCTCTTTAAAAGGTGCACTTCATCCTAGCTTCTCAAATTAGAGGTTAGGAGAGAACAGAATGATTTCACTTGGTAAGGATGAACATCTTGGCCAAGAGTAAGTTGCAAAATACCCACCCACCTCCTTATTGCTCATTTATGGATATAAAAGGCCTATAATAAACAGAGAAATCTGGGAAAGGAGGTCCATGGCAGTGTAGCACCTCAAATAGTTTGTACTCAATAATTAACATTTTTCCTTGATGCTTTCAATTATCAGATATTCCCAAAGCATACGCAGTAGAGAGCAAAGCAGATTTACAATGCTAACAGGAATTTTATTAGTGGCAACATTGGCAGTATACATGTAGGCAGAAAGCCAATAGGTACCAAAAATTGGGTGAGGTTTTTTGTTGAATTAGTCATGCTCCAGTGTTCATCAAGGTTTTATTTCTGATATTCAAGTTTGCAAGCCCTGGTTCAGCTGCCAAGATTCAGGGCTTTAGTTCAGGTATCAGAAAGTGATGGATATTGACTGCAGCAAACCTAAGAGTTGACTCTGAAGAGACCTCATAGCTCTGCCAACGTGTTCAGAGACTGCACTAACTCCTGAGTTTCAATGTTCTGCTTTTCTGTAGTTTACACCCAGCCCCAGCTGTTTCACCTCTCCACAGGCAAGTGTTCTGCAAGCTTCACAGCTGCCCTAACCATGTTCTTCTTGTAAGCTCCATCTGCAAGAAGATATATGGCTCCAGGACAGACTATCCAGTTGTGTGGGCCAACCCTAGTGCTGTCTGCTAGGATCTCTGCTACTGATGATTCCCAAATCAGACGGCTTTTGGGGCCACTAGCAAAAAATAGCAGGAAAACTGGAAACAACATAATTTTCAGTCAGAAAGTGCAAGACCTAGAAACTGTGTATCACTTTCAAATCACCAGGTGTTAGTGTTTCAGAAAAAGTTCTGTGAAGGTTTTCTGATTCATGGGGAAGTGAAAGCATCAACATTGCAATCTGATACCAAATCTAGTCCTAAAAAATGTAAATACCCAATGAGTCAGAAATCAAACCCATCAGACAGCTCTCCAGTTTTAACTTGCTCAATGCCAGTTACAGAATTTGGACTTGTGAATAGTCATGTTATTGCCTCTGTATCATTCAGAAATAAAAGACATCATGACCATGCAGACAGGTCATTAAGTCAGACAACTCTCCTTTGCTTTCTGTCTGTTATTTATTTACAAAATAAAGAAGTATTTGAAATAATGAGATGTGGTGTCCTATGGACATACACTTTATCATACACTTGATCACACCTTCTTACACACCAACACCAATATTTGTTTTGAAACATTTTAATGCAATGGGGGTGTTAATAGCTGTTTATGTTGATTCTCTGGTGTCTAATAACGATCACACTGAAGACTTTCTTTTTGTTTATCCAGTTCTGTGACCCATCTTCTCTGTTTAGTCCTCTACTTTGACAAAACCTGTGGCAATATGATTATATGGACCTGTATCCCTGTGCTGAATTTAGATGAAATTTGCTCATGGTTTAAAAAAATTACTGGGAGGGAGAGGAGAAACAAACAGATACCCAGATGGCCCAATTGCTTAAGTCATCTTTCCTCCTGAAGATAAGCTTTAGAACTGATGATATACCAGACTAATGTCGACCAATATGCCATGAGAATGGGTCTAAGTGCTTGAAGCATTATAATGTGTTCCTCTAAAATCTGACAAGTGGAGTCAATGTTCCAGAGCACTTTCCCAAATAGGAAAGCAGTCTGTGAAATATATTAAGAACATGTACCCCTTGAAATTCAACTGTAGCTTTTAAAAAGAGATAGTCTAGAAAAATCAAGGATAAATACAGTAGAAGTACAGAACAGGAACTATTTGCCAACTGGAAATAGCACAAAGGGAGCATCAGCCTATGCCAGTCTGTCTGGGTCACTTCTTCCTGCAGTGATATACAGCAGCTATTTACATCTGTCACCATTTATAGAATATATTAAACTACAAAATAGTCTTGAGGTAATGTATAATGATTTCCCTCCTCTCTTAAAACTGGCTTTGAACAGCTGTCATATAGTTATTAAAACATCCTATAAGCAACAGATTAGAAATTACCCACTCACAGAAATAATTCTGCAAGTTGAGAAATTATTTTATCTTTCTGAATTAGCAATGAAATGTTAACAAAACTTCTCAGCAGTGTAACAGTGCACTGGTTTTGGCTGGGATGGAGTTAATTTTTTTCACAGCAGCTTGTAATATGTTTTGTATGATGATATGTTTTGTATTTGTGACCAAAACAGTGTTGATAACACACCAATGTTTTGGCTATTGCTGAACAGCATCAAGGCCTTTTCTGTTTCTTACGCTGCCCTGCCAGCAATCAAGCTGGGGTTGTGCAAGAAGCTGGGAGCGGACAGAGCTTGGACAGCTGCCCCCAACTGACCAAAGGGATATTCCATACCACATGGTGTGGTGCTCAGCAATAAAAGCTGGGGGAAGAAGGAAGAAGGAGGAACATTTGGAGTTACAGTGTTCATCTTCCCAAGTTCCATGTGACGGACCCCTGCTTTCCTGGAAATGGCTAAACACCTGCCTGCCGATGGGAAGTAGTGAATGAATCCCTTTTCCTTTACCTATTAAACTGTTTTTATCTTCACCCACAAGTTTTCTCACTTTTGCCCTTCCAACTCTCTCCTCCATCCCAGTAGGGGAGAACGAGTGAGTGGCTGTGTGGGGCTGAGCTGCCTACTGGGTGGGTTAATCCACAACAAGGAGTTTTTAGTCCATTCATCTTGCTAAGTTGACTCAACAGCATGTTTTCAGCTGTCTTAGAAACAATTGTTCGATTATATTGAACAAATCAATGAAAGAGCTGGAATATGTAATCAAGGTGTGCCATGAAGTAGTCCTTGAAAGAAGCTGGACTGTTTCACCTAGTTCCTGCTACATGCTAATCAGATCAGTGGAAGATTCATAAATCATGCCTCTTAATGCATTCAGTAACTGGTGGCTGGTTTTTCTATTTTGCTTATACTAATGAAATATCCCACAACGTTAATAAATGCATCCAGTTAATAAAATACACAAAAAGATGTCTTCAAGACAGATGGGTGAAGAGGTTACTCTGCCTGCATTTGATTGCCCAGCAGTAAGTACTGCTCATTAGGGGAAGAGGTGCAGTATAGTATATTAAGAAAGCAATGTATGTGCTCTGATGAAAAAGATCAGAGAGAGACTTGATGAAAATCACTTTAAACAGACAGAGGCTCATGTCATGCTGGGTTCCCAAATCCTACTGAATGTTCTAGACATCAAACAAAAGTGAGGACGTGAGTTGTCCTTTGAATTTCTTTTTTTTAATGTGGCCTTCTTTAATAAGTCCACATTGGACATGACTCTGACCCTTTAGGCCACGGAAGTGGAAAGGTGTTTGGCTGGTGAGTCTCACAGCTGCTCTGTGCAGTCTGCTGCTACTTTCAGGCTGGGTAGCAGAACTGGAGGCAACTCAGGGAACAAGGGAGTCATGGATTCAGGGGACAAATGGTCTCAGGAACTTGAGCAGAAAGATTTAGGCTTTTCTCTCTCATCACTGGGACATCTGCACGTCAGGTCTTCTGAGAAACAGTCCCAGAGACATTTCCTGAACAGCAGGGAACCTGGCTTCCTCAAGGTTTTTTTGAGCTGTAATTCTTTCTTTCCTGGCCTCGTTTCAGTAAGAATGGAGGCTTTCACCCAAAATATCACCTTGTGGCAAGGACACTCTTCTGGATGTAGAGGCTGCCACTGCAGACACCCTTAACCCTAGGAATACCTGAGATGGCCTCCCACTGAATGAACACATATTCAAAGGAAAAGAGGACAAAATCATTGTCTACACATAAAGTTCAGCCTTTGAGCTCTGCTGCAGCTCTAAATAGACATGGAAGCTAAATACAGGCTCTTCCATACATCTCTCCCTCTGACACTTCCCATTGCTTGAGATCTACTCCATCTGCTATGAAACCCTGTGGAGAACCTCCACCCCCAGGTCTCTATTCAGCTAAATTAGCACTGCGAACTCCCTGGTGGAGCAGGGTACCGAATGTGAGGAGGGCCATGCTAAATGGCACAAATGCTGAAGTTTGGGGATCCAGTACACAGGGAAATACCACAGGCCCAGTAGAGAAATGTGGCAGAAGCCAGGCTGGAATCTGGTCAGTCCTATTACACTTCCTTCCAGATCCTTTTCAGTCCTCCAGGCAACCACCCTTGCTCTACTTCCAGGATGTGTTTATTTCATAGACATTTATCATTTGGGTTTCCCGTTTTTCATCCAATCACGAATACTTCCTATATAGGACAGAAAACTGTCAGATTGCACTGAGCTGGAAAAAAATAAGATGGAAGTGAAACTTTGCTGGATTGTCCCCAGACTCACAGCAAAGAGACAGCATAAAGTCCTCAGTGATTCGTATCCTTCCTGTCAGCAGTCTGGGGAAGCACTCAAGAGTAGTTCCTGTTATAGTAGTTTCAAGCTTATCTTTGGGCAGAAGCCTTCTTTATAATTTTTGCCTTCTGTTTTTATTTGTACTTGCCAAAATGCCTCTGATATTGTTACCAAGACTTTACAGTGCTCCCTAAGGGCAGGAGCTAATACAGCCATAGTCATTTTATGCTGGGTGAACGGCCAATTGTTCACACCAGAGATTTTTTTTAACCTTCACTAATAACAGCCACAAGCATTTAAAAAAGAAAAAAGCACTGGAAAGCTTGTCATTTTCTGCCAAATACTTTACACAGAAAAATAGATTTTGTTAATACTAGTTTTCCCAAGTGTCTCAATTACCTGAAAATACTGCTTAGTTTAAATGATACAAGCAAATGTAAAAGAGAAATAAACAGTGAAAGGTGCCAAATCTAAAACTGAGAAATCTTATTATAACTTATGGATAGCTCACCCAGTCCCTAATGCTTGAGCCTAGAGAAGGAACATCTGGACACCGTAAGCACTTGTGCTGCACTTCTTCATGATTGTTACCTGTTCCCAGCTTGATTACAGCTCTGAAAGCACCCATTGCAGGGGAACAGTTCAGTAATGTTGGGCATGTATGTAAGAGTTTGCGCGAACAAGCAGAAGCTGATGCTTAACAAGTACTTTAACTTGTCAAGTCAGATACTGGAAAAAGGGAAGCCTTCATTTCGCTTTGAGCATGGGTGATTCTCATCACATCCAGTCACCTGTGAGGACTACTCACCAATTTGGACCTGGTTCCTCTGGCACTATTTTTTGCAAAGGTTCAGATCAAGGCTTGGACTCTATTCTCTTCGCGGTCAAGCTGTAACAAATCCACCATTGACCCCTGTGATGACTGCACACGCTGCCACAATGAATCACTATCTCCTTGAAGAATTCTTTAACAGCTGCTCACAACAGCAAGGACAAAGGTTGCCAAAGGTCAACATGTTAAGCCCTTGCATCAGTTTACTTTGGTTTTACTTTACATATGAGGTCCGAGACATAGGGTAAGTAATCGGAGATAAGACCTGCCTCCAACATGGGAAAGTACTCTAGCCACAGGCACATTTCTGTATTAGAAGTCAGTCTGATGCTGTAGGTGTAATGAAAGCAGAACACGACTCTGTCCTGGTTTGGCTTAAACCAGGCCAATTTTCCTTTCAGTGATTTTTACTTTCAGCTAAGTCTCTTCTAAGTAACTGCACTTTCTGAAACTAACTGCATGTTTTGCAGACAGTGTCTGCTTCCAGGACTGATAACGCTCAAAGTTTGTAGTTATCGCTGAGGCACTGGTATGGATGTTATGCAGAAAGGCTCTTGCTGTACTTTGACTTAGAGAAACCAAGGTCGCTTGCTAAATTCCTCACTGCTTACGAGTGAAGAGCCGAAGGCGGGGGTCGTACCTGCAGGGAGGAGCAGACAGGGCAGATGACCCAAAACTGACTAACGAAGGTATTCTATCCCATACACGTCATTCTCGGTATAAAGCGGGGGGATCACGGGTCTCGCTCTCTTTCTGCTATGGCCGGTGTCCAAGGAGGACTCTGTCCGTTTTCCTGCTGCCCCCGATCCTGATCCCTGCATCCCCGAATCCAGCTCTCGACCGTCACTAGGCCCAGCCTGGGCCTTCCCGGAGCCTGCCCTGCAGTGCCAGTGGTGACGTGGCCGACATCAGGGGAGCTCGATCTTGGTTTTGTATGTATATTTGTATAGATTTGATTATTTCTATTATTATTATACTCTTTTTCATTATTATAGTTTATTAAAACTGTTTTAACTTTCAAACCTGTAAGTCCCTCTCCCTTTTCCCTTTCCCTTTCCCTTCAGGGGGGCAGGGGGGATAACAGAGAGCATCTGCCGCAGGTTTAATAGCCGGCCCAGCTTTTAAACCGTGACAGACTCCCATAAGGAGTTCTCACGTAGGCAACAAGAACAACTTCCTTGCAACAGCCAAACCTTGCTTACTTTTTGACTCGTGTAATGCCATTTAATTAACAAAGCAAGTAGGATTAATGCCTTGGTATTACAAAACAGACTTGTGTTTCATTGACTTTAACAGCCTGTAACAGCAGCCACAAATCATCTGTCAGTTATTAGGCATTCTCGTGGATCTCTCATCACAAAACTGGCATACCCCAGAGAAGGATGAAGCTAATGATCAATGTAGTATGTGTTTATGAGAAATAAAACCTACTGCTTTTCTTTTTAACCAAGAAGATATTTTCATTATTCATTTTAAATATTACAGATTGAATCAGTTCATTTCTGGATAAAAATTCAGTCTAACCCACAGTCTAAGGAGGGTGATTTTCTCAGCCTGATAAAAACAGTGGAGCTCTGGAGCCTTCTATGGAGAGGATTCCACAGCCTTTGAAGATCCAAAGTTTGTCGCTTAGACACAGGTTGTTAACGTAAGCCTTCAGGCTACAGGATGAAACAGCCTGGCAAACTAATTTTGTGTGATTCTGTGATGGGCTTGTTTTAACCACATTGCTGCCCAGCCACTGCAGTTCTAAGGAGTGGCACAAGGCCCACCTGCTTCCCAGATCTGAAGATTAAGTGCCCATTCACAGGTCAGGGGGTAGGGTGTCAACTATTACTACCCACACTTGAACTTACTCTTTGGGATTCATAGCAATTCCACATTTTCATTTGTTCAGCTGAGTCAATTTAATCTTAAAGTGCCTCAGTATTAGCTTGTATTACAGTGGGTTATTAAGGAGGTATGATAGCACGGGATAGAAAAGCTCACATTTTAGGCAAGTACAGTTTGTCCAACATGCTGAAATTTGCTTTCCTTTTCCTGATTTTGACCAATGTATGTCAAGTCTAGCTCTGAATGGCATTTGGCTCTTGCACAGAGGTTGCTGTACTAGTTACATGCTAATACAGAACATGTAGTACTTCCAGTACTCTGTTTACGCTCTTATGAAATATAAAGCAAAAACACCTACATATGTTACATGTAAAAGCAAAACTATGAATCATAGGCAGGTCACCTGCTGAATATTTATGGAGACCATTTTGGCTTTCTAAAGTTTTTTGCATCAGTAATAACAGGGTCAATAACTTTCCTATGTA
This sequence comes from Nyctibius grandis, assembly GCF_013368605.1. Lineage (NCBI taxonomy): Eukaryota > Metazoa > Chordata > Aves > Nyctibiiformes > Nyctibiidae > Nyctibius > Nyctibius grandis. The sequence goes on from NC_090670.1 coordinate 13,112,597, forward strand.
TATTCAGTACAAGCAAAATGCTCTCCTAAGAAGAGGACCAACAAAACCTTGTGTGGGCTGCTCAAATCCTGTGTAAAAACCTAGTTTCAGGAATTAAGAGTTAGGAGGAGTAGGTGGTATATTAAGCCTCTGCAAAGGGTGAGTGTAGCTGTAGGGATGTCTGTGCAACACTGAGAGCATTTGTTGCAGCCTGTGCAGGAATACGTGAGCATCATCTCACCTCGCTCGATGCGTACCTGTGACAAGGAAGTCATGGAAACAGTGGCTTCAGCGCCAGCTGGATGAGGCAAATGGGCACTGGCTACTTATTCTGGCAGCTGTATCACATGATAAAGGCTGTGCAGCTGGGTCTTGGCTGCTTAGTTCTCACCAGACTAGCTGGACTGACACTTACACAGGAGCTGCAATCATCTCTTAGGTTGTGGTATAACTTTTGGTGACGTGCTATGCCTTTGTCCCGGACTTGGGATATTCTATGGCTCTACCCAGCGACAGGTGTGGGAATCAGCTCATTTGCAGTGCCATGACAAGAAAGCAAGACCTGAGGCACTGGCCCATATCCCCTTCAGTCTTGAATCAGATCACCTACTCATGACGGGAGCTTCTGTCACATCCAACATAGTCTGTATAATATTAAACAATTTCTGTAATCTAGATACCATCTTGCAGCTGTATTCTCAGAGAAGACAAAGAATGTACAAATAATATAGTCACTCTGAGTTCTCACTAGCTCTTATATCACAAAGGGCCAAGTGTTCTGCTTGTTCTGCTTGTTCAGCTTGGATGTAAGGAAAAATGCAGAATGCTGGCATTTCAGTGTCACGGAACTGAAGATCCTTATGCAGCTCAAGGCCCTGTGATGTTACTTTTGCTCCAGAAGAAATCCCTCTTGTATTCTTCTATCCATTATAGGGGAGAAATGGAGAACCAGGGTAAGTAATACACTATTTCATAGTGACCTATCATTATTCTTCAGGTTCTTGTAGTCTACACTGGTGAGCAATATCTTCCTACTTCATGCAGGCTTATTGTGGATGAAGGAGTAGTGGTGGTCATCATCCTCTCTTGCATCCTTCATGCAAACGTTAAGGTCATACAGAAAATTAGAACAGGTTAATCCTCCCTCCAGCTTCTTTTTCACAACAAAATTGTTGTTGTAAATCATACATCAGTTTATGATGGGATCATACATCAATTTATGAATTGAATTATAGGATAGGACTGCCCACAATAACAAGGGACTGCATTTGATAACCAGATAAGCCTTTTCTACTCCTTGCTTACTTTCCTGCTCGACGATTTAGCCCATGCACTGTCTTGTCTGAATTCCATGGGATTTCCCCACATACTCAGTTTACGTGAGAAGCTGTATATACTGAATGGACGGTTCATTAAACATCGGAATTTCCTGGCCTTTTCTTTGCCTTCACCCTTTCCCGTTGATAGCTGAATGTACTGCTTTACTTAAGAAAAACAAGTGCCCTGGCAGGAGGGAGGCACAGCACAAGCACATGACCTGAATATGGAGAATTGTGAGTGCAGCTCTGGCAGCGCATCTCATTCCCAACCCTCAGCACCTCTGCCACGGGCATGTCTGCAGGGCTCATCAGGGCAGACTTACCATGCATAGCAAACACCCTGTACAATGGTGCAACTATGCAAAAATTATCTACTGAGAGGAAAATCTTAGAGCAGTAAGCTCCTTCCCTGCTTAATTGGAATGTGAGGACATGGGTCTTACAAAAGAAAATGCTGATAGTCTGTGTCACCCTGGTCTTTCCCTCTTCAGCCTCTTTTCCTGTGTCTTAAACCTGATGATACCTGTTTATACATGTTCTGTGAACGCAGCAGTCTTGCACATTCTGTTTTAGATTCATTTCTTGTCTGAGGTGAGCAATGTGAATAAAGCTCTGTACGTAGATATACGGGAATCTGAAGGTTGATTTTAAACTTGAAGCTAGGTTACAAGGATAAAATGACAACGTAAAATCTTGTGTTCCGTCTGGTTTAGAATGGAGCTCTCGCATATCCATAGAAGCATTTTGCTTTAGTGCTTTCAAATGAAGAAATTCTGCATCATACACTGGGAATTTATGACTATGCACACACATATACCCACACACAGTATTTCAACCAATAATAAAAGCTTCTTATTACTAAAAGAGCTATCAAAAGTCACAAAGCTAAATGGGATATTCAGACCAGCATCAACTAAAGCTTTCTGTTTCTCCACTTCCTCAGCACCTCTTTCACTGTACTTAACAATGTGATATTTTCATGCAAGTTTTACTGTAGTTGTAACAGGGCCAAAAATATTAAAACATAACTAAAACACCCTTGGATCCTCATAATTTACCGTGATATTGTAATAGTGATTTTTTTACATGAAATTCTTAATCTGTTGTATTTTAGGAATAGTTCCTTGATGCTGTTAAAGCACCTTTGTAAATTTAATGGATTCATTGTGAATTATTAAGCTTGAACGTTATAAATACTTTTTATAAAGATTGCTTCTCATTGGTGCTTTAATATTTTTAAAACACAATGACAAATATAAAGCTGAACTTAATATCTCATGTCATCTCTTCATAAAATAGTGCTTTTGCCTAACAGCATTAACCCTGTCCGAGATGAGTCTGTTCTGCCAGCCTACCTGCAAGAGCTGAGCTGGTCTAATTGTTCTGGCATGTCAGAGCTTGCCATTCTCTTCCTTCTCTGCCTGCATGAATCTACCACCACTAGGAATCCAGTTGCACAAGACCTTCTGTGCAAATTAAATAGTATTGCTGCTGGAACTGATATCAATTATTGCTGAGTTAAAAGTTAACCATGGCTTTTGCAGGCTGAGCTAATTTTGAAAACAATAAACAATTGACGAGTTAAGGCCAAGAAAATGTAAACTGATTTCTGGAACGTCAGGGTCCAGAACAAAAACATAACTATATGATTAATATTTCTTGTGCAGGTGGCCAACTTGGCAAAGAAAGCAGGGATTTAAGTGTCCTTAACTGAACTACCTTTATTATAATACTAAAATACCTGCCCACAGGTCAGGAAGACCCTCACCCAGGTGAGGACCCTTCCTCTGTGCAGGTACTGTAGTGTGAGAAATGACTAAGCAGATATTATATGTTAATTGTTAACCAATCATTGTAGCTGGGAGTGTATGAACCTGTAATGCATGTGTGTAAAAGATATCGCAGTGATGAGTTCTGGTGTTCTTGATTTGAGGAAAACCACTGAGTACCTAGGATTGTGCAAACCTGGAATAAACAAGCAATGTCTCTTCCGAGTGTGTGACAATTGGCTTATTGCACACTGGGCCATGAGTCTGCTTTTCAGACTACAGAACCACCATAAAAAGGGAGTTAGTGAAACCTCTATTGCTAGTTTCCTTTAAAAGGCTCATAAAATGTAGACTTTTTAGTGAAATTACAGGAAGACGTAACATGTCTTTTCACCCATTCTCAACCACTGTCAAAATCACAAGAGCAGAGGACACTTTCTGATTTGGTACCCGTGTGTGTGAAGTCTCTCAGTGTGGGTTACAGGTTATCAGGTTAAGCATTGATATGCCCATGTCCACTTAGAGTTCTGTAATCACCACATCTGGTCAGAGAGCAGAACTTTTATCTTTTCTGCCTCCTTTTTTAAACCTCTGGCTCTGTTTTCTTTTATTATGAGTACTGAACACAAAGATTTTTTTAATGTGAATCAAAAAACTTGTTTTGATTAGACAAAAGGAATACATTTCATTTTGGGTCAGTTCACTGTTCTGAAAATTACTTCTCATGTTTCAGTTAAGTCACCGAACCAAAATGAAGTATTCACACCGTTCTTATAAGTACCTCACTGACGTGCTAGAAGGCTTACTTAAATAGTATTTGTGAAGCAACCTGAGATCTACAGAAATGCTGACTAAGATGCGTTTATGGCCACTTCTCCTTTTTCTACATCCCATTCCATTGATGGGGTATGTCTGCCTTGTCACTTCCTTGCACTGAACTATGCACCGAAGAACCCTAAGGCAACAGTCTCCTTGGGCTTCCTTGTATCCAGCTCTGGTTATTAAGGCTGATGTAATGCAAAAAAAAGTGTAACATAAAACCAATAAAAAATCCTATTATAAACCAGCTTAAATGTCACAAATTCAGCATCCTGTTAATCTCAAAAGCCTGAGCCCCAGGTCTTTGGATATGAAAACTTTGTCTACATAGGTTCAGTTTTTAACCTGAACGAACAAATTTGAAAACCTTCCCACTTTCAGTAAAGCTGAAGGTCCCTGGGCATTGGTCAGTGTTTCAGTAAGGTTTCAGTAAGGTTCACAGGTAGAAATAAACTTCCTACAAAAATGTGCCAAATAAAATCAATTATTTTAAAAATGCTAATCCAGAAGTGGGGATCTCATTTGTACTGAGCCAGGTGTTGAGGACTCCTGTGTTTGTAACACGGTCTCCAGCAGAGGACACTCACATGGTTCCTGCCTGAATTTTTCACAGCATTGTGCCATTTCTTGTCCACAGAGACATGGGATGGTCTCATGTGTGAACCCTCTTAACAGTTTGGTTGCACAATTTTCCGTAGAGTATTTATACGAACATTTGAGCAGTGTAATATATTGTTTAGAAGTCCTGTCCTGTTCAGTATAAGTAATACCTAAAAGTATTTTTTTTAATCCTGGATGAAGGTCCTTGTCCCTCCCTGTACCCTGGACCAGGTACTAGCTGCAATCAACACAGCACTGTCCTATCACTACATCTAAAAATTTCATTGCAGTTTTATTTACTTTTTGGCTCTTAAGACATAAAATCTGTAAATGAAAAGCAACAACTTGCTGCTGCTGCTTCATGTTGCTAGGAACCAGATGCTGCCCTTGGTGTCACAGAAGCACAGCATGGGTGCCATAGCGATGGCTGAGAGTTCTCCCTTGGGATTCTCACTCAGCTGGTCACTTCCTTTCAGCTGGCCATCTGGCAGGATAGTCTGGCTGCTAAGGTAGATGGCTTCAACTGAAAAATTTACTCAGCCTGAGAAAAAAGAATTTAAAATGGAGCTTTCCTCATGGGAAACTCCAGGGGATTCTGTTCTGGACAAGGGATTTGATTCATCAGGCTCAACTTCTTCACTCCGTCCAGCATGTGACATGAGAGTAGCTAGTCACGCTGCCTTTGGGCCTCCGATAGATAAATGGTATGTATAAATTTTGACTAAGCAACCCTGGTCACAAAGTAGGAAGTGCATAGAGTTTCACCTACAAATAAATAGCACTATAGCATTATTCCTCTGTTTCATGTGGGAAATGGGTTCAATATGATTATGTGAATTGTACACACTGCAGTCACTCACCAATTCTGCTTCACAGTGGTGGTCTGTAATGCCAAATTCGAAGACATCACTTCCCCAAAATATCTTTTTGCATCTGTTGGCTTTAGAATGGCGTGGATTCACCCCTGTATCTAGCTTTTTCCTACAAACACCTGAGTAATGTCAGTTGAGGACCAAAATGTATTCGATCCTCTCAGACAAAAATCTTGCTGGCATCCAGGAGACCGTCACTGGCATGGGGTGTTAGCACTGCTCCCTTGTTGTGTGATAAAGATCCATGCTTTTCATGCATAGTAAAATGTAATAAAATAAAAAGTCTCTAAACAAATCCAGAATTGTTTTGAAGATCAGAGGAGAGAGAGATTCAATTTTGCACCATGAACAGCGTGTCGGTATCCAGCTGCACTCTTTGCAGGTTTAGGTACACAGGAGACTACCACACACAACTTCAATCTGAACCTTTGGCATGAAATAAAATGATGGGCTTGAGAGTCGGGCTCAAAGAGTTAGAGTAAATAGGGTTACATCAGGCTGGCAGCCAGTCACCAGTGGGGTTCCCCAGGGCTCAGTTTTAGGGCCAGCACTCTGTAATGTTTTTATAAACGACCTGGATGCAGGAGTCGAATGTACATTAAGTTTGCCACTGATACTAAACTGGGAGGAGCTGTGGACTCCCTCGAGGGTAGAGAGGCCTTACAGAGAGATCTGGATAGACTAGAGAGCTGGGCAATCACCAACCTTACGAAATTTAACAAGAGTAAGTGCCAGATTCTTCACTTGGGACGGGGTAATCCTGGTTATACATACAAATTGGGGGATGAGAGGCTGGAGAGCAGCCCCGTGGAAAGAGATCTGGGGGTCTGGGTTGATGGTGAGTTGAACATGAGTCAACAGTGTGCCCTGGCAGCCAAAAGGGCCAATTATGTCCTGGGGTGCACCAAGCACAGCATAGCTAGCAAGTCGAGGGAGGTGATTGTCCCACTCTGTACTGCACTCCTGTGGCCCCACCTCGAGTACTGTGTGCAGTTTTGGGTGCCTCAACATAAGAAGGACAACAAACTATTAGAGTGTGTCCAGAGGAGGTGACAAATATGGTGAAAGGTCTCAAGGGCAAGACTTCTGAGGAGCGGCTGAGGTCACTTGGCTTGTTCAGCTTGGAGAAGAGAAGGTTGAGGGGGGACCTCATCGCAGTCTACAACTTCCTCAAGGTGGGCAGCGGAGGCAGAGGTGCTGATCTCCTCTCTCTGGTGACCAGCCATAGGACACGAGGAAATGGAATGAAGCTGCGTCAGAGGAAGTTCAGGTTGGACATCAGGAAAAGGTTCTTCGCTGAGAGGGTGGTCGGTCACCGGAACAGGTAAGTGGTGACAGCACCAAGCCTGCCAGAGTTCATGGAGCGTCTGGATGACACTCTTAGTCACATGGTTTAGTTTTAGGTAGTCCTGTGAGGAGCAGGGAGTTGGACTTGATGATCCTTATAGGTCCCTTACAACTCAGGGTATTCTATGATTCTCTGAGATGACCTTGAATCAAGAAGTGTGAAACGTATCTCAATTTTATAGGTAATTTAAAGACTAGAGGGTAAGTGCAGAACTGTTCATTAAGTCCATAGTGATTCAGACTCCAACCACAGGGTGGTAGTGCCTGTGCCACAGCCACGGTGGCACTAGAAGACCTTAATGGCCCTGCCCAGCCTCACCTGTGGGTTCCATCCACACCCTGCCCATTGCCCAGGAGCCCTGTTTAAGCTCATCTCCAGGCCTCCAGTCCCAGCTGGAGTTCTGCTGGAAGAGGGCTGGTCCCCAGCATAGCTGGGTCTGGCTCCCCCAGCTTCGGACCTGATCCTGACCTACAGGCTGACTTTGTACTGTGACTGCAGACCTGCTTGACCATCAGGGACGTGTCTGATGATCTGGACTCTGGACTGACCATGGCCATGCTTTCTGGGTCAGCCTCTCTCAGGTACTGTGGGGTGAATGCTGGTGAGGCCCCTGCCCTGCTAGCCCTGTTATCCCCCAGCTCTCCATCCTGGATGGAGCAGCCAGCCCTTGCTTTGCCCTGACATGTTCTTTAGAAGGTATTTGTACCCTTGCATGGCTTGGTTTTGCTTCATGTCAGTAAAAGACTGGTGTTTAGCCTTTCTCCCCATGTTAATTCATGGATGGCCGAGTTCACTACCTCCACTTTGGAGGGATGGAAATTGTAAGTTCTGTACCAGTTTTGGTACAAAATCCCAGTTTTTTTCAGCTCAAATGGCAACTTGTAGGTGTGGCTGAAGCACTAGTTTGGGGATAAAAAGGACATCCAAAGACACCTGCTTCTTATCTCCTTCTTTGAGGTGGTGAACTAATTGTAAGAAAAGTAAATACATTAGTTTATCTGCGACTGGTGAAGCTGCTCTTTCCTGTCCTGCAGTGAGCTGGCTATAGCCATCTGGGCCTATGACAGCTCTTGCCTGGATTATTTTTCTTTATTTGTGCCAGAGTAAGAAGCTCAGTCCTATCAGCTTTGACGGGGATGAGAGATGGCAGACAGTTATGAGGTAGGACAAGCCAAGGGGAGCCTATTATGTCAGTACTCTGCAGTTTCCTCTGATTGCTTACAGTCAACTCTACAACAAGGTTTTGATGCTGTTCTTAATAGGTATTTAAATGTGGGGCATTTAAAAATCATCTCCTTACAGAAAACCCCAGGAAAAGTTGTGAGCATCCTGCAGCCCCGAGAGCTGTCCAGAGTCTAGCAAAAATGCAGCCTTCCCAGGTTCTGAGACAGCTTCTCTCCCAACAAGGAAAGCCTAATCTCTAAGGCTGTGTCGATTTCTTTAAGCCTGGTTGATCTTTTTCCTTTGAAAACAAATTAGTTTTGCCACTTATTTTTTCCAGTTATTTAAAACTCTTCCTTGTATTTTTGGAGTTTTTTATCAAGTTACTAGAAAACAAATTTCTTCCACCTTCAGCAGTCAAAACACACACAAAATTTTATTGCCAAAGACAAGGGAAAAATTGCTCTGTCTTGTTTGTCAGCCTCTTACCCCAGATATTGTTTTTTTTTCATAAAACTTTCCACCCTATTAAAAGCTATTTTCTCTTCAAAGTTTTGATGATAAAATGTTCATGCACTTTGTTCAACGGTAAATTTCACAGGATCTCCTACCATCTGCTTCATTGCAGAAGATTTTGCCCCCTGTGAAATGCAGATTTCATGTCAGCAAGTTCTTCTCCAGAGACTAGGAACTATTTGCATGAGCAGGAACTATTAGGTTGATTGTCTCTTAATATTGAACAGTTCCTAAATTGCTGGTTAAATACATCCAGACAACATACAGATAGACTGATTTTTATTTATATAATGTATATAATTAAGACAATACAGAATGTGAAGGAGCTGTAAGAATACAAATCTATGTAAATAAAGAAATCAGATCTATGCAAATAACTGACTTGGGGCATGATGAAAGGAGTTTCTAGTTAAATGAACTGTTTGACCTGACAGATCTTGTTTTGGAGGGTTTTAACACTTCCTTAAACTTTCATGTATGAATCAACTTTTTTAAACAAAATACAAAAACCAAAACTTTATTGATCTGTCAATATTTTAATCCAAAATTCTTTCAAGTTGATCTGAATTTTAATTTTCCTTTTCTTCCTCCTCAAATACCATTTATTTGCTCTGGCACCTAACTTATGTACTGGAAAACAACTTGCTGCAGGAACTAGAGGTGGAATATTGTGAGCTCAGTGCCCCTCACTCTAACCAAAAACGCTGAGGACTTGCACTGTAATATGCACATGAACCGGGAGTTGGTGCAGAAACAGTAGGGCAGGGAAGACGTGATTTAGTCCCGAACAGAAGTCTAGCTGACATGGTGTCCTGGTTTTGCTGGGATAAAATCATAGAATCAACTTTCTGTTACATTTTGGTTTAGTTTGTGGCCAGCCATGGTATGCAGGTTCCCATGGTGATCAAGGCCATTAGCAGTTTTGAGTTAGCCAGGTGCTAAAGCTATGAGGAGGGAAAGCCAGGGCAGCTGACCCAGGCTGGCCCACAGGTGTATTCTATACCATAAATGTCAAGTTTACTATAAAGTGGAAAGTTTGCTGGGGATGGTTGGGGAATTTTTGTTCTTCTCTCCTCAATGGCCGCTGTCTCTGGAGGGTCCTGCCACTACTATGTGAGCTAAGTATAACTTTGTGTCTTTTGTATGAGCATTAGTATTGACATTGGTTTTCTTATTTTATTAAATCTGTTTCAGTTTCAACCCATGAGTCTCCCTCCTTTTCCCAATTCCCTTTCTCGGTTGGGGAGGAGACATTGGGTGATAGAACAACTGGTTATTGTTTAGCCCTGGATGTGGGCTAAATGGAGACACATGGACACACAGTATTTGGAGGAAGGCAAGTGTTGTCTTACCTGACCCTCAGTGACAGTTGCAGAACAGCCTTGTAATATTTCCCAGAGTCTAAAACTTGACCAAGTGCAGTTGATGTATGCTGAGCTAAAAAGAACAGTTTCAAAAGTGACCCATCATGCTATGTGCCTCACCTGGGTGTCAAGAACCTTCTGTCTGCTCAGTGCCCAAGAGCAAGTATGAGACTTATTTAGTTACATGAAAACTTGGACTTGAGGCCTCAGTCTAGCAACACTTCTACAATTGCTGAACTCTAATCCTGTGGCTAATTGTCTTGCTTGTTTTGGGATTGCTCAAGGTTGTAAAGTCAAGGATGAGTTTGCAGAACAGAAGCTCAACAATGCAGAAGCTGCATTGATTGGCAGGAGAGGAAGAAATGAAACCTGATCTTTTTACCTATGAAACTACTCATAAAATGTGTATGCTTGATGGAATGTGTTGTACTTAAAATGCAAGTGCTGTATTGAACTCTGTTCCTCTGGAGGAAAATAATTCTCAGTCTGAGAGACTTGCCATATGAATAGCTGCTACTTACGTAATCTCTTCTCCTTTTCTACTTTGTCCTTTTGCTGAAGTAGTGACTTACAACAGAGGCAGACAACTCAAATCTCTTGATCTGAGAGTATTCCAACTTTGATATATCCACGTATACCAGGGATATGAGAGTTGTCATGGGGAAAGTTAATGAAATTTATTAGTCCATCTTTTATGAAGCCCAAAGGAATGGTTAGTGTGTGAAAGCCTGTCTGCTATTTCTGATTTAATAGTTGATTACCTGCTTTTGGAAACTTTCAAAGGTTTGCTGCCATAATAGGCTACATCAAGTTGTTGGTTTTCAATGCCCTTAAAAGCAGAACTTGTGGTGCAATTATTTGGCTTGAGTTGGTCTGGTAATAAGTAGAAGTGGAAATAACTGCTAACCAGTACAGCCCACCTCCAGCATTGCACCTCTGCTGTTCTGATGTCTGACTTTGCACTGTGCTACTTGATCTCTCACCAAGGTTGTGGAGCACAGTGCCTTGCCCTTAGGGGAAACTCAGACTGGGAAACTGACCTAACCTTGCCACTGAAAATTTCTGTAGTAGTGCTGCAGTCCCTTAGAAACCTGGAGAATCATGCTAACAAAATCCCGTGTGACTAGCAAATGTTTGGAATGAGAATAGATTTTCATTCCACACAAAGCCTCTTTTTGGTGCTCCAGAAAAGGCTGGTCACACAGGGAGCCAGAAGCAAGAAATGTCCTTCCTCTACCTCCAGCCTGATAGCTAGATGGCTTATGGGGTAGAGGTCTGCATCTATCATTGCTGAAGGAATGGCAAGAGACTTCCTGAGTGCAGTATGTATCTTAGCTTTATTAACACTCTTTTCCTAACAAGCACATAGAAAGGAATAAAATACTGAACAGCTCATCCTATCTGCTCCAGCCCCCCCAAACCAAACTTTTCCACAGGCAAAGGAGGAGCTGCTTATGAGCATGTGGAACAGCTGAAAAGTTCTGTGGTTTCTGTTAACGAAACCTGTCTCTGAAGAGAAGCAATGGTTGGAACACTAAACACTGAAGTGCAAAATACTTCTCATTCTGTGCAGGTACTCCACAAAAAACACGATAGTATTTTTCAGTGAAAGAAGAGATAGTGGGTTAGAAAAAGAATAGAAGAGAAGGAAAGGAAGAAATAAAAAACAAAATTCCAATGTTGACCTTTTGCAGACAAAGATAAACATCTAAGAGTTTTCAGTGATATGTATTTTCTATGGGCTGTTTTAAAAACACTAAATGCAGAGTCTTTGGAAGAAGCACAAGGTATTGTTTTCTGATGAATCATAGTCAGAAAATAACTGAATCTGAGAGGCTTGTGAACATTGCTGTTTGAGATATAAAGAAACACTGAGACATTTTCCCCAGACTTTATCCGCCTTATTGTAGAAGTGATGAACTTGCAATGGAGCAAAGGGAGATTGTTCATTTCTAGGAAAAAAGCATCTTTAATTTATAGCAGTGTTTCTCAGAAAGGTCGCTGATTTTTCCCAGGGTAAAATCCATGTGCTTCCATGGGAATTCTTCAGTGCTTCTGTGGTCTTGTGCGTGACTGTTTGTAATTATGTTCACTCTTCTGCTTTTTTGAGAGACCAGTAATCACTGATCTAGACTTATTAATACTCATTTGCATTCATTCTGTTTTCAGAGTATCTTTGTCCTACTTCCACAACCACCCTATTTGAATTCTGTTATGCAACAATGTTTTTTACTTTGGCAGGAGGATCATTGAGGCCCAAAATGAAAAATCAGAGCATTGGGTGATATGTATTTCCCTATCTTTCATTCCTGTTCTAACAATCTTGTTTCCTGTGCTATTTAATTGCTTCTCTGTGGTGTTCTGCACCAATCAAACTTCCTATAGAACTAATTTCAAAGTACATGAGGGCTGATCCCTGAATTGAGCTCCTGTTGCAACACTGAATCATGAGCTACATTAATTTAGACAAGATGAATTAGCTCTGTTTGGGATTGGGAGAGGGAATAGCAAACAAGAAACGTATCTCATCCTCACTAGAAGCCTGAATCTAGATTGCTCCATTTATGAGGGCTAATTTCATATAGTGATCAAAGCTAGCTTTTGGCTTTCTATCTTGTGAAGCTGGATGCTAATGACACAAGCAGGTGTAAATCTTTAGTAGCTTCTCTGAAATCTGCTAAAGCTATTTATCCTGATATGATTTAGAAAAGACTGTTTCTTGAAGTATGAGTTTTTCTTTCTTTCACCTGAGGACAATTTTCACCTACATGTAGAAAGGTGCTACTTTATTCTGGAAAGAAAAATCTATCTGTTATTTAAAGATTCCTTTGGCAGAAGAGAAACTGTTGTAAAGTTGCTCATAGGATCCCGTGGGAAATAAAGGAACAGAGTATGCTGAAAGGGGAGGAAAAAAAAAGAAAGGAAATGTCTTCAAATATGTGTCACTATATTATTGTGATCTATAGAGGCTTTTCCCAGTGTGATGCAGTACCGTTTATTTTAGGGGGGATAGCACCCTCATGAGGCGCAATTTTGAACTGATAGATGTCAAAACTGGGGGGGCATAAATAGCATAGAAGGGAACTGCTGCTTGCTTCTGCCATGTCTTTACATAAAAACCAATTTGCTGTGAATAATAGTGGCTTTGGAAGCAAAGGAGAGATAAGTGTGCAATAAAAGACGAAACAGTGTAGTGATTTTGAGTGCTCTCTTCACACATCTATGTGCACAGTCATGCTAGGAGAAGATTACAATTCATGTAAATAACTGTTGTAATGACTATAAGGATTAATGCTATTAAACTAGGAGTCTTTCTGAATTCTAGGGGTGTGTGAATGCCAAAGCCTGCTGGTATTATGAACGGAATTAGGAAGAAGTTCTTGTCAGTGATCACCTAGCCCTTCGGTGAATGATCAGTAAGAAGCAACACACAGTGTTTAAAATTAGCAGCTTTAGCTCTCCTTCCTTGGAGAAGACTAAAACCCAGCAGGAAATTCATGATGACATGCAATTTGTATGCATAAAACTATGGGCATAAAGGCTAGATAAATGCCCTTAACTTGGATCACTGAGGTCCACAATGCCCCTACCGCCTTGGAAAACAGAGCTGCATGTTAGTTACGCATGGTGTGGGGCAGTCAATCAGTAAGATCTATTTAACTTTATATTTCTGAATACGTTGCTACTTTCTGCCTTCTAGGACATGCTCAACATTTCATGCATATTTTGGATTTGCAGAAAAGCAAGTCATTTAGTGCCTGAAATGTCTCTGCATTATAGGTCAATAGGAACTCTTTAGTCAGCTTTTTCCCTTCTCTGTGTACAGAGAAAATTTCAAAACATGTCACTCAGCCCAAGAAACAAGCTGATGCTCTGACTAGTTATTTTTAAATTTGGGTCTTCACAAACAGATCTAACAGATTTCTTAATTTGTTATGCCACTCACTGGCTTCAAATCTATAGCACCATTCAACAAGACCAGTTTTGCTGTCACTCTTGCTACCTGCTATGTTGTACTACTCTACTACCTGCAACCTGCAGTACTTGGTGACAGTCCGTTTGTTTTAACTAGAAGCAGCTTCAATTATAGTTTAAGCAAACTCAGTTTGTTTTGGTATAGTAGATTAGCATGTTTACAGTGCATGCATTTTGCTACCTACCACATATGAGCTGAGTAGTTCTTAGGTTTTATATCACTCTAACTTGTTTCCACACAAACATGAAGTCCTACATCTCTAATACAGGGGGGAAAGGTCTTCCATCTATGTGGTGAAACAGTAACAGTTGATGAGTTCTAGCCCTCACTTTCCAGTGTATTTCTTGGGTTATCTGTGAGAAATTCTGTTATGCTCAAAAGGGGCTCCTTCAGTCTTGGACTGCTCAAATTAACATGCCTGTACTGTGATCTTTGAGACACTGTCAATAATTATCTGAAGTTGGAGCCTGAGGCATTGAGAGCACCTTAAAACTTTGCCTCTGTGTGCCTCAAACTTGGCTTCAGTATTGGTTACAAACTGTAAGACACAGACATTAGCCTACCAATGTCTCTGTCTTTTTATGTCCTCCTGTTTGGAAAACACTGAATACTGTCTTAGTGAATGCTGACAACTACGTGGAAAGCATTACGGTGGCGTGTAGTTTTTGATGGTTTTCATTTGCCTTTTCTGATGAAATATCCTGCTTCTACTCAATGATTTCCACAAGTACCATACTCATCCTCAAGGTCTCTTCATGCAAGCCTTGCTCTGTGAAAGACTTTATGTTCTGTAACTGTAGAAAGTGATAAATAGGTTTTTCTATTATCTGCCTCCTTTAGCAGCTCATTTTTTTCCACTTTCTATTTAATTTATCAGTCTTGCTCAGACCCAGAACTCTTTCTTTTCAAGTTAGGGCATAAATTTGATAAATGTTGAAATCATGTACTTTACATTGCTTGTGCCTTATACCCTTTCTCTTAAAACAATTTCGCCTACTCATACTGTCAGTGGTTTGGAGGTAGGACAAACCTACTACTCTAACTGTACTGTGCCAACCAAGTGAGCTCTTGCTCTAGGCCCTATCCAATGCAGTAATGCAGCAAATGTAGTAAGAGGAAACTGCAGTGAAAGTCACTGAGAAGCCGGTTGCTAGACAACTGAAAGAACAAAAGAGAAAATAAAGGCAATACGTTTGCAGGTAAAGTTCAAGTAAGTCTGAAACAGTTTTCTTTAATAGAAAAGTAAAAATGGAATGGTAGACCAAAGAAAGAAGGAGAAATCAAGAACCTGACAAAGAGATCAAGGGAAGTCAGTATTTTAGACTTGACATATTTGCTGAAAATTTCATATTCTTGCAGATATTCTGAATGAATGGCTTGCACAGCATGTGTTTCAGGCTCTAAGAATGCTGGGAAATGTCTCTTATTGGTGGATGGACCAAGAAGGATGCTACTCCCCTCACTGTTTACTTAATTTAGACTGAAAACAGACTTGAAAAGAGACACCTCAGTTGTAGTTCTTTATTTAGGGCATTAGGAAGACAAATAATTTTTATTTGAACATAGATCCTCACTTTTCTCCTCGGAGAATGCTTGCTCTGTTCTGATGTACAATTTTGTTATCCACAGGGGCACATACAGCCTCTCAATCACCTTTTCCTCATTAAATAGTCTCTCTGAATGACTTACTAAATCACTCTTTTTCATGTTGGGAAGCTGTCAAAACTAAAATCAAATCAAGTGAACACATCAGCAATAGCTAATTACTATATCTCCAAGCATTGCTGGGATTTGATAGACCTGTTTCATGTACAGAGGATTGTTGGATCTACCCTGCTCCTAGTCAGGTAACAAACAAAACAGTTCTTGATGTTAATAGGAATCATTTTTACTTGATATTTGGCTTATTCAAGAGCTTAATTAAGATTCCTGGCCTATTATGATAGACCTCAGAAATAAAGGAGAAAGATACTGTGCCACAGAGCCTGCCTACGCCCTTCCTGTCCTCCATCAGGATCACACTCGTGGCTTTTCCTCCTGTCCTCCTCCTCTTGTGGGACAGAGGGCAGGGAAAGGGTGGAAACAGGCTTTATGCTGTTGCTCTTTTCAGTGTGTATCTTGGCTTTTTCAGTTCATACAGATTCACCATCAACACTCTGCTGGCTCATAAAGCCACTTGCTTGCCAGTATTTATCTTCATATCCAGGATCCCATTTTTATCTGCTTCAGTGACATCTCCTTGGCCTTCCATCCTCCTCTCAATTGTACCATCCAGAGCAGGAGTTCTTAGTTTTTCTTCCTGTATTCTCTACAAAACTCTTATTATCATTTTGATAACAGTCATCTTCCCTAGCACTTTAGCCCAGAGGTTGCGATTTATTTATTCTTTGTTCAATCAACAACAAATAGTTGAGAAATTACCTGATGAGCAATATTATAGACTCACAGAATCATAGAAACGTTTTGGTTTGGAAAGGATCATCAAGTCCAACCATTAACCTAGCACTGCCAAGTCCACCACTCCTCAAGTAACCACACTCCTGCTGTTCTTCCTTGGGCTGTTGTAAAAAGCATAATGGGTTTGCAATGGGCCTAAAGCTTTGACTAGCTTTATTTTCTTCTCTTTCATGAGTGACACAACTAAAGCCATTGATAGCCTTTACAGTTTACTATAGAAACATTTCCGTTAATATGAATTGGTACAACAATTTGTGTTTATACCATTTGGAAGCTGCTTTACATGAAAGTGCCACACTACTTCATTAAGACAAATTCCTTCGGGGTTTAAGATGCCTGTCATAATAATGTCATGTAAGAACAATTGGTCTCTTGTGATTCTGACTGAGAATGCTTGTTTCTTTCTGCAAAATGTTAGACAGTCATTTCAGAGGCATTTTCCTTCTATTCAGAGATGCTTTTTCTCAGCTGTTGGTTAACTGTGTCTGCTGTTATTTTATCCCTCTGTGTTCATCAGCTACCTTTTGGCAATACCCGACATCACTATAAAGAAGAAAAATATTGTCTCCTAAGCTTTATTTTTAACCACAGATGTGGCATTTTAATATTTAATGAAAACTGGCCACAGGGACATCACTTCTTGTTCCATCAAATAGCATGAATATCTGAACATGCTTGAAATGCAGAATTACTGCACCAATACAGAATCATAGAATAATTTAGGTTGGAAGGCATGTCTGAAGGTCATGCAGTGCAACTCTGTTCGTAGCTGGGCAACTTAAATCCTGAAGACTGATGTGGTAGATGACAGGAGGAATCCTGACCTCACTGAAACCAGTAGCAAAGCTCCTGGGTACTTCTGTTCAGCAGAGCACTTCACCAAAATGAATCTTATCGCAGGACCTCAGTATTTGTGGTGTGGTTTAGTTTGTGATACAGAGTGAGAAATAGCTTGTGATTCCTAGTGATGACTTCTTTCATGTCACCAACCCAAGCTGTTGTTTTGCATGCAGACTAGGTGATGCCAAGCAACAGAAAAATGGCCACCTGCAACTGGTGCAGAGGCACATCTCTGCAAGAATAATCATGTCTTTCACTCATTGAAATCTGTTAACTTTTCTTCCACAGCTGAAACACTTCTTCCACCATCTCCCAGATTCAGCAGTGTCTGTTGTTGCAAGAGATCCAGAGAGCACTCAGAGAATAAATCTACACTTCTTTTTTCCATGTCTTCTGAAAAATGTTACACGTACAAAAGGAAAAATGGTGCATTGAATGAATGCCACCTCTTTAAAATGCAAATCGGTAATCATGTCTGACATCAAAACGCTGGAATTCTGCCAAATCTTTTATAAAGGTGTGAATTGCTAATCTGACTTAGTACAGGACTAGATGTTTTGACAATAATGCTAACAAATGCAGAAGATGTATAAAGCGGGGAGACAAATGAGTTTTGCTAAAACACATGCTAATCACTAGCTAAAAGACCACAAAATCATCTATTTAGTCTCATGACTTTTTTTTTTAGGTGGGTGGGGGAACAGACACCATGTTGTGTCCATGGCATTGAATCCTTGTCACACAAGTTGTGATGCAAGAGCCTTTCAAACTGTATTTTCAAAAACAGAACATACACTCGCAGGCTTTTGCCTACAGTAGAATATGTAAATATAGGAAGGAATTAGCAGTGGAGTTAATTTATATTTTCTTATTGGTGAATATACCATATAAATTTGGGGCTGAATTCCCTTCTGGTACAATTCCATCATTTATAAAGGAAATAATTTTAATTACGTTAAATTAGGTCCAGCAGTGCTTATGCTTGCTGTCTGGTATTTTCCGTAGTGCCAGAGAAAAGACCAATCAATGGAGTCAAATACTCTACTGATATTTACACATACAAGAACCTGGCTTCCTACTAACATGATGATACACCTGCATGAGATTTACGTTAGTCTTTCAGGTGCTTTGCTATTGAGGAAGTACTGATTAATACTGGATGATCTATCTAGATGTATCTTTGTAAATAAAAGCACACTGGTTATTGTAGTAATGATTTACCTAAACTCACTTATTCAAGCCTAAGGTCAAAGATATGTCATCAGTATTTTCAAACCCAGATTAAGATATTTGAGGCAAATGTTCTCTATGACACTTTAGTAAAACTAGTTCATACTGGTTTTAAGAATACCTAAGTGTCACTTGTGTTGAATATGGGCCTAGAGCCGTTGATTGTTACCTGAGCTGAAGGGACTGTATAACTCGTTACAGAATGGTAGGAATATTCATGATAATTAATTTCCATTTAACTTGATTATCATTGTAAGTAGAATATTGCCTTCTTTTCTAGTATCAAAATGCATCTTACTTTCTCTGGAATTATATTTGTTTGGACCATCATAAACTACTTGTACTTCTTGCGTGTTCTAAAAAGTAACGGGAAAACGTCCTGGTTTTGTCTATCTGTAAAGCCAGGGCCTTTGCTTTATACCATATACTTTTATAATCGAGATTCACCTCTTCTGTAGTCAGAATTAGACCATTCTAATGGGTTACTGAAGCTAATTTTTACACATATATTTATTCACCTAAGTGTCCTGATTTAGAATTTTCTAAACACTAAGCAGACTATCTTTTTGAAGTTATGACCTTAATTTTTCTGTTGTTTTGTAAAGATAGACTTTTCTAACTTGCTATTAAAAGGTAGTTTAAAAGTTTTGAATAAGTTTCCATTCCTTGTTTGATGCTCCCAACTTTTTTTTGAGATTAAATTAGAGGGGACGTTCCTTTAGCAGCCTTCCATTTAATATCATTATGGTTTTGGTGAAAATCTCATTTGATTTGGTTCAGCAATACATTGTTGAAGTGGAGCTTTTGAAAAAGTACAGCACCGATGTCCTTCCTGTACAATGAGAACATTTACTTGACTTTTCATTAAAGTCCAAGAGAGCACAACCTCACTCTCCACTTTCAGTACGTATGATTTTCTTTGAAAGTCTGTGAAAATGAAAAGAACTCTAAGCTGAAAGGGACATGACCATTAAAGTAGAATAAGTATAGTGTAATAAGTAGAATAAGTATAGTGTAGTTAAAGGGTTCATAAGGGAACTTCAGGATTAAGTGTTTCATAGTCTTCTGAGTGGATGAAACTAATGGAAGAACAATCTAGATCATGGTATACAAGACAGTTCTCAAAATTAAAATACATTTAGCAATAATAAAAAGAACCTTTTTAAGTTTTTGAATTTAATACTAACAAAAATAATAACAAAAGGCATTATACGTTCTTAGTGTTTAATTTGGTTCAAATATGGTTCCTGGGTTTATGTGAAGTATTATTAGTCCTAATGTAGTCTGTAGGCAGTATTTAAGGAGCTAATACCATATCTTCTTTCAAAATTACAGGGAAATGTATAAACTATCATAAAGCATAATTAAATACGTAGCACACATCAGTATTCTGAAGACAAATTTGTATCAGTTCGTTTTCCGCACAAGACAAATTGTCTTTGGGGGTCCTCTTGTGGTAAGACGTAATTATTGCACTTAAAAATCTTCGTGGCCAGGCAATCTTCAAACCGATCTGTCGTCAAACATTTTCTGCAGTTTGTGAAGCTACTGAAAATGCAAGTTAACATTAAGTGATTTTTGAAACCCACAGGATAAAAAAGAAAGGTTAAAGTATATCTATGCCAAATATGTCCAGGATGTAAACCTATAAATGGTATGTCAAAGACTGTTTTTCAAACTAGTAAAGGATAAAATGTTAGCTGTTGAGACAAAAATGTCAGCTAAGTTAGCTGAAAAAAACCCCAGAAAGCAGGACTAAAAGACTGTTATTACAGGCTGTGTCCTTTGCTTTTTATTTTTTTTCACACTATTCACCTGTTGCCACAATATAAGATTACAGCGTTGTTTTCTATAAAAATTTAGTGGAAAGATACAAATCTTTGAAGTTATATATGCTTGTAATAGGAAGTTAAATATCACGGTCTGTCAGGACTATGACATTTTATATAGTACTTCCATAGCACTCCCCATCAGGGTCAATACAAATAATGTTAAGGCCATATAAACGTACTGGCATATATAACCTTTGAAATACAGACCTATTGCTGCCCAACATCACTGGGAATTCTGCTATGGATTGGGAAGAGTCATGTGATCTTTTCAGATTAATCTCAGCAAAAACTGGAGTATGTTCAAAAGAGGCAGTAAATCAGCCTTCATAAATCTCTGTACTGGCTTCAGTATTGAAGCATCCTGCTCATATGCACAAAATGAATGCACCGCTAAAATCACTACCTGATGATCGCTCAATTGATTTACCATGTGTGCTGGAAAAACCTGCTTGCATTCTGCAGAATTAGATGTGAAATATTCTAGAAATGTCTCTCTCGTACAAATAACTTTATGTTCTAGATTGACGAGAAATGTAGACCCTATAAGCTCACAAGTTCCATCTTTGAAGTTGATGCTGATAATATTTCCCTTTAACAAATACAGAGGAGCTGGTGAAAACTCGCTAAAGGCTCATAATGTGGAATTCATCTAAGTGCAGATGTCTACAGTGTAGCTGTCTTCATCTGAATTGTTATCTAAGGTTCTGCTTGTGGCCACCGAAATGTAGGGCTGTGCTTGCCTCACTCTCAAGACGGTGAAGTGAATCACAGACATTTTGATGCCAGGAACTCCTGGATATGATTCTTAATTGTATAAACCAAAGCCATCCCTGGTGAGTGAACTTGTAATGCACCAGTCTTTTCTATCTGGCAACATTAATGCCTATACTCGTGAAAATCGTAGAATATTAAGGTTTACAGCTTCCAGAGATATAAACTACTATTTAGGTGCTGTATCTTCATACTAAAACTCACTTAACTGAAATGAGGACTACTGTATAGATTACCATACAGTACTCACACATAGCCATCCAGCATGCATATTGTAGGGGAGCATCTGTATGTTTATGGTTACAAATGCTGCCCAACCACATGAAAAGCATTGAACATTTCTCTTGCATTGCATTCTAACCAGTTGTACTCCAAGTTTTCTGTAATTTTTTTTCTGTTTTAATTCATCCATTTTCAAGATCCACATGATTCAGGGAATCTTTTCACTTTCATCTCAAATGTGATTTGGTTAATGATTAATAAAAAAAAAAATAGCTGAATAAACTAACGTGCAGTTTGACACATGAATGCGAGTGTCATCTGTTAACGTAGACTGTTTACAATACCAATGCACTTCTGCAGACGAAATAACATGAAGGCTTAATATACTAATAAATGCATTTGTGGGGTTACGAGAGAAAAGGATAGAAACTCATGAGTGGAAGATCAAACTGAATAATTAAGTAGCAAAACACTACATGGTATGTTTTCAAATTCACTACTGATATTCAAAAAGAAAAAAGGGAATGTGTTGCTGAGAATTGTAGACCAACAACAGGATATACAGATATTGTTCTGGAAGAATGCAGAAATTACTATTAATTTTAAACGAGACCCATTATTCCAACAAATAACATAATACGGAGCAAATAAGAAAGAGATTGCTCACCAAAACAATTATTTCACAGGTGAGTTGAATGACAATGACAGTTGGTTTTCCGATGACCAAACCGAAGTAGAACTTGATAGTTAGTAGGCAGTATTTGAAAAATACTTATTTTTAGAAGATTATAATTTTGTGAGTTACGATTTTAATAACCTTCTGAAGTTTAGATTTCAGTCTTTACTTCTTTGACTCTTCTCTGTGAAACTGGGAAGCTTCTGTACTGCAGACACAAAGTAGACCTAAATCCCTCAGGCTTCCTTCCATATTCAGGTCAGGAAGATACAGTATACTGTAGAAACTGAAAACCACTAGTGGAAACATATATCTGCACTAAAGTGGAATCTGTGACAAAATGAACCTTGGACGCCTATCCATTCTGAACTTACTATACAGAAAACTATACATTTGGAGAAGGAGAAGATGGAGTAATAACTTACAAAAGAAACAAATAAACAGTCAAGTTTATTCGAAGGTCAGCTTAAGTAATTATGATAGAAAATCAATACAGATTAGTTGGGTCTTCTCATTAATGTATTTTTACAAGATCGAAGAAGATTACCCACCAGTCTAATACATATACTGAAGAATTTTTGGTTTTAATCACTTTACAATATTTGGTTTTGCCTTTTTGTAACGGTTATGCCTCTCCATGTGAACACTACCTTTTAGAGTATTTTATTGGGACTCACAGATAAAGTTCACATTAACTATTCAAAGAACTGAATCAACGGGCATAGCATAATCTGATTTCTCGTACACACACAGTAATGCTTGCACATCTTCCCTGGTTTAGTTCAACTTCTCTTAACAAGTGCTGGGAATATATCCACTGTTCTACATCCCAATTTGGATATACGTCATTTCTGGGTATCGCTTCAGTCAAGGACAAGCTAATAAAACTGCAATATTTTGGTTATATTCAACCTTCAGCTACTACTGATCAATCATAAAGCAATCTTGTCTAAGAAGTTTTTCATCTTTATATCTCTATTGATTGTAACTGCTTCTTCCAATTGCTGACCTGGTTGTTATAACATCACCATTTCAGTTCGATTACTGAAAGACACTTTATTGAGACCACATTGTAAACCAACAGGAAAGGAACATCTGACCACCTTTAAACTAGTGTGATAGCCTCCTGCCCTCTGAAACTTTTGGCTAGAGCTATAAACTGACAAGACAACAGTCTGAACTGTTTGGTCTAATTGAAATACCTCAAAATCCTATGTATCTCAGATGAATGTAAAGTCTTTTTTTTCTCAGTATCAAATACAGTCTCAGAAATAAGCTACATATATTGTGACTACCAGGCTTAGATGGAAATACAGAAGTCTAAATACCACCTCTATGGCATGCTGAAAACCATAATGTAGGGGAAAAGAAGTCAGCCAGGAAAGGCTCCTGTCTGAAGTGATGCACAAGGAAAAGCAGCAGATAAAAATTTGAAAGGTTGAATTGAAATATCTATGAACCTTGGCAAGACTAAGCTGAAGCCCAAAATAGGTGTGTAAATAAGGAGAACTGTATAAAATTCTATTAAGAGACTTGGATAATTAATCGGATTACCGTCTCTTAAAAAGAACATTTCATGACTAACTCTTATTTGTAGTCCCTGACCAAGCCTTAAGGTAAATAGCACAAGATGGGGAAAAATACTCAGTTGTTCCTGTCACTCTTACCCCAGTGTCTATATGAAGGGTCTTTCACAAATCAATGCATGAGCACTTCATGATGCTGGGAAAGGCTCTGATTGTTGCTCCTGTTCTGAAAGACTGGTGTTGATGGCTACATTTTAAATGCTTAACTCCTTCTATGTACTGAATCAAAGCCAGCATTTCCTGGTGAAGATCAATAGACAACAAACTTGAATGCTAAGATACAAATCCTAGGGAAATAGTATTAGCTAAATTGGTACCAATGATCAAGGATACAGGACTCTGACATGCCCTGGGGAGTGCCAGTTCCTTTAGCTTTCTGTCCTTCAACTTTCCTAAGGAGGACAAGATGGGAGGAGAGCTTTCTCTTATATTCTCTACAAATATTTAAGAAAGCATTTGAGTAAATCCATTAGTGAATAAGTATCAAAGTTGGGGTTTTTTTTAAATTATTTTGATGATGAAAAGAGGTATGCCAAATGCAGAGAGCCTGAAGTACCTTCAAGTAGCAGATCAGCCTGCAAATACCAAGGAATGTAGATCTGAGTAAGAAATAGAAGCACCGAGCATCTGTAGAACCAAACCCAAGACCTGGAACAGGGGAGTTGAGATTGTTGGGGAATATGAAGGAATTTGGAGGGGGGTAGAGAGGTGGGGAATTTTCACTGAATTATAGTCCCATAGCCACTGCATAGTGTAACTGAACACTAGGTTATATATAAGAAGTCTAACGTTTGAATGAAATAACATTTCGCCTTTAATATTAAAAGACTTTAATGGAATTACTGAGATGTGTTTTTATACTGTCATTGCATTTGAAATATAGACACATTTAAAAGGATCTAGTTTTCTCTAAGTCTACGTGAGAACTAGTTACTTAGTTTGGGAACACATTTCAGAAGGGATGGACAGTTCAGTCTGAAGATAGTTCAAAGTAAAATAGCAAAACCAGTAAGTAATTTGGAAAACAGGAAAGGTTGAGAGTCAATCAGCAGAAAAACTAGAGAGTATGCTCTGGAAATATGTAAATTCTCTCATTAAGTAGACAAGAATTAGAACATTCACTAGTGAGAAGAAAATAAAAAATGTTGAATTTAAGCAATGGCAAGGAAAATTTAAGTTAAGCATTAGGGAAGATTATACAGTACAGCAGCTTTTAGCTTAGGGCAAGTGGTGAAATCATCACTGGAAGTCAGAGCTAAATTAGGCACCTTTATATTCTGTCTGCTCAGAGATAATCTGCCTGTGTGAGAGCAAGCTATTTTATTAACTAGAGAATAATTATGACAAATAATGAATGCAAAAAACCCACTTCTGTTAACTTTGTTTTAGAGCTGCGCATCATCTCTTCCAGTAGACTGTTGAAATTTTGAGTTGAACCATTTATACGGTTTCTAGTTTTTAAAAAAGTATTTCTAACATGAACAAGTCACAAGAGAGGTCTATTTTAACTGAATTTCTTTATGGACACTCTGTGAGATCTCATTTCCAATGTGTTTTTATTCACACACAAATCTTGTGTCATTGCTGCTCGTCTTTACATTTTTCCTCCTTCAGTCCTCTTGGACCCTCTGCCACCCCCAAGCAAGTCAGTCCTGTGACTGCCTGTTTAATGAGCACAGCACACTGTCAAACTGAATCATTGGATTGAATTGATCCTTCATCGTACTCAAGAATTTTGCTGAAAAGAGTCTCCAAACCTGATGAAAATCAAACACCTTCCCTTCAAGGCACACTGAATAGCAATATACTATTAAATTTACTTCAATACTGTGAATGCATACAATAAACATCACAAGAAGCAGGTGAACACAGTACACAGGGATTGCAACAGGCAACTCTCAATGTCTTGCACATTAAAAAAATAAACAGAAAGCAAAAATTTTGGTGGCTACGAAGAAATACCATGCACCCTTTCATAGCTTAAATGTAAAATGCATACTGAGAAATACTGATTTGCAAGGTCTGAAACATAGTAATGTAAAAAACAAGAGGAAGGATGAAATCATAGGCTTGCTGATTTCAAGAGTTTTGAAAATTCATCAGTAGGTGCAGAATTTCACCCCATGACTTATAAAAGGGGAGCATCACACACTTATTCAGAGAACTCACAGCCATGGTAATACATCGTAATTGTGTTTTTTGAGCGTAATGGTAGAACTACTTCTTTTCTTCTTATTCTTTGTAGTCAGTAGGAAAAAAACCCACATAGGAAGATCATGTTAATGTTTGTGCAGGTCTAATAAAGGCTGAACAAGCAGCTTTTGTGCCAGTATACTTTCAGTTGTAAATGCTCCATCATGGATACAGCAGCTCTTTAAAACTTTCACCAGCAGGTTCTACGGTGAACCACATGCAGTCTTACACTTTACTGTCATAAAAGTTGAGGTGTTGAAATGTCTGTGAGTGTCCACATGTAGCTAAAATAATAGTATATGTTACATGGTGATCTTGTTTTGTTCAGCAAAGCTCATCTGAGATGGAGAGGTAGAAGGACTAGCACATCAGCGTTCGAGGCCAACAGGTCTGTTCATGTTGTACTACAACACTTAAGAGGTGTTGGGTCTTCAGCACAACCACAGCAGCCAGACCATTCGTTAGTGCAGTACTCGTTAAAAACTGCCCCAACAGTTCACGTTGTATTCTTCCCTCTTGACCATAACCAGGGAGGCAGAGCCCACTGCACGGCTGAGCCCCCTTTCCCCTGCTGCGACCGCCATCTCTCGCAGCACCCCTGATGGCCTCGAGCCGAGGCCCCACAGGCCGCGGCCTCCCCCTTCCCCCGCCCATCCCGGCAGCCCCCACGCTCTCGGCCCCATCATTCCCATCGCCTCTCCTTGGGGCTCTGCAGCGCCATCGCTCCCAAGAGCCGTTACCCGGCCCCGTTTGTTCACCCAGGGGACCGCAGCACTGTCCCCCCGTCCCCTCCCTCAGCCCAGGCCTCTCCCCGCCCGGACAGGCGGGTGCACACACACGGTCACCCCCCCACGCCGTCACCGCGGCCTGACAGAGTACGCCGCGCGCCCCGCCCCACTCCGGTCACAACGCGCAATTTGATTGGCCAACGGGGCAGTCACTCAGCCGCGCTCCAGGAGAGGAGGCGGGTTCTCAGGCACAACTGCCGGGTTCCAGGGCGCCGCGCCGCTGCGCGCGCGACCCGGCCGTTGAGCAGTGGGCGAGCGGCGCGTGCCGGCTGGGGCCAGCTCCCCGCCCCGCCCCCGCCGCGGCCCGTCACGTGACGCGGGCTTAGCGTTTACATTCGAAACGGGCGCCCCCCCGCCCCGTCCCCCGCGCGCACCGCCCGGCCGTGACCGTTTCGCTTTCATTTCCGGGCGGAGGAGGGTGACGAGCGGCGGCGCGCGGCGGCCCCCCGCGCGGCCCTGCCCTCCGCCCCTCGCGCGGCCCCACCCCCTCAGGCTCGGAGTGTACCGAGAGTCCCCTTCCCCTCCCCCGCGCCGGCACATACACACACACACCCCCCCCCCCCCCCCCTCCTCCTTCTGCTCCTCGTCCTCCCTCTCCTGCGCCGAGAGAGAGAGAGAGAAAGGGAAGGGAGGAGGCGCCGGGCCTGGGTCTCCCGCACCGAGACGCCGCGGCACAACATGGAGGAGCTGGTGGTGGAGGTGCGGGGCTCCAACGGGGCCTTCTACAAGGTACCGGGTGCTTGGGTGGCTGGGTCGGGCTGGGCCTCAGGGGAGGGAGTGGGGCCTGGGACGGGAGGAGGAGGAGGAGGCGGTGGCGGCTCCTCCTCCCCGCTCTGAGGGAAAGCGGAGGCCCCGGGGCAGGAAGGAGACGAGGAGGAAGAGTGGGGCAGGGGTGGAGGCCGCGGCGGGTCCCTCTCGGGGTCTGGGGAGAGGGAGCCGGGCCTCTGGGCTAAGCAGAGCTGGCGCGCCGCCGCCCCAGGGCTGAGGGAACTCGAGGCCTGATGAGGAGGGAGAAAGGGAAGACGAGAGAGGGCCCCGGCGTCCGAGGAGGCCTTGGGCCTTCCCCCTATTGTGGGAAGGGGAGGCCCTAGCGCTGCCGGTGTGTGAGAGGAGGCGAGGAGAGCCCTGGGCCGCCGCCTCCGTGTCGCTGAAGCGAGGATCAGGGCTGGGGATGGGGCATTAATTGCTAAATCCTCAGCTTTTGTCGCTACTTAAGGAAAGTCTGTCTCGCTCTCTAGGTTTCCAGGAGAGCTGCACTGCTAGTGCATGGCGTTTAAGGCGGGGGAGGAGGGGGGAGCCCTTGTTAAATACACGTTCATGATAAAACACTGTTGTGGATTCCTGCTCTTGGTGCCATGGCAGGGGACACTGCCTGCTGATATTAAAGAGAGCATTGCTTGACCAAATATATATGTGCTAAATACATTTAATTATCAAATGTACTTACTGAAACTACTTAATGGCATTCTGTGTTTGCTGCCAAGCCCTTGTGCTGGTGCTGAATAAAGCCATCACTTGAGCCTTCAACATATATGCTGAGTACTTAATATTTTTATTAATACTGTGTAGTACTGCTGTGGCTTTGCATGAGTTGGGTTGTGTTAATCAGCATATTAATAGGGTATAATTTGTGGGTTTACTCTATTCACAGAAAAATAAAACTTGGACACAGTGGGTTTGGGCCTACCATCATTGACATCTTATAAACATACCAGAAACAATCATGGATCGGTTTCTGCAAGTCTACCATTGTTTAAATGTTCCTAGTACTAAAAAATTGGGCCTAGTTATTGTGCGACATCCAATATTTATGTTAGCAATGAAGGAACAGGTAGAATTTCACACTCTGATGTTAGTGTGGTAGGGCAGGTTGATGTCCCAGTGATACAGTTCCAACAGCTCTGAGTGTTTCTAAGAAAAGAAGACCTCTTAAAACCTTAATTTTAGAAATGAATGTGATAATCTTGTATTCTGAATTTTTTTTTTAAAAGTATGTATGAAACAAGTCTGTAAATATGGTAAATAAGCATCCTGTGGGTTTGCAGTGTTGTAGCCAAAGTCCTAGATCTGTATATTGCTTCCTGAAATAAAATTATTTAGTACTTTCAAAAATCAGTTTTTACATTTTTAAAGCTACAGCATTCACTCAGAAAGAAAGAGAAGGCATAAATATGTTCCATAAGGGAACTTTTAATGAGGCTTTTATCAAATTATATGAGAGTATTTACCCAATCATGTGAAATAAATTATGATAAAAATGACATTAAGCATTCTTTAGTAACAAATATTATCAAAGAAACCTGGGAGAATTGAGAGGTTCTGCAACTCTTTTTGGTTATATTCAATTTTGACATTAAGGGGTCCTCTACCCCTTTTCTCCACAACATACTGACATTTCTGGTTGTAGTTTAGGTGAAAATTTCATTTGAGCATATGTTCGTGGGAGCTTATTCATTAATTATAACTTAGTGTATCCAAGTTATAACACAGACATTGCCTTCAAGTTGCATATTATGTTTGCCTTTTAACTTTTAGAAATTTAAACATAGGATTTTTTTTCTCTCTTAATCTCTAACAAAGAGGACTTGGTGAAATTATCTAATGGGAGAAATGGGGCACACAGATTTAGTGTTCTTCACCTGTATTACCTGCCTAGATGGAGCATCACACTTAAGATAAATGCAGCAACTTTTTTTTTAAACTAAGAAAAGTTGGTTTCTTTTTTTTTGAAAAAAAAAAAAACCAAACCCCTCATGGAGTAATGTTCAGTGTAAATCAGAGATTTTTCTCTAGTGTGAACTACTTGAATTTTAGACACAATTTTTTCTTTCATCATAATGTCTGAGTATCACTGTTAGTAAGTAATTTATCTAAATGTTTTCTTGTGAGTTTTATGCCTGTCTTGCAGATGGGGAATTATAAAATGAATTGGTTGACCCAGCATAACAAGAAGTGTGTGATGATGTCAAGTGTGGATTTAATTGCAAGATGATTTTTTTTTTCATGTAAAAAGTTTCTTTAAGTAGCCTCCTGAGAAGTGTTTTGCAACAGTAACACTACAAACAAATCAAAAGCAAAACAATTCTTTTATTCAGTCTCATGGTTTAACTGATAACTTGTGATAATTTCATTGGCTTTGAATTGTTCTGAAGATCTTCATCAGAATATGTAAATGTTTTGGAAAAATACACCTATGTCTTGGTATTAAGGCATGGAGGGGAGGAATATGAGGCTGCTAGAGTCATGAAGGGGGACTAAGTGGCACAAGTAGGCACCTAATTGCCACTTCAGGTTTTCATATCCTCCTTGTAGCCCTGTTTGAGAACCCTATAAATTCAAGTCCCTAAGCACTTAGTTTCATTTTTGAGTGTACCCAGCAGCATCTTGGTCTTGACAGTACAAAACTGGTGCCTAATTGTCACCTAAGCCCTACTGAGGGTAATAAACCAGTCTTTTCTCTGCTTGTATTACATGTGGGACTTGATCCAGAATGCATTCTGAGATACATCTAGAGGGATCATGTTCCACACAAAACATAGGAGATGATTGGAGGATGCATTCATACTCAACTGGAAGATTTGAATTAAAATTTCATACTGGTCAGGTGCACTGCGTTTCACAGGGTCCTGAAGTGTGTTGATGTGATCGCTGTAGTGGAGACTAGTTCTTTCTGAATGGAATTAAAATATCGCTTGGTGAATGCTTCCTACTTCCATGATTTTTTTTCCTCCTTGGAGAAGATGAATTATTCCATGGAAAGCGCAGTGTGATCAAAGAGCATGATTCAGGGATAACTGACAATCTAGTACCTAGAGATGCTTAGTCATGACTTGGTATGTTGCTGGGCCCAGAATCCTTGGAAAGAAAAGATTAGATTCCTTTGTTTATTTTAAGATGATTGGTCCAACAAACTACCGGGACTGTGAATCCTAAGGGGAGGGAACTGCCTTTTGGCAGCTCACAGCTCAGTAACTAAATCTTGAAGATGTGTGCTATCAGGGCATATCTTTTCATGTCTTCTCTTGTATAGGTGTAGTAAATTGGGTTTTGACGTTCTTTTCTCATTCTCGGAGGACTAATAAACAGTCCTTTGTCTAATCTTTCCAGGACTAGCTTTAGATATAATTTCCCTCTGAAAGGGGACATGCTGGATGCCTTTCCAGCATGGGATTGATTTTTCTTTTGCAGTTTGGGAGTGATTGTCTCTTGTATCCTCTGCTAAAGATGGAAAGCATCCTGTTTATGAGGCAGATAGTTTTGGAATGATGTTTGCCTTTAACATCTTTTTGTTGTCTGTAACCAATATTTACCGCTTCTTGCTCTATAGCCTTGTTAAAAATCTTCCACTTTTTGTGCCAGTAGTTTCAGGACTTTACCATTGTTTCCTTGGTTTTATAGATAGCTTCAACGAAAAAATGTGAAAAGCAATTGACAAAATCATTTGTCTGTCTTAGTTCTTCATTACTTAAAGTCTTGCTGTTTTACAACTGTTCCTTTGGCCTCCTGTTGCATTCGATATCAATTTTTTCTTTTCTTTCACTGTTCCATACAGACATACCCTCAGCAAATATCTCCAGTCTCTTTATATGTTCACAGGCCTGTCTACTCAGTCCTTCTGAGGATGACAGCCTGTACTCTTTTCCCTCATTCAGTTACCATTTTTGTGACTATTACCATTTCTTTACCTATTCTGTTTCTTTGTGTGGCCTACCTTTCTCAGATTTGATTAGCCATGTGAGTTCCCTTTTGACTTTCTCCTTCCAACAGGTATGAAATGTTACAGAACTGTTATGCAAACAGTCGATGCATATTTTTATCAACATAGCATTTTTTTAATCTTAAAAAGTGTATTTTCCCTACTTTCACTCCTTACAATTAATTATCCTTCTTTATTAAAATGGTGACAACTCTCACATCTGATGATGTGAGCAGACTTTAGAAAAAGCAACGAAACTTCATGGCAGCTGGGGTCTTTATTTGTTCCTTTGAAGTGTCTGTCATTCCATTTAGCACAAAAATAACAAATATGGTGGTGTTTCCAATAATTCTTATTTTGTATCAAATAATTTGTAGAATTTAGACCCCTCTTAGAATGTGAATGCTCATGTGCTTGAGAAATGCCATGACATGTCAATGTTGGATTGTAAACTTTTTTACTTAATTATGTCTGAAGCATGGAGAGAAATGTTAATGGTTTATGTGACTGAAAGTCAAATTTGGTGTAGAAAACTTACCACATTTGATTTTTTTTTTTTTCCCACATTAGAGAAGAAGAATCAACCTTAGCCATGGTAAAATATGCTTTTGTTCACAGAAGTAAAAGCAAACCTTTTTCACTGATTCTGATTTCTTTTTGTGTACTCTTATTCGGTATCTCTGCCATTAGTGGTAGTGTTATCCCAGCTGCTGTAGTCTTTCACTGTCCTGTTCCCTCATTTTACTTCCATCTAGTTTCACTATGTTTTTAATGCTTTTCATCTATGTATTTACGTTCATCATAGCCAGTGTTCTGTCCCTCCTTTGATGTGCATTTCAAAATCACATCTATGCACCTTTATGTTTGAATTTCCATGCCCAACTTATACTCTTTATTTCAAAAAAAGACTGATTAATGCTTACTGTACTTTTCATACTGCTTTATGTGAAATCAGTACCTCTTCTCTGCCTTTATTGACACCTGAGGCTCGCTTCTTCTGTGTCTGTGAATTTGACTTACGGTGTTAAAGGTCTCATTTCCTTTTAGCA
Organism: Nyctibius grandis; assembly: GCF_013368605.1. NCBI lineage: Eukaryota > Metazoa > Chordata > Aves > Nyctibiiformes > Nyctibiidae > Nyctibius > Nyctibius grandis. The sequence goes on from NC_090670.1 coordinate 13,144,660, forward strand.
TTGTATATAATTTTACATGTATCACAGAATAAAGAAAATCAACAGTTCTGATAAGCTTTAATTTTGGTTTTCCAAAGACATTAATGGTTAAGTATTATTTTTTTAATGAAAACTTAGAAATGTTTCAAAACATATATATTTGTACACTGCTAAGTACAAATAGAAAGTGCTGTAGAGCCCAAATACATTTTAGTTCAGATCTGTTTAAGTATTTATACCAGAGGAAAATTGACTTAATGCTATGATACTCATCACATCTGCTTTTCATAGTCTGTATCTGTGACATTTTACTGTGTCACAAGAAACTGAAGAACAAGGAAAACCACCTTTCTATAGGTAGATGGGATTAGACAACTGAATATTTAGGCTATTAATATATTTTTTTCTGGTTAATTGTTTTTTTAGCATAAATCTCACATAGAGGTAGGCAGAGTTGTTGTATATATTGCGTACTTGAAATCAGGTATTTGGCAAGGCATCATTCACTTTGTAGTTAAAAATTCATTACAATGAATTTTTATAATTTTGCGAGACTGGAAATTAAAAGGCAAACAACGGTGTTATGACATCAACTTTTTTGGCCAGGCTGGAGTGAAAAACAGGTATTCCATCTGTTTCTGTGGTTGAGTCTTCTGAACTTGGTATAAATGAAAGAAAATGTCAGTTTTATAATTTTCACTAGCAATGTCTGTATTGATACTACCTGTGTATTGTCAGCAGTTATCCTTAATGATCCTGGTTCAGGTTCCTTCAGGTTTCTGGGTTGTGACCAAAGGAATCTTGAAGACCTATTTAAGGAGAGCTTAAACAGAAGAGCATAGTTCAGTACTCTTTCAACTAGCTATGTGTCCCAACTTTTACTTTTTCCAGATAACATAAGTACTAGACTGTTTAAAGGTCTTGGGCTAGTCTTCAACTTGATAACTTACATTTATTTATGTCACCATCTGGTTTACTTGTTAATGGTAGGTTTTTAGCATTATTACCACTGGTTACATGTATTGCTGTAGTCACTAGGATTCTACTCAAGATGACTTGGATGTTATGAGCTATCTGATCTGAATATGAGATGTAGTCTTGCTCTTCGCTGCTGTGCTTCTGTATTTTGCAGTCATTTATTGTAATTTTTAGAGTGCTTTCAGAGCATCTTTTGTGTTTTCATCACCACAGAGGGGATGACTTCTTCTCCAAAAGCATCTTTCTTAGCAGAAGTTATTTTTTGCTATTTTATGAATATGAGAAAATTAAGTATCAACAAATTCTTTCTCAGGGCATTGTCCTGTGTTACTCTTACCTGTTTTCCTCAAGGCTATCAAGTGTTCTTGATGTCATTTCTGTTGGATTTGTTTTATAAAATAATCTCTGCTTTTGCATACTCAAGAGTTACTAATAATACTAAGTCGTATCCTTTTCCAGTCCGTGGCATGAAGGACTCATATCAAATACTTGGTAGTGATTACAGTATTTTTCAGGTATTAAAGGCATCCATTTCTGCTACATCGATAAGAATAGGTGCTTCAGAGCAAACATTGGAAGAAATGTGGTTGGAGCCTTTGAAGGTGGTATGTTTAATGTTGCAAAATCAGTCAGGACTACCGTAGTATTTGTCAAGTGCATATCCAGTTCTGGAGTTTTCTTACAGAAGACACAGCGATATGAAACATTAGGTAAATGTTCAGTGTCCATAATGATCAACTGGGAGTTCTGTTGCCTCTTTATATAAAAAATAGCATTTCTGTACTACTACCAACATGATCCTGAGATGTGGTCTTAAATCTATTTTGTATCATGTCATTAAAAAACTATTGACTATGCTGGTAATCCCCTTGGAAGGAATATCTTGGAATTTTGAAATATTTAATTATATAAGTACTATTAGAGACTCTTTAAAATCTCCTTTGGATGCTAGCAATAACAAACTTTCCAGTAACCTTATTCTTACAATATTGAGAGGTGGACAAGGTATAAAACCATTTTTTGCTATTGTCAGTGTGGCTTTGCTTTGACTTCTGTTCAAGGTGGCATTAATTATTTTCAGTTTATTAACTAGCATTGCACTTCTTTCTTGTATTGAGCGTCTCTGACTAATGACACTTGTGCGTGTTTTTACTGCTTAATTGTAGTATAACCAGTTCTTGGAGCTCTGTATCAGTCATCAGATATTGGTCATCATTGATACTGAGATACTGCTGCAACACAGAAAATACTTTGGAATACTTTATAAAGGAAAAATATCAGAAGAATTTTATAAAACCATTTAGATTCCATATGAGAAAGAAACTCTTAGCTTCTTGTAAAAGATAAGAGCTGTTCTTGTCTTGGAAACTTGAAATGCAAGGAGAATAAAATGTTCCATAGTTCATTAACTAATTCTTCTTCAGAAGAGGTAGTTAACTGCTAAATTATTTTCAATCTACAGAGAATTTTAGGTCTACTAAGACGGATCTCCATTGGTAGAACAAACTTTTATACTCAGTCTTGCTCATGGGCTTTTATCTCCCTTCCTGGCAAGGATATACTATATATGGACAAATATTAGTGGAATACTCAGCACTTCACCAGTGTTTAGCTGTTTCAGAAGTTCATAGACATTTTTAAAAAAAACCCGATCTTTTTATCCCTCGTTGCTCCATGACCTCCATCATTTGAGGCTTTGTTAAAAAAATTCATTGGTAAATCCTGCAGTTCTTTGATTATTGATCTTGCTGTTCTGTAGATGGGGGACGTGTTTGGTCTTAAAGCTGAAAATGGATCAAAGGTCAGTCAGTTGAGTACATAAGGCAGGAAAAGCTCTCTTGGTGCTAAATCTTAGTTCTGTACTCTGCTTTGTGGTTGTGTGGGAGACTTGGTACAACTGCTGTCCATCGCCCAGAAGAAAAGTGAAGGAAGGCTGCAGGGTGTTTATCTTAGGTTTCTGCACTGTGGAAGTTAAGTGTGATGTAGTAAATAAGAGGAAAACTGTGCTGAAGTGGATATAGATGAGTTTTGCTAGTGCAATATTCAAACTTACCTTGAGGTAAAAGAGAGAGGAGACAGGTTTGTTTTTTTTTTTAAGGAGTACTGATACGGTTTAATTTCCATACCTGTCAAAATACACAAGATGTGATTATAAAATCAAACATTTTAAACTTGCACTATCAAACTATTCAGAATGATCTTGTCATTGGTTACTATCCTCTCCCGTTGCTTCCAAAAAGTAGGAAGGACGCATGTATAGCTTGAGCATTCTGTCTGTGTATCAGTATGCTGGCAGTCATGAACCCAAGGAGGTTATCTGCTTTCAGTATGCGTTTTATATAAGTCTGTTGCAAAATTAAAAAGGCTGACTTGAAAGCATACTTAAATTTTGGATTTCATCAGTATCTGTGAAAGGAAGGCATTGTACGGCTTCAAAATTATTATTTTTTTTAAATATCCATAAGCACACCATAATTATACCTTTTTTCTACACAGGCATTTGTAAAGGATGTGCATGAAGATTCTATAACAGTTGCATTTGAAAACAAGTAAGTGTATTGCTGATGCTATACCTATAAATGATACAGAGTATCAGCCTTGCATTTGATTAACCTAAATAAACTTAATAATGTAGAGTAGCATCTTTTAGATACTCTAAGCTTGCTGCTATGTTGTGACATTTCTGTATAAATGCTTTTAATTGTTTAAATATTTTTAAGTACAAAATTATAGTAACATGGAATTTGTTGGAAAGATAAGTGTGTTGTTGTTGAATTTAGATGATGACAACCCATGTTTGAGTAAGTCAGCAGTGGTACCATGATTGCCTCTCTCTCATGTGAATGTCTTATTTTAGATTTAGCAGATTACATTATTACAAAATTTGTTTTATAGATAAGTGATGAATACCGGTTTTCTAAGCTAGAAATGATGTTCCTTTTCCATCATTTAAGGGCATAAAAAGTTAACCTTCCATTATACCATTTAGTTGAGGTTTCATTTCCTTCAAGAGGGAAATAAAACACTGATATATATTTGTTCCTGTGAATCTTTGTTATGGCATCATTTGTTGTATTTTGGAAATTGGTTTCTAGTTTCTTGAAAAATAATCTTTTCTTGTCATGCTCATTTTACCCGGTCTCTGTTAAAGAAACTGAAAATTAAAACTCTCTTCAGTCTGAATCCTGGTCAAGTTTTCATAATCTGTAGTAGAACCAAAGAAAAAGAAAAAAGGGTCTTGTTTTGAAGGAAGTGTCCGAATGTGTTATGAAACATATTCTAACCTGTGTTTCTAATGTTGGAGTTAAAACATATCACTGTGATAGAGTAAAAACTGCTGCTGGAAGATTTCAAAACAGTGCAGGTAGCATCAGGGATTAATTTAAGATGCTTAATGGTCACTTAGGCGTGTTTCTTCTTATTATATATACGTTGGATCACATTACCTTTAATACATATATGCACAAAAGCTCCACAAAATTAAAAAATGTAAATTAATGGATTGAAAATATTTCTGGTTTCGGTTTACAAAGAAGGTGAAAATGTTTAAGCCATTCACTGTATTTTTATTTGTAGCTGGCAACCAGAGAGGCAAATACCATTCCATGATGTGAGGTTTCCACCACCTGCAGGCTATAATAAAGATATAAATGAAAGCGATGAAGTAGAGGTGTGTATGCTCCATTAACAACATTTGTTTTGAGAAGTGAGAGAACTCGGGGTGAAAAATGTCAGCGAAGCCAGCGGACGGTTTGCTTCCATGTTATATGCTGTCACCTTTTTTGATTCAAAGCACTACATAAAACACAATTTCAAACATGTTATCAAAAAGAGGTTTTGACAGTTGTAAACCATATGGCTATTTTGGAATTCCATGTACCATGACCTCCATGCTGATTTACAAATATCATCGGCATTTCTTTGATTACAGATCAGTTCTTTATTAGAAGTGAATTAATCTAGAAATAGATGCTGGACTGTAGTTCTTCAGCTGTAAGTTAATAATGTCTGTATTACCAAAGCTTCAAGCTGAACGGGATAATTTTCATTATATGTGTATGCACATAAAATATGTCTGTATGTAAATACTTATATATATGTAGAGAGAAACTGACTTTAATATATAGCACATTCCTAAAACCTCCTTATTTTATAAAAATATAAAATTGTTTTTTATTATTACTTTAAAAAAGAGAACTTTGAAGATTTACATTTTGCTTGCATGCTATTTTAAGTTTATTTTGATTTGAAAGATAAGAAAATGGCAAAACTTCTTTGGTGTGAATGTGGCCAATATCATATATGTGCTAAGGAAGTGTAGATATATGTCCTCTCCCTTCCAGTCACTGGTAGGACCTCATCAGATCTACGTACAATTAGAAATATTGTTGATTAATATTAACAGATGTAAAAGGCTGAATTATCTCTTTTGACTATATACAAGACTGAAGCAACTAATGCCAGTAGATTGGGTACAATATTATTTATCTGTACAATCTTATATACATAATTTTATATCCTACCTGTATTTGCAGTAGACGTTTCAGCTGGTACATGCTTGCTATGTAGTGCTTAAATTAGAGACTTTATGTACCAATATATTTTGCTGGATTTTGTTCCTATAGCAGAGTTCCTGATCCTATTAGTTAGTCTCAGCTTTTGTGATCTCTTTTAAGAATGCTACAGATATGTAATGTATGTATTTTGTTTAGGTTTATTCCAGGGCAAATGAAAAAGAACCCTGCTGTTGGTGGTTGGCTAAAGTGAGAATGATAAAGGGTGAGGTAGGAATATGCATATATATACATATATATTTTTTTCATACTTACTTATACTTTGTTTTTCTTATGCTGTTTTTTGTATTGATGTGCACGGTGTTTTTAACTTGTCCTTCTTCATTTTCAAAGTTTCTTGATTAGGACTGTTGCAATTACCATTAACCTCAACCTGAAAAGCTCAAATTTGACTTTGTACAGTTAACAAAAGTGCCTTTCACTTAATAGTGTAATGCTCACGCTTGTCATAGAATGTGTGGCTTGGATGATTTTATTATTTTTATATCAGTTCTACGTAATAGAATATGCAGCCTGTGATGCTACATACAACGAAATTGTCACAATTGAGCGTTTGAGATCTGTGAACCCCAATAAACCTGCAACAAAAGATACTTTTCATAAAATCAAACTGACAGTTCCAGAAGATTTAAGGCAAATGTAAGTACAAGCATTTCTTTAACTTCTTTCAAAATGTGTGTAACTTCTTGAGCCTGAGACAAGAAGGAATAAAAATGCTCTTTACTGTTCCAAATTAACTTTTAAAATTTTCATATAAGGATGTAGAAAATACAAATGTGGGCATGCTCGTATTCAGAAATAGAAAAGATGATTTTTGAAATGCAGTTTAGTCCTGGAGGAGAAGATACTTTCTTCAAGGTTTTAAGGTTTGTGTGCATTATAGATTAAGATTCTGATTCTTACAGCTGTTCAGTAATGTGCACAGGTTAATCTGAGTCCATTCTTTGTCAACTTTATTGATAATTTTCAAGTGGTCACTCTTTCATTGATAGAGTATCTGACAATCTATGCAAGTTAGTATTTAATGACAATAAATACTAACTGTGGGATGATGGATGTGGGAATAGTTGTGCAAAAATCAAACCTCCCATAGTACAATATAGAAACAACTAGTTTTCTCCTAAAACACAGACACGTTGTTCTCATGTAAATATAGCTCTAAAACACAGATTAACACTGACGCCTCTTTTTTTTTTAGCTTCAGATCACTTTCGGCTTTTTTGAGATACATGTTATTACCTCAATGTGGAATAAGCTATAAATTGAGGTTAGACTAAGAATTTCTGATCTTGTAGTACACAAGTTCACTAAGTAGTGAGTGGACAGAAGAAGCCTGGAGAAGCAAAATACAGCATGAGATGAGCATAAGGTCATTAGAATGCTGCAGTGGTTACAGTAAAGTCACACATCATACTGGTTCATGGTGTGTTTGAAATTTTGGACTTGCTGATTGTAATGATTATAGCTTTTTAATGTAGTTTTGCTTAACTGGTTTGTCATTTTATAGATGTACATACAGAAAATTTCTGAAATATTTCTAATCCTACTCATGTGAAAATGAAAGAAAAATGAGTAAAATAAATTATGATAACAATAAAATAATGCCTGCATTAAAAGGGAAAACTTGGATATATTTATTTAGATTCTTTGTATTAAGAAATTAATATTTTTGGCTGTGAACCATAAATGCAGCAGTTACTGTTTTTAACTTTGTAGCATTTTTATTCCTAGGTGTGCCAAAGAATCTGCACATAAGGACTTCAAAAAGGCAGTTGGAGCTTTTTCTGTAACATATGATTCTGAAAACTACCAGCTTATTATTTTGGTAAGTACAGATGTCTAACCATACCATTGGCAGTGATTTGTTTCAAAAGTTCATGTGTAAACCACTGTTTTCTTTGTTATTATGTAGTCAATCAATGATGTAACAACAAAGCGGGCAAATATGCTGATTGATATGCACTTTCGAAGTCTTCGTACCAAGTTATCCCTGATACTGAGAAATGAAGAAGCTAGCAAACAGCTGGAGGTATGTTGTTTGTTTTCCCTGAAGTAATTTTAGTAAAAAAAAAAAAAAAAATAGTCGTGCATTTCTTAGCTGGTAGGACTTGCATCAGGGTGAAAGTAATTATTATATACTGATATTATTCTTAGTTTCAAAAAGAGACAGATGCAGAAGTAACCCAATGAAGAAGTTTATGGTTAAAGGGCCTGTTCTTGCAAAGACTTATTTTTATCCAGTCCCATTTTACTCAGCAGCATTTTGTGTGGGTTTAAATACAAATGTGTGTGTGTGTATATGTATATATACACACATACGCACATTTCTTTCATAGTTTCAAGCATAAAATAATTAGCCATTGTTGCACAAATAGTGCCACATATTCAATAGCTTTGAATTACTGTTTTTAAAAATAGATGGGAGTGAATATGGCATGATGCTGAGTTGGGCTAGAACTGGATCTTGCAAAACAACACAGTGAAAATGAGAGCTGGAACGGGTGAGACTGATGTTGGTAGGGTGTATGAAGGGATGGGTTTGTGTATAGATAAAATGTGAGGAAATCATCTTTCAGCAGATACAGCTTCTGATATTCCTGTGACTGGAGAGTAGGTGTTGACTGGCAAGAAGCTTGACTCACACTTGTCCATGGGAAGAAAAAAAAAAAAGAGTAGGCTAGGAAATAAGGGGACCTTTATACAGTAGAAGTAACATTTCTTCATGGTTCTTCTCCTATCTATAAATCAGAAAAAATAGCAACATTTCTGAAAACTTCTTTTCTAAGTCACTGTCAAGAACTAGAAGTACCACTCGAACTATTGTAATTCAGTTTTACACGGGTGTATACCAGCTCTGTTACTTCAGAGCCAGGTTTCGTTCCCCCCCACCCCAAGGGTTACGTCTATTTGGTTTTAGCTTGAGGTGGGATGTGGTATAGTAGTTCAGGCCTCTTGTATCCAGTAGGTATACTCACTGTTACAAGAAGTTCTTTCCTCTTTTCTTCTCTTTTTAGTCTCTTAATTTCTATATTTCAGAGCTGTGATCCAAATTTGTTTAGGTCTTGATTTTTCTCAACACCAAGAAAGGACCAGTTTCTTCTCATTGGTGTTCGTTCTTGAGCATCCAACTGTAGCTCTTCAGTAATCCATTCTTCTCTGTCTTCCTCCAGAACTGACAATTGTGTGGGCAGTTTACCTCTTGAAGTGCAAAGTATTATTTTGGAGGTGGGAAGAACAACAGTCTCTTCGGAGCTAATTCTCTTTACATGCCCCCACAGATACATGCACCAACAGCTGTTGTCATTGATTCCCTTCCCAAACTAATCTTGCATTCCTGCTGTCATTGTAAGCTGAACCTTTTTGCTACTGTGAAGGACTTGAGAACTTCAATAACGGTTTTCTAGTAAGAGCCAAATGGACTTCAGTTTCTGCCTAAGCAGTGCTTAAGTGAAGGCTGTGAGATAAATATATATGGTTATAATTTGCGTGACAAAAGTTAGCTGGTATTTTTCATGTTGGCATTTGTGTTTTCTGTACTTATAATAAATATAAAATCAATTTCAACCAAACCTGAATAGAAAAGCTTCAGATAGTAAAAATACTCATGATTTCTGTTGAGACACTGACATACAAACAGACTGCACACTTCAATCTGTAGAAGAAATATTTAGTGAACACTTTGGGCTTTACTGCATTATTTTTACTGCATTATTATTAATAGCTCATTGTTTCCATCGAACAAACTCTTCTATGTTTTATACTCTCTGAACTTTAAATGTCTGCCACTTTTTAGTTCCAGCAGTTTTACCTTTTCTGCTTTCTAAGCCATAATCACTAGACCAGCTTCTTTTTTTGTTTGTTTTTTCTTTCCATTTATTGTGTCTTGTACCTTCTTCATTTTCTGCATATTAGTTCCTTGACTGGCATCGCTCTACTTCTCAAACATGGCTTTTAGAGCATCAAGTAAAATAAACAATTATTTTTTGCTTGCGTTTTTCCCGGTAGGCATGGCTTAGTTGTCGTTTTGACATACTAAATAGCCTGATTTTACAAGTGTACTCTTGCGTTCTGGTTTGTGTTTTATTCTATGTAAATGCAATTCACTCATGGCCTCTAAGTAGGTATTAATATATCATTTGCATAGTTATTTTTTACTAATTTATTGGAGGGAAGTAGAATATTTCCCTCCATGTACTGGAGGGAAGTAAAATAAACTACATCTTGTAATACATAATTTACAGAAAAGCTAATGATGTTTAACTTCAAGCAATATTACTGCAGTTTGACTGTCACAGCCAAGGTCCCCAGTGATGATGTAGCTTCATTGCAGTCTACAACTACCTGAAGGGAGGTTGTAGTGAAGTGGGAGTCGGCCTCTTCTCCCGGGCAGCTAGCGACAGGACAAGAGGACACAGCCTCAAGCTTCGCCAGGGGAGGTTCAGGTTGGACATTAGGAAAAACTTCTTTTCAGAAAGGGTTATTAGACATTGGAATGGGCTGCCCAGGGAGGTGGTGGAGTCACCATCTCTGGATGTGTTTAAGAAAAGACTGGACATGGCACTTAGTGCCATGGTCTAGTTGACAGGGTGGTGTCAGGGCAACTGTTGGACTCGATGAGCCCAGACGTCTCTTCCAACCTGGTTGATTCTGTGATTCATCTTTTCTACGGATTGTAGAAGTTGCGTTAATAACTGATCATTTTCTTGACCATCCTGTTCTCTACTCTCACGTGGTGGTCTATAACAGATGTCAACTAGTAAATTGGCATTTGGATTATCTATTAGAATGTAGATCTGTGAGCATTTAAAATAATGTTTGCTTTCTGAGTTGTCTGTAATCTAGTTAATAAAGTGCTTGATAGAGCACTCAGTATATGAAGTATTTCATGACACTTGGATACTTATACCACTATCTTCTGTAGCCAATTCTCTGACAGTGATTTAGCACAGGATATTTATTAACAGCTTTAAGCAGGAGCAGATCAGATAACAGTAGCAGTTCAGCTGGGACAGAGTAGGGCTTACTGTGGGCACTTTATTGATGCTTTCTCAACCTCTGTAGGGTCTCATGTTGCAGAGGTTAAACTGCTAATTTAAAGTGTGCTTGTATATGTCTTCACAGTAGTTACAGCTTTGATTGTGATGCAGAAACATGTATGGGATTATATATCTTGGCTCTGGAAGGACACTGTACAGCTTTATCTTTTTTCTTCCTTGCAAAACACTCCATTTTACTTAATAGATTATCACAGTTGGAAATGCTCTATCTTGCCTCAAGGCATTAAACTACTGTTACTTTCCTGTGTCCTGGTATGTTCAGATGCTTGTAGATAGCATCCACATTTTTACCTAGGAATTTTACTCACTATGGTAAACAATGACTTTTTTACACACTTTATATTTGCTTTTCTCTGTAGATTTAAGTACTAGAACTTTCTTTAAGTGTATGAGAACTTCATTATCATAATATAGATTTTGTTCTGTATGTTTATATCTTACTGACTTCTCTCTGTATGTTTCTTTTAGTTCTCAGGGTGACCAGACTTAGTGATCTTCATGCTTCATATAGCACAAGCATCCTATAAGAAAACTGTTTGGTTTTTGAAAGTGTGAAGAGGCTGTGTAGGCGAAACTTATCAGTCATTTTTTTAGTCTTTTTAAACATGTGTTTTTGTTTTTGAAAAAAGAAACCATGTCCACTTATCTTTAACAGTTTCCCCATTTGCTTAACAGATTCTGAACTGCATACAATTCAGCATTTCCCAAGTGTTTTTTCTTGCACTCATGAGGTCTGTTCATGCTAATAGTCTGAGCCACCTGGGATTGACAGAGGCCATTCATGTCAATGCAGGATCATATGGGTGTTGACGAAATATAGATTTCCTGCGTGTTTGAGTATTTTCAGCAGCATCCAACTCCACAGTGTGCTACAAGATATTTCTCAAAAGCTTCCCTATGTTCCCAGCTCTCTTCTGCATGCTTGCTGTGTGGTGGAAGCTTTATACAGTTAAGAAAATATTGAAACTGTATTTTACGTATGGGCATGTATGTGCATCCTTGTGCATCAGGTCAGAGCTCACTAACTTAGTTCTGTGGAAAACTCAGGACTGCTTTAGGGAATTGTTTACTATGATCATTGGAGTTACAGTTTGTTTGTTTTTTTCCATTTTGTATATTTTTTGCAAGTTTTTTCCAGGTTTCTAGTGATACTTTTTCTGTCATTTTGAAAATTCTCTTCCAGATCCAAAACTTAGTTAGTTTTTGGTGGGTTTTCTTCTTCTTTCTTGGTATCTTATTTCTTATAGGAGATTCTCATTAAGATTCTGTAAGCTGTTTTGTATTGTTTGGTTACACCATAGCAGTTGCATGCAAAGGTGATGAGAGTTGCAAAACAGTAACCAGGTGTTTAGTTCGAGAGTAACTGAGCCGCAAACATGTTGTTGAAAGTTGTTTTAATAGTATAGTCTTTAGTCATTGTTACTGCCCTGCTGAAGCAAGGAATTTTGTCTGGATAGCATGTGACAGTCTCAGGTTTTCAGCTTGACCCTTATGTCTTGGTAGAAATGTGATTCCTGGATGAAATTCTTAACGTATTTGTTTTCTGAATTCAAGCAATGTATTGCAGTTATACCTTAATTTTGTGTTGTCTTGCATAGGCACTGATTCTTCATTTTATTTTTTTAAATGAAGTAGATAATCCATAGCTACTCTCTTTTCTGTATAAGTTTTCTGTCCAGTGATTGAGTTATTGCTGTTTCCCCCTACCTGTTGAAATGGGTGTAGGTTTTTTTTTCTTGGACATCATAGGGTTTGCTTTAATAGTCAACACAGCTCCTATTTTACTAACTTACACGAATGCTGTCTTACCTAGTAACACTTGATAGCTGTAGATATTCTGTGGTAATTTAAAATACAGAGGTGTCAATACAGCTAGAGGCTAGCCTTATGTTAATATTTAAAAGGTGATATTAGGACTTCTGAAGAAGACTCTTCAGTGTTTTTGAAGTGAAAATAAGTGCATTAAAAGGATTGATGAAAATAAAAACTAGGCTAAGTACCTGATTAAAGAACAGGCTCTAAATTTATGTTGATTTTCTCTCCAGTGTGCTAAAAATCAAAGTAAGCTAACATTATTTTTCTTCAGAGTTCTAGACAACTTGCATCACGATTTCACGAACAGTTTGTTGTACGTGAAGACCTAATGGGTTTGGCCATTGGCACTCATGGTGCTAATATTCAGCAAGCCAGAAAAGTCCCTGGAGTGACTGCTATTGATCTTGATGAAGATACTTGTACATTCCATATTTATGGAGAGGTAAGTTCCTTTCTTTAGCCTTTCAAAAAAAAAAAAAAAAAAGGGAAAACAGATCTTGTTTCTCTCGTACAATTATTTTGGGAGTTATTGAAACACATCTCAAAGACAATGCAGTCATTGGTCCCAGACAGCATGGGTTCATGAGGGGAAAGTCCTGTTAGACAAATTTGATTTCTTTCTATGACAAGGTTACCCACCTAGTTGACCAAGGGAAGCCAGGCGATGTAATCTTTTTGGATTTCAGTAAAGCTTTCAATACTGTCTCTCACAGTATCCTCCTGGGCAAAATGTCCAGCATACAGCTAGATAAACACATAATGCAGTGGGTGAACAATTGGCTGACGGGTAGGGCTCAAAGAGTTATAGTAAATGGGGTTACATTGGGCTGGCGACCAGTCGCTAGTGGGGTTCTTCAGGGATCCATCTTGGGGCCAATGCCCTTCAATATCTTCATTAATGTTTTGGACACAGGACTTGAAGGGCTACTATCCAAGTTCGCTGATGATGCAAAATTGGGAGGAGCTGTTGACGCTCCCAAGGGCAGAGAGGCCCTGCAGAGAGACCTAGATAAATTAGAAAGATGGGCGAACACCAACCGCATGAAGTTTAACATGGGAAAGTGCTGTATTTTGCACCATGGACATGGCAACCCTAGATGTACCTACAGACTGGGGAACGAGAGGCTAGAGAGTAGCCCTGTGGAAAGGGATCTGGGGGTTCTGGTCGACGGCAAGTTGAACATGAGCCAGCAGTGTGCGCTGGCAGCCAAGAGGGCCAACTGTACCCTGGGGTGCATCAGGCATAGTATTGCTAGCCGGTCGATGGAGGTGATTGTCCCGCTCTATTCTGCACTGGTGTGGCCTCACTTTGAGTACTGTGTGCAGTTTTGGGCGCCACAGTATAAAAAGAATATGAAGATACTAGAGAGTGTTCAGAAGAGAGCCACAAAGATGGTGAAGGGTTTAGAGGGGAAGCCGTACGAGGAGCAGCTGAAGTCACTAGGTCTGTTCAGCCTGGAGAAGAGAAGACTGAAGGGAGACCTCATTGTGGTCTACAACTTCCTCAAAAGGGGAAGTGGAGGAGTAGGAGCTGACCTCTTCACCCTGGCGACCAGTGAACTCGAGGGAACGGCAGCAGAATATGCCAGGGGAGGTTTAGGTTGGATATTAGGAAAAGGTTCTTCACCCAGAGGGTGATGGAGCACTGGAACAGGCTCCCCCGGGAAGCAGTCATGGCGGCAAGCCTGACAGCATTCAAGAAGCATTTGGACAATGCCCTCAGACACATGGTGTGAATTCTGGTGTTGTCCTGTGCTGGGACAGGAGTTGGACTCGATGATCCTTGTAGGTCCCTTCCAACTCGGGACATTCTATGATTCTATCCTATGATTCTAACAAATTCTATGATTCTGTGATACGTCTGTCTATTTTAGGATCAAGATGCAGTGAAAAAGGCAAGAAGTTACCTTGAATTTGCTGAAGATGTCATACAAGTCCCAAGAAATTTAGTAGGTATGTCAATTCTGGAGATTAACTGTGTGATAGTAAGGAAAAATGCCTTCTCAGAACTGTTTTTTACTTTTAGAAGGGTGGCAGGGTAAAAGTTTGAAGAAGTTCTCTTTGTGAAAATGTTCTAGGTGGCACAAAGTTTTCTGGTTTGGGGCTTTTTTGTTTTGTTTTCCAGCTCCATGCAGAATTTTTACAGACACATTTACCTCCAGTACATTCTAAGAAATTACCTCCTGGTTTGCAGTTCAGGAATAGCTTTAACTAGAAGCAATGTGCTGATGTTTAAATATAAAGTAGAATAGCTTCTGAATTGAGCTAAACAATTAAATTACTTCCTCCAAAGATGTCCAGAGATTAGTTCAGCTATACAACAGATGAATCTGCAGTCTCATATTTTCCTAGTATATTTTGAATCTTTTATTTTACTTGGGTTTGTCTCTTTTTTTCCTGTCCTTTTACGTCTGAAATACTGTTTGTTTAGAAGCAGCACTGTGGGATGTACTAAATGTCTAGTTAAGGTACCCAATGATTGAGAAAATACCCCAGACAATCTAATAGATTTCCATTATCAAACACCCTAAAAAACATCCTCCAGAATGCATGCAGGCCTTGTGTGTGAGGGGAAATTTTTAATGAGCTTTTGGTGCTACAAAGCAACATGAAAATAAATGGCTTAATTCAGTAGATAAGAAAAGAACAGGAAAAATAATATACAGTATAACATACCTCTAAAAGCAAATACTTTAATAGCTTGCCAAGCAGCGTATGAAAGCTGGTGTTGAAGCAGTGTGAAATTCTGCAATGGGACCAGTACTTACAAATGTGGCATGTCAGCTTTGGAATTGATTTAAAAACGGTAGTTTTCTCACCCCCACTCCCTCCTGAGTCTAGTGGTGATAAGTAAAAACTATAAGCTGCCATCATTATTTTAACTTGAGGTTTTAATTTCTTTGTTTCTGTTTTCTGTTGAGAACTTTGCAATTATTTCTGTTTTGGCAGTTTTTCATTTCTACTCTGCTTCTTGGCCTGGATCCTTTAGAATATAAAATTGGTTGAACCATATGTTATATCCAAAATAAGCTATGTTTGATAATTTGTTTTTTTAAATTTCTAATAATTTGCCAGAAAACTAAATTTGCTCTAAAAAGGCAGAAGGCTTTTTTCCTTTTACTACATTATTGATATGCTGAAATTTTTTATCTAAAGAAAATGCAAACATCTGGCTTTCTCTACTTAATTATCCTTTAAAAAATTTCAAACCAAACAAAACCAAAACAACAAAAAAACCCCACCCAAGATGCTGCTTTTTTTAAAGGCTGTATGGAAATTTATAAGCTGAAACATAAGTTAAAATTATATACATACAGTCCTTAACTATTTTTTAAAGTTTTATATGTATGTAGCTGAATTCTAAGTAAACCCAAATATTTAAAAAGATGTATTTCTTTCATTGGGACAACCAATGTAAGATTCTTTCTTTTTTTTTTTTTTTTTTTTGGTTCGGTTTACTTGACTCTCTTAAATCACTACCAAGGCTTTTTTACATTTATTAGTAAGCTGCTGTTACATTTGCCAGTGATGTGTAATGGAATAAAATACTCAGAAGAAACTTTTGGCTCTCAGAGCAGCCGTTGTCATCAAGGAAGAACTTATTGGCCGTCTTTTGTCCTGTCTTCTACAAATATGTAGGTTTTAAAAATTCATGGTAGAAAAATTGAAACTCAAAAATGAAGATTTATTTAGCTTTGAACAATAGGAACAATGTCCCAAGTGATTAAAAGTGGGTTTTAATTTGCTCTTCATGGATTAATTGTATCAGCAAAACAATAGCTGTCATGCACTCAGTATTTTTTTGCCTTTATTTCAGTTATGTGCCTGTGAAAAAGATTACGTTGCAAGTTTTCCAGCAGTTTTATTAAAAAAAAAAATAATCTTTTTTTGTTATGTGTAGAAAACATCTTTTACATAACTCTCTTAAGCTTTTAATGCTGTGGTTGAAGGATATGGCCTTTTCTCATTACCTTCCAAGCAGCTCAGTTTTCCTGTTGGTTTTCAGACAGCAAGTTATTTTGCTGAGGCTAGAGAGAACTAAAGTTTTCATTTTCATTGTCTCAAATTAGAACGTCTAGTTCCTAAGATAAACGTCTGCATTACTGGCATTAGAGTATAATTTATTTCCATTTTTATCTTTGACTTTTTAATGAATTATAAACTATTTTAAAATATCTCTAAAAAAACTCAGTTTCAGAGAAGAGAATTTTACATCTGGCTCAAACAGTATCTTCAGTAGTATCAGAAAACTTCATCAGCTAAACTTTTTGTGAACAAACTAAGAATTTTGCTTTGTTCTCTACCCAAAAGTTAGTTACAGCAAATGTTAGGGCATTGTAAAATTTTTTTGGGGGGTTGGTGGTTTGTTTAAATGCAACCATCAATGTTTGTTTGTAAATCACTGAAGTTATTTTAAACCTACCAAAGCAAAGCCAAATAAGCATGCAAGATACTGAATATTTCTGTAACCAGTATGTGTAATTTCAAATAATTTTATACAAAGGTAAGGTATTTGTGATTGGATTTCCTTTGTTCTCTTATAGGAGCTTTGAAAAAGAAGGAAACTATACTCAGTAACAAACTTTGATAATGAAGTTCCTCTCTTCCTGTATGCTGCAGTGGTTGTTTTGGAATGCTACAAAGTTAACACTCCAAGCTTACTTAGACATTTTAGTTCTTGGTTTGTTAACTAAATCTTTGTTATGGAGTATTAAGTAATTTTTGACAAGTTCTTGCACTGGTACTAAATACTCTTGTTTAATTAGAGTATAGTAATACTCTCAAGTTTGTGGGAAAACCCTAAGGGTGGAATGTTCTTTGTGTTCTTTCTGTAGGAAAAGTAATAGGAAAAAATGGAAAACTGATTCAGGAAATAGTGGACAAATCTGGTGTTGTAAGAGTGAGAATTGAGGCTGAAAATGATAAAAATATTCCACAAGAGGAGGTATGTTTTCAGTTAATATGACTTCTCTATGTGTTAGTTGGTGGTTATATTCTACCCAGTGATGAAATAAATTCTTCTTTGTATCTTCGTAGTGGTAAGATAAAGTTTTGATTAACGTGTGTTTTTCTAATGGAACCTCTGTTTCCCTATTAATGCTGAGGGGCATTTTTATATAAATTTGGCTTGTTATATGTGTTTAAAAAATGCTTTCTGAAATTTTTTGGTGAGATTTCATTTTATTCCTTGTAGAAGCAGTGACACTGTTTCCCAGCGCTTGCTAAGCTGTAAATCAGTACATGTGAAACTTACTACTTTCATTCAGTAATTTGCTTTGAGTTTGATCTCTTAGGGTTTTACCTGGTTTAAGTTTTTATTAGTAATTTCTTACATTGTAATGAAAAACTTGTGCTTTCAGTATAAACCTCTCCTTTTTTTAAACATTACCTAAATTCACAATAGCCTGTAAATTGTAACCTGAAACAAGTGTGAACAATGTGGAACTCCAGGTTTGCACAGGAAGGCTATCAGGGCCTTAAAGAAGTCTTGAACTTTGTAATTTGAGGTGCTTTTATGTGGGGCTGTGTTGAGGGGAAAGGTTGCAGGTTTGCATGGAAAGCTTCAGGCATGAAGCTTTTAACATCTCAATGCAAAAGATTCCCTGCAATTTCAAATGTGAAGTGTGCTTAAAGCAAACTGAACTGTCTTTAATTTACCTGGAAATCTAAATATGTACCAGGTAAGAAACCTTTGCTACTTGTAATAAGATATGAAATATGTT
This sequence comes from Nyctibius grandis, assembly GCF_013368605.1. Classification (NCBI taxonomy): domain Eukaryota; kingdom Metazoa; phylum Chordata; class Aves; order Nyctibiiformes; family Nyctibiidae; genus Nyctibius; species Nyctibius grandis. The sequence continues at coordinate 13,162,786 of NC_090670.1, forward strand.
TCTGGACCCCTTATGTTCTTGCTTGAGTAGTTATTTCATCTTTTGTATTATCACTGTAGAACTATTACTGAAGATCCACAGTCCAATTTTTGTCTTTCTGTAAGTGGTAGCTAAGCAATTAATTAAGTTTTTTACTACTTTTACATCTATCTGAAATGGTAAAAGCATCAATGTTTAGATTTAAAGGATTCACTGCTATGTCATATTTCATTTCTAATCATAAATTCTTGCAGCATAAAATTCTTGAACTGGCTTAATAAGCAAGAGGGTGCTATTATTGCTGTGGGCTAAATCTTTCAACATTTCAAATGTGTCAGCCTACAGAATAATAGAAGGGTAAAAGAGCAAGTAGTCATGGCTGCAATTAGTATGTCAGGTTTTCTTCTTTTCTTCTGGCTTGAAAAAGCTTATTTGTTGACATTCTTCAATCCAAAATGCAGCTTTTAAAGATTAACTTGAAAGCTTTTTTTACCTGCCAAGCTGTGCCTTCACAACTTCTGTTTTTCCTGTTAATGACATTGCTAACACTGGCATTGCTTGCACTGCTTCACATGTTAGTTGTGTCATACCAGGAGCAACACAGAAACCTGAGATCAAATCTTGGCAGATAAGAGTTAGTTCTTGTAAGTTTATTTGCGTTTCATATTTGAAATAAATGTGCATTAATCTTCCCATGTGTGAACTTGGATATTACAACCCTTCTTTTTATAAAGAACAGTAGTTCAGTTTTAAATTTCAATACACCATTGGTTTCCCTTTCTTATGACTGAGATGTTAGAATACTGCCCATAAATTTCAGGTGCCATTTCATAACTCCCATAATTTTATAACAGGATCTTTAGGCTTTTTGTCTTTTTAGAATGAGATAGGTACTGTTTGTTATAGTAGTATACATTATTTTTATCTCTAAATTTCTTATGCACATAAGAACTGCTCAGTATTTTCACAGCTGAAACTAAGTTGAAGATTGGTACTTCTGTTTTGAAGACAGAAATAAGGTTCAGTAAAATAAGCACTTTGATACTTTTGTATGGCTGAAATTGCTTGACACTGTTACCAGCTCATTTTAATAGTTGGCATTGCTATACCTAGAATACACTGCTAAAAGCAACAACAAGCTGTTTCCTTAAATGCCTTTTTAAAACAGTTGTCTTGTGATCTTTTATTAATTGATACCATGTGCTAGTTAATGCCAGTTTAGTAGAAATTTCATTGCTCTTTATCAGGTTGTATTAAATATTTGTGAAACTTAGAATACCCCAGATAACAAAACAGTTCAGTCAACAATGCCTGTGGCTAAAGGATTTCTAATGCTCATGAAAGTTGGTGTTGAGGTTTCTTAGGATTAGAGGATTGTGTAATTTTTTTCGTTGTTATTTAATGCAAATGTGTAGGATCTAACAAAAGTTTGTGTGTAAAAGAAAAAGAAAAAAAAAACCAAACACAAAAAGCAGAGACAAATTATAGACTTACCACTCTTAGGGACCCTCAGCATACTGTGCATGTATTATTTTTTAAGACATTAGTGTCTCAAATAACTTCACTTTTGCAAAAAAACCCTCCTTTGGAATGCAGTTCTGTAAAGGGTATGTGTACAATGAAAATTAATGGTGTCTATAGAGGTCATGATGAGATACCAAAGCAAAATTCAAATGAATTCAGTAGATGTAGCTGAGCTCTGGGTCTGTAATAGCATAGGTTTCAGCAGCTGAGTGTTTATGACACTTTCAGGTTGACTTCTCTGGTCCACCATGAAGCTTATGCTGCAGCTGGTACAAGAGTCAAGTAGTTTAAAGCTAGCTCATGGGGTCTGTGTGGGCTGCAGTCACACCTCTGAAGTGCTGCATAGACCTATTTTAGCATCAGAAGTTTTCATGTGGAAATTATCCTTACATCTGCTAAAGGTTGGTTGTTTTCAGCACTCAGGGGCCCTTTTAGGTAGATTTCTTAGCCTGCTTTGGCTGCCTAAGTTAGTCTTTATGTATTTTATCTCTAAGTGTCATAATTTCAGGCATTAGAATTTCCAGCTTTACGTTTTTCAGGTGTTTGTTGAATCACTTAAACAAAACGCTTGACTTTTAGAAATTGAGAGATCCCCAAGAAAGATCAAGCTTTGTTTTATGACATGGTGTTAATTTGATTTGATTTTTAAAAGATCAAAGGTTTCTTTACTGATGTGTAGCCTAAAAGAACCTGGTGTGACAGAGTAGACATGTGATCAGCAAAGGTGGTATTAATTATCAATGGAGGAGACCTGAAGTGTTTTGAATTTACTCTTTTTTTTTTTTTTTTTACTTGTTCAGAAAAATAAATGTTGGCATTGTGATGCATATGATCTAAATTTTCTTATCAAAAAAAGCTCTTTGCATAAAGGGTATTAGACTACATGATCTAGCCAAGGTCAAAATTTAAATATACTATTGTCTCTTTTTTCTTAAGTTATGATTATCCATGTTGTAAAAATTGCATTGAAGTTTTACAGTAATATGTTTGGTTCTCTTCAGTGTTTGATGCCTAATCAATAACCATAGGACTACTGTTATTGTGTTTTAGGGAATGGTACCATTTGTGTTTGTGGGAACCAAGGACAGCATCACTAATGCAACTGTTCTTCTGGATTATCATCTTAATTATTTAAAGGTGAGAAAAATGATGTTTTTCTAAAGTTTTCCTATCAATACTTAAGATGGTGACAATAAGATGATCCAAATCTGTTCAGGCAGCAAAGGCTGTTGAGAAATTGGTGTTATAACAGGTTTTCAGTATAAAAAGCTTTCTTGTAAAAGCCATGTTTTATTAAAAGAGTCATTTATCTGAAGGATGGAGCGAAAACCAATTTTTTTCAGAATGCAAAATACAAAAGAATAAGAAAAAATTTTAAAAATCTATCAAAAAATGCTGACAAATTTATATACAAGGAATAGTCAGTCCCTCATGCAGCTGCGAAGCAAGCAGCGTTCTATGCAGAGATCTTGTATACAGTGGGCATTTTATTAGAAAACCCTGAACTTCTTTTTCTGTAGTTAATTGACATTTCATATTTGAGGATGTTTTGTAGGCGATTCAGCTTTTTGTGTTGTGTTTGCCTCTTGGCTTCTTCTCCAGCAGTCTGCACTGCTTGTTGTCTTTTGTATAGGGAGCAAAAAATATCCCACGTTATTGCTTATAGTTGCTTTTGCTTATGGTTTTTATGGCCGGGTGCTCAATCTTTGCTGGCAGGGCCAGATGCTGACAGTAGGGACTGCTTGAGTTCATTTAATTAAATATAACATACTTGCATCTCTTTTGAAACCTCCAGACCTTTCATAATTTGATGCATGTCCAGTCTGTGCAGGAGCTATCATTGAATCTTCTAGAATGCTAAAATTTCAGTGCAGAGCTAAAAGAAACTTCTCAGTACAGATATCGGAGGAGCGAGAAGAAGAAACTACTTTTGTTCCCTTTCTTACCTACTCAGTAACTATACCTTTTAATCCTGCTTGTGGAGCACTTGGATTTATCGGTGTTTTGGAGCAGCGATACAGCAGCTCTGCAGCTATCAGGTAGTAGAGGCAGAGAAAGTACCACAAGAAAACCAGTACTAAAAATCAAGCTCCTTTCTTGTATTCTCACTATTATTTCAGAAGGTATCCCTGATTTAACTTCTTTGGCCACCTGAAATGGGTACTTGCATGTGAGTCAGTACTTAAATGGGTACTGACGTGAGTGGAAAATGCTTAATAGCCCAGCAGTTTTTTTAGATTCTTCAGTTCATTGTCAATTAGAGTCACTTTCTCTTAATACTGTCCTTCTAACCTTTCTGCACAGAAGGGCACGTACAATAGTGTTCATCAGTCTGTATAACAGCCAGAGGATAGATTCTTATCTTGGAGGTTTTAATCTCGGCCTTCTCATCCCATTTAACATACACACACATAAAACGTTATCGTCTTAGTGGCCTGTTGTGTTGTGGTTCAGTTTCAGAATAATGTCCTCCAGTTCACTGACAAGAAGTGGAGCTGACTTGTTCCTTTAAGATTTTCTGTGTTTCTGAGCCTCCAGACAAAGTTTATTAAGCAAACTCTTTGTAAAAGATACGCAATAGGGCATCAACATCAAATGTACTGTATCAACTCATAGTTATGTGCAACAGTGCAAGAAGCTTGTGTTGGAATTTAAAAAGTTTAAATTATGCCACTGTTGGAATGCTATAAATGGGTTACGTTACAGTGCTCAAAAATAAAGGAGTGTTAATTTCTCTATTTAAAGAATGTTTAACTTCCTTAAGGGTAAAGTTCTCATAAATTTAATACTGAAGTATAGTTAATTGTATCTTCTGAAAACAGTTGATCTGAGTGCTTTTTCTTGATATATCTATTTTAAACAAACCTAAACTTGCCAACTGTGCCACAGAGGGAATTGTATTGGTAATAGATTTGAACATTTGAAAGTTTTTTTGGTAAACAAATTATTCTCAAAGTTGAGTTACTACTTGTCTTAAATAGCTTATTAGTTGTAATACTTAAGTGCTATTACTTTCTGAGAACTGCATGTCTGTACATTCAGATGATTAAACAGTGGTGACATATGACTTGCTATGCTTGTGTTTGTGTAGGAAGTGGACCAGCTGCGTTTGGAAAGATTGCAAATTGATGAGCAGCTTCGACAGATTGGAGCTACTTCTAGGCCACCACCAAATCGTACAGATAAGGAAAAAGGGTACATGACTGATGATGGTCCAGGACTTGGACGCGGTAGTCGACCTTACAGAAACAGAGGGCATAGCAGACGTGGTCCGGGCTACGCCTCAGGTAGGTAACTAGAAGTACACTTACAGTTTTAAGAGTGGCCAGTTGGTCTTTTGAGTTCTTGAAAAAGACTGGACTTGGAAACAGAGCTGTTAAAACAGAAATTCAGTTAATATTGAGTATTAATACTTTAAGATTATATAGAGCTTTATGCTGTAGAAAATATTCTGAAGTAAAATGTAGTGCTTATATGTAATCTAAACTTATTTCCATGCAGTTCCTGTCTCTTACAGCATGCTTAGGTATTCTATATTATGAACTCTTCAGAGCAAGGATTGTTATTTTATCTATATTTTGACCACTTCCTAATAATAAAGCCTCAGTTTTCATTTGAGCCTGTAAGAGGCTATCTTAATATAAATACTTATAAGTGAAAATACTGTGTAGCTCAATTTGCAGAAAAGCTATTTACCTCATATGAAATTGAACTTTTATGTTTTTACTAGAAGAGCATAGTCACCAAAATATAGTGTTCCTCTTTAAAGCCTTGTATAATTCATTAATGAATAGTTTTCAGGATTGTGCTTCTTCAGAGCAATCTATTACTTCATTATCCATAATGTAGGTCAGCTGGTATTTGTCCTGACTGAAAGGCCTGTAGTATGAGCTTAATAAGACAGTCTTAGCTTATGTTTTACATACTACAAAATGAATGTTTTTGTGCTGAAGCCCATTTACTGGTTTTAGAAGATGTGAGCTCACTTGGCTAATGACAGGGTTATAGGGGAAAAAATTTGGGAAAAGAACCAGCTTTTATCGGTGAAGGTAATTTGGTAACTGGAAAAATTGTAATGGCCAGTTACTTTGGATTGCATACATTTCTAGCATTCTAACTTTGTTCTCTGCTTTTGTAGTGTGTGTTACAGGCTGTTTCATGATGGAATATTTTTCTTTTCATAGCAGAGTTGCAGTGATGAGATGAGACAGGACACGTTATATTCGGAACTTTCAGTTTTAGAAATATGGAAGAAAGTCTAGTCTATTAGACTTCTTACATTTTACTAATTACATTTGCATAGTAGATTCAATGATATATTGATAGGCTGGTAACACCAAGTAACTAGAAACATGTGGCACAATTATTTAACCTTAAACACACTTTTAACTTTTATTTATGTCTGTCTTGACCTTTTGAAGAAGTAATGTATATTATACGCATTTCTGTATTATGTATGTTATAGAGGTTGGGAGGCAAAAAATCCCAGAACTGTTTATTAACAAAAAAAAAGATCATTTTAAAATACATACTTTTTTTTTATTCTATGATAGTATTTTCATGCTAAGGTACTCTGGCACGTTTGGATTTTTTTTTATCCTCTTGATAGGAACTAATTCTGAAGCATCAAATGCTTCTGAAACAGAATCTGATCACAGAGATGAACTTAGTGATTGGTCAGCAGCCCCAGCAGAAGAGGAGCGAGACAACTACCTTCGTAGAGGAGATGGGCGAAGACGTGGAGGTGGTGCAAGAGGGCAAGGAGGGAGGGGTCGCGGAGGATTCAAAGGTAAATGTAGACTTAATTTTGAAAAAGAGGTCAGTGTTTGAATCCTTAAGCAAACTCACTTCTGTCAGCCTCATGTTTTGTCGTCTGCTCCAGCCTCCTCACCATCCTGGTGGCCCTCTCCTGAACTCTCTCCACTTTGTCAATCTCTTAAATTGAATATTTTGTTTCAGATGTGTTGAACATTCAGCAGAGGGGAATGATCCCTTCTTTTGACCTGCTGGCCACACTCCTACTAACACAACCAATTATTCAGTCAGCTGTCATTGTTGCAGGAGCACACTCATGTCTTATTCAAGTTGTTGTCCACCAGGACAGCTCCCTTTGTGTGAAGCTGCAGCATACACAGTCAGTCCACAGCGTGTGCTATTGCCTGGGGTTGTCCTGTTGAAGCTCTGGGACTTGGGATTCATCTTTGAAGCTAATGAGTTTTCTGTCAACCCATTCCTTCAGCTTGTTGAGGTCCTTGTGATTAGCAACCCTGACTTTCAGTGTATCAAACCACTTCCTACAGTTTGGTGGTATCTGCAGAATTGCTGAGGAGGCATTCTACCCCAGTGTTTATTCATACATTATATAAAGCCTTTCTTCCTTCTATAAATAAATTGGGATAGCATTCTCAATCATTTGCTTTCCTAATATGCATCTTGACTCAGAAGTTTGTGGGCTGTGCCATCACACATGGAGGTCAAGGAATCGAGTTCTAGTTTGTCAATGGATATAGAAAAATCTTTTATAATCTGCCTTACTCATTCAACTATTCGTATTCCCATGTTCTTGTATTTGATTTTCATGCAACTGGATTATATAAGGTTGTAAGTTGTGTTCAATGTGAAGGACCAGGCAAAAGTAAGATGGGAGAAATTAAATAAGTTGAATACATATGTTTTATAATGTGATATTTCATTATATTTATTTGTTTGAATATTTTTGTCTACAACTCTGCTTATTTCTTGAAATGTTTTTTTCAAAGTATGGGTATTGCTTAATTTAATAAGATTTTTTGAAAAAAAGGTGTAATGTGGAATTTAGAAAGTTCATAAGCCATATGGTGTTTTTTCTTAAGTCAGGGGACAGTCTCTTTTAAAATGTGGTGGTTTTAAACACTATGGGGTTTACGTTGATTAACACCTGAGAACATTTTCTTTAGTGATTCTTGGCCCATAGTTTAAGAACTGTTGTTGTATGTTCCTAAGAATATTTGTTTAATGTTCTTTAGCATGAAAATTTTGAAGTAATTCCCTATTACGCTTGTGTAAGTTTTGAGTAAAAGAAGATCATGTGTTCTTGTCGAACAACTTAGTTGATGAATTCTTATTACAGGAAATGATGAACAGTCACGAACAGATAACCGTCAGCGCAACTCAAGAGATGCAAAAGGGAGAACAGCAGATGGATCTCTTGAGGTAATTTTTCTCTTATTGGAAGTCTGCACTGTTTAAATTGCTTAAGTGTCATGTACTGACATTAGAGTCTTCAAAGCCGCAAGCAACACAGTGGCCTTGTGGTTCCTTATTCCCTAATTCCGCAGTCAGATCTACAAGAGTTCTGTGTAGTTTTGTAACATATATGCAGGAATCGCAATCATCAAGTTGTGTAAAGATGCAACTTTGTAATGTTAGCTTAGCTTTCCTTTTGGTTAGACCTCTGATCACGAGTCCCAAGGGTTTACTAACCAGCTTGATTTCAGTCTTTGTTCTTACTAGCTTTTTGGTTTTAGCTTTTGTTTCTTGCTGTGTTGTGTATTGTTGTCAGTCGCCTATATGCCTGAGGGAGGAGAATCCTTAACACTTTATATAAAGAGAGAGTGTGTTGTAGCCAGATTCTTCAGAGTAAGAAAGATTAAACTTCAGAAACTACCTTCACTACTAAATGAAACATTTGCAATTGAAGGCTATGCAATCTAGAAAGTAAGTTAAAATGCACATCAAGAAACTGTTCAAGTCATATATTGAAATATTTTATAACCTTAAATATTTTATGGCCTTTTATGAAGATATTTCTGCAATTTTTTCAAATGTTTTCTTGCATAAAGTTGTTCAGGCTGATATTTTATGTATATCTGCTAAGTTTCTCTACATGGAAACTGTTCTTGCTTCAAATGATAATGTGCAAACCTTCCACCATCTCTTACCGCATAGGATGAGTTATGTTGGGAGGAAGAAATAATGAGCAGCTTCAAGCTGTCGCCTTCTGCATGCTGTTACCAGGAGTCATGGTTCCGATGGGAGATTGAGATGACTCTTGGTTTGATTTTAGAAAGCCTGTTTAAGAAAGGAGGGGGGAAAAAATGGAACAAGTGACCTAAATGCTTGGTTTTCCAAGTGGGAGTGCTGAACTTCAAAGGTGTAGTACCTGAATACGCATCTGAAATTCAAACAATGTGCCAAAAAAAATTTTTTATGGCCACACAACTTTTATAGTTAAGTAATAATTAACTTGCAAAGTTTCAAGTGGACAGTGGAGAATTGTGGTGCTGAAAAAGAAACTTAAGGCACTTATGAACAAGTCACGATTTTTTTCTGTTGCTCTGAGATTTGGTTGAGATTTCTGTATGAAAATAACTACTTGCATATCATTGAAACCTGACTGATCAAGTTGTAAAAATTTTGTAATATTTCAAGGCTCACCCCCTTTACAAGCATAAAAATTTTGCTTTCAAAATGCTTTTTGAAGTTTTTTGTGACCACTTAAAAAAGCTAGAGAAGTCTTTTTGATGGATTAAATGAAACTTTTTTTCAGATTCAAAAAAAGACTGAGTAGATTTTTTTGTTTTTTAAGTCTTAGTGTCATTTCATGGCAGCTTTTCTATGTTTCTTTTTTTTCAAAAAAGATGATTGTACACAACATGTAGGCAGTTAAATTATTGAAAGTGAAACGATGTTTCAGAGTTCCGTCTGCTGTTAGTTCTTCAACTTTCTATTGCACAAACACACTGGAAAAATACTTTTTAGCTTCTAAGGCTAGGTAAACAGGAGCTTTTTCATTTTGGGGTTTTTTTTAGGTCACGAGTATGTGGCATTTTTGAACAGAAGAGAATTCACACACTCTCCATTTCAGCTGGATACATTTAAAAAAGCCATAAGGCTGTGGTTCCGAGTATTTAATAAAAAGTGTTCCTCCCAGGCTGCTAAGGTTGCAAACGCGTAAGGGGTAGATGAAAGGAAGAGAATGCTTTATATAACTCTGACTTGTTCCAGATCAGAATTGACTGCAATAATGAAAGGAGTGTCCACACTAAAACATTACAGAATACCTCCAATGAAGGTAGCCGGCTGCGCACGGGTAAAGAACGTAACCAGAAGAAAGAGAAAACGGACAGCGCAGATGGTCAACAGCCGCTGGTGAATGGAGTACCCTAAACTGCATAATTCTAAAGTCATATTTCCTATACTGTTTCAGTAATTCCTATTCCATGTTAGAGAAACTTGTTAGGCCAAAGACAAATAGTAGGCAAGATGGCGCAGGGCATGAAATGAACATATGTTCTCTGTTAGCCTTTTTTAACATCAACAGTATGCAGTTGTTTTCAGAATAAGAAGTTATTCAAATATTTGCATAAAAATATCTGAATTTCCGAAAATCGCTTTCAAGTACATGTTGCAGTTCCAACAATGAAAGATTCTTTTTTGTTTGTTTTAAAAATACTGAGCTGTGCATTGGTAAACTTTCTGTTCAGTTGTACCATTTTAATACATCGGGTCAGATTCACTGCTCAATTTCAATTTTCAGAATAAATAGTGTTTGCAGTAATCAAATTGGCTTCTGTTTTCAATCTAACAAGTTCTTCATGAAATGCTATGTCGTTTTATGTCCTGTGTCAGTTCACATTCTGGTCCACCTTTTTCAATATTTTAGTGGACTCTGAAATATGTGTGATGTAACAATTGTCATTTTCATTAGCAAAAAAGTTGTATGATCTGTGCCTTTTTTATATCTTGGCAGGTAGGAATATTATATTTGGATGCAGAAATCAGGGAAGATGAGTTGGTAACACTAAATGTAAAATATATGTAGCAATCCTTGTCAGACGTTAGTACTTTATAGACAAGTGCATGCTTTCCATAATTTTTTCCTTACATAAACATTGAGTTTAGGCAGTAATAAGAATAGGAAATTTATTTTGCACTGAAGATTTGGCAAATAGTGTTATTGAAAAAGGGGTGTAATTTTTTTCTTTGTAGGCAGTATAGAAGCTTTTTTTTAAAAAAAAAAAAAATAAAATAAAAAAAACCCCACAACTTTCCATTGTGGAAAACTAAAAAACTCATTGTTACTGAGGGAACAAGTGTAATGTGTTCACAAGCTAGTAATGTGTGCCTGCTATTTGGCCAGATGACCAGTTTAAAGCTCTGATGTTTTTCATCCTCCAAACATTTTTTGAATTGCTTATTTTAATTCGAGGGCTATCTCAGGAGAGGTAGGAAGAAAAACGCCATGTGTAGTGCCCTGGAAAGCACAGATATAGTAGTCAGAGATATTGGAGGTAGAACAAAAATGTCATATTTTGAGGTGCAAGGTCTGAATTACCAGCCAATTTGAAAGTGTCACAGAGTTTGATCCAAGGTACAGTTGTACACCAGGGAAGGGTGGGAAGTGGTGGGAGGAGCTCTGCTTTCTTTTTATTTCTGATCACACATTAAACTTACTGGGCAAAACTGTATAATGACCTTCATTTTAATCCATTTTTATTCAGATTACTCCAGAAGGAGAGCCACTGTTTGTGTACAGAATTGTACAAACTTGACCTTGCCTCTGATGTATTTTGTGACTTTTGTTTCTCTGCTTTTTTCATTCTTTTTTTTTTCCTTGCATACAGGTGAGCATACTAAAAATGGCAACGAGCTGCACATGATTTAACAAATATAAAAATGTCTTAAAAGGTATTGCCAAACATTAATGTTGATTTCTAGTTATTTATTTTGGGAATGTATAGTATTTGAAAACAGAAATTGGTACCTTGCACACATCATCTGTAAGCTGTTTGGTTTAAAATACTGTAGATAATTAACCAAGGTAGACTGACCTTGTAATGTAACTGCTCTTGGGCAATATTCTCTGTACATATTAGCTACAACAGATTGGATTTTATGTTGACATTTGTTTGGTTATAGTGCAATATATTTTGTATGCAAGCAGTTTCAATAAAGTTTGATCTTCCTCTGCTAACTGATGTTGATGCAATCCTTACAAATGATTGCTTTTAAAAATCTCAAATTGCAAAAAGCAGAAAGTATTTCTTTGTTTAGACTTTAACTGTAGCCATTGTTTATTTACGTGTTTTAGAAGACTTCTAAAATATTACCAGTTTTCAAAAAGATGGCACATAATGCTCAAGAAAACACAATCTCATTATGAAATGGTACAGTACCTGTTAAGCTGTCACACTACATGCACTGTGTTTTTCACATTCAGTGGTTGAGTTCACTAAGGTGCTAACTAGGTTAAATGTGAAATCACTAAACTAGTCTGACTAATTAGCTGCATTCCATTTTCAAGTGCATTTTGGGTTTATGACCTTTTCCAGTATTTGTGTGCTTAACGTGTATCCCTTTCAATTCAAATTCCAGTGGTTTTAAATGTTATTAAATTCCAACAAATTAAACTGTGAATCTAAATGTACACTTTTATTTTGAAAAGTCATGTTGTTACAAAACTTGAAAGTGCAACAGATGTCTGATGCTTGAGTTCAGGTCCGTCCTATTGGTAACTTATAAAGTATGGTCTAATGAATTAAAATTATTTTTAAAATAAAGTTCTTTAAAAAGAGTGAGAGGTATTTGTGAATGACGCCAAAGTCTAAATTCAATAGGGTTAAGATCAAAGCCTGTGAATTAACAAATGCTTACGAAAATAGAAAGTTTGTGTTTCCTTTCTTTATTAAATGCGTTTTTGTTAATGATGGTAGGAAGTTAAGATTTTCAGAGTTGGTATGAAACCTTATCAAGGCAAAAGTCTTTTTATACAGTTTTTTGAAACATAGATAAAAATCGCTGTGAGCATTCATGAGTTGAAGAAGCAAATAGGTTTAGTTTCTGGAGTACAGAAATTATTTAAATTACTTATAGATTAGCTTTTTCAGCCCTTTGTGTCTATAATATCAATTATTGTGTACCAGGCTTGCTTTCTACAATCCAGAAGTGAAATTAAATACTGTGAGTATGATACTGAACGTAGACTCTGCATTCCTCGTAGGAGCACTTATGGTGAAAGAAAACTTATTTTCCTGAACTGCAGTGTGTTTCTCTGCAAAACCCTTCAGTATTGAATATTAAAAGGGAATAGATTAATTAGCCTCCAGTGAGTATGCCTCAGTCACTTCATGAACCCTGTTGTATGATTCTGGTGAGTGGCATTTGTATTAATCTGAGAGAGGAAGGGAGGGTCTCAAATTTTTTTATCCTGTGTATTGTTAAAGATTTTGTCTATTCCCAGAAAGAGTAAGACGACTTGTGGAATACCTATATTGAGGGATGGGGGGAGATGTTGATGTTGGTTCTAGCAGCTACTTTAAAGAATTTTTTAAGGAGTGACAGGGCTTAGCTTGGTGCAGTTTCCACAATAGTGTGTAATAAGCTTGTTCATTGTCCACTTGAACTTAGCAGTACTTAGGTTTTCATCCTGAAGGACGCTAGTCAGAGTCTTTTTTCCAGCTGTATTCACATCCATGAAAATCAGGGTGACTAGAAGAACTTTTAATACCCTAATAGTGTAAGACAGCTTTATAGATGTTATGAAAAGTGAGGTTAGTTCTTCTGAGTGAAGTCTTCTGAATAGATTCCAGTTTGATCTGCAAGGTTCTTCTTGCCACAGTTTCACTAGGCTTAAGTGCAGCGTAGCTTTCACATCACGTTTTTATGCTGTTTTCACCATTGAAAGGATTAAATTTACTACAACAGCTCTTTACTCCTCAGCAGTCTGAGTCTCTCACAGCAGCCTGTGGATCTTTTGCCTGCATCAGGGGATGAATTTTTTTTCTACTCCTAACAATTTTTTTTAGATGAATCCCACATCTTTCACTTCTGCCTTCGTGGTTATGAAGATCATCCATCTTGAGCAATTCATGATGGAGATAAATAATTACTACTAAACCATGAATACGAATTAGTTGCCACTATTACTTTTTACATTGTTTAAAAGTGTCTTTACAATAGGCTTCAAAGTAGTAATTTTTATGTGCTTTGAGAGCTGTATGGAAGTGAATAATAAAAAAGAGCAACAATCATAGATGATTGGTTTGTGTTTCTGCTGAGGGTTTGATAGAAGATGACGTCTTACGTTTTTGCACTGAATGTAAGAAACTCATTTCCAGTAAAAGCAGTTAGTTTAAAGCAAAAAAAAAAAATCCCATGGACATAGTCTGTATAAATTACTTAGGAACTCGGCTGTTGGAGAGATGGTACAACAAAGAATTGTTTAGGGTGGTTTGGGGTATTGGATGTGCTTTCTTGGCTCGTGGACTCATGTTGAGCCTTAGGTGTGGACTTACAGTAAGGAGAGTGAACAGTCTTAAATTTAACAAAAAAAAAAATCAATTAAATGGTCAACATAAATGTGGGGGCAATTTTCTCAGATTGTTAGCAGTCTGAAAAGCCACCTGTTTGTGCATCAGAAATGCATTGCATTATATGCAGTGTTCCATGAGAGAAATCAATGTGGAAAATCTTAATTGCGTGTGAAATGATATGCTTCAGAAAATGAAGAATGTTTGTTCTGTATTAGACACTTCTAAGTATCTCCTCATTGCTGCTATTGAGAGAGGCTCTGTGTAGTCTGTATATAGAATGAAACAATGAAATTGAGGATACTGTATATTGTTGCTTATATTAGCAAGCTAATGCTGCATACAAATTGGGTTAGAGAGAGTCACCCTTTAAACTCATTACTCAATTGAAATTAAAGAAACCCACAAGATTTGCATGTGAATATACAACTTTTTTCAAGATCACTTATCTGTTCGGATGGCTGTTGTAGCATATGTTTTTTCTATAACATAACAAACTGCTTTTGGCAGCTCAGTTGTTTGGAGAACTGCTGATTTGGGGACATCTATGTTTTAGGTTTCTGCATTTTCTAAAACATTGTTCCTAGTCTATTCAAAGAGCTTTTCCCTAATAAAAGGAATGGAAATGTCTCAGAAAGATTTGTGTCAGACTGTGCTTTTGCTTCAGGTGTGCAGCTTCTGGTGAACCTGTGGAATGATTACCTAATTACTTCACATTTAATGGATTATTGGGAAGCTCTAACTTAAGCACTCTGTATTTTGATATCCTGAGGTATCTATTACCTGATCTGCACAATTAGGTGGTGTTTCTGTGTTGCACACTGAAGTGTGATTGGTAATAGCATAAACTTGTTTTTAACTTAGTGAATTAGAAGACTAAGAGGCTTTGTAACAGTCCGGGGGGTGGAGGCTAGTATTTTCAAGCTGCGTGTTTAACTTTTTTCTGGCCCCTCTTGATGCATTTATCACACCTGTACTGTTGATTGAGCTGCACCATAGTAACAGGGAGCCCATTGTGATGAGCTTTGGTTCCACATCGTTGCGCGTAGCAAGTCTGCAGTTGCTGTGCTGTGGATAGATGTAGTCTTCCAACAGTAGCCCAGAAGACAGCAAAAAAGGTATGTAATGGGGAAAACTGGAATTGCATCTTACCTCCCTTGTTTTCCTTCTCCCAGGAAGTGTTTTCATCTTCCCAGTTTGTCCTGGATGGCATTAGTTTTTTAACAGGTATCTTGGAAAACATGATTCCTGTCCTCTTAAGAAATAATTTCGCATTTAACTACACAGTTTCTCTGTGGGACAGAGTGTGTTTGTGTATTACTCTACAGAACAGGTACATTCCAATGGCAGGAAAGCTTTCCTTGGTTAGCAGTGGGAGAACAGACCCTTCAAAGGCCAATACCTGTGTAAAAATACAATCTTTCTTTTCCCTGTATAGCACTTGAGAAAATGGGGTTCTCCTCCCTTACCAATACTAAAAATAATCTCTAGGTTTAAGCTGTTTTAACAGCTACATATATGTGGTAATAATTGAAAAAGACCTTTTTAGGGTAACAACAGGAGCAGCAGGCAAAGTGAAATATAGTGTCTGGGAAAGCAATCTTCAGGGATTGGTTGGAGGTAAAAACCCCAGATTTAAACCTGCTGTTAAATTACTATGACTGACTTGAGGATTTCTAGAAGTATTTTTGTCCATGATATCATTTTGAACCACCTTTTTAAAATGTTTTTATCCAAAGCATCTCATACGGTTTGATTTTGAAAAGACTGGAGAATTCAGCAAGCTAAACTAGAATTCTCAGTGGTAAGCTTCCAACACTCCCTGGCTCAGTCCTGATCCTGTTCATTAAACCTGGATTAAAATTTTGAGCTAAGTGATCTTTTTAAGGTATCAGGTGTCCAGCTCTGGGACACTTCAGAGAGATCATTTTTTGGCTAGTCTCTGTTAACAAGATGCCTCCCTTTAAGCTCTCTTTAAATGAGTAATGTCTTCAAAATCACTTACTGCCAAAAAAATTTTTACTGGGTTTGGCCGCCTCCTTACTGCAAACAAAGGCAGTCCTACTGTGTGCAGCAATCTGCTGTCATGTTTGTTCTAATCCATAAATATGAAGTTAAGATCAATGATTTTTTTATATGCATAACCACATACCTATTATTACTGTTGGTTTTATTGCAGTAATGCTGCTAATTGACACCTGTCTAGCGTGGAACTATGTGGTACTTGTACTGCTTTATAGCGTCAATTCAAGTGAGTATTGCAAGGAAAAAAGCATTTTCATAGAAGCGGCAAGTACTCTTACTAGCAAGAACTTGTTTACAACTTTGTTGTCTTGGTAATGATTGAAAAATACTGAAAAAGATTACAAACAGTTAATTACTCCACATGGAATTGATCAATCCTGACACTTAAATACAGCAAAATATGGCTTTTTTTCCCTCAACTATAGTTCCCGTTTCCCTCTTCGTGCATCTGTATGAAAAACACATGTTTCATCTCTGGCAGTGTGTTTTGCTTGGATTTTGCTTTTGATTATAGATTCTTCTATTTTTTCCCCACTTTGACTTTTTTGTTTCCAGCATACAGTTAAAGGTGTTCTTATAATCTGTTGAGATTTGACATATTTGCTTACTACAGCAGGTGGCTCAAAATAGGTAGCAAAGATTTTTGGCTGATAACTTGCACTCACACCAGAAGTTAAATTTGGTCATCTGACATGTGTAAAGGATCAGCCCACACATTACGCTTGCATTTGATCCTTTATGCGTTGAGAAACCAGACTTCAGAGACTACCTTTTTATATCTTGGGTGAAAGGCTGTCAGTTGCTGCAAGTGTCATTGTGAAGTGCTTCTGCAATATCTAGATGAGGAAGTTGCTCTGTCTAAAAAAAAAAAGAAGAAAAAAAAAAAAAAGCAAAACCACTTTTTTGGGGCGTGTATGTCTGTGAGCTCTAACATAGATATGAATGTGATCCATAAGTGTGTGATGCAGCTTATATTGATCAGCAGTGCCTATTAAACCTACATATATCTAAACTCTCACATGAGAGTTACGTGTAGGACAACCATGATCTATTTGCAGCTAATTCTTACCAGACTACACCAAACGGATACCTCGTATCATGAACTTCCTGTGAAATCATTACAAAATCTTTAAAATTTTCTGTTCTTCTGTCTTGATTACTGGCAGGGAGGGGGACCATGACATAACCATTAGCGTGAACTTTGCTGGTTATGTTTCTGTTATACATTAGTTTCAGATCCTCTATTTTGACATAGGTTTGATTCTCCCTACTCTTGATGATTCTTTTTCCCCAAGGGAGTTTTGTATGGCACAGAAGAGGCAAGTTGTGCCCCAGGACAAATAGAGAATTTATGCTCCTGATGCTGCTAGCTGAAGAATCATCCAGAAGACTCAAGTTGTTCAATACCTTAGTTTTTGGTTAGGCTGTGATCTCACTTCTGTTCACAAGGAACTGTAAAACCATGAAATGGCTTTCAATAAACTCCATCACAGAAAGCTGTTAAGGTTGTGATGGTGTAAGTTTCTCACATGGAGAGAAAAAAGGCAAGCAAATAGGAATACTGGGTTTCTTTTTTTTCTTTTTTTTTCCTCATTGTGGGGTGGTTGATTGCCAGTGGAGTCCCACTGTGATTTGGACTTTCGGTTTAACGAAAAAAAGATGTAGTGAGGCAGCAAGGTTTACTGATGCCACATTTTTCAGAGTAGTGCAAATGAAAGGTCATCAAGAAATCCCAGAGCCACTAATCACTAGGATATGGGAAAATACTCCAGTACCTCTGTATTCAGGGGGGTTTTGCTCTTTTCTACACAACTGCTGTAGGTCACTGTCTGAAACAAGGTGTTTGGATAGATGCATGTTTGGCTGTATCTGATAAAGCTGCCTTTCACCACGTTTCTGTGTTTCAGTTGGGGTCTGATCTTTAAAACAGAGGCTGAAAGTTCTGCTTGTGTACATAAGAGAAATACATCCATAGATGTAACAGTTTTCATGTAACCTGCACCTTGTAGGTGAAGAGTAGGGCTTCTTGTCTTGATAATTTCCACCTGAATGGATTCTTTAATTTAAATTTGACAGCTTTAGTTCTCTACTCATTGTGGTTCATGAAGCAATTTGAAGTAATATAAATGAATACAACAGAAAGGCATCTATGCTTAATCTTGCTAGCCATCAGTAGTCACAATTCGTAGTGAGTATAAATGCCTTCATAATGAAAGATAATCAGTATGAAAATGTCATTGCATTTAATTAATTACAGATATTTTGATGGTAATGAGCTAATCATTATGAGCTTTCAGGTTTTGCATTACAAACTCAGCCTGTTTTAGAAAAAAGTGAAGTGGCACCCAGCAAACGTAACACGACGCTGAAGGATGCATATGAACAACTCTTAAGCTTCTTCAGGCCAGTGAGTAGGTGTCACTTCATCACTGCACCATTGTTCCTCTCTTCCCTTTCCCTTTCTTCTGCCTCCATTCCAGTTCACTTTCCCACCCCTACCTGTCAGCATTTAGTGTATTTAAAACCCTTAGTCTGATACTGTAAACCTCACTAGATCTCTTCAAAATGGTATTGTTAAATGCCCCTTTGGAACAATCCTAAATTTGCTTCCACTGTGTTAATACCTTCCTACAAAACCCTTCATCAGTGATGTGTTTGTGCTAGATCCACCTTACCTGGCTTTGTTGTATCTGATCTGAACGAGTTTTCTAGTCTTCCCATGTACGCATAGGAAGAAAAGAGCAATTTGGCACATCCTGAGTGAGAGAAGGATTTTGCCCCACGGTAATGTGTCTCCCACCTCTACTGCCTAGGGAAGGCTCCAGGGCCATTAGCTTAGGCTGAACCACTCATCTTTTGGACTGCTGAAGTTAAATGACAAGAACTACATTATTTCATAAAACTATTGAGAAGGAAATACTTGCTAATATTAATAAGAAAGATAATATCTATGAATACAGAAAGGGCTTGGCATGTACAAAAATTGCAAGCCTGGTTCCAGAATTGGATCACAGACAAAGAGAAAGGAGAAGTAGAAATTCCACTTTTCACTTGGTATGTTTCTGCATTACCTTGACGTCTGTGTACCTCCACTGCTATTACTACCACCTAGCCCTAAGTAAACACAGTCGTCTTGTGAAGTGTATGATCCTTCATTTAAGAAACTGAATTTGACTACCAGTAATGTCTGTGATAAACATGAGACTGAGAATGCAGCTGATCTTGAGAGTGTTGTTGGAACCAAATGATGCTTTTGCAGCTGCTGTGAAAGTGTCACATAAGGGATGCGATACCAAATTTTACAGGAATTAGTTACAAATAGTAGATGTCTCTATATATTTATCGTATACATTTAAGCCCTTCCCACAGAGGATCTCGTGATTTTCAATGAATCTGTTATTAAATAGCAAATTTTAAAAATTGCTTAAATGTTTTGCTCAATAGCTGGATTGGATATCCTGGGGTTTTGTTCCTATCAGCTGATTTTCAGCTGCTTATAGAAACATGCAATTAGTGCCAAACAGAGAGGTGTTTAGTTGCAATATATTCTACGCTGGGCCCTTTAAAAAAAAAAAATCAATTTAGTTGTCTTAGATTTCTGTTTTCTTTTTTTAATTAGAAACAGTCCAATTAGAAAATTTAGTTTGTCTTTCTCACTTTACAAACCTAAGTACAAAAAAGTGGCACAATGATGTTTAGATTCGGTTTTGTAAATGTTTGCAGCAAAGCAAATTCCTTAAGATTTTGTATGACATGATTTTTGCTTTTCTGTTAATTTTAATATAAAGATTGATTAGTTTTTGGGAAAGAACATACATGAAAGTCAGTGACACTGTTGTCTGGCAGACTTACCTTATCAAAACATACTAGGGACACCAAAATGGTAACTTCCCTCTACTTAAGCATTGCTCCTAGAATAGAGATCTTACATATTATTTCTTTTTTTTAAAAGCATGCCATCAGAAAGACGAACAAACCTTAATTCCTTGCTATGTAGGAGAGGACCTTAACGCAACTGAATGCTTGGAAAATAAGTGTTGTCCTTCCAAAACCAGCCATGAACTGAAGTGTTACATGCCATTTAAAGACAGTAAGTATACTTCTGTAGGTTACCCCCTCATAGCCAAACTCTGCTTCTGGTCAGACAATAAGATTTTCATTTCTGTTTCCTCCTTTAGTTTTTCAGGTCATCACCCTCTTCAAAGTAAATATAAGCTTGCATTTATTTCTACATATATATTAATACAGAAGACAATTCATTGATAAAGAATTGTCTGGATATCTTGTCAACCCCAGCACAAGCAAAGAACAAGTGATGTGATACAAATAAACGTAGTCACATATGTTGGTACAAAGAATGGAGTGAAAGATTTAATTGTGGGGCTTTAATCCAAAGTAGTAGTGACTCTGTGAAAGTGCTATGAAAAAAAAGGTGAAGGAACTGGATGTATTTAATCTGGTGAAGAGGAGGCTGATGATTGGTTATTTAATAGCTACACAAGACTGTTTAGAAGGGCAGTTACTAATATGAGGGAGCCACAAATTCTTGGTGATAGAACCAGATGATATAACAAGTGGGAATTGCCACTAAATGATGCTTGGGAAATTTAGCTCGGACATTAGGGGGAAAAAAATTCATTAGGAAAGCAGTACAACTCTAGAACAAGTCATCAGAAAGGTGGTGGAGTCACCATCCTTGGAGGTTTTTAAGACTTGGCTAGACAAAGACACAACTTGACCCCATGTTGGTGGTAGCCTTGCTTGAGGAAGAAGGTAGGTCTACATGATGTGCAGAAGTCTCTTAAAACCAACATTTCTGTGGTTCTGTGTTCTCAAATTCTAGCCTTAACATAATATTTTCCCATCCTTTTTTTCTTTGAGCACAGACTTGGTGTGCATGATTTTTTTTTTCTCTCATATGAAAGAATGCAGCAAACTATTTTTGTACCTCCTACCTCTGCACATAACTCCATGGTAATCTCTGCTTTACTGAGAGGGTTGAATCAAATCTTAATTTTTGCCATAAGGTTTTTCCTGTTTGTACAGCTTTGTAGAAACAGTTGTTGCTTTTCGTGGTGAAGTTGCTTCAACAAACCGAAAAAAGCAAAAAAATTAGAGGCTTTTTATTAGACAAAGAATTGTTGGGTTTGGAAGGGACCTCTCAAGAACATAGAGTCCAATCCTCCCTGCTCAAGCATGGTTAGTTACAACAGGCTTCCCAGGGCTGTGTCCAGTCAACTTTTGAACATGTCCGAGGACAGAGACTCCACAACCTCTCTGGGCAACCTGTTCCAGTGTTTATTGTTTGAACCCTCATGGTGGGGAAAAAAAAAAAGAAAAAAAATTTCTTATGTTCAGACGGAATTTTGCATCTTAATTTGTGTCCTTTGTCTCATGCCCTGACACTAGACATGTATCTCATGGTTTTCTGTCAAGAACAATGTCAAGATATCATAGTGATATTTGCAGATTCATCATTGACTTAAATAGGAAGAGAGCCAAATATTACCATGTTTTTTCTAATACAGCAATTCCTGTTATATTGTATCCTTTTTTTTTTCACCAACAATTAATCAGGAACAGTTCTCAAACAGAAGCAATCTTGCCAAACAAGGATGTTAAGTTAGTAAAAAGAAACCATAATCTAGAACAGGTTTAGGTCTTCCTGATATAATTCAGCATACCTCCATTGATTCCAGAGCTGATATCCAGTTTCCAGGAAGAGCTGACTTAATATAGATATGAAACCCCAAGGGAATACTTGTAAGCTGACATGAATTCACTTTCTGCTTGTTTGTGCTTG
This sequence comes from Nyctibius grandis, assembly GCF_013368605.1. Classification (NCBI taxonomy): domain Eukaryota; kingdom Metazoa; phylum Chordata; class Aves; order Nyctibiiformes; family Nyctibiidae; genus Nyctibius; species Nyctibius grandis. The sequence continues at coordinate 13,184,407 of NC_090670.1, forward strand.
CTCAGAAGCAAGCAGGGATCAGGATCAAACTTAGAAATTTTTCTTGTAGTTGAGCAGCTCCACATTCCAGTGCAAGGGCAGCTGTAATTATTACTAGCTAGACAACTTTTGAGGGAAGAAAGTGCCAGTCAGTGTAAGGCCATCAGAATCTGTTAGTTAGGGGCATACTGCAGAAATAAAATGTTTTAATAATATTCATTCCCCACTTGGGCCTTTATATTATGCGTAAAACACAATTCACTCTGGCGAGAAGAAAAGCTGTACAGTGAAAATTATATCTCTTCTGCTCATTTTTAGGACACATGCTCAAGCAAATGTTAAATATGCTTATTCAGCTGTGGCTGCTTGATTCCTCATTCAAGTTAAGCTTTTATTGTTTGGACATAAATATCAAGCGCTATTTTATACAATTATTTGTTCATAGATTAATTAGCTACTTGAATACTCCTGGATGTACAACATATGTCCAAAGAAAACACAAACACTCACTGCCCTGGGAGCACGTGCTGTTTGCCTCATAGCAATCTGTTGACAAAATAGAAGCACTTAGCAGATATTAGACTCATGGCACTTGCATTTCTGTAAGATGCAGGCTGCATACTTGAATGGTTCTTATCTGGGAGTTTTGTCTTGAATTTCACTAGGAATAAAATAAGGCTTTAAGAAAATGCTGCAAAAGTTCTGAATTGAAATAGATAAATGCCATTCACTTGCATGATTTTATCTCCATTCTTAAAGAAGCTTCTAGAGGGCTTTGTTTTTTGGTTGTTTCCCCACCTCCCTGCCCTAGGCTCACTCAAACCCCAGTTGCTTCTGAAGCTAACCAAACACTTGGGCTATTCGAACTCGGGTCAAATTTGAGACTTGATCTTTCTCATCTGAGCTCATTTCTAACACCTACTTTTTTCCATTGTGTTGCTGGCTGAGATGATACATACATGTCTGTCATAGAGGCTAATCTCTGTCATCTATACCTCGATATATATCTCAGAATGATTTGTATCTAATGCGAACTTCTGCTGACTCTACAGATATGCAACTGACATTTCGACTGCTTGTGCTTGTGGCAGGAGGATTTTTGATTTTGGGGTGTCTACCATTCTGTTGCTGTATCTGTTTGCAGAGAAGGTAAGCATTAGAGCATGACCAGACTGAATTTATGATGTACTGCTTCTAAATGTAGAAAATACGGACAACTGACATGTTTGAAGTCAGGGAGGGGAGAAAAGAGTGGGGAAAAAAGGCAAGAAACTAATGTGCAAATATAAAAAATGAGTCCTATTTTGAAGCTACCTAAAACAGAGTCAGTTTGGCTTAAGGAAAAAAAGTTTGTTAATGCCCCAGTACACTTTCTAAAGACTCTGTTATAAAGGACTTGGATTTAATCTTACTTCCCTTGCTTGGGAAGTTGCATATAAAACACGAAGGCACAATGCCTGCAGGGTAGAAAAGAAGTCTGTGCATAAAGCCCTGGATGGAGCTTGAGCAGTGGTGCTTGAACGTGAGTTCAGCTCTGCAGGAAGCAGGTCCTCCCCTGGGCCAACATGCTGAGGGATGGAAGACCAGGCTTTTGCTTCCTTGACTCTCCAGTTATCTTCCCCCACTTTCTGCCCCTGCTCCCCTCCATATATGTTAAAGGAACTTGATTTCCATTCTTCTCCTCTTTGGGAGGAAGGCAACACCAACAGCTGCCAGTTGTGAGCAAAAAAAGTGTCAAATGAGACTTCAGAGCAACCAAGCTATCAGGCAGCCTGCAACACTGCACACAGTCCATCGTGTTCAACCCAGAACAGGTTTTTAGGACACAGTGTCCTGAGTGCAAAGAAAACCCAGAACATCATTAAAAAAGAAGAGTTAATTTCACTTCGTAACATAAGTTTAAATGGAAACAAGTGAGAAAACTTCCTGCCAGTTGCCTTAGCTCTCAAAAATCACAGGGAGAAGGGAGACAAAAATGTTTTTTTTAGCACTGCCTTCAAAGGCACTTCTACAAGGGTGACATTGTCTATGGTAAACGATTGACTGCTGCACAGGAAATTACATGTGCAAGCAGGAACGAATTATTTGAAAGATAATAGGGAAGAAATGAATGAGAAAATGCAGTTTGCAAAGAACAAGTAGAAGTGTGTCTGTGTGGCGTAGACCTAGAGTTATGCAGTAAGACACAGAAGGAAAGAACAAACTAGTAGGCCTGGAAAAGAGAGGGGCTGGGAGCGTGCTTGGGAAAAAAGCAAATTAATTATCTCTAATGCTTCTAATGTGCCATGTGGTGTTTTTTAACGTATAGGGCACATTACAGCCTGTGAGTGTTGTGCAAGCAGTTCAGTGTTTTATATTGTGAAGAGTTTCGGCATGTGTGTATGTTCTTATGGTAATGGGAAAATATAAGCTCCAGAACATCAAAATCATAAAATTAAGATGGAATGTATTCACAGAACTATGCTTTATTTTTCTAAGGTGGTAGTTCACATTGAATGGCTAATGCTATAGCTTGGTTAATATGACAGAATTGTCTTTTTTGTGAAGATTTTTTTTTCTCCAAGCGTTAAACTTTTGCTTTACTATTAGTAGTCTGTGTGGGATCATATACATGCACATACACACACACATAGACTTTACTAATGTGGCTGCTTAGCAGATGGCTATTTGCTATGGAGTTCCACATTTAGACAAAACCTGCTGTGAAAATATCCACATTACATCTTACGCTGTGCTCAACAGCTGATGTTCAGCACACAGATAGCTGCACTGTGAGTCATCAGTGACTCTGAAAACAGGAGGCAAAGAATTAACGTGAAATTATCATAAATTTTCTGGAAAATGAATTAATATGTGTTCATTTTGAGAGAATTCACATTAATGTTTAAATGATCATTTCTGTGTTTTTTCATAGCCAGTGAAACTAGGAATATTGCTGTTCTGCTATGACTTGGTTTTCGCTTTGTTTTTTAGTGCAGTGATTAACCAGATGCTAAATGGTTTTAATTTCCAACATCATATATTTGGGTTCTGGGAAAGGAGCAATCCTATAACATTGTAACTTTGAGTTTTACCAGTTCTAGAGACAGTTGATAGAGGATAGCTTTGAAAAGCATTCCTTCAATGAGCCTAAAACCTTCTCACTGGATGGAAATTCTTTTGTTTTCAACATTGTACGGTCATTGTTGAGAAGGTCCTACGTACAATGCCAAAACTGTACTGCAGTGGACGTGCACAAAAGTAATAATTGTTCTCTAGAGTTATCAGAAAATAAGAGGGCTTTTGCTGATGAAATTTGGGATAATTGATTAGTTCCACTGTGCCTCTTCTAGAGCAAATTCCAAGGTTTCCCACAGGAGTCTGTATTTATATTTTAAGAGAGAGAGCGAGCGTGACACCAAACCTGGGTGACTGGCTCTGGAAAGCTTTTACAGCCACTTGTGCTATGTATCTAGGGGTGGCTGGTTGTCCAGAGATGCCCAGGACTAGGACAGCAGAGGTAATTCCATAATGTTGCCAGACTAAGAACATGTAGGACAAGGGAATTCCTGTAAAATTGATAGAGGAGCTGAGTATTCCTCCCCTTGCCACACTTGATCAGCACTAGTAATTTCCCAGGTCGGTGAGGCTTTGTTACTGCTGCATCCCCACTGAGGAACTGTGATTTTGCCTCCTTCCAATGGTAGTTCTCATGCAGGAAGCAGAATCTACACATGCCCATTCCCTGGACAGTTTCTCTTGTGTCCTATCAGCATAATATCCCTCTTCTTGAGCTGTGTTCTCTGATGCTCTTGCTATGTTCGTAACTGTGCTACTCTATCTTATTTCTCTCAGTTTTGTTAGTCTTCATTAACAACCACATGCAATGATGGGTAGGTTAAGACACTAAAGCTTAGGAAAATGCAGGTGCACTTAACCAGTGCTATATTTGAATAACACTGTGTAGATTTTAAGAATAGAGTAAGAATTGGAAAAGTCTTCATTTTCTTCTGCTGAATTTCTACTACAGCTGTGGGAAGGAGGCCATAGAATTTGGTTGACTAGTCACTGGGTAAATTTCTGGTCATGGTTGCATTATATGAATCAGAAGGCAAGCTGAAATTCATTAAGAAAATGTAAGAGATGGGAAAAGCTTATTGAAATGCTTTTTTTAGCCTTAATCTGTCTGTGTTCGAGTGATGAAATCTTGTGATGGCCCCTGAAATTAACTGTATCTTTGCAGGTTTTTTTCACTGGAGCTAGGATTTCATGGCTAAAGTCTAGGTGATCTTCTCTAAATTCCTTCCTTGGAAGTCAACCAATTTCAGCTGTTGTTTTAATATGTTGCAGTCCATGCCTCAATCCTTTACGAAGCGCAAACAAGGCAGTAAAGCAAATGGTGCAGAAGAGAAGAGCTCAAAATGAAGAGGTTCGTGGCCTTTTAGCGGATTGACTTAAGAAAGACTCTAAGAACAAAAACAAAGGTAACCTAATCTTGGAGTATTCTTTTGTTCTTTCAGTTTAGGATTGTCATCTTATATCAATTCTGTATAGAATACTAAACATACGCAGTACTAAATGTCTGTTGCTTCCTAGTCCAGTAGACTTTGTCAAAAGGCACTGTTTGTCAGGGTTCACCTTCAATTCCTCTTGTGCGAGAAGTAATGAGTCTGCAAGAATTTGACTTCTGTCCTGGGATGCTAAATGACAGCAGAGCAAGCCATGGAAAATATTACAGTCCTAGGCTTAAGTCCTCTGCCTTTTCAGTGTTCCTTATCCCATGTGCAAACTGTATTGCATGGAAAAGTGACAAAGCAGAGTAAGGTTTTGCTGCTTTCAGGAGATGTGGATCCATTTACAGGTGCTGACAAATCTGTCCTTCTGTATGGATAGGGGTGTTTTACAGCTGACACGTTCACATAACTCCACATCTTGGCATTCTTCCTCAACACTGAAGAGCAGTTAACTACCAAAATAAACATAATTTGAGAGTGAAATGCTGTTTACTCCACATGAGCATGTCAAACTATAGCCTACTAAAGGTGACAATGAAATAAAAAAGTTTCAGTGAGGTCATTAGACCATAAGAAAATATTTCAGGGAGAGCATTGGTTTGGCAAAAAAGTAAAGATGTCCCTAAATCCAGTTATACTGATGTTCAGTATTTTTTTTTTCTTTTGGTGTAGATGAAGATCTGCCTGATCTTGAAGACCTCAAGCAGAAGCATACCAGGATTACTTGAGTATGCCCTAGAAAAAAGGAGATGTTTTGTTTTAGTATCAAAAAAATACAGTGTTGTCAACCCTTGATAATGCTATTGATTTTGCAATAGAAGGTCTTCATTTCTAGTTCTTCATACTCATTCTGTATCATCTCCTGTACAAAAAAGCTAGTAACAATGAAAGGCAAAAATGCTCATGGCAACTCCTGAATAATAAAGCCAGTCTTCTCTTACTGATACAGCATCCCTGTGGAGGGATATAAAGATACCAGTTAAGTGCCCATCTCAGTTTAGAGGTCAGTCTTAGAATATTATCTGGATTAAGAAAAGAGTGTTGTCATCCATTAAACGGATAGTGAGTGGCAAGCTTACTCTGTTTCAGTATTGGATGGTGCCGTAGCAGAGTAGTGCTACTCTTACTGAGGACAGTGGCGAATTCCTTACCAGGCTGCAGAGGATTTGGGAAATCTGTTGTTGGGCAGTTGCTTTAAAGATATGCTTGGCAAAAATACAAAGCACTTGAGGAAACTGTGGTTGTGTTTTCTCTGGCATTGTTTCTCTCCACGGGGTATCACTGCACCACATAACTTTCTTTGATCTTTGGATGACCTGTCTCCAAAGGTAGGTGATTTCAAAATGCAATTTCTTTCAGTTTCCCGGTAGTGTAACAAAAAATAAAAGAAACAAACATGTAACAGTTTTCAGCAGCTGAGTGCAAAGTAAGAGTCAACACCTAAAAGAATGTCAGTAGAAATCAGTTATCACCTGTAATAATGCAATCACTGGTCATTTTTCTTTGTGTCTGTGAAGTCCATGTAGCAGAATTTCCAAGAGCTACAGCTGGGAGGAATGGAGCTTTGCTCCTAAGCTGGAGAGAGAATAAATATTCTGAGTGATTCTTAGAAATGCTGCGTACTTCCAGGATTCCCCATTTAATAAATTTTTCTTTGTTTCATCAGTCCTAAAAAAGGCATCAATTAAAATACAAGTGTAATAGGGATGGAATATGCATATGGGCAATCTCTTGAAATTGGCGAAGTGCTTACTAATGGTCAGACATAACTGTATGCAGGAGCTTTAAAGCCTGATATTGCAACCATTGCCAGCAGCATTGTCTTACAGGTTATAATTTTGTAAGCAATAGTATTACAATGTTTTTGATGTGGAGCAGCAGAATGATGCAGACTGAATAGGGCTCTGTTTGCTTCCCAAGTCTGATGTGTATTTGCTGTTTCTTGATATTGTTTTTATGAATGATGAAATAAGTATATAGACATTTTGACAAAAATTAAACCAGTTTCCTGCTACATGAATTTAGGGGCACTGTGACAGCTGAAATGTGCATATGGCAAACCACATAGATCCTCATGGCTGATGGTGATTATGGAGAGAGAGCCGTGCTCTGGAGAAGGTTAGGCTTTCATATGGTGCTTCATGATTTTGATTTGAAGGGTTATAAATTCCTTCTGTTTCCATGTCATTGACAGCCCAAATGCTTTCAATGTCACATAATATTCTGACAAAGGGACACATACTGATAAAACAACTGTATTTAACAGTAAGCAATCAATGCAGCTGCAGTAACCGTATCTGGCAGCATTGGAACAAGAAGAGCGTAAGCAAAATATATGCACTGTAGGAGGAGGAGGTGAGAAGAAGGCAGCACAGCAAGGATCATATCCCCCATAGTGGGACAGTAGTCAAGAGCATAGTGCATGGACTTGCACCGTGTTTCTTTTCCTTGTAGAAGCTTCATTGTAAAGGTGTCCTAAAAAGCTGGAAGTTTTGGTTTTCAGTTGGAGAAGACAAAAGCTCTGATTTAAAATTTTCATTTCTATAGTAGCTTGACAGTTCGTTGAATCAATAGATGTCAAGCATGGGTATTGCATAAATAACTGCTATCTGTGCCTAAAATGTCATAATAGCTATTTCATTATTATTAAAGGTCAAGATTATCACTTTAGGGTCAGATCACAGATATTCATTCACAGGCCTGTGTGTGATGCTAACTGTACTGACATTGTCACGTAAACATGGATGTTTTGGCTGCTTACTTCCATTAGTAAGTATTCAGATCCCTTTGATTATGTTTATTTCTTTGTTTGTTATTGTACTCCTGAACCTTAGCGTACTACAGAACAATATCAACATGGGGTTACCCCAGATCTACCTGGAACGTGTCTTTTTCCCCAGTGCCTAAACTGCTGGTATGTATCTTGTATACCAAGCTACATGTTGCTGAGCCAAATTCAATTTTCCTTTGTCCTTTCTATCCCTTCAAAGATCTAGATTAGGGCCCAGGTCACCTAGAAGAAGGCACGAACACTCTTACAATGCTCCTCACAGTGCCTTTGTGGCTGGCAAAAGAAGCTGCTCAGGGCTGGCTGCGATTCCCAAGTCTGCAGAGCAGACCTTCCACCTTCCAGGCCCAGGGAGAGGGAGCGAGATCTTCAGCACTAAAATCCGGGACCGCAAGATGGTGCTGCAGGAAAACATTTTTCCCTCGGTGGCTTTGGTCTCTGGAGAACTTTATTGATTTCTACCTTTTACAATGTGGTTCGTCAAGTCACAAAAAGGCAGATAGTGTACAATAGAGCAATGGTCACTCAGGAAAAAAGACAACATAATATAGCATATGATGACAAGGCTTTAGAAGACTTACAAGATATACAAACCATTGCTTGTGGCTTTAGATCTGCACTCTCTCCTATTGAACTGATACAGAGTGAAACAAAAGAGCTCTCTGTGGAACATCCCTCTTTATCTTCACAAAGGTTAAATAAATACAAGGCTAAACGGCCTGCCGCAATGCACAACAGCTGTGTCCGAGAGTGGATACTGCTACACTAGAGACAGGAGCTACGATAGGGCTTCAACAGTAGTAGAGCTCTTTTATCACATCACCCTTTTTCTGATGCGTCTGCTTGGCCTGCCATTTAGCACTCCACTCTTGCCCAGGCTCCTGTTAAGGTTTTTACTGACTCTTCAAGCTTTTACCATTTCTTTATTCAAGGTACTTGATCCAGCACTAACACGCATGATCTAAATGTGGAAGAGAGGAACTAAGGCAACTAAAAGGACAGATAACACCGTGTGCTTAGGACTTATTGCACAGCTAGGAGATCTGGGGAGATAATACACAGATACAAAATGCTCTTGCGTACATTTCCTAATAGTAAAGCCCTGCTTCAGTTAAATGCACCAGGTAGGTAGGAGCATTACTGAAAGGCAATTTCTTTAGTTAAACACTGCCTTATGAATTGCAGTAGCTAAGCATGTAAGAATTGTGGTTGGATATGTGATGCATCTTTTCCCATCATCTTCAAGGAAGGGCAGGAAAAAGTTCATTCCCATTCTTAACATTGGGTGCATAGTTAGCTGATATTTCAAGTTATATTTCTCAGATACCAAACAGATAACTGAATGACAGAGCTCAGTTTGAAGGAGAGGGAGCTCTTATGGTCTGTATGAACAACTATGAGAAGCAGGGAAACCTGAGAGCCTGGGGAAAAATAGTTATTGGGATGGTGTTGACCAGTTATTTTGATGACACAGTAGGTGACTGAGATCTAGCTTTTGAATAGTGGATAAGCATGGCAAATTACTGTTATGGTCCTCCTCATTCATACCAGTCGTAGAATGCTATAAAATGACTACGGTTAAACTGTGAAACATCTGGGGTTGGGGCACATCAACTAAAGACCAGGCTGTGCAAGCTGGAAAGGAAGAGAAGGAAGATCATGGGAAAAATGACCTTGTGAAAAATGACATGGAACATTTTAACAGGATATAACAGAATCTTATTCTCATTTGGCTTTTGCAATTTATTTTTGTTAGTGTGGTCACATATAAAAGTCTGTCACAGCAACTGCTACAAGCCTTTGTCTTATTTTATCAGTAAGCTTGTTTTTTTTTTTTTTAAAAAAAATGCATAACTACAATTAATCATAATTCATCAGTGCAGCTAGCTAGGAAGCAAAAGGTTAACAGCAAATTCTGTTTCACTGGTTAAAGATGCTACTATAGCAGCATTTGCTCAAATGGTTGTTTTACACATGCAGTGGCGTCATCCAGTTTAAATCCTGCTGTGTTTCTTTGCCAACAACTGCTAGTGAACATTTGCCCACCTTCCCTGCTGCTGAGTAGTATCAGGATTAGATGCAGGGAGGCGAGCAGGCTTACAACTTCATCTGTTGGCACCACAGGAATGCGGGAGCAGAACAGCATGGCAATAGGGAAAACTTTCAAAATCATCAATTTTAAGGTCTTACCTCAAAATGGCTATTTCCTGGCTGGGGGGAAGGGTATCTTTCCCCAAATGTGCAAGGAAAAAGAAAAAAGCAGCAAGAAGAAAATCTTTCTCAAATAAAGACATGATGCGCATTTATTTATCATCCAACCTAGCAGGCAGGTGCATGTCTGCAAAACTGTACTGGGAGGTAGATTTTGACATGGCAGGAGTGCCTGTCAAGAAAACACTGGTCTTATCTGGCTCTGTAGGGAATAAAAATTTAGGGAGCTTTAGTATATCTTGGACTTTTTTAAGATGATGGATAGCTTGCAGCAACAGGCATTTTCCTCCCCTCACCAAAGGAAGCCACTTTTCCCTCAGTGCTTAGCAAAAGTCTCTTTGAATGACATGATTATAGAGAATCACATTCTGAGCGAAGAGGCTGGTAGAGACAGACAGCTGGGTTTTCCGAGCATTTATATTTGCTTTTGCCTGCACTTAAGAACAGCTGAAATCTACTTCCTGAACTCCGTACATTTCTTACCTGCAAAGTTATGTGCCTATATCTGACCTTCTGAGCCACTTGTCTGTACTTATGGGCAGAGGAGAGGGAATGTGATGTGCTAAAGGGCCAAAAGACCGGGAAACAAAAAGGTGGCATCACTCTTTCCATTGAGTTCCTGTGCTGGAAGCTCTCAGTGTGCTGGAAACTCTCAGTATGCTGGTTAGATCCAAACTTATTACTACAATGGATGAGCTGGGCTGCACCCCCTTTCCCAGCAGAGCTTTCTCAGCTGGCTGGCAGCAGACAGTGGAGCTGGCAAGGGGGGGTAGGAAGCAGATAATGCTCTTCAACTATAAATGTAGCATTAATGGTTCCTTGTAAGTTTTTAAAGCAGCTGAGTACGGAGCTAAACAGAGAAATAATGTCTCCTATCTTTTCTCATTGTTTGTCCTCTGTAAACATATGGCAAGCACCACCGTTATTAACTTTGAATTTGAGTCCCCTGTGATTTGTCTGATGATCGTGATGCCTGTTTTTCATAGTTGCTTTAGTGTTTCACCTCCTGTGCTCAAACGATGCTCAGCTATGGCACCAAACAATCAGCTTAAATTGCGCATTGACAACTACAAAGTAATTGAGATTTTTTTCAGATTAAAATAGATTGTGACAAACTAGTCTGACAGCTCCAAAGCAGCTGTTATGGGCTATAGTAACAGTGGTGTGCATTAAAGAGCCCTTGACCACGTATTTATGCAATAGACCTAATAGCTCTAAATGAGCTGTTATGATTTATCAATTAAGTCATATATACTGTTAAGAATGCAAGAATAAACCCAAAGGGATTATTGTTATCTACTGCAGCAATTTTCATATTCTTATACTTCAATAAACTTTTTTTCTTATAACAACTGCTTTTCTATTTGTTTAATGCCGTTAATAAGAAGCATACAGCCAGTAATGAATGACGTGCTTAGAATTTGCGAGGTCTGCAAAATATACTATGGTAAGTTTAAAACATCATCTGTATCTCATCTTGACAGATTAGAGTTGTTAGAGCAGGAATCTCACATTTATGCAATTATTTGGAACAGCAGCAAGAGGCGTAACAAATAACTGAATTTTCCTTGTCTTGTGGACGTATCTTTACCATCCAGAGGATTGTTCACTTTACTGTGATCTCCACATGGGCTGATGTTCAGGGCAGGATGTTCAGGTCCCAGCACTAGCTTTGTGAGTAGAATAACTACTCTAACACCTGCTCCAGCTGTTTTGCTGTTTCAGCACTACTACTAGTTTTAGAGCTGACCTGGTGCTACCTGCAAGACCACTCCTTTGGGTTTCCAAACTTTTTGATCACGTGTCCCTATCAGTATGCTATTTTTGAGCATGTACCTCTACTACTGTACCAATATATTATGTACCTTATAAAACATGCACAAAAATAAGAATTAAAAAGGATGAGATAAAGGTGGAATAAACACTGGTTTTAATTCTTTTTCCTTTTATAAATGGTATGAAAAATATTTTCTTCCTTCCAATGGATTGTCTTGTGTACTCCCTTGAGTGCATGCACCCCACTTTTTTAGTGTAGACCACTGCTTTAGTGTAGTGCAAGGACAGACCTCACTCCCTCCTTCTTTGAATATAATCTTCTGTGCTTTAATTCTCTCTCCATTACTCGGTTCTCCGCACATAGACATCCTAGTTATAGAGGAAACAATGACCAATGGTATAGGTATATGACTTTTTTTCTTTCTTGTTCACTCTTCACCTTGTTACTAAGGCTGTTACAAATATAGCAACTTCCCGACTACTATGAATAAGATGGGTAGACCATAATTATTGTTAGTAAGTCATGGGATCAAACTGCTTCAGTAAGCCCTCATAATCTGTAATAAAATGCAGTTTTACTCATCATTACAGGGTAGGGAAGGTGTTCTCTAGTCCTGGCCTGAAGTTATGTATGCAGTCAGCTGCAGAGTCTTATCATTTGCTCTTCCACTTCTTTATTTTGAGGAGAATTTGCTCATGCTTCCCAGTGAATGGGAACGGCACTTGCCTGAACCAGGTAGCATGCTGGCAGGTATCATCCATCCCTCCAACCAGTGCTTTTCACATCTGCACCTAGCTGTTGTCTTCTAGTGCGTGACCTAGATCATCTACACAAATGATCACCGAACACTGGCCTCCTCCTAGCTGTCACCTTCCTGAGCTCCGTGACTCCAGTTAAAGGAAAGTCCTCAGGCACTTGAGAGACCTGTGGTTTATGTCACAGGCTAAAGTGAAGAGAGGTAGAGCTTCCTCTACAGCCAAGGCTCCTAAAGTGGCAAAGCTGCTCAGACCTGTTTTACTCATATTGACTTCTGCTGAGCAAGGGGAGAATTCTGCCAATCTGTCTGAGTTTAGCCTCAGAGGAAAGAATAATTATGTCTTGATTCATTCAGACAACCAGCTGAAAAGGGTTTTGTCTCCTTTCAGATTTGATTGTCTCCTTACAAATGCTGTGGACCTGTTGACAGCAGTGTAGGCAAACCTACTATTAATACATTTCTTTGGGTTTGTAATATCTCCCTCCTTCTATCCCAGTCATGGTTTGATAGATTGGAAGAGTGCAGTGTGAAACTGCGTGATGCTTTGGATGAAAAGAAACCACATGTCAGCTCCAGAAAAGGCCAGTATTGAATTAAAGCTTTATGTAATTTTGTGGAATTTCTGGGTTCTATGTATAGTCTTAAGTTACTCAATATATTCTTCCTTTTTGCATGCTGTTTGAATACAACAGGCTTTGGGTTTTCTGTATTAATCCTTGGTACCTTGTCTTTGAAGGTATGTTGATTATGTAAAAGTATTCTTGAAAGAAGAGGTTTTTAGAAATAGCTTGGGGGAAGAGGTTGAGATTGCTGCATGGAAAACATTTGCCAGCAGCCCTTTACCACTTAGTGGCTGATCCAGGTGAAGATGATGAACCTGATCATTAGGCCACTGCACCTGAGTCAAAAGAAGGTAAAGAACAAGATGGGAGAGTGGAAACAGGTTGGATTGTGCAGAGCTGGTGAGGAAGGCAAGTAATATGAAGTGATGGTCAAGGTAAGAGGATCAAAAGAAATTTATCTAAGATGTTCTTCTGTGTCTCCTAAAGTTTGAAACCTATGTTTAGGATCTATAGAAGTGGATATAGCATAGTTGATGAAGAGGGGAGAGAATAGGGCTTTTTCTTCTGCTTGGTGATTAGACTGTGAGGAGGAGGAGAGTAAACTAAATGAGCTTATATTGCCTGGTTTAGCCATGTGCTTCCCTGGAATCTCTTTATTCTTTGTGGTGTAGCTTGTTACTTGCTTTATCCCCTTCACCATTTCACAAAGAGGAAAGGGCAGCTTGGGTAGTAATAGCTAGTTTGTGTGGCTGGCCTCCTTGACAGAGCAAGTAACAGCAGGAAGAAAATTAACCCTTGGTGGGAAGAGTGAGGGAACCCCCTTTGCTGGAGGATGTGGCCAGGGAAGAGGTGTGCCAGGAAATGCAGAGGATGGACTATTGTGGTGGTGGCTCCTGTGAGGGCTAGATCTCTGGGAGAAGAGATCTCTTGGCTCATGTGTGTGGAAAGGTGAAGTGCTAGGTCAGGGTTCAAGTTGTGTATCTAGAGAATGTTGAGGAGATCTGAGGGTGCTCGGAGTCCTGCTCTTGGTTCCCTCGTGTCAGTTAGTGAGCTCAATGGTGTAACACAAACCAGTTTGTGACTACAGCAAACAGGGATTGGGAAAGTTAGCTGTTCTCTTCTGTGATTCAGGATTTCTTACCATTTCCATAAGTGGCCTTCCAAGATGCCTGATACTTTCTGGATTGTGGCGTGTCATTCCGAGAGTAAAATCAATTAAGGGGAAATCTGAGAAGGTATGATATGAGGAGGGAAAGAAGTATTTGCATTTCTGTCATAATCCAAGCAAAAATAGTAGACTGTTGGTAAAGGTTTGTGAGTATCTATTTCTGCTGTTAGTCATCACCATTGATCCTTTTGTTTAAAAAGATGGATTGTGGGCTCTGAGAATGCAAGGGTCTCTGTTCAAAGCGTTCAAACCATTCAAACAACTTGAATGGTATCGTCCTGAAGCATTAAATTCTGCAACAACATATGTCATTCATCTAACTGGGAGAGGGTTTCATAAAGACTATTTTTACATATGATTCCACAGAAAAAAAAATAAAATGTAGACCATCAAAGCTGTTGCAATTAGGGTTTGGCTCTAGATCCAAAATATTTATGATTTGACACTGAAGTAAGTCTCTTATGAACCATTCATTCACAAGTTTGATTACTAAAAAAAGAATGTCATTTACAGAAGAGATAAGTTATGAAGGAATCAAATTTCATAAAGAAACCCTGGAAAACAAGACCACAAATGACAAAACATACTATTTAGAGCCCAGATGGCTGCATAAAATAAATAGCCGTTTCCTCGGTGGAAGCACAGGCAATTTGGCTGTGTGAAGCTACAATTCCAGCAGAGATCCTTGAAACAGATGTTAATATTGCTTGTGCATGGAAACTTTAGTAAAAAGCAAGATGTTCAGGTAACATGAATGTAATGACTGACAACCTCAGATTTCTTTGTCTGTAGGAGATATGCAGTTAAAACCGTAATGTGACTGTTGTAGAGCCTGGAACATAAATATCTGTATGCATGTTATGATGAGCTGACACATGTGGCTGCCTAGGATGTTTGAGACGTTTTGGTAGTTTTCCTTTTGCTGTAATTGGTAGCCCAGTGAAATATTTTTAAACCAAAAAGAAAAATTCCAGCTGAACCTAAATATAGATAGATACAGATATGTAGATATAGGCATAGATAGATATAAGGTACAACATCTTTACCTGTATAGAGCAGAAAGAATAAATTAATCACTTACCTTCTTCATATCAGATTAACTTAAAACTGTCCTGTGTTAATGTGTCTGTCTTTAACAAGTCTGTGTTATCATTTCTGATGTACATGGTCAGGCTAAGTAACCCCCTAATTTCAGTAGGAGCAAGCCCTACTCGTCTTTTCCTTAGATGGTTACATTCTTGACTCAAGTTTATTCTAAGAAATGTGAATGACAGAAGTACATTTTCTGGAGGCAATTCTCAGAGTTTCTCAGTGGAATGTGTTTCCTCCATACAGTAAGAAAGAAGGGTGGCAATTATTGGAAAAACTGTGCTTCCAGTTCTTCTTCAAAGTTCTCCTGATTTCTGTTTAGTAAGTGTGGTACCACAGTCTCCTGATTGACAGTAGCAAGGCACATGTCTTATGGCTTGCGCTTGTGCAACATTTTGTTGGTTATTCCAGTTGAATCCTATTCCATGGAGACCCTAAATACAGAACTTGCACAATGACTTAGTATGTCCTTGAGTGGCTAATGGGAGTCTGTCATTAGCTCTAGTGCATACAAGATCAGGTGGCAAGGTCCTTGTTTTGAAGCAGTAATGAGCTGCAGAGCTTGCAACACCTACTGAACAAGCAAAAACTTAACATGGCTACATTGTACTGCTGGGACTGAGGGAAAGACTGCCATTTACTCCATAAATTTTGGGTGAGCTGTCTGGAGACCAGAGGGTAGTGCTGAAGTCTGACAAGAGGTTGTTTTCCCCCTTCCCCTGTTTGAAAATACATCCAAAAGGAGAGGTTCTGAGGAGAGGGCTTGCACAACAGCCAGTGGACAGAGCACGTACCTAGACTGTGAGAGATTTGCATCAGTTTCTTGCTCAGCCTGAGGTGATTGAGCCCCCAGCAGACTATTCTGAAACAGGGGTGTTCTGGGGAAATCCATCGTCTGCACAGCTGTGTTCACAATTTGATGAGGAAACATGCGAATGCATTGCAGTAGGGTCAGCCTTCATGCTAGTGTTGTTAAAATGTAGCCTACTCCAAGGTGTAGTCAGTAAGAATTTAGTGTTCTTGGAGGTAAAGAAAACAGTGTTTGTGCAGGAAGCCATGGTATCTGTGACAGTAGCTCAGTATGCTCATTGTCATGGATGTCTGAGGCTTTCTGTTAACCTCCCAAGATTTGGGCTGATCTCAAGAGGTCCCTGAGGCAAAGCAAATGCAAAGTATTTAGCAGTTCTCTGGGTAAGACAGCAGATTCCATTCTTCCTCTCTCTTCAAAAAGAAGAATACGAAATTCTAGATCCAAATTTTGATTCACCTATACTGGAACAATTTCAGTAGAAAAGAATTTTGTCTTTACTTTTCAGAGTAGCAGGTTTGTTACTCAATGTGTTTACTGACTTCAAGATATGCTAGAAATCTCCCACATCAGACTAAGTTAAAGGATACCGCTTACTGCAACAGTAAAAAGCCTTTGTCTTCCAAGGCTTAGTGTCTCTTGGTTAGAGCAGGGGAACTGAAGTAGAGCAACATAATTCAGAATCCTAAATCATTCACTTGGCCCCTCTCCTTCTGAGTAGCTCCATCTCTGCTACATTTTCCCTATCTGTAATAACAGACATATGCCTGTGCAGGAAACTGACATCTTCAGCTAAAAGTCTAGTATAAAATATACATTTTCTATGGAAGCATCAGAAATCTTTCCAAAAAGAAATAGCTTTACTTTATGCTAAATTGCAGTGCCGCTACTGTCGTATGATACTGCCTCTCTAACACACCTAAGGCAGCTGAGTCAACAAGCTAAACACCGCTCATCCCAGCATTAATTTCAGCAATCTTGACACCTCTGTATCATAGTGTTACACTTCTTAACTCAGCTGTCAGCATTCAGTAAATGTGGTGGTACTGTGAGCCCACACAGACTAGGGCTTAGTATCACAAGGAGAGTGCGTTGTATGCTCGCTCTGAGAAATTCCATTTTTGTACTCATTCTACATTTACAATAACAATGGGCTGGGTTTGCCACTCTTACCAATTAACGTCTAGTGCTAATACTGTAATAAACAAATATTCGTTTGCTGATTCTTCCTCTTGAAAGAATCCCTTTGTTTGATACAGAACCAAAAAGGTTTGCATTCGTTCCTTCAGTTTCAGAGGAAATGTTCATCTACTGGTAACTCTTGCAACTGGGACACCTGTTAGTCTGACCGATGAGAAAATAAAATCAGACTCAAATTGCTTTATTCAGTAAAGATAAGTAGATAAAATCACAGAAAATAAAGTCACAGTAAAGTAAATTCTTGCTCCATTCACAGCTGTTAGTTTAATGTAATTGCCTTTCTCATGACAAGTGCAGCTGCTCCAGCCCTGCCTGCAGCACGCACGTCTGCATGGGCTGGGAGGGGGCTCCAGAGCTGCAGCAAGACTTGTCCTACGCAGCCAGGGCTGCCTTCAAAAATGACCTTAATTAGAATGTGCATCTAGAACTAGACCAAACTACTGAGCATTTTGACGAAACCACACTGGTGCCCATTTGGTTGGAAGCTCAGATGAAGGCTTGGTTTGTAAATTGCTCAGCACGTTTGCTGGCAGACCACTGTCTAGGCTGGAGTAGAGCTTGTGCAACTTTCTGTGTTCTGCCCCTTAGTAACATCAATGCATTTCCTTGCTACAAGTCAGCATGCGGGTAGAGCTTTGCAAACCAGACTGTTAGCCTTGATGCACAAGTGTTATTGGCATCTTGTGTTTGCAGACAATGGGGCCCACATCTTTGCAGGTTCAATTAGTTGTGTGTAGAAATGCAATGTTAGACATGGATCCAATTCTCCAATTTGTGAGTGTGGTCGGTAGTTAAATATACAGAGCTTTTTTCCTCCCCTGTACTCACTTGGATTTTACTTTAGAATTCCTTCTTCAGCTTATGCCACACGCATGATAGGACTCAATGCTTTAGTTTAGCGTTTCTAAATGAGACTAATAAACCCTCTTATCACACAGGGAAATTGTGAATATAAGTCAATTAGAGTATTGGAAATGGTCTGATACTGCATTGGCAAACACAGAAACAATGCTGGTTTTAGAACTTGGTCTAAATAGTATGCAAAAAATAAGGCTCTAGACCAGTAACGAACAGTGACAGAAGGAGAAATTATTGAATCGTTGTTCGTTTAGTGATCGTGATTCCTGCTGTGCACTGGATGAAATTGGCCCTGTGGGGAAAATTGAAAGACTAGGATAATTCTTTAAAAAGAGGAATGACTTATGGTTGCAGAGACAAGCTTAAATTTAGTATTTCCTCACTTTTGAGTGATAAGTGTGGCCATCCAAAGACATTTCAGAAAATAGTGTGTGGGTATTTGATTAGGTGGTTTTCTAGCTATTGAAAAGAGAACTGAATACATAGCAATTCTGTCCTGAGGCATTGTCCTAATACCTACAGGAGGTATCAGTTTATTGAAAGTGCTGAAATGCCTGAATCCACAGAGATCTCCCTCACTTCAGCTAAGAGAAGCTGCCCAGATGGCATTCTATCACCTTCTGCATGGGGAAAAGTCACGGGGAACCATGAGCTTTGTCATGAGCAAATGGAGCTTCTAACTTAGTGGAAGAGGGAGCCTATAGTGGCAGTCATTGTACCTGGGTGGACAGTCAGCAGTATCCCCATCCTGGTTTTCTCCCTTTTCAGCTTCATTCCTTGCTTGCACCAAGCTAAAGACTTAGTCCACCTTTGATGAATAAATTGGTTTGTGAAACAGAATGGATTGTAACTTCCTAAATGCCAATGGATTTTCATAGGGACAGCATGAAGTTGCCTTCTCATAGATTTCAAACCTTTTCCAAAATATGTTTTCTTCAATGGATTAATTTGGGTTTTTTAATGTTCAAGAACCAATTGCTATAATTTCTTGAGACAGATAAAATACTTTCTTTTCCCTTATCTCATCCTTGGAAAAAGCAGAAATGCTTTGGCTGAAATTCTCTAAAATGCCCACTGTGAAAATTTCAGCCTGAATAGTTATAATTGAGATAAATTGTAAACAATTGAATGCAGGATCTTCTAATGAGAGGTGTCAAGGAATATTAATAATAGATGTTATTTCCAGACATGCCTGTAATAACACATGATAGGATATTTAAGGTAAAGAGATGCAAGCGCAAAGTGAGGCAAATGTATGTACTCATCTTTTACATTTTAATGGAACTAATTAATGAGGCTGGCATAGTTTTGAAAATGCTTCAATTTATTCTTTGATTAAAAGGTAGGAGTCTCTCATTAGTACAAAAATATCTTTTCTGAGTTATACTACTGGAGTGTATAAAACAGATCAGTGCTGATAAGAACTGGGAATTTCAAAATTATTGTTTACATTGCATACTACTTCTGCATCATTCATTGTGGATTTACATCATAATTAGTTTGCTCTGTTTTCCCTGCAGTGAGCTTGACTTGAAATGGGAAACTCCTCTAGATTTAACTGTTGCACCTGATTGCTTTTTCACTTTCAGACATTGGCTGTAAGGCATTTTTTTTTTATTTATTTCTATGAGAAGGAGAAAAAAATCTGCTTCTGTGTTTGATTTATCAAATGACTTCTTTTCAGTTTTGCTCAGTTTTATGTAAGGTGACCTTTGCATTTGTGGAGTAGTATTTTGATTATAAAACGCTGCTTTGGCTAGCTCAGAATTTTGTGCATGTACCTTAATTTACATTATTCCCCTGCAGACCTCATTTTGGGGAAAAGGATCTATTGTAGCAGTTCCACTTTAATGCCAGGTTCTGTAATTAGTGTCCTCCTTCTACTTACAATTTTGATAAAATATTAATTGATATTAAATAGCATTAATGTGTGTGTGTGTGTGTAGGGTGTGGGGGGTGTTCCCTAGCTGAAGCTTCATTCATGGAAATAACAGGGGATGGCTCCAGAGGGGGAATGTAGTTGCACCTTTGGATAAGTGCATGATTAAGGGCAGTGGTGGAGTCACCATCCCTGGAGGTATTTAAAAGACGAGTAGATGTGGTGCTGAGGGATATTGTTTAGTGGCTGACTTGGTAGTGCTGGGTTAACGGTTGGACTCGATGATCTTAAAGGTCCTTTCTGACCAAACCAATGTGAATCTGTGATTCTGTGTGATTCTGATACTTCTCTGCCTCACTTTGATGGATGAAATTCTCCCCAAGCTAGAGGGTTTATGAGGTCTTTACATTAATAAAACATCCTTGAGCTAAAGCTAAAATCTTGCCAGCTTTCAAGAGTTCCATGTAGATAGTAAAGAATTTGAAGGTGTTATGTTGGCATAGAGCAGTCCCATAGCTCCTATGTCAGCCCCCTGCCTTTCTGCAGGTCATCCTTCTCCCGCAGCCAGAGGAGGGCTGTCCTTGGTCATGGCTTGCTGTTCTGGCCCTTCTACTCACCAGCCCTCACCGTGCCTTTATGCCTGATGTTTGCAAAGCAGTGGGGGAAGGAAATCGGGGTGTAGAGTGAAGGGTTCCTGCTTTCTGCCAACCTGCTCCAGTCCCGTGTGTTGTCCTTTCTTGTATCGCTTGAAACTGAGAAGTGAGGAGGATAATGGTGTGGTTACCCGCCATAGAGCGCTGAGCTCAACCTCAAAGCAGCTGAAACTGCTGCAAACCGAACAGTGGCTCATTGCTTTTAAGCAGTCCTTTTTCATCTTTCTGCTACAAAAGGTTCAGGCTCTGAAGTGAAGTTGCAGCCTTCCCCACCCTTGCTTACCCCTGTTGTGTGGCTGGGAAGATGGTTGCAACAAGGGAGGAAGATTTTCCTTCTAGAAAGGCAGGATAAGATCCAGAGCATCTTGTTGGCTAAGAACAGATGGGAAGCATCCTGCTCTGCCCTCCTCAGCAGGTTAGAATCTGGCGGTTTGGGTATGAGATTTAATGTGGATATGAATAAATAGTAGAGAGAAGAGAAAGAAATATTTGCTCAAAACAGAGTTTACAGAATGATATACTTTACTGATAAATCAGTCCAAAAATACTTCTTTGTCAAGACTCATTTTTCAGCTCCTTTGACAGCAGCTTGTGTCCCAATTTGAAGGGTGCTCTGGGGATTTCACTCCCACTATTCCTCCCTTTCCCACTGATGTTACATCTCCCAGTTTTACTAATACAGAGCTCTTCCTCATGTAAGGAAAATAAATTAGCAATTTAGAAAGGCTGACCAAAGACAACTCATCAAAGAAGAGTCCTGAGCTGTGTGAGTGGCAGCACTATCTTACAAGTTCTATAAATACTTGGTGTCACCCCATGCACACCTTCCTTGGATTTTGCATTTATTTCTCCCTGCATTATGCACCAACATGGGTAGCAAAATATGAAAAAGAGGAGACAGCAGAGATTAGGGGCTGGAAACATTTTCACAGCAGTATCTTGTCAGCTTTCCAGCACACTCTGACTTATCGAGATCCAAACACTCACAGCTGGTGCATATTTTAATGCCAAATGACTGGCATGGCTGAAATTGGAATTCACAGTCTCTCAATGCACTGTACTAGCGCATTTAGTCAGCACATTGCTTTTGTGAGACTCTTTTAAAGTTAAGTTACATTTCAATGAGGGTATTTTTATGGAGGCACTGTGAACTTGCACGGAAGAGTGTGTGGCTTGGTGTGCCAAGTGGCTGTATGTCTGATTAAATTTAGAAGTAAAACAACATGAAAAACCCTGCTAATTTACTGCCCTAAAATTGTCAATTAGAGCAGTGCCAAGCAGTCTGGCAAGAGCTCCAGTTCTTCCAAAAGGCAGAAGAGCAGTGCCAACTCTGAAGCAAAGGAAAGTGGAGGAAATATTTGTCAACTCTGTCCAATAACTGGTCATGTAATAATTGGGCAGTAAATTCTCCAACCTGAGTTATTTGGCTGATGGTTGGAACAATGCCTGGTTTTGTGGAGGTTTTTTGGGTTGGTTTGGTTTTTTTTTAATTTTTAATATTTTCCATCAGTGTGCTCTTTTTTCATTGGTATTGTCATGGGTTGCTGTGTAAGTCAATGCTGAGCTGCATGTTCTACATTGCCATGTTTCCTGAGCAGCTCAGTATATAATGTTGCATTGTCTATGAAATTTGTAATAATCATCAATTTATTACAATGACACTAGAGGAAAGAAATGTTTTGGGACAAACTGCTTCAACAGAGTGATAGGTGGTGTATATCAGTCCTCTGAAATTCAGTGGCCAGAAAGATGAAGGCCATTTCCGTTTTAGGAAGTGTGGTTCAATTCTGTAGTAAGATCTTGCCTTGATTTTGATTTCCTGAACACAGCTAAGAGTACCACTGTGGGCTAAGGGTCCACTCGAGAAGGGGTCCTCTGGCACAGCTATTGAGATTGTCAGCTGTAGGGGGGCACCTTTGGAATCATCCTTCTAATGACATTGCTGGAAAGGATTGTGTCACTCAATGCTGTGGTGTTTGGGAGCAGGCTTTCACAGCTTAAGAAGGTCCCAAACACTGTCTAAATTATTCTGGAGTCACGGAGCAACTCAGATTTAGTTCATTAAAATTCCTACTAGACTATGAAATGAATTGAATCCAATTCAATTCAATGGAAGAAAGATCCCATGATGAGAGATGCTTTTGAACTCTCCAGACATACAAGAGTTTTCAGTTTTTTTCATGTGATCCATATGCTTGCAAACAATTATCACACAGGATTAATTTGGTACAGAGGGAGGCAACAAATCAGCCAATACTTCTATTATAACCGAGATTTTGTGGGACTTTATTTTGTGACCTGCTTTCTCTGCTTTTTCTTTTTTTTTTTTTTTCCCCAACCCTAGATTTCATTTTATTTTGGTGACTGCAATAGATTCAGACTTCAAGGATGAACAAAACTATATATAGTATATGTGCCAGCGTTAAAAATTGGTTAGTTAAACATCTTAGAAAAAAATGTTGCAGGGGGAAGAATACAGGAGGTAAGTTATGACTGTCAAGAAGTAGAGTTAAGTCTGGGCAGTTATTGAGGAACATGTGGAAAACAAAATGAGCAACAGGTGGCATAGGACACTAAGTGGGAAAACAGAGGTATCCAGGCCAACACTCTCACATGTTGCACTAGACAGGGTAATAATCCCTGCCATTAACTTCTTTCCCTCCTCATGTTAAATCTGTGCCAGGACAGAAAGAGGTGTTTCAAAGAGTGACAGGAAGATATGATCAAACACTGAACTAAGTAGGGAAGGGAGACAAAGGGAAAGGACTTCAACTTGTCTCAGAACAGTAGTTGGGTTTTGGTTTGGTTTCCTTTTTTTTTTTTACCCTTGGAGGCTGGTCTGACGTAAATAAGAACCAGGTCGACTGGCATTTGTGCCTGATCTGTATCAAAAGCTCTTGTCTGAGGAACCAGTAAGGTTCAAAGCTAGGACCTCAGCAAGGCCTGAAGTCTGACTACTCTGTAACCTGAAGGAAAAAAATGAAACCCAGTGTCTAATTTTTTTTCCATGAGGTTCAGAGCATGTACACCTCCTGGTGGGCTTAAGAGGAGTTTCACTACTACTTTCAGTGAAAGCAAGATCAGATGGTGAACAGTGTATTTTACTGTTATTATCAAGTGTACTACACATATGCCATAGGGAAAAGAAAAATGCCAATGCTATAGTATGTGGTACTCAGCCTATGTTACGGGCTTGGACTGGTGCTTTCCAGTATTCTGGAACAATATGTTAAGATATGAAATTAGAGAGATAGAGAATAAGAAGAAATAGATAAATTATTTTGCACCCAGTAGTTATAATTTCAAAAAAAATCAAATTTAAGAACAAGTTTGAGCTCTTTCACAAAGACATCTCTGGCTGTCAAGAAAAGCTGAAGAAGCATAAGGACCGAATTGTCCATATTCTCCACTTGCAGCCAGCATGTTTAGTTCTTGCAAGTCCCATCCCGGTTGAGCGCAGAAAGAATTGTTTATGTTCAAAAGACCAGGTCCCTACCAAATAATCTGGGACAGCTGCATGTTTCAGTGTTAAATTCAATGGGAGCGGGAATAGGGCCATGATGGGTCAATATAAAGTGAAATGATCTTTTGGCTTAAGCATTTGCATGTTACTCTTAATTTCAGATTCATGTTGCCTTCTTAAGGCTCTCATTCCTGCACTGATTCGAAGATAGGGTATATGCCAACTGCAGTTCTTTACATGTCTCTGCTGTTGCAGATATTTAATGAGTTTTAACATAATTTATTACCAGTAGAGAGCAGTCTGAGATTAGAATTAATATCGAGCATTGCATGAGGAAAATATCATGGTTGAGCCATATGTACAATACACAGTGCAGAATTAAACTGATTAATTTTTAAGCATACATCCTATGTACTTGTAAAAGTAGCTTATTTTTGCCAGTTGGGTCTTTAAAGAGCAAACATTTGAAACTTTTGAATATAGCCTAAAATGAAATAAAACATGGTAGTGTTCTTTACAGTTTAAATTTTAAAGGTGTGACTGCTGGAGGTCATATTTCTATTTTTCCCTTGTTTAAAAACAGGTCTGTTGTAAATAGTTTTTATGGTTCATGGTTTTCCTACATTTCTAAGCTTGAAACTTGCCTTGATGAACAGTGAGTAGAGCATTACATTGTTACCTTCATTTCAGTTTGCTTAAATTATTTATATTAATTTTTAAATTACAAACATAAAACCTGTTTTTCATCAGTAACTTCATACGGTGTTTCATTCATGCTGTTGAAAGATGTAAGAAATACAAATCATTGCCAAAATCAATAAACTGAAGTATTGACTTCCAATCTTGTCCTGTTTAGAAGGTATTAATCTACACACTGAATCATGTCATCATTACAATTCTGTCCATCTTGCAGTTTTCATCATTTTTCTTACCACGTCTTCTAATTACACTACTCTTTTTTGTATTAGAAGGGCTTGTTTTCAAATGCTGTTTTGTTTTTTATTTCACCCTATAACATAGTCAATGCTCTAATTTTACTGCATGATTCAGCAGATGGATGGGATGGTTAAGGGTAAACCTCCAAAATCTTTAACTCCTGAGTTTAGTTTTTCTGGAGGTAAGAGCAGCAGCTTTCCTCCCCATATCCAAAGAAAGATATGTTTGTGCTGTACAGTAAGCCTCAGTGCCTGGAGCTGGATCTAAACAGATTTTATTTTATTTTATTTTATTTTATTTTATTTTATGTTATTTTATTTTATTTTATTTTATTTTATTTTATATTATTTTATATTATTTTATTTTATTTTATTATTTTTTCTTAGGCTCCCACTTTCTTATGACTGCACATCACCTCTTGTACACTCTTTTTGTGGTTGCATGGCTGTACATCCATGCAGTTCCCCGTGCAAGGATGCTCTGTTATCCTCTCCCAGTTGGGCAAGAACTGTCCTGCTCTCTGCAATGAAACTGAGGGCAAGGAACTGCAGGGCTCTGCTTAACCTGTCTCTTCC